>NC_086106.1:24825436-26215436 GCF_963921235.1 Mobula hypostoma
TATGTGAGCATTTGTCACAGTTTTGGTTGTTATATTCCTAAGAGTCACTGCCTTTGGAAAACTAGACGCTTCGCACATAATAGTTAATAACTATTGATGTTGTGACGAGAATACACATAGAATTAAGATGTTTGCTGGCCTAGGTTAGCATCAGTGACATCAGCAAGTGGTCTGCCACCTGCCCTCAGGGGAAGGAGAGATAAGGAACAATGGAGCAGCGTCTGGAGATGTGTAATGAAGGGATGGGGGAGAGAGAGCTGTCTGGAGCGGCTCCCCCCTTTGAACCTTGAACAGTTTGAAGTGATGGACAGGCGATACTCCAGCAGGGGGATAAAAAGGGACCGGTTCGCTAAGGTAGGACACACGCCACACGAGGTAACGAGACCCTGGAAGCGGTACGCTTCTCACGAGTCGGTGGGAAGTACCAGACAACGGCCAGGGTGGAAAGGTACGATCAGCGGGAACCCGGTGTGTGTCCGCCCTTGCCTGGGTGCCGGGTTCACTGCAGAGGATCGACCGCATCTGGAGGAGGGGTCACAGTCGGTGACCTCAGGTGACATCACCAAGGACCCGCCCAAAAGCTGTTTGTGAGCCATATCGCCGGTCTGTGAGTGAAGCCGTGTCTGAATGATCAGTTGTTCCTGTTCCCTCTCTCTCTTCCCCCACGTTGTCCATCGCCATGGCAACGATTACTGCGAACTGAACTACTAAACTGGACTGAACTTTGAGTCACTTTGAAATTTGGTCATTTGCCCCTAGACAACGATAGAGCTTGATTGATGCTGTTATCTTAATTCTGTGCACATGTGTGTTTATCATCGCTGAACTGTTGCATTTATTATCCTTTCGATTACTGTGTTGCTTGTTTCTTTAATAAAACTTTCTTAGTTCTAGTACTCCAGACTCCAACTGAGTGATCCATTTCTGCTGGTTTGTCAACCCAGTTACGGGGTACGTAACAATGTCAAGCTTTAGTCTTTGGCAAAGGACATGCACAGTCTACAATGAGTTTTGAGAACGGCTCACCAAATACTGGAATTGGTTGCAGGGGGCCACTGGAGTAACCTGATTAGGTTTACCTACAATTTGACACGTACGACACGTTCTACAAAATGACGC
Source organism: Mobula hypostoma (assembly GCF_963921235.1). Classification (NCBI taxonomy): domain Eukaryota; kingdom Metazoa; phylum Chordata; class Chondrichthyes; order Myliobatiformes; family Myliobatidae; genus Mobula; species Mobula hypostoma. Next base: position 24,826,556 of record NC_086106.1, read on the forward strand.
CACATCTTGTCTTAAACTAGGCCAATAAAAATGTTTAGAAACTTTGTTCATAGGATTCTTTGCACCTAAATAACCACCCAACGGAATACCATGAGCCACAGCTCAAATCTCATTTCGGTTAATTTTAGGAACTACTACCTGATGATTAACTTCCCATTCCTCACTAGCAGGAATTGTAGGCGATCTCCACTTTCTTATTAATGCCCCCTTTTCAAAATAATATCCTACTGGTACTTTTTTTTCAATTTCACTATCTGGAGGATCTTGTTCCTTTAATTTAACTATCTCAGGATTTCTACCCTGCTCTGCTACCATCTGCTTCCGAGATAAAGACAAACATCCTGGTCAGACTTACCCCCAAAATCCTAATCAAATAATGTAGGTATGAATGTTTCTGATACATCCTCAAAATTCCATTCTTGACTTGAACTGTCATGGGTAACAACTTCATCCTATACATCAGTCTTTTTAGCCATAGCTCTTGTTACAACACACGACGAATCTGTGTTAGCATCCCTCTGTGGTTCCTCAGAATTTGAATTTATTGTCAAACGCACTTCAGGAAAAACTTGTTCACCTGCTAAATCATTCCTTAACAAAAGAGAAACATCATTCACATGTAAACTGGATTGTAGTCCTACTTTAACAAACCGTGTAACTAATCCTTCTGTTATAAAAGTTTCATATCCCTTCTTAAGTTGGTCAGACTCTGACAGATCTTCATTAGTATTATCTGAACCCTGTGACTTCACAAGTTTTTCAATATGCTGCACACAAGCATCTAGGACTACGGTTTCTTTTTCTTTCTTTCTCAGTCGAACGCAATTAGCTACTACAAGTCCAGGTTTCTTAATATAATAACAAATAATACCAAAATGTCTTTCCTTCACTTGTCTCCCTTCATCCTTACTTTTCTCACTACCTTCAGGTTTAATTTCTGGTTTACCTTGATTCTCTGTGCTATTTTTCCTTTTAAAATAAATTACCTGGAGAGAATTTAATCTTGTGAATTAAAACATACTCATCAGCTAGTTCAGCAATCTCCGGCAATGTAGCAGTGTTCCGTTCATTTAAATATGTTCGCACTTCAACAGGAATGCTTCTTTTAATTTTCTCCTGCAAAATCAACCCTTATAATTTATTATACTCCCTATTCACATTTTTAGAGGAAACCCATCTGTCAAAACACACAAATTTCTCATAGACAAATTCCACATAAGTTTTTCTTCCACCGATTTCTTCATATTCCTGAATCTTTCTCTATACGCTTCCGGAACCTTATGATATGCCTTTAATATTTGCTGCTTAACAATATCATATTTCAGTGCTTGCTCAGCATCTAAAGCTGTATAAAGTTGTTGTGCCTTGCTTTTAATTACACTTTGTAACATCACTGGCCATGGGTCTTCCGGCCACTATAAACTCAGAGTACAATTTCGAAATGCTGGAAATATTTGTCCACTTCAGTTTCATTAAATGGACGATCCAAAATAACTTCACGACTAGCAATAAACTGTTTCGCAGAAACAGAAGACTGTTCCCGGACTTTAATTTCTGCATCTCTAGCTCAAATTTCCTTTGCTTTTCGGCTTATTTTTCTGCAAATTCCTTTTTTATGGTCCTCTCTTTCTTCAAGTTCCGTTATCTTAATAGCCTCCCTAGTCTCGAATTCCTTCTGTTTATTTACAGCCTCTAACCGACCCTTTTCCATATCAGCTTCTAATTACCTTAACTTTATTTGTTCCATATGTAACTGCATTTTCAGCTTACTCATTGGAAACTTATCTCACCTCCTAACCAGACAATTTCAAAGTAATATAATGCTCGGCGATTGTTCTTTGTATAAAAGCCTTGGTGGAATATTTCGTAATTCTATTAATATCCAACTTCCCAGCCATCTCCAATACCCCAGGTTTTCTCGCATTCACGAAAGACTCCGAGTCAAGCGTGTCCATAAATACGTCAATATCCATTGTTGCTGAATACTACTCACACCAATCAAACCAAAGGAATTCGGGTATTTCCCTTTTCCAAATAAAAATGTCAATTACCAGCACTTACACTCAGAATTGGAACACCTCCTGCAAGGCCCCAGAAATTATGCTACGTAACCGGCAATAAAGAATATCAATCGAGACAGGTTATATAAAAACAACCAAACATTTATTAAACACAGTTAAACGATTAAAACAGACAAAAAAAAACAAACAATCGAAAACCTTAACGGGAAGTTAACCGTTCTGCAGCCGTTCAACAAATCGTCACTCGGCATTGGTTCTTAGAGCGTTCAATGCGAAAACAGTTCTTAAAGCGATAAAGTCAGATATGGTTCTTAAAATCGTAAAATCGAAAGTCCAGCAGATTGATACTGACTTCTCTGGAGAAGGATTTCATTATAGACGCGACTTTCCTGCTGGTTCTGTCCACAGGATTCACGATGCAGTAAATAAACTGTTTAAAACAACTGACCTTAAATTCTTTTAGAGAGATCAAACTTTGCATGAACTCCTTACCATTTGGCAAGAGTTATCCCGATGTAGGTCGCTACTCCTTCAAGGAAGACTCAATAAGGTCGATCATTTATTAAACCGCCGAACGATGAAGACTCCTCTCAATCCTTCGGTCCTGTACTTCGATAAAGTCTTCACTCTTCCTTCTACTGGTGGAAAAGAGTAATCAGCACATCTAGTAAAACAATTCCAGTCCAATAATATTGTATCTTGCAATAGAGCGCAACACTCCGTTTTAAAAATGAAACTGTCTCACAAAAACAAACGCGCAACAGAAACGGAGACACCGAAAGTTCTACCTGGAACTCTACGAACTAAAAACTAACTGCGTCATCTGGGTTCTACGTGGTGCACATGCCATCACGTGACCGGACATCGGCGGAAAAATTACATCAGGTGATCTCCAAAAGACGATTACATCATTCTCACAAAAAACACAGATCTCCTTGAGGCATGTAATACAAATAATATTTAATTATTATAAACTAGTGGTAATTATTCTCAGATATATCATATCGTCACCTAATATGACGTCATTACCTTATATAACATATTGTTTTTTTTAATGTTAAAACCCAGTGGAGTGGTTCAAATGACGTTCAGAGACTGTTTTCCCAGCTGAGCTCCCCATCTGTGTTTCACACTGTTTGCAGTAGTTTGCAATGCAGAAATGTAAACAGTAGTTCTGAGAAGTTTCATCCCTTTTCTCTCAATTTCATCTCCACATGGAATTACCACGCGGTGACAGTCAGCTGCGTAGCTGCCATAGCCAGTTGCTATTCCTTCTCCACTCCTGGACTGTATCAGCGAAACGACCATTAGTGTATTATGCCGTATGTTTATAGCCGCCAGTATTTGGTCTCCAGACGGCAAACCCCGGTTGTCTGTTCGGGTAGTTGCGGAGAAAAAATAAATTAAAGAGAATATATATATATTCTCAGAAGAAAATATATGTATTATATATAACCCCTGAAAGTTAAGCTTGAACCAATGAGATGCCTCTTTGACCATGTGAACCATTGATTTTGCTGGGTTATTGATCCGGCATTTCTCAAATATGGTTAAAATGATTAAAAGCACTCCAATGTCTCGCAGCATCAAGCACCAAGAATTACCAGAATTAATCATAAAGAATGGGCCAGCACCTGTCTATGTCCCGAACAGCATACTATTTGTCAATGTACATGAACATATTGATCCCATTCCCTTCTAGGTCTGTTCTTTTTCCATATCACATGTACAGTATTAAAACGGTGTTCATTCAAAAATTATTTCAAATTCAGCTGAAAAAGTCATTGAATCAGAGTATGATGATATGTGAGATAATGTAACACAAGGCGAGGTGGAGTGCACTTTAGAACTCCATGCTTAGAGAACCTCATAGTTTGAAAACATTTTCTGTTTAGTTGTTTCCTCATGGTCATACAATCCAGGAATGGGTTCAATAGAGTTGATTTGCAGATTTCCACTATGCCTTTCTTCATGGGGATTTTGTTTACTTCTGAATATCAACATTTAATGATGATTTAAAATCGTTTGTAATCTTGCCGATGATAATCGACATTCACAACAGCCCAAGGCCAAGACCTCACAAGCCTCTGTTACTAAAATGCGAGAAATGCTTTTTGAACTCTGCGACCAGTGAATCATTAATCTAAACCTGCATAAAACGTAGACACCGATGGTACAATATTATATCCTGCTGAACAAACGCAAAAAAAATATGCTGCTCTGATTGTATTTGTTTACCTCTGCGTCTAAAACTCAGAAAATAGGTGCGCGACGAACTCATTTAAATTTGGCTGGAAATTTGCTGATTAATCTCAGCATTCTGGGAAAGGATACATTCTTTTATATTCTGACATATATATTTACGTACATCCATCGATCCTTTATATCCATCAACTTGATCATTAGGAGCTTTCAGACCAGTTTTACGAGAGAAAATTGTTTCTTTGTTTGCAGTTAATAAGCTAAATTGCTTATTTTCATTTCAGATAGACGGAAAAAAGACGGAATCACTGGGAACACCCAGCTGGCAAGGGAGCTATGCGAAATTCGCAGAACAAACAGTCCAAGAGAACGAATAACTTAAGATTTGATGCCACCTGGTGGAATATATATTCTTTGCTTCGGGCGATGTTACATGAAACTCAGTGTGTCCTTCGCGTCATAACAGCCTATGCACAATCAATCACCACATCCATCCGCGAAATTAATTGCGAAGTTTTTCAGAGGAAAGCTACTTTCCTAGGCTGCATGTGAACAAATCAAAATACCATGCGCTGTGCTGCTTGCTCATTTCTGCTTTTGAGATCAATTCTGTCGTCTCCGCGTTCTGCCAGAAAACCACGTCAGGGAAGAGTAAAGATTGCTATTGCATCCTTTGCTGCAGCCAGGCTTTGTTACCGTCCGATCTATTCTGCTCGCAGCCTCTGCCTCGATGATAAATCGCAATTTGTTGACAGTCTTCTCAGCAAGAATTATTGGCTACCCAGCATTCCTTGCCTTTCACTGGCGCTGCCTTGTTGATGTCAGCTCACAAATTATTTCACTGGTTTGTTCTGCACTTCTGCAATCGCCTCGGCAATACTTCATTTCCTGCATTGCGTCTGAACGCCTTTTTCTATTGGGTGTCAGAAATTCTACATCTTGCGTTGTCTGTTGTGATTGGTCGCTTTGGACAAGATATGTGTTTCTCTCCTCTGGCAATGAGTCTCCAGTCTGTGGTAACGGGAGTACAGACTCAAACAGAGTGACAATGAAGAACTGCCTCACTCCGTTCCTCATTATTGCGTTTCTTCCTGGTAAGATGTTCCTTCACTGTAATATGCCACAGATCTCTAATTCAATGTGAACACGTTTTATTTTCTATTTACGTAACCATATCGTTCGAAGTAGAGTTTATGCTCTATGATTTATTTTGTTGTTAGACTGGAGCCTTCAAGATTCAGTGGAACAGTCAGTGGCTACAATGACGATCAAAGAAGAAAGGAATGTTACACTAAACTGCACTTTACAAACAAGTGCTACAACCCCGAAGGTTTTCTGGTACAGGCAGCGCCCCAGAGAGCGACCAGAGTATTTGATTCGGATCATCACAGGGACAGTAGAAAGAAACAAAGATGTGACCGACCGAATAAATGTTTCCTATGATAAGAGCAAAAAATATTCAGAACTCTCGATTCAGAACGTCAAAATCACTGACACGGCCAAGTACCTCTGCGCGATGAGCACACAGTGCTGTAAAAACGCAACTATCCCGAACAAAAACTCACTTTCACAATTTCCTCGAGATATCGATAGGGGGCGAACAGATCAAGGGGAACACAAATTCCTCTTTATCCATTTGAGCTATTGCTTTTGCATAGTTATTCTTTCGGCATTTCTCCGTCCGGCTATATGGTTAAAATGAGAAACAAAACACTTCAGATACTTCGGATACCACACATTTTATGATAACTCAAAATCGCTTGCATGACAGCCGACGATGAAGAGGCGCCCAGACAGCGCGAGGCCCATAGTTCGAATGCCACTGTTCCCAAAATCCGAGACTTCCTTTTTGATATCTGCGGCTTCTGAGTCATTTATCAAAATCGGTTGAAAACGTGCAGTCGGATGGTACAACATCATATCCTGCTGAACGAACACAGGAAACTGGAAGTCGATCTGGTTTTATCTGAATCTATACCTAGAAAATAGGTGCGTGAATAATTCATGTAAATTAGGCGGGATTTACGCTGACTAATCACAGCTTTCTGCCAAAGGAGAGAACGTTTTTGTTTTCATCATGACATATATATCTACGTATATCTGTCGATACTTAATATACATCAGTTTAATGTTGAACTACATGATCACTGGGAATTTTAAACCCAGCTTAATCAGAAAAAAAGAGCACTTCATAAGATTCGGGAGATTTGTTTTTCATCAGTTATAGAGACACGTTGCTTATTTTCAGTTCACATGACAATTTTAAAAGAGAGAAACTTTTGGAACACCCAACAGACGTGGAAGCTTCTAACCAAAATTAAAGAATGATTAGTCCCAGTGAGAGAAGTACATATGCTTTGCTGCCATCTGGTGAAATATATCTTCTTGATTTCTGGCGATGTTGCATGAAACTCAGTACCTCCGGCACGTCTGAACAGCCTATACACAAGCAAACACACTCCCATCCGGCGAATTAATTCGTAAGTCTTTTAGAGAAAAGCTACGTGGATAGACTGCATATGAACACGTCAATATACCGTGCGCGTGCTGTTTGCTCATTCCTGCTTTTCAGTTCAAAACTATAGTCGCTACGTTTTGCCAGAAATCCGCGTCAGAGAGGAATAAAGTCTGTTGTTTCATCTTATGCTGCACTCAAGCTTCGTAATACTACGATTTAGTCTACTCGCACCCTCTGCCTCGATGAGCAAGCGCAATTTATTGACAGTCTTCTCCATATAAGTTGACGGCTGCCCCGCATCCCTTCCCCTTTGATTGGCGCTACGCTGATGATGTCAGCTCACAAAGTATTTGATTGGTTTGTTCTGCACTTCTGCAATCGCCTCTGAAAAAAAAAAATCATTTCCTGCAGAGCGTCTCAACGCTTTTTTCTATTGTGTTTTAGGGATTCAACGCCGTCCGTTCCCGGTTGTGATTGGTCGGTTTAGCCAATGTATGTGTTTTTCTCCTCTGGCAATCAGTCTTCAGTCTGTGATTACGAGAGTACAGACTCAAACAGAGTGATTATGATGAACTGTCTCACTCCGTTCCTCATTATTGTGTTTCATCTGGGTAAGAGGTTCCTTCACTGTAATATTCCAGAGATCCCTAATATCTCTGTGAAGAATTTTAGTTTTCTAATTACGTAACCATATTTCTCGAGGTAGAGCTTATGATCTATGATTTATTTTACTCTTAGAGTGGAGCCTTCAAGACTCAGTGGAACAGTCAGTGGATGCATTGACGATCGAAGAAGAAAGTAATGTTACACTAAACTGCACTTTACAAACAAGTGATGTATTCCCGAATGGATTCTGGTACAGGCAGCGCCCCAGCCAGCGAACACAGTATTTGTTTCGGATCATCACAGAGAAAGTAGAACGAAATAAAGATGTGACCGAACGATTTTCTGTTTCCTATGATAAGAGTAAAAAATATACCGAACTCTCGATTAAGAACGCCAAAATCTCTGACTCGGCCACGTACCTCTGCGCGATGAGCACACAGTGCTGTAAAAACTCAGCTATCTCGAACAAAAACCCACTTTCACAATTTCCACGAGATATCGATAGAGGGCGAACAAATCAAAGGGAACACAAATACTCTTTATCCGTGTGAGGAATTGTTTTTGCATAGTTATTCTTTCAGCATTTCTCAGTCTGCCTATATGGTTAAAGTGAGAAACAAAACACTTCAGCTGCTTCGGATACCAGAGGTTTTATGATAATTCAAAATCGCTTGCATGACGGCCGACGATGAAGGGCACCCAGAGAGCCCGAGGTCCAGAGTTCGAATGCCCCTTTTCCCAAAATCCGAGGCTTCCTTTTTGATATCTGCGGCTTGTGAGTCATTTATCTAAATCTGTTTAAAACGTGCAGTGGGATGGTACAACATCATATCCTGCTGAACGAACACAGGAAATAAGAAGTCGATCTGGTTTTCTTTGTTTATTTCTGAGTCTGTACGTGCCTAATTAATGTAAATTATGCAGGAATTACGCTGACTAATCACAGCACTCTGCGAAAGGAGATGTTGTTTTTTTTTTCTTCCTGACATATATATCTACGTACATCTATCGATCCTTAATATACATTAGTTTGGCGTTGAACAACTTTATCACTGGGAATTTTAAACCCAGGTTTTCCAGAAAAAGAGTACTTCATAAGATTCGGGAGATTTGCCTGTCATCAGTTATAGAGGACACGTTGCTTATTTTCAGTTCATATCACAATTTTAAAAGAGAGATACATTTGGAACACCCAACAGGCGTGGAAGCTTCTGCGACAATTGAAGAATGAGCAGACCCAGTGAGCGAATTACTTATGTGTTGCTGCCATCTTGTGGAATATATATTCTTTAATTCTGGCGATGTGACATGAAACCAGGACCTCCTTCACTACTCAACAGCCTATCCACAAGCAATCACAACTTTCATTCACAGAATTAATTGGTAAGTGATTCAGAGAAAAGCTACTTGTATTGACTGCATATGAACAGGTCAAAATACCGTGCGCCGTGCTGCTTGCTCATTTCTGCTCTTCAGATCAACTCTGAAGTCGCTACGTTTTTGCCAGAAATTCACGTCAGAGAAGAGTAAAGACTGTTGTTGCATCTTAAGCTGCACGCACGCTTCGTTACCCAACCATTTATTCTGCTCGCATCCTCTGCCTCGATGAGGAAACTTAAGTGAATGACAATCTACTCCAAAATATTTGCCTTCTGCCTCGCATCACTTCACCTTTGGGTGGCGCTGGACTATTAATGTCCGCTGACAAAGGATTTGATTGTTTTGTTCTGATCTTCTGTGATCGTCTCTGCAAAATTTAGTTTCCTGCATTCCATGTGAACGCCTTTATTCTATTGTGTCTTTTGAGATTTAACACCGTGCGTTGCCTGTTATGATTGTTCGGTTTGGCCAAGGTATGTCTATTTCTGATCTGACAATGAGTCTCCAATCTGTGGTCACAGAATGAAAGACTCAAACAAAACGATTGTGAACAATTGTCTCACGGCTTTCCTCAGTATTGTGTTTCTTCTAGGTAAGGTATTCCTTCACTGTAATATTTCAGATGTCTCTGTAATTTCTGTAACCATGTTTTTTTTTCTATGTAAGTATACATGTTTTTCGAAGTCGGGCTTATGATCTATTGAATATTTTACTGATATACTGGGGCCTTCAAGACTCAGTGGAACAGTCAGTGGATGCAATAACGAGCGATGAAGAGAGTAATTTTACTCTAAACTGTACTTTACAAACAAGCAATGTACTCCTGAATGTATATATATATATATATATATATATATACCGAACTATCGATTAAAATCATCATAATCTCGGACTTGGCCACCTCCCTCTGTGCGATGACCCCACGGTCTTTACAAATCTCAATTATCTCGAACAAAAAGCCTTTTTCACAGTTTCCTCGGGAGCGCGATAGCGGGCGGAACAAATCAAGCTGAGCATAAATGCGAACTGAAGTACAAAGGCTTCGCCCAATATTCCTCTCCCCAGTGAATTATCGTCTTGGCATTTGCAATGGATGCGTTTACTCTTCGATGGCTATAACTTTGATCAAAACCACTTAATCTTGAACAATTCCCTCTGTTTTACCTAATTTCTCTGAATACTCACCTATCGCATCTGAAGCTTCCACCGTCATCAAGCCTTCATGTGGCTTTCGGTTTCAGTCAAAGATTTAATCACACTTTGGTGGATTGTTTTGCTGTATGTCTTTGACTTTTATTAATACGCGAGATCTTACGTATTTAAACGCCAGCGTCAGATTGTATACAACATAAGTAAACGCTGGGTGTAATTGGATTCGCCGTTTTCTTTTCTTTACTTCTAGCGATGATTCAAAATCACGATCCATTGTGTTTACCGTCAGCTTTTATTTCGTTTCCATGTAAATAAGTGAAAGGTGTCAATATATATTGGATTGACCACATCAGCAGTTCAAAATATTGTAAAATTGTTAATATGAAAACCACTTGCTCTGGATGCGCAGTTGAAGTTTCGGAGACAACGGCGCCTAACAGCGACTCATTTGCTTGCAGCCTCGGAAACAGCACTCTTTCTATCTTTATAATCTGCAGTTTTCCCTTTCAAGGTACTTCTGTGGACCCTCACCGCGAGTTACACGCTGACTCCGGTTCTTTGCGGGAAAGGCAAGGCTCTCGATGTGTCACGACTGGCCTTTATTCGATAAGTAGCTCACCTTCGGAGTTTTGCGATTTCAAGGCTCTGAAGGCTGGCAGAGTCGAGGTTGGTGCCTCTACAGGATATCGCTGTGTCTGAGCAAACGAAAGAACTCTGGTATGGTGCAAAGAAAACCAATATCTTTGGGCACAGAGCTCGGGAATAACAAACGACTTAAAGGACTTTCAATATCGTAAATCAGAGAGTTGTTTGTTATGTTTCCTTTCTCGCTGTGCTCAGCAGACAGCGGGGATGGGGGTCGCTGCGTTGCTGCTTTTACGCGTGGGAGAGTTGACCTGGAGTGGGGATTTCGGTTTCTACCATTCAACTGACAATCATATTTTGCGACACCCCTCTGTTTTTCTGGACGCTTCCGAACATCATAATTGCAGGATATATAATGTATACATTTATCTGACATTAAATATACCTGTGAAACATTTGTACATTCATTCTGAGAAGCGTTTACGTCATGCGTCTTAATTAAGTGGAGCATTGTACTTGTATTTACAACACTTACAGTAAGAGCCGGTAAGCAACTTAATATTCACGTTTTAGCAGGAAGTAAACCTGTCAAATGCACTGAAAATTTTGAATGAAAAAATGGACGAGCTCACGGCGCTAGCCAGACGTCAGAGAACATTCCGGGAGTGCAGTGTTATGTGTTTCACTGGACCGGGTCTCATACCCGACCAAAACTTCTCCATGGACGCCTTCCAGACCATTCGGGCTGACCGGAAGTGCACTGAGAACGGTAAGCGTAAGGAGTTAGGTGCTTAGTGTTCTGGTTAACAACGGATGGTGTAATCCGGGTCATATGACGATCGAGGAACGTGTTTGTAGACCGGATATTGAACTTTTTTTGCTGTTGGACCTCGGCCGTATTCCAACGAGATACAACACTGGGCGGCACGGGAGGTCGTTCCTGCCTGTGGCCATAGAGCTTGCAGATCCTCCCGTGGACGGTCCGACACCCTAAGCCAATAGGCTAATCCTGGATTTATTTTCCATCTGGCATAGTTTGCATTTTGTTGTTTGATTGTTTATGGTTTTTGTATTGCTATATTTATGTTCCCTTCTTGGTTGGTGCGGCTGTAACGAAACTCAATTTCCCTCGGAATCAATAAAGTATATCTATCTATCTATCTGTCTATCTATCTATCTATCTATCTATCTATCTATTTATCCATCTATAGCGCTTATAAACTGAAATCGCCTTACTGGATATGCACGATCGTTGTTATTAATATCTCAGTTGAACGTAAAGTGTATTTTCACATTTCATGGCTAGTCATCGCATATGTCCTTTATCTATTGGGTCCTTCAGTTGACAATTATACCCTATCCTCAGAAGACGCAGTACTGGTTCCTTCGATGAATTCGACTGTACATATTCGCCTCGCCGATTGCCCTGGTGTCTATACACTGAATTTGGCTGTATATTGCGACATGAATAACAATAGAAACCATAGAAACTACAGCACAGAAACAGGCCTTTTGGCCCTTCTTGGCTGTGCCGAACCATTTTCTGCCTAGTCCAGCTGACCTGCACACGGACCATATCCCTCCATACACCTCCCATCCATGTATCTGTCCAATTTATTCTTAAATGTTAAAAAAAAAACGCATTTACCACCTCGTCGGCAGCTCATTCCATACTCCAACCACGCTCTGGGTGAAGCAGTCCCCGCTAATATTCCCTTTAAACTGTTCCCCCTCACTCTTAACCCATGTCCTCTGTTTTTTCTTTTCTCCCCTTGCCTCAGTGGAAAAAGCCTGCTTGCATTCACTCTATCTATACCCATCATAATTGTATATACCTCTATCAAATCTCCCCTCATTCTTCTAAGCTCCAGGGGATAAAGTCCTGACCTATTCAACCTTCCTCTGTAACTGAGTTTCTCAAGTCCCGGGAACATCCTTGTAAACCTTCTATGCACGCTTTCAAACATATTTATATCCTTCCTGTAATTTGCTGACCAAAACTGAACACAATACTCCATATTCGGCCTCACCAATGCCTCATACAACCTCATCATAACATTCCAACTCTTATACTCAATTCTTTGATTAATAAAGGGCAATGTACCAGATGCTGTCTTTACGACCCTATCTGCCTGTGACACCACGTTTAGGGAATTTTGTATCTGTATTCCCAGATCCCTCTGTTCAAATGAACTCCTCAGTGCCTTACCATTAACTCTGTATGTTCTACGTTGTTTTGTCCTTCTAACGTGCAATACCTCACACTTGTGAGTATTAAACTCCATCTGCCATTTTTCAGCCCATTTTTCCAGCTGGTTCAAGTCCCTCTGCAGGCTCTGAAAACGTTCCTCACTGTCTACTATACCTCCAATCTTTGTATCATCAGCAAACTTGCTGATCCAATTTACCACATTATCATCCAGATCATTGATATAGATGACAAATAACAATGGACCCAGCACTGATCCCTGTGGCACACCACTAGTCACAGGCCTCCACTCAGACAAGCAATTCTCTACCACCACTCTCTGGCTTCTTCCATCGAGCCAATATCTAATCCAATTTACCACCTCTCCATGTATACCTAGCGACTGAATTTTCCTAACTAACCTCCCATGCGGGACCTTGTCGAAGGCCTTACTGAAGTCCATGTAGACAATATCCACTGCCTTCCCTTCATCCACTTTCCTGGTAACCTCCTCGAAAAACTCCAGTAGATTGGTCAAACATGATCTTCCACGCACAAAACCATGTTGACTCTCCCTAATGAGTCCCCGTCTATCGGAATGCTTGTAGATTCTGTCTCTTAGTACTCCCTCCAATAACTTACCTACTACGGACGTTAAACTTACTGGCCTATAATTTCCCAGATTACTTTTCGATCCCTTTTTGAACAACGGAACAACATGAGCAACTCTGCAATCCTCCGGCACCTTACCTGTAGACAGCGACATTTTAAATATTTCACCAAGGGCCACTGCAATTTCAACACTAGTTTCCTTCAAGGTCCGAAGGAACACCTTGTCAGGTACCAGGGATTTATCCACTTTAATTTTCCTCAAGACAGCAAGGACCTGCTCCTTTTTGATCTGTACATATTCCATGATCTCACTACTGGTTTCCCTTAATTCCATAGACTTCATGCCAGTTTCCTTAGTAAATACAGACGCAAAAAAAAAAAAAAAGAACTATTTAAGATCTCCCCCATTTCCTTTGGTTCCGCACATAGCCGACCACTCTGATCTTCAAGAGGACCAATTTTATCCCTTACAATCCTTTCCTCTTAATATACCTGTAAAAGCTCTTTGGATTATCCTTCACTTTGACTGCCAAGGCAACCTCAAGTCTTCTTTTAGCACTCCTGATTTCTTTCTTAACTATTTTCTTGCACTTCTTATACTCCTCAAGCACCTTATTTACTCCATCTTCCTATACACGTCATACAACTCCCTCTTCTTCTTTATCAGAGTTGCAATATCCCTTGAGAAACAAGCTTCCTTATTCCTATTCACCTTGCCTTTAATCCTGACGGGAACATACAAATTCTGCACTCTCAAAAATTCTGCTTTGAAGGTTTCCCACCTACCGATCACATCCATGCCAGCGAACAACCTGTCCCAATCCACGTTTTTTCAGATCCTCTCTCATTTCTTCAAATTTGGCCTTCTTCCAGTTAAGAACCTCAACACTAGGACCAGATCTATCCTTGTCCATGATCAAGTTGAAACTAATGATGTTATGATCGCTGGAACCAAAGTGCTCCCCTACACAGACTTCTGTCACTTGTCCTAACTCGTTTCCTAACAGGAGATCCAATATTGCACCCCATCTAGTTGGTCCCTCTATATATTGATTTAGAAAACTTTCCTGAACACATTTTACAAACTCTAAACCATCTAGACCCCTAACAGTACGGAGACCCAATCAATATATGGAAAATTAAAATCCCCTACCACCAGAACTTTATGTTTCCTGCAGTGGCCTGCTATCTCACTGCAGATTTGCACTTCCAATTCTCTTTGACTATTGGGTGGTCTATAATACAATGCCACTAATGTGGCCATACCTTTCCTGTTTCTCAGCTCCACCCATAAGGACTCAGTAGACAAGCCCTCTAATCTGTCCTGCCTGAGCACTGCTGTAATATTTTCCCTAACAAGCAATGCCACTCCCCCACCTTTCATTCCTCTCCCTCGATCACATCTGAAACATCGGAACCCTGGATATTAAGCTGCCCGTCCTGCCCCTCCTGTAGCCAAGTTTCACTAATTGCTACAACGTCATAATTCCACGTGTCAATCCACGCCCTCAACTCATCCGCCTTCCCCGCAATACTCCTAGCATTGAAATATGGGCACCTCAGAAGATTTTTACCAGTTAGTAGCATTCAGGTTATCATTCCAATCTTAGAAATACATTTAAATAGGTAGTCTTTCAACATTGTCTTAACTAAATATTGGACGATCTTTTTTTTCAGATTCCATGTCTGCAATGTTTGCCTCCCTGAACCAGCAGATTTTATCACCGTCTTCCATACGACAGACGCCTCTTCCAGCAGTCCAGTCACTACTAAGAAGGGTTGTGTAATTTCCGCCCGTAAAAAAGGTCGCCAAACTGCGCAGGTTCGACGGTCGTATCCGTTGTGCTCATACCTCAAGTGTGCTGCACCTCGTTTAGGCATTGTTATTACGTTAATATCGCGGGTGTTCATATACAAGTATTCCATGCAATAGGATCGACGTGATGAAAGTGAGCATGCATTTTTTGCATTTCTCTCTCAAAAGGTTTTACTCCGACTGCAAAATTCGAGGCTAAAGGAAAGACCATGGAGTATTGCTTTCCAACGAACAATATATAATCTTGTAAACTTGACAAGAATTTCACAAAAGACACCATACACCATACACTATACACCACTCATCGTCTGAGTGCGTATCCCATTGAGGAGCGAGTGGGGCGCGGTGTAATCGTTTCTGCTGCTGGTCCTTCAGTTTCCAGATGTCGCTGCAGAGCCCTCTTGCTATGTTTATGGTCCAGGTCAGGTCCTGGGTCAACACGCACCTCTTGTCCCAGAGGTAGAAGGTAGTTCCGATCGAGAATATTGACAGGCCCATCCCCATCCTCTGGTTTCACCGAGGAAACCTGGTACCTTTTGGCAAACTATTCTACACTACATAGGGCGTAGTCGTCAGGCGGTCAGACAAGTTATGCCTCAAAGGTCGCCCCAAATACTTTATGAGGAGTCAGTCTCCAGGCTTGAGTTGGGAGAGCCTGACGTTTTGGTCATAGCTCCTCCGATTTCCTTGATCATACTTGATGCTTGCGATTTCAGCTACAGTAATCCCTAAGCATTTTAATGTTCCCTTCTTATATCAGTCACATCTTTCTGCTGTCTTCCGCGGTGGACGTTCCACGCCAGTCCTAAAACAGAGGTCAACGGAAAAAAAACTCGTCTCGTGCCCAAACATCAGATGATATGGCCAGTACACTATGGCTTCATTTTGTGCACAGTTGTTGATGCGAACCGGATATTAAATATCTTGTTTCCACTCGTTCTTTTCGATGATCTTTAAAGTTTCGAACACGTCTAATAAGGTCCGATTGCACCTGTTGAACACCGAGCGGGACAAAAGGCGTTGTCTTCCACTTCTTGACTTCAAGCATGGTCACCAAGACATGAATGACCCGAATGTATAAATTCCGTCCTTGATCGCTATGTAGCCGCTAGGGGAGGTCGTAATAAATGAGATACTTCTCTAACCCTTTGACCACAGTGGCCGCAAAATATCCTTGATAGGGAATGCTGGTGCATATCTGGTGTAGTGATCCGTAATGATCAGGTCATTCGCAAATTTGCTGGCATATGGATCTACTGAAAGAAAATCTAGACGCACCAGGTTAATTGGCTCGGCCTTCTTCAAGTACGACAAGGGAACGGCCCTTGCAGGCAGCGTCTTTCTCCGTGCACTTGGAACGCAGGTCTCGGAAGACTCTTCGAACTTTGGCTTCAATCAGCGTCAGTAGAACCAATATCAGAACAATCCATTGGTCTTGTCAAACCCCGAATAGCCAGAACGATCACAATGTGATTTCAACACAGTCCTCCGATACCTTTCAGGCAAAAGCAGCTTGGAACGCCGATATCGGTGTGGAGGCGATGTGACCGGACAAAGGATCTAGTTCCTCAACCCCATTCTGCGTCTGTCTCTCAGTAATCGTGACACCACAGATGATTTCGTCCTGTCCCCTGGGCCATGTTATTTTTCGCAACCGCTGATCAATGGATACGGATGCCAGTAGTCAGTTCTGGCAACTGGTCTCTCGTCAGAGCACTTAGTGTGCATTAAGCTTGTGTAATGGCACCACCAGACTCCCCCAAATGATCGGCCCCTGTCTTTTCAACACCTTCACGGTGATGGAAAACTGAACCATGCCTTTCACTCCAGGGGCAGGAACACTCTCTCACTCTCCGTCCCTATCTATATCGTGGTCCGGTCCGTGAAGTCCGTATTCCTTTTCACGGTCCGGTCCATCGACCCTTGCTCCAGGTTTTCCTATCTATCCTGTTTGTGTTCTTGTTGAGCTAATTGAGGCAGCTGATGCTCGTTGGGGCTGGCTGCATAAGTAGTTTCAGAGACCCAGGCGTGGCTGCTGAATTGTTCTTGTCCTTACTCCTTCTACCCCTTCCTCTGCCTTCTATTTCCTCGCCTGAAGTTCTCGTCCCGTCTTGCATTGCCTGAAGCATTGCCTTGTCTTGCTGGTAACTCTCGCCTCACCTGAAGTTCTCGTCCCGCCTTGCATTGCCTGAAGCCTTGCCTTTTCTTGCTGGTAACTCTCGCCTGGTCTACAGTCTTGTCCTGGAGCCACCCTGTACCTAGCTCGCTTTCTGTCCATTGCCTCCGCCCAGGTAAAGCCAGGCCGTCTTGCCGTTACCTGTGGTTGGTTCTGTCCCGTCCTCTCCCTTGCCTCTGTCGGGTGGTGATCCTTGCTCTGCCCAAGAGTACCGCGCCCTGTCCAGGAGTACCGCTCCCTGCCCAGGTGATCCGCGTCTCCTGCCTCCTGCCAAACCTCGCCTCTAGCCTTACGCCTGAAGTCTCTAGCGTCGGCCTGCCTAGTACTGGGTCCTTGTCCAGTATCTGGCTCGGAGTTCAAGCCTGGGCTCCTAGCTCTCTTCTCCAGTCCTGTTCCGTGTTCCCGGTTTTCATGTCCATGTCCTTGCTCTCACCCTGTATCCTAGTCCTGTCCCTGGTACTTCAGTGTCTGTGTCTTGCATTTGGGTCCGTTTCTACTCACCTCCTTATGACAATCTAGCTCTTCATACTGACATCGGGACAACGCATCGGCATCAGTGCTCATACTTGCCGGCCGGTATTTCAGGCTGAAATCATGGGCATCCAATTTCACGTAAGCGAAAATAACAGTAAAGTGTTTGTTATCCGTCCTCTCCTCACACTTAGCACCATGGGCGTAGTCACTTAAGTTATGCACCGCAGCGCATTTCAATGCCAGGAAATCCAACTTGTGGCTTGGATAGGTTCTTCTTTTTTTTTCCTCAGAGGTGACATAGCCCGACTGACAAATGCGACATGTCTCAACCCTGTGACCTGATCCTGATATAGAACACAGCTTAAGCCCTCTCTGCTTCATCTTATGCAATTCATATGTCAACCGGGAATCTGCAAAAGTCAGCACAGGCGTATTGGTCAGCAGCTCCTTCAGCGACTGAAATGCCTCTTCACATTTCGCAAACCATCACCCTCTAAAATACTCCGAAGGACCAAGATAATATTTAGCATCCACTCATTTTCTCATTCTTCCTTTTTGTCCCTGAGAGAGGATAAACCACAGAATCTGATTGACAGGAGAACTCACTTTAAAATAGTCCTTCATGAAGCTCCGATAGTACTCGCAGAACCCAAGGAAATAACGCAGGGCCATCACAGTTGGGGTCTTGGCTATCGGTTTCCGTCACTTTTTTTAGATGGATCTATAGCTACTCCATCCCGAGAGACTATATGCTCAACAGAGATGACAGATTAATCATCTTCATTTGAAAACTGCCATTTCAAATAAACCGTACATCAGAAATAAATTGCTTTAATCAAGTTTCGGCAGCTATGTGGAAAAAAAAAAGTTTTATTCATGCTGCCCAGTGTAATACGACGCTCTTTGCTGTGATGCAATACCGGTGGACAAGAATCGGGGCAGCCAAATATGCACAATATCAAAGGAGTGTTTCGAGGTTAGAAGACACTATATCCCTGACTACACCTAGGGCTTTACGATGAGAGGACCCGAAAGTTTGAACAGCTGGATATGCTAATACTGTATTTAAAGGGATCATATTGCAAGTTTCTGAGGAATTACTCCTTGTTTATCATATAATTTTATCAGGTGCACTGACTGGAGTCCAAGGTCGACAAGCCAAGTGGTGGTAGTGGGGACCGGCTCCCACTACCTAAATGTGCTCCTCACGGCATGCGCCTCAAATAGCCTCTGACAACCAAGTTCAACTCATGGCCTTCTTGTTTGGCTTAGCCTCTAAATCCGGCGGAACAGGAGACAGGAAAGGGGGATAAAGCAGATCTTGGCGCCTTAAAACCAGTGTTTCGGGTAGACAGAGCTCATTAGCCTCAGAAGGCAGTGCATTTAAGAGAGGGAAAACTCTGATTTCAAACCTTCGCTACCTTCCGGCCATAGTGAATCATGTGAAAAGTTTCCGGAGTAAACCCTGAAGTCAAATCCAGAGCAGGAGTCCCTAAGGCAGTCCGACGTTGTATTCACCCTCGTTCGGGTAACTCCTGTGACGACACTGGTGTCAAGCTATATTGGCCTTTGTCCTTCCCTTGGACAACATCTGTGTCATGGAGAGTGAAGACTTGCAGCATGGGCAACTGCCGATCTTCTGTACAATCTTGTCCAGACCCGCGCCCTGGAGAGGACACTGCAGTAGAATTTTGAGGCGCAGATCCATGGTCTCGCGAGACTTGCGAATGCCACCACTCACTGAGTTGTCTAAGAAAAATATCGAAATCAATTTTCGTTTACAGCTGGTAGACGGGGGTATGTGAGTTTGACCCCAAAAATAATCGTATTCACATTCAACGACTGGCTGATTTGTAAATACCTCCTAGGATTGATATTTGAGCTTCTTATTTCTGCCTGTTTTGCAAGCTTGTTTGGAATATAGCCGCTACGTGACGTACAGGAATTATTCACTGAGACAAATGTTTGTCAGCACACAGAGAATGTGACTGAAATTTCCACTATCTTGTAAAGAGGACTGGGAACAGAAAATACCTCGGACCAACAGAAACTATTTTCTGCTTAATTCATAAAAATCGCAGAGCTTCCTTTCCTGTTGTCCTAAATCTACGTACGTTCATATTGATCTATTTATTTGTTTTCGTTTTGCAGAAAATCAGCCACAACATAAGTGACTGATTACCTAAATTTGTTAAAGGTCCATACATATGTACAAGCGTTGGTGCAGAAACTGAGTGTTTCAAGTAAATGTTTACTTGAGTTGAAATAAATCTTCAGCTATTTTCATTAAACAAGTTGTTCGTTAATTCCACTTTTAGAAAATTCTTAATAATCGTCAACCGCAACAGAAGAAACTGCGCCGCACAGTCAACAACAACTGTAATGCATTTTATTCCTTATTGTTGGATCATTTTACGTGCAACCGTCCACTAGAATATGTATCGCAACCAGAATATTAATCATAAACAGGGTACGCACTTGCGTAACTCTAATATGATCACGATAAACACCTATTCATTTGCTGTATAACTATTTGCTCTGAAGCTGAAACGTTAGATTTGTCGTTTATACCGCAAATATGCAAAAGAAATAGGTCCGGTCATCTAGCAGCTAACACGAAAATTGTTGTAATGACAGATTTGCCTGGTATTATAGCGAAATTTCCGCACCCAGCATCAAATGGCAATGAACTGACCGTGCGCGAAGAGAGATATGCTTTCGAAATTCATTGACGACCAAATTTGTAGCCCGTTATCGCGTGGAGGAATCTTACAGTGGGAGAAATGTTCCGAAACGAGCTGAACTACTGTAGTATCGATGGCCAAGATATCGGTACGAACTTCCAAAATAGACAGTTATGACGAGGGTCCGCAAAAAAAAAAATTGGGAAATATTTTAGTTGCCTCGAGTTTCATGAAAAGAGGGAAAGGTCAAAGAGTTACACAGTAGCGTACTGATTAGCACAACGTTCTAATGTACTTATGACACATATTCAATTCCCACCACTGCTCGTAAGGAGATTGCACTTGTTTCTCCACAACCGCAGGATTTGTATCGGGTGATTAAGTGCCTAAGGTCTGGCTGGATTTCGTCAGCTGATTGGTTATTGTTAACTGTAGCGTAAATGAGCTCGGATTTAATCAGTGTATTGATGGGCTGCGAGCAATGAAGTGCAGAAAGGGCCAATTCCTTACTGTATCTCAAATACATAAGTAATCAAACAAACCAGCACATAAGTAGGTAAACAACAACTAGTTTGCCCAGCAAATCATATGTTCGGTGCGGAGTCGGGATGAATTTGGATTAAAAAATATATATATCCAATGGTTATAGATGTTTTTTTTCCATTTATTTTAAATTCCCATGTTCTTCGTATTTTTGCAGAACCGATGAAACCCTTTAAAGTACATGCCCGGAGATTCTTCAAAACTGCATCTATTGCGGAATCCCTCTCGTGTGAAAAGGTGAAACCGAAATTTACCCTGACAACATTTCTATTTTCACGCCCATTATTTGGCTATATTTGAAATAATTTCTGCACTATGTTCACAGTGAAGCTGCACGAGTGTAATTATGTTCAGAAGTCGAAATGGATTACGCCTTAGTTGCACAATCCTTGCGTTACACTCGCAAAACTCCATGATCGAGCGTTAAGAATCTCTTAACAGCATGAAACGTCTGAGTTTACTCCAGGCTGTCGATTTCAAATTTCCTTTTTTCATCTAAAATGTTGTATATTTCTGAACGTCTTGAAAGTTGAGTATCGATTTCATAATATCAACAGAAGGATGCAACGACGGCATTGCTTATTGAAACGTCGTTTATAACATTGCAGTAATAGTCCACAAAATAACAGATACGCAATATTATTCGGAAGGACAGTGATGCTCCAGAGGGGACAAGTGATTGAGCAGCAAATCTCGCCTGACTGGAAGTGATGTTGGCTGTCGATTTAATAATCGCCTTTGAATATTGCTGAATTGTCGCAACTCATTGAGTCATGTTGAGTAATTTTTCCATTGTCATGATGAGACGAGGTATCTGCTAAATTGTTTGAAACGCAATTATTTATTTATGTGCTTGCTTGGATATGTATTCTTATTATCTGCAGAACTACATAGTTAGCTGTTCGTCTGTGCTATAATTTGTTTATTTATTTATGTTTTTTTTAAATGCTTTAGATTTATTGATTTACTCGCCCTGTTATGTGTTTATTAATTTATCTACTTGTGTTACTTTTTCGAGTTATTTATTTATTACCCGATAATTATTTATTTATGAATTATTTACTCAAAAAACGAGGTAGACTTTGAGTACAAAACCGTAAAATTTTGGCCACATTTTATAATTCATACACACTCTCTTTTGGACTTCTGGTGACAAAACAAAACAAAAAAAAAAAGGTCGACATGATAATACAAGTCGTTTGATTACCTTAACATTTTACTGAGAATTAACGTGAAGGTATTTTCCAGCTGATCGATAGATTATGCAATACATAAAAATGTTTTATATATATATAAATAAAAAACAGCACTGAAAGAAATGTAAGTTTGGAGCATTTGGATGTAAATTAAATGATTGATTCTAAACCGAGAAAAAAATATTCATTTCCCTATTGAACTGAGTTCAGTATGTTTTCATCTGGGACGCTGCCATTTACTAATACAGATACATTTTTCCTACGTGTTCGTAATTATAGCTAATAATAGATGAAGAAAGACACACTTTCTCTAAATTTATTCACATATTAAAATTGTTTTCCTCTTTCTCTGAGACGATTCGTTCGTTAAAACAGAAAATGACAGTCACGAGGCCTACAGGTATTTACTCTATGATTTTTTTTCTTTATTTTTCACATCTGTACGAATTTATTTCCTACCTCAGACAAAAAATGTAACCCGTGATTAAAATTGCTCCAACATCGTCGTTAGGCGACATTATCAGAGCGAAAACAACAAATCTCACCGTGTAAACATTCTCACAAGCCCTGATCAAATAAGATTAAGTTCAGTGTGTTAGTTAATCTTCTGTTTATGTTGCATGGCTCTTTAACAACTATCTTTAAGACCTGGATCTCCGTTGCACTCTAGTCACTGATTCTGCAGTTTACACTGGTTCGTAATAGTTTGTAATAGATTATTAGGTATATGATAGATGGCATGAACTCATCTTCACTCTGCACAGATGCTGATTGAATTGTGGATTTTTGTTTCACGTTTTCATTCATTTGTGAAACTGAGGACGCAGTATGTCGCCTTTGTCATAGGTATACATGAAAGTGTGCAGCGCCACTGACTCTGAACATGTTGTTTTAATCGTGACCACGCAGTGTCCTTCCATACAATCCTATTCAATGATATACAAACTCACTCCATATTACAGAAACAACTCTGTTACTGGGCCCTGCGTCTGCTTTCACTGTGGTAGTCTGACAAATTCCATAACATTTACTGAGCACTTTATAACATTCACAAGGTTCATATAGGCAGCTGCAGAAATAGTAAAAAAAGATTGGACATAAAACCGCTTCATACTAGAGCACGTGCTGATGTATTAGACTGAGTTATTGGGCAAATTGTTTTTAGTCCCTCGATAGAAAGTGCGATATACAGCATTATCAATCCTCGCAATGGGTAACATGAAACTAAATTAATTAGCAGCATCGGGTATACAATGAATATTGTTTTATTGTAAACTTGTGGTAATTACTCTCAGATATGTCATATGATTGTTATCTTATATTACCTCATTGCCTTATATTACATACTACATTATACATTAAAACCTCGTTGAGCAGTTCCAGGAATTGCTGTCACGTTATAAGAACAGCTTCACCCCATTCCTTTCTACGTCTGTCTCTTTTCCACATCATATGCACAGTAATAGATCGGCGTTCAATCAGAAATGATTCAAAATTCAGGTGAAAATTTTTTTGAATCAGAATATGATGATATGTGAGATACTGTAACACAAGGGATGTAGTCTGCACTTTCTAAAGCATGCTTCCGAGAAGGTTAGAGTATGAACACATCATCTGTTTAGAAGCTTCGTTAAAGTCATACAATCCAGGATTAGGTTCAATGCGATTGAGTTTCATTTTTTTTTCAATTATGCCTCTATTAATGGGGATATTGTTTACTTCCGATACCACAAGTTTTTATGACAATTAAACATCACTTTACTCTTGCCGATGATGAACGACACAGTCCCACAGTCAACAGTCCAAGGTCAAGACCTCGCATTGCACTGAGCCAAAATGCGTGACTTGTTTTTTGTTCTCTACGACTTGTGAATCATTAATCAAAGCATGCGGAAAATGTTCACTCGGATGGTACTACATCATATCCTGCTGAAAAATCACAAAAAAAAACAACGTTCGTCTGATTTTTTTTTTGTTCATTTCTGAGTCTCTAACTCAGAAAACAGGTGAGTGACAAATTCATTTAAATTAGGCGGTACATTTGCAAAATAATCTCAACATTCAGGAAAGGAGGCACTGATTCATACCCTAACAGTACTATCTACGTATATCCATTGATCCTTTATAACAATCAGCTTGATCATCAAAAGTTTGAGCCCAGGTTTACGAAAGAAAAGCGTTGAATCATAAGCGATTGATTGTCTGCAGTTAGTAAGGTAACTTGATTATTTTCATTTCACATGACAATTATAACGACGGAAACTTTGGGAACACCCAGCTGGTGAGGATACTTCTGCAAAAATCGAAGAATGAACAGTCCAAGTGAGCGAACTGCTTAATCTCTGCTGCCACCAAGCGGAATATATCTTCTTTGCTCCTGGCGATGTTACACGAACTCAGTGCTTCCTTCACGTAACAACAGCGAATACACAATCACTACCTCCATACGCCTAATTAATTGGTAAGTTATTCGGAGAAAAGCTACTTTGACAGGTTGCATGTGAACACGTCAAAATATCGTGCGCTGATCAATTCTGCAGTCTCCAAATTCTGCCAGAAATCCACATCAGAGAAGAGTAAAGACGGTTGCTGCACGCAGAGTTTGTTACCCTCCCATTTATTCTGCTCGCAACCTTTGCCTTGATGGGCAACCGCAATTTGTTGACGCTCTTCTCCACGAGAATTGCCTGCTGCCACACATTCCTTCGCCTTTGCGTGGCTCTGCGGTGTTTATGACAGCTCACAAAGTATTCGACTCATTTGTTGTACACTTTTGCGATCGCCTTCGCAAAATTTTATTTCCCGTACTGCGTCTGATCGCGTTTTTCTATTGTGTCTTTAGATGTTCAACGCCGTGCGCGGCCTGAAGTGATTGGTCGGTTTGGCTAAGTGTATGTGTATTTCTCCTCTGGCAAAGAGTTTCCACTCTGTTGTCACGGTAGTACAGAGTCAAACACAGTGATTATGAAGACTTGTCTCACGCAGGTCCTCATTACTGTGTTTCTTATGGATAAGATTGTCCTTCATTGTAATATTCAAGACCTCACTAATTCTATGTAAAGACGTTTTATTTTCTATTTACGTAACCATGTTGTTCTAAGTAGAGTTTATGAT
This sequence comes from Mobula hypostoma, assembly GCF_963921235.1. NCBI lineage: Eukaryota > Metazoa > Chordata > Chondrichthyes > Myliobatiformes > Myliobatidae > Mobula > Mobula hypostoma. Next base: position 24,851,763 of record NC_086106.1, read on the forward strand.
TTATTATTTATTTTACTGTTAGAATGGAGCCTTGAAGACTCAGTGGAACAGTTATTGGATGCAATGACAATCGAAGAAGAAAGTAATATTATCCTAAACTGTACTTTACAAACAAGTGTTGCACTCCTAAATGTTTCCTTGTACGGGCAGCGCACCAGACAGCCACCAGATTGTTTTATTCGGATCATCAGAGGGACAGTAAACCGAAATGAAGATGTACCAATCGATTTTTTGCTTCCGATAACAATAGTAAAAAATATTCCAAACTGTCGAATAAGAACGCTACAATCTGTAACTCAGCCACTTATCTCTGCGCGATGAGTACACTGTGTTGACAAAACTCAATATTCTCGAACAAAAACCCACTTTCACAGTTTCTTGGAGAGCTTGATAGAGGGCGAACAAATCAAGGTTAACGTAAATGCTAAATGAAGTCTAAAGGCTGAGTCCAATTAGTTCATATGATGTCACAGCGATCATCTATGACCAGTGATGTATCCACTTGGCATTTGCAATGAATGTTTTCGTTCTTCGATGGCTGTAACTTTGATCGAAGCCACTTCCGCTTTACTGATTCCTACGTGTTCTTATTTCACATCGGAAGCTACCACAATCATTAGTACAGATACATAGTTGCTGTTGTTGCTTGAATTTCCAGCATCTGCAGAATTCCTGTTGTTTACAGATACATAAATCGTTGTAAGATGCCCTTTGACATATAAAGGGACCAAACTTTGCAACAAGAATTTGCACATATCCCAATCAACATTGTGCTTCAAAATGTGAAACAAAATCCATCGTTTCGTGAAATCACTCAGATTCAATGATATGACTTTTGATTTCAATCAAACATTCATTAGCACTTCGCTGGAATGCTGTACTGAATATCGTTAATTTTCATTACCACGCGACAGGCTTACCTATTTAAACGCCGCTGTCAGATAGATTCTGACATAAATAAAGAATATGGATTTCAGCAAGGAATTTGGTAAAGGCTTACAACGAAAATAAAGAGGCATGGGATCCAAGGGGACATTGCTTTGTGGATCCAGAACTGGCTTGCCCACAGAAGGCAAAGAGTGGTTGTAGACGTGTCCTATTCCGCATAGAGTTCGGTCAGCAGTAGGGTGCCTCAGGGATCTGTTCTGGGACGCAAACTCTTCGTGATTATCATAAATGACCTAGATGAGGAAGTGGAGGGATGGGTTACTGAGTTTGCTGATGACACAATGGTTGCCGGTGTTATGGATAGTCTGGAGGGTTGTCAGAGGTTATGGCCGAACATTGTTGGGATGCAAAACTGGACTGAGAAGTGGCAGATGGAGTTCAACCCAGAGAAGTGTGAAGTGGTTCATGTTGGTAGGTCAAATATGATGGCAGAATACAGTATTAATGGTAAAAATCTTGGCAATGTGGAGGTTCAGAGGGATCTTGGAACCCTGCTTCGAGATGCGCAGGTTACCTCTATCGTTAAGAAGGCGTAAGGTGTATTGGCTTTCATCAATCGTGCAACTGCATTTAGGAGCCGAGAGGTAATGTTGCAGCTATATAGCGCCCTAGTCAGCCCCCATTTGGAGTATTGTGCTCAATTCTGGTCGCGTCACTGCAGGATGAACGTGAAAAACATAGAAAGGGAGCAGAGGAATTTACAAGGATATTGCCTGGATTGGGGAGCATGCCTTATGAGAATAGGTTGAGTGAACCCGGCCTTTTTCTACTTGGAGCGACTGAGGATGAGAGGTGACCTGATACAGGTTTACAAGATAATGAGAGGCATTGATCGTGTGGATAGTCAGAGGTTTTCCCCCAGGGCTGAAATGGGTAGCACGAAACGGTGTAGTTTTATGGTGTTTGCAAGTACGTACAGAGGGGATGTCAGGGTAAGTTTTTACTCAGAGTGTACTACCGGCGTTGGTTGTAGAAGCAGAAACTACAGGGTCTTTTAAGAGACTCGTGGATGGATACATGGAGCGTATAAGGTAGAGGGCTGTGGGTAAGCCTAGGTAGTTCCAAAATAAGGGCATGTTCGGCACAACTTTGTGGGCCGAAGGACCTGTATTGTGCTGTAGGCTTTCTATGTTACTATGTTGCTAAATAAATTTTGAGTCACGATCCATTACGTTTACCGAAATATATCTTCGTGCTCATACAAATAAGATAAAGTTCGCAATATATTTCCGTTGACTACATCTACAAGTCAAATCACTGTACAATTGGCAATATGTATGGCGTTTGCTCTCAGAAAAAGGTCACGTAATTCCGAACAGCGTTGACACCATTCGAATTCATAGTCTGAAGCATTGTACTTGTTATTGCAATACTTACAATAAGAGCCTCAAAATAAATAAATATGCACCTCCTAACTTATCAAGACTATTGAACATTCTGAATGAATTCACAGCGCTTATCCACCAAAATGGACTTATTGGATTAGCACGATCATTGCTATTTATATCTCAGTTGAACGATAAGTGTATTCTCAGATTTAATAACTCGTAATCTCATATCTCCCAAAATCGTCCCTTCTCTATTCTGTCATTCACTTGAAAATGTTAAGCTATGATCAGAAGGCACTGTCCGAGATATTTCCAGGAATACGACAATACATCTTCACCTGGCGAATTGCCCTATTATCTGTACATCCCATGTCGCTGAATTTTGTGAAGTATATAATGTGAGGACAAACCAAGTTATCAGAAGATTGATGCTGATGAGAGAGATAAATGAGACAATGGAGAAACAATCAAAACGCCAATAAGAGAGAAGAGAGAGATTAATGAGAAAGAAACACATGTCAGAATATTTGCAGACCGGTTGCTTTGAACCTGAACTGTTTGAAGTTTGATGGACAGGCGATACCCCAGCAGGGGGATAAAAAGAACAGGTTCTCTAAGGCACGACACACACCACGAGATCACGAGATAACGAGTCCCTGGAAGAGCGGTGTTCTCCCACTAGTTAGTGGAGTTCGAGGTCTGCTTCGAGGGCACGGACCATAGACTGACAGGGTGAAAAGGGACGATCGGCGGGAACTTGGCGTGTGTGTCCGCCGTTGCCTGGGTGCCAGGTTCACCGCGGAAGAACGGTCGTATCCGGAACGGAGGGGTCACAGTCGGTGTCCACAGAAGACATAAAAGGGTTCGCCCGAAAGCTAACTTCGAAGAACATCAAAGTCTGTCTGAATCAAATTTGTATTTTCTCTCTCGCTCCAACGGCACCACAGCAATTATTGCGAACTGCACTAAGCTGAACTGAACTCTGCGTCACTTGAGTCTGATCATTTTACCCATAGACTGCGATAGAGCTTGATTGATTCTTATTACCCTAGTTCTGTGTACATGTGTGTTTTATCATTGCTAACCTGTTGCATTTCTATCCTTGCGATTAGAGTACTGCGGTACTTATTTCTTTAATAAAACGTTATTAGTTTCTGTTAAACCAGACTCCAATTAAGTGGTCCATTTCTGCTGGTTTGGCAACCCAGTTACGGGGTACGTAGCAGTAACAAGCAACTTTTTATCTTGAATCAAGTACTTTATGCTGGAAAGCTGTATTTCCTGTTTCTAGTAACTGGGAAAATAACCACAAAAAACTTTATCATTCAAATCCTGAAAATGAAGGTTAAATGAAGGTTAAAACGTAACCTTTTCTCATTGTCCAAAATCAGCTCATTATTTGGGCAGAATGTTAATAAATCCCTTAAATTTCAATCACTTGAGTTCACGTTGCATGGGACAGTTAATAAGCAGATATTTGTCACTGTCTTATATTCGAGAGAGGCCTCCCCCTCCATTCCAGTCATTACTGAGAAGGTTTTTGCAATTCCTGCCCCTATATAAGGTCACCAAATGGCGCAGGCTTGAACGTTGTAGCCGTTGCGCTCGTACCTCACTTATGCTTCAGCTCTTCTGCGCATTGTTGTTCAGCTAACATCTGGTGGCTATATGCAATTGATACACGAGGTAGAAGCCAGGAAGTCATGGGTCCCAGCTCTGCCTGCCTTTTTGTTGGCTTTGTGGAGCAATCCATGTTCCAAGCCTATACTAGTATCTGTCCCCCACTTTTCCTTCGCTACATCGAAGACTGCATTGGCGCTGCTTCCTGCACACATGCTGAGCTCGTTGACTTCATTAAACTTGCCTCCATCTTTCACCCTGCCCTCAAGTTTACCTGGTCCATTTCCGACACATCCCTCCACTCTCTTCATCTTTCTGTCTCTATCTCTGGAGACATCTTATCTACTGATGTCTACTATAAGCCTACGGATTCTCACAGATACCTGGACTTCCCACCCTGTCTCTCGCAAAAATGCCATCCCCTCCTCGCATTTCCTCTGTCTTCGCCGCAACTGCATTCAGGATTAGACTTTTCATTCCAGTAAAGCAGATGTCTTCTTTTTTTTAAGGAAAGGGGCTTCCCTTCCTCCACCATCAGCTCTGCGCTCAACGCATCTGCCCCATTTCTCGCACATCTGATCTCACCACATCCTCCCGCCACCCCACTGGGAACAGGGTTTCCCCTGTCCTCACCTACCATTCCACCAGCCTCCAGGTCCAACATATTATTCTCCGTCATTTCCGCCACCTCCAGCGGGATCCCACCACTAAGCACATCTTTCCCTCTCCCCTCTCTCTGCTTTCCACAGGGATCGCTCCCTACGCCAGTCCCTTGTCCATTCGTCCCTCCATCGCTTCTCACCTATTTCCCTCCCGACACTTATGCTTGTAAGAGGAACAAGTGCTGCAAGTGCCCTTACTCTTCCTCCCTCATCAGCATTCAGGGCCCCAGACAGTCCTTCTAGGTGAGACAATACTTCACCTTTGAGTCGGCCGGGGTGATTCACTGCATTCGGTGCACTGCGGTGCGGCTTTCTACAGGTTAGCGAGACCCGGCGTAGGCTGGGAGAACGTTTCACTGAACACCTAAGCTCTGTCCGCCAGAGAAAACAGGATCTCCCAGCGGCCACACATTTTAATTCCACATCCCTATCCCATTCTGATATATCTATCCACTGCCTCGCCCTCTGTATGGTGAAGCCACACACTGGTTGCAGGAACAACACCTTATATTCCGTCTGGGTAGCCTGCAACCTGATGGCATGAACATTGACCTCTCCAACTTTCGTTAATGCCCCTCCTCCCCTTCGTACCCCAGCCCTTTTTGTATGTATGGATGTATGTATTTATTTATTTATCGCTTTCCTTCTCTTTATCTTTTTCCTCTCTTTGTCCATCTCACAATACAAACTTGCCTGTTCTCCATTCTCTGGGCTCCCCTCCCCCTTTCTTTCTCCCTTGGCTTCCCGTCCCATGATCCTCTCCCTTCTCTAGCCTTGTACCCCTTTTGCCTAACAACTTTCTGGATGTTAGCTCCATCACTCCCTTCTCCTGTCTTCTCCTATAATTTCGCAACTCCCCCTCCCCCTCTCACTTACAAATCTTTTACTATCTCTTCTTTCAGTTAGTCCTGACGAAGGGTCTTGCCCTGAAACGTCGACTGTACCTCTTCCTATAGATGCTTCCTCGCCTGCTGTGTTCACCAGCATTTTTGTGTTGTTGCATGCATTTTTTTCCATTTCTTTTCGATCAATGTACCCTGACTTCAAAATTGGAAACGAAAAGAACCCCCATAAAGTACCGCTTTTCGTCCACCAATATATATTCTACTAAATTGACAATAATTTATTTGACAAATAGTACCAGACTTCCCTTGAAACACAAATATATGAATGTTACGTTTGGTAAGCTAACAGTGACCTGTTTGACTGAAGTAACAGTGGCGGTCGTTGGATCAGACGCCACTATCATAATCACTGCATTTAACAGATAGTGGAAGGTTTTCACTACCAGTTCAGTAGTGGACAGCCCATCGTGACCGCACAAGGTAGTGATCAGAAATGACTGATGTCCTTGAGCGCATGACATTCACATACTCGTGGATAGCTTCTCCGGTGTCTATGAGGTGATCGGGGTAAATCCACTAATGATGTGGTCGTTATGTGCACGCAACTTATATTTTGGAATAACAAATAAGGTAAATTTTATAAATAGACACTGAAGAGATTTTCATTCTTCCATTCCTACTGGATGCTCACGCAAGAGTTCATGAGTTTTCACTCTCCCTGGACATTACACAATAACAACAAAAAAAGACAACCCTACGAGGAAGATTTTTCTTTGAGGAGGGACAGATAACGATTTTAATACTGGTAATTTGTGGAGAGATTACCAGAAGGTGACAAAAGTTGTGAAGGAAAGTACCAGCATAAAAAGTTTCACCATGTGGTTTGTGTGTCCACAGTGTAAAGACAATTAATCCTCATGCAATTTATTTCAACGAGTCTTCAAAATTTGTCGGAGGACAACAGACAGTAGAGTTGAAATTTTAAAGTTTAGAGCAAACGTATTATCAAATTACGCACATGTCTCACATGCCTCCTTGAGATTCTGATGTGCAATTTGCTGTTTTGCGTCAGCAGTGCATTGCAATGCATAAAGATTTTGATGTATTACCACGATGAGTATAGATAAAAAATAATTAAATTAGCAATGCTAAAAATGAGGGGAGTGACACTAAGGCAGTTTTTTTTTTGGGCTCATTGTCTATTCGGAAATCTGACGGCGGATTCCTGAAAAGTTCAGTGTTACAGCATGTCCTCGGTGATGGTGACTGTGGAGGAGCCCTCAATGATGCATGCCGTCTATTCGAAGTATCGACTTTTGCAGATCTCCTGGATTAATTTGAGTTTTGTGTCAATTATGAAGCTGACTGAGTTTAAAACGTTCTGCGACTATTATTATTTATGTATTTATTTATTTTTGTTCCTATGCAGTTTCCCACCATACCAGACAGAGTTGCTGTCAGTTATAATGGTTCCCATATATCTCTAGAAATTACTGTGAGTATTTGACGGAAGACCAATTCCCAATCCTCCAGTGACATTTAGCCGCTGTAATGCCTTATTTGTAATTGTGCCCAGTATGAGCCCACGAGATGTCGACAGCCACGCATTAGAAACTGCTTATCCTTTGCACTTCTGATTCCTCCATAAGGATTGGTATGTGTTCCATCGACTTCCAATCCTGAAGTCCACAAAGAATTTTGGTCTTACTAAGACAACGCTCAAGCAGCTGATCACTAAAGCTGCCGTACGCCTCTTCGTCAGTATCTGAAATTATGCAAACAATATCTATGTTGCCTCAAATTTAACGTTCGGATTAGAGCTGTGGGAAACCTCAGAATCGTGCTTGTTGTAAGGGTCGCGAAGGTATGGTTGAATTGTCAGCGACGACGATGTGTTATTTCCAGTCGTTTTACTAGGAGGTCTCCCATTCAGGAGATCTAATCCGGTTGCAGGTTTTGAGCTTGTTGACGAAAGCTGAGGAGTGTTGATGGCTGAGAAGAAAGGCATTCCAAAACTGATGTTGTGAACAAAAAATAATTGTAAAATAAAAGTCTCCTAGTACACGATAAAGACACAACTGATTATAATTATTCCCTAGGGGTTGCTGTAATATTTCCATCAGATTAGATTCGATTATGAGGATACGCGTTCCTCTTTTATTGCCATTTAGTGAAGCATGCGTTCAGAAATGATACAATGTTTCTTCGAATGATATCACAGATACACATGACAAACCGACTGAAAACTGCCAAAAAAACAGACAATTATATCATATAGTTACAACAGTGCAAACAATACCGTAATTTGATAAAGAACAGACCATGGGCACGGTAAAAATCTCAAAGTCTCTCGAAAGTCCGATCTTCTCAACCATACGGCGAGCCTCCAGCGCTGCAAACTTGCCGATGCAGCATCCTGGAAGCATCCGACAACAGTCCGACTCCGACTCCGTCCGAAAACTCCGAGTCTCCGACCAGCTGTCCGACACCGTGCACCGAGCACCATCTCGGCCGAGCGCTTCGACCCCGGCCCCGGCAACAGGCAATTGGCAAAGACGAGGATTTGGGACATTCCCCTCCGGAGATTCTCAATCGCACAGTAGCAGCGGCGGCGAAGCGGGCATTTCAGAATTTCTCCAGGTGTTTATCCGTGCTTCTAACGGCTGTCTCCATCAAATCAGGATTGTGCACGGCCCCTAGTTAACACATGCGATATCAGTAGGAACGGCCGCAAGCGCAGTGTCGCCCCGCCATCTTTCCCTCCCTCGTCCTCACTAGCGATAGATTGCGGTGACAATCATGAAGCAATCAGGAGGTATTTCCTTATATGCCAACTTTGAAGTCATTTGACAATGAATCATTTTAATTTTGTATCTTTGAAACTTCTATACAGATATAATTGTGCATCAGCAGAACAATCTCGAATGTGTTGATGCTGCGTTTTTTGATTTTGTTTGTCGGTAACTATAGCCGTGGACATGCAGGCCGGCCGCTAAGAAACATAAATACCTGCTGGAGCTGTTGTATTTCCGCATTTACGTCATACTTTAATTGGGTGATACAATACGCGAAGGAACACTGCATGCTGCATATCAGCAGAGCTCGAGCTCGCTGAGCGAACTCAGGACTGTGCATCATCCTGTGCAAGTGCAATATAGAAAATATCGGAGAAGAAGATAGATAATTTAAATTTTCCCATTTTCAGTGTTATGCACGATAACATGACGAACTGCAGACACCCCTCTCATCGATTGCCCGGTAAGCAATATGCGCAAATACTCAGTGGCACTGAAAGTAACTGCGCAAAATAAACACTTGGCTTTCTTCAAGTCCTAAGACCGGCTATACAAATAATCATTGCTACCACCTTTTAGTAAGTTCTAAAGTTATTCAAAAAAAAACTACATTTGCAGACACCGGTGAAAGACAAAAAAATGTTGCCCGCCAAAAGTTTCCAACCGTTTCAGCGTTTTTTATATTAAATCTGATCTATCTATATTCTTCCTGAAATCGACCAGAGATGTTTACTGCCTGATATTATCTCCCTTTTTGGCACCGTAGCACTGGCTTTCGTATTTCTGGTATAATCCGCCTCAACGTGCAAGCGCAATTTGATGACAATCTTCTCCGAGACGCCCAAAAACTACATCACCTTCGCTCAGCGACGAGCGGCACTGTGCAGTTAATGTTGACAGACAACGACAACTCCATTGTTTACAGATCTTTGCCAGGTGCCAGCTGACCTGTCGAATCCTGCACCACGTTTGAAAGCCGTTTATTCACAAATGTGGTACTGTTAGATTGCGCTTGAGGTTGGTTGTTTTACACAGATTTTGCTGTATTTTTATTCTAACAGTCCGTTTCCACTGCACAATTGCAGAATTACAGAGACGGGGAACGTTATTGTCTAGGCGGATTCCTGCCGCTCCTCATTATTATGTTCCTCTTCGGTAAGTCGTTACTTCATTGTAATAAACGACATTAATCTAGAATACTACTTTAATACCGGGGACTACTCTAGAACAGTACTGTAATATTAGATCTTCTTTACCTTTCCTTCATCGACCCTTATTCCATTTAAGTTTGCATTTTGTTGGAAGTGTTGATTGTTGTTTATTATTTATTTTGCAGTTACACTGGGGTCATCCAGACATCGTGGAACAGTTGCTCGGTTAAACAACCGTCCATGAAAAAAAAGGTAAGACAGTTGTGAATTTAACTTTGCGACTGAGTGGTCCTCTCCGAGATGTGTTCCTGAACAGACAGCAACCAAAGTAATTGTTACGGATTCCAGCAGAGCAAGTAAATCGACATTTGGACGGAACAGACCGGTGGTATGACATAGCAAAAAGTATACATAACTATTCTGTTCCAACCCGACTCCGCCATGTACCTCTGCGAAAGACAATGCATCGAAGTATCTTTTGCACTGAAAAAAAAACAACACTTCCAAAAATTTCACGTGAGCTCGATAGAGGACAAGCTCATCAAAAGAAACAGGGCTGGCAAAGCAAGGTGGAAACAAATTCTAAGTAATATCAGAAGGCTTAATGGAATGTTTCTAAAATATCGAGTGTCCAGAAAGAATGCGATAGTATTCTCTTCTATATTTTCTGTATATTTTTGCATTTTGTTCGTTATAACCATGCTCCCAGTAAAATCTCATTACACGACTCCAGTGCTGTTTAAATGGACCATTCCGCCTTAAAGCCTGCATTATCCCAGTGGACAATACCAATAGATTGATATTTTGAAGGGGATGACTTTAAATAGACAGCATAATGGCGAAAGACGTGCTCATATTCTGATCAGACAAAACTTCCCATCCATATCAGAAAGGAACAAACGTATGGTTATCTCACACAGCAACAATATTGTCGCTGGTGATTCCAGTCAACGGCTTGTAAACACACTTCCGATATATTTGATAAACAGACAGCCTCTCACAGCTATCTTGACTATACCTCTTCACATATTAACTGGTCAAAATGGTTACACTTTGTCATTGTTATTCTGTTTCCTCTATGTTCTGTTCTCAGTATGATGCGTTAAAAAAAAAAGCGAAACGACGTTTGAGATGTTATCATTCTGTAAAATACAGGGGTTCCCTTCCTCTTAAAATCGATACTGCACTCACTCTCATCTATTCCATTTCATATCATCCCATCGCTTTGAAAGGGAAAAAATTCCCATTGTACTTCGGATGCTCAGCCAGCACATCACTCCACGGAAGTTCCGCGATCGTCCACGAGACCTTTGTCGAATTATAACTTTCTCTCCACCGTGCCATTTTTTTCCGGCTTTCTGCTGGGATCACGCTCTGCGTGACTACATTGTCATGCGCAACTGCATGCTGAACTCAGTGCTGTCTCTTTTTTCTTGCGAATGGAATATGTGCTAATGTTGCCCATTCACCTCCTCGCTCACCACCAGTCAAGGCCCAAACAGTCTTTCCAGATGATTCAACAGCCTACGTGCCTGTCTGTTGTGAGCTTCAACTTTGCCTGACGCCCCAGGCACGGCTTAGAATAATATAATGAAATCGCGCTAAATTTGGGAGCTTCTTCGGGCATCTTCGCTCTGTCCCCCAAAACCAACTCCAAGGTAAATTTACCAGTGATATAATTTTCTTGTGAGCACACGCAGGACATTCAGTAACTGTAATGGCGTCATTGAAATATGGCACACAACAGTGCAGACAATTAATAATATTAATAATTATAATGGATGGAAGGAAGAAGAAGAAGAAGAAGAAGAAAAGAAGAAGAAGAAGAAGAGAAGAAGAAGAAGAAGAAGAAGAAGAAGAAGAAGAAGAAGAAGAAGAAGAAGAAGAAGAAGAAGAAGAAGAAGAAGAAGAAGAAGAAGAAGAAGAAGAAGAAGAAGAAGAAGAAGAAGAAGAAGAAGAAGAAGAAGAAGAAGAAGAAGAAGAAGAAGAAGAAGAAGAAGAAGAAGAAGAAGAAGAAGAAGAAGAAGAAGAAGAAGAAGAAGAAGAAGAAGAAGAAGAAGAAGAAGTGGCATAATAAATGAATATGTCCCTGATAGTGAGTCGATAGCTTGGAGGAATAGTTAACTGATGTGATTGGCAAGTTTTATCCCTCTGGTTCGACAGCCTGATATTTGAGAGGTAACACATTTTTCTTAACCGGCAAACGTGAGCATTGAGCCTCATTTACCTTCTTCCTGATTGCGATCCGCATGGGGTGCATGACTCGGATGGTGGGGGTCCCTGATCATAAATGCTGCTTCCCTGCGACAACGATCAGTGTAGCTATGTTTAATGATGTAGAATGTTTTTTTTTTTGGTGATGGACTTGGATGTATCAAGTACTGTTTTTGTAAGATGTTCCGTTCAAACCCATTGTAGTTTCCATACAGGTCTGTGACGAAGCCAATCATCATAATCTTATGTAGGAGCGTTTCCATGTCAGATTACTCCCTCGCAAACTCGAGGAAGTAGAGGAGCTGGTTCCGAAGGTTCAGGCATTTAAAGTAGATGACCCTCCTACCACTCATTTCTCTGATAAAGTCTGGTACATATACCTCAGTGTTCCTCCACCTGAAATCAACAATCAGCTCCTTCGTCTTATTGACATTGAGTAAAATAGTTTTGTTGTGACAGATTTCAATCTTCCTCCTTGCCACTGAATCGTTGTCACTCTTTATTCGGCAAACGATATCGTCAGCAAATTTAAATATAGCCGTTGAACTGATGTTAGCCACGTAGTCAGAATTATAAAGTGAATAGAGTAGAGGAGAATAGTGCACACATTTGTGCTGCAACTGTGCTGATCGATATTGTGGGCGAGATATTGTTGTTAATCCGACCTGACTGGGTCTGCATGTGTGCAAATCGACCACCCAATTTTACAAGGAAGAACTGAGGCCTTGAAACGTGTTAATTACTTTTGAGGAGATAATAGCATTGAATGCCGGGATGTACATACCCTTCATGATCGGAAGATCCAACTTTGAGTGAACAGCCATGAAGCAGATTTCCAGGTGATTACAAATACCAATATGACTTCCATTCTCAAAATGGATTTATTGGAGTATGACCTCCTCTACGGCCGCCGTGAGGATAGTCTCAGTTTTGAGGAGCAAAACTTCCTGTTCTGTCTTGGCACCCTCGGACCTCATGGCAGGAATATTGATTTATCTAACTTTCGGAAATTTCTCGCCCCTCGGTTGCAAACCATGTTTTGTTGCTGGAATGGAATGTACTTCACGTAATTTGGAAAGCAAGAAGAATGTGAGTAGATAGATTGATATTTTAATTATCGACTCAAAAGACATATTCTTCTCCATTTCCCGAAAAATGTCATGTCATACATTTCAAGACCGTTATTAACTCGACTAATGAGCAATCGCCTCATAACCCTTCTGTTCCCATGTTCATAGTGGCTGGGTCAGTGTGCAAGCACATCGTAAGCCTGATCACTTAGGAGCTTCGGCCAGCTCATTAGTACATTTTTGGACTATGAGTAAAAACCAATAAACCCGGAGGAAATCCAGGCAGTCACGGCGAGAAACTACATCTCTTTACGGACGGGTTGGAAATTGAACCTGAGTCGCTGATACTGAAATTTCCAGCCGCAGCCACTATGCCATCATGCTGCCATATAATTTATACAAGAGCATATCTCTGCTGCAATATCGAAAACTACGATTATGACGAGTAGCAGTCGCCATGTCCGAGCCATGTCACACCGGAGTGACATTTGTCTTTCAACATATACTCTGATTTGTACCAAAGATTGGATACAATGATGTTAGATCAGAGAAATCCCCGCCATATACACAATGAGCCGCCAGCTGCAGTGTTCCAAATCCGAGGTATTTTGAATAGCAGACACATTAAACAATGTGTAAGTATACGGAGACATTTCCGGACCGAAATTCTGCCAATAGAAAGCGTCATATTTTCTGCATCGCGTCACCAAGAATCTGACCGAGAAAGGAAAATTGCAGTGCAATATTGGTATTCGCCCAAGAAAGTACCGAATACTTTACCGACTTTAACATTAATTTAAGCTTTGCAACCTCAACATCCCTCCATGTATTTTCTTTTATCCATCTGGTTAACTAAGAATTTCATAATTGCCTCAGTATATCTACCACTAACATAACACCTGACCGGTAGTTCGACGCATCAACAACTCTCCGTGAAAAGAAATGTACTCTGATATCTATTCGCCATACGTTCTTCCCATCAACTTATATTATGACCTCGCCTATTTTATCTGACCGCCCTTGCAATAAATCTCTGATTATTCAGTCTAATCATGCATTTTGTCTTCTTGTGCCATCAAATGACCGCCGATGCTCATTCACTTCAGATAGAAAGGTCCACGCACGCCCATACTTTCTTCGAAAGAAAAGTGCTTTAGTCAAGGCAACATCCCAGTAAATCTAATGCACACCATCTCTAACTTTCTTATAGTCTTCCGAAAAGCAGGCAACCAGAACTCAACAATTATACAAGTGTGATTTAATTAGGGTTTTATGGATCCGAAACCCTAACTAGGAGGGTGGGCTTCATGTTTCTGGACAATAGGGCCTTGTTCCAAGGAAGGTGGGACCTGTTTCGACGGGACGGGTTGCACTGAATTGCAGGGGGACTAACATCTTTTGCGGGAAGGTTTGCTAGTACTGCTCTAGGACGTATAAACTAGTTTTGCAGTGGGGGGGGGAACCAAAGTGTTAGAGCAGATAGTCGGATGGAGGCGGATAAATGTCATGCAGAAAACTGCAAGTATAGTGCTTGGAGTAAAGCCAGATCTAACATATAAAGAGGCTTTGAGGAAAGAGAAGCAGAATAAATGGTTTAAATGTAGTAAGGTAGAAGGGCGAAATTGCGTGTACTTTAGTGCAGGAAGCATCAGAAACAACGGTGACGAACTGAGAGCCATTACAGTGGCCTATTACAGAGACTTGGCTGGCACCAACGCCCGAATGAATTTCCAACATTCCTGGATTTCAGTGTTTTAAAAGGGATGGGCGGAGGGGTAGGACAGGGGAAGGTGGCGTTACTGGTCAAGGATACACATACTGTTACCGAAGGGTGTGTAATGTAGTAGGATCCTCTTTTAAACCAGTATGGGTAGAAGTCAGGAACAAGAAGGGAGCAGTTGCTCTATTCGGAGTATTCTATACGCCCCAGATAGCAGCAGAGATACCGAGGAACAGATTGGGAGGAAGATTTTGGAAAGGTGCAAAAACAACAGTGTTGTTATCATGGGTGTCTTTAACTTCCCTAATACTGAATAGCACCTGATTAATTCAAATGGTTTAGATGGGGCAGAGCTTTTTTAAGTGTGTGTCATAACGGGGTCACTGGAAGGCGGATACAAATGCAAGACACAGATACTGAAGTAAAAGGAACTGGACTGGACTAGGCTCAGGGACGGTACAGGACACAGACCAGGGCCTGGGTCTTGGGCTAGGACTTTTGCATAGAAGACGTGACCAGGACAAGGATCTGGAAAATCGGAGCCTGGGCATGGATTTCGAGACTGAGACTAGACAAGGACCCAGAACCTGGGCCTTGACTCGTGCTCAAACCCTGGACCTAGGCGAAGACATGACGAGGCTTGTCTATGCACTCCGAGCTAGAGACTAGGCAAGGACCTAGAACCTGGGTCTTGACTCGGGCTCAGACTCCGGAACTAGGCGAAGACGTGACATGGTCTTGGGAGACAGGAACCTCGGAGCCTTGGACGAGGACTGGACGCTCGGAACCTTGGGCGAGGACTGGATGTTCGGTTCCTAATTCTGGAACACGCGTACACGGAGCCTACAACTTGAGAGACAACAACATGGAACACAGAGCAGGAACCCTCCTTGGGAACAGATTGTAGGGCTGAGACTCATACAGAGAACACAGAGCCGGGACCCCACCTTGGGAACAGGACATAGGGCTGGGACTTATACACAGAACACAGAGCCGGTGACAGAGTCGAGGGATATGTAATTATGGGTATAGACGAAGAATAATGACTAGCTAGTGATCAATTACCTTATGATTACTTTATCTTACTGTCGCTGGGGACGTCAGAAAGAAACCCTAACCAGCAATACGTGACGGACCAGATATTGTTCTCTGAAAATGCTAGATAAAGGTTCAAACAAGCAATTATCTTTTCATACCAAAGCTTTTTGAGACATAACTAAATATGGGTATAAGAATGATTGAAGGGACAATTCAAGGTATAACTAAATATGGGAAAGATAGCGTAGGGGACAGAACGTCCGAGAGAAAGTAGGAGGTGTCAATATAAGGAACTGATGTTGTATCCAGGCTTCCTTTGGCAGAAAATATGTATAACTAACCAATAATGGTGTTACATCTAATAGTATATTAGCATATGATCGAAACTATTAACATGTGATTGAAACTATTCTAAAACTGTCTTAACTCGCTTAAATGTAAGATTTCCTGTCTACATGATGTTATAAATTGTGAAGAATTGTGATTCGGTGGAGGGTAGTGTCCGGACTGGCTCTTTGGGAGATCAGTCTGTAGCTTCCCCCATAGCACGCTACAATAAAGGGTAAAGTTTGAGAAAGTATTGCTTGTGTTATTGTGTTCTTGGTATCTGCGTTCTTGCATCGTGTCAATCCGCCATGACAATTCGGCGAGACAGCCAGGAGTCCAAGGCCAGACATATCCGTGAGATGGCGTCAGTAACCGGCTAAGTGGCAGTGAACTGAGACGGATGGGCCCACAGGTTAAGATTTAGCTTGATCTCTCTAATTAATTGTCCACCTTGACGACCCCTTCGTCTGGCGGTTAATCCTCTGACGGACTCCTTCCGAAACCAGAGTTGAGGATCGCCCGAGTACCACAGGTCAGAAGATTCGGGGTAACAGAGGACCCAACGAGGGATTCTGAGTATAAAAGTCCGTGAATGCTGAAGAATTGAGCTGTGGAACATCAATAGAGATCTATTACCTTTTTCTTTGGGTGCATCACCGCTAATTGGGCCGTGGTTCAGTAGCAGTAACCTATTACATTTTGAAGCCGTTGACCATTCTAATTAATATGGGGGGGGGGGGTGCGTAGCGCGGTAAATTGACCCGCACAGAACGGAACAGAAGTTTGGCCAAATACAGGGGAAGAGGCTCTCTCCTCTGCAGTCTATCAGGATGTTATAAATACGTTTTGAGGTAAGCTTACGACAACTTGTCTGTCGCAGCATCCAGCCTTAGACCGGTTGTTAAGAGGGGGGATTCCCCACGCGACGGTCAGTACCCTGAAGTGGATGCAGAGAGATACGGCACAAGATTAATGGGGAATAAGTGTAATAGGTTATACGGTGGTAAATCAGCACTCTGAAGTATTAACATCCAGCCTTAGACCGGTTGTTAAGAGGAGGCATCCCCCACGAGGAGGTAAGGACCCTGAATTGGATGTCAGAAAAGGAGGGGCTGACCAAACCGGTTAGGAAGTATGGGGCAACCATTAGATAAGTCTGTAAATAACACGCTATTATTGAAATTATGCAGTGATGACCCTGAAAGAGAAAATGGTTACCGAAGTTTGTCGGCATGTCTGAATCAGAAATTGGGTAGTGAAATTTGGCCTTGTGGGGTGGGGGAGGGGGGGAGGGCGGCGATGGTGGGAACCCGGGACTTAGATAAATATCTGAAAACAGATGAAGCAATTTGGAGAAGTAATGCCGGTCAAAAATGGAAGGTTTTGATGCCCAATTGATTAAAACGGCCGAGGAATTAAATAACAGATCTAAGCAAAGTGGTTGGGAGCACAGTGCACGTCTAATAAGGATTTATGTATGTGACAATGAAGGAACTTTGAAACCGTGGGAGGCATTAAAAGGACGTTGTGCTGATTATGATACGAATAGGGCAAAACAGGATAGGAAAACCAAATATAGGCCGGTTAAGGATAGAAGACAAGGCAACTATGAAGCCGGCAGAAGTAAAACTGAGGTACCTCTGGAACTGTCCGGAATGCCCATGCTGTTTGATGATTATGAGACTGAGGAGGAGGAGTCTGGCGCACCCGTCCCCAGCCCACGGTGCCGCCACCCCCATATGACGTTGACGCCACCCAACCCAGACGCCTCAGAATGCACCCCCCCCCACGAGTTCAATAGCCTCCCAAACCAGGGGACAACTTCGGCAAAAGAAGGGTAATAGGCGCAAGACTAGGAGGCGACGAAACCTTTTCGTCGGAGACGGGACCCTAGTAGACCCTGAGACCGATACTGACTATAACTTTGGTGCTGATAATGATGATCCCGAAGACCCTAGTCCACCACCTATACTAGACAAGGTAATAGCGAGTCCGATGAGACCCAGAGGGAGTGGGATCCCAAGGCAATTTCCTAACAGGACCGTTACAAATCCTAATGCAGGACAGCAGGGCCATGAGGCTACTATCCAGGTTTATACCACTTGGAAGCCCCAAGAAATGTGTATAATCATGAACCCGGTCCCGAACAGGAAAAATGATCCCGAGGGTTTTATCGCTTATATGATTGGGACAATCCAAACTTCTCTGGCTAATCCCCAGGATGAATTCCCCTGTCTCCTGAGTTGCAGTGCCTTTTTGTATTTACCTTTCAAGATCAGCAGTACACTTGGACGAGGTTACCCCAAGGTTTCGAGCCATTTCTAACCATTTCCTCTCCCACCATTTTCTAACACATATTGCATAGGCAGCTTAGAGATTTACCATTTCCCGTGGGCACTACGGTAAACCTGTCCGTGGACGACCTCCGGCTGGCAAACCCGTCAAAGACATCAAACACATGACACCAATACACTTCCAAATGCCCTGCATTCGTGGGGATACATGATCCCACTCCAAAAAGTAAAGGGAGCCGAAAGGCAAGTGAGATTTCTGGGAACCATTTTGAGTACAACCCCAGGGAGACCAATATCCTTTCAGGAAGGTTGGTTAGTGCTATTGGGGAAGTTTTATACTAGATTTGCAGGGGCATGGGAACCAGAGTGCCAGAGCTGACAGTGGGGCTGGGGTGCAAATAAATGATGTTAAAAGTGCAAGCAAAGCCACAAATAAAAAGGTTGTGAGTTGTGGTAAAAATCTTCTGAGGTGTATATATTTCAAAGCTAGAAGTATTGCGGGGAAGGCAGACGAGTTGAGGGCGTGGATTGACACGTGGAATTATGACGTTATAGCAATTATTGAAACTTGGCTACAGGAGAGGCAGGACTGGCAGCTTAATATTTCAGGGTTCCGATGTTTCAGATGTGATAGAGGCGGAGGAATGAAAGGTGGCGGGGCGGGGGGTAGCCTTGCTTGTCAGGGAAAATGTAACAGTAGTGCTCAGGCAGGACAGATTAGAGGGCTTCTCTACTGAGTCCTTATGGGTAGATCTGAGAAATAGCAAAGGTATGGCCACATTAGTGGGGGTGTACTACAGATCACCCAATCGTCACCAAGAAGTGGAGGAGCAAATCTGCAGAGAAATAGCAGGCAACTGCAGGAAACATAAAGCTGTGGTGGTAGGGGATTTTAATTTTCCACATATTAATTGGGACTCCTATACTGTTAGGGGTCAAGATGGGTTAGAGTGTGTAAAATGTGTTCAGGAAAGTTTTCTAAATCAATACATAGAGGTACCAAGTACAGAGGATGCAATATTAGATCTCCCATTAGGAAACGAGTTAGGACAAGTGACGAAAGGGTACGTAGGGGAGCACTTTGGTTCCAGTGATCATAACACCATTAGTTTCAACTTGATCATGGATAAAGATAGATCTGGTTCTAGGGTTGAGGTTCTAAACTGGAAGAAGGCCAAATTTGAAGAAATGCGAAAGGATCTGAAAAGCGTGGATTGTGACAGGTTGTTCTCTGGCAAGGATCTGATCGCTAAGTGGAAGCCTTCAAAGGAGAAATTTTGAGAGTGCAGATCTTGTATGTTCCTGTCAGGATTAAAGGCAAAATAAATAGGAATACACGAACCTTGGTTCTCAAGAGACCTGGCAACCGTGATAAGGAAGAAGAGAGAGTTGTATGACATGTATGGAAAACAGGGAGTAAATAAGTTTCTTCAGTAGTATACAAATTGCAAGAAAATACTTAAGAAGGAAATCAGAATGGCAAAAAGAAGACATCAGGTTGCCCCGGCAATCAAAGTGAAAGACAGTCTATTGAGCTTTTGCAGGTATATTAAGAGTAAGACGATTGTAAGGGATAAAATTGGTCCTCTTGAAGATCAGAGTGGGCGGCTATGTGCGTTACCACAGGAAATGGGGGAGATCTTAAATGCGTTTTTTCCGTCTCTATTTACTAAGAAAACTGGCATGAAGTCTATGGAATTAAAGGAAAATAGTACTGAGATCATGGAAACGTTACAGATTGAAAGGGAAGAGGCGCTTACTATCTTGAGGCAAATTAAAGTGTATAAATCCCCAGGCCCTGACAGGGTATTCACTCGGTCCTTGAAGGAGACTAGTGCTGCAATTTCACGGGCCCTGGCAGATATATTTAAAATGCCGGTGTCTACAGGTGAGATGCTGGACGATTGAAGAATGGCTCATGTTGTTCCGTTGTTTAAAAAAAGTATAGAAAAGTTATCAGGGAAATTATAGGCCGGTAAATGTGACGTTGGTAGTGGATAAGTTATTGGAGGGAGTACTAAGAGACAGAATCTACAAGCATTCGGATAGACAGGGACTTATTAAGGAGAGTCAACATGGCTTTGTGCGTGGTAGATCATGTTTGGCCAATCTATTGGAGTTTTTCGAGGAGGTTACCAAGAAAGTGGATGAAGGGAAGGCGGTGGATGTTGTCTACATGGATTTCAGAAACGCTTCTGACAAGATCCCGCATGGGAGGTTAGTTAGGAAAATGCAGTCGCTAGGTATACCTGGAGAAGTGGTAAATTGCATTAGACATTGGCTCAATGTAAAAAGACAAAGAGTGGTAGTAGAGGATTGCTTATCAGAGTGGAAGCCTGTGACTAGCGGTGTGCCACAGGGATCAGTGCTGTGCCCATTGTTATTTGTCATCTATATCAATGCTCTGGATGATAATGTGGTAAATTGGATCAGCAAATTTGCTGATGATGCAAAGATTGGAGGTGTAGTGTGCACCTCACAGGAGACTTTCAAAGCTTGCAGAGGGATTTGGACCGGCTGCAAAAATTTGGTGAAAAAATGGCAGATGGAGTTTCATACAGACAAGTGTGAGGTATTGCACGTTGGAAGGACAAACCAGAATAGAACATACAGGGTTAATGGTAAGGCACTGAGGAGTGCAGTAGAACGGAGGATCTCGGAATACAGATACAAAATTCCCTAAAAGTGGTGTCACAGGTAGATAGGGTCGTAAAGAAAGCATTTGGTACATTGGCCTTTATTGATCAAAGTTGATTATAAGAGCTGTGATGTTATGGTGCGGTTGTATAAGGCACTGGTGAGGCCGAATCCGGAGTATTGTGTTCAGATCTGGTCACCAAATTACAAGAAGGATATTAATCAGGTTGAAAGCGTGCAGAGAAGGTTTGCAAGGAAGGTTTACAAGGAGAAACTCAGTTACGGAGAAAGTTGAATTGGTTAGAACTTTATTCCCTGGAGCGTAGAAGAAAGAGGGGAGCTTTAATGGCGGCATATAAAATTATAACGGGTATAGATAGAGCGAATGAAAGCAGTCATTTTCCACTGAGGCAAGAAGAGAAAAGAACCAGAGGACATGGGTTAAGGGTGAAGGGGGAAAAGTTTAAAGGGAACATTAGGGGGGGCTTATTCACACAGAGAGTGGTGGAAGTATGGAATCAGCTGCCAGACGAGGTGGTAAATGCGGGTTCATTTTTAAAATTTAAGAATAAATTACACAGTTACATGGATGGGCGGTGCACGGAGGGATTTGATCCGTGTGCACTTCAATGGGATTAGGCAGAAAATGGTGCAGCACAGCCAAGACGGGCCAAAGGCCTGCTTCTGTGATGCAGTTTTTCTATGGTTTCTATGGAAAGGCAGCTCACGCCTGCAAAGGTGACCCCAATCCTTGCAACCACCTGTCCATTACGCCAAAATGCATACGTGCTTTCCTTGGCCTGTTAAACTTTTGTAGACAGTGGATTCCGAATTTTGCTCTGTGTGCAAGAGATTTGAACCTTCTGGCTTCCACTACGCTTAAGGGGCCTCTAAAACGAACTGAGCAACAGAAAGAAGCCTTTGAGGAATTGAAAAAAAAAATTCGTTCTCGAGGGCGCCTGCTCTCAGCCGTCCACTCGCTGATGTGACAAGAATACACATAGATTAAGATGTAGCTGTCCTGTGCTGTCACCAGTGGAATCAGCAGTTGGTCTGTCACCTATCTTCAGGAGAGAGAGAGGTAAGGAAAACAATGGAGCAGCATAGGGAGATGTATAATGAAGGGACGGGAGAGAGAGCTGTCAAGATCGGCTCCCCCTTTGAACCCTGAACTGTTTGAAGTGATGGACTGGCGATACCCCAGCAGGGGGATAAAAAGGGACAGGTTCGCTAAGGCAGGACACACACGACACCCGAGGTAACGACACCCTGGAAGCGGTGCGTCTCTCACAAGTGGTGGTAAGCTTTTGGAAGGCCGGTTTGCGGGACCGGGCCATAGACGCACAGGGTGGAAAGGCACGATCGGCGGGAACCTGGTGTGTGTCCACCCTTGCCTGGGTGCCAGGTTCACCACAGAGAAACGATCGTATCTGGAAACGGAGGGGTCACGTTCGGTGACCTCAGATGACATGGCAAAGGACTCGTCCGAAAGCTGACTGCGAAGGTCTGTGTGGAAGCCCTGAATATTCATTCGTTTTTGCTCTCTCTATCCTTCCCCCCACTGTCCATCGCCACGGCAGCGATTACTGCGAACTGAACTGAACTAAATTGAACTGAACTTTTGCGTCACTTTGAAACTGGTCATTTACCCCTAGACAACGATAGAACTTGATTGATCCTTTTATCTTTAATCTGTGTACATGTATGTTCATCATTGCTGAACTCTTGCATTCATTATCCTTTTGATTGGAGTACTGTGTTGCTTGTTTCTTTAATAAAACTTTTTTAGTTCTAGTAATCCAGACTCCAACTGAGTGATCCATTTCTGCTGGTTTGGCAACCCAGTTACGGGGTACGTAACATAAGTGGGGTTCTGGTCCGCCATTTTGAACGCTAAATTTGTGACGGAGTAAATTGATTGGGTCAAAATTCCCGAGAAAGAAAAGACAAACAGCAGAAATGGAGGCTGAGGAAATTATAAAGGCGCCGACCTCGGAGGCATTACAGGATGCCAGGCAATCGGAATTGGTAGCTGTTGCCAAACGGTTTAATCTTACTAAGAGAAAGTCGACAATGAGGAGAGAGGAGGTACACAGATCTATCGTAGAGCACTATGTATCTAAAGATGTGTTTCCCCAAGGCGAGCTGGAGGTGGTGTCTATTGAAAAACCTGCTGGAGACGCGGTACAGGTACAGCTTGAAAGACTGATACTCGAGCACGAGTTCCGGGTACGGCAGTTAGAACACGAAGAGAAGCAGTTAGAAAGGCGGGAGAAGGAGAGACAGTTAGAAAGGCAAGAGAGAGAGAGACAGTTGGAGAGAGAAGAGAAAGAGAGAGAGAGTCGTTGGAGAGAGAGGAGAAAGAGAGGCAATGGGAGCGAGTAAGGGAATTTGAGCTGGAGAAGTTAAAGATAAGGGCCGAGCAGGGGCTCGTGCCGAACCAAGGTGGAGGGTTCCGGGCGACCCAGGAAGTTAGGCTGGTTCCCCCATTTGACGATATCGACGTGGATCGGTACTTTCTCCACTTCGAGAAAGTGGCTATAAGTCAGGACTTGCCGAGGGATAAGTGGGTTGTCTTACTTCAGAGTGTACTGAAAGGGAAAGCCCAAGAAGCTTACTCCGTTCTGTCCGCAGAAGATGCCCAGAGGTATGAGGTGGTAAAAGAGGGTCATCCTCAGGATTTATGAGTTGGTCCCGGAGGCATACCGGCAGAGGTTCCGGAATGCGAGGAAGCAGTGGGACCGCACGTATTTGGAGTTTGCCCGTGAGATGCAGACATATTGTGAGCGTTGTCGCGCCTCGAAGGAGGTAGAGGGGGATTATAACAGACTGCTACAGCTAATCCTAATTGAGCAGTTTAAAGGTTGTGTCCCTGAGAGTATGAGACCCTACCTAGATGAGAAAGAGGCAGGCACGTTAGCCGCAACTGCTAAGTTAGCGGATGAGTATGCGTTGACGCATAAAATGAAGTTTGCCCCGAGTAAAGGCTACCAGAAGGGTAGTCAGGACGGCGGTGAGAGTCCGCCGGAAAAGTCAGAACGTAAGCCGGGGACTAGTGAGAAGGATAAGGTAGACCGGGAGCAGTCTGGTAGGAAGTCTCCTGGGGTCGTCTGTTATAATTGCGGGAAAGTCGGACACTTTGCGTCCAGGTGCTTTGCCCCAAAGAAGGAGACGGGAAAAGGAAAAACGGCGATTTTGACTGCCTGTATCGAGCTGGTAAACGAACCGCTAGGACAGGACAGCTCTGCCAAAGTTCAGGAAGGGCGCGAGAGGTTTATCTCGGCCGGATTTGTGTCAGTGAAGAAGGGGTTAAAACCTGTTCCAGTGCGGATCTGGAGAGACACGGTAGCGTGTCAGTCACTAATACTGAAGAGTGTATTAGAGTTTAGCTCAGAAACCCAGACTGGGGAGGTCAAGTTCAAAGGTGTTGGGGAAGGGACGGAAGCCGTGCCTTTTCACCAGATACACTTACAAAGCAACCTGGTCTCTGGACTAGTCACGATCGGGGTGAGGCCCGAATTACCGATGAAAGGCGAGGGCTCACAGGTTCATCAAGGACTGCGGTAGTAAATTTAGCCGAGGCGTTTCTGCCAGCCTTGTAGGAGAAGCGGGTAGAAAGTGAAAATAAGGAGTGTAATGAAACAAGAGGTAGTGAGGGAGCTGAGACAGACTTAGCATTAGCCAGGAAAGAATTTATGCAGGCGCAGGAGAGAGACGAGGGGCTGATGGTTTTGGCAGGGACAGCTCTCTCTGACACAGAATTAACAAGGGAACTTGTAGGCTATTGTGTGGAAGAGGAAGTGCTAAGGAAGAAAGGGAAACCAAGTACAGTACCCGCAGATGAGGAATGGGGGGTGGTCCAGAAGAGTTATGGGGATGAGATTTTTAACCTGGCCCACAAGGTATCCCCCGGTGGACATTTTGCAGTGCTGGAGGAAACAGTTGGTGGAATCATGAAAGAGGTTTACCGGCTGCCCAGGAGGAAGGATGTTATTGATTATGGCCGACGCGAATTGAGACGGTCACAGGCTTTTGATATGCTAACAAACCTAGTCGTTGTTAGCGCGGAAATCAACGAAGCTAGGGCCCGCCTGATAAGAGAAAAAAAAAACATTTTGAAAAGATGAGTATGGTATCGACCAGTTGGGAGAAGGCTATTGTTTTGGCCAGCTCTGCTGATAAGGTCTCTCCCTTAATCCCCGAACAAAGCGACTCTTTAAGAGAAGTGATTAAACGACTCGCACACGTGTGTTTGATTGTCCCGAGGCGATGCAAAGAACTGGGACGTTGGATGGTGTTTGTTACACTAGGCCAGCCTGGCGAACACAGTCTTATAGAATGAGTAACTCGATGACTAAAGGGCTGACGAACACAGAGGTGTGTATTGGCGATGTCATAAGGCTGTCTGAAGTCAGCTTGAGAGTGACCCTTGAAAAAAATGAGTTCGGCCGCACGAAGGTCACTTACCTGGGAATTGTGGTGTCATGGGGGCAGCTGGCAGCGATACAAGCTACAGTGCAGGCTATCGCTGACATCCCAACCCCGACAGACAAGAGGGCCCTAAAAAGGCTCTTGGAGGTGGTGGGGTACTGTAGGAGGTTTTGCAATAACTCTGCGGTTACTACCCCTCCGCCTCCTACTAAGCCCTTGCGAGAGAAAACTAAGTCGGAATGGGACGACACTTGTTATCGTGGTCCGGGACGCAACCCAATGAGAGGTTACATTGATCGCAATTCATCGGTGTTTTTGGCCACTATGAAGTTTGCTAAGTTGGAGCCTGGTCTAAGGGATTATTAAAAACACATATAAAAGGAACAGAAAATGTGATGGCTGACTGTCTGTCAGGTGTTGACAACTTCAAACTCGCTGTATTAGCCAAATAGCTGATAAAGATGTATATTTGTGTGTATCAAATAATGTATTCATGTTTGTAATTTTCACCCCCGGTAAAAATCCTTAAAGAGGGGAAGTGTGACCAGAATACTCATAGATTAAGATGTAGCTGTCCTGTGCTGGCACCAGTGAAATCAGCAGTTGGTCTGCCGTCTGTCTTCAGGAGAGAGAGAGATAAGGAAAACCATGGAGCAGCATTTGGAGATGTATAATGAAGGGACGGGAGAGAGAGTAACAGAAGCAGAGAACTGTTAATATCGGCTCCCCCTTTGAACCCTGAACTGTTTGAAATGATGGACGGGCGATACCCCAGCAGGGGGATAAAAAGGGACAGGTTCGCTAAGGCAGGAACGGAGGGGTCACGGTCGGTGACCTCAGATGACATCACAAAGGACTCGCCTGAAAGCTGACTCGAAGGTCTGTGTGGAAGCCATTTTGAATATTCATTCGTTTTTGCTCTCTCTCTCCTTCCCCCCACTATCCATCGCCACGGCAGCGATTACTGCGAACTGAACTGAACTAAATTGAACTGAACTTTGCGTCACTTTGAAACTGGTAATTTACCCCTAGACAACGATAGAGCTTGATTGATCCTGTTATCTTGATTCTGTGTACATGTATGTTTATCATTGCTGAACTATTGGATTCATTATCCTTTTGATTAGAGTACTGCGTTGCTTGTTTCTTTAATAAAACTTTTTTAGTTCTAGTAATCTAGACTCCAACTGAGTGATCCATTTCTGCTGGTTTGGCAACCCAGTTACGGGGTACATAAAACTGACCATCCGTTCCAGCATTTTGAGAATGTTTTCAATGATTGCGTCACTGCAGTGCACACTCAGACTTATGGGGATAGGCGCAGGCCTGCTGCCTATTATTCCACTAAGTTAGACCCCGTAGCGCTGGGATTAACCCCCGGCTCACAGAAGTTTCCGGCGATTTACTCCATAGTTACGAGTGCTTCCAACATCACTCTCCGAAAGCATGTTACAGTGTATTCGTCCCATGCCATTGCAGCCCTGTTGACCTCCTACCAGAACGAAAATCTGACCCAGGCCAGACTAAGTCGCTATGAAATAGCTTTACTTAATAGTCCACTCCTGACCTTTGCTTACCGTAATGCCATCAACCCCGCTACATTTTTAGAGACGGATCCCGTCGTGTTGACAGAACCACTTCATGACTGTCTGCTACGGAACCATTTTGTCACCACACCACGCCCCGAACTCTCAGATGCAGCTATTCCAGGGGCACAACTTGCCCTATACGAGGATGGCTGTTTCACCGTATTGGAGACCGGGGAACGCTTCTGCGGCTATGCCGTTGTCGGCGATGACCACATGCACAAAAGTGGCGCTCTACAGCCCCCAGTCTCCGCCCAAAAAGCAGAACCTTTTGCTCTCACTCGCGTCTGCATTCTGCTAAGGACAAAAAAGGTCAATATTTCTACAGACTCTCGCTACGCAGTTGGGGTGGCCCACGACTTTGGGCAACTCTGGACGCAGCGGAGGTTTAGTCCAGTCCTCCGGGATCCCCATCCAGATTGTCATTTATGTAAAGAATCTCCTCCAGGCTAGACTCCTCGCCGAAAATAAAAAAAGGTCATTATGAAGTGATCGGCTCATCTAAAAGACGAATCTGCAGTGACTAAGGGAAACTACATGGCTGAATTGGCAGCCAGGCAGGTTCGCCGGGATAGACCATTATAGTTTCCAAGGCAAAGCAATTGGCCTTCACCGTGACTAAATCACCACGAGTGCCGGGCATTTCAGACAGGGCTACAGTTCAAAAACTCTAGGGGGACGCCCCGATTCAGAAAAATAGCTCTCGAAGGCATATGGATGTGCGCATTCGGTGTCCACAGGACTCTATCATGACCCAGTTGACCAAGTTTGTATTCCTGATGCTTTGTTACAAATGCTGATTGATTGCCTGCATACGAACACCCACCTTGGCAAGGAGGGAATTGGTATTATTTTGCTCCGCACATGGTGGCACCCAAGGCTGGAGAAGGCTGACAGAGCAAAAATGCAAGCCTATTTGATTTGCCAAAAAAAAAACGCGGGAAAATGAGTAAGATATGACCCGGGGAAAAAAAAAAAACCTTACCAAGTGGTCCTTTTGAATGTATTCAGTTCGATGTTATCAAACGACCGCGTGTACAGTGTTCTAAGTATTGTTTAGTGATTGTAGATGTGTTCAGTAGATGGATTGAAGCCTTTCCCACTACTAATACTAAAGCTTCCACTCTGGTAAGGTTGTTACTTACAGAGATTATATCAAGATTCGGGGTACCCAGACAGATAAGTTCTGACAATGGCCTCATTCTATAGGGAAAATAAACAAAGGGCTGTGTGAGTTGCTGCTCATTGAGCACAGTTTCATTGTGTCTACCACCCGAAGGCAGCAGAAATGGTGCAGGTGGCTAACTACACCCTGAAAATACGTTGTCTAAGTTAATATCCGAAATTGGACTGAGCTGGCTGAAGGTCCTTTCGTTAGCTTCATACCATATGAGAATTACCCCACATTCAACTACAGGGGTAATGCAGCTGAAATTGTCTGTGGACGCCCTGAAAGGACCCTATGAGACGCTAACACGCAGCCTCTCACCCAAGTTAACGTTAATGTCATGAGGGATGAATTGCAGAAGTACTTTCGCCAACGAACATCCTCTCTAAAGTTTCTCCATTCCCAGGTAAAGAATACCCTTAAGGATTCCGGAGGACGAGGAACGGAGTGCCCGGAGTTGAAAATTGGAGCATCGGTGCTGATCAGGGATTGTAATGGCACTCATCTGTCATCTGGTTCAGGGAGTTTTGAATACTCCTCCCTGTATCGCGAGGAGTACTGATAGTATGATGAAATCGTAATTCGTACGAATTCTTGCTACAGGGCCAAGACAGGATACGTTTTCTTGTTTAACGGCACCTGTACTACGGCCACCACCATTCTATCTACGCTCTTTGCGGTTGGAACAATTGGGGGGTGGTGCATGCGCCATAGTCGGAGAAAAATGCATCACCCATGTTACTGATGAATCATACAATGCAACTCATTCCATCCAATCTATTTAGAAACAATTGGAAGACTTCAGGCAAGGTTCTGAGAAAGGGGTTGGCTGGTTCGGATGGTTGCTGGGAGGATCTTTGAGGGCTTACTTACTGCACGGGCTGATTGTTTCCATTGCTATAATTGTCGTGTATTGCGCGATAATGACTTTGCCTAAACGCTGGCTGCAGAATTTTCATGGAAAGGATGACGATGCCCTTTTGGAGCTCCATTTAATTAGAGACCATGATATGCTAAAAGGGGGGAATGATAGAGCAGAGGAGAGGTAAATATGGGTATAGACTAAGAGCAGCAATCAGCTATTGATCAATTAATTTATGAGTATCTTATGTAAATGTCGCTGGGCAAGTCAGAAAGAAACCCTACCCAGCAAAATGCGACATACTAAACATTGTTCTCTGAAAGTGCTAGATAAAGGCTCAAATAAGGAATTACCTGTTCATACTGGAGCATTTTGAGGCATAATTAAATATTGGTAAAAGAATGATTGAAGGGACATTTCAGGGTATAACTAAATATGGGAAGGATAGCATAGGGGACAGAACGTTCGAGAGAAAGGGGGCCGTGTCAATATAAGCAACTGATGTTGTATCCAGGCAGGCTTTGGCATAAAATAATTATAACTAACCTTAGATGATTTTACATCTAAAACTATATTAGCATATGGTCGAAACAGTTAACATGTGATTGAAACTATTCTAAAACCGTTAACTCGGGTAATTGTAAGATTTCCTGTCGACGGGATGATCGATGTTATAAATTGTGAAGAATTGTGATTCGCGGGAGGGTACTGTCCGTACTGGCTCTTTGGGAGATCAGTCTGTACTTCCCCCATAGCATGCTACGAATAAAGGGTAAAGCTTGAGAGAGTATTTCGTGTGTTATTGCGTTTGCGGTGTCTGCGTTCTTGCATCTGGTCAATCCGTCGTGACACCAGGACATCTCTTTGGAAACAGACGTAGTGCCGAACTCCTACACAGTTTATTGAACACAACGAGACCGTTCCCAACACAAGTTTGCGGCGAACGGCCGGACCTACCTAGCGAAGACGAGTGCAAACAGAACGATAGTTCCACACACGATAGACAGATTCTTATCTTGACAGCAAGGCTATGCTCTTTCTCCAGCGGTAGAACTTGACGGCGAAACAGGCAAGGCGTAAGAAGGACGTGGAAGAGAAAGGAACAGTGCAGCCTCAGGTTAACGACAAAGACGGCCTGGCTTACCCAACGGAGGCAAGAAGAGGAAAGGATAGATTCAACAGCAGAAACACGGCAAAGACGGCCTAACTTGCCCACGAAGGAGAGGACGGGATACTGAAGGCACGAACCAGCATACACACTCGAACCCAGGGACTCTTATATTCCCAGCCCCAAGACAAGCATCAGGTGCCTATGATTAAGCCCAACTGAAACAAGGGACAGCAGGAAGACTCGAAGTCCGGAGTCCACGGACCAGACCGTGAACAGGAACGTGGCCTTCAAGAGCCAGACCATGTCAGTAGCACCCCGTTTATGGGAGTCTCCAGGCGACCGAATAGTCTCTCCAGGACTAAGGCCGACCTGGGCGGGTGTGTGTGGGGGGGGGGGGGAGGTATTCAATCAGCTGAAAACCCATGAAGACGAGAGTTAGATGAGAGTGTCTGCGTTGCTGGGTCCATGTATGGCTGGTTCCTTCTGTCATAGCCGGGGCGCTGGGAGGCGGACCCAAATGCAAGACACAGGCACTGAAGTACGACGAACTGGACTGCACTAGGGTCAGGGACAGGACAGGACACAGACTATGAGCTGGGACTTGGGCTAGGATTTTGGTCAGGAAAACGGGACAACGGCAAGGAACTGGGAAATAAGAGCCTGGACTTGGACTCCGAGCCTAAGTCTGGAGAAGGACCCAGAACCTGTGTACCTTACGAATCCCTGTCACAATATGTTGACAGACCGACTAGGGGGAATGCCATACTGGATCTATTATTAGGTGACGAACCGCGTCAGGACACAGATCTCTCAGAGGGGGAGCAGCTGGGTGACAGTGACAACCGCTACCTGGCATTTAACATTATCATAGAAGAGGATAGAATTAGAGATAACAGGAAAATGTTTAATTGGGCAAGAGCAAATTGTGAGGCTACAAGGCTAGAACTTGCTTGTGTGAATTGGGATGAGGTTTTGCAGGGAAATGTACTTTGGACATGTGGTCGATGTTTACCGATCTCTTGCTGGATGTTCGGGATAAATTTGTCCCGGTGAGGAAGATAAAGAATGGCAGGGTGAAGGAGCCTTGTGTGACTAGTGAGGTGGAAAATTTAGTCAATTGGAAGAAGGCAGCATACATGAGGTTTAGGAAGCAAGGATCAGATGGGTCTATTGAGGAATATAGGGCAGAAAAAAAAGAGCTTAAGAAGGGGCTGAGGATAGCAAGAAGGGGGACATGAGAAGGCACTGGCGAGTAGGGTAATGGAAAACACCAAGGCATTTTTCAATTATGTGAAATGCAAAATTATGACAGGACTGAAGGTTAGACCAATTAGAGAGAAAGGTGGGAAGATGTCCCTGCAGGCTGTGGAAGTGTGCGAGGTCCTCAATGAGTTCTTCTCTCCGGTATTCACCAATGAGAGGGAACTTGATGAAGGTGAGGACAATATGAGTGAGGTTGATGTGATGGACCAGGTTGATATTTAAGGAGAGGAGGTGTTGGAGTTGTTAAAATACATTAGGATGGATAAGTTCCCGGGCCTAACGGAACATTCCCCAGGCTGCGACACGAGGCGAGGGAAGAAATTGCTGAGCCTCTGGCTACGATCTTTATGTCGTCGTTGTCCGCGGGAATGGTACCGCAGGATTGGAGGGAGACGAATATTGTCCCCTTGTTCGAAACGGTAATAGGGATAGTCCGGGAAATTATAGACCAGTGATCCTTACGTTGGTGGTGGGAAAGCTGTTGGAAAACATACTTAGAGATAGGATCTCTGGGCCTTTAGAGAATCATGGTCTGATTAGGGTCAGTCAGCCTGGCTTTGTGAAGGGCAGATCGTGTCTAACAAGCCTTATGGAGTTCTTTGAGGAGGGCACCAGGCATATAGATGAGGGTAGTGCAGTGGATGTGATCTACATGTATTCTAAAGAGGAATTTGACAAGGTTCCACACGGTAGGCTTATTCAGAAAGTCAGAAGGCATGGGATCCAGGGAAGTTTGACCAGGTGAATTCGGAACTGGCTCACCTGCAGAAAGCAGAGGGTCGGGGTGCAGGGAGTACATTCGGATTGGAGGGTGGTAACTAGTGGTGTCCCACAAGCAACGGTTCTGGGACCTCTGCTTTTCGTGTTTTTTTATTAACGACCTGGATATGGTGGTAGAAGGGTGGGTTGGAAGGTTTACAGACGACGCAAAGGTTGGTGGTGTTGCGGATGGTGTAGAGGATTGTGGAAGATTGCAGTGAGACATTCATAGGATGCTGAAGTGGGCTGAGTAGTAGCAAATGAAGTTCAACCCGGAGAAGTTTATGGTGGTACACTTTGGAAGGACAAACTCCAGGGAAGAGTACAAAGTAAATGGCAGGATAGTTGGTAGTGTGGAGGAGCTGAGGGATCTAGGAGAACATGTCCATATCTCCCTGAAAGTTGCCTCACAGGTAGATCCAGTAGTTAAGTAAGCTTATGGAGTGTTAGCTTTCATAAGTCAAGGGACAGAGTTTAAGAGTCGCGGGGCAATAATGTAGCTCTCTAAATCTCGGGTTCGGCCACACTTGGAGTACTGTCTCCAGTTCTGTTCGCCTCACTATAGGAAGGATGTGGAAGTATTGGAAAGGGCACAGAGGACATAACCAGGATGCTGCCTGGTTTAGAGGGTATGCATTATGATCAGAGATTAATGAAGCTAGGGCATTATTCTTTGTTGAAAAAAGAAAATGAGAGGAGACAGGATAGAGGCATATAGATATTAAGAGGAATAAATAGAGTGGACAGCCAGCGCCTCTTTCCCGGGGCACCACTGTTCAGTACAAGAAGATATAGTTTTAAGGTAAGTGGTGGGATTTTCAAGGGGTATATTAGAGGAAGTTTTTTTTTTACTCAGAGAGTGGTCGGTGCGTGCAATGCACTGCCTGAGTCAGTGGTGGAGGCAGACAAACTACTGAAATTTAAGAGGCTGCCGGACAGGTATGTGGAGGAATTTAAGGCGGGAGGTAGGGTTTAAGGATCCGCACGACATTGTAGGTCGAAGGGCCTGTAATGTGCTGTACTATTCTATGGTTTATGTTCTATGTTCCAAACATTACCTCGGAACTCCTGAACTCCATCCTGTGATTTTCGGATCTCAACGAAACAGTAGCTCTGTCAACAATTCTTTGGGGCTGCTAAATATGCTCCTATATACTCTATATTGAGCCTGCACAGAACCAGCTGAGAGCTGAGAGGTCCTGTGTAGGGTAGATAAATCACTGCATTTACCACAAACTCTAGGTAGAAGTTGTTCAGATCACAAAGCCGCGCTTCTGAAGGCATGTCCGTGATCAAGGGTCGGTTTGGGTTTTAAAGTCTTCGGTTCCTTAGAAGCATTGTCAGGGTATTAAATGTTACGGGCAAAATTCAAAAAATGGGCTGATAAGGGTAAATAATTAGCCATGATAAAATGATGTAGAAAACTCGACGGGCCGAATTCTGCTTACTCTGCTCCTATTTCGCATATTATTCTGGTTTGCTGAAAATTCGGTGCTTCGTTGTCGACTGAAGAAGTAGGAATTATCTGGCAGCCGTGCAGAAAAACTCTCTGCAACAATAGCAAAAAGCTAATCATCGGAGCCGGCTGACTTCAGTCATCTCTCCGTTCCAAATGGTGTGGTTCTTCAACAAAGACATTGAGCGACGTTTTGATGGCAGACTTCACCTCTTTCCGGGCAGGCAGCTGCGGAAGGGTTTGAACTTAACCCAGTATATTGAGGATGGCTTTCAAATGCGACAAGTTACAGGCTCATTATTCGTTGATTTAACAGCAGCATACGACATTGTGAATTACAGAAGCCTTCGACTAAAATTATCTAAAATGTTAAAGAACGAAACCACAGTCAAAGTGATAAGTAGCCTCCTAGAAACTCGTAGATCTTATGTAGAAAGGAATGGAATTGAGAGTAAGTGGTGTCTACAGAAGAACGGACTACCACAGGTCTCAGTCCTGGCACCTCTACCATTTACTGTTTGCACAAATGATCAGCCAGCCTTTCCTAACACAGGCAGGTTTATCTATGCAGACGACTTTTACATAGCATCACAAGCTAACTCCTTCACAGAAGTTGCAGTACGACTTACAGCAGCTCTCGAAGCAATGAACCAGTATTAATAAAATAAATTCTCTGAATCGAAATCCATCAAAAACTCAAGTGTGCGCATTCCACCTGAGGAATCAAGAAGCAGCTCGGAAACTCAAGATCTTCTGCAGTGGGAAGGAGTTCGAACACCATCCAACTCCAATCTACCTGGGCGTGACACTGAATATGACGCTCTCATTTGCTACCCATATCCTAAACCACCGAGGGAAAGTTGCCTCTCGCAATTCCGTCTTGAAAAATTAGCATGCAGGAAATTGGGAGCTAATGCCAACACACTTTGATCAACTGCCCTAGCAGTCTGCTATTCACCTGCAGAATACTGTGCACCTGTGTGGGGCAGATCAGCCCATGCGAAGAAAATAAACCCGTTGCTTAACCAAGCCTGCCGAATAATCACGGGCTTACTGTGCCCCACACCCGCTAACTTTATTTACAGACTTGCAGGCATTGCTCCTCGAGAGATCCGTAGACATAGGCAACAAAAACTGAAATAGGTAAACAGAACTCGGATCCACGGCACCCACTGTAGATTCCGGAACCTGTTCATAAACTTTCAGTATATACTGCTTCACAATATCATAATCAAGTGCTTGCTCGGGAGTTAAAGCTGTGTATACTTGTTGTGCTTTACCTTTAATTACACTTTGTATCATCACTGCTCATTTAGCTTTCGGCAACTCTGAAATCAGAGCAGTAGATTCAAAATGCTGGCAATATGTATCCACTTCTGCTTTCTTAAATGGAGGAGCCAATATAACTTCCTGACTAGCAACAGACGGTTTCCTGGAAACAGAGGACTGATTCTCAGACTTCAATTTCTCCATCGCTAGCTCAAACACCCTCTATTTATCTGCATCTCTAGCTACATATTTATTTTTTTTCCCAGTTCGCTTCTCTTCCGGCCACCTCCGCTTTAAATAATTCCAACTTTATCTGTTCGATATGTAATGCATCTCTAGATTACTCCTTGGACACATATCTAACGTTTCTTTCTCCCGAATTTGAATAATTTTCCGCCATTTTCCTATGAACTAATGGCTTTGTTGTAACTTTCAAAATTGCTTTATGTCCAACATTCTAGGATACATCAACCTATTTCGCCTTCGCTAATACCTCCCGGCCTGCTGATGCCAGTAAGTGGTCAACATTCTTGGCTGCCGTATAACACCCACAGATCAATCAGACAAATCGATCGTGTTTTTCACTTGTCGAAATCAAATTGATAGTTAAACAAGCACTGAAGCTCAAAATCGGAACATAACCCGGACGAGCCCCCAATTTCTCTTAAGTGGTAGGTAACAATGAATATAGAACTGAGTCAAGTTTTATAAAAACGCATAAACGTTTTTCAAGCACTGCTCAATAATATTAAACAGTAAACAAACAACTTACTTAACAGGAATTTATCTGCTAAACGGAAAATTAACGAACAACCAAGCTCTGGAATAGTTTTTAAACTGGTAACTTCGAACACAGTCTTAAAGTTTTAAATTCGGAAGCCCAAGTGATTTATACAGTCAGCAAGGAGAGACTTCCCGGAAAACTGTTTTCTTCGAAGCCGTGACGTTGCTGCTGATCCCAGCCGAGAGATGCCTTTTCCAACGGATTCACTACGAAAGAAATAAAACGGCTTAAAGGAACTGATTTTTTTTTTTCTCTTGGAGGGTGATCACTGCACAAACCTTCCTGATCTTGCAAGTGTTATCTCAGATGCAGGCCACTATTCCTGAACTAAAATTCAATTAGATCGATGCTTTATAAAACCGCCGAACAACACCAACTTGACTCCATCCTTCGGGCTCCCGTACTTTGGTAAGGTCTTCGCTCTCCAGTACCAGATTGTAAAGGCAAAATAAAGGAGAAACAAACAGGAACTGGCAGCTGCTGGCGAAACTGCCGGCACAACGTTTTTTTTTTCCTTAAAATAGAAAATAATCTTCACTTTAAAACGAAACTGCGTCATGAGACGACTACGCAGCAAATTAACTGACGAACTAACAAAACTCCGTGACAACAGGGGTTTCCCCTTTAAATACCTATTGGAACATGTCATCACGTGATCTCACATCGGCGGGAAAATTACAACGTGTGACCTTACACTTGCGGGAAAATTACACCACCCCAGCATCGCAAGACAGTTACATCATGCTCACAAGATACTCAACTATATCATGGTCGTAAGACAGTCACAAGATACCCACGACGTATGTAACACAGTTCATATCTGAAACGCTGGATAACGAGTTGTCAATCAGAAATACGAGAATAATTGCAGTTGCTGGAAATTTAAAGCAATGCGCAAAATGTTTGAAGAATTCAGCAGGTCAGGCTGTAATGATGGAAAAGAGTAAGCTGTTAACATTTCGGGTTGAAACCCTTATTTACAACTAGGAAGGAATGATGCAAACGTCTTCATGGTATGCATCCGTTGAAGAGTCTTCACAGTGGAGTGGTCAATAACAAACAAGAGAAAGTCTGCATATGCTGGATATCAACACAGAAATCCGGAGGAACATCTATGAAAAATATTAAAGAGTCGGAGTTTGGGCCTGGATTCTTTTACACGAGAATGCACTGTTTGCATTGCTGCTATGTTGATAACTGACTTGTGTCAGTATCATCTGAGGAAGAAGCGGTTTCTCCTTATCAAGACGTTGTATGAATTTGTGGAAAGGCTGTTGAACAACTCTCAAACTCGATAAGCAACAGACATAGTGTTCTCACTGTGTACCAGAGGAGCGATGAGGGAAATACATGACGGACTTGGATGTGGATTAAGATATAGTTTCAGTGGAGAAGATACTCTGTATGGAATAATGCATTCCGTCTGATAAATTCAAATTTATGATCGCAATCCAAGTCAGACTACTGACTATAAGGGGGCGGTGTTTGTGGGGCGGTGTCGTCTCACATTTACTTCCAGATATAATTATTTAGGAATATTGAGACCAGTGGTTCTGGCTGATCAGAAGATACTACAACATCAGTGAAAGGAAGATCTTGGCTGGGCTGACACTGTAGGGACGTCAGTATTTCTTCAGTGGACAAGCTGGCTAGAAGAACGTTATCAATTGGAAGACTCCAAGGTTGTTTGAACTTTGAAACCCCTGGATGATGGAGAATTTAGTTTTGCAAATTTACATCGTTTTTCAGACGCAAGTGAAGATGGCTATGGAGCAGTGACATTCCTCCTGTTACACAATCCGCCCTCTAAAGTGCACAGTGCTTTTATCATTCGAAAGTGTAAAGTAGCTTGTTTTTCAAGCTAGACTTCTATCCGTCGGATAGCTCCCTTCTGCTAGGATGGCAAGCTGTACGGCCACTTTGTCGCTTTGTGATGCAGTGCATTGGTCTGATACTACATTTCCATGCAGGTATAGGAAGAATGCAATTTCCAGGTTACGAACTTTCGTTGCAGCAAAGTTCCAGAAATGTTTAAGCTCTCACAGGCATCCCAATGGAGGCTTGTTAGCGTTTAAAACAAACTGCCAGATGTGCCACCAGAGGTTTGAAGTTTGATACATTCCTCAAAAATGCGATATCTGTGTGAGTACCTCAATATCCTCTTACGCTCGTAAGGGAATGGCCGGGGATAACCACTGCTAGCTTATCTGCAAGTCAAAAAGCGTGTTAAAATGAATGTAGAAAATGTTAAAAAGGAGGAAGAAACATAATCCATCTAACACGTATAACATTTATAATTTATCAATTCTTAATTTGGACACGTTTGAGGAAAATGGTGGCCTGAAATCTTAAGAACCTGCCATCTTTCTTCATCTTAAAAGAAAACAATGGTACATTGCAATGGACGGGATTACCACATTAATTTTCAAATTTGCAAATAGAAGGAAGTGTGGAATTTAATAGAATTAATTTCAAACTGAATCCAGAACCTGAAGGTACAGTTCGGCTAGCTGGTGCACAGTTTGGTAGGTTAGCTATGATCGAAAACTCTAAGCGTACTATTATAGTGGCAACGGATCTTTATATCTTACTCAGTCTTCTGTTGGATATATTTCAAAAGTTGGATGCATCAGCAAGGGAAGTGAGGCTGAGTATAGGGTTACGGTGGGAAACTTTGTCACATGGTGTGAGCAGAATTCTCTGCAGCTTGATGTGAAAGAGACTATGGAGCTGGTGGTGGACCTGAGGAGTGCTAGAGCACCGGTGACCCCTATTTCCATCCAGGGGGTCAGTGTGGACATGGTGGAGGATTACAAATGCCTGGGGATACGAACTGAGCATAAATTGGACTGGTCAAAGAACAGTGAGGCTCTCTACAAGAAGGGTCAGAGCCGTCTCTATTTCCTGAGGAGACTGTGGTCCTTTAACATCCGTCGGACGATGCTGAGGATGTTCTGCGAGTCTGTGGTGGCCAGTGCTATCATGTTTGCTGTTGTGTGCTGGGGCAGCAGGCTAAGGGTAGCAGACACCAAAAGAATCAATAAACTTATTCGTAAGTCCAGTGATGTTGTGGGGATGGAACTCGACTCTCTGATGATGGTGGCGGAAAAGAGGATGCTGTCCAAGTTGAATGCCATCTTGGACAATGACTTCCATGCACTACATAATGTACTGGTTGGGCACAGGAGTGCATTCAGCCAGAGACTCATTCCACCGAGATGCAGCACAGAACGTCATAGGAAGTAATTTCTACCTGCGGCCATCAAACTTTACAACTCCTCCCTTGGAGGGTCAGACACTCCGAACCAATAGGCTGGTCCTGGACTTATTTCCATTTGGCCTAATTGACATATTATTATTTAATTATTTATACTTTTATATTGGTATGTTTATTCTCTATTCATGGTTGGTGCAACTGTAACGAAGCTCAATTTTCCTCGGGATCAATAAAGTATGTCTATCTATCTATCTCTCTATCTATCTATCTATCTACAGAAAGGGAATAAGTGGATTTCGAACCGCACCCACAGGTGGCTCATATCATAGTGGAAACTGAAGATATTAATTAGGTTTGAGTGAACGTATCTCAGTCCCAACATGAAGGTATTGAATCTGGGCGAAGAGGGTTTCCACGCAGTCCTTTGCAAAGAAATGGCTATTATCAATGTGGGGCAATGACTAATGCATGCCCTGATCACACTGATTTGGAAGAATAAACATCATATCATCTGTTGGTTCTGAAGAACACACAATGGCCTTCAGAGGAGTTCCTAAAATAAGGCATTTTTGCTCGCCGTAAATGGAAGCAACTAGGATATATAACGAAAATACTCGGAAACCGTGGGTCAATGACTACTTACCATTGTTACCGGAACGTCATAAAATCTCAAGTTTAGCGCGCATTTTCATCGCAGGAGATATTATGATTATAGTTCAAACGCAGCACCTCAAAAAAAAAATTGAACATTCAAGTCTTTCAAGAAAGAAGATGATTTCCGCAGTAGGTGTGCATCAATTCTGTCTGTCCGGCCACGTTTATAGACAGGATGAGTCTTTCACTGGAGCCACTGTTTTGAGTAACTACGGTCCTAGAACTACTGGCTGATTGCCTTGAAGATTTTGACTTGACTTACTGCCTTGACAACTCCATTATGTGATGGTGTCCTCTGGTCTAGGACATCTGCATATATGTTAAGATTTTTTATAGATGAATATATTATATCTACTATTTTAGTTGATTGTAGTAATTACAATAATGCAATAACAGATGGCGGAGACGTAGTAACCCTGTATCTGTTTTCTGTCTGTCTGTATTGTATGTTATGTTGTTAGATTACCTGTTCCGATCATTTATCATCTGACATTGGGATTGTTGAACGAAAATTGTATAATCACATATTCAGCCTTTGCGCCGTAGATTTAGCATAGCTTTGGATTTTTTGAGTGTTTATTCACTATTGAGCTTATTTTGCTAACTGTGCTTTTTTTTTCGTTGAACTCTACAATTTCGCTAATTTTGAGACACCTGTCTTTTTATTTGTTTCGTAATAAATTATCGAGCTTCATTTGTCGCCCTGATAATCAGTTATTTGGAAGCACATAATACACTGTTAATTCACTTGTTCATCATCTCTGAGGATTTCTTTTATTTTTTTCAAGGTGCTGCTACGAGTATTAAACAGGAAATTAGAAATGTGTGCAATAACGGAACAGCAGTTATAATGGGTATCTTCAATCTACATGCCAATTGGGTGAACTAAATTGGTAAGGGTGCTGAGGAAGAGGATTTCTTGGAATGTATGCGGGATGGTTTTTTGAACCAACATGTCGAGGAACCAACTGGAGAGCAGGCTATTCTAGACGAGGTATTGAGCAATGAGGAAGGGTTAATTAGCAATCTTGTCGTGAGAGGCCCCTTGGGTAAGAATGACCATAATATGGTGGAATTCTTCATTAAGATGGAGAGTGACATAGTTAATTCAGAAACAGAGGTTCTGAACTTAAAGAAGGGTAACTTTGAAGGTATGAGACGCTAATTAGCTAAGATAGACTGGCAAATGACACTTAAAGAGTTGACGGTGGATATGCAATAGCAAGCATTTAAAGATCGCATGGATGAACTGCAACAATTGTTCATCCCAGTTTGGCAAAATAATAAATCAAGGAAGGTAGTGCACCCATGGCTGACAAGGGAAATTAGGGATAGTATCAATTGAAAAGAAGAAGCATACAAATTAGCCAGAAAAAGTAGCTCAGCTGAGGACTGGGAGAAATTCAGAGTTCAGCAGAGGAGGCCAAAGGGGTTAATTAGGAAAGGGGACAAAAAATGATTATCAGAGAAAACTGGCAGGGAACATAAAAACTGACTGTAAAAGCTTTTATAGATATGTGAAAAGAAAAAAAGATTGGATAAGACAAATGTAGGTTCCCTACAGACAGAAACAGGTCAATTGATTATGGGGAGCAAGGACATGGCAGACCAATTGAATAATTACTTTGGTTCTGTCTTCACTAAGGTGGACCTAAATAATCTTCCGGAAATAGTAGGGGACAGAGAGTCCAGTGATATAGAGGAACTGAGGGAAATACATGTTAGTAGGGAAGTGGTGTTAGGTAAATTGAAGGGATTAAAGGCAGATAAGTCCCCAGGGCCAGATGGTTTGCATCCCAGAGTGCTTAAGGAAGTAGCCCAAGAAATAGTGGATGCATTAGTGATAATTTTTCAAAACTCTTTAGATTCTGGACTAGTTCCTGAAGTTTGGAGGGTGGCTAATGTAACCCCACTTAAAAAAAAAGGTGGGAGAGAGAAACCAGGGAATTATAGACCGGTTAGCCTAACATCGGTGGTGGGTAAACTGATCGAGTCAGTTATCAAAGATATGATAACAGCACATTTGGAAAGCGGTGAAATCATCGGACAAAGTCAGCATGGATTTGTGAAAGGAAAATCATGTCTGAGGAATCTCATAGAATTTTTCGAGGATGTAACTAGTAGAGTGGATAGGTGAGAACCAGTGGATGTGGTATATTTGGATTTTCAAAAGGCTTTTGACAAGGTCCCACACAGGAGATTAGTGTGCAAACTTAAAGAATACGGTATTGGAGGTAAGCTATCGATGTGGATAGAGAATTGGTTGGCAGACAGGAAACAAAGAGTGGGAATAAACGGGACCTTTTCATAATAGCAAGCAGTGACAAGTGGGGTACAGCAAGGCTCAGTGCTGGGACCCCAGTTGTTTACAATATATATTAATGACTTGGATGAGGGAATTAAATGCAGCATCTCCAAGTTTGCGGTTGACACGAAGCTGGGCGGCAGTGTTAGTTGTGAGGAGGATGCTAAGAGGATGCAGGGTGACATGGATAGGTTAGGTGAGTGTGCAAATTCATGGCAGATGCAATTTAATGCGGAAAAATGTGAAGTTATCCACTTTGTTGGAAAAACAGGAAGACAGATTATTATCTGAATGGTGGTCGTTTAGGAAAAGGGGAGGTGCAACGAGACCTGGGTGTCATTATACACCAGTCATTAAAAGTGGGCATGCAGGTAAAGCAGTCAGTGAAAAAGGCGAATGGTATGCTGGCGTTTATAGCAAGAGGATTCGTGTACAGGAGCAGGGAGGTACTACTGCAATTTTACAAGGCCTTGGTGAGATCACACCTGGAGTATTGTGTGCAGTTTTGGTCCCCTAATCTGAGGAAAGACATTCTTGCCATAGAGGGAGTACAAAGAAGGTTCGCCAGATTGATTCCTCGGAAGGCAGGACTTTGGTATGATGAAACACTGGATGAACTAGGTTTATACTCGTTGGAATTCAGAAGATTGAGGGGGGATCTCATTGAAACCTATAAAATCCTAAAGGGATTGGACAGGCTAGATGCAGGAAGATTGTTCCCAATGTTGGGGAAGTCCAGAACGAGGGGTCACAGTTCATTGGCTATATTTAAGAGGGAGTTAGGTATGGCCCTTGTGGCTAAAGGGATCACAGAATATGGAGGGAAGGCTGGTGCAGGGTTCTGAGTTGGATGATCAGCCATGATCATACTGAATGGCCGTGCAGGCTCGATGGGACGAATGGCCTACTCCTGCAACTATTTTCTACGTTTCTATGTTTCTATGAGTGGCGACGAGGTACTTTCAAACCAGCCCGAGACAATTCATCATTAGCATCATCAGCTGCCATGCCCAGTTTTAGATTTGACTGTCATGGCCCATATACACCTGTTTCGGATTAAGTGAATCAATTAATTGCTATTCGTTTCAGTTCTCTGGCTGCCGCCTTCATCATCATTTGTCTGTGCCTTCATTTTACTTTCCTCCCTTCAATCTTTCCCATAATTATCGTGCATTAAAACTCCTCTTTCTTAATCACATATCCAGTGGAGTTACAGTTACCTACTTAATGCACAGCACTAGTTTTTTTTTCTTCTTCAGAAAGGTCATAGAGCCGTGCCGAGAAAAAAAAAACATCAAAAGAACACATGTTTCCGGAACATTCGTAATTCCCGTGTTCGTAAACGGAGAGTACGGGTAATAATAATACAAAGTAATCATAAACTGCTCAATATATACAGAAGGACTGAGCTTTTTTTTTTCTGTCAGAAGCGGAATCAAATCTGACGTACTTGAATGGAGGAAATTAACAGAACACTGACAGTTTGTTGATGGTCTTAATGAAAACAGATTGAGCGTTCAGGTTAGATTGTAGACTTTTACAAGAGAACATTCAAAAACATTTGCTGGTAACACAGCACATATTTATAAGAACAGTTAACATGAATGTATCAATGTAAACCGCAGCAGAGACGCCATTCAGTTGCGGTCAGGAATTGAGCGTGAAAAATTTACAACGTCTTGGCAGATATGGGCCTGCTGACGAAATTGTGTTTCCGTTTTTTGTAGGGGCTCCGACACATCAGAGCAATGCAATTTTAAAGGTGAAAGTTGCAGAAGTATGCAACAAGGTAAGGCATGTAGGACAAACAGGAATAAACGGACTGCACAAGGATGAGCAAGAGAAAAAAAGTCAAGATTCAGTTTCCAAAGAACACCAATCAGCCTGGCATTGACGATAAAGCTTCATAAAGAAACGAGTCAATGGACGTGTAGCCTTGAGATTCACGATCTGTAAACTAACAAGGGATGATCAGTAAGGGATAAACAGAATAGAACGGTAAACAATAGACACCCTCTCGGCTGCGACGGACAGTCTTTCCAATGAGCGTGAAAAAGAAGCTGGCAGATAATCAACCTATTGTGGAAAACACATGACTACTGTAGGAATTACATCAGTAAAAGAAAATGCAACAGTCAACAAGACCGGCAATGTGGTTCGCTGTTGGCTGAGAGGACTACAACCTGTTTGCAGATGCATCCAGCGTTTGCTTGCCAAATTCCTGCAATGTCAACTGAAAGTGAAGTGAGAAAGGTACTGGATAATGCCACAGCAGTGTTAGTATATTTCTGAAATTTTCCAGAAGATCAAGAGTAAAATAGTATCAACTGAATATTTCACACACTAGTTATACATAGCATTTCCGTTCCTTGCACCATCCCTACTTTGGAGTGTAAAACCTTTTAACCAGCACTGGGTCGGGAACCAGATTACCTTCATTAATGATCATCAATCATTCATGTCTATTCTGGATCCAGATAAGCGTGTTTCACTGTGGGTAGCGGTCCGACTACAGAGAAAAACTGAAAACTTCTCAAACAAGGAGCACAATGTTTCAGTTTGAGGCAAATAGTTCTGGCGAGGAAATATGTTGGTGATCAAAAGCAAGTGTTTGAAAAGATTAAGGGCAGAACTGCATCACTGCCCTGGACAGTAGAGATTATGTTCTATATCCTCCGGAGACGACGCTTTGAACAGTTGAGGAGATCAAAATCAATTGATGAGAAGAAAGGACTCCAGAGAAGTCAGAAAAGCTTTCTGGATTCCCAGACACAATTCCTATCACCCCCCAATAAGGAGGCCCCGAGCATGATATCTGTTTATTGCAACAAATTTCACCTGTCAGGTAGAATTATACTCCGACTACCCTTGACAAGAAAGAAGATACCCCACAGGTATAGAAAATTTTCCTGAGACATTGAACCTGCGGGTCTGAATGGGGCAATTCAAACTTAACTGTGCTGTGGATGTTAATAGTTTAAATATATTGTTTGGTTAA
Organism: Mobula hypostoma; assembly: GCF_963921235.1. NCBI lineage: Eukaryota > Metazoa > Chordata > Chondrichthyes > Myliobatiformes > Myliobatidae > Mobula > Mobula hypostoma. Next base: position 24,896,275 of record NC_086106.1, read on the forward strand.
GCATTCTTTGGATGGTTACATAACTGAATACATGTTTCATAAATTAAGTACATGAGCGGCAAAAGTCATTACGCCGCCCGATGAAAATAAAACGCTATGTAGAAACGCTTTCTAGACTCCCTTCTGTTTCCTTAGATTATTTTGACTCATTAATAGTGTAGTCGGATATGAATCACGGAGCGTTCCTTGAAGCCAGACGGTGGTATAAGCGCCGTCTTCCATGCATCTCCCTAGCGGTCTATAGAACCAGTCTGGTGAACATCCGATCACTGGGAGTGTTTTAATGCACTATCCATCAAGTGGAGAGTATGGCATTCTATATATTGATTTTGTTAAATCTACAGTAGTGAATGCATGGATGAACACCACAATTTATTTTCTTTTTCTTACACATAAGGACTCTTCACCGGGGCTGAGGGCTGGGAGTTTTGAATGTAGGCATTCCGTAGCGCTTTGGAGATATACTCATTCAAGGCTCGGGTCTCAGCATGAGCGAAGAATAACAGACGAATCGGAGAGGTAGGATTCCCAGCAGGTGTGGTCCTCCTGCTGCTGTGAGGCAACAGAATGCAGACTTCTATTTTACCGAAGGCAATGACTAAGCAAATGCATTCCTGTGGGAATTTGTTAAGGTTGTGAGATGTATCGGCTGAAGTCAAATAAAGTTGCAGGCAGATGACTTCCCCAGCTCATCAGTGAACCGGATGTCTCTGCGAAATGTCGGTGGTAACTCAACACGATATGAGTTTTAGTTGAGTCGGTAAGTACAAATTTGTGTACACGACCTATTTATTCCCCGATGCTCAAGTTCACAGGACTTCCTGGCGTTCTGACTATCTTAGTCATAACAGGAAGTCCATCACGTTCCGTTTATGCAGAGGGGGTAGAGATCAGCTGGATAGGGAGTCGGACTTTCACACTGAGAGCCATTTCCAGAAGGTTGCATCCTATACGGAGTCCATTATGGATTTCTATACAGGTAGAGCAGTCGCGGTGTGGAGGAAGACAGAGTGAGAGACTCAGGCTTTGTTACTGGAAGGACAAAGAGGGAAACTTTTTCCACCTGCTTGCACCGTTTTTTGGGCGAAGTGGAAAAACGATGTGTGGGTGATCGGAGACTCCGCAGTAAGGGGACATTATGTTACCGCACTGGTCCTTCATACTCTTGGGGGTGGGTGCTGCATGTTTCTGGGCAACAAGTATCTCCTGCTACCAGCGTTGGGTCTGTACGCCTTGATGATAAGGATCCTGCAGCCTGAAATATTTCTGGGAAGGAAACTAGCTTTCTGGATGATATTTTAGCGGGTCGTACCATCAGCAATTTGTAAATTATGCTGGCTAGAAGGTTAGAAGTATTTATGTTCGTTGGACATCTTACCGGTGTACAAACCGCACAGCGCCCTGATATACTCTGATGCTAATAGGCGAATAGCCCGTCCACATTCCAGTTCTAACATCGAAGATGACGTCGAGAATGGAGCATGAAACACAGCAGGCGTAGTATCTGATATGCTAATCACTTTCCACTTCCTTGATTGTCGAATACCGGACGCAACTCAACAACATATTAGTAATATTTATTACAACTAACGGTTTTATTTTCCCAATTAGAGGTGGCCCCAACAGAGTCGCCAATTTAAGAGAGAGATTGGGAGGGCTATCTTGGCTCTGTACATGGAATATAGAGATGGCAGGATCTCGAAGTGTAAGATGCCACTAGGACAGGAAGTTGCAACATCGCGTTGCAGATCTGTTGAAGCGTTCGTGTACTGCAATGTTGGACTCAGAGCTAGGAGGTACAATGGCATTGTATTGCTGTTGCAATATGACAATTTGTTTGAAATTGGCGAGCAGGTGATCAATGGTTTCCTGCTGCTTTGGGATCGTGTGCTTCTGTCGGCAGTTGATTTCATTTAGGAGACCATATTTTGTTGTGTCACTAACTAGTTCACCCAACCTGTAAGAAATGTAGAACAGGCTTCACCTAAAAAACAAAACAGTTGATCCGACTTACAAGTAAACGCCCCCGCCAATCTGAAGATAACACATCCAAATTTTCAGTTGACGATGGAGGTGGAGAAGAATTGTTGCATCCCATCCTGGACATTCTAACACGACTAACACCGGATGCTAGTATTGGGCATAGCCTCTACTGGATGGCAAATAACACGGACTTATACATCAAAATAATAGTCGCCATCACGCATCACAACGTAGAGCCGTGTTTTCAATGTTGATTAACCATGAGAAAACTATTTCGGAACAGGAGATTATTGAGCACGACTTTCCTGCAGAATGGTTACCATGGGAATGAAATTAATCGGGGCCTTAAAAGGGAAGACGGAAAAAATACAGGGCACCTCAGATCGTGGAAGAAGCTACCGCCTGTTTTCACTATTTCCCCGTTGGTTCTGGAAAATCTCCAGGATTCTGAAGAAGTGACGGATAAATACCTCCCACAAACAGGAAAGGGAGCTGACATTTCAGATTATGCGGTTCAATAATGACCTGGGTCTCCGTGCGGCTAGATTCCCTATGCGTACACAGCAGCCAATTTCAGCCAGACGGGAGGAGCGGTGGAAACTCGAAGTGGGCACAGGAGGTGTATGCATTTGGTTTACTTGGAGAAGTCTGCGGCAGCAGAAATTGACATAGGCAATGACTACATGATTGCATTCGACGGCGCAAAGCTACCGTCCTGCGCCGATGTCTTTGGGACCGCCTGGTAAAGAAAGCATTGAAATAAGACCAGAGAATTATAAGGTCATCAAAGGGAAAGTTGACACTATAAGTTAGAACTGGAATAGAAGTCTACACACAATAGGACGACGGAAACATATTAGTTGAGGGCTCGCCAATGAAGAAGGACTGACGATAGGAATTGAGTATATATGTCAGTGGACTAGACATGTCTACAGTCATTCCTGATGAAAATGACAGAGTTTCGCATCGAACCGTAGATTATAATCGATACTTTGACACTTGGAACCGGCAGTAAGTCGAGGGAGTATATGCGGCATAAAGTATCGCACATACTCTCATGTGGAATTTCTACATACCAATTAAGAAAGCTTTGCTGACCACATTTTACAAGATCTACCTCATCGATTCCTTCTACCGCATGGGAGTTCCAGACAATATGTGGGAAGTTAATATCACCTGTTTAACACCTCGTGTTTCTTGCATTATTCTGTGATGTCTCCACAAGTTTCTTCCTTTACGTTCCCGATTATTGTGTGATCTGTAATATAGACCCATTGATGTGGACATGCCTTTCGCAAATCCCAGTCCAGCCATAACGCCTCACTTAGTTGAGTTATTTACATTGTGCTGACTGAGCATTGTCACGAATTTTCACTGACTGGTATCACAATCGTTTCCCATTTAATTCCTGCTCTTCTGTCTCGTCCTAAGCAAAGGAACAGCGGGATCCTGAGTTGTTATTCCTGCCAATTCCGCAACCAAGTCTCACTAATGGCTACAATGTCATAATTTCCTGAGTCCATCCATGTCCTGAGCTCATCTGACTTTCTAAAGATACCTCTAGTAGTGAAATAAATGCAGTTCAGGACATCCAGTGCAACATTCTCAAAGTTTTGTTTGCTGACATTGTCTGAAATGTTAACAACGTCTGTCTCCCTAGTATCTGCTCTTACACTCTACCGCCCAACACTACCAAATCTTCAGAATAGGACATTGTTCCTCTTCTAATTTAATTGCAACCGTCTGTTCTGTACAGGACGGACTTTCCCTGGAAGAAAGCTGAATATAATCCAAAAATCTCGCGTACTCCCTCATAGACCAACTCCGTATTTAAGTGTATCATTTTCCAACTTCTGGCCTCACGAGGACGTGACACAGGGAACAATGCTGAGATCACAGCTCTGGAGATCATATCCTTCAGCGTAGCATCCAAATCCAAATACTGAGCCCCTGAGGATACCAGCAGATGATGTGACCGGCAGCCTGGCCATTTCTGAGCCTGAAATACGCAGGTGTTTCCAACGAGTGGACATTCGCCAGACTGTGGGACCGGACGTCGTCCCAGGGCGGGTACTCAGGATGTGCGCGGCACAAAAGGCAGATTGGTTTACAGACATTTATAATCACCCCGTCTGCCATGGTCGAGTGCCATCCTGTTTCAAAGCATCGGTCATCCGTCATTGTTCCTGTACCTAAAATGACCAAGGTAACATGTCCGAACTCCTGGCGTACTGTTGGACTCTCCTCGGTAACAAGCAAATGCTTTGAGTGGCAGTTAGGGGCTACATCTAAGGCATACTACAACCCACAGTGAACCCCCTACAGTTCACCTATCGACATAACCGTACAATAGATGACGCGATAGCCCCAGTTATGCCTGCCTCATCGTTGGTTATGTGCCGCAACTATGCCTGCCTCTTCGTTGGTTATGTGGAACAGAATATGCTCCAAACCAATACTGGTACTGTTCCTCAACTTTTCCGTCGCTACATTGACGGTTACATTGGTGCTGCTTCCTCCACCCATGCTGAACTCGTCAATTTAATCGACTTTACTTCAAACTTCCTCCCAGCCCTCTAATTCAGTTGGCACTTCTCTCCCCTTTCTTGATCACTCGGTCTCCATCTCTGGAGAGAGACTGTCCACTGAAATCTTCTATAAGCCCACAATAACTACCTCGACTATACCTCTTCCCACCCTGCCACAAGCAAAAATGCCATTCCGTTTTTCCAGTTCCTCCGTCTCTGCAGCATCTGCCCCCAAGATGAGGCTTTCCGTTCCAGGACATCTCAAATATCCTCTTTCTTGAAGTATCAAGGTTTCCCTTCTGCCGTCAACTCTGATGCCCTCACCCGCACCTCCTCCATTTCTCGCACTTCGGCACTCACTCCATTCACCAGTCACCACAACAGGGACCGAGTTCCCCTTGTCCTCACCTACCACCCCAGCAGCTTGCGGATCCAGCAGATTATCCTCCGCAACTTCCGCCACCTTCAACAAGACCCCACCAATATGCACATCTTTCCCTCTCCCCCCATATCCGCCTTCCGCAGAGATCGTTACCTCCGCGACACCCTGGTCCACACGTCTCTCCCCACGGATCTCCCACCCGGCACTTATCCTTGTAAGCGTAAGTTTTACACTTGTCCCTACACCTCCTCTCTTGCCACCATCAGGGCCCCAACCAGTCCTTCCAGGTGAGACAACACTTCACTTGTGAGTCTGTTGGGGTCATCTGTTGCATCATTGCTCCCGGTGTGGTCTCCTCTACATCGGTGAAACTCGAGGCAGGTTGGGGGACCGATTCGTCGAGCACAACCGCTCCGTCCGCCACAACAGACAGGATTTCCCGATTGCCACCCACTTCAACTCTGCTTCACATTCCCCTTCCGATATGTCCATACATGGCCTCCTCTACTGCCATGCTGAGGCTAAACTCAGGTTGGAGGAGCAACACCTCATATACCGTCTGGGTAGTCTCCAGCCCCTTACTATGCACATTGAATTCTCCAACTTCCGGTAATTCCCTTCTCCCCTTTCCCCATCCCAGTAAAACTGCCCCCTCCCCCAGCTGCCTATCACCTCCCTCATGGTCCCGCCTCCTGCTACTACCCAGTGTGTTTTCCCCTATTCCTTCTTCAACTTTTCTGCCTATCTCTCTCTGCTTCCCCATCCATACCCATTTATATTTTCCCGTTCTGGTTTTTCACCTGGCTCCAACCAGCCTTCTCCTTCCCACCTTTCCCCCACCTTCTTTAGAAGGCCTCTGCCCCCTCCCTGTTCAGTCCTGCCGAAGGGTTCCGTCCCGAAACGTTGACTGATCATTTCTCCTCCAGCTTGTTGTGAGTGTAGCTCTTTACACCGCCCTTACACATCTGGAGAAGCGGGTTGCTGATGTATGAATGCTGTTCTTGGACGACAGTTCAGCCTTCAAAACTGTCCCTACCCAGAGCTCCAATCTGCTAATTAAATTTGCTGAGGACACTACATGATTGACCTAGACTCAAAAAATAATGAGGGAGCCCAGAGAGAAGAATACACCACCCTGACACATTGGCATCGAGAAAACAACTTCTCTCCCAATGTCGCAGAACACAAAGAAAAAGCAAAAAAGCTGGTTGTGGACTACAGGCAGAATGGAGACAGGCTAATCACGATTGACATCAATGGATCTTTATACCTCAAGTTCTTCGGCATGCAAATCACTGACGATCTGACTTGGTCGGTACATACCGGTTGTGTGCTAAAAAAAAAAGGCAAAAAATGGCGTCTTTTACCTCAGAGGGTTGAAGAAGTTTGATATTGAATTCCAGATCCCAAGGACGCTCTACTGGAGCACAAATCAGAGCATCCCGACTGGCTGCCTCGCTGCCTGGTGTTGGAACTGTACTTTCCTCAATCGCTGACCTCTGCAGAGAGCGGTGCGCATATGTAGATGCGACCTGCCCACTATTCAGGACATTTACAAAGAGAGGTGTGTAAAAAGGGCACGAAGGATCATTAGAGACCCGAGACACCCCAAGTACAAAATGTTCGAGCTGCTACTGTCTGGGATACCGGATGGCAGCATAAAATCGAGGACCAACAGGCTCCAGAACAGCTTCCTCCACCAAGCCATCAGACGTATTAACAGATGCTGATACAATTGTATCTCTGTGTTATTTTGACTGCCCTGTTGTACATCGTATTTATTATAGTTTTTTTTTAAAATTACGCATTGCATATTTAAAAGGAGATGTAACGTGAAGATATTTACTCCTCGTGTAAATGAAGGATGTAGGTAATAAAGTCAATTCTATTCGATTCAATTCATAATTCTCCTCTGTCACAGAAACAGACTCGATGCCTGAGTGTACACCGCTGTGATGTTTCTCTGCTACCTCATGCCCCCAGCATTAACCAAACTAGCATATCTGTTGTTGAGGGAGATTGCCACAGGGAACTCTGCACTGGCTGTTTAAGTCCTTTGCCTTTCTTGTCACCCACTTACCTGCCTCCTGTAACTCTGGTGCACCCACCATCTTTATGCCCAATCTATCACGCACTCAGCCTTTCGAAACCTCCAGCGTTCATGCAGTTCCAGTTTCGGCTCTATAAAACGGTGTGTAAGAATCTGAAATTGCATGAATTTCATCCATGACTAGTCGTCAGTAATACTGGCAAACTCCAAGTCTTCCAATATCCAGCAAGGAGTACATGCAAATATTAAGGTCTAGATAATGATTCCGACCAGACACTCCGCAGGTTCACTCCTTCCCATACATGTTGCATGGCCTCTGAGTTAGTACTGCATTTTTTGTGTATACCGTTCAAGTTTTCTGCTTGGCATATTACAGCTCATGCTGAGGAAATATAAAGAATGAATGAAAATAACAATAAACAAACTACGGGGGAAAATGCCTGCTACATTTCGCATTCTCTTAACCACGCCTAATCTCGCTAAAACATCGAAGAAGCAATTCCTCAAATTCATTTTGTGACCGTGTCGATTCCACCGATTGCCGTACCGCTTTCTCCTACCTTTTTCGAATTTGTTCTTGTTAATCAATCTATATCACTTTTCAAGACACGAAAATGCCTCGAATTGGTGGGTTATGCATTCGAATAGGCGAACGCGAGAGAGCTCCGTCTTATCATCTTTGCGATCTCCAATTGGCAGCAGTTTTAAACACCAAACCGCCGCGAGTAGATGCCTTATTTTCTCAATCGGCGAACCTGTCAGAGCTATGTTTTCTCACGCTTTGTAATACCGATAGGCTCTGGTTAAAAGATCAAACAGCCGCCAGTTGATGCCGTGTATACTCACTAGGCAAACTTGAGTGAGCTCCGTCCCAACACGCTTCGGATCTCCGACTGGCCGCAACTGGAATACATAATTTCATGAATTTCCATTTCCAACGGTTCGCATACGTGATTTTTCATTGCACATCGTAGCCGAGATTTCACTTGCATCATTTTCAATTTATTTATTTCTGTATTCATTTATTCAATCGTTCATTCATTTATCCGTTGATTAAATAACTACATAATTAAATTATTTATTGTTTATTTAGTTGCTTAAATTTCAGTACAGTTGGTGGCGTAATATGCAAGATTACGAAAGACAAATCGGTAACTGTGGAGGCGCAAGGAAATTAAAGCTCTGCAGAGTATTTGTGGTGAGAACTCACCGAACCGCAGTGTAATCACAAAACCCTAGACAAATCTACGTTCAATACTAAAAGAGTGTATTAGTCCTTTTCGACTGCGGCACTTTGCATTTCCACTTTTCCCTCAGCCATGAGCATTTTCCAGCCTCACCAGTATTAAATACATGTTTTGCTTTTTTTATTGTAGCTCTGCAGAGCAGTACCTCACATTCAATGTAATTTGTTGCATTTGCCTTGCGGATGCGCTGAGCTTCTCTTTGTTTTCTTCTGGCATCTTTAACCCGAGGTGCCTTCAGGTAGAACAGAGAAAATAGTGCAGTACAGCATAACATTGAGCCTTCGGAATACGGTGCGGTGGAGACCGATATAAATCAATTCATGATCCCTCTAACATTTCGCCACACCCTGCACCTACCTTTGTCCTCCATTTATCCTATATCGACATGGCAGCAATTTTCTCGATTATCAGTTTATCAGTCTCTACCTGCAGCAGTTGCTGCGGAGTCTAGAATTTTACAGGAGGTTTGCACTGGAATTCTCCAAGAATGATAATAATAATAATAATAATAATAATAATAATAATAATAATAACAAAAATAATAATAATAATAACAACAACATATCGATAATAATACGATATAACCACTGACATCTCACTGAAACTGCCTTCCACTCAACTCACTGCAAAGCTGCGGACTCTAGCACCGTCTTTTGCTGCAGTGGATATCAACTTCATTTTATCCGAAATAGACTTCCAGATTTTCCAAACCCCTGGACACAAATGACAAGATTGACATCGAATGTGAATAGAAGGGAAAGAAGGGTTGCCTGTTTTACGCCTTTGGTAATGAACACTCAAATTGAAACTGCTTGGCGGCAGATTTCCTCTCATCCATACTTTCTGTGGAAGAACAGTAGCCATGAGAGATTGCTGCATCCAAAGGCTGAATGTGCCATCACACTCTTCCTAGGCTGAGGGAGAGCTTGTAAGCCCATCCCCGTACATGCCGTCAGGATCAGAGCATAGACTGATTTCCGTTCAAAAATATAAGAACTGAAACATACTTGAAAACCCGCGGCACACGTTACAACAGCAATAAAGAACAAATAACCTTTTTTTTTTCGGAAGAAAAATGTCCAGTTCAAGGCGAATGACTCAGATTCATCAATTTATAGGCCATCTCCGCCACTCAGGTTGAACGATAGGAAGTCATGGGCGGGGCTTCCTCACTCGGTTCAAAGACACGAAACAGAATCAAAACCAACAACTGTCCCTCAACAACCTGTTCTTAACAGTTTACTGTCCGTATTTGAAGTATATTCTACCATAACTCTGCTGGCCGTGAGCTTCATCTCCTCGACACTTCAGCAATATTCCTTGTTGACGATGGGAGTCTTCCTTGTTTTCACACTCTGGCTCTGCTTACGGCGTGAGTGCCTTTTACACATCCACATTACATTTACTTTAAATCTGTCTGAGCCCTCTGAGATTCAACCGGCTTAGATTATTTGTGTGGTTCGTCTATGACTGCAACTCACATTTCTCCGTTTTTTGTTGTATTCCTAGGTTCATTGAGTCAGTCGGTGACTCAGAGCCCGTCCATTGTAAACTCGAATGAGTGTCAGACTGCCACTATCACCTGCAGTTTCAAACCTGGTTCTGCTGTTGAATATCGCTTTCGACCAACTCAGCGGCCGAACGGAAAGAAGTCACCCGCGGGGGGAGATTTTTTAATTTGATTAAGAAAACGGACATGCAGTTTTCGTTGGAAATTCGGGACCTGCGATTGGAAGACAGCGGCACCTATTACTGTCAAGCTGTGTACAGATGGCGTTCAGCACAATGATGGGCTTCGGCTTTGTGCTGTACAAAAACTTTCGCTGTAGCTTATTCCTGATTCAGACGGAGCAGAATGGATCTGCGTGTAAGTTCATCTTCATGTCTCGCTGTGGATCCGTCCTAAAGTCCAGCAAGCTGTCAGTTTTTTTTTTCTAAACATGTACAGTCTTTATGTTCCCACCTCGCGTGTGTGCAGATTTTGCTGCCTACCTGAGGCATCTGTCAATAAATGTCGACAGAGAATTAGAAAAAAACACATTCGTTTCGCCAACGAGAGACAGAATCATTCCTAAACACTTGGAACCAATAAACGCCAGCGCTGCGAATTTAATTCCTGCTCGACTCTTTCATTGATTCGCCAGCAGATTTCAAATTTGCGTAAGATACTATGTACAGTTCGGAACGAGCATAGTGAAAGAGATCTGAACCAAAATAGAAACTCATGAATATAAAAATAACTCATTGTTTAAACGAGGTATTCTACATATTCCATAAAAAAAAATACTAACCGGGCGTTGTTCACATTCTAATCTGTTTATATTATTTTAAAGTTTCATATTGCATATGTATTTTTGATTGACACGTAGGCTATGTGTTTTTTTTTTCTTTTCGGAATCGGTGTGCGGTGCGTGTTTCTATTTTATTTTAATTTGGTCTTGCTTTCTCACAAAGAACATATCGACCTGCCGGCAAATGGGGAATACTCTTACTATGTGTTGCATTAACAACCTTCGAAACATTGGAAAGCCTATTGTAGTGTTTCCTAAGCAGATTCACGTGAGTGTAGTTATTGTATAGTGGAGACTGAGAACAGGATCATTGTGTATGAATGGGAGACTCATACTCTAGCTGGGACAGGGACAATGGCCACGGTCAGACCCGGTAAGTATCCACAGACATCGACCATTCTTCAAATACTCACCCATTTTCACTATCGTTTGATAGATGATCGATTGATTTAAAATCTTGTGTGGTGTGATTCTGTAAACTGAATCGACACACACTGTGTAGAAAGGCAAGGTGGTAAAGTGAATTAACCGAGGGAGATGCAGAGGGAAATTTCTGCTATGAGTAAGGATGAAATACTGGTATAATCGTCGCAGAATGAATCCAACAGACTGTTGTCAGACTGTGGGAAATATTGTTAGCAGCTTAAGGCATAAACGACAAGCAGAAAAATATATGTATATGAATATGCCACCGAAATGCAAGAAATAATGAATCTTGTTTTCTCCAATTATTCTCAAACAGTACAGTAAATTGCATAACCAATTGATGAAAAATTAAGAAAAGAGAAGGGAACAAAACCTTTATATCGCCGCGTGCTAAACTCCAATTGAAAATAAATCTTCGCCTTCAACTGCTTAGAAAATTATCTCACCAATCTGTCCTGTTCAGTCTCATTACTCTGAAGAAAATGTTACAATGCAAGAAGCTGTAAGTTATGGGGAATATGTTATTTATAAAAAGAAGCAATTCTGGATGGAGCATCTATCATTTCGAAAAAATAAAACAGGCAAATCCATCATTATTCCGATTGAAACTGACCTTTAAAATAAGTACCATAGAACTGATAAAAAGGAGTTCGGCCCATTTTATGTTTGGAGACTCTCTGCAATAATTCTTTGAAATTAGTTCTTCCTTCCACATAGATATCAAAAATATGAAACATGTTTTGATAATAGCGAAATGTCATCAATTTAGCATGAGTCCCTGATTTTATTTCACTGCATCAATTTAGATAATAATTGTCAACGACAATAAATATTGTTTACTCACATTTCAAACGAAGCAAGTTTGCGTGAAAGAAAAAAATCTCCTTAAAGTATTTGGGACGTTTTTTTTTTCCTGAGAATTATCGGTAAATCAGCAATAATCTTCCTTTATATTCACACAGAATCCATTTCTCCACCGTCTCAGACTCCTGAACTGCAAACTACACTTGCCGATACTGCCATTTTAACCTGTGGATATAACGTGTAATGTCGCAACACAATACACTGGTATCGCCAGCTTCCAGGGCAGGTGCCCATATTCCTGCTCCAGGGTCAAACTTTCGGAGCACAATATAAGACAAAAAATGCCGGGGAACGAATTACTGGTTTTGTCGATCCTGGTAAGAAAATCAGCCAGCTGACGATCTCCAAAGTGCAACTGGGTGACGCTGCTGTGTATTACTGTGCAATGAGTCGGTTTGCAGCACTGTGATGCCGCGCATGGACAGCGCTGTTCAAGAACTAGGGTGATTCTCGTTACAAGCACACAGTGCTAGGAAGCAGCGAGGGAACAATACAAATTCTCCTTTGGTTTTATCATATGAATACACCACAGCCGAGCACGGAGACAACGGCAAGAAACTACAGTGTGGTGGGATTTTTAGTAGAATGATAACAGAGACAATAAGAGTACCATAATCAACACCCAAAATATGCTGGGAGAAATCATTATGTCCTGATGGAAGTACTTGGTTCGAAACATCCATTCCATGGAAGTTGCCGGATCTACCGATTCCTCAAATTTCTAATTATCGAAGACACACAACTTATAAGAATATATTCCTGGAGCAAAGAGGCATGATTGCCTTCAGGAAATTCGCATTTTAGATCAGAAGTGCGTAAGGCATAGCAACAGAATTGGGCCAATCAGCCTATCCAGTGTGGCCCACCATTCCATCATTATTGTTTCCGGTTCCCAATACATTCTCCAGTATATCCATGTGGTACATGCAATCTACCAGCCATTTTGAATGAAGGAACATCGCAAATCCGTTTGCGCCGTGTGAACGTCGGTAGAAAAGTAACGGACATTCAAATGTTACAAATTCCAAACAATAAATTCGTAATCTATTGTTTTGGAATTAAACGGAATCACGAACTACAGGTATCATTACGATTACAGAAACATATACACATAGAAAACCTACAGCTCAATACAGGTCCTTCGGCCCACAACGTTGTGCTGAACATGTCGCTACCTCAGGAATTACTAGGGTTACCTATAGCCTCTATTTTTTTTCTAATCTCCATGTACTTATGCTAAAGTCTCTTAAAAGATCCTATCGTATTCGCGTCCATCAGCGTTTCCGTGAGCCCATTCCACACAATCACCACTCTCTGTGTAAAAAAAACTCACCCCTGACATCTTCTATGTACCTACTCCCAAGCACCTTAAACCTGTGCACACCTATGGCAGCCATTTCAGCCCTCGGAAAAAGCCTCCGACTATCCACAATGTCAATGCCTCTCATCATCTTATACTCCTCTATCAGGTCACCTCTCATCCTCCGTCGCACAAAGGAGCAAACGCCGAGTTCACTAAAACTGTTTTCATCAGCCATATCCAGGCCCATGCCCTTATCACAAAGCATCTTTAGGGAGCCTGAATGTGTCTTCTTAGGTTTTAAAATGCTTTCACCGGAGAGTATTAACGTGCAGTCGATGCTGATTGAGATGTGGTCCGTTGCGTTCAGTTTCTTCCGATAGCGTGAATCTCATTTAATTGAAACAGCACCCTTTGGCAATTACATGCTCATCCAATTGACCGGATTGCTATAATTGGAAGTAATCGAGATAACTGGGAGAGGTGCTGCGAAAGAAACATTCGATCGTTAGTTATTATAAGGCAACGTCTTAATCCCTCCCACTCATTACAGATAACCTGTGTTTTGTCATTTCTTGACTTGGCTTTAGTTCTGTCTGAAATGAAACCTGTTCGTACTGGAATCCCCTAGTAGTGCACTAAAAATGCATTCACTTGAAGTAGAATTGCTGGGTCTGTATACTGGAAACCAAAATAAATAATTTACCTCTAATGTATATATGTTTTGATTCATTGCTCGTCCCATGCCTATCTAAATAACTGCAATTATATTATCTATTTATATTAATATATAAATGTAATGCTGTGTAAATATACTTTGGGAGGCACAGTAGCGTAGCGGTTAATTCGACTCTATTACAGTTCTGGGAATAACAGTTCGGAGTTCATTCTGTTTCATCTGTATGTAGTCCGCGTGTCCTCTACATGGAATGCGTGGGTTTTCACTGACTGCTCTCCTGTCCTCTAACAGTTCAGAGACGAGCTCCGGGAAATGGTTTGACATTGTAAGTTGTCCGATGATTAACCATATAACCATATAACAATTACAGTACGGAAACAGGTCATTTCGGCACTTCTAGTCCGTGCCGGACTCTTACTCTCACCTAGTCCCACCGACCTGGACTAAGCCCATAACCCTCCATTCCTTTCCTGCCAATATAACTGTCCAGTTGAACTTTAAACCACAACATCGAACTTGCTTCAACCACTTCCGCTGGAAGCTCGTCCGACACAGCTACCACTCTCTGAGGAAAGAAGTTCCCCCTCATGTTACCCCAGAACTTTTGTCCTCTATCTGTCAACTCGTGTCCTCTTGTTTGAATCTCCCCCACTCTCAATAGAAACAATCCTATCCACGTCAACTCTATCTATCCGCCTCATAATTTTAAATACCTCTATCAAGTCCCCCCTCAACCTTCTACGTTTTAAAGAATAAAGACCCAACTTCTTCAACCTTTCTTTGTAACATAGGTGACGAAACCAAGGTAAAATTCTTGCAAATCTTCTCTGTACTCTCTCCATTTTGTTGACATTTTTCATATAATTCGGTGACCAGAACTGTACACAATACTCCAAATTTGGCCTCTAACAATGCCTTGTACAATTTCAACATTATGTTCCAACACTGATACTCAATGCTCGGATTTATAAAGGCCAGCATAGGAAAAGCTTTCTTCACCACCCTATCCACATGAGATTCCACCTTCAGGGATCTATGCACCATTATTCCTAGATTTCTCTGTTCCACCTCATTCTTCAATGCCCTACCATTTACCATGTGCTTCCTATTTTGATTAGTCCTACCAAAATGTAGCACCTCACATTTATCAGCATTAAACTCCATCCGCCATCTTTCAGCCCACTCTTCTAACTGGCCTAAATCTCTTTGCAAGCTTTGAAAACCTACTTCATTATCCACAACTCCACCTAGCTTCGTATCATCTGCATACTTACTCATCCAATTTACCACCGCATCATCAGATCATTAATGTATATGACAAACAACAATGGAACCAATACAGATCCCTAAGGCACACCACTAGTCACTGGCCTCCAATCTGACAAACAGTTATCCACCACTACTCTCTGGTGTCTTCCATCCAGCCACTGTTGAATCGTTTTTACTACTGCAATATCAACATCTAACGATTGAACATACCTAACTAACCTTCCGTGCGGAAACTTGTCAACGGCCTTACTTCGGTCCATATAGACAACATCCACCGTTTTACACTCGTCAACTTTCCTAGTAACCTCTTCAAAAAGTTCAATAAGATTTGTCAAACATGACCTTCCACGCTCAAATCCTAATGAGACCCTGTCTATCCAGATAATTACATATACCATCTCGAAGAATACATTACATCAATTTTCCCACCACTGACGTCAAACTCACAGGCCGACAATTGCTAGGTTTACTCTTAGAAACCTTTTTAAACAATGGAACAACACGAGCAATGCGCCAATCCTCCGGCACATCCCCGTTTATAATGGCATATGAAATACTTCTGTCAGAACCCCTGCTATTTCCACAAAAAGAAACTTCCCTGAAGGTCCGAGGGAATATCTTGTCAGGACCCAGAAACTTATCCACTTTTATATTCCTTAAAAGCTCCAGTATTTCTTCTTCTTTAATCACCATAGCTATCATAACATCCCTACCTGTTTTCCTTACCTCACACAATTCTATATCCTTCTCCTTAGTGAATAACGAAGAAAGGAAATTGTTCAGAATTTCCCCCATGTCTTTTGGCTCCACACATAGCTGTCCACTCTGATTCTCAAAGGGACCATATTTAACATTAACTATCTTATTGCTATTAATATAACTGTAGAAGCCTTTGGGATTTATGTTCACCTTACTTGCCAAAGCAAAGTCATATATTCTTTTAGCTTTTCTAATTCATTTCTAAAGCTTTTTTCTTTTTTTTTTCCATTCTTTATATTCCTCAATTAGGTTCCGGAAAAATCAGGGTTGTCAGTGGTTTCTGGGGTTGCGCAGTTCGAAGGGCTGGAGTGGGTTATTCTGCGCTACATCATGAAATAAACAACTAAATACACCTTGCAAGCAATTAGAACAACATTTACTCATGAAGACATATGGTACGTAAATAGGTGCATAATCGATTGCCAACCAGGCAACAATACTGAATGTATTTTCTCTAGGAACACTCAAATTCCATTTTGATTTTTTTCGCTTCCAAACTGGGAATTTTATTTTTAACTCAATAGCCAATCGGAATCTTACTCTGGGAGAAAGATCCCGAAGCCGGCAAAAAACTACTGTGGTGCCGATGAACACGGAATCGGCTAGAAGCTGCCAACATAGATAGTGAGTGTTTAATGAGGAGAGGCCGCAGTAGTTTTCAGAAAAAAAAACACTTGCCAATACTATCACAAAAACAGTGAGAGATCAAACCATATGATACTGGTTACTCTGAAGTTTTTCTGCAGATATGACGCGTATTCAATTCGCACAGTTGCTTGGAAAGAGATTGCACTTTCTTCCCGGACCACCTGAGATTTATGTCGGATGCTCCGGTTTTCTTCCAACAACCCGAAGTCCCGTAGGATTTGATAGGCTGATTGGTAGTTCTAAAATATAGCGTGATTATGTTAGGATAAAATCCCGTAATTGCCGGGCTGCGTACCTCGATGTGCAGAAAGGGCAAATTCCTCACTGTGGATCCAAACATAAATACATATTCAATCGGGAAATCCAAAATAAGTAAATAAATACGAATTGGTTTTCCCTGCAAATTTTATAGTCGGTGCGAAGTCGGCATGAATTTGTATTGTTAAGAAATTTATCCAAAGCTTAACGAATGGCAAATAATTTCAATTCAATGCTTACGCTATTTGTATTTTTGCAGAAGCGATGAAACTGAATACAATGCATACCGGGAGCTCTTTCAAAACTTGCATAGATTGGTTAATCCCTCTCGGGTGAAGAGGTGAAACACAATTTCTCTGCAACAACATATACTATTACACGTACCTTATTTTGTCATTTTTAAATTAATTTCTGCCCAGTGTTTACAGTGAATGTGCAAGAGAGTGAGTGTGGTCATGGTGCAATTATTGCGTTACAGTCTTGAGAGTCCAAGTCATGCATCGTAAATCTGTTAACTGCAGGTAACGGTTGAGTTTGCGACAGGCTTTCGATTTCCAATGTCCTTCTTAATCTTACCTTTGTGTACGTCTTGAATGTTGAGCGCCGATTACATAATATGAACAGAGGGATGCAATGAGAATATTGTCTTCTGCAAGATCATTTTGAAAATTTCAGTAATAAAACCAGAAAGTACCGGATCCACGATATTATTCGGAAGGAATGTGATACTCCAGAGGGTACAGGTGATCAAGCAGTAAAGCTCGCCTGACTGGAAGTGCGAGTGACCGTCGATTTAAAGATCGCCTTGGAATCTTCCTGAATAGTCTCATCCTCCTAGGGTAGTTGAGTCATTATAGCAGTGGCAGAATGAGACGTAGTATCTGCTGAATTGTTTTAAACGCCATTATTAAGTTATTTGTTTGCTTTCTTGGTTACTTATCCTTTTCTCTTTAGTTACAGAGCCATCAGTCTGTTCGCCTGTGCCATAATTTGTTACTTTTTTTTTATCTTTCTATTTATGTACTTAACATTAGTTTATGTGTTTGGATATTTATCTATTTATGTTATTAATCCAGTAAGTGTGTTTCTTATTTGTTACTTATCTGATAATTATATATTTATGTATAATTTATTCCAACGAGGCGGTATTCTTTGAGTATAAAGCCATACCATGCTGACCACAATTTATAACTCATACACGCACCCTTTTGGGTGTCTGGGGAATAGATAAATTCTACTTGGTAGATCAAAGCCGCAAGTTGCCTTAATTGTTTACTCAGAATTAACTTGAAGGCATTTTCCAGCTGACCGACAGATTTTTCAATCTAAAAAAAACACAGCAAAGCAAGAAATGTAAGATTGCAGCATTTTGATGAAAATTAAATAATTCATTCTAAGTTGAGGGAAGTTATTCAGTTCCAGCCTGAGTTCAATTCACCATTTGATACCTTATTTCATAGGGCCGCTGTCATTTACTGATCCAAATATTTTCACCACTTGCTCGTTGTCATAGATTAGATTAGATTAGATTTAACTTTATTGTCATTGTTCCGAGTACAGATACAAAGCCAATGAAATGCAGTTACCATCTGACCAGAAATGCAAAGAATAGTATTACTTGGAAAACAACTGCGAATAAAACGTAAGTGCTCCATCACACAAATATAAAAGTATTGAGACAGTACAATATGGGTGCATTGCTGCTTAGCGCTGTGATGTGAAGGTCAGCAGGGTAACAGCCTCAGGGAAGAAGCTCTTCCTGTGCCTGCAGGTGCGGGAGCGGAGGGTCCTGTAGCGCCTATCGAATGGGAGGAGCGTAAAAAGTCCCTGGCTAGGGTGAGATGCTTCCATGATCATATTTTTTGCCCTGCACAGGCAGCGTTTGTGGTGAATATGCTCAATGGTGGGAAATTGGGTGCTGATAATCCGCTGGGCAGTTTTCACCACGGGCTGGAGTGCTTTGCGGTCCGATACGAGACAATTGCCATGCCACACAGAAATGCTGTTGGTCGGTATTCTCTCAATGGTACAGGGTTAAAAGTCCGTCAGTATCCAGGGCCAGAGTTGAGCTTTCTTGATGCTCCGCAGGAAATAAGGCGCTGTTGCGCCTTTTTGATCAGGATGGAGGAGTTCAGGGACCAGCTGAGATCCTCGGAAATGTGGACACCCAGGAATTTGAAGCTTGATATACGCTCCACTAAAGATCCGATGGGGAGGTGAGTGTGGCTCCTAGCACGCCTAAAGTCCGCAATGATCTCCTTAGTCTTCTGGGTGTTGAGGGCCAGGATGTTGTCGGCACACTACGCAGCCAGGTGCCGGATCTCGTCCCTGTAGGCCATCTCGTGATGCTCTGTGATCAGGGCTAACACCGTGGCGTCTCCTGCGATCTAGATTATGGAGTTAGAACCATGTACAGGAACGCAGTCATTGGTGAAAAGGGAGTACAGAAGAGGGCTCAGCACATATCCTTGAAGCACGCCAGTGTTCAAGGTGAGAGTGGAGGAGGAGAGGTTGTCTAACTTAACTGATTGGGGTCGGTTAGTCAGAAAATCCAAGGACCAGTTACAGAGGGATGAGTTGATACGAAGCTGGCAAAGTTTGGCGATCAGCTTGGAGAGGATCACAGTATTGAATGCTGAACTAAAGTCAATGGACAGCATTCTCACGTAGGAGTCGTGGTTTTCCAGGCGCGTCAGTACAGAGTGAAATGCTTTGGAGATGGCGTCCTCTGTAGACCTGTTGGTGCGATAGGCAAATTGATGGGGGTCCAGGGTAGCGGGAAGACAGGATTTCAGATGTGATAGAACCAGTCTGTCAAATCACTTTTCAATGATGGGGGTGAGTGCAACTGGACGGAAGTCATTCAGGCCCGTGGCAGTGGAATGCTTTCGGCACTGACACGATCGTGACGTTCTTGAAGCTTGTGGGGACAACTGTCTGGGCCAGGAACAGATTAAAATGTCCGTGAAGACCTCTGCCAGCTGCTCTGCACAGACTCTGAGCATACGGCCAGGTATTCCATCCGGACCAGTTGCCGTCTGTACGTTCACCCTGCTCAGTGTGGCGCAAACTTAGAAGGTGGAAAGTGGGAGAGGCAGTTCATCAGGTGGGAGATCCGGTTTGAAGGTGACCTCCTTCTTTTCTCGTTCAAAGCGTAGAAGTATTTGAGCTCATCAGGGAGGGAAGCGGAGCCTGAAGGGGGCTCAGTACTAGGTGGTTTGAAGTCTGTAATGATCTGTATGCCATGCCACATGCGCCGGGGGTGCGAGGAGTTGAAATGTTCCTCGATTCTCTGTTTATATATGTGTTTAGCCTGAGAGATTTCCCTCCTCAGGTTGGCCCTGACTGAGCTGTAAGCCTCCCGGTCTCCAGAAATGAAGGCTGAATCTGATGCTAATAGATGATGGAATACTGACTTGCTCTAACTTTATCCACATATTAAACATGTTTTCCTGTGTTGAGAGTTCTTGGGATAGAATGATTCCGCAAAACAGAAAATGATACAGTCATGAGGCACATTTTAGAAGTTCCTTCTTTTTTTTTCATTTTCCATATCTGCCTGAATTTATTCCCTACGTGAAATGATACATGCTAATGTATGTATTAAAGTTGCACCATCATCGTCATGTTGGAGTCATTAAAGGAGAGAAAGGAACAAATATTTCTGCGAAAACATTCTCATAAGCCCTACTAATATTAAACTAAGTTCAATTTATTAGCTAATCCACTGTTTATTCTGCAGAGCTCGTTAAGAATTATTTTTCATATTCGGATGTCCGTTGCATTGTGGCGCTCGTTCTGCATATTACACTGGTTTGTAACAGATTGGAACAGATTATCGGGAATATGATGAAGAGCAGGAACTATTCTTCGCACTGCACAGATGCTGTCTGACCTTGCGGATGTTTGTTTCAACTTCACTTTCCTTTCTGATACTGTTGACACGGTATGTTGCTTTTGCAAGAAATTTACATTGAAGTCTACAGCGCCACTAACTTTGAACGCGTTGTAGTAAACGTCATCATGCGGTGCCCTTGAACGGGATCCTATTCAGAGATGTACAAAGAATCAAACACATAAAATTCCTGGAATTCGTCATAAAGAATGTCCCTCAGAACATACCGTTTGTCACTTTACAGGAACAAATTGATCCCATTCCCTTCGACGTCTGTTCATTTTTGACATCATATGCACAGTATAAAGATCGGAGTTTTTTCAATAAATTATTTCATATTCAGGTGAAAAAGTTTTTGCATCAAAGTATGATGATATGTGAGATATTGCAGATCCAGGCGTGGTGGAGTGTACTTTGCAAGTCCATGTTTTCGAGAGCGTCACAGTTTGAAATCATCATCTGTTTCGGTGTTTCCTGATAGTCAAACAATCGAGGATTGCCTTCTGCATTTGCATTTATCCACTATGCCTCTCTTAATGTGGATTTTCTTTACTTCCCATACGACAATATTTTACGATAATTTAAAAAAAGGTGGTATTCTTGCCGATTATGAACTACACACACAACGGCCCAAGGCCAAGACCTTGCATTCCACTGTTCCCAAAATGCGAGATTTGCTCTTTAATGTCTGCGATTTGAGAGTCATTAATCAAAACATGTGGAAAACATCCACTGGAAGGGTACGACAGCCTACCCTGCTGAACAGTCGCAAGATACAAGATGTCGTTTTGTTTTTATCTGTTTATTTCTGAGTCTCGACCTCAGAAAATAGGTGCGTGACGAATTAATTTTAATTAGGTGGAAAATTTGCTGCTTAATCTCAACATTTTGGGCAAAGACATATTGTTTTATATCATTACGTTTCTGTCTACGTATATCCATCGATCCTTTATATCGATCAGCTTGATCATCGGGAGTTTGCAGGCGAGGTTTACGAGAGAAAAGTGCTTCATTATAACACTATACACTTTAAAGTTTATGTACTATCGACCTGATTCAGCGTCTCTAATTCGGTAAAATATTGGAGCAGATTCTTTGTAACAAATTGCATCAGGGTTAATAATATTTACACTGTGCACATAAACAACACATTGTAGAACATTTTATGCTTGTGCTTTCCTTCACAACTGCCGAGTAATCTCTCCCCACGTCGTCAGCGTTAACATTGTAATCTGTATCTCCTAAAAAAAAACCTTCATCCTGTTGGCGTCGTCGTCGTCGCTGTTGTTGCTGTTGTTGGTTAATATCCAGGGAAAGTGAAAACTCATGAATTGTACTATTGCTGAGAATCCAGTAGTAATGGATGAGTGAAATTTCCTTCAGGGTCATTTATTTATTTTTTTTCCTTGTCTGCTCTTCCAAACTAAGAGATACTCCGACTGGTGGCAAAGAGAAACCCCACGGAATGCCTGTTTCGGTCTAACAATGTTTATTCCTCTAAAGTCGACAAGACTTTAACTTACAGAATAGTTCCAGACTTCCCTTGAAATGATGCAGTTCTGTCTGTTCACTATATTTGGGTTCAGTGTGGTTGAGGACACGGAGGTATACGACAGCATCGAGGCCTTTTGAATTTTTAACTCCACGCTCTCATAAACACAAAGACAATGCAAAGCAGATTGAGTTGTTAGCACCGCTGCTTCTTTGAACACTCTTGCTCTAATTCAATGCTGATATTCAAGTGAACGGATTATACCGTGTACATATGGGTATATAACGATTGGTTATAATCAGATGCCACTATTGTAATCACTGAATTTTAGAGGTAGTGGAGTATAAGAGCGGGATAAGTAGCAGAATAAGATTCTCCCAATCATCTCAATTGTGGGTTGATGGCAGTTTTTCACTACCAGTTCAAAAGTGGACAGCTCATTGCGACACGACTAGGTTGTGATCAGAATTGTCGATCTGCTTCAACCCATGATGTTCTCATAGTCGTGGATTGCTTTTCCGGTGCCTACCAGATGATCAGGGTAAATCTACTAAAAATGTCGTGGCCATGGGCATTCAACTCTTATTTTGGAAGAGCAGACAAGGAAAAAAATAATAAATGACCCTGAAGGAAATTTCACTCATCCATTCCTACTGGATCCTCAGCAATAGTGCAATTCATGAGTTTCCACTTTCCCTGGATATTAACCAACAACAACAACAGCAGCAGCGACGACGGCGACGACGACGACGGCAACATGATGAAGTTTTTTTTTAGGAGATGCAGATTACAATTTTAATGCTGACGACGTGGGGTGAGATTAGTCGACAGTTGTGAAGGAAAGCACCGGCATAAAATGTTCAACGATGTGTTGTTGTTGTTGTTTTTTTGTTTTGTTTTTTGTTTTTTGTTTTTTGTTTTTTTGTTTTTTGTGCACAGTGTAAAGTTTATTAACCGTGATGCAATTTGTTACAAATAATCTGCTCTAATATTTTACGGAATTAGAGACACTGAAGCAGGTCGATAGTTCATAAACTTTAAAGTGAACAGTGTTGCAAGGAAAATAATCAATAAACGCTAAGCCTAATTGGAATGTTAACTAAAACTCAGTAATGGGAAACGAGGCCAACACTGCGGCTGAAAAAGAAATCTAAACATTAGCAGAATGCCGCTTGTCGTCAGAGCCAGTTGACTCGAACGTCCAATTTCTCAGAAAAGAGCGAATGCAAACAGGCAGCGAAGCTTTGCTGTAGTCTGTCCAAGTCTCGGTAAGCACTAGGATGACAAGTATGGAGTGAAATACTATCAGGTCTAAATTATAATCTAGAATACCCCAGTGGCTGTGCCCCTTGACAATAAGTACTCCTGTTTGAGTACTGTTGCTGGGGGGCGGGAGGCGGGAAACAGCTTACCTAGGGGAACCAACAGTGGCCGTGACTCCGGTACAGTGCCTGGCCCTGTAGCTCAGAAGGATAGGGAAAGGAAGACGAGGGCAGTAGTAGTAAGGGATTCGATACTTAAGGGGTCAGATAGGCGATTCTGTGGACGCAATAAGGACTCCCGGATATTAGTTTGCCTTCCTGGTGCCAGGGTCAGGGATGTCTCTAATCGCGTCCAAGATATCATGAAGTGGGAAGCTGATGAGCCAGAGATCGTGGTAGCAATAGATACCAATTACATAGGGAAGAAAATGGAAGAGGTCCTAAAACGAGAATATATGGAGTTAGGATGGGAGTTGAGAAAACGCACCGCAAAGGTAGTAATCTCGGGATTTATGCCCGTGACACGCGACAGTGTGATTAGGAATGGAATGCGGTGAAGGACAAATTAGTGGCAGAGAGATTTGAGCAGAGGTCAGGGATTCAAGTTTCTGGATCATTGGGACCTCTTTTGGCGCAGGTGTGACCTGCACAAAAAGGACCGGTTGCATTTGAATCCAGGCGGGTCAAATATCCTGGCAGGGAGATTTGCGAAGGATACTGGGGAGACTTGAAACTAGAATGCTTGGGGGGTGGGAAATAAATTGATGAGACGAGAAGAGAGGAGGTTAGTTCATAAATAGGGGAAGCTAGTAGACTGTGTGTGAACGAGGATAGGCAGGGGACAGAGAACGGGAGCACTCAGACCGAAAATGTAGTCGAGAAGGGAGAAGAAGATAACAAAGTTGTTGGCACCATTAGGGATAAACAGAGTGTAAGAAGTGGAGACTTTCTTAAATGCATCTGTTTTAAAGCTGAGGGCATTGTAAAAAAGGTGGATGAGCTGAGGGAATGGGTTGATAGCTGGAAATATGATGTTGTAACTGTTAGTGAAACATGGTTGCAGGAGGGGTGTGATTGGCAACTAAATATTCCTGGATTTCGTTGCTTCAGGTGTGATAGAATCCGAAGGAGCATGAGGGGCATGTATTGCATTGCTTGTCAAAGAAGATATTACAGCGGTGCTTTGGCAGGATAGATTAGAGGACTCGTCTAAGGTGCCTATTTGGGTGGAAATGAGGAATGGGAAAGGTGTAATAAAGCTTGTACGGGTGTATTATAGACCACCTAATGGCGTGAGAGAATGGGAGGAGCAATTTGTAAGGAGATAGAAGATATTTGCAGTAAGCACAAGGCTAGAATTGTGGAAGATTTTAATTTTCCACTCATAGACTAGGTGTGGCGTGGTCCTGAATTACCCCTATGAACTGTGCTCGATTACTCCTATGAATTGTGATTTTGGATAGAGAGAGAGCGAGAGAGAGAGAGAGAGAGAGAGAGAGAAAGAGAGAGAGAGAGAGAGAGAGAGAGTTAGTTAACTCCAACAAAACTTGTCTTTAAGAGAGAGAGAGAGAGATGAAGACTGCTCATAGGTTGTTCATACCTTCTTCAAGGATATTTGCCTGCTTGTACATTTCTTACACAGGCAAAGGAAGGAGGAGTTATTTGAGAGACAGTTGAGGCTCAGCAAGGGAAGATAAAAGAGAAGGTCAGATGATAGACCTCAGATACATGTTTTGGGACACTGAATGAGCTTTGTTGTGCCCGCAGAAAAAGTGGGATTTTGGAGGATCGATCAGACTGATTGATCAATGGCTCTTGCAGTGGAAAGGAAAGGGCAGTGACCGGTGAGGAGTTGTCTCCGTGTCCACCCATGCCTGGTTGATAGTTCCACCACAGAACACCGGTCCTCTTTGCTGTGGTCACAGTTGGTGACTTTTAAAATATTTCGGTGGAAGGCAAGAAGATCGACGGCGTTAGCTCACCCGCAAACTCCAATCTCTCTTTCTCTCTCTCTCTCCATCACTAATCAAATGAATACCACAAACTGAACTGAACTGAACTTCACTCATCATCGTAAGACTGTATTTTTTTACCCCTAAACATGAAGAAGCTTGATTTTCATATATTTCCACACTTACTGATATACTTACTTATATATAATCATTACTAACATGTTTGGTTTATCTACATTTATGTTACTGTATTGCATAGTTACTAAGAAATGTTATTAGGTAATAGCAATAATGGACTCCAAAGTATTTCCATCTCTGCTGGTTCTTTATTCCCGTCACGGGGTACGTCACACTGGGAAACCCATTCTGTAAAAGGGCTGGATGGTTTGGAGTTTGTAAAATGTGCGCAATATAGTTTTTTTTTTTTTGCAGCAATACCTACAGGACAAACTAGAGAAGGGACAATGTTGGATCTCCCGTTGGGAAATGAGATTGTTCACGTGACGGAGGTATGCATTGGGTAGAACTTCGTGTCCAGTGAACACACTGCCATTAGTTTCAATATCATTACAGAGATGGATAGGACTGGACCTAGGGCTGAGATTTTGATTGGAGAAAGGCTAACTTTGTGGAGATTCGAAATGATTTACATAGAGTGGATTGGGACAATTTGTTTAATGGGAAGGATGTAATAGTAACATAGAAACATAGAAAATAGGTGCAGGAGTAGACCATTCGGCCCTTCCAGCCTGCATCACCATTTATTATGATCATGGCTGATCATCCAACTCAAAATCCTGCACCAGCCTTACCTCCATACCCCCTGATCCCCGTAGCCACAATGGCCATATCTAACTCCCTCTTAAATATAGCCAATGAACTGGCCTCAACTGTTTCCTGTGGTAGAGAATTCCACAGATTCACCACTCTCTGTGTGGAGAAGTTTTTCGTAATCTCAGTCCTAAAAGGCTTCCCCTTTATCCTCCAACTGTGACCCCTCGTTATGGACTTCCCCAACATCGGCAACAATCTTCCTGCATCTAGCCTGTCCAATCCTTCTAGGATTTTATACGTTTCAATCAGATCCCCCCTCAATCTTCTAAATTCCAACGAGTAAAAGCCTAGTTCATCCAGTCTTTCTTCATATGAAAGACCTGCCATCCCAGGAATCAATCTGGTGAACCTTCTTTGTACTCCCTCCAGGGCAAGGATGTCTTTCCTCAGATTAGGGGACCAAAACTGCACACAATACTCCAGGTGTGGTCTCACCAAGGCCTTGTATAACTGCAGTAGTACCTCCCTGCTCCTGTACTCGAATCCTCTCGCTATAAATGCCAGCATTCAATTCGCCTTTTTCACGGCCTGCTGTACCTGCATACCCACTTTCAATGACTGGTGTATAATGACACCCAGGTCTCGTTGCACATCCCCTTTTCCTAATCGGCCACCATTCACATAATAATCGTTTTCCTATTTTTGCCACCAAAGTGGATAACTTCACATTTATCCACATTAAATTGCATCTGCCATGAATGTGCCCACTCACCCAACCTATCCAAGTCACCCTACGTTCTCTTAGCATCCTCCTTATAGCTAACACTGCCACCCAGCTTCGTGTCATTCGCAAACTTGGAGATTCATTTAATTCCCTCATCCAAGTCATTAATATATATTGTAAACAACTGGGGTCCCAGCACTGAGACTTGCGGTACCCCACTAGTCACCGCCTGCCATTCTGAAAAGGTCCCGTTTATTCCCACTCTTTGCTTCCTGTCTGCTAACCAATTCTCTATCCACATCAATACCTAATAGAGAAATGGAGGTCATTTAAAGGTGAAATGTTGAGGGTACAGAATCTTTATGTTGCTGTTAGGTTGAAAGGAAAGGTTAACAGTTTGAGAAAGCCATGGTTTTCAAAGGATATTGGAAACTTGGTTCGGAAATATAAAAACAGAGAGATCCACAATAAATATAGGCAGCTTGTAGTAAATGAGGTGATCGAGGAATATAAAGAATGTAAAAAAAATCTTAAGAAACTAATTAGAAAAGCTGGAAGAAGGTGTGAGGTTGCTTTGGTAAGTAATATGAAAATAAATCCAAAGGGCTTCTACAGTTATATTAATAGCAAAAGGATAGTCAGGGATAAAATTGGACCTTTAGAGATTCAGAGTGGACGGCTCTGTGCGGAGTCAAAAGTTTTGAACAATATATTTTCTTCGGTCTTCACTAAGGAGAAGGATATTCAATTGTGCAAGGTACGGGAACCAAGGAGGGTGGTTATGAAATCTATTATGATTAAAGACGGGGAAGCACTGGCGCTTTTAAGGTATATAAAAGTGGATAAGTCTCCGGGTGCTGACTGGATATTTCCTAGGACCTTGAGGGAAGTTAGTGTGGAAACAGCAAAGGCTCTGACAGAAATATTTCAAATGTCAGTAGAAACGGGATGGTGCTGGAGGATTGGCGTATTTGTCATGTTGTTCCATTGTTTAAACACGGTTCTAAGTGTAAACCTAGCAATTATCGGCCTGTGAGTTTGACGTCAGTGGTAGGTAAATTAATGGAAAGTATTCTTAGAGATGGTATATATAATTATCTGTATAGACAGGGCCTGATTAGGAACAGTCAACATGGATTTGTGCGTGAGACTCTCATGCTCAGGTCTGTGAAGTCCGTATTCCGGTTCACGGATTGGTCCATCGACCCTTGCTCCAGGTTTTTCTGTCTATCCTGTTTCTGTTCTTGTTGAGCTAACTAAGTCAGCTGATGTTCATTGGGGCTGGCTGCATGCATACCTTCAGACAAGGGCGTGGCTGCTGTATTGTTCTCGTCCTTACTCAATGTATCCCTTCCTCTACCTTTTGTTTCCTTGCCTGAAGCCCTGCTTTGTCTTGCCGGTAACTCTCGCAACGCTTGAAGTTCTCTTCTCGCCTTGCATTGCCTGAGGCCGTGCCTTGTCTGTCTGGTAACACTCGCCTCGTCTCGCCTGCAGTTTTGCCCTGGAACCACCCTGTACCTAGTCCCTTCCTGTTCCTTGTCTCCGTCAGGTAAGCCAGGCCGTCTCGCCGTTGCCTGCGGTTGGTTCTGTCCCTTCCTGTCCCATGCCTTCGTCGGGTGGTGAACCGCGCTCTGCCCAGGAGTACCGCGCCCTGACCAGTAGTACCGAGCCCTGACCAGCAGTACCGCGCTCTGCCCAGGTGAACGGCGCCCTGCCCCGGAGGACCCTACCTAGCTTCAAGCCTGAAGACTGCAGCCTCCTTCCTAGCCTCAAGCCCGAGGATTCCAGCCTCGCCTGAAGTCTCCGGCCTAGCCTCAAGCCTGAGGACTGCAGCCTCATGCCTAGCCTCAAGACTCCAGCCTCCAGCCTCGCCTCAAGTCTCCTGCTTCCAACTTTGCCTCGCCTCAAAACTCACGCCTGCAGCCTTCAGCCTCAACTCTCTTGCCTCCAGCCTCCAGACTCGCCTCGCCTCGTCTCTAGCCTCCTGCAAGCCTCGCCTCAAGTCTCTAGCCTCCTGCAAGCCTCGCCTCAAGTCTGTAGCCTCCTGCCGAGCCTCGCCTCAAATATCTAGCCTCCTGCCAAGCCTCGCGTTGTCTCTAGCCTCCTGCCAAGCCTTGCCTCAAGTCTCTCTCTTCCTATCAAGCCTCGGCACGTCTCCTGCTCCTGTCAAGCCTCGCCTCGTCTCCTGCCTCCTGATAAGCCTCGCTTCATGTCTCCTGCCTCCCCCAAGCCTCGCCTCAAGTCTCTTGCCTCCTGCCAAACCTCACCTAAAGCCTCTCGCCTCCAGCCAAGCCTCCCGTCAAGTTTCTAGACTCCAGCCTCGTCCTGCCTGCCAGTCAAGCCTCGCGCCGGCCTCGTTCTTTGGTCCGAGCCAGAGGCAAGACCCAGGTACTGGATCCTTGTCCAGTCTCTGGCTCGGAGTCCAAGCCCGGGCTCCTAGCTCTTCTGTCCAGTCCTGTTCCGGTTTCCCGGTTTTCCTATCTATGTCCTTGCCATCGCCCTGTATCCTAGTCCTGTACCTAGTACTTCAGTGTCTGTGTTTTGCACTTCGGTCTTGGAGTATTGTGTACAGTTTTGGTCACCGAATTATAGGAAAGATGTCAACAAAATTAAGAGAGTAGAGGGAATGTTTACCAGAATGTTACGTGGCTTTCATCTCCTAAGTTAGAGAGCAAGATTGAACAAGTTGGGTCTTAACTCTTTGGAACATAGAACGTTAAGGGAGAACTTGATAGAGGTATTTAAAATCATGAGTGGTTAAGATAGAGTTGACGTGGATAGTTTTTTTTTCGATTGAGTGTGGGGGAGATTCAAACAAGAGGATATGAGTTGAGAGTTAAAGGGCAAAATATTAAGAGTAACATGAGGGGTAACGTCTTTACTCAGAGACTAGAAAGAGCTTTCAGCAGAAGTGGCTGGGGCAGATTCTATGTTGTCATTTAAAGTTAAATTGAATAGCGATATAGATAGGAAATGACTGGAGGGTGATTGTGTGAGTGCAGGTCGGTGGGACTAGGTGAAAGTAAGAGTTCGGTACGGACTAGAAGATCCGAGATGGCCTGTTTCCGTGCTGTAATTGTTAAATGGTTATATGGCTAATAACTAGCTGACATGTACAAATTCACAAGTACAATTGCTGTATCTACCGCGAGGCCCAGTCATTGATTCTGACACCCCAATTGAAAAATGGAGATAACAGATCCGATAAGTTTAAAGCAAATGTATTATCAAATTGCGGACGTCTCACATTTATCCTTGAGATTCTGATGTCTAATTTCGTTATTTGAGTCATCAGTGTATTACAATGTATAACAATTATGATGCATTGCAATAAAAAGTGTATATATAATGAACAAAAAAATAGCACTGTAAAAAGCGAGGGGGGAGATATTAAGGGACTGTATTGGGCTCATGGTCTACACGGAAATCTGACGGCAGCGGGGAAACAACTCTTCCTGACAAGTTAAATGTGAGGACATATACTCAGTGATGGTGATTGGGGTGGAGCCTTCTGTGATTCATGCGGTCCTTTCGAAGTATCGCCTTTTGAAGGTACCTTGGATGCCTGGGAGTGTTGTGTCAGTGATGAAGTTTGCTTTGTTTAAAATGTTCTGCCGTTTGTTCCTGTGCAGCTGCCCCATCATCCCAGACACAGATGCAACCAGTTGTAATGCTGCCCACTGTTTATCTCTGGAAATTACTGCGAGTATTTGATGCAAACCAGTTTTCAAGTTCCATGTGACATTCCGCCCCTGTAATCCCTTCTTTGTAATTGTACCCAGTATAAATCCACAGTCCGGTCAAGAGTGGCGCTTTTGAAATTGCTCATCGTTTCACTTCTTTCCCCGATAACGTTTGGTTTGCCTTCCATCCGCTTCCATTCCTGGCGTTCAAAATGAATTTTGGTCTTACTAAGACTACAGTCAAGTAGCTATCTCTATATCTACCATACGCCTCTTCGTCACTATCTGAAATTATGCAAACAATGTTTTTTTTTGTCCTAAAATTTATCGATTGCGTTAGAGTTGAGCCAAGCCACAGCATCGTGCTTGCAGAAAGGGTCGATGATTGGGTATGGTTGTTTCCAATGTTATTTCCAATGCGTACACCAGGTTGTCGCCCATTTAGGAGATCTAGTCCAGTTGCGCGGGGAGGTATTGACTCCCAGGTTTTGAGCGTGTTCATTAAAGCTGAGTTCTGCTGATGGCTGAGCAGAAAGTCATCCCAAACCTGATTTTTCTTTTTTTAATACAAAATTAAATGTCGAAAGGAAGTCTTAAGTACCGGATGAAATGTTGACACAACTGATTGTTATTATTCCCTAGACATTTTGTCTTATTTTCACTTGCCACAGAGTTGTGGTGACAATCATGAAACTATCAGGAAATATTTCTCCATTTTCCTAATTTAGAGACATTTGACAATGTTGCAGTTAAGGAATGCATCAGCTGAATTTTACGATTGAAATTTCAGTACAGATATAACTGTGTATCAGCAGAACTCATATCTTGAATGTGTTGATACCTGGATTTTTGTATTAGGTTTTCAGTAACTCTAGCCGTGGATATTGACATCTACCGTGAAGAAACATAAATACCTGCTGCGGCTCTTCTATTTCCGCCTTTGCATCATAGTCGAATTGGGTAATATATTTACGCAAAAAAAAAAAAAGCAGAACGCTGTATAACAGCAGAGCTCGAGCTCGTTTAGCGGGCTCTTCTACATCTTCGCGTGCAGGTTCAATCTAGCAGACATCAGAGAAGAAGATAGAAAATATGAATTATCCCGTATTCCGTGGTTTCTAAGATAACATGACGCACTGGGAAAGCCCGTCCCATGGATTGCCCAGTAAGCAGAGTCTACAAACACTCGGTGGCACTGGAAGCAACTGCACAAAATACACTCTGGGCTTTCTTCATGTTTCAAAGACGACTACACAAATAATAAACGCAATCATCTTCTCAATAAATTCTTAAGTTATTCAGAGAAAAGCTAAATTCGCAGAAACCAATGGGAGACGAAGAATTATTGTGTGCCAGAAGTTTTAGCTCGTGTCTGATCTCTCTTATGTTCTGGATGATATCGACCAAAGATGATTACTGACTGACATTATCTCCTTTGTCGCATAGTTACTTCGTAACACTGCCTTTCATATTTCTGGCATCGTCTGACTCAATGTGAAAGAGCAGTTTGATGACAGTTTTCTCCAAGACGCCCTCCAGCTTCATCACCTTCGGTCACCGCCAAGCGTTACTTTGCAGATAAGGTTGACATACCAATAATTTGATCCACTTTTTACATACCTTAACCGGTTGGGAGCTGACCTTTCGAATCCTGCACGACGTTTGAGAGCCTTTCTTTTCCGTATGTCACGGTTTTGATACTAGTGGATGTCTCTTGTGGTTAGTTGCTTCAGACAGAGTTTGTTGTAGTTTTAATGAGACAGTCCCTTTCCATTGTATGATTACAGAATTACAGAGCCGGGGAACGTTACTGTGAAGGTTAATTTCTCCTCGGTAACTTGTTTTTCACTGTGATAACCGACACGAATCAAAAACGCTACTTTGAAACCGGAAGCTAGTCTAGAATTGTACTGCAATATTCGAACACACTCCGGCAACCCTGCAACGACGCTTATTAAATTTAAGGTTGCAGTTTGTTCGAGCTGTTGATTGTGATTTCTTATTCATTTAAATGTTACACTGGGGTCATCAAAACGCTGTGGTACAGTTGCTTTGTAAAACAACCTTCCAAATAAAAAAAAAGAACAATGTTTTCAATGTAACTTATCAAGGAGGTCGTGTTCATCCAGATATGTTCCGGAACAGACAACAACGACAAAAAATGTTGCGGATTCCAACAGAGAATGTAAATCTCAAAGCGACGGATCAGACCAATGGTACGACATAACAGCAACATATACATAACCATCCTTAGACTGATAATGTATCACAATATATTTTGCACTGAACAAGAAAAGCGCTCTCCAGATTCCACGACCTCGATAGAGGGCGAACTCATCAAAATACATATTGCTGGCAACGCACTGTGAAAATAAACCCTAACGAATGTCTGAAGGCTTAAAAGAATGATTTTTAAATATCGAGTGTTCAGCACACACGCAATGGCATTTTCTTATATATTTTATTTATCTTTTTGCTTTTTGGTCTTTTTTGACTATGCTCACACCAAAATTTGATTACAGGACTTCTGTGCTGTTTAACATCACGGAACATTCCGCCTCAAACATTACGTTACCACAGTGGTCAATACCAAATGATGAAATTTTGAAGGGGGTGACTGAATATTGGCGAAAGACGTGTTCATATTATGATCAGACAAAACTTCCCATCAATATCAGAAAGATGCCACCGTAGCGTGATCTGACACAGCAACCATAATGTCGCTGGGGATTTCAGTTACCGACTTGTAAACACACTTCTGATATATTTATTAAACATAATGACTCTCACATCGATCTTTACTATACCTCTTTCCGCACATTCACTGGTAAAAATTGTCACCCTTTCTCATTGGTTTGCAGTCTCCTCCGTGTTCCATTCTCAGTCTGATGCTTTCACTAAAAGCGAAAGAACATCTGAGATGTCATCATTCTGTAAAGTACAGCGGTTCACTTTCTCAGAAATCGATACTTCCCTCGCACTCCTCTACTCCATTTTGCATCGACTCATCGCCCTGAGAGGGATAAATTTTCCATTGTACTTACGAAACACAACCAGCACATCACTCCACCGAATTTCTTCTATCGTCCACAAATATATTTATAAGCACAACTTTCTCTCAACCTTTGCAATTTTTTTTTCTGCTTTCGACAGTGATCACCCTCTCTGTGACTCTATTGTCATGCGCATCTGCATACTGGTCTTCATGCAGTCACTTAGCTCTACCAATGGAATATCTGATGAAATAGCCCATACACCTCCTCGCTTACCACAAATCATGGTCATGGAACAGTCTTCCCAGATGATTCAGTAGTTTATCTACCTGTTTTTCGCGGGAACCATTTTTTTTCTGACGCTCCAGGCGCGGCCTAGTTTGATGCAATGAAATCCAGCTGGGTTGGTAAGCTTCGTCGTGCATCTTCGCTCTGTCCCCTAAAACAAGTTCAAAGTTCAAAGAAAATTTACGAGTAACGTATAAACATGTCACCATAATATACTGTCAGATCATTTTCTTGAGCGCATACTGTGGAAATTCATCAACTGAAATAAAGTCACTGAAATATGGCACCCAATAGTGAAGATAATTAATAGTAATACTAGGAAGAAGAAGGAGGAGAAGAAGAAGAAGAAGAAGAAGAAGAAGAAGAAGAAGAAGAAGAAGAAGAAGAAGAAGAAGAAGAAGAAGAAGAAGAAGAAGAAGAAGAAGAAGAAGAAAAGAAGAAGAAGATGAAGCAGAAGCTGCAGAAGGAGAACAGGAAGTAGAAGTAGTAGAAGAAGAGGAAGCTGATGATGAAGGAGAAAGCGGAGAATTACGTATCGAGAACATGAAATCAATAAATCCTTGAAAGTGAGTCGATAGCTTGGAGGAACAGCTAAGTGATGTCCAAGTTATACCTCTCTGACTTAGCAGCCTGATGATTGAGAGGCAAGATGGATGCTGCTGTCCTGCGACAACGATATGTCTATCTATGCTCAATGATGTCGAATGCTTTACTGAAGATGGACTTAGGTCTTTGAAGTACCGTTTGTAAGATGTTCCGTTTAAAAACTTTTGTGGTTTCCATATAATTCTCTGATGAAGCCTGTCAACATTACCTTAAGCAGAAGGTTGTTCATGTCAGATCCTATCTGCTCAAACTGAAGGAAGTAGAGGCGCTGCTTCCGAGGGGCAAGAAATTTAAAGTTGCTGATACTCTCTATGTCTGACTCACCTGATACGTTCTGGTACACGTCCCTCTGTTTTTCTCCACCTGAAATCAATATTCAGCTCCTTGATCTTATTCGCAATGAATAACGTAGTATTGTCTTGACGCTATTCAGATTTCAATCTCCCTCCGTTCTACGTATTCGTTAAACTCTTGATTCGACTAAAGATATCGTCAGCAAATGTAAATATAGCAGTTGAAATAACATTAGTCATATAGTCAGAAGTGTACAGTGACTACAGTAGGGGGGCAAAGCACACAGACATGTAGTGCAACTATGCTGATGGAGATTGTGGGTGAGGTATTACTGCTAATCGGAACTGACTGGGTCTGCATGTGTGGAAATCGAGAAACCAATTACACAAGGAAGAACTGAGGTCTTGAAACGTTTTGATTAGTTCTGAGGAGATAATAATATTGAATCCCGGCATATGCTTAAAAGGAATTATATTAATGACTTTTAACTTAACTAATTGGTTAGCAAAGAAAAATCAACAAGAAAGGGCACACTTTAGTTAAACTGTCAAATGTTTACAGGCCGGAACTCAGCGTTTCTCCATATTCAGCAATCCTCAATCGATCATCGCTCCTGACATCACCGAATCACGGTCCCGCACCGTGTGGAATCATACGACCTGTTCTCTCCAGAGTCTTCTCTCTTCATCTCCCGGCGAAACAAAGCCCCAGGCCCAATGTTAGTGACCCTCTCTAGATAAACTTCCTCTCAGTTCTATCATCCTAACTGGATGCAACAGATTCCTTTTCCTCCTTTGTCATCACCAATAACTCAAACATGCTGAAAACAGAAGAGATTGCTCTTACCACGGCAACATGCTATCACCCCCTCCAAAAAAAAAGTCATGTCTTCATAACTTGGAAATAATTTGTCATGGCAGCATTAATAACACAGTTTCCAAAGGAATTTTGAAAATGGTCAAAATCTCGAACCCATTTTTAATGTACTGACTTATCTCTCTGGAAGGATAGTTGTAACACTCAGCCCGGGGCTACAAAAGTCAGACTATATGGGGGTCTTCTGACAGTTTTAGAGGTCCTTATTCCATCATCTACTCTTCAGTTTCTGAAATTCTTGGGGGCACTACGAGTCCACATGGCGAGGCTTCCCCCGATCAATTACTTGCGCCTTCTGGCAAATCCGACCGCTCAGCCACTTCGTTGAACTCAGCTTCAGTTCCGGTTACGTCAGAGCCCAGCTCGACTGCATGGTGCAGCTGCAGACCTGACTGACCGCTTTTGATGCACATGATTTCAACTGCCTAGGCGTGTGAAGTGTTGGAACTCTCTTCCTCATTTATTGGCGAGTTATAAGAAGGCAGCATGTACTACACCGTCATTTCCTCATCCTGCGAGTCCACATCGCATTTTGAAGGGTGTGGAGAGGGCGATTGTAATCCTTTTGCTGCTGGGTCTTCAGTCTCCCGACGTCGCCACAGAGCCCATTTACTAGCTGAAAGGTCCAAGTCAGGCTTTGGGTCGACACGGATCTCTTGTCTTACCTCTTCACATTTCACATCACATCTCACTCGAAAAGGCTCCGAAGTGCTAAAATAATATTTGCCACTTTTCTTTTTGTCATACTAACTTTTATCTCCGGGGGAGGGTGACCACACAGAAGCTGATTTGTAGGGTGAGTCACTGTAGTATAGTTCTTCAGCAACATCCGATAGTACCGCAGAGTCCAAGAAACGAGGCCTGGGCGCTCACAGTCTGGGTCCTTGGCTAGATTGTTGCAACCCCTATCTTAGATGGATCCATATCTACTCCATGCCAGGGACTAAGTGCCCACTGAATTGGCAGACTTAACACGTAAACGTTGAGAACTGCCAATTCAAGTGAACAATCCATTAGTATGAAATTATTAATATCAAGGTTCTGCAGCTAGGTGGGAAATGATGAGTTTTAACTGGATAGATGGCATAGCATGATATGCTAATACTACAGTTAGAGGAATCACAGAATACGTTCCCCAGCAAATAGTCCTTGTTTATCATGTAAGTTTCCCTGTTATACTCACAGAGTAGTCAAACAAAACTGTCGAAATACTTTTGGTTTACTGTTGGCAGACGGGGGTGTTAGTGTGAAGAAGATGCAAACTGCAGACCTGAGCTGGTCAGTTACTCAGAGCTAGTTGAGAATGCCTGAAGTGATCGTATTCACTTTCAACGACTGTCAGATTTGTAAATACTTACCAGGACTGAAAATGAGATTCAGTTTTCTGCTTATTTCATGACCTTATTTGGAATGTAGCAGCTCCATAATATGGGGCAATTATTCACTCAAACGAATGTT
Source organism: Mobula hypostoma (assembly GCF_963921235.1). Lineage (NCBI taxonomy): Eukaryota > Metazoa > Chordata > Chondrichthyes > Myliobatiformes > Myliobatidae > Mobula > Mobula hypostoma. The sequence goes on from NC_086106.1 coordinate 24,933,256, forward strand.
TCTCAGTACACAGACAATGAGGCTGAAATGTCAACTGTTATGTCAAGGAACCTGAGAACGGAATACAACTGGAAATCACGGAAACTGCTTCATTCTTAAAGATTATCGAGTTTCCTGTCCTGTTCCGCTCAATCTATCTAACTTCATAAGTACTGATTTATATTTATCAATTTACACAACATGAGTACACAATTTAAACGCCAGGACCTGATTACAATCTAATGATTTAAAGGTCCATACTGTGCACAAGGGTTGGTGCAGAAACTGAGCGTTTCAAGAAAATGTTTGCAGGAGTTGAAATAAAACAAATTATTTTCAATGAACTGGTTGCTTGTTAATTCCACGTTAAAAAAAAATCGATAATGATCAGCCGCAACTGAAGAAACTGCACCGCAAAGACACCAGTAACTGAAATGTATTTTATTTCTTTCTTCGGGATAACGTTGCGACAGGTTTTCTATTTCAAATTTCCTTTTAGAATTTTTTTTTATTTTTGTACGACTTGAAAGTTGAGCATCGATTTCATACTATGAACAGAGAGATGCAATGAGCACATTGCCTTCTGAAGCATCCACATTAAAAATCTCAGTAAAGGACCTCAAAATACCAGATACACGATATTATTCAGTGGGAGTTTGCTGCCTCAGAGGGTACAAGTCTTGAAATGTACAGCTCGCCTGATTGGAAGTGAGAGTAACTGCCTAATTAAGAAACGCCTTGGTATGTTCCTGTATCGTCTCACCCTCCAGGGGTAGTTTACTCATTTTTGCAGTGACATTATTAGACGCAGTATCCACTGAATTGTTTTGATAGAATGCTGAAGTGGGCTGAGAAGTGGCAGATGGAGATCAACCCGGGGAAGTGTGAGGTGGTACACTTTGGAAGGACAAACTCCAGGGAAGAGTACAAAGTAAAAGCCAGAATACTTGGTAGAGTGGAGAAGCAGAGGGGTGTAGGGGTATAAGTTCATAGATCCCTGAAAGTTGCCTCACAGGTAGATAGGGCAGATAAGTAAGCTTATGGGGTGTTAGTTTTCATAAGTCAAGGGATAGAGTTTAAAAGTCGCATTAGAGTCGCATTAATGCAGATCTATAAATTTCTGGTTAGGCCACACTTGGAGTACTGTGTCCAGTTCTGTTCACTTCACTGCAGGAAGGATGTGGAAGTATTGAAAATGGTACGGAGGAGATTACCAGGATGCTGCCTGGTTTAGAGAGTGTGCATTAAGTTCAGAAAATAATGAAGCTAGGGTATTATTCTTTGTTGAAAAGGAGGATGAGAGGAGACAGGATAGAGGCATGCAGATATTAAGAGAATTGAATAGAGTGGACAACCAGCGCCTCTTTCCCGGAGCACCACTGTAGAGAAGAAGAAGATATGCTTTAAGGTAAGGGGTGGGAAGTTCAAGGGGTATAGTAGAGGAAGGTTTTTTACTCAGAGAGTGATGGGTGCGTGGAATGCACTTCCTGAGTCAGTTGTGGAGGGCAAATACACCAGTGAAATTTAAGAGGCTGCCGTTCTGGTATATAGAGGAATCTAAGGTGGGAGGTAGGGTTTAAGGGTCGGCAGAACATTGTGGGCCGACGGGCTGTCGTATGCTGTACCATTTTATGGTCTATTTTCTATGTTCCAAACATGACCTCGGAGCTCTTAAACTCCATCCTTTGATTTCCGAATCGCAGCGAAACAGTTGCTCCGTCAACAATTCTTTGGAGCTGCTAAATATCGTCTTAAATTCTCTATACTGAGCCGGCAGAGAACCAGCTGAGAGCTGAGAGCTCCTCTGTAGGGTAGAAAAATCACTGTATTGATCACAAATTCTGGTTCGCTGAAAAATCGGTGCTTCGTTGTCGACTGAAGAAGTCGGAATTATCTGGCAACCATGCAGGAAAAACTCTCTGCAACAATATCGAAAAGCCAATCGTCAGAGCCGGCTAACTTCAGTCATCTCTCGCTTCCAAATGGTGTGGCTCTTCAACAAAGACTGTCAGCGACGTGTCGATAACAGACTCTGACACCTTTTTTTCCGGGCAGGCAGCTGCGATAAATTCCTGAACTTAACCCAGTATATTGACAATGACTCTGAAATGCGACAAGTTACAGGAGCAGGATCCGTTGACATAACAGCAGCATGCGACATTGTGAATTACAGAGGCCTTCTACAGACTTTATTTAAAATGTTAAAGAACGAAACCATAGTCAAAATAATAAGAAGCCTCCTAGAAAATCGTAGATTTTATGTAGAAATGAATGGAATTGAGAGTATGTGGCGTCCACGAAAGAACGGACTACCACAGGGCTCAGTCCTGGCACCTCTACTATTTACTGTCTGCACAAATGATCAGCAAACCTATCCTAACACTGGCAGGTTTATCTATGCAGACGACGTTTGCATCGCAACACATCCAAACTCCTTCCAAGAAGTTGAAGCACGACTTACAGCAGCCCTCGAAGCAATGAAGCAGTATTATGAAAAAAAAAGTCTCTGAACCCAAATCCATCAGAAACTCAAGTGTCTGCATTCCACCTGAGGAATCCAGAAGCAGCTCGGAAACACAAGATCTTCTGGTGTGGGAAGGAGCTTGATCACCATCCGACTCAAATTTACCTGGGCGTGACACTGAGCAGGACGCTGTCATTTTCCACCGATATCCAAAACCACCGAGGGAAAGTTGCCGCTCGCAATTCACTTTTGAATAATTAGCAGCACGAAATGGGGAGCTAATGCTCACACACTTTGATCAACTGCCCTAGCGCTCTGCTATGCACCTGCAGAATACTGCGCACCTGCGTGGGGCAGATCAGCCCATGCGAAGAAAATAGACCCGTTGACTAAAGAAGACGGCCGAATAATCACGGGCATACTGTACCCACACCCACTAACAATATTTACAGACTTGCAGGCATTGCTCCCTCAGAGATCCGAAGACACACTACAACAAAAACTTGAAGAGGTAAACAGAACTCGGATCCATTGCACCCAACTACAGCTTCAGGAACTTGTTCATACGCTTTCAGTATATACTGCTTCACGATATCATAATCAAGTGCTTGCTCAAAAAACTGATGCGCTCTCCAAGAAGGGTCAGAGCCATCTCTATTTTCTGAGGAGACTGAGGTCCTTTAACATCTGTCGGACGATGCTGAGGATGTTCTGCAAGTCTGTGTTGACCAGTGCTATCATATTTGCTGTTGTGTGCTGGGGCAGCAGGCCTGAGGGTAGCAGACTCCAACAGAATCAACAAACCCATTAGTAAGGCCAGTGATGTTGTGGAGATGGAACTGGACTCTCTGACAGTGGTGTCGGAAAAGAGGATGCTGTCCAAGTTGAATGCCATCTTGAACAATGACCCTGGTTCCTCTGGTCCTCACCTACCACCCCACCAGCCTCCGGGTCCAACATATTATTCTCCGTAACTTCCGCCACCTCCAACGGGATCCCACCACTAAGCACATCTTTCCCTCTCCCCCTCTCTCTGCATTCCGCAGGGATCGCTCCCTACACAACTCCTTTGTCCATTCGTCACCCCCATCCCTCCCCACTGATCTCCCTCCTGGCACTTATCTGTGTAAGCGGAACAAGTGCTACACATGCCCTTACACTTCCTCCCTTACCACCATTCAGGGCCCCAAACAGTCCTTCCAGGTGAGGCATCACTTCACCTGTGAGTCGACTGGGGTGATATACTGCGTCCGGTGCTCCCGATGTGGCCTTTTATATATTGGTGAGACCCGACGCAGACTGGGAGACCGCTTTGCTGAACATCTACGCTCTGTCCGCCAGAGAAAGCAGGATCTCCCAGTGGCCACACATTTTAATTCCACATCCCATTCCCATTCTGACATGTATATCCACGGCCTCCTCTACTGTAAAGATGAAGCCACACTCAGGTTGGAGGAACAACACCTTATATTCCGTCTGGATAGCCTCCAACCTGATGGCATGAACATTGACTTCTCTAACTTCCGCTAGGCCCCACCTCCCCCTCGTACCCCAGCTGTTACTCCTTTTTATGCACACATTCTTTCTCTCACTCTCCTTTTTCTCCCTCTGTCCCTCTGAATATACCTCTTGCCCATCCTCTGGGTCACCCCCCCCCGTCTTTCTCCCTAGGCCTCCTGTCCCATGATCCTCTCGTATCCCCTTTTGCCTATCACCTGTCCAGCTCTCGGCTCTATCCCTCCCCCTCCTGTCTTCTCCTATCATTTTGCATCTCCCCCTCCCCCTCCAGCTTTCAAATCCCTTACTCACTCTTCCTTCAGTTAGTCCTGACGAAGGGTCTCGGCCTGAAACGTCGACTGCGCCTCTTCCTATAGATGCTGCTTGGCCTGCTGCGTTCACCAGCAACTTTGATGTATGCAGTGAAGAAATATGTGGTTATATTAACCCGTTCTTGTATACGAGTTCTTTACATTTAGGCGATATCTTCTTTGGATACAAATTATTTTGTTAGCTTTATAGCAAGACAAATACAAGTTAGGGAACCACTCTCGGATAATACTGCAGACGTTAGTGAACCTGACAAGTGAGGTAGGCCGGACCATTGAAAACTGGAGCCATTCCGAGCTCATTGATGTCCTCCTACAGAAGGGAATTAAGTGGATTTCGAGCCGCACCCACAGGTGGTTCATATCATGGTGGAAACTTCAGATATTAATTAGGTCTGAGTGAACGTATATTAGTTCCAACATGAAGGTATACAATCTGGACGTAGAGGTTTTTCCACGCAGTCCTTTGCAAAGAAGTGGCTATTATCAATGTGGTGCAATCACTAATGCATGCCCTGACCACACTGCTTTGGAAGAATAAACATTAAACCATCTGTTGGTTCTGAAGAGCACACAATTCCCTTCAGGGGAGTTCCTAAAAGCAGGCATATTTACTCGTCGTAAATGGAAGCAACTAGAATATATGACGAAAATGACTCGGAAATAGTCGGCCAATGAGTACTTACCATTGTTACCGGATCGTCATAAAATATCAAGTGTAGCGCACATTTTCATCGCAGGAGATATTATGATTATAGTTTAAACGCAGCGCCTCAGAACACATTGAAAATTCAAGTTTTTTCAAGGAAGAAGATGATTTCCGCAGTAGGTGTGCATCAAATCTCTCTGCCGGGCACGTTTTTAACAAGATTAGTCTTTCACTTGAGCCACTGGTTTGAGTAACTACAGTCCTAGAGCTGCTGGTTGATTGTCCTGAGGATTTTGACTGAGTTACTGCCTTGACAACTCCATTATGTTATGGTATCCTCTGGCCTAGGACATTTGCATATATGTTAAGATGTTTATGGATGAAAATATAATCTCTGCTATTTCAGTTGACTGTAGTAATTATGATATTGCAATAACTGATGGCGGAGATGTAGTAGCCCTGTATCTGTTTTCTGTCTGTCTGTATTGTATATTACGTCGTTAGATTTATTGTTACGATGATTTATCATTTGACGTTGGAATTGTTGAAGGAAAATTATATAGTCACATATTCAGCCTTTGTGCCGTAGATTTAGCATAGCTTTGATTTATTTTGTGCTTATTTCACTATTGCGCTTATTTTGCTAACTGTGCTTTTTACGCAGAACGCCTCAATATCGATAATTTTTATCACCTGTCTTTTCTTGTTTCGTTATAAATTATCGAGCATCCTTTGTCGACCTGATAATCACTTATTTTGAGGCACATAATACACTGTTAATTCGCTTCTTCATCATCTCTGAGGATTTGTATTATATATTTTTTTTTCAACCTGCTGCTACGAGTGGCGACGAGGTACTTTCATACCAGCCTGAGACAATTCATCATTATCATCATCAGCTGCCATGCCCAGTTTGAACTTTGACTGCCATGGTCCATACACTCCTCTTTCGGGTCAAGGGAATCAATTCATTGCTATTCATTTCTAGTTCTTTGGCTGCCATCATCATTTGTATGTGCCTTCCTTTTGCTTTCCTCCCTTCAATCGTTCCCATAATTATCGTGCATTAAAACTCCTCTTTCCTAATCACATATCCAGTGACGTTACAATGACCTACTCAATGCACAGCACTTTTTTTTTTCTTCAGAATGGTCATCGAGACGTTCCGGTTAAAAACAAAAGAAAAAGGAACACGTGCTTCCGGGACATTGGTTGTTCCCCTGTTCGTAAACAGACAGTACGACTAATAATAATAGAAAGTAATCATAAACTGGACAATATATAAAGAAGGATTTAGCATGTGTGTTTTTTTTTTATTTCAATGCGGAATCAAATCTGACGTACCTGAATAGAGCAAATTAACAGAACACTGACAATTTGTTGATGCTCTTTGTGAACACTGATTGGTCGTTCAGTTTAGAACGTGGAAATTTACGACAGAAGATATAGAAACACTTGCTGGTTACACAGCTCATATTTAAAAGAACAATTAACATAAATGTATCAATGAAAACCGCAGCAGAGACGCAATTCAGTTGCGGTCAGGAATGAAATTCCGCGTGAAAAACTTACAACGTCTGAGCAGATACGTTCCTGCTGACGAAACTGTCTTTCTTTTCTTGTAGGGGCTCCGACACATCATAACAATGCAATTTTAAAGGTGAAAGTTGCAGAGATATGCAACAAGGTAAGACATGCCGGGCAAACAGGAATAAACGGACTGCACAAGTAAGAGCAAGAGAAAAAAAAAGTCAAGGGTCAGTTTCCAAAGAGCACCGATCAGCCTGACTTTGACGATAAATTCTGATAAAGAAAAGCGTCAACGGACGTGTAGCCTTGAGATTTACAATCTGTAAATTAACAAGAGACAATCAGTAAGGGATAAACAGAATAGAACGGTAAAATAATAGACACTCTCTCGGCTGCGACAGTCAGTCTTTCCAATGAGCGTGAAAAAGAAGCTGGCAGATAATCAACCTATTGTGGAAAACAGATAACTACTGTATGAATGACATTAGAAATGGAAATGCAAAAGTCAATAAGACCAGCAATGTGGGTCGCTTTTGGCTGAGAAGACTACAACTTGATTGGAGATGCATCCAGCGTTTGCTTGCAAATCCCTGCAAAATCAACTGAAGGTGAAGTAATAAAGGTACTGGATAATGCCACAGCAGTGTTGAGTATATTTCAGAATTTTTCCAGCGGATCAAGAGTAAAATAGTATCAACTGAATATTTCACACACTAGTTATACATTGCATTTCCGTTCCTTGCACCATCCCTAGTTTGGAGTGTTAAACCTTTTAACCAGCACAGGGTTGGGAACCAGATTACCTTCATTAATGATCATCAATCACTTATGTCTATTCTAGATCCAGATAAGCATGTTTCACTGTGGGTAACGGTACGAATACAGAGACAAACGGCTGAGACAAACTGAAAACTTCTCAAACAAGGAGAACAAAGTTTCAGTTTGAGACAAATAGTTCTGGCGAGGAAATAAGTTGGTGATCAAAAGCGAGTGCTTGAAAAGTTTAAGGACCGAACTGGATCACTGCCCTGGACAGTAGAGATTATGTTCTATATCCTCCGGAGACAACACATTGAACAGTTGGGGAAATTAGAATCAATCGATGAGAAGAAAGAACTCCAGAGAAGTCAGAAAAGCCTTCTGGATTCCCAGACTCAATTCCTGCTACCCCAAAGTTGGCAGCCCCCAGTCTGATATTGGTTTATTGCAACAAATTTCACCTGTCAGGTAGAATTATACTCCCACTGCCCTTGAAAAGAAAGAAGATATCCCACAGGTAAAAGAGAATTATCCAGAGACAGTGAACCTACGAGTCTGAATGAGGCAATTCAAACTTCACGGCACTGTGGATGTTAATAGTTTAAATATATTGTTTGATAAAGCATTAATTGGATGGTGACGTAACTCATTACATGTTTCATAAACTTAAGTGCATGAGCGGCAAAAGTAATTACGCCGCGCCATGAAAAAAAAACGCTAAGTAGAAACGCTTTCTATGCTCCCGTCTGTTTTCTTAGATTATTTTGACTAAATAACAGTGAAGTCGGATGTGAATCACCGAGTGTTCCTTGAAGCCAGATGGTTCCTTGAAGCCAGATGGACTATTACTCTTCTCAGCCTGTCTCTTGCAAAAACACCATCCCCTTCTTGCAATTCCTCCGTCTCCGCCGCATCTCCTCTCAGGATGAGGCTTTTCATTCTAGGAAGAGGGAGATGTCTTCCTTTTTTAAAGAAAGGGGCTTCCCTTCCTCCACTATCAACTCTGCTTTTAAACGTATCTCCCCCATTTCACGTACACATGCTCTCACTCCATCCTCCCGCCACCCCACTAGGAATAGGGTTCCCCTGGTCCTCACCTACCACCCCACCAGCCTCCAGATCCAACATATTATTTTCCGTAACTTCCGCCACCTCCAACGGGACCCCACCACTAAGCACATCTTTCCCTCCCCCCATCCCACTGCATTCCGCAAGGATCGCTCCCTACGCAACTCTCTTGTCCATTCGTCCCCCCCATCCCTCCCTACTGATCTCCCTCCTGGCACTTATCCGTGTAAGCGGAACAAGTGCTACACATGCTCTTACACTTCCTCACTTACCACCATTCAGGGCCCCAAACAGTCCTTCCAGGTGAGGCAACACTTCATCTGTGAGTCGACTGGGGTGATATATTGCGTCCGGTGCTCCCGATGTGGCCTTTTATATATTGGCGAGACCCGACGCAGACTGGGAGACTGCTTTGCTGAACATATACGCTCTGTCCGCCAGAGAAAGCAGGATCTCCCAGTGGCCACACATTTTAATTCCACATCCCATTCCGATTCTGACATGTCTATCCACGGCCTCCTCTACTGTAAAGATGAAGCCACACTGAGGTTAGAGGAACAACACCTTATATTCCGTCTGGGTAGCCTCCAACCTGATGGCATGAACATCGACTTCTCTAACTTCCGTTTAATGCCCCACCTCCCCCTCGTACCCCATCTGTTACTTATTTTTATGCGCACATTCTTTCTCTCACTCTCCTTTTTCTCCCTCTGTCCCTCTGAATATACCCCTTGCCCAATCTCTGGGTCCACCCCCCCCACCCCTTGTCTTTCTTCCCGGACCTCCTGTCCCATGATCCTCTCGTATCCCTTTTGCCTATCACCTGTCCAGCTCTTGGCTCCATCACTCCCCCTCCTGTCTTCTCCTATTATTTTGGATCTCTCCCTCCCCCTGCAACTTTCAAATCCCTTACTCACTCTTCCTTCAGTTAGTCCTGTCGAAGGATCTTGGCCTGAAACGTCGACTGCACCTCTTCCTAGAGATGCTGCCTGGCCTGCTGCGTTCACCAGCAACTTCTATGTGTGTTGCTGGTGTTATGAACGCCGTCTTCCACTCATCTTCATAGCGGTCTATAGAACCAGTTTGGTGAAGCTCCAGTTTGAGAGTGTTTTAATGCACTATCCATTGAGTGGAGCGTTTGGCATTCTATATATTTATTTTGTAAAGTCTACAGTAGTGAATGCATGGATGAACACCACAATTTATTCTCTTTTCTTACACATAATGACTCTACACTGGCGCTGAGGACTGGGATTTTTGAATGGGGGCATTCCGTAGCGCATCGGAGATATACTCATTCAAGGCTCTGGCCTCAGGATGAGCGAAGTATAACAGACGAATCGGGCAGGGGAGATTCCCAGGAGTTATGGTCCTCCTGCTGCTGTGAGGCAGCAGAATGCAGGTTTCCATTTTACTAAAGGCAATGGCTAAGTAAGTGTATTCCTGGGGGAATTTGGTAAGGTCGTGAGATTTACCGGGTGAAGTCAATTGAAGTTGCAGGCAGATGACTTCCCCAGCTCATCACTGAGCCTGATGACTTGGCGAAATGAGGGTGGTAACTCAATACGATATGAGTTTTGGGTGAGTCGGTAAGTACGAATTTGTGGACACGACCTATTTATTCGACGATGTTCAATTTAACAGGTCCTCTGGGCGTTCTGACCATTTTAATCCCAATGGGAAGTCCATCACGTTCCGTTTATGCAGAGGTGGTAGAGATCAGCTGGATGGGCGGTCGGACTTGCACACAGAGAGCCATTTCCAGAAGGTTGCATCCTGCACTGAGTAGATTATGGACTTCTATCCACGTAGAGCTGTCGAGGCGTGGAGGAAGACAGAGTGAGAGAATAAGGCTTTGTTACAGAAAGGACCAAGAAGGAATTCGTCTCCACCTGCTTGTGCCGTTTCTTGGGCGAAGTGGAAAAAGGATGTGTGGGTGATCGGAAGCTGCGTAGTAAGGGCAAATTATGTCACTGCACTAGTCCTTCATACTGTTGGGGCTGGGAGCTGTAAGGGTCTGGGCAATAAGTATCTCCTGCTGCCATCACTGGTTCTGTGCGCCTTGATGATGAGGATCCTGCAGCCTGAACTATTTCTGGGAACGAAATAAGCTTCCTGCATGTTATTTTAGGGGGTCGTCCCATCAGCAAGTTCTGAATTATGATGGCTAGAAGGTTAGAAGTATTTGTTTTCGTTGGGCCTCTCACCGGTGTACAACCCGCACAGGCGCCCTGATATACTCTGATGCTCATAGGCGAATAGCGCTTTCAAAATCCAGTCCTGAAATTGATGATGTTAACGAGAACCGAGCATGAAACACAAAACGCGAAGTATCTGATATGCTAATCACTATCCACTTCCTTGATGGTCGAATAGCGGAAGCAACTAAACAACGTATTAGTAATAATTATTACAAATAACGGTTTTATTTTCCCAAATCCAGGTGGCCCCGACAGAGTCCCAATTTAGGAGAGAGATTAGGAGGGCTATCTTGGCTCTGTACATGGAATATAGAGATAGCAGGAGCTCGAAGTGTAAGATACCACTAGTCCAGGAAGTTGGAACATCTTGTTGCAAATCTGTTGAAGCGTTCGTGTACTGCAATGTTGGACTCAGAGCTAGGAGGTAGAATGGCGTTCTATTGCTTGTGCGATATGAAAGGTTGTTTGAAATTGGCGACCGTGTGATCAATAGCTTCCTGCTCCTATGGGATCCTGTGCTTCTGTCGACAGTTGATTTCCTTTGCAAGACCATATTTTGTTGGGTCAATAACTGTATCACCCATGCTGTAAAAAAATGTAGAACAGGCTTCACTTAAAAACCAGAGCAGCGGATCCGACTTACAAGTAAACGCGCACGCCAATCTGAAGTTAACACATCCAAATATTCAACTGACGATGGATATGGAGAAGAATTGTTGACTCCCAAACGTGGACATTCTAATAAAACTGACACCGGATGCTAGTGTTCGATGCCAGATAACACGGATTTATACATCAAAATAATAGTCGCCATCACGCCTCACAATGTAGAGCGGTGTTTTCAATGTGGATTAACATTGGGAAAGCTATTTCGGAGCAGGAGACAATTGATCACGACTTTTCTACAGAATGGTTACCAAGGGAATGAAATTTATCGGGGCCTTAAAAAGGAAGATGGGAAAAAAAACAAAAAAAAAGGGGGAACCTCAGATCGCGGAAGAAGCTACCAACTGTCTTCCCTATTTCGCCGTTGGTTATGAAAAGTCTCCAGAATCCTGAAGAAGTGACGAATTAATGCCTCCCACAAACAGGAACGGGAGCTCACATTTCAGGTTTTGTGGTTCAATGCTGACCCGGGACTACGTGCGGCTAGATTCCCTATTGCATATAAAGCAGCGAGTTTTGCCCAGACGGGACAAGCCGTGGAAAATTGAAGTGGGGAGAGGAGCTGTGTGCACTTGGTTTACTTGGAGAAGTGTACGGCCGCAGAAGATGGCATAGGCAATCCCTACACGAGTGCAGTCGACGACGCAAAGGTACTGTCCTGCGCCGATGGCTTTTGGACCAGCTGGTAAAGAAAACGTTGAAATAAGACCAGAGAATTAGAAAGTCATCAAAGAGAAAGTTGAGACTATAAGTTAGAACTGGAAGAGAAGTTTACACACAATAGGAAAAAGGAAACGTATTCGTTCAGGACTAGCCAATCAAGAAGGACTGATTTGGGAATTGAGTATGTATGTCACTGGACTTGACATGTCTACACTTATTCCTCATGCAAATGACAGAGTTTGGCACCGAAGCGTAGATTATGATCGACACTTTGACAGTTCGAACCGGCAGTAAGTCGAGGGGAGTATATGTGGCATCAAGTATCGCACATACTCTTATGTGAAATTTCTATATACCGAAAAAGAAAGCTTTCCTGAACACATTTTACAAGCACCACCTCATCAAGTCCTTTTACCGCATGGGAGTTCCAGACAATATGTGGGAAGTTATTGTCACCTATTTAACAACCCTGTGTTTCTTGCATTGCTCTGCGAAGTCTCTACAAATTTCTTCCTTTCAGACCCCGATTACTGAGTGATCTGTAATATAGACCGATTGATGTGGAAATGCCTTTCGCAATTCCCAGCTCATACATAACGCCTCACTTAGTTGAGTTATTTACGTTGTACTGACTGAGCATTGTCATGAATTTTCACTAACTCGTAACACAATCGTTTCTCATTTGAATGCTGCTCTTCTCTCGCGTCCTAAGCAATGGAACCGCGGGATAATGAGTTGTTATTCCTATCAATTCTGCACCAAGTCTCACAACTGGCTACAATATATAATTTCCTGCGTCCATCTATGCCCTGAGCTGAACTGACTTTGTGAAGATTCCTCTAGTAGTGAAATAAACGCAAGTCAGGACATCCGGCACAACATTCTCAAATTTTTGATTGTTGATATTGTCTGAAATGTTAACAACGTCTGTCTTTCAACTATCTGCTCTTACGCTCTACGGCCCAACACTACCAAATCTTCAGAGTAGTACATTGTCCCTCCTCTAATTTAATTGTAACCGTCTGTTCTGTAGAGAACGCACTTTCCCTGGAAGACCGCTGAATAATCCAAAAATCTCACGTGCTCCCTCATAGACCAACTCTTTATTTAACTGTATCATTTACCAACTTCTGGCCTCACGAGGGCTTCGCACAGGGAACAATGCTGAGATCACAGCTCTGGAGATCCTATCCTCTAGCGTAGATTCCAAATCATTCAGATCACTGCAGAACCTGGTCAGTCTTACTATTAATGTCACTGCTACTTACGTGGGCCACGACATCTGGTTGTTCGAACACCCATCTAAAATTCTGAAAACTCGATTCGGGAGGTCCAGGACACTGGCACTGTGGATTAACAGTTCCGTGAGAGCAGCACTTACTGGGCAACTCAAAGCTTGTGTTGCCGGTATTCAGCAGCAGTACAAGATACGCAGCCATGATCCGCGCAACATAAATATGGCAGCAAAACAACACTACAGGAACAACATCGAGCCACAACTTTTACCAACTACCACCTCAACTTACGACAAGGTCTGTACACCATCGCAGACTCAGAGCTAAAGGCAGTGGATTTTCCAACATCGCTGCCTCTCTCCCAGACGAGCTAAATCTTTGTACGCTTGATTCCCTGTTGCCAATACTGAGCCCCTGAGGAGAGCTGCAAATAATGTGACCGGCACCCTGGTTATTTCTGAGGCTGAAATGCGCAGGTGTTTCCAACGAGTGGACATTCACCAGACTGTGGGACCGGACGGCATCCCAGTGCGGGTACTCATGAAGTGCGCGGCACCACAGGCAGATTGGGTAACAGACATTCATAATCTATCCGCCTCCCAATGTAGAGTGCCATCCTGCATCAAAACATCGGTCATCGGTTATTGTTCCTGTATCTGAAATGACCAAGGTAACATGTCCGGACGCCTGATGTACTGTTAGACTCTCCTCGGTAACAAGCAAATGCTTTAAGTGGCAGTTAGGGACTATATCTGAGGCATGCTACAACCATACTGAACCCCCTACAATTCAGCTGTCAACATAACCGTACAGTAGATGACTCAATAGCCCCATTAATGCATGCCTCTTCGTCGGTTATGTGCCGCAACTATGCCTGTCTCTTCGTTGGTCATCTGGAACAGTCTATGCTCCAAATCTATACTGATATTGTTCCCCAACTTTTCCTTCTCTGCATTGACGACTACATTGGTGCTGCTTCCTGCACAAGTGCAGAGTTCGTCAATTTTATCGACTTTACTTCAAATTTCCACCCAGCCCTTTAAATCACTTGGCCCATCTCGGACACTTCTCTCCCCTTTCTTGATCACGCGGTCTCCATCTCTGGAGATAGACTGTCCACTGAAACCTTCTATAAGCCCACTGATTCTCATAACTCCCTGGCCTATACCTCCTCCCACCCAGCCACATGCAAAAATGCCATTCCCTTTTTCCAGTCTCAGCAGCATCTGCTCCCAAGATGAGGCTTTCCGTTCCAGGACATCTCAAATATCCTCTTTCTGAAGGGGCTTGGTTTCCCTTCTGCCGTCATCTCTGATGCCCTCACCCGCATCTCCTCCATTTCCCGCACTTCGGCCCTCACCCCATCCTCCCGTCACCACAACAGGGACAGAATTCCCCTTGCCCTCACATACCACCCCACCAGCATCCGGATCCAGCAGATTACCCTCCGCAACTTCAGCTACCTTCAACAAGTCACCACCAATATGCACATTGTTCCTCTCCAGCCCTATCCGCCTTCTGCAGTGATCGTTAGATCCGCCACACCCTGGTCCACACGCCCCTTCGCACGGATCTCCCGCCCGGGACTTATCCCTGTAAGCATAAGTGCTACACCTATCCCTACACCTCTCTTGCCACCATTCAGGGCCCCAACTAGTCCTTCCAGGTGAAACAACACCTCGCTTGTGAGTCTGTTGGGGTTACCTTTTGCATCGCTGCTCCCGGTGCGGCATCCTCTACATCGGTGAAACCCGAGGCAGATTGGGGGACAGCTTCCTCGAGCACATCCGCTCCGTCTGCCACAACAGACAGGATCTCCCGGTTGCCACCCACATCAAGTCTGCTTCGCATTACCAGTCGGATATGTCCATGCATGGCCTCCTATGCTGCCATGATGAGGCTAAACTCAGCTTGGAGGAGCAACACCAAATATACCGTCTGGGTAGTCTCCAGCCTCTTGGTATGCAAATTGAATTCTCCAGCTTCCGGTAGTTTCCTTCTCCCTCTTCACCCATCCCAGTTTTATTCTGCCCCCTCCCCCAGCTGCCTATCACCTCCCTTAGGGTTCCGCCTCCATCTACTACCCGTTCTGCTTTCCCCTATTTCTTCTTCACCTTTTCTGTCTATCCCTTCCTGCTTCCCCTTCCATACCCCTTTATCTTTTCAATTTCTGTTTTTTATTTTTCACCTGGCTCCGAGCAGCCTCTCCTTCCCATCCTCCCCCAACCTTCTCTATAGGGCCTCTGCCCCTTCCCTCTTCAGTCCTGATGAATGCTTCCGGCCCAAAATGTTGACTGATCATTTCTCCTCCAGCGTGTTGTGTGTGTACCTCTGTTGTATGTATTAATGCTGTTGTTGTGTGTGTACCTCTGTTGTATGTATTAATGTTGTTCTTGGACTACCGTTCATCATTCAAAACTGTAATTCCCTCCAGGCTCAAAAAGAAGTTCAGAGACATCGGTCTTCACTCTGACTTCTGTAGCTGGATCCTGGACTTTCTGTCAGTTCGCCGCAGGTGGTAAGAAAGGGCCCCCTCACCACTGCCCCTCTGACTCTGAACACATGCGGCCCAGATCTGTGTACAAAGCCTCCTCCTTTACTCTTCGCTTAACAGTTACTGTATCCCTACACAGAGCTCCAATCTGGTAATTAAAATTGCTGCGAACAGTACATGATTGACCTAAACTCAACCAATAATGAGCGAGACTAGAAAAAAAAACTTCACTACCCTGACAGAGTGGTATCAAGAAAACAACTTCTCTCCTAATGTCGCCGAACAAAAAAAAAACAAAGAAACAAACAAAGAAGTTGGTTGCTGACTGCAGACAGAATGGAGACAGGCTAACCACGATTGACATCAATGGATCTTTCAACCTCAATTCTTCGGCATACAAATCACTGAGGATGTGACTTGGTCAGTACATACCGGTTGTGTGGTAAAAAAGGCAAAAAGAAAACGCCTCTATCACCTCAGAAGGTTGAAGAAGTTTGGTATTGAAGTCCAAATACGAAGAACGCTCTATTTGGGCACAACTCAGAGCATCCTGACTGGCTGCCTCACTGCGTGGTGTTAGAACTGTATTTCCCTCAATCGCTGAACTCCGCTGACAGTTGTGCGGACAACGCATCTGTAGATGCGACCTGCCCTCTATTCACGACATTTACAAAGAGATGTGTGTAAAAAGGGCACGAAGGATCGTTAGAGACCCCAAACACCCCGAGTATAAAGACATCCAGCTGCTACTGTCCGGGATACGGGACTGCAGGATAAAATCCAGGACCATCAGGCTCCGGAACAGCTTCCTCCACCAAGCCATCAGACGTATTAACTCATGCTGATACAATTGTATTTCAAGTTATTTTCACTTCCCTGTTGTACATCGTATTTATTATATTTGTTTTTATAAATTGCACATTGCATATTTAAAAGGAAATGTAACGTGAAGATATGTACTCATTTAAATGAAGGATGTATGTAATAAAGTCAATTCTATTCAATTCAATTCATATTGCTTCTCTCTCACAGAAAGAGACTCGATCCCGGAGTGTACACCGCTGTGATGTTTCTCTGCTACCTCATGCCCCCAAAATTATCTATAGTAGCGTATCTGTTGTTGAGGGAGATTTCCACAGAGCTCTCTGCACTGGCTTTTTAAGTCCTTTGTCTTTCTTGTCACCCATTCCCCTGCCTCCTGTAACTCTGGGGCACCCACGATCTTTGTGCCCGATCTATCATGCCATCAGCATTTCGAAAATTCCAGCGTTCATTCATTTCCAGCTTCCGCTCCATAAAACGGTGTGTAAGAATCTGAAATTGCATGGATTTCATTCAGGAGTAGTTGTCAGTGATACTGGAGAATTCCGAGTTTTCTCTTCCAATATCCGATAAGGAGTATATGCAAATATTACGGTCTCGATTATGATTCCGTCCAGACACGCCGAATGCTTACTTCTTCCCATACATATTGCGTGGTCGTTGAGTTAGTACTGCATTTTCTGTGTATTCCGTTCAAATTTTCTGCCTGGCATATTACAGCTCATGCTGAGCAAATATAAAGAATGAAAGAAAATAACAATAAACAAACTACGGGGAACAATGCCTGCTACATTTCGAATTCTCTTAACCACGCCTAATCTCGCTGTAACATCGAGGAAGCAAGTCCTCAAGTTCACTTTGCAACAGTGTCCACTCCACCGACTACCGCACCGCTTTCCCCTATCTTTTTCGAATATTTTCGTGTTGATCAGCCCATATCAGTTTTCAAGACACGAAAATGCCCCGAATTGGTGGTTTATGCATTCGAATCGGCGAACGCCAGAGACCTCTGTCTTATCATCTTTGCGATCTCCAATTGGCAGCAGTTTGAAACACCAAACCACCGCGAGCAGATGCCTTATTTTCTCAATCGGCGAACCTGTCAGAGCTATGTTTTCTCACGCTTTGTATCTCCGATAAGCTCTGGTTAAAAGATCAAACAGCCGCCAGTTGATGCCGTGTGTACTCAATAGGCAAACTTGAGAAAGCTCCGTCCCAACACGGCTCGGATCTCCGACTGCCGGCATTTCAAATACATATTTCATTAATTTCCATTTCCAACAGTTCACATACGCGATTGTTCATCGCACATCGTAGCCGAGATTTCACTTACATCATTTTCAATTCATTTATTTCTGTATTCATTTAATCAATCATTCATTAATTCATCTGTTGATTAAGTAACTGCATAATTAAATTATTTATTGTTTGTCTATTTATTTTTCTAAAATTTCAGTACAGTTGGTGCCTTAATATTCAAGATTATGAAAGACAAATCGGTAACTATGGAGGTATAAGGAAATTAAAGCTCTACAGACTATTTTTGCTGAGATCACACCGAACCCCAGTGTAATCACAAAACCCGAGACAAATCCACGTTCAATACTAAAACAGTGCATTCGTCTTCCTATTCGACTGTGGCACTCTGCATTTCCACTCTTCCCTCAACCATGAGCTTTTTCCAGCCTCACCAGCATTAAATACATATTTATTTTTTTCTATTGTAGGTCTGCAGAGCAGTGCCTCACATTCAATGTAATTTGTTGCATTTGCCTTGCGGATGCGCTGAGCTTCTCTTTGTTTCCTTCTGGCCTCTTTAACCCGAGGTGCCTTCAGATAGAACAGAGAAAATAGTGCAGTACAGTATAACATTGAGCCTTCGGAATACGGTGCGGTGGAGACCGATATAAATCAATTCATGATCCCTCTAACATTTCGCCACACCCTGCACCTACCTTTGTCCTCCATTTGTCCAATATCGATATGGAAGCGATTCTCTCTAATATCAGTTTATCAGCCTCTACCTGCAGCAGTTGCTGCGGAGTCTAGAATTTTACAGGAGGATTGCATTGGAATTCTCCAGGAATGAAAATAATAACAGTAACAATAATAATAATAATAATAATAATAATAATAACATATCAATAACAATACTATGTAACCATTGACGTCTGACTAAAACTGTCTTCCACTCAACTTACTGCAAACCGACTGTCTTTTTCGCTGTCTTTTGCGGCAGTGGATATCAACTTCATTTTATCCAAAACAGACTTCCAGATTTTCAAAACCCCTGGACACAAACGACAAGACTGACATCGAAGGTGAATAGAAGGGAAAAAAGGGTTGCCTGTTTTAAGCCTTTGGTCAAGCACACTCAAATTGAATCTGCTTGGTGACAGATTTCCTCTCATCTATACTTTCTGTGGAAGAAAAGCAGCCAGACGGATTGGTGCATCCAAAGGCTGAATGTGACATCACACGCTTCCTAGGCTGAGGGAGAGCTTGTCAGCCCATCCGGCGTACATGCCGTCAAGATCAGAGGATAGACTTATTTCCGTCACAAAATATAAAAACTGAAACATATTTGAAAACTTGGGGCACTGGTTGCAACATCAAGTAAGAACAAATAACCATTTTTTTTCTCTCTCTCTGAAGAAAAGTGTCTGTTTCAAGGCAAATGATTCAGACTCATCAATTTATAGGCCATCTCCGTCACACAGGTTGAACAATAGGAAGTCTTGGGCGGGGCTTCCTCACGGTTCAAAGACACGAAACAGAATCAAAACCAACAGCTGTCCCTCAATAACCTGTTGTGAACAGTTTACTGTCCAGCTTTGCAGTGCATTCTACCATAACTCTGCAGGGTCTGAGCTTCATCTCCTCGACACTTCAGCAATATTCCTTGTTGACGATGGGAGTCTTCTTTGTTTTCACACTCTGGCTCTGCTTACGGAGTGAGTACCTTTCACACATCCACATTACAGTAACTTTAAATCTGTTTGAGACCTCTGAGCTTCAACCGGCTTAAATTATTCATGTGGTTCGTCTGTGACTGCAATTCACATTTCTCCGTATTTTTTTTTATTCTTAGGTTCATTGAGTCAGTCGGTGACTCAGGACCCGGCCATTGTAAACTTGAATGAGTGTCAGACTGCCACTATCACCTGCAGTTTCAAGCCTGGCTCTGGTGAATATCGCTTTCTCACTGGAAAATTCTTCAGGCAGACCAACTCAACGGCCGAACGCAAAGAAGTCACCCGCGGGGGCAGATTTTTTACTTTGATTAAGAAAACTAACATGCAGTTTACTTTGGCAATTCGGGACCTGCAGGTGGAAGACAGCGGCACCTATTACTGTCAAGCTGTGTACAGATGGCGTGAAGCACAATGATGGGCTTCTGCTTCGCGCTGTACAAAAACATTCGCTGTAGCTTATTTCTGATTCAGACGGAGCAGAATGGATCTGCGGGTAAACTCATCTTCCTGTCTCGCTGTGGATAGTCCTGCAGTCCAGCAAACTGTCAGTTGTTTTATTTTTTTCTGTAGAGTCTTTATGTTCCCACCTCGCGTGTGAGCAGATATTGTTGCCGACCTGAGGTATGTGTCAATAAATGTCGACAGATGTTGAAAAATACACATTCTTGACACCGACGGGAGACAGAATCATTCCTGAACACTTGGAACCAGTAAACGCCAGCGCTGCGAAATTAATTCCTGCTCGACTGTGTCATTGACTCGCCAGCAGATTTCAAATTCACGTAAGGTACTGTGTACAGTTGGAACGAACACAGTGGAAGAGATCTGAACAAAAATAGAAAATAATAAATATATAAATAACTCATTGTTTAAACGAGTTATTCTCCATATCGCATACAAAAAAATACAAACCTAGCGTTGTTCACGTTCTAATCTGTTTAGATTATTTTTAATTTCCATATTGCATATGTATTTTTGATTGACACGTATGCTGTGTGTTTTTTTCCTTCTCGGAATCGGTGTGCGGTGCGTGTTCCGATTTTATTCTAATTTGGTTTTGCTTTCTCACAAAGAACATATCGACCTGCCGGCAAATGGGGAATATTCTTGCTATGTGTTGCATTAACAACTCTGGAAACATTGGGAATCCTATTGTAGCGTTACCTAAGCGGATTCACGTGAGTGTAGTTGTTGTATAGTGGAGACCGAGAACAGGATCATTGTGTATCAATGGGAGACTCATACTCTAGATGGAACAGGGACAAAGGTCACGGTCAGGCCCGGTAAGTATCCACAGACACCGACGATTCCTCAAATATCTCACCCATTTTCACTATCGTTTGATAGATGATCGATTGATTTAAAATCTTGTGTGGTGTGATTCTGTAAACTGAATCTACACTCACTGCGACGAAAGGGAAGGTGGTAAACTGAATTAACAGAGTGAGATGGAGAGGGGAATGTCTGCTATACGTAAAGATGAAATGCTGGTGTAATCGTCGCAGAATAAATCCAACCGACTGATGTCAGACTGTGGGAAATACTGTAGGCAGCTTAAGGCATAAACCGCAAGCAGATAAGATATATATGTATATATGAAAATGTCACCGACACGCAAGAAATAATGAATCTTGTTTTCTCCAATTTATTTTCAAATAGTACAGTGAGATGGAGAACCAATTGATGAAAAATAAGAAAAGAGAAGGGAAGATAACATTTATATAGCCGCGTGCTAAACTCCAATTGAAAATAATATTCGTCTTCAGTTGCTCAGAAAATTATCCGACCAATGTGTCCCATTCAGTCTCATTACTGTGAAGAACATGTTACAATGCAAGAGGTTGTAACTTATCGGGGATATGTTATTTAAAAAAAAACAAGAAGCAATTCTGGATGGAGGCTCTATCAATTCGAAAAATAAAACAGGCAAATCCATCATTATTCCGCATGAAACTGGCGTTTAAAATAAACACCGCAGAACTTATATATAAAATAAGGCGTTCGGCCCATTTTATGATTGTAGGCCCTCTGCAATTATTCCATGAAATTAGTTCTTCCTTCCACATAGATGTCCAAAATATGAAACATGTTTTGATAATAGAAAGATATCGCTATTTAGCATGAGTCCCTGATTTTATTTCACTGCAGCAATTCAGATAATAATTGACAACGACAATAAATATTGTTTACTCACATTTCAAATGAAACAAGATTGCGTGAAAGCAAACTCTCCTTAACGTATTTGGGACGTGTTATTTTCCGACAGTTGTCGGTAAATCAGCAATAATTTTCCTTTGCATTCATACAGAATCTATTGCTCCACCGTCTCAGAGTCCGGAACTACAAACTACACTTGCCGATACTGCCATTTTAACCTGTGGATATGACGTGAATTGTCGCAACACAATACACTGGTATGTCCAGCTTCCAGGGCAGGCACCCATATTCCTGCTCCAGGGTCAAACTTCCGGAGTACAAGATAAGACAAAAAATGCCGGGGAACGAATTACTGGTTTTGTCGATCCTGGTAAGAAAATCAGCCAACTGACGATCTCCAAAGTGCAACTGGGTGACGCTGCTGTGTATTACTGTGCAATGAGTCGGTTTGCAGCACTGTGATGCCGCGCATGGACAGCGCTGTTCAAGAACTAGAGTGATTCTGGTTACAAGCACACAGTGCTAGGAAGCAGCGAGAGAACAATACAAAAACTCATTTGGTTTTATCATATAAATACACCACAGCCGAGCACGGAGACAACGGCAAGAAACCGCAGTGTGGTGGGATTTTAGCAGAATGATAACAGAGAAAATAGAAGTACCACAAACAACACCCAAAATATGCTGGGAGAAATCATTATGTCCTGATGGAAGTTCTTGGTTCGAAACATCATTTTCATGGAAGTGACCGGATCTACCGATTCCTCAAATTTCCACTTATTGAAGACACACACATTTCAAGAATATATTCCTGGAGCAGAGAGGCATGATTGCCTTAAGGAAATTCGCATTTTAGATCAGAAGTGCGTCAGGCATAGCAACAGAAGTGGGCAAATCAGCCTATCCATTGTGGCCCGCCATTCCATTATTATTGTTTCCGGTTCCCAGTACATTCTCCAGTATATCCATGTGGGACATGCAATCTACCAGCCATTTTGAGTGAAGGAACATCGCAAATCCGTTTGCGCCGCGTGAACGTCGGCAGAAAAGCAACGGACATTGAAATGTTACAAATTCCAAACAATAAATGCGTAATCTATTGTTTTGGAATTATACGGTATCACCAACTACAGGTATCATTACAATTCCAGAAACATATAAACATAGAAAACCTACAGCACAATACAGGTCCTTCGGCCCACAAAGTTGTGCCGAGGATGTCGCTACCTCAGAAATTACTAGGCTTACCTGTAGCCTCTAGTTTTCTAATCTCCATGTACCTATACTAAATTCTCTTAAAATATCCTATCGTATCCGCACCCATCAGCGTTTCCGGCAGCCCATTCCACAATATCACAACGCTGTTTAAAAAAAAAAAAAAATCTCACCCTTGACATCTTCTATGTACCTACTCCCGAGCACCTCAAACCTGTGCACACCTGTGGCAGCCATTTCAGAACTCGGAAGAAGCCTCTGACTATCCACACGATCAATGGTTAGTGTTTAATGAGAAGAGGCCGCAGCAGTTTTGAGAAAAAAATCACTTGCCAATAGTTTCACAAAAACAGTGAGAGATCAAACCATATGATACTGGTTAGTCCGACGTTTTTCTGCAGTTATGACCCGTATTCAATTCGCACAGTTGCTTGGAAAGAGATTGCACTTTCTCCCCGGATCACCTGGGATGTATGTCGGATGCTCCGGTTTTCTTCCAACAACCCGAAGTCTGGTAAGATTTGATAGGCTGATTGGTCGTTCTAAATTATCGCGTGATTAGGTTAGGATAGGATTAAATCCGGTGATTGCCGCGCTGCGTACCTCGATGTGCAGAAAGGGCAAATTCCTCACTCTGGATCCAAACATAAATAAATAATCAATCAAGAAAACAAACATAAGTAAATAAATAAGAATCGGTTTCCCCTGCAAGTCTTATAGTCGGTACGAAGTCGGCATGAATTTGTATTTTTCAGAAATTTATCCAAAGCTAACGAATGACAAATAATTTCAATTCAATGCTAACGCTATTTGTATTTTTGCAGAAGCGATGGAACTGAATACAATGCACGCCGGGAGCTCCTTCAAAACTGCATCGATTGGTTAATCCCTCTCTGGTGAAAAGGTGAAACAACTTTTTTCTGCAACAGCATATACTATTACACGTCCCTTATTTTGCCATATTTAAATTAATTTCTGCCCAGTGTTCACAGTGAAGGTGCAGGAGGGTGAGTGTGGTCATGGTGCAATTATTGCGTTACATTGGTGACAGTCCAAGTCATCCATCGTAAATCTGTTGATTGCAGGAAACGGTTGAGTTTGCGACAGGCTTTCGATTTCAAATTTCCTTCTTGATCTTACCTTTGTGTACGTCTTGAATGTTGAGCGCCGATTACATAATTGTCTTCTGAAATACCATTTTGAAAATTTCAGTAATAAAACGAGAAAGTACCAGATCCACGATATTATTCGGAAGGAATGTGATATTCTAGAGAGTACAGGTGAGCAAGCAGTTAAGCTCGCCTGACTGGAAGTGCGAGTGACGGTCGATTTAAAAATCGCCTTGGAATGTTCCTGAATAGTCTCATCCTCCTAGGGTAGTTGAGTCATTTTAGCAGTAGCAGAATGAGACGTAGTATCTGCTGAATTGTTTTAAACGCCATTACTTAGTTATTTGTTTGCTTGCTTGGTTACTTATCTTTTTCTCTTTATTTACGGAACTATCAGTCTGTTCGTCTGTGCCATAATTTGTTACTTTTTTTTATCTTTCTATTTATGTATTTAACATTCGTTTATGTGTTTATATATTTATCTATTTATGTTATTAATTTAGTAAGTGTGTTTCTTATTTGTTAATTATCCGATAATTATTTATTTATGTATAATTTATTCCAAAGAGGAGGTAGTGTTTGAGTATAAAACCATACCATGTTGACCACAAAATTATAATTCATACACGCTCCCTTTTGGGTGTCCGGGGAACAGAAAAATTCTACTTGGTAGATCAAAGCCGCAAGTCGCCTTAACTGTTTACTCAGAATTAACTTGAAGGCATTTTCCAGCTGACCGACACATTTTTCAAATAGAAAAAAAAAACACAGCAGAGGAAGCAATGTAAGCTTGCAGCATTTTGATTAAAATTAAATAATTCATTCTAAATCGAGGGAAATTATTCAGTACCAGACCGAGTTCAATTCACATTTTGATACCTTATTTCATTGGGTCGCTGTCATTTACTGATCCAAATATTTTGCACGCTTGTTCGTTGCCGTAGATTAGATTAGATTAAACTATATTGTTATTATGCCGAGTACAGATACAAAGCCAATGAAATGCAGTTAGCATCTGACCAGAAATGCAAAGAATAGTGTTACTTAGAAATTAACTGCGAATAAAAAGTAAGTGCTACAGCACACAAATATAAAAGTATTGAGACAGTACAATATGGGTACATTACTGCTTAGAGCTGTAATGTGAAGTTCAGCAGGGTCACAGCCTCAGGGAAGGAGCTCTTCCTGTGCCTCCCGGTGCGGGAGCGGAGGGTCCTGTAGCGCCTACCGGATGGGAGGAGTGTAAAAAGTGCATGGTTAGGGTGAGATGCTTCCAGGATAATGCATTTTGCCCTGCCCAGACATGTGTTTATGGTTAATATGCTCACTGGTGGGCAATTGGGTGCTGATAATCCGCTGGGCAGTTTTCAGCACACGCAGGCGTGCTTTGTGGTCCGATATCAGACAATTGCCATACCACACAGAAATGTTATGGGTGAGTATGTTCTTAATGGTACAGGGGTAAAAGTCCGTCAGTATCCGGGGGCAGAGTTGAGCTTCCTTGATGCTCCACAGGAAATAAGGCGCTGTTGTGCCTTTTTGATCAGGATGGCGGAGTTCAGGGACCAGCTGAGATCCTCGGAAATGTGGAAACCAGGGAATTTGAAGCTTGATACACGCTCCACTACAGATCCGATAGGGAGGTGAGAGTGGCTCCTAGCATGCCTGAAATCCACAACAATCTCCTTAGTCTTCTGGGTGTTGAGGGCCAGGTTGTTGTCGGCACACTACGCAGCCAGGTGCCGGACCTCGTCCCTGTAGGCCGTCTCGTCATCCTCTCTGATGAGGGGAAACACCGTGGCGTCTTCCGCGAAGTAGATTATGGAGTTAGGACCATGTACAGGAACGCAGTCATTGGTGAAAAGGGAGTACAGAAGAGGGCTCAGCACATATCCTTGAAGCACGCCAGTGTTAAAGGTGAGAGTGGAGGAGGAGTGGTTGTCTAACTTAACTGATTGGGGTCTGTTAGTCAGAAAGTCCATGGTCCAGTTACAGAGGGATGAGCTGATACGAAGCTGGCGAAGTTTTGCGATCAGCTTGGAGGGGATCACAGTATTGAATGCAGAACTAACGTCAATGAAGAGCATTCTGACGTAGGAGTCGTGGTTTTCCAGGTGCGTCAGGACAGAGTGAAATGGATTGGAAATGGCATCCTCTGTAGACCTATTGGTGCGATAGGCAAATTGATGGGGGTCCAAGGTAGCGGGCAGACAGGATTTCAGATGTGATAAAACCAGTCTTTCAAGTCACTATTCAATGATGGTGGTGAGTGCAACCGGACGGAAGTCATTCAGGCCCGTGGCAGTGGAATGCTTTAGGCACTGACACGATCGTGACGTTCTTGAAGCTTGTAGGGACAACTGTCTGGGCCAGGAACAGATTAAAATGTCAGTGAAGACCTCTGCCAGCTGCTCTGCACAGACTCTGAACACAGGGCCAGGTATTTCATCCGGATCATTTGCCTTCCGTACATTCAGCCTGCTCAGTGTGGCGCAAACTTTGAAGTTGGAAAGTGAGAGAGGCAGTTCATCCGGTGGGAGATCCGCGTTGAAGGTGACCTTCTTCCTTTCTCGGTCAAAGCGTAGAAGTAATTGAGCTCAGCAGGGAGGGAAGCAGAGCTGGAAGGGGTCTCAGTACCAGGTGGTTTGAAGTCTCTAATGATCTGTATGCCATGCCACATGCGCCGGGGGTCCGAGGAGTTGAAATATTCCTCGATTCTCTGCTTATATATGTGTTTAGCCTCAGAGATTCTCCTCCTCAGGTTGGCCCTGGCTGAGCTGTAACCCTCCCGGTCTCCAGACCTGCAGGCTGAATCTGATAGTAATAGATGAAGGAATACTGACTTGCTCTAACTTTATCCACATATTAAACATGTTTTCCTGTTTTTGAGAGTTCTTAGGATAGAATGCTTCCGCAAAACAGAAAATGAAACAGTTACGAGGCGCACTTTAGAGGTCCCTTACTTTTCATTTTCCAGATCTGCCTGAATTTATTCCTTACGTGAAAAGGATACATGCTATCTGTGTATTAAAGTTGCGCCATCATCATCCATTGGAGTCATTATAGGAGAGAAAGCAACAAATATTTCTGCGAAAACATTCTCGTATGCCCGATTAATATTAGATTAATTTCATTGTATTAGCTAATCCACTGTTTATTCTGCAGAGTTCCTTAACAATTATTTTTTTTTTCATTCTCGCGTGTCCGTTGCACTCTGGCACTCGCTCTGCATAGTACAATGGTCTGTAATAGATTGGAACATATTATCGGGAATATGATGAAGAGCATGAACTATTCTTCGCACAGCACAGATGCTGTCTGACCTTGCGGATGTTTGTTTCAACTTCACTTTCCTTTCTGATACTGAGGACACGGTATGTTGTTTTTTGCAAGAGGTTTACATTGAAGTCTACAACGCCACTAACTTTGAACGCGTTGTCGTACACGTCGCAATGCGGTGCCCTTGAACGGGATCCTATTTAGAGATGTACAAAGAATCAAACACGTAGAATTACTAGAATTCATAATAAAGAATGTCCCTCAGAACGTACCGTTTGTCACTTTACAGGCACAGATTGACCCCAGTCCGTTCGACGTCTGTTCATCTTTGACATCATATGCACAGTATAAAGATCGGTGTTTTTTTCCATAAATGATTTCATATTCAGTTGAGAAAGTTTTTGCATCAGAGTATGATGATATGTGAGATATTGCAGCTCCAGGCGTGGTGGAGTGCACTTTGCAAGTCCATGTTATCGAAAGCGTCACCGTTTGAAAACATCACCTGTTTAGGTGCTTGCTGATAGTCAAACCATGGAGGATTGGCTTCAGTAGAATTGATTTGCATTTATCCACTATGCCTCTCTGAATGTGGATTTTCTTTACTTCCGATACGCCAATATTTTATGATAATTTTAAAAAAGGCTGTAATCTTGCCGATTATGAACGACACACACAATAGCCCAAGGCCAAGACGTTGCATTCCACTGTTCCTAAAATGCGAGATTTGCTTTCTAATGTCTGCGGTTTGAGTGTCATTAATCAAAACATGTGGGAAACATCCCCTGGGAGGGAACGACATCCTACCCTGCTGAACAGTCGCAAGGTACAAGATTTCGTTCTGTTTTTATCTGTTTATTTCTGAGTCTCGACCTCAGAAAATACTGCGTGACAACATGATTTTAATTAGGCGGGAAATTTGCTGCTTAATCTCAACATTCTGGGCAAAGAGATATTGATTTATATCCCGACATTTCTCTCCACTAATATCCATCGATCCTTTATATTGATCAGCTTGATCATCGGGAGTTTGCAGACCAGGTTTACGAGAGAAAAGTACTTCATTAATTACGAGATTTGTGATTTGTGTTTGCAATGAACAGTCCGGGTGAGCAAATTAATTAAACTTTGCTGCCATCTTGTGCAATATGTTTTCTCTGTTCCTGGCGATGCTACATGAAAGTAATGTCTCCCTCAGTGCATATACGCAAACAATCGCCACTTCCATCCGCCTAAGTAATTGTTAATTTATTCAGAGAAACGCTACGTTCATAGGCAGCATGTGAATACGTCAGAATACAATTCGCCGTGCTGAGTGCTTTTGAAATGTTTGCCACAATCTTCCATTCGGGAGAGGCCTCCTCCTCCAAACCAGTAATTACTGACTTGGGTTTTGTAATCCACGCCCTTAATTAAGGTCACAAAACGGCGCAGATTTGACCGTTACACCGTTGCGCTCATATCTCACCTATGCTGCAGCTCGGCTAATGATTGTTAAAGCGTTAATATCTAGTGTGGCTATATGTGATTCTTCCACGCAACAGGATCCAGGGAGGTGAAAGGGGACATGCATTCTTGGCATTTCTCTTGCATCAGAGGATTAATCCGATTGGTGGCAAAGATAACCCCCACGAAATGACTGTTTTCGTCTATCAAAGTATATTCCTCTAAAGTCGACAAGAATTTAATTTACAGAATAGTTCCGGACCTCCCTTGAAATGGCGCAGTTCTGTCTGTTCAGTATATTTGGGTTCAGTATGGTTCAAGGCACGGAGGTATACGACAGTATCGTGGTCTTTAGAACGTTAAACTCCACGCTCTCACAAACACAAATACAATGCAAAGCAGATTGAGTTGTTAGCGCCGCTACTCCTTTGAACACTCTTGCTCTAATTCAATGCAGATATTCAGGGGAACGGATCATACCGTGGACATATGGGTATATAATGATTGGTTATAATCAGACGCCACTATTATAATCACTGCATTTCAGAGGTAGTGGAGTATAAGAGAGGGATAAGTAGCAGAATGATATACTCCCAATCGTATCAATAGTGGGTTGATGGCAGTTTTTCACTACCAGTTCAAAAGTGGACATCTCATTGCGACACCACTAGGTAGTGATCAGAATTGTCTGATCTTCTTCAACCCATGATATTCTCATACTCGTGGATTGCTTTTCCGGTGCCTACTAGATGATCAGGGTAAATGTACTAAATATGTCGTCGCCATGGGCATTCAACTCTTATTTTGGATGAGCAGACACGAAAAAAAAAAGATAAATGGACCCTGAAGGAAATTTCACTCATCCATTCCTACTGGATTCTCAGCAATAGTGCAATTCATGAGTTTCCACTTTCCTCGGATATTAACCAACAACAAAAACAACAACAACAACAACAGCGACGACGACGACGCCAAAACGATGAAGTTTTTTTAGGAGATACAGATTACAATTTTAATGCTGACGACGTGGGGAGAGGTTAGTCGACAGTTGTGAAGGAAAGCACCGGCATAAAATGTTCTACGATGTGTTGTTTTTGTGCACAGTGTAAAGCTTATTAACCCTGATGCAATTTGTTACAAAGAATCTGCTCCAATATTTTACGGAATTAGAGACACTGAAACAGGTCGATAGTTCATAAACTTTAAAGTGAACAGTGTTATAAGGAAAATAATCAATAAACGCTCGGCCTAATTGGGTTGTTATCTAAAACTCACTAATGGGAAACGAGGCCTACACTGCGGCTGAAAAGGAAATCTAAACATTATCAGCATTCCGCTTGTCGTCAGAGCCAGTTGACTCGAAAGTCCGATTTCTCACAGAACAGCGAAAGCAAATAGGCAGCGAAGCTTTGCTGTAGTCTGTCCAAGTCTCGGTAAGCAGTAGGACTGCAAGTATGGAGTTAAGTACTATCACGTTTAAATTCTAATCTGGAATACCCCAGTGGCTGTGCCGCTTGACAATAAGTACTCCTGTCTGAGTACTGTTGGTGGGGGGCGGGTGGCGGGAAACAGCTTACCTAAGGGAACCAACAATGGCCGTGCCTCCGGCACAGTGTCTGGCCCTGTAGCTCAGAAGGGTAGGGAAAGGAACACCAGGACAGTAGTACTGGGGACAAGATATTTAATGGGTCAGATAGGCGATTCTGTGGAAGCAATCAGGACTCCCGGAAATTAGTTTGCTTCGCTGGTGCCAGGGTCCGGGATGTTTCTAATCGCGTCCAAGATATCATGAAGTGGGAGGGTGAGGAGCCAGAGATCGTGGTAGTTATAGATGCCAATTACATAGGTACGAAAATGGAAGAGGTCATGAAAGGACAATGTATGGAATTAGGATGGGAGTTGAGAAGAAGGACCGCAAAGGTAGTAATCTCAGGATTTCTGCCTGTGACACGCGACAGTGAGATTAGGAATGGAATGTGGTGGAGGACAAATGCGTGGCTTACAGATTGGAGCAGGGGTCATGGATTCAAGTTTCTGGATCATTGGGACCTCTTTTGGCGCAGGTGTGACCTGTACAAAAAGGACCGGTTGCACTTGAATCCTGGCGGGACAAATATCCTGGCAGGGAGATTTGCGAAGGCTACTGGGGAGACTTGAAACTAGAATGCTTGGGGGGTGGGAATCAAATTGAAGAGACGAGAAGAGAGGAGGTTAGTTCATAAATAGGGGAAGCTAGTAGACTGTGTGTGAACGAGGATAGGCAGGGGACAGAGAACGAGGGCACTCAGACCGAAAATGTAGTCGAGAAGGTAGAAGAAGATAACAAAGTTGTTGGCACCATTAGGGATAAACAGAGTGTAAGAGGTGGAGACTTTCTTAAATGCATCTGTTTTAAAGCTAGGGGCATTGTAAGAAAGGTGGATGAGCTGAGGGCATGGGTTGATACCTGGAAATATGATGTTGTAGCTGTTAGTGAAACATGGTTGCAGGAGGGGTGTGATTGGCATCTAAATATTCCTGGATTTCGTTGCTTCAGGATTGATAGAATCCGAAGGAGCATGAGGGGCATGTATTGCATCGCTTGTCAAAGAAAATATTACCGCGGTGCTTTGGCAGGAAGGATTACAGGACACGTCTAGGGAGCCTATTTGGGTGGAATTGAGGAATTGGAAAAGTGTAATAACGCTTGTACGGGTGTATTACAGACCACCTAATGGCGTGCGAGAATGGGAGGAGCAAATTTGTAAGAAGATAGCATATATTTGTAGTAAGCACAAGGCTGGAATTGTGGAAGATTCTAATTTTCCACTCATAGACAAGGTGTGGCGTGGTCCTGAATTACCCCTATGAACTGTGCTCGATTACCCCTATGAATTGTGATTTTGGAGACAGAGAGAGAGAGATAGGGAGAGAGAGAGAGAGACAGAGAGAGACAGAGAACGAGAGAGAGAGAGAGAGAGAGAGAGAGAGAGAGAGAGAGAGAGAGAGAGAGAGAGAGAGAGAGTGTTAGTTAACTCCAACAACTTGTTTTTAAGAGAGAGAGAGAGAAATGAAGACTGCTCATAGGTTGTTCATAATTTCTTCAAGGGTATTTGCCTGCTTATACATTTCTTACACAAGCAAAGGAAGGAGGCGTTTTTTGAGAGACAGTTGATGCTCAGCAAGGGAAGATAAAGAGAAGGTCGGATGACATACCTCAGATACATGCTTTGGGACACTGAATGAACTTTGTTGTGCCCGCAGAAAAGTGGGTTTTTGGAGGATCGATCAGGCTGATTGATCAATGGCTCTTGCAGTGGAAAGGAAAAGGCAGTGACCAGTGAGGAGTTGTCCCCGTGTCCACCCTTGCCTGGTTGATAGTTCCACCACAGAAAGCCGGTCCTCTTTGCTGTGGTCACAGTCGGTGACTTTTAAAGGATTTCGGTGGAAGACGAGAAGATCGACGGCGTCAGCTCACACGAAAACTCAAATCTCTCTTTCTCTCTCTCTCTCTTCATCAGTAATCCAATGAATACCACAAACTAAACTGAACTTCACTCATCATCGTAAGACTGTATTTTTTTTACCCCTAAACATGAAGAAGCTTGATTTACATATATTTCCACACTTACTGATATACTTACTTATATATAATCATTACTAACATGTTTGGTTTATCTGCATTTATATTACGGTATTGCATAGTTACGAATAAATATTATTAGGTAATAGCAATAATGGACTCCAAAGTGTTTTCCATCTAACTGGTTCTTTATTCCCTTCACGGGGTACGTGACACTGGGAAACCCATTCTGTGAAAGGGCTGGATGTTTTGGAGTTTGTAAAATGTGCGCAAAATAGTTTTTTTGCAGCAATACCTACAGGACAAACTAGAGAAGGGGCAATGGTGGATCTCCTGTTGGGGGATGAGATAGGTCACGTGACGGGGGTATGTATTGGGGAGCACTTCGTGTCCAGTGAACACAATGCCATTAGTTTCAATATCATTACGGAGAAGGATAGGACTGGACCCAGGGCTGAGATTTTGATTGGAGAAAAGCTAACCTTGCGGAGATGCGAATTGATTTAGAAAAGTGGATTGGGACAGCTTGTTTAATGGGAAGGATGTAATAGAGAAATGGATGTCATTTAAAGGTGAAATGTTGAGGGAACAAAATCTTTATGTTGCTGTTAGGTTGAAAGGAAAGTTTAACAGTTTGAGAGACCCGTGGTTTTCAAAGGATATTGGAAACTTGGTTCGGGAATATAAAAACAGAGAGATCCACAATAAATATAGGCAGCTTGCAGTAAATGAGGTGCTCGAGGAATATAAAGAATGTAAAAAGAATCTTAAGGAAGAAATTAGAAAAGCTGGAAGAAGATATGAGGTTGCTTTGGTAAGTAATGTGAAAATAAATCCAAAGGGCTTCTACAGTTATATTACTAGCAAAAGGATAGTGAGGGATAACATTGGACCTTTAGAGATTCAGAGTGGACGGCTATGTGCGGAGTCAAAAGAGCTGAGGGCGATTTTGAACAATTTATTTTCTTCGGTTTTTACTAAGGAGAAGGATATTCAATTGTACAAGGTACGGGAAACAAGGAGGGTGGTTATGAAATCTATGACGATTAAAGACGAGGAAGCCCTGGCGCTTTTAAGGTATATAAAAGTGGATAAGTCTCCGGCTGCTGACTGGATATTCCCTAGGACCTTGAGGGAAGTTAGTGTGGAAACAGCAGGGGCTCTGACAGAAATATTTCAAATGTCATTAGCAACGGGGATGGTGCCGGAGGATTGGCGTATTTGTCATGTTGTTCCCATGTTTAAAAACGGTTGTGAGTGTAAACCTAGCAATTATCGGCCTGTGAGTTTGATGTCAGTGCTGGGAAAATTAATGGAAAGTATTCTTAGAGATGGTATATATAATAATCTGGATAGACAAGGTCTGATTAGAAACAATCAACATGGATTTGTGCGTGAAAGTGTCATGGTCAGGTCCGTGAAGTCTGTATTCCGGCTCACGGACTGGTCCATTGACCCTTGCTCCAGGTTTTTCTGTCTACCCTGGAACCACCCTGTACCTAGTTCCTTCCTGTTTCGTGCCTCCGTAGGGTAAGCCAGTCCGTCACACTGTTACCTGCGGTTGGTTCTGTTCCTTCCTGTCCCTTGCCTCCGTCGGGTAAGCCAGGCCGTCTCGCCGTTACCTGCGGTTGGTTCTGTCCCTTCCTGTCCCATGCCTTCGTCGGGTTTTGAACCGCGCCCAGCCCAGGAGTATCGCGCCCTGACCAGGAGTACCGCTCCCTGACAAGCAGTACCGCGCCCTGACTCGGAGTATCGCGCCCTGCCCAGGTGAACGGCGCCCTGCCTCGGAGGAGCCTACCTAGCTTCAAGCCTGAAGACTCCAGTCTCCTGCCTAGCCTCAAGCCTGAAGCCTGCAGCCTCGCCTCAAGCCTCCGGCCTAGCCGCAAGCCTGAAGACTCCAGCCTACAGCCTCGTCTCAAGTCTACTGCCTTCAGCCTTGCCTCGCCTCAAAACTCACGCCTGCAGCCTGCCCCGCCTCAAGTATCCTGCCTCCAGCTTCGCCTCGCCCCAAGTCTCTGTCCTCCTGCTAAGCCTCGCTTCATGTCTCCTGCCTCCCCCAAGCCTCGCTTCAAGTCTCTTGCCTCCTGCCAAACCTCGCCTGAAGTCTCTCGGCTCAAGCCAAGCCTCCCCTCAAGTTTCTAAGACTCCAGCCTCGCCCTGCCTGCCAGTCAAGCCTCGTCCCGGCCTCGTTCTTGGGTCCGAGCCAGAGGCAAGACCCAGGTACTGGGTCCTTGTCCAGACTCTGGCTCGGAGTCGAAGCCCGGGCTCCGAGATCTTTTGTCCAGTCCTGTTCCGGGTTCCCGGTTTTCCTATCTATGTCGTTTCCATCGCCCTGTATCCTAGTCCTGTACCTAGTACTTCAGTGTCTGTGTCTTGCACTGCGGTCCGTTCCCAGCCACCGCTTCATGACAGGAAGAGCATGTTTGACAAATCTTAATGAATTTTTTGAACAGCTTACTAGAAAAGTTGAAGAGGGTAAAGCGGTGCATTTTATCTATATGGACTTCAGTACGAACTTTGACAAGGTTCCACACGGAAGGTTATTTAGGAAGGTTCTATCGTTCGGTATTAATCTTGAATTAGCAAAATGGATTCAGCAGTGGCTGGATGGGAGACCCCAGATATTAGTGGTGGATAACTGTTTGTCACATTGGAGACCGGTGTCTAGTGGTGTCCCTCCCTCAGTGATCTGCACTGTGTCCAGTGTTGTTTGCTATATATATATATATATATATATATATATATATATATATTCATGATCTTGGAGTATTGTGTACAGTTTTGGTCACTGAATTATAGGAAAAATGTCAACAAAATTGAGAGAGTAGAGGGAAGAATTACCAGAATGTTACGTGGCTTTCATCTCCTAAGTTAGAGAGCAAGGTTGAACAAGCTGGGTATTAACACTTTGGAGCATAGAACGTTAAGGGAGGACTTGATAGAGGTATTTAAAATCATGAGTGGGTAAGATAGAGTTGACGTGGATAGTTTTTTTTCGAGTGAGTGTGGGGGAGATTCAAACAAGAGGATATGAGTTGAGAGTTAAAGGGCAAAATATTAAGAGTAACATGAGTGGTAAAGTCTTTACTCAGAGACTGGAAAGAGCTTCCAGCAGAAGTGGTTGGGGCAGATTCGATGTTGTCATTTAAAGTTAAATTGGATAACGATATAGATAGGAAATGACTGCAGGGTGATGGGGTGAGTGCAGGTCGGTGGGACTAGGTGAAAGTAAGAGTTCGGTACGGACTAAAAGATCCGAGATTGCCTGTTTCCGTGCTGTAATTGTTATATGGTTATACAGCTCATAATTAGCTGATACGTACAAATTCACTAGTACAATTGCTGTATCTACCGCGCGGGCCAGTCATTGGTTTTGACACCCCAATTGAAAAATGGAGATAACAGATTTGATAAGTTTAAATCAAATGTATTATCAAATTGCGCACGTCTCACATTTGTCCTTGACATTCTGATGTCTAATTTCCTTATTTGAGTCATCAGTGCATTGCAATGTATAACAATTATGATGCATTGCAATAAAAAGTGTATATATAATAAACAAAAAAATAGCTGTATAGAAAGTTAGCGGGGAGATACTAATGGACTGTATTGGGCTCATGGTCAACACGGAAATCTGACGGCAACGGGGAAACAACTCTTTCTGACAAGTTAAATGTGAGGACATATCCTCTCTGATGGTGGCTGGGGTGGAGTCTTCAGTGATTCATGCGGTCCTTTGGAAGTATCGCCTTTTGAAGGTACCCTGGATGCCTGGGAGTGTTGTGTCAATGATGAAGCTTGCTGTGTTTAAAATGTTCTGCCGTTTGCTCCTGTGCAGCTGCCCCACTATCCCAGACACAGATGCAACCAGTTATAATGCTGCCCACTGTTTATCTCTGGAAATTACCGTGAGTATTTGATGGAAACCAGTTTTCAAGTTTCATGTGACATTCCGCCGCTGTAATGCCTTCTTTATAATTGTGCCCAGTATAAATCCACAGTACTGTCAATAGTCACGCATTTGAAATTGCTCATCCTTTCATTTCTTTCCCCGATAACGTTTGGTTTGTCTTCCATCCGCTTCCATTCCTGAAGTTCAAAATGAATTTTGGTCTTACTAAGAGTACAGTCAAGTAGCTGATCTCTATAGCTGCCATATGCCTCTTCGTCACTATCTGAAATTATGGAAACAATATTTTTTGGTCGTGAAATTTATCGATGGTGTTAGAGTTGAGCCAAGCCACAGCATCGTGCTTGTAGTAAGGGTCGATGATTGGGTATGGTTGAAGTGCGGCAATGTTGCTCGTCATCAAGGATGAGATGTATGTTATTTCCAATGCGTACACCTGGTGGTCGCCCATTTAAGAGATCCAGTCCAGTTGCGCGGGGAGGTATTAACTCCCAGGTTTTGAGCGTATTGATTAAAGCTGAGTTCTGCTGATGGCTGAGCAGAAAGGCATCCCAAACCTGATTTTTTTTAAATACAAAATTAAATGTGAAAAGGAAGTCTTAAGTACCGGATGAAAAGTTGACACAACTGATTGTTTTATTCCCCAGACATTTTGTCTTATTTTCACTTGCGACAGAGTTGTGGTGACAATCATGAAACTATCAGGAAATATTTTTTTTCATTTTCCTAATTTAGAGACATTTGAGAATGTTGCAGATAAGGAATGCATCATTTGGATTTTACATGATTGAAACTTCAGTACAGATATAACTGTGTATCAGCAGAACTCATATCTTGAATGTGTTGATACCTGCATTTTGTACTAGATTTTCAGTAACTCTAGCCGTGGATATTCACATCTACCGTGAAGAAACATAAACACCTGCTGCAGCTCTTCTATTTCCGCCTTTGCATCATACTTGAATTGGGTAATATTTTTACGCAAAAAAAAGCAGAACGCTGTATAACAGCAGAGCTCGAGCTTGTTTAGCGGGCTCTTGTACATCTTCGTGTGCAGGTTGAATCTAGCAGACATCTGAGAAGAAGATAGAAAATATAAATTCTCCCATATTCCGTGGTTTACAAGATAACATGACGCACTGGGAAAGCCCATCCCATAGATTGCCCAGTAAGCAGTGTCTACAAACACTCGGTGGCACTGGACACAACTGCACAAAATAAACTCTGGGCTTTCTTCATGTTTCAAAGACGACTACACAAATAATAAACGCAATCATCTTCTCAATAAATTCTTAAGTTATTCAGAGAAAAGCTAAATTCGCAGAAACCAATGGGAGACGAAAAAATATTGTGTGCCAGAAGTTTTAGCTCGTGTCTGATCTCTCTTATGTTCTGGATGATATCGATCAAAGATGATTACTGACTGAGATTATCTCCTTTGTCGCATAGTTACTTCGTAACACTGCCTTTCATATTTCTGGCATCGTCTGACTCAATGTGTAAGCGCAGTTTGATGACAGTCTTCTCCAAGACGCCCTCCAGCTTCATCACCTTCGGTCACCGCCAAGCGTTACTTTGCAGATAAGGTTGACATACCAAGAATTTGATTCACTTTTTACATACCTTAACCGGTTGCGAGCTGACCTTTCGAATCCTGCACCACGTTTGAGAGCCTTTCTTTTCCGTATGTCACGGTTTTGATACTAGTGGATGTCTCTTGTGGTTGGTTGCTTCAGACAGAGTTTGTTGTACTTTTAATCAGACAGTCCCTTTCCATTGTATGATTACAGAATTACAGAGTCGGGGAACGTTACTGTGAAGGTTAATTTCTCCTCGGTAACTTGTTTTTCACTGTGATAACCGACACTAATCTAAAACACTACTTTGAAACCGGAAGCTAGTCTAGAATTGTACTGCAATATTCGAACACACTCCGGCTACCTTTAATGACGCTTATTAAATTTAAGGTTGCAGTTTGTTCGAGCTGTTGATTGTGATTTCTTATTTATTTAAATGTTACACTGGGGTCATCAAAACGCTGTGGTACAGTTGCTTTGTAAAACAACCTTCCAAATAAAAAAAAAGAACAATGTTTTCAATGTAACTTATCAAGGAGGTCGTGTTCATCCAGATATGTTCCGGAACAGACAACAACGACAAAAAATGTTGCGGATTCCAACAGAGAATGTAAATCTCAAAGCGACGGATCAGACCAATGGTACGACATAACAGCAAAATATACATAACCATCCTTAGACTGACAATGTATCACAATAAATTTTGCACTGAACAAGAAAAGCGCTCTCCAGATTCCACGACCTCGATAGAGGGCGAACTCATCAAAATACATATTGCTGTCAACACACTGTGAAAACAAACCCTAACGAATGTCTGAAGGCTTAATTGAATGATTTTTAAATATCGAGTGTTCAGCACAAACGCAATGGCATTCTCTTATATATTTTATTTATCTTTTTGCTTTTTGGTCTTTTTTGACTATGCTCACACCAAAATTTGATTACAGGACTTCTGTGCTGTTTAACATCACGGAACATTCCGCCTCAAACATTACGTTACCACAGTGGTCAATACCAAATGATGAAATTTTGAAGGGGGTGACTGAATATTGGCGAAAGACGTGTTCATATTATGATCAGACAAAACTTCCCATCAATATCAGAAAGATGCCACCGTAACGTGATCTGACACAGCAACCATAATGTCGCTGGGGATTTCAGTTACCGACTTGTAAACACACTTCTGATATATTTATTAAACATAATGACTCTCACATCGATCTTTACTATACCTCTTTCCGCACATTCACTGGTAAAAATTGTCACCCTTTCTCATTGGTTTGCAGTCTCCTCCGTGTTCCATTCTCAGTCTGATGCTTTCACTAAAAGCGAAAGAACATCTGAGATGTCATCATTCTGTAAAGTACAGGGGTTCACTTTCTCAGAAATTGATACTTCCCTCGCACTCCTCTACTCCATTTTGCATCGACTCTTCGCCCTGAGAGGGATACATTTTCCATTGTACTTACGAAACACAACCAACACATCACTCCACGGAATTTCTTCTATCGTCCACAAATATATTTATAAGCACAATTTTCTCTCAACCTTTGCAATTTTTTTCTGCTTTCAACAGTGATCACCCTCTCTGTGACTCTATTCTCATGCGCATCTGCATACTGGTCTTCATGCAGTCACTTAGCTCTACCAATGGAATATCTGATGAAATAGCACATTCACCTCCTAGCTTACCACAAATCATGGTCATGGAACAGTCTTTACAGATGATTCAGTAGTTTATCTACCTGTTTTTCGCGGGAACCATTTTTTTCTGACGCTCCGGGCGCGGCCTAGTCTGATGCAATGAAATCCAGCTGGGTTGGTAAGCTTCGTCGTGCATCTTCGCTCTGTCCTCTAAAACAAGTTCAAAGTTCAAAGAAAATTTACGAGTAACGTATAAACATGTCACCATAATATACTGTCAGATCATTTTCTTGCGTGCATACTGTGGAAATTCATCAACTGAAATAAAGTCACTGAAATATGGCACCCAATAGTGAAGATAATTAATAGTAATACTAGGAAGAAGAAGAAAAGAAGAAGAAGAAGATGAAGAAGAAGAAGAAGAAGAAGAAGAAGAAGAAGAAGAAGAAGAAGAAGAAGAAGAAGAAGAAGAAGAAGAAGAAGAAAAGAAGAAGAAGATGAAGCAGAAGCAGCAGAAGGAGAACAGGAAGACGAAGTAGCAGAAGAAGAGGAAGCTGATGATGAAGGAGATAGCGGAGGAATACGTATCGAGAACATGCAATCAATAAATCCTTGAAAGTGAGTCGA
Organism: Mobula hypostoma; assembly: GCF_963921235.1. Lineage (NCBI taxonomy): Eukaryota > Metazoa > Chordata > Chondrichthyes > Myliobatiformes > Myliobatidae > Mobula > Mobula hypostoma. Next base: position 24,973,113 of record NC_086106.1, read on the forward strand.
TAGCTTGGAAGAACAGCTAAGTGATGTCCAAGTTATACCTCTCTGACTTAGCAGCCTGATGATTGAGAGGCAAGATGGATGCTGCTGTTCTGCGACAACGATATGTGTATCTATGCTCAATGATGTTGAATGCTTTACTGAAGATGGACTTAGGCCTTTGAAGTACCGTTTGTAAGACGTTCCGTTTAAAAACATTTGTGGTTTCCATATAATTCTCTGATGAAGCCTGTCAACATTATCTTAAGCAGAAGGTTGTTCATGTCAGATCCTATCTGCTCAAACTGAAGGAAGTAGAGGCGCTGCTTCCGAGGGGCAAGAAATTTAAAGTTGCTGATACTCTCTAAGTCTGACTCCCCTGATACGTTCTGGTACACGTACCTCTGTTTTTCTCCACCTGAAATCAATATTCAGCTCCTTGATCTTATTCGCAATGAATAATGTAGTATTGTCGTGACGCTATTCAGATTTCAATCTCCCTCCGTTCTACGTATTCGTTAAACTCTTGATTCGACTAAAGATATCGTCAGCAAATGTAAATATAGCAGTTGAAATAACTTTGTCATATAGTCAGAAGTGTACAGTGAGTGAAGTAGTGGGGCCAAAGCACACAGACATGTGGTGCAACTATGCTGATGGAGATTGTGGGTGAGGTATTGTTGCTAATCCGAACTGACTGGGTCTGCATGTGTGGAAATCGAGAAACCAATTACACAAGGAAGAACTGACGCCTTGAAACGTTTTGATTAGTTCTGAGGAGATAATAATATTGAATCCCGGCATATGCTTAAAGGAATTATATTAATGACTTTTAACTTAACTAATTGGTTAGCAAAGAAAAATCAACAAGAAAGGGCACACTTTAGGTAAGGTGTCAAATGTTCACAGGTCGGAACTCAGCGTTTCTCCATATTCAGCAATCCTCAATCGATCATCGCTCCTGACATCACCGAATCACGGTCCCGCACCGGGTGGAATCATACGACCTGTTCTCTCCAGAGTCTTCTCTCTTCATCTCCCGGCCAAACAAAGCACCAGGCCCTATGTTAGTGTCCCTCTCTAGATAAACTTCCTCTCAGTTCTATCATCCTAACTGGATGCAACAGATTCCTTTTCCTACTTTGTCATCACCAAGAACTCAAGCATGCTGAAAGCAGAAGAGATTGCTCTACCACGGCAATCTGCTATCACCCCCTCCAAAAAAAGAAGTCATGTCTTCATAACTTGAAATAATTTGTCATGGCAGCATTAATAACACAGTTTCCAAAGGAATTTTGAAAATGGTCAAAATCTCCAACCCATTTTTAATGTACTGACTTATCTCTCTGGTAGAATAGTTGTAACACTCTGCCCGGGGCTACAAAGGGCAGACTATATGGGGGTCTTCTGACAGTTTTAGAGGTCCTTATTCCATCATCTACTCTTCAGTTTCTGAAATTCTTGGGGGCACTACGAGTCCACATGGCGAGGCTTCCACCGATCAATTACTTGCGCCTCCTGGCAACTCCGACCGCTCAGCCACTTCGTTGAGCTCAGCTTCAGTTCCGGTTACGTCAGAGCCCAGCTCGACTGCATGGTGCAGCTGCAGACCTGACTAACCGCTTTTGATGCACATGATTTCAACTGCCTCGGCGTGTGAAGTGTTGGAACTCTCTTCCTCATTTATTGGCGAGTTATAAGAAGGCAGCAGGTACTACACCGTCATTTCCTCATCCTGCGAGTCCACATCGCATTTTGAAGGGTGTGGAGAGGGCGGTTGTAATCCTTTTGCTGCTGGGTCTTCAGTCTCCCGACGTCGCCACAGAGCCCATTTACTAGCTGAAAGGTCCAAGTCAGGCTTTGGGTCAACACGGATCTCTTGTCTTACCTCTTCACATTTCACATCACATCTCACTTGAAAAGGCTCCGAAGTGCTAAAATAATATTTGCCACTTTTCTTTTTGTCATATTAACTTTTATCGCCGAGGGAGGGTGACCGCACAGAAGCTGATTTGTAGGGTGAGTCACTGTAGTATAGTTCTTCAGCAACATCCGATAGTACCGCAGAGTCCAAGAAACGAAGCCTGGGCGCTCACAGTCTGGGTCCTTGGCTAGATTGTTGCAACCTCTATCTTAGATGGATCCATATCTACACCATGCGAGGGACTAAGTGCCCACTGAATTGGCAGACTTAACACGTAAACGTTGAGAACTGCCAATTCAAGTGAACAATCCATTAGTATGAAATTATTAATATCAAGGTTCTGCAGCTAGGTGGGAAATGATGAGTTTTCACTGGATAGATGGCATAGCTTGATCTGCTCATACTACAGTTACAGGAATCACAGAATACGTTCCCCAGCAAATAGTCCTTGTTTATCATGTAAGTTTCCCAGTTATACTCACAGAGTAGTCAAACAAAGCTATCGAAATAATTTTGGTTTACTGTTGGCAGACGGGGGTGTTAGTGTGAAGAAGATGCAAACTGCAGACCTGAGCTGGTCAGTTACTCAGAGCTAGTTGAGAAGGCCTGAAGTGATCGTATTCACTTTCAACGACTGTCAGATTTGTAAATACTTACCAGGACTGAAAATGAGCTTCAGTTTTCTGCTTATTTCATGACCTTATTTGGAATGTAGCAGCTCCATAAATTGGGGCAATTATTCACTCAAATGAATGCTTCTCAGTACACAGACAATGAGGCTGAAATGTCAACTGTTATGTCAAGGAACCTGAGAACAGAATACAACTGGAAATCACGGAAACTGCTTCATTCTTAAATATTATCGAGTTTCCTGTCCTGTTCCGCTCAATCTATCTAACTTCATAAGTACTGATTTATATTTATCAATTTACACAACCTGAGTACACAATATAAACGCCAGGACCTGATTACTCTGTAATGATTTAAAGGTCCATACTGTGCACAGGGGTTGCTGCAGACACTGAGCGTTTCAAGCAAATGTTTGCTGGAGTTGAAATAAAACTTAAATTATTTTCAATGAACTGGTTGCTTGTTAATTCCACGTTAAAAAAAAAAATCGATAATGATCAACCGCAACTGAAGAAACTGCACCGCAAAGACACCAGTAACTGAAATGTATTTTATTTCTTCCTTCAGGATAAGGTTGCGACAGGTTTTCTATTTCAAATTTCCTTTTAGATTGTTTTTTTTTTATTTTTGAACGACTTGAAAGTTGAGCATCGATTTCATAATATGAACAGAGAGATGCAATGAGCACATTGCCTTCTGAAGCATCCACATTAAAAATTTCAGTAAAGGACCTCAAAATACCGGATACACGATATTATTCAGTGGGAGTGTGCTGCCTCAGAGGGTACAAGTCTTGAAATGTACAGCTCGCCTGACTGGAAGTGAGAGTAACTGCCTATTTAAGAAACGCCTTGGTATGTTCCTGTATCGTCTCACCCTCCAGGGGTAGTTTACTTATTTTTGCAGTGACATTATTAGACGCAGTATCCACTGAATTGTTTTGATAGGATGCAAAAGTGGGCTGAGAAGTGGCAGATGGAGATCAACCCGGAGAAGTGTGAGGTGGTACACTTTGGAAGGACAAACTCCAGGGAAGAGTACAAAGTAAAAGCCAGAATACTTGGTAGAGTGGAGGAGCAGAGGGGTGTAGGGGTACAAGTTCATAGATCCCTGAAAGTTGCCTCACAGGTAGATAGGACAGATGAGTAAGCTTATGGGGTGTTAGTTTTCATAAGTCAAGGGATAGAGTTTAAAAGTCGCATTAGAGTCGCATTAATGCAGATCTATAAATATCTGGTTAGGCCACACTTGGAGCACTGTGTCCAGTTCTGTTCACTTCACTGTAGGAAGGATGTGGAAGTATTGGAAAGAGTACGGAAGAGATTGCCAGGATGCTGCCTGGTTTAGAGAGTGTGCATTAAGTTCAGAAAATAATGAAGCTAGGGCATTATTCTTTGTTGAAAAGAAGGATGAGAGGAGACAGGATAGAGGCATACAGATATTAAGAGAATTGAATAGAGTGGACAGCCAGAGCCTCTTTCCCGGGGCACCACTGTAGAGAAGAAGAAGATATGCTTTAAGGTAAGGGGTGGGAAGTTCAAGGGGTATAGTAGAGGAAGATTTTTTACTCAGAGAGTGATGGGTGCGTGGAATGCACTTCCTGAGTCAGTTGTGGAGGGCAGATACACCAGTGAAATTTAAGAGGCTGCCGTTCTGGTATATGGAGGAATCTAAGGTGGGAGGTAGGGTTTAAGGGTCGGCACAACATTGTGGGCCGACGGGCCTGTCGTGTGCTGTACCATTCTATGGTCTATTTTCTATGTTCCAAACATGACCTCGGAGCTTTAAACTCCATCCTTTGATTTCCAGATCGCAGCGAAACAGTTGCTCCGTCAACAATTCTTTGGAGCTGCTAAATATCGTCTTATATACTCTATACTGAGCCGGCAGAGAAGCAGCTGAGAGCTGAGAGGTCCTCTGTAGGGTAGATAAATCATTGTATTGATCACAAATTCTGGTTCGCTGAAAAATCGGTGCTTCGTTGTCGACTGAAGAAGTCGGAATTATCTGGCAACCATGCAGGAAAAACTCTCTGCAACAATATCGAAAAGCCAATCGTCAGAGCGGCTAACTTCAGTCATCTCTCGCTTCCAAATGGTGTGGCTCTTCAACAAAGACTGTCAGCGACGTGTCGATGACAGACTCTGACACCTTTTTTTCCGGGCAGGCAGCTGCGATAAATTCCTGAACTTAACCCAGTATATTGACGATGACTTTGAAATGCGACAAGTTACAGGAGCAGTATCCGTTGACTTAACAGCAGCATGCGACATTGTGAATTACAGAGGCCTTCTACAGACTTTATCTAAAATGTTAAAGAACGAACCCACAGTTAAAATAATAAGTAGGCTCCTAGAAAATCGTAGATTTTATGTAGAAATGAATGGAATTGAGAGTATGTGGCGTCTACGAAAGCACGGACTACCACAGGGCTCAGTCCTGGCACCTCTACTATTTACTGTCTGCACAAATGATCAGCAAACCTTTCCTAACACTGGCAGGTTTATCTATGCAGACGACGTTTGCATAGCAACACAACCAAACTCCTTCCAAGAAGTTGAAGTACGACTTACAGCAGCCCTCGAAGCAATGAAGCAGTATTATGAAAAAAAAAGTCTCTGAACCCAAATCCATCAGAAACTCAAGTGTCTGCATTCCACCTGAGGAATCCAGAAGCAGCTCGGAAACTCAAGAACTTCTGGTGTGGGAAGGAGTTTCATCACCATCCGACTCAAATATACCTGGGCGTGACACTGAGCAGGACGCTGGCATTTTCCACCGATATCCTAAACCACCGAGGGAAAGTTGCCGCTCGCAATTCACTTTTGAAAAATTAGCAGCACGAAATGGGGAGCTAATGCTCACACACTTTGATCAACTGCCCCAGCGCTCTGCTATGCACCTGCAGAATACTGCGCACCTGCGTGGGGCAGATCAGCCCATGCGAAGAAAATAGACCCGTTGATTAACGAAGACGGCCGAATAATCACGGGCATACTATACCCACACCCACAAACAATATTTACAGACTTGCAGGCATTGCTCTCTCAGAGATCGGAAGACACACTACAACAAAAACTTGAAGAGGTAAACAGAACTCGGATCCACTGCACCCAACTACAGCTTCAGGAACTTGTTCATACGCTTTCAGTATATACTGCTTCACAATATCATAATCAAGTGCTTGCTCAAAAAACTGAGGCGCTCTACAAGAAGGGTCAGAGCCATCTCTATTTTCTGAGGAGACTGAGGTCCTTTAACATCTGTCGGACGATGCTGAGGATGTTCTGCAAGTCTGTGTTGACCAGTGCTATCATATTTGCTGTTGTGTGCTGGGGCAGCAGGCCTGAGGGTAGCAGACTCCAACAGAATCAACAAACCCATTCGTAAGGCCAGTGATGTTGTGGAGATGGAACTGGACTCTCTGACAGTGGTGTCGGAAAAGAGGATGCTGTCCAAGTTGAATGCCATCTTGGACAATGACATCCATCCACTACATAATGTACTGGTTGGCACAGGACTACATTCAGCCAGAGTCTCATTCCAATGAGATGCAACCCTGAGCCTCATAGGAAGTCATTCCTACCCGTGGCCGTCAAGCTTTACAACACCTCCCTTCGAGTGTCAGACACTCTGAGCCAATAGGCTGGTCATGGACTACTTTCCATCTGGCATAATGTACATGTTGATATTTAATTAATTCTGCTTTTATATTACTATGTTTGTACTCTATTCTTCCTTGGTACACATGTAACGAAACCCAATTTCCCTCGGGATCAATAAAGTATGTCTATCCATCTATCTATCTATCTATCTATCTATCTATCTATCTGTCTGTCTACTTATCTAAAAGGTGAGATATTGTGAAAGGAACTAAACACTGTCTTTAGGTTGCGCCGAAATGGTGGATTCCCGGCGCTGCTGCCCCTGTAAGAAAACTTTTGCAGGTGTGTTCTTTGCAGACGGTTGCACACAGTTCCAGGATATCAACCCATAGCGTATAAATATATGAACAGTTTGTCTCGAGTTGAAACTCCATTTACACGTGTAGGTGTGGACTGTCTTGGGCATTTTAAGGTGAAGGGAAAAATCAGCGCAGTGAAGAAGTATGTGGTTATATTAACCCATTCATGTATACGAGTTCTTTACATTTAGGCGATATCTTCTTTGGATACAAATTATTTTGGTAGCTTTATAGCAAGAGAAATACAAGTTAGGGAACCAATCTCGGATAATAATGCAGACGTTAGTGAAACTGACAAGTGAGGTAGGCCGGACCATTGAAAACTGGAGCCATTCCGAGCTCATTGATGTCCTCCTACAGAAGGGAATTAAGTGGATTTCGAGCCGCACCCACAGGTGGTTCATATCATGGTGGAAACTTCAGATATTAATTAGGTCTGAGTGAACGTATATTAGTTCCAACATGAAGGTATACAATCTGGACGAAGTGGTTTTTCCACGCAGTCCTTTGCAAAGAAGTGGCTATTATCAATGTGGTGAAATCACTAATGCATGCCTTGACCACACTGCTTTGGAAGAATAAACATTAAACCATCTGTTGGTTCTGAAGAGCACACAATGCCCTTCAGGGGTGTTCCTAAAAGCGGGCATATTTACTCGTCGTAAATGGAAGCAACTAGAATATACGACGAAAATGACTCGGAAATAGTCGGCCAATGAGTACTTACCATTGTTACCGGATCGTCATAAAATATCAAGTATAGCGCACATTTTCTTCGCAGGGGATATTATGATTATAGTTTAAACGCAGCGCCTCAGAACACATTGAAAATTCAAGTTTTTTCAAGGAAGAAGATGATTTCCGCAGTAGGTGTGCATCAAATCTCTCTTCCGGGCACGTTTTTAACAAGATTAGTCTTTCACTTGAGCCACTGGTTTGAGTAACTACAGTCCTCGAGCTGCTGGTTGATTGTCCTGAGGATTTTGACTGAGTTACTGCCTTGACAACTCCATTATGTTATGGTATCCTCTGGCCTACGACATTTGCATGTATGTTAAGATGTTTATGGATGAAAATATAATCTCTGCTATTTCAGTTGACTGTAGTAATTATGATATTGCAATAACTGATGGCGGAGATGTAGTAGCCCTGTATCTGTTTTCTGTCTGTCTGTATTGTATATTACGTTGTTAGATTTATCGTTACGATGATTTATCATTTGACGTTGGGATTGTTGAAGGAAAATTATATAGTCACATATTCAGCCTTTGTGCCGTAGATTTAGCATAGCTTTGATTTATTTTGTGCTTATTTCACTATTGCGCTTATTTTGCTAACTGTGCTTTTTACGCAGAACGCCTCAATATCGATAATTTTTATCACCTGTCTTTTCTTGTTTCGTTATAAATTATCGAGCATCCTTTGTCGACCTGATAATCACTTATTTTGAGGCACATAATACACTGTTAATTCGCTTCTTCATCATCTCTGAGGATTTGTATTATATATTTTTTTTCAACCTGCTGCTACGAGTGGCGACGAGGTACTTTCATACCAGCCTGAGACAATTCATCATTATCATCATCAGCTGCCATGCCCAGTTTGAGCTTTGACTGCCATGGTCCATACACTCCTCTTTCGGGTCAAGGGAATCAATTCATTGCTATTCATTTCTAGTTCTTTGGCTGCCATCATCATTTGTCTGTGCCTTCCTTTTGCTTTCCTCCCTTCAATCGTTCCCATAATTATCGTGCATTAAAACTCCTCTTTCCTAATCACATATCCAATGAAGTTACAATGACCTACTCAATGCACAGCACTTTTTTTTTTCTTCAGAATGGTCATCGAGACGTTCCGGTTAAAAACTAAAGAAAAAGGAACACGTGCTTCCGGGACATTGGTTGTTCCCCTGTTCGTAAACAGACAGTACGGCTTATAATAACAGAAGATAATCATAAACTGGACAGTATATAAAGAAGGATTTAGCATGTGTGTTTTTTTTTATTTCAATGCGGCATCAAATCTGACGTACCTGAATAGAGCAAATTAACAGAACACTGACAATTTGTTGATGCTCTTTGTGAACACTGATTGGTCGTTCAGTTTAGAACGTGGAAATTTACGACAGAAGATATAGAAACACTTGCTGGTTACACAGCTCATATTTAAAAGAACAATTAACATAAATGTATCAATGAAAACCGCAGCAGAGACGCAATTCAGTTGCGGTCAGGAATGAAATTCAGCGTGAAAAACTTACAACGTCTGAGCAGATACGTTCCTTCTGTCTTTCTTTTCTTGTAGGGGCTCCGACACATCATAACAATGCAATTTTAAAGGTGAAAGTTGCAGAAATATGCAACAAGGTAAGACATGCCGGGCAAACAGGAATAAACGGACTGCACAAGTAAGAGCAAGAGAAAAAAAAAAGTCAAGGGTCAGTTTCCAAAGAGCACCAATCAGCCTGACTTTGACGATAAATTCTGATAAAGAACAGCGTCAACGGACGTGTAGCCTTGAGATTTACAATCTGTAAATTAACAAGAGACAATCAGTAAGGGATAAACAGAATAGAACGGTAAAATAATAGACACTCTCTCGGCTGCGACAGTCAGTCTTTCCAATGAGCGTGAAAAAGAAGCTGGCAGATAATCAACCTATTGTGGAAAACAGATAACTACTGTATGAATGACATTAGTAATGGAAAATGCAAAAGTCAATAAGACCAGCAATGTGGGTCGCTTTTGGCTGAGAAGACTACAACTTGATTGGAGATGCATCCAGCGTTTGCTTGCAAATCCCTGCAAAATCAACTGAAGGTGAAGTAATAAAGGTACTGGATAATGCCACAGCAGTGTTGAGTATATTTCAGAATTTTTCCAGCGGATCAAGAGTAAAATAGTATCAACTGAATATTTCACACACTAGTTATACATTGCATTTCCGTTCCTTGCACCATCCCTAGTTTGGAGTATTAAACCTTTTAACCAGCACAGGGTTGGGAACCAGATTACCTTCATTAATGATCATCAATCACTTATGTCTATTCTAGATCCAGATAAGCATGTTTCACTGTGGGTAACGGTACGAATACAGAGACAAACGGCTGAGACAAACTGAAAACTTCTCAAACAAGGAGAACAAAGTTTCAGTTTGGGAGACAAATAGTTCTGGCGAGGAAATAAGTTGGTGATCAAAAGCGAATGCATGAAAAGTTTAAGGACAGAACTGGATCACTGCCCTGGACAGTAGAGATTATGTTCTATATCCTCCGGAGACAGCACATTGAACAGTTGGGGAAATTAGAATCAATCGATGAGAAGAAAGAACTCCAGAGAAGTCAGAAAAGCCTTCTGGATTCCCAGACTCAATTCCTGCTACCCGAAATTTGGCAGCCCCCAGTCTGATATTGGTTTATTGCAACAAATTTCACCTGTCAGGTAGAATTATACTCCCACTGCCCTTGACAAGAAAGAAGATATCCCACAGGTAAAAGAGAATTATCCAGAGACAGTGAACCTACGAGTCTGAATGAGGCAATTCAAACTTCACGGTACTGTGGATGTTAATAGTTTAAATATATTGTTTGATAAAGCATGAATTGGATGGTGACATAACTCATTACATGTTTCATAAACTTAAGTGCATGAGCGGCAAAAGTCATTACGCCGCGCCATGAAAAAAAAACGCTAAGTAGAAACGCTTTCTATGCTCCCGTCTGTTTCCTTAGATTATTTTGACTAAATAACAGTGAAGTCGGATGTGAATCACCGAGTGTTCCTTGAAGCCAGATGGTTCCTTGAAGCCAGATGGACTATTACTCTCACCCTGTCTCTTGCAAAAACACCACCCCCTTCTTGCAATTCCTCCATCTCCGCCGCATCTGCTCTCAGGATGAGGCTTTTCATTCCAGGAAGAGGGAGATGTCTTCCTTTTTTAAAGAAAGGGGCTTCCCTTCCTCCACTATCAACTCTGCTCTTAAACGTATCTCCCCCATTTCACGTACACATGCTCTCACTCCATCTTCCCGCCACCCCACTAGGAATAGGGTTCCCCTGGTCCTCACCTACCACCCCACCAGCCTCCGGATCCAACATATTATTTTTCGTAACTTCCGCCACCTCCAACAGGACCCCACCACTAAGCACATCTTTCCCTCCCCCCACCCCACTGCATTCCGCAAGGATCGCTCCCTACGCAACTCCCTTGTCCATTCGTCCCCCCCATCCCTCCCTACTGATCTCCCTCCTGGCACTTATCCGTGTAAGCGGAACAAGTGCTACACATGCTCTTACACTTCCTCACTTACCACCATTCAGGGCCCCATACAGTCCTTCCAGGTGAGGCAACACTTCATCTGTGAGTCGACTGGGGTGATATATTGCGTCCGGTGCTCCCGATATGGCCTTTTATATATTGGCGAGACCCGACGCAGACTGGGAGACTGCTTTGCTGAACATCTACGCTCTGTCCGCCAGAGAAAGCAGGATCTCCCAGTGGCCACACATTTAAATTCCACATCCCATTCCCATTCTGACATGTCTATCCACGGCCTCCTCTACTGTAAAGATGAAGCCACACTGAGGTTAGAGGAACAACACCTTATATTCCGTCTGGGTAGCCTCCAACCTGATGGCATGAACATCGACTTCTCTAACTTCCGTTTAATGCCCCACCTCCCCCTGGTACCCCATCAGTTACTTATTTTTATGCGCACATTCTTTCTCTCACTCTCATTTTTCTCCCTCTGTCCCTCTGAATATACCCCTTGCCCAGTCTCTGGGTCCACCCCCCCCCCCCCCCCCCCGCCACCCCTTGTCTTTCTTCCCGGACCTCCTGTCCCATGATCCTCTCGTATCCCTTTTGCCTATCACCTGTCCAGCTCTCGGCTCTATCCCTCCCCCTCCTGTCTTCTCCTATCATTTTGGATCTCTCCCTCCCCCTCCAACTTTCAAATCCCTTACTCACTCTTCCTTCAGTAGTCCTGTCGAAGGATCTTGGCCTGAAACGTCGACTGCTCCTCTTCCTAGAGATGCTGCCTGGCCTGCTGCGTTCACCAGCAACTTTTATTTGTGTTGCTGGTGTTATGAACGCCGTCTTCCACTCATCTTCATAGCGGTCTATAGAACCAGTTTGGTGAAGCTCCTGTTTGAGAGTGTTTTAATGCACTATCCATTGAGTGGAGAGTTTGGCGTTGTATATATTTATTTTGTAAAGTCTACAGTAGTGAATGCATGGATGAACACCACAATTTATTCTCTTTTCTTACACATAATGACTCTACACTGGCGCTGAAGACTGGGATTTTTGAATGGGGGCATTCCGTAGCGCATCGGAGATATACTCATTCAAGACTCTGGCCTCAGGATGAGTGAAGTATAACAGACGAATCGGGCAGGGGAGATTCCCAGGAGTTATGGTCCTCCTGCTGCTGTGAGGCAGCAGAATGCAGGTTTCCATTTTACTAAAGGCAATGGCTAAGTAAGTGTATTCCTGGGGGAATTTGGTAAGGTCGTGAGATTTACCGGGTGAAGTCAATTGAAGTTGCAGGCAGATGACTTCCCCAGCTCATCACTGAGCCTGATGACTTGGCGAAATGAGGGTGGTAACTCAATACGATATGAGTTTTGGGTGAGTCGGTAAGTACGAATTTGTGGACACGACCTATTTATTCTCCGATGTTCAATTTAACAGGTCCTCTGGGCGTTCTGACCATCTTAATCCCAATGGGAGTCCATCACGTTCCGTTTATGCAGAGGTGCTAGAGATCAGCTGGATGGGGGGTCGGACTTGCACACAGAGAGCCATTTCCAGAAGGTTGCATTCTGCACCGAGTAGATTATGGACTTCTATCCACGTAGAGCTGTCGAGGCGTGGAGGAAGACAGAGTGAGAGAATAAGGCTTTGTTACAGGAAGGACCAAGAAGGAATTCATCTCCACCTGCTTGTGCCGTTTCTTGGGCGAAGTGGGAAAAGGATGTGTGGGTGATCGGAAGCTGCGTAGTAAGGGCAAATTATGTTACTGCACTAGTCCTTCATACTGTTGGGTCTGGGAGCTGTAAGCGTCTGGGCAATAAGCATCTCCTGCTACCAGCGTTGGTTCTGTGCGCCTTGATGATGAGGATCCTGCAGCCTGAACTATTTCTGGGAACGAAATAAGCTTCCTGGATGTTATTTTATGGGGTCGTCCCATCAGCAAGTTGTGAATTATGATGGCTAGAAGGTTAGAAGTATTTGTGTTCGTTGGGCCTCTCACCGGTGTACAACCCGCACAGGCGCCCTGATATACTCTGATGCTAATAGGCGAATAGCGCTTTCAAAATCCAGTCCTGAAATTGACGATGTTAACGAGAACCGAGCATGAAACACAAAAGGCGAATTATCTGATATGCTAATCACTATCCACTTCCTTGATGGTCGAATAGCGGAAGCAACTAAACAACGTATTTGTAATAATTATTACAAATATCCGTTTTATTTTCCCAAATCAAGGTGGCCGCGACAGAGTCCCAATTTAGGAGAGAGATTAGGAGGGCTATCTTGGCTCTGTGCATGGAATATGGAGATAGCAGGAGCTCGAAGTGTAAGATACCACTAGTACAGGAAGTTGGAACATTTTGTTGCAGATCTGTTGAAGCGTTCGTGTACTGCAATGTTGGACTCAGAGCTAGGAGGTAGAATGGCGTTCTATTGCTTGTGCGATATGAAAGGTTGTTTGAAATTGGCGACCGGCTGATCAATAGCTTCCTGCTCCTATGGGATCCTGTGCTTCTGTCGACAGTTGATTTCCTTTGCAAGACCATATTTTGTTGGGTCAATAACTGGATCACCCATCCTGTAAAAAATGTAGAACAGGCTTCACTTAAAAACCAGAGCAGCGGATCCGACATACAAGTAAACGCGCACGCCAATCTGAAGTTAACACATCCAAATATTCAACTGACGATGGATGTGGAGAAGAATTGTTGACTCCCCATCGTGGACATTCTAATAAAACTGACACCGGATGCTAGTGTTGGATGCCAGATAACACGGATTTATACATCAAAATAATAGCCTCCATCACGCCTCACAATGCAGAGCGGTGTTTTCAATGTGGATTAACCATGGGGAGGCTATTTCGGAGCAGGAGACAATTGAGCACGACTTTTATACAGAATGGTTACCATGGGAATGAAATTTATCGGGGCCTTAAAAAGGAAGATGGGAAGAAAAACAAAGAAAAAAAAAAAACGGGGCACCTCAGATCGCGGAAGAAGCTCCCACCTGTCTTCCCTATTTCGCCGTTGGTTATGAAAAGTCTCCAGGATCCTGAAGAAGTGACGGATTAATGCCTCCCACAAACAGGAACGGGAGCTCACATTTCAGTTTTTGTGGTTCAATGCTGACCCGGGACTCCGTGCGGCTAGATTCCCTATTGCATATAAAGCAACGAGTTTTGCCCAGACGGGACAAGCCGTGGAAACTTGAAGTTGGCAGAGGAGCTGTGTAGCTGTGTGCACTTGGTTTACTTGGAGAAGTGTACGGCCGCAGAAGATGGCATAGGCAATCCCTACACGAGTGCAGTCGACGACGCCAAGCTACTGTCCTGCGCCGATGGCTTTTGGACCAGCTGGTAAAGAAAACGTTGAAATAAGACCAGAGAATTAGAAAGTCATCAAAGAGAAAGTTGAGACTATAAGTTAGAACAGGAAGAGAAGTTTACACACAATAGGAAAAAGGAAACGTATTCGTTCAGGACTAGCCAATCAAGAAGGACTGATTTGGGAATTGAGTATGTATGTCACTGGACTTGACATGTCTACACTTATTCCTCATGCAAATGACAGAGTTTGGCACCGAAGTGTAGATTATGATCGACACTTTGACAGTTCGAACCGGCAGTAAGTCGAGGGGAGTATATGTGGCATCAAGTATCGCACATACTCTTACGTGAAATTTCTATATACAGAAAAAGAAAGGTTTCCTGAACACATTTTACAAGCACCACCTCATCGAGTCCTTTTACCGCATGGGAGTTCCAGACAATATGTGGGAAGTTATTGTCACCTATTTAACAACCCTGTGTTTCTTGCATTGCTCTGCGAAGTCTCTACAAATTTCTTCCTTTCAGACCCCGATTACTGAGTGATCTGTAATATAGACCGATTGATGTGGACATGCCTTTCGCAATTCCCAGCTCATACATAACGCCTCACTTAGTTGAGTTATTTACGTTGTACTGATTGAGCATTGTCATGAATTTTCAATAACTCGTAACACAATCGTTTCTCATTTGAATCCTGCTCTTCTCTCGCGTCCTAAGCAAAGGAACCACGGGATAATGAGTTGTTATTCCTATCAATTCTGCACCAAGTCTCACAACTGGCTACAATATATAATTTCCTGCGTCCATCTATGCCCTGAGCTGAACTGACTTTGTGAAGATTCCTCTAGTAGTGAAATAAACGCAAGTCAGGACATCCGGTTAGTCCTGACGAAGGGTCTCGGCCTGAAACGTCGACTGCGCCTCTTCCTATAGATGCTGCCTGGCCTGCTGCGTTCACCAGCAAATTTGATGTGTGTTGCTTGAATTTCCAGCATCTGCAGAATTCCTGTTGTTTGACAACATTCTCAAAGTTTTGATTGCTGATATTGTCTGAAATGTTAACAACGTCTGTCTTTCTACTATCTGCTCTTACACTCTACGGCCCAACACTACCAAATCTTCAGAGTAGGACATTGTCCCTCCTCTAATTTAATTGTAACCATCTGTTCTGTAGAGAACGCACTTTCCTTGGAAGACAGCTGAATAATCCAAAAATCTCACGTGCTCCCTCATAGACCAACTCTTTATTTAACTGTATCATTTACCAACTTCTGACCTCACGAGGGCGTGGCACAGGGAACAATGCTGAGATCACAGCTCTGGAGATCCTATCCTCTAGCGTAGATTCCAAATCATTCAGATCACTGCAGAACCTAGTCAGTCTTACTATTAATGTCACTGCTACTTATGTGGGCCACGATATCTGGTTGTTCGAACACCCATCTAAAATTCTGAAAACCCGATTCGGGAGGTCCTGGACACTGGCACTGTGGATCAACAGTTCCGTGAGAGCAGCACTTACTGGGCAACTCAAAGCTTGTGTTGCCGGTATTCAGTAGCAGTACAAGATACGCAGCCATGATCCGCGCAACATAAATATGGCAGCAAAACAACACTACAGGAACAACATCGAGCCACAACTTTTACCAACTACCACCTCAACTTACGACAAGGTCTGTACACCATCGCAGACTCAGAGCTAAAGGCAGTGGATTTTCCAACATCGCTGCCTCTCTCCCAGACGAGCTAAATCTTTGTACGCTTGATTCCCTGTTGCCAATACTGAGCCCCTGAGGAGACCTGCAAATGATGTGACCGGCAACCTGGTTATTTCTGAGGCTGAAATGCGCAGGTGTTTCCAACGAATGGACATTCACCAGACTGTGGGACCGGACGGCATCCCAGGGCGGGTACTCATGAAGTGCGCTGCACCACAGGCGGATTGGGTAACAGACATTCATAATCTATCCGCCTCCCAATGTAGAGTGCCATCCTGCATCAAAACATCGGTCATCGGTTATTGTTCCTGTATCTAAAATGACCAAGGTAACATGTCCGGACGCCTGACGTACTGTTAGACTCTCCTCGGTAACAAGCAAATGCTTTGAGTGGCAGTTAGGGACTATATCTGAGGCATGCTACAACCATACTGAACCCCCTACAATTCAGCTGTCAACATAACCGTACAGTAGATGACTCAATAGCCCCATTAATGCATGCCTCTTCGTCGGTTATGTGCCGCAGCCTGTCTCTTCGTTGGTTATCTGGAACAGTCTATGCTCGAAACCTATACTGATATTGTTCCCCAACTTTTCCTTCTCTGCATTGACGACTACATTGGTGCTGCTTCCTGCACAAGTGCAGAGTTCGTCAATTTTATCGACTTTACTTCAAACTTCCACCCAGCCATTTAAATCACTTGGCCCATCTCGGACACTTCTCTCCACTTTCTTGATCACACGGTCTCCATCTCTGGAGACAGACTGTCCACTGAAACCTTCTATAAGCCCACTGATTCTCATAACTACCTGGCCTATACCTCTTCCCACCCAGCCACATGCAAAAATGCCATTCCCTTTTTCCAGTCTAGGCCGCATCTGCTCCCAAGATGAGGCTTTCCGTTCCAGGACATCTCAAATATCCTCTTTCTGAAGGGGCTTGGTTTCCCTTCTGCCGTCATGTCTGATGCCCTCACCCGCATCTCCTCCATTTCCCGCACTTCGGCCCTCACCCCATCCTCCCGTCACCACAACAGGGACAGAATTCCCCTTGCCCTCACCTACCACCCCACCAGCATCCGGATCCAGCAGATTACCCTCCACAACTTCAGCTGCCTTCAACAAGACACAACCTATATGCACATTGTTCCTCTGCAGCCCTATCCGCCTTCTGCAGTGATCGTTAGATCCGCCACACCCTGGTCCACACGCCCCTTCCCACGGATCTCCCGCCCGGGACTTATCCCTGTAAGCATAAGTGCTACACCTATCCCTACACCTCTCTTGCCACCATTCAGGGCCCCAACCAGCCCTTCCAGGTGAAACAACACCTCGCTTGTGAGTCTGTTGGGGTTACCTGTTGCATCGTTGCTCCCGGTGCGGCATCCTCTATATCGGTGAAACCCGAGGCAGATTGGGGGACCGCTTCCTCGAGCACATCCGCTCCGTCTGCCACAACAGACAGGATCTCCCGGTTGCCACCCACATCAAGTCTGCTTCGCATTCCCAATCGGATATGTCCATGCATGGCCTCCTATGCTGCCATGATGAGGCTAAACTCAGATTGGAGGAACAACACCAAATATACCGTCTGGGTAGTCTCCAGCCTCTTGGTAAGCAAATTGAATTCTCCAGCTTCCGGTAATTCCCTTCTCCCTCTTCCCCCATGCCAGTTTTACTCTGCCCCCTCCCCCAGCTGCCTATCACCTCCCTTAGGGTTCCGCCTCCTTCTACTACCCGTTCTGTTTTCCCCTATTTCTTCTTCACCTTTTCTGTCTATCCCCTCCCTGCTTCCCCTTCCATACCCCTTTATCTTTTCACTTTCTGCTTTTTTTTTCACCTGGCTCCTAGCAGCCTCTCCTTCCCATCCTCCCCAACCTTCTCTATAGGGCCTCTGCCCCTTCCCTCTTAAGTCCTGATGAATGGTTCCGGCCCAAAATGTCGACTGATCATTTCTCCTCCACCGTGTTGTGTGTGTACCTCTGTTGCTTATGTATTAATGTTGTTCTTGGACTACCGTTCATCATTCAAAACTGTAATTCCCTCCAGGCTCAAAAAGAAGTTCAGAGACATCGGTCTTCACTCTGACTTCTGTAGCTGGATCCTGGACTTTCTGTCAGTTCGCTGCAGGTGGTAAGAAAGGCCCCCTCACCACTGCCCCTCTGACTCTGAACACATGCGGCCCGGATCTGTGTACAGAGCCTCCTCCTTTACTCTTTGATTCCCAGTTACTGTATCCCTACGCCGATTTCCAATCTGGTAATTAAATTTGCTGAGAACACTACATGATTGACCTAAACTCAACCAATAATGAGGGAGATTAGAGAAAAGACTTCTCTACCCTGACACAGTGGCATCAAGAAAACAACTTCTCTCCTAATGTCGCCGAACAAAAAAAAACAAAGAAACAAACAAAGAAGCTGGTTGCTGACTACAGACAGAATGGAGACAGGCTAACCACGATTGACATCAATGGATCTTTCATCCTCAAGTTCTTCGGCATACAAATCACTGAGGATGTGACTTGGTCGGTACATACCGGTTGTGTGGTAAAAAAGGCAACAAAAAAAAACGCCTCTTTCACCTCAGAAGTTTGAAGAAGTTTGGTATTGAAGTCCAAATACAAAGAACGCTCTATTTGGGCACAACTCAGAGCATCCTGACTGGCTGCCTCACTGCGTGGTATTAGAACTGTATTTCCCTCAATCGCTGAACTCCGCTGACAGTTGTGCGGACAACGCATCTGCAGATGCGACCTACCCACTATTCACGACATTTACAAAGAGATGTGTGTAAAAAGGGCACGAAGGATCGTTAGAGACCCCAGACACCCCAAGCACAAAGACTTCCAGCTGCTACTGTCCGGGATACGGGACTGCAGGATAAAATCCAGGACCATCAGGCTCCGGAACAGCTTCCTCCACCAAGCCATCAGACGTATTAACTCATGCTGATACAATTGTATTTCAAGTTATTTTCACTTCCCTGTTGTACATCCTATTTATTATATTTGTTTTTATAAATTGCACATTGCATATTTAAAAGGAAATGTAACGTGAAGATATGTACTCATTTAAATGAAGGATGTATGTAATAAACTCAATTCTATCCAATTCAATTCATATTGCTTCTCTCTCACAGAAAGAGGCTCGATCCCGGAGTGTACACCGCTGTGATGTTTCTCTGCTACCTCATGCCCCCAAAATTATCTATAGTAGCGTATCTGTTGTTGAGGGAGATTTCCACAGAGCTCTCTGCACTGGCTTTTTAAGTCCTTTGTCTTTCTTGTCACCCATTCCCCTGCCTCCTGTAACTCTGGGGCACCCACGATCTTTGTGCCCGATCTATCATGCCATCAGCATTTCGAAAAATCCAGCGTTCATCCATTTCCAGATTCCGCTCCATAAAACGGTGTGTAAGAATCTGAAATTGCATGAATTTCATCCAGGAGTAGTTGTCAGTGATACTGGAGAATTCCGAGTTTTCTCTTCCAATATCCGACAAGGAGTATATGCAAATATTACGGTCTCGATTATGATTCCGTCCAGACACGCCGAATGCTTCCTTCTTCCAATACATATTGCGTGGTCGTTGAGTTTGTACTGCATTTTTTGTGTATTCCGTTCAAATTTTCTGCCTGGCATATTACAGCTCATGCTGAGCAAATATAAAGAATGAAAGAAAATAACAATCAACAAACTACGGGGAACAATGCCTGCTACATTTCGAATTCTCTTAACCACGCCTAATCTCGCTGTAACATCGAGGAAGCAAGTCCTCAAGTTCACTTTGCAACAGTGTCCACTCCACCGACTACCGCACCGCTTTCCCCTATCTTTTTCGAATATTTTCGTGTTGATCAGCCCATATCAGTTTTCAAGACACGAAAATGCCCCGAATTGGTGGTTTATGCATTCGAATCGGCGAACGCCAGAGACCTCTGTCTTATCATCTTTGCGATCTCCAATTGGCAGCAGTTTGAAACACCAAACCACCGCGAGCAGATGCCTTATTTTCTCAATCGGCGAACCTGTCAGAGCTATGTTTTCTCACGCTTTGTATCTCCGATAAGCTCTGGTTAAAAGATCAAACAGCCGCAAGTTGATGCCGTGTGTACTCAATAGGCAAACTTGAGAAAGCTCCGTCCCAACACGGCTCCGATCTCAGACTGCCGGCATTTCAAATACATATTTCATTAATTTCCATTTCCAACAGTTCACATACGCGATTTTTCATCGCACATCGTAGCCGAGATTTCACTTACATCATTTTCAATTTATTTATTTCTGTATTCATTTAATCAATCATTCATTAATTCATCTGTTGATTAAGTAACTGCATAATTAAATTATTTATTGTTTGTCTATTTATTTGCTAAAATTTCAGTACAGTTGGTGCCTTAATATTCAAGATTATGAAAGACAAATCGGTAACTATGGAGGTATAAGGAAATTAAAGCTCTACAGACTATTTTTGCTGAGATCACACCGAACCCCAGTGTAATCACAAAACCCGAGACAAATCCACGTTCAATACTAAAACAGTGCATTCGTCTTCCTATTCGACTGTGGCACTCTGCATTTCCACTCTTCCCTCAACCATGAGCTTTTTACAACCTCACCAGCATTAAATACATATTTTTTTTTATTGTAGGTCTGCAGAGCAGTGCCTCACATTCGATGTAATTTGTTGCATTTGCCTTGCGTATGCGCTGAGCTTCTCTTTGTTTTCTTCTGGCCTCTTTAACCCGAGGTCCCTTCAAGTTGAACAGAGAAAATAGTGCAGTACAGCATAACATTGAGCCTTCGGAATACGGTGCAGTGGAGACCGATATAAATCAATTCATGATCCCTCTAACATTTCGCCACACCTTTGTCCTCCATTTGTCCTATATCGATATGGAAGCAATACTCTCTAATATCAGTTTATCAGCCTCTACCTGCAGCAGTTGCTGCGGAGTTTGGAATTTTACAGGAGGATTGCATTGGAATTCTCCAGGAATGATAATAATAACAGTAACAACAATAATAATAATAATAATAATAATAATAACATATCAATAACAATACTATGTAACCATTGACGTCTGACTAAAACTGTCTTCCACTCAACTTACTGCAAACCGACTGTCTTTTTCGCTGTCTTTTGCGGCAGTGGATATCAACTTCATTTTATCCAAAACAGACTTCCAGATTTTCAAAACCCCTGGACACAAACGACAAGACTGACATCGAAGGTGAATAGAAGGGAAAGAAGGGTTGCCTGTTTTAAGCCTTTGGTCAAGCACACTCAAATTGAATCTGCTTGGTGACAGATTTCCTCTCATCTATACTTTCTGTGGAAGAAAAGCAGTCATGACGGATTGGTGCATCCAAAGGCTGAATGTGACATCACACTCTTCCTAGGCTGAGGGAGAGCTTGTCAGCCCATCCGG
Source organism: Mobula hypostoma (assembly GCF_963921235.1). Lineage (NCBI taxonomy): Eukaryota > Metazoa > Chordata > Chondrichthyes > Myliobatiformes > Myliobatidae > Mobula > Mobula hypostoma. The sequence goes on from NC_086106.1 coordinate 24,994,347, forward strand.
CGTACATGCCGTCAAGATCAGAGGATAGACTTATTTCCGTCACAAAATATAAAAACTGAAACATATTTGAAAACTTGGGGCACTGGTTGCAACATCAAGTAAGAACAAATAACCATTTTTTTTCTCTCTCTCTGAAGAAAAGTGTCTGTTTCAAGGCAAATGATTCAGACTCATCAATTTATAGGCCATCTCCGTCACACAGGTTGAACAATAGGAAGTCTTGGGCGGGGCTTCCTCACGGTTCAAAGACACGAAACAGAATCAAAACCAACAGCTGTCCCTCAATAACCTGTTGTGAACAGTTTACTGTCCAGCTTTGCAGTGCATTCTACCATAACTCTGCAGGGTCTGAGCTTCATCTCCTCGACACTTCAGCAATATTCCTTGTTGACGATGGGAGTCTTCTTTGTTTTCACACTCTGGCTCTGCTTACGGCGTGAGTACCTTTCACACATCCACATTACAGTAACTTTAAATCTGTTTGAGACCTCTGAGCTTCAACCGGCTTAAATTATTCATGTGGTTCGTCTGTGACTGCAATTCACATTTCTCCGTATTTTTTTTATTCTTAGGTTCATTGAGTCAGTCGGTGACTCAGGACCCGTCCATTGTAAACTTGAATGAGTGTCAGACTGCCACTATCACCTGCAGTTTCAAGCCTGGCTCTGGTGAATATCGCTTTCTCCCTGGAAAATTCTTCAGGCAGACCAACTCAACGGCCGAACGCAAAGAAGTCACCCGCGGGGGCAGATTTTTTACTTTGATTAAGAAAACTAACATGCAGTTTACTTTGGCAATTCGGGACCTGCAGGTGGAAGACAGCGGCACCTATTACTGTCAAGCTGTGTACAGATGGCGTGAAGCACAATGATGGGCTTCTGCTTCGCGCTGTACAAAAACATTCGCTGTAGCTTATTTCTGATTCAGACGGAGCAGAATGGATCTGCGGGTAAACTCATCTTCCTGTCTCTCTGTGGATAGTCCTGCAGTCCAAGTCCTGCAGTCCAGCAAACTGTCAGTTGTTTTATTTTTTTCTGTAGAGTCTTTATGTTCCCACCTCGCGTGTGAGCAGATATTGTTGCCGACCTGAGGTATGTGTCAATAAATGTCGACAGATGTTGAAAAATACACATTCTTGACGCCGACGGGAGACAGAATCATTCCTGAACACTTGGAACCAGTAAACGCCAGCGCTGCGAAATTAATTCCTGCTCGACTGTGTCATTGACTCGCCAGCAGATTTCAAATTCACGTAAGGTACTGTGTACAGTTGGAACGAACACAGTGGAAGAGATCTGAACAAAAATAGAAAATAATAAATATATAAATAACTCATTGTTTAAACGAGTTATTCTCCATATCGCATACAAAAAAATACAAACCTAGCGTTGTTCACGTTCTAATCTGTTTAGATTATTTTTAATTTCCATATTGCATATGTATTTTTGATTGACACGTATGCTGTGTGTTTTTTTCCTTCTCGGAATCGGTGTGCGGTGCGTGTTCCGATTTTATTCTAATTTGGTTTTGCTTTCTCACAAAGAACATATCGACCTGCCGGCAAATGGGGAATATTCTTGCTATGTGTTGCATTAACAACTCTGGAAACATTGGGAATCCTATTGTAGCGTTACCTAAGCAGATTCACGTGAGTGTAGTTGTTGTATAGTGGAGACTGAGAACAGGATCATTGTGTATCAATGGGAGACTCATACTCTAGATGGAACAGGGACAAAGGTCACGGTCAGGCCCGGTAAGTATCCACAGACACCGACGATTCCTCAAATATCTCACCCATTTTCACTATCGTTTGATAGATGATCGATTGATTTAAAATCTTGTGTGGTGTGATTCTGTAAACTGAATCTACACTCACTGCGTCGAAAGGGAAGGTGGTAAACTGAATTAACAGAGTGAGATGGAGAGGGGAATGTCTGCTATAAGTAAAGATGAAATGCTGGTGTAATCGTCGCAGAATAAATCCAACCGACTGATGTCAGACTGTGGGAAATACTGTAGGCAGCTTAAGGCATAAACCGCAAGCAGATAAGATATATATGTATATATGAAAATGTCACCGACACGCAAGAAATAATGAATCTTGTTTTCTCCAATTTATTTTCAAATAGTACAGTGAGAAGGAGAACCAATTGATGAAAAATAAGAAAAGAGAAGGGAAGATAACATTTATATAGCCGCGTGCTAAACTCCAATTGAAAATAATATTCGTCTTCAGTTGCTCAGAAAATTATACGACCAATGTGTCCCATTCAGTCTCATTACTGTGAAGAACATGTTACAATGCAAGAGGTTGTAACTTATCGGGGATATGTTATTTAAAAAAACAAGAAGCAATTCTGGATGGAGGCTCTATCAATTCGAAAAATAAAACAGGCAAATCCATCATTATTCCGAATGAAACTGGCGTTTAAAATAAACACCGCAGAACTTATATATAAAATAAGGCGTTCGGCCCATTTTATGATTGTAGGCCCTCTGCAATTATTCCATGAAATTAGTTCTTCCTTCCACATAGATGTCCAAAATATGAAACATGTTTTGATAATAGAAAGATATCGCTATTTAGCATGAGTCCCTGATTTTATTTCACTGCAGCAATTCAGATAATAATTGACAACGACAATAAATATTGTTTACTCACATTTCAAATGAAACAAGATTGCGTGAAAGCAAACTCTCCTTAACGTATTTGGGACGTGTTATTTTCCGACAGTTGTCGGTAAATCAGCAATAATCTTCCTTTACATTCATACAGAATCCATTGCTCCACCGTCTCAGAGTCCGGAACTACAAACTACACTTGCCGATACTGCCATTTTAACCTGTGGATATGACGTGAATTGTCGCAACACAATACACTGGTATGTCCAGCTTCCAGGGCAGGGACCCATATTCCTGCTCCAGGGTCAAACTTCCGGATTACAAGATAAGACAAAAAATGCCGAGGAACGAATTACTGGTTTTGTCGATCCTGGTAAGAAAATCAGATAGCTGACGATCTACAAAGTGCAACTGGGTGACGCTGCTCTGTATTACTGTGCAATGAGTCGGTTTGCAGCACTGTGATGCCGCGCATGGACAGCGCTGTTCAAGAACTAGGGTGATTCTCGTTACAAGCACACAGTGCTAGGAAGCAGCGAGGGAACAATACAAAAACTCATTTAGTTTTATCATGTAAATACACCACAGCAGAGCACGGAGACAAACGGCAAGAAACCGCAGTGTGGTGGGATTTTAGTAGAATGATAACAGAGAAAATAGAAGTACCACAAACAACACCCAAAATATACTGGGAGAAATCATTATGTCCTGATGGAAGTTCTTGGTTCGAAACATCATTTTCATGGAAGTGACCGGATCTACCGATTCCTCAAATTTCCACTTATAGAAGACACACACATTTCAAGAATATATTCCTGGAGCAGAGAGGCATGATTGCCTTAAGGAAATTCGCATTTTAGATCAGAAGTGCGTCAGGCATAGCAACATAAGTGGGCAAATCAGCCTATCCATTGTGGCCCGCCATTCCATTATTACTGTTTCCGGTTCCCAATACATTCTCCAGTATATCCATGTGGGACATGCAATCTACCAGCCATTTTGAGTGAAGGAACATCGCAAATCCGTTTGCGCCGCGTGAACGTCGGCAGAAAAGCAACGGACATTGAAATGTTACAAATTCCAAACAATAAATGCGTAATCTATTGTTTTGGAATTATACGGTATCACCAACTACAGGTATCATTACAATTCCAGAAACATATAAACATAGAAAACCTACAGCACAATACAGGTCCTTCGGCCCACAAAGTTGTGCCGAGGATGTCGCTACCTCAGAAATTACTAGGCTTACCTGTAGCCTCTAGTTTTCTAATCTCCATGTACCTATACTAAATTCTCTTAAAATATCCTATCGTATCCGCACCCATCAGCGTTTCCGGCAGCCCATTCCACAATATCACAACGCTCTTTAAAAAAAAAAAAATCTCACCCTTGACATCTTCTATGTACCTACTCCCGAGCACCTCAAACCTGTGCACACCTGTGGCAGCCATTTCAGAACTCGGAAGAAGCCTCTGACTATCCACACGATCAATGGTTAGTGTTTAATGAGAAGAGGCCGCAGCAGTTTTGAGAAAAAAATCACTTGCCAATAGTTTCACAAAAACAGTGAGAGATCAAACCATATGATACTGGTTAGTCCGACGTTTTTCTGCAGTTATGACCCGTATTCAATTCGCACAGTTGCTTGGAAAGAGATTGCACTTTCTCCCCGGATCACCTGGGATGTATGTCGGATGCTCCGGTTTTCTTCCAACAACCCGAAGTCTGGTAAGATTTGATAGGCTGATTGGTCGTTCTAAATTATCGCGTGATTAGGTTAGGATAGGATTAAATCCGGTGATTGCCGCGCTGCGTACCTCGATGTGCAGAAAGGGCAAATTCCTCACTGTGGATCCAAACATAAATAAATAATCAATCAAGAAAACAATCATAAGTAAATAAATAAGAATCAGTTTCCCTTGCAAGTCTTATAGTCGGTACGAAGTCGGCATGAATTTGTATTTTTCAGAAATTTATCCAAAGCTAACGAATGACAAATAATTTCAATTCAATGCTAACGCTATTTGTGTTTTTGCAGAAGCGATGAAACTGAATACAATGCATGCCGGGAGCTCCTTCAAAACTGCATCGATTGGTTAATCCCTCTATGGTGAAAAGGTGAAACAACTTTTTTCTGCAACAACATATACTATTACACGTCCCTTATTTTGCCATATTTAAATTAATTTCTGCCCAGTGTTCACAGTGAAGGTGCAGGAGGGTGAGTGTGGTCATGGTGCAATTATTGCGTTACATTGGTGACAGTCCAAGTCATCCATCGTAAATCTGTTAATTGCAGGAAACGGTTGAGTTTGCGACAGGCTTTCGATTTCAAATTTCCTTCTTGATCTTACCTTTGTGTACGTCTTGAATGTTGAGCGCCGATTACATAATTGTCTTCTGAAATACCATTTTGAAAATTTCAGTAATAAAACGAGAAAGTACCAGATCCACGATATTATTCGGAAGGAATGTGATACAGGTGATCAAGCAGTTAAGCTCGCCTGACTGGAAGTGCGAGTGACGGTCGATTTAAAGATCGCCTTGGAATGTTCCTGAATAGTCTCATCCTCCTAGGGTAGTTGAGTCATTTTAGCAGTGGCAGAATGAGACGTAGTATCTGCTGAATTGTTTTAAACGCCATTACTTAGTTATTTGTTTGCTTGCTTGGTTACTTATCTTTTTCTCTTTATTTACGGAACTATCAGTCTGTTCGTCTGTGCCATAATTTGTTACTTTTTTTTTGATCTTTCTATTTATGTATTTAACATTCGTTTATGTGTTCATATATTTATCTATTTATGTTATTAATTTAGTAAGTGTGTTTCTTATTTGTTAATTATCCGATAATTATTTATTTATGTATAATTTATTCCAAAGAGGAGGTAGTGTTTGAGTATAAAACCATACCATGTTGACCACAAAATTATAATTCATACACGCTCCCTTTTGGGTGTCCGGGGAACAGAAAAATTCTACTTGGTAGATCAAAGCCGCAAGTCGCCTTAACTGTTTACTCAGAATTAACTTGAAGGCATTTTCCAGCTGACCGACACATTTTTCAAATAGAAAAAAAAAACACAGCAGAGGAAGCAATGTAAGCTTGCAGCATTTTGATTAAAATTAAATAATTCATTCTAAATCGAGGGAAATTATTCAGTACCAGACCGAGTTCAATTCACATTTTGATACCTTATTTCATTGGACCGCTGTCATTTACTGATCCAAATATTTTGCAAGCTTGTTCGTTGCCGTAGATTAGATTAGATTAAACTATATTGTTATTGTGCCGAGTACAGATACAAAGCCAATGAAATGCAGTTAGCATCTGACCAGAAATGCAAAGAATAGTGTTACTTAGAAATTAACTGCGAATAAAAAGTAAGTGCTACAGCACACAAATATAAAAGTATTGAGACAGTACAATATGGGTACATTACTGCTTAGAGCTGTAATGTGAAGTTCAGCAGGGTCACAGCCTCAGGGAAGGAGCTCTTCCTGTGCCTCCCGGTGCGGGAGCGGAGGGTCCTGTAGCGCCTACCGGATGGGAGGAGTGTAAAAAGTGCATGGTTAGGGTGAGATGCTTCCAGGATAATGCATTTTGCCCTGCCCAGACATGTGTTTATGGTTAGTATGCTCACTGGTGGGCAATTGGGTGCCGATAATCCGCTGGGCAGTTTTCAGCACACGCAGGCGTGCTTTGCGGTCCGATATCAGACAATTGCCATACCACACAGAAATGTTATTGGTGAGTATGTTCTTAATGGTACAGGGGTAAAAGTCCGTCAGTATCCGGGGGCAGAGTTGAGCTTCCTTGATGTTCCGCAGGAAATAAGGCGCTGTTGTGCGTTTTTGATCAGGATGGCGGAGTTCAGGGACCAGCTGAGATCCTCGGAAATGTGGACACCAAGGAATTTGAAGCTTGATACACGCTCCACTACAGATCCGATAGGGAGGTGAGTGTGGCTCCTAGCATGCCTGAAATCCACAACAATCTCCTTAGTCTTCTGGGTGTTGAGGGCCAGGTTGTTGTCGGCACACTACGCAGCCAGGTGCCGGACCTCGTCCCTGTAGGCCGTCTCGTCATCCTCTCTGATGAGGGGAAACACCGTGGCGTCTTCCGCGAAGTAGATTATGGAGTTAGGACCATGTACAGGAACGCAGTCATTGGTGAAAAGGGAGTACAGAAGAGGGCTCAGCACATATCCTTGAAGCACGCCAGTGTTAAAGGTGAGAGTGGAGGAGGAGTGGTTGTCTAACTTAACTGATTGGGGTCTGTTAGTCAGAAAGTCCATGGTCCAGTTACAGAGGGATGAGCTGATATGAAGCTGGCGAAGTTTGGCGATCAGCTTGGAGGGGATCACAGTATTGAATGCAGAACTAACGTCAATGAAGAGCATTCTGACGTAGGAGTCGTGGTTTTCCAGGTGCGTCAGGACAGAGTGAAATGGATTGGAAATGGCATCCTCTGTAGACCTATTGGTGCGATAGGCAAATTGATGGGGGTCCAAGGTAGCGGGCAGACAGGATTTCAGATGTGATAAAACCAGTCTTTCAAGTCACTATTCAATGATGGTGGTGAGTGCAACCGGACGGAAGTCATTCAGGCCCGTGGCAGTGGAATGCTTTCGGCACTGACACGATCGTGACGTTCTTGAAACTTGTAGGGACAACTGTCTGGGCCAGGAACAGATTAAAATGTCAGTGAAGACCTCTGCCAGCTGCTCTGCACAGACTCTGAACACAGGGCCAGGTATTTCATCCGGATCATTTGCCTTCCGTACATTCAGCCTGCTCAGTGTGGCGCAAACTTTGAAGTTGGAAAGTGAGAGAGGCAGTTCATCAGGTGAGAGATCCGCGTTGAAGGTGACCTTCTTCCTTTCTCGGTCAAAGCGTAGAAGTAATTGAGCTCAGCAGGGAGGGAAGCAGAGCTGGAAGGGGTCTCAGTACCAGGTGGTTTGAAGTCTCTAATGATCTCTATGCCATGCCACATGTCCGGGGGTCCGAGGAGTTGAAATATTCCTTGATTCTCTGCTTATATATGTGTTTAGCCTCAGAGATTCTCTTCCTCAGGTTGGCCCTGGCTGAGCTGTAACCCTCCCGGTCTCCAGACCTGCAGGCTGAGTCTGATAGTAATAGATGAAGGAATACTGACTTGCTCTAACTTTATCCACATATTAAACATGTTTTCCTGTTTTTGAGAGTTCTTAGGATAGAATGCTTCCGCAAAACAGAAAATGAAACAGTTACGAGGCGCACTTTAGAAGTCCCTTACTCTTCATTTTCCAGATCTGCCTGAATTCATTCCTTACGTAAAAAGGATACATGCTATCTGTGTATTAAAGTTGCGCCATCATCATCCATTGGAGTGATTATAGGAGAGAAAGCAACAAATATTTCTGCGAAAACATTCTCGTTAGCCCGATTAATATTAGATTAATTTCATTGTATTAGCTAATCCACTGTTTATTCTGCAGAGTTCCTTAACAATTATTTTTTTTTTCATTCTCGCGTGTCCGTTGCACTCTGGCACTCGCTCTGCATAGTACAATGGTCTGTAATAGATTGGAACATATTATCGGGAATATGGTGAAGAGCATGAACTATTCTTCGCACTGCACAGATGCTGTCTGACCTTGCGGGTGTTTGTTTCAACTTCACTTTCCTTTCTGATACTGAGGACACGGTATGTTGTTTTTTGCAAGAGGTTTACATTGAAGTCTACAACGCCACTAACTTTGAACGCGTTGTCGTACACGTCGCAATACGGTGCCCTTGAACGGGATCCTATTTAGAGATGTACAAAGAATCAAACACGTAGAATTACTAGAATTCATAATAAAGAATGTCCCTCAGAACGTACCGTTTGTCACTTTACAGGCACAGATTGACCCCATTCCGTTCGACGTCTGTTCATTTTTCACATCATATGCACAGTATAAAGATCGGTGTTTTTTTCCATAAATGATTTCATATTCAGTTGAAAAGTTTTTGCATCAGAGTATGATGATATGTGAGATATTGCGTGGTGGAGTGCACTTTGCAAGTCCATGTTATCGAAAGCGTCACAGTTTGAAAACATCACCTGTTTGGGTGCTTGCTGATAGTCAAACCATGGAGGATTGGCTTCAGTAGAATTGATTTGCATTTATCCACTATGCCTATCTGAATGTGGATTTTCTTTACTTCCGATACGCCAATATTTTATGATAATTTTTAAAAGGCTGTAATCTTGCCGATTATGAACGACACACACAATAGCCCAAGGCCAAGACGTTGCATTCCACTGTTCCTAAAATGCGAGATTTGGTTTCTAATGTCTGCGGTTTGAGTGTCATTAATCAAAACATGTGGGAAACATCCCCTGGGAGGGAACGACATCCTACCCTGCTGAACAGTCGCAAGGTACAAGATTTCGTTCTGTTTTTATCTGTTTATTTCTGAGTCTCGACCTCAGAAAATACTGCGTGACAACATGATTTTAATTAGGCGGGAAATTTGCTGCTTAATCTCAACATTCTGGGCAAAGAGATATTGATTTATATCCCGACATTTCTCTCCACGAATATCCATCGATCCTTTATATCGATCAGCTTGATCATCGGGAGTTTGCAGAGCAGGTTTACGAGAGAAAAGTACTTCATTAATTACGAGATTTGTGTTTGCAATGAACAGTCCGGGTGAGCAAATTAATTAAACTTTGCTGCCATCTTGTGCAATATGTTTTCTCTGTTCCTGGCGATGCTACATGAAAGTAATGTCTCCCTCAGTTCATATACGCAAACAATCGCCACTTCCATCCGCCTAAGTAATTCTTAATTTATTCAGAGAAACGCTACGTTCATAGGCAGCATGTGAATACGTCAAAATACAATTCGCCGTGCTGAGTGCTTTTGAAGTGTTTGCCACAATCTTCCATTCGGGAGAGGCCTCCTCCTCCAAACCAGAAATTACTGACTTGGGTTTTGTAATCCACGCCCTTAATTAAGGTCACAAAACGGCGCAGATTTGACCGTTACAGCCGTTGCGCTCATATCTCACCTATGCTGCAGCTCGGTTAATGATTGTTAAAGCGTTAATATCTAGTATGGCTATATGTGATTCTTCCACGCAACAGGATCCAGGGAGGTGAAAGGGGACATGCATTCTTGGCATTTCTCTTGCATCAGAGGATTAATCCGATTGGTGGCAAAGATAACCCCCACGAAATGACTGTTTTCGTCTATCAAAGTATATTCCTCTAAAGTCGACAAGAATTTAATTTACAGAATAGTTCCAGACTTCCCTTGAAATGGCGCAGTTCTGTCTGTTCAGTATATGTGGGTTCAGTATGGTTCAAGGCACGGAGGTATACGACAGTATCGTGGTCTTTAGAACGTTAAACTCCACGCTCTCACAAACACAAATACAATGCAAAGCAGATTGAGTTGTTAGCGCCGCTACTCCTTTGAACACTCTTGCTCTAATTCAATGCAGATATTCAGGGGAACGGATCATACCGTGGACATATGGGTATATAATGATTGGTTATAATCAGACGCCACTATTATAATCACTGCATTTCAGAGGTAGTGGAGTATAAGAGAGGGATAAGTAGCAGAATGATATACTCCCAATCATATCAATAGTGGGTTGATGGCAGTTTTTCACTACCAGTTCAAAAGTGGACAGCTCATTGCGACACCACTAGGTAGTGATCAGAATTGTCTGATCTTCTTCAACCCATGATGTTCTCATACTCGTGGATTGCTTTTCCGGTGCCTACCAGATGATCAGGGTAAATGTACTAAATATGTCGTCGCCATGGGCATTCAACTCTTATTTTGGATGAGCAGACACGAAAAAAAAAGATAAATGGACCCTGAAGGAAATTTCACTCATCCATTCCTACTGGATTATCTGGGAGACTTCCGGTAGCGCTCATGGAGTGAAGTCGCGTTCTTGACTCGCTCCATTACCTCTGAGTTTTTTTTTTCTCTATGGTCAGCTATACTTTAATTAACCATTAAGGCATCAATTTTTACAATACTTTGAATTAAACTGAATTCTCTGACAATTGGATGATACTTAGATCTGCTATGTCTAAGAACGGGAAAAACGGCAAGGATGGTAAACCTCCGGCTAAACCGAAAGCTACGGATCTCCCCCCGACTTAATCACCGGTGACTTTGAAAGCGATATAGGAGTTAATTCAGAGGGAAATTTCAACCTCTGTTAGGGAGATGATTCGTACGGAAATTGCAGGCTCTGTTAAAGACCTGATTCATACGGAAATCTCAACTAATTTCCAGAAAATTGCCGATTTAATTGATAAGATGCAAACATGTATTGCGGAACATCAGTCGGCTATATCTGATCTTCAAAAATTCGCGCAACAAAGTGAGCTTAAGATGGGGAAAATCGAAGAAACAATTAATGTAATGAAGAAGAAACTGGACTTTTTGACTTTTAAAAACTCTGACTTGGAATCTAGAATGCGACGGCAGAATTTACGAATGATTGGCGTGAGGGAAGCTGTTGAAGCCAACAACCCCATGAAATATTTCTCTCAACTTTTAAAAGATGCATTCCCTACTGTATTTCCTGACCAACCACCGCTACTGGATCGTGTTCACAGAATCCCATCATACTCGTCTAGGTCAGATAGACCTAGGCATGTTATTTTACGTTTTCATTATTTTCAAGACAAGGAGAGACTGTTTCGATTCGCTCGATCTAAAGGTTTCATTGATTTTTCGGATCTTAAGTTCCGATTCGTGGAAGATTTCAGTAAACCAATCTGGGACCAACGGGTCCGTTACAGATCCGTGATGTCAGAATTCTATAAGATGGATTTAAGACCAGCGCTGCTGTACCCTGCACGTCTAAGGATTCGCATGTTAGATGGAGCCCTTCGGTTTTTTGATTCTCCATCGGATGCCTAGAGTTATCTGGATCAACTTTCATCTTCAACATCTTAATTGCCTTTTTTAAATTATCTCCGTTGATCGGAGGCTGTGAATTGGTTGGTTTTAACTTTTCTGTGCCCTATTTGGGCAGAAAAGTTTACTTTTGATTTCTTAATATGGCTGCTAAACTTTCTTTTTAACTGCGTCATTTTTTTTCTATTCCCAGGGGATTCTGGGTGGTTACTTCCCTTTTGTCATTTTACGTATTTCCTGTGCGGCCTTAAATTTTGTAGTTTTTTTTTAAATTTTATTCTGTTTTGCTTTTTATAATCACTTTATGTTAATAATCCTATTTTTTTTGTTGCTGTGTCTATTCATGAGTTTGAGGTTTATTGTGGTTTTTTTTTAATATATATTTTCCGGCTTTTGTTCTGTTCTGTGTGTATTTTAATTGAGCTAACTTTTTTTTTACTTATTTTTTTACTGTTTTACAATTAGCTGATCCTTTTCATATTTATACCTTTTTTTTAGGGAGCGTATACCGGAAGTCATGGGGGTAGTTTTAGCGCTTGCTTCTTTCTGGCGGGTCTGCTTTAGATTTTGCCTTGAGGTCTTGGGGTGGGGGGTGGTGGGAGGGGTTTCACGTTTTAGTTTGTTTCTCTTTGGGCTATATACATTATTAAAGTACTGGTTGCGTCCTTTTCCCCGGTATCTATTGTATGTTCTGTTTCCTCTCCGGGTTTGTGGGTCGCGCCTATTGTCAATCCTCCTTGTTGTGGGTTGACTTTAGGATTTATGGAGTCTCTTATTAATTTTGTCTCCTGGAATACTAATGGTCTTAATCATCCTATTAAAAGGAAAAAAGTTTTTAAAGTGTTCCGGAGACTTAAAGCACAAATTTTATTTTTACAAGAGACCCATGTACGGAGGGGGGACAGACTACGTTTTTTCAAATTCTGGAAGGCACAACAATTTCATTCGAACTCCAATGCTAAGATTCGAGGCGTCTCTATTTTTATAGATTCCTCAGTTACTTTTATACAACAGGATATTATCTCTGATCCGAATGGTAGATTTTTATTGGTTAGTGGTTTACTATTTAATAAAAATGTAGTTTTGGTTAATGTTTATGCTCCTAATATGGATTGTCCGGAATTTTATAAATCATTGTTTGATCAGTTTCCGAATTTGAACGAGTTTTCATTGATTTGGGGCGGAGATCTTAATACCTGTTTATTTCCAGCTTTGGACCGTTCGGCTCCTTTACGGACTTTACCTAATAAATCTGCAAATTTGATTAATTTTTTCCTTTCTGATTCTGGGTCGACGGACATTTGGCGTTTTCTGCATCCTCAGGAAAAAGATTTTTCCTTCTTTTCACATGTTCATCATTCCTGTTCAAGAATTGATTATTTTTTCATTGATTCTCGTCTCATTCCTTCAGTGATTAAATGTGATTATGATTCTATAACCATTTCGGATCATGCTCCACTTAAGCTTTCTATTAAAATTATGGCCAATATACCAAACAATAGACAATGGCGTTTTAATTCGCTGTTGCTTCAGGACTCGGACTTTGTTAATTTTATGAATGAACAGATTGAGCTTTTTTTTACAATTAACCATACAGAAGATATTTCGGTTAACACTCTTTGGGACACTTTTAAAGCCTATATTCGGGGTCAGATTATTTCGTATTCCGTTGCTTTGAGGAAGAAACAGAAGCAGGAGGAGATGGCAATTGTGGACAAGATTAAAGAAATTGATAAGAAATATGTTATGGCTCCTTCTGAGGAGCTATACAAACAAAGAACTGAACTTCAAATGGAACACAGTTTACTACTCTCGTCCTCGATTGTAAACCAATTAAAGAAAACAAGAAGTGATTTTTATGTTCACAGTGATAAAATTGGCAAGCTGCTGGCTAATCAATTGAAATCTAATTAGGTTAAATCTCAAATCAATCAGATTTATAACCAAATGATCGATTGATATTGGATCATGTGGGGATTAATCAAACCTTTTGTGATTTTTATTCTTCTTTATATCAATCAGAGTCTCCTCGAGATTCTAAATATATGAATGATTTTTTAGATAAGTTAGACTTCCCTCAGATTTCACAGGATATGTCTTCTTTATTAGATACTTCCATTACAATGGATGAGATTAAGAATGTTATTTTTTCTATGAATCTGGGGAAAGCTCCTGGCCCTGATGGGTTTACCGTTGAATTTTATAAATGTTTTGCTTCTTTATTGATTCCTTGGCTCTATAAGGTTTTTGAGGCTTCTCTGAAACTTGGTAAACTTCCGGAATCTTTTAATAGAGCATCAATTTCTTTAATACTAAAGAAGGATAAAGAACCTGCTCAATGTGCATCTTATAGACCAATATCTTTATTAAATGTTGATTCTAAAGTTTTTTCTAAGTTATTAGCAAATAGACTAGAAAAAGTACTTCCTTCTATTATTTCGGAAGACCAAACGGGTTTTATTAAAGGTCGTTACTCTTTTTATAATATTCGTACATTGTTAAATATCGTTTATACTCCCTCACAAAATGTTCCTGAGTGTGTTATTTCTTTAGATGCCGAGAAAGCTTTTGATAGAGTAGAATGGCCTTATTTATTTAAGGTGCTTGAAATGTTTAATTTTAGCTTGAAATTTATATCCTGGATTAAACTGTTATATCACTCCCCTGTAGCCTCGGTTCGTACTAACTCTTTAAACTCACCTTTTTTTCCTCTCTTTCGTGGTACTCGACAAGGCTGTCCTCTTAGTCCCCTATTATTTGATATTGCATTAGAACCTCTTGCAATTGCTATTCGAGAATCTTCAAATATTACTGGGATAACTCGGGGATTAAAGTCCCATAAATTATCACTCTATGCTGATGATTTACTTTTATATATTTCTAATCCTGAGAGATCCATTCCTGCTGTTTTAGAGTTATTAGCACAATTTGGTCTTTTCTCAGGTTATAAATTAAATCTTAGTAAGAGTGAACTTTTTCCGATTAATAAACATCTTCCCTTATATTATAAATTTCCATTTAAATTGATTAATAATTACTTTTCATATCTTGGGATTAAAATTACTTGTAAACATAAAGATTTATTTAAGACTAACTTTTTACCATTAATAGACCATATTACTCAACTTTCATCTAAATGGTTTCCCTTATATTTAACTTTGATTGGTCGTATTAATGCAGTTAAGATGTTTTTTTTGCCAAAATTTTTATATGTGTTTCAGGCATTGCCAATTTTCGTTCCTAAATCTTTTTTTGATAAAGTTGACTCTAAAATTTCTTCATTTATTTGGCAGAATAAGAATCCGAGACTGGGTAAAATACATTTACAGAAAGCTAAGAGAGATGGAGGTTTAGCATTACCTAACTTTAGATTTTATTATTGGGCTATTAATATTCGACATATGAAATTTTGGTTACTTGACCGGGACATACTATCTATTCCTAAATGGGTAGCATTGGAATTACAATCTGTTCAGGGTTATACACTTGGTTCTATTTTAGGTTCCTCTCTTCCTTTTGATTCGAAACGCCTTAAGCAGGTCTCTAACCCGATAGTTAAATATGCTTTGCGCATTTGGTTTCAATTCAGAAAATTTTTTGATCTTAATCAATTCGGGTTAGCGATTCCTATTTTAGGTAACATATTTTTTCCTCCCTCTTTTACGGATCGCGCTTTTCAAACTTGGAAGACTAAGGGTATTTTACGGTTTTTGGATTTATTTTTAGATGGTTCCCTTATGTCTTTTGAACAATTATCTAATAAATATAACTTATCAAGAATACATTTTTTTAGATATTTACAAGTTAGAAATTTCCTAAGTACTATACTTTCTTCCTTTCCAATGCTTCCTCCTATATATATTTTAGATTCGATAATTAACCTTAATCCATGTCAGAAAGGTGCATCGGCTATGATTTATAATATTATTATGAAACTTAGGAAAGCTCCATTTGATAAGATTAGGGTAGATTGGGAACAGGAATTGGGGCTTACCATTTCTGTGGATGATTGGGGGCAGATTTTACAATTAGTTAATACTTCCTCTATTTGTGCTAAACATTCCCTAATTCAATTTAAAGTGGTTCATAGAGCACATATGTCCAAAGATAAGTTAGCGCGTTTTTTACTCGCATATTAATCCTTTCTGTGATAGATGTTCGGGGCAGATAGCCTCTTTAACTCATATGTTTTGGTCTTGCCCTACTTTGGAAACTTTTTGGAGAGATATTTTCAATATTATTTCTAAGGTATTAAATATAGATATCTCTCCTCACCCTATTACTGCTATCTTTGGACTACCTAAAATTTCTAGTAATATTTCCGCTTCAGCCCGTAGAATGATTGCATTTCTTACTTTAATGGCGAAAAGATGTATTTTACAACATTGGAAAGAGCTTAATGCTCCAACTACCTTTTTTTGGTTTTCTCAGACGATTTTATGTTTGAATTTGGAGAAAATTAGAAGTAACCTTTATGATTCTTCATTTAAATTTGAACAGATTTGGGGACCTTTTATTCGATATTTTCATTTAATGTAATATTTACCCTTCTTGTTTTATTTCACTGTTTTAATGGAGGTCGGGATTGAGGACGTGATTTTAAGTTTAACTCTGTTTGGTTTCAAATTAGCCCATTGCTCTGCCTTGCTTTTAGTTAGCTGCACGGTGGGGTTTTTTTGGGTTTTTTTTTTCTTTTTTTTCCATTGATATATATAAAATTTAGTATACTATTATTTTATCTTGGTTTCTTATGCTTAAATTACATTGTTTGTAGTATTTTCTTTTTGGTATTGTTATCTTTTGGAATTTTATTATATTTTAATATTGTATTAATGTTTATATGGCTTACCTTTTTTGTATACTTACTCAATAAAAAGATTTAAAAAGAAAGAAAGG
Source organism: Mobula hypostoma (assembly GCF_963921235.1). NCBI lineage: Eukaryota > Metazoa > Chordata > Chondrichthyes > Myliobatiformes > Myliobatidae > Mobula > Mobula hypostoma. Next base: position 25,010,789 of record NC_086106.1, read on the forward strand.
ATTCTCAGCAATAGTGCAATTCATGAGTTTCCACTTTCCTCGGATATTAACCAACAACAACAACAACAACAACAACAACAGCGACGACGACGACGCCAAAACGATGAAGGTTTTTTTTAGGAGATACAGATTACAATTTTAATGCTGACGACGTGGGGAGAGGTTAGTCGACAGTTGTGAAGGAAAGCACCGGCATAAAATGTTCTACGATGTGTTGTTTTTGTGCACAGTGTAAAGCTTATTAACCCTGATGCAATTTGTTACAAAGAATCTGCTCCAATATTTTACGGAATTAGAGACACTGAAACAGGTCGATAGTTCATAAACTTTAAAGTGAACAGTGTTATAAGGAAAATAATCAATAAACGCTCGGCCTAATTGGGTTGTTATCTAAAACTCACTAATGGGAAACGAGGCCTACACTGCGGCTGAAAAGGAAATCTAAACATTATCAGCATTCCGCTTGTCGTCAGAGCCAGTTGACTCGAAAGTCCAATTTCTCACAGAAGAGCGAAAGCAAATAGGCAGCGAAGCTTTGCTGTAGTCTGTCCAAGTCTCGGTAAGCAGTAGGACTGCAAGTATAGAGTTAAGTACTATCACGTTTAAATTCTAATCTGGAATACCCCAGTGGCTGTGCCGCTTGACAATAAGTACTCCTGTCTGAGTACTGTTGGTGGGGGGCGGGAGGCGGGAAACAGCTTACCTAAGGGAACCAACAGTGGCCGTGCCTCCGGCACAGTGTCTGGCCCTGTAGCTCAGAAGGGTAGGGAAAGGAACACCAGGGCAGTAGTACTGGGGACAAGATATTTAGTGGGTCAGATAGGCGATTCTGTGGAAGCAATCAGGACTCCCGGAAATTAGTTTGCTTCGCTGGTGCCAGGGTCCGGGATGTTTCTAATCGCGTCCAAGATATCATGAAGTGGGAGGGTGAGGAGCCAGAGATCGTGGTAGTTATAAATGCCAATTACATAGGTACGAAAATGGAAGAGGTCATGAAAGGACAATGTATGGAATTAGGATGGGAGTTGAGAAGAAGGACCGCAAAGGTAGTAATCTCAGGATTTCTGCCTGTGACACGCGACAGTGAGAATAGGAATGGAATGTGGTGGAGGACAAATGCGTGGCTTACAGATTGGAGCAGGGGTCAGGGATTCAAGTTTCTGGATCATTGGGACCTCTTTTGGCGCAGGTGTGACCTGTGCAAAAAGGACCGGTTGCACTTGAATCCTGGCGGGACAAATATCCTGGCAGGGAGATTTGCGAAGGCTACTGGGGAGACTTGAAACTAGAATGCTTGGGGGGTGGGAATCAAATTGAAGAGACGAGAAGAGAGGAGGTTAGTTCATAAATAGGGGAAGCTAGTAGACTGTGTGTGAACGAGGATAGGCAGGGGACAGAGAACGAGGGCACTCAGACCGAAAATGTAGTCGAGAAGGTAGAAGAAGATAACAAAGTTGTTGGCACCATTAGGGATAAACAGAGTGTAAGAGGTGGAGACTTTCTTAAATGCATCTGTTTTAATGCTAGGGGCATTGTAAGAAAGGTGGATGAGCTGAGGGCATGGGTTGATACCTGGAAATATGATGTTGTAGCTGTTAGTGAAACATGGTTGCAGGAGGGGTGTGATTGGCATCTAAATATTCCTGGATTTCGTTGCTTCAGGATTGATAGAATCCGAAGGAGCATGAGGGGCATGTATTGCATCGCTTGTCAAAGAAAATATTACCGCGGTGCTTTGGCAGGAAGGATTACAGGACACGTCTAGGGAGCCTATTTGGGTGGAATTAAGGAATTGGAAAAGTGTAATAACGCTTGTACGGGTGTATGATAGACCCGCTAATGGCGTGCGAGAATGGGAGGAGCAAATTTGTAAGAAGATAGCATATATTTGTAGTAAGCACAAGGCTGGAATTGTGGAAGATTCTAATTTTCCACTCATAGACAAGGTGTGGCGTGGTCCTGAATTACCCCTATGAACTGTGCTCGATTGCCCCTATGAATTGTGATTTTGGAGAGAGAGAGAGAGAGAGATAGGGAGAGAGAGAGAGAGACAGAGAGAGACAGAGAACGAGAGAGAGAGAGAGAGAGAGAGAGAGTGTTAGTTAACTCCAACAACTTGTTTTTAAGAGAGAGAGAGAGAGAGATGAAGAACGCTCATAGGTTGTTCATAATTTCTTCAAGGGTATTTGCCTGCTTATACATTTCTTACACAGGCAAAGGAAGGAGGCGTTTTTTGAGAGACAGTTCATGCTCAGCAAGGGAAGATAAAGAGAAGGTCGGATGATATACCTCAGATACATGCTTTGGGACACTGAATGAGCTTTGTTGTGCCCGCAGAAAAGTGGGTTTTTGGAGGATCGATCAGGCTGATTGATCAATGGCTCTTGCAGTGGAAAGGAAAAGGCAGTGACCGGTGAGGAGTTGTCTCCGTGTCCACCCTTGCCTGGTTGATAGTTCCACCACAGAAAGCCGGTCCTCTTTGCTGTGGTCACAGTCGGTGACTTTTAAAGGATTTCGGTGGAAGACGAGAAGATCGACGGCGTCAGCTCACACGAAAACTCAAATCTCTCTTTCTCTCTCTCTCTCTTCATCAGTAATCAAATGAATACCACAAACTAAACTGAACTTCACTCATCATCGTAAGACTGTATTTTTTTACCCCTAAACATGAAGAAGCTTGATTTCCATATATTTCCAAACTTACTGATATACTTACTTATATATAATCATTACTAACATGTTTGGTTTATCTGCATTTATATTACGGTATTGCATAGTTACGAATAAATATTATTAGGTAATAGCAATACTGGACTCCAAAGTGTTTTCCATCTAACTGGTTCTTTATTCCCTTCACGGGGTACGTGACACTGGGAAACCCATTCTGTGAAAGGGCTGGATGTTTTGGAGTTTGTAAAATGTGCGCAAAATAGTTTTTTTGCAGCAATACCTACAGGACAAACTAGAGAAGGGGCAATGGTGGATCTCCTGTTGGGGGATGAGATAGGTCACGTGACGGGGGTATGTATTGGGGAGCACTTCGTGTCCAGTGAACACAATGCCATTAGTTTCAATATCATTACGGAGAAGGATAGGACTGGACCCAGGGCTGAGATTTTGATTGGAGAAAAGCTTACCTTGCGGAGATGCGAATTGATTTAGAAAAGTGGATTGGGACAGCTTGTTTAATGGGAAGGATGTAATAGAGAAATGGATGTCATTTAAAGGTGAAATGTTGAGGGTACAAAATCTTTATGTTGCTGTTAGGTTGAAAGGAAAGTTTAACAGTTTGAGAGACCCGTGGTTTTCAAAGGATATTAGAAACTTGGTTCGGGAATATAAAAACAGAGAGATCCACAATAAATATAGGCAGCTTGGAGTAAATGAGGTGCTCGAGGAATATAAAGAATGTAAAAAGAATCTTAAGGAAGAAATTAGAAAAGCTGGAAGAAAATATGAGGTTGCTTTGGTAAGTAATGTGAAAATAAATCCAAAGGGCTTCTACAGTTATATTAATAGCAAAAGGATAGTGAGGGATAACATTGGACCTTTAGAGATTCAGAGTGGACGGCTATGTGCGGAGTCAAAAGAGCTGAGGGCGATTTTGAACAATTTATTTTCTTCGGTGTTCACTAAGTAGAAGGATATTCAATTGTACAAGGTACGGGAAACAAGGAGGGTGGTTATGAAATCTATGACGATTAAAGACGAGGAAGCCCTGGCGCTTTTAAGGTATATAAAAGTGGATAAGTCTCCGGCTGCTGACTGGATATTCCCTAGGACCTTGAGGGAAGTTAGTGTGGAAACAGCAGGGGCTCTGACAGAAATATTTCAAATGTCATTAGCAACGGGGATGGTGCCGGAGGATTGGCGTATTTGTCATGTTGTTCCCATGTTTAAAAACGGTTGTGAGTGTAAACCTAGCAATTATCGGCCTGTGAGTTTGATGTCAGTGCTGGGAAAATTAATGGAAAGTATTCTTAGAGATGGTATATATAATAATCTGGATAGACAAGGTCTGATTAGAAACAATCAACATGGATTTGTGCGTGAAAGTGTCATGGTCAGGTCCGTGAAGTCTGTATTCCGGCTCACGGACTGGTCCATTGACCCTTGCTCCAGGTTTTTCTGTCTACCCTGGAACCACCCTGTACCTAGTTCCTTCCTGTTTCGTGCCTCCGTAGGGTAAGCCAGTCCGTCACACTGTTACCTGCGGTTGGTTCTGTTCCTTCCTGTCCCTTGCCTCCGTCGGGTAAGCCAGGCCGTCTCGCCGTTACCTGCGGTTGGTTCTGTCCCTTCCTGTCCCATGCCTTCGTCGGGTTTTGAACCGCGCCCAGCCCAGGAGTATCGCGCCCTGCCCAGGTGAACGGCGCCCTGCCTCGGAGGAGCCTACCTAGCTTCAAGCCTGAAGACTCCAGTCTCCTGCCTAGCCTCAAGCGTGAAGCCTGCAGCCTCGCCTCAAGCCTCCGGCCTAGCCGCAAGCCTGAAGACTCCAGCCTACAGCCTCGTCTCAAGTCTACTGCCTTCAGCCTTGCCTCGCCTCAAAACTCACGCCTGCAGCCTGCCACACCTCAAGTCTCCTGCCTCCAGCTTCGCCTCGCCCCAAGTCTCTGTCCTCCTGCTAAGCCTCGCTTCATGTTTCCTGCCTCCCCCAAGCCTCGCTTCAAGTCTCTTGCCTCCTGCCAAACCTCGCCTGAAGTCTCTCGGCTCCAGCCAAGCCTCCCCTCAAGTTTCTAAGACTCCAGCCTCGCCCTGCCTGCCAGTCAAGCCTCGTCCCGGCCTCGTTCTTGGGTCCGAGCCAGAGGCAAGACCCAGGTACTGGGTCCTTGTCCAGTCTCTGGCTCGGAGTCGAAGCCCGGGCTCCGAGATCTTTTGTCCAGTCCTGTTCCGGGTTCCCGGTTTTCCTATCTATGTCGTTGCCATCGCCCTGTATCCTAGTCCTGTACCTAGTACTTCAGTGTCTGTGTCTTGCACTTCGGTCCGTTCCCAGCCACCGCTTCATGACAGGAAGAGCATGTTTGACAAATCTTAATGAATTTTTTGAACAGCTTACTAGGAAAGTTGATGAGGGTAAAGCGGTGCATTTTATCTATATGGACTTCAGTAGGAACTTTGACAAGGTTCCACACGGAAGGTTATTTAGGAAGGTTCTATCGTTCGGTATTAATCTTGAATTAGCAAAATGGATTCAGCAGTGGCTGGATGGGAGACCCCAGATATTAGTGGTGGATAACTGTTTGTCACATTGGAGACCGGTGTCTAGTGGTGTCCCTCCCTCAGTGATCTGCACTGTGTCCAGTGTTGTTTGCTATATATATATTCATGATCTTGGAGTATTCTGTACAGTTTTGGTCACTGAATTATAGGAAAAATATCAACAAAATTGAGAGAGTAGAGGGAAGAATTACCAGAATGTTACGTGGCTTTCATCTCCTAAGTTAGAGAGCAAGGTTGAACAAGCTGGGTATTAACACTTTGGAGCATAGAACGTTAAGGGAGGACTTGATAGAGGTATTTAAAATCATGAGTGGGTAAGATAGAGTTGACGTGGATAGTTTTTTTTTCGAGTGAGTGTGGGGGAGATTCAAACAAGAGGATATGAGTTGAGAGTTAAAGGGCAAAATATTAAGAGTAACATGAGTGGTAAAGTCTTTACTCAGAGACTGGAAAGAGCTTCCAGCAGAAGTGGTTGGGACAGATTCGATGTTGTCATTTAAAGTTAAATTGGATAACGATATAGATAGGAAATGACTGCAGGGTGATGGGGTGAGTGCAGGTCGGTGGGACTAGGTGAAAGTAAGAGTTCGGTACGGACTAAAAGATCCGAGATTGCCTGTTTCCGTGCTGTAATTGTTATATGGTTATACAGCTCATAATTAGCTGAGACGTACAAATTCACTAGTACAATTGCTGTATCTACCGCGCGGGCCAGTCATTGGTTCTGACACCCCAATTGAAAAATGGAGATAACAGATCTGATAAGTTTAAAGCAAATGTATTATCAAATTGCGCACGTCTCACAGTTGTCCTTGACATTCTGATGTCTAATTTCCTTATTTGAGTCATCAGTGCATTGCAATGTATAACAATTATGATGCATTGCAATAAAAAGTGTATATATAATAAACAAAAAAATAGCTGTATAGAAAGTTAGGGGGGAGATACTAATGGACTCTATTGGGCTCATGGTCAACACGGAAATCTGACGGCAACGGGGAAACAACTCTTTCTGACAAGTTAAATGTGAGGACATATCCTCTCCGATGGTGGCTGGGGTGGAGTCTTCAGTGATTCATGCGATCCTTTGGAAGTATCGCCTTTTGAAGGTACCCTGGATGCCTGGGAGTGTTGTGTCAATGATGAAGCTTGCTGTGTTTAAAATGTTCTGCCGTTTGCTCCCGTGCAGCTGCCCCACCATCCCAGACACAGATGCAACCAGTTATAATGCTGACCACTGTTTATCTCTGGAAATTACCGTGAGTATTTGATGGAAACGAGTTTTCAAGTTTCATGTGACATTCCGCCTCTGTAATGCCTTCTTTGTAATTGTGCCCAGTATAAATCCACAGTACTGTCAATAGTCACGCATTTGAAATTGCTCATCCTTTCATTTCTTTCCCCGATAACGTTTGGTTTGTCTTCCATCCGCTTCTATTCCTGAAGTTCAAAATGAATTTTGGTCTTACTAAGAGTACAGTCAAGTAGCTGATCTCTATAGCTGCCATATGCCTCTTCGTCACTATCTGAAATTATGGAAACAATATTTTTTGGTCGTGAAATTTATCGATGGTGTTAGAGTTGAGCCAAGCCACAGCATCGTGCTTGTAGTAAGGGTCGATGATTGGGTATGGTTGAAGTGCGGCAATGTTGCTCGTCATCAAGGATGAGATGTATGTTATTTCCAATGCGTACACCTGGTGGTCGCCCATTTAAGAGATCCAGTCCAGTTGCGCGGGGAGGTATTAACTCCCAGGTTTTGAGCGTATTGATTAAAGCTGAGTTCTGCTGATGGCTGAGCAGAAAGGCATCCCAAACCTGATTTTTTTTTTTTTTAAATACAAAATTAAATGTGAAAAGGAAGTCTTAAGTACCGGATGAAAAGTTGACACAACTGATTGTTTTATTCCCCAGACATTTTGTCTTATTTTCACTTGCGACAGAGTTGTGGTGACAATCATGAAACTATCAGGAAATATTTTTTTCATTTTCCTAATTTAGAGACATTTGACAATGTTGCAGATAAGGAATGCATCATTTGAATTTTACATGATTGAAACTTCAGTACAGATATAACTGTGTATCAGCAGAACTCATATCTTGAATGTGTTGATACCTGCATTTTGTACTAGATTTTCAGTAACTCTAGCCGTGGATATTCACATCTACCGGGAAGAAGCATAAACACCTGCTGCAGCTCTTCTATTTCCGCCTTTGCATCATTCTTGAATTGGGTAATATATTAGCAAAAAAAAAAAGCAGAACGCTGTATAACAGCAGAGCTCGAGCTCGTTTAGCGGGCTCTTGTACATCTTCGTGTGCAGGTTCAATCTAGTAGACATCTGAGAAGAAGATAGAAAATATAAATTCTCCCATATTCCGTGGTTTACAAGATAACATGACGCACTGGGAAAGCCCATCCCATAGATTGCCCAGTAAGCAGTGTCTACAAACACTCGGTGGCACTGGACACAACTGCACAAAATAAACTCTGGGCTTTCTTCATGTTTCAAAGACGACTACACAAATAATAAACGCAATCAACTTCTCAATAAATTCTTAAGTTATTCAGAGAAAAGCTAAATTCGCAGAAACCAATGGGAGACGAAAAAATATTGTGTGCGAGAAGTTTTAGCTCGTGTCTGATCTCTCTTATGTTCTGGATGATATCGATCAAAGATGATTACTGACTGAGATTATCTCCTTTGTCGCATAGTTACTTCGTAACACTGCCTTTCATATTTCTGGCATCGTCTGACTCAATGTGTAAGCGCAGTTTGATGACAGTCTTCTCCAAGACGCCCTCCAGCTTCATCACCTTCGGTCACCGCCAAGCGTTACTTTGCAGATAAGGTTGACATACCAAGAATTTGATTCACTTTTTACATACCTTAACCGGTTGCGAGCTGACCTTTCGAATCTTGCACCACGTTTGAGAGCCTTTCTTTTCCGTATGTCACGGTTTTGATACTAGTGGATGTCTCTTGTGGTTGGTTGCTTCAGACAGAGTTTGTTGTACTTTTAATCAGACAGTCCCTTTCCATTGTATGATTACAGAATTACAGAGTCGGGGAACGTTACTGTGAAGGTTAATTTCTCCTCGGTAACTTGTTTTTCACTGTGATAACCGACACTAATCTAAAACACTACTTTGAAACCGGAAGCTAGTCTAGAATTGTACTGCAATATTCGAACACACTCCGGCTACCTTTAATGACGCTTATTAAATTTAAGGTTGCAGTTTGTTCGAGCTGTTCATTGTGATTTCTTATTTATTTAAATGTTACAATGGGGTCATCAAAACGCTGTGGTACAGTTGCTTTGTAAAACAACCTTCCAAATAAAAAAAAAAGAACAATGTTTTCAATGTAATTTATCAAGGAGGTCGTGTTCATCCAGATATGTTCCGGAACAGACAACAACGACAAACAATGTTGCGGATTCCAACAGAGAATGTAAATCTCAAAGCGACGGATCAGACCAATGGTACGACATAACAGCAAAATATACATAACCATCCTTAGACTGACAATGTATCACAATAAATTTTGCACTGAACAAGAAAAGCGCTCTCCAGATTCCACGACCTCGATGGAGGGCGAACTCATCAAAATACATATTGCTGCAAAGCACTGTGAAAACAAACCCTAACGAATGTCTGCAGGCTTAATTGAATGATTTTTAAATATCGAGTGTTCAGCACAAACGCAATGGCATTCTCTTATATATTTTATTTATCTTTTTACTTTTTGGTCTTTTTTGACTATGCTCACACCAAAATTTGATTACAGGACTTCTGTGCTGTTTAACATCACAGAACATTCCGCCTCAAACATTACGTTACCACAGTGGTCAATACCAAATGATGAAATTTTGAAGGGGGTGACTGAATATTGGCGAAAGACGTGTTCATATTATGATCAGACAAAACTTCCCATCAATATCAGAAAGATGCCACCGTAACGTGATCTGACACAGCAACCATAAAGTCGCTGGGGATTTCAATTACCGACTTGTAAACACACTTCTGATATATTTATTAAACATGATGACTCTCACATCGATCTTTACTATACCTCTTCCCGCACATTCACTGGTAAAAATTGTCACCCTTTCTCATTGGTTTGCAGTCTCCTCCGTGTTCCATTCTCAGTCTGATGCTTACACTAAAAGCGAAAGAACATCTGAGATGTCATCATTCTGTAAAGTACAGGGGTTCACTTTCTCAGAAATTGATACTTCCCTCGCACTCCTCTACTCCATTTTGCATCGACTCTTCGCCCTGAGAGGGATACATTTTCCATTGTACTTACGAAACACAACCAACACATCACTCCACGGAATTTCTTCTATCGTCCACAAATATATTTATAAGCACAATTTTCTCTCAACCTTTGCAATTTTTTCTGCTTTCTACAGGGATCACCCTCTCTGTGACTCTATTGTCATGCGCATCTGCATACGGGTCTTCATGCAGTCACTTATCTCTACCAATGGAATATCTGATGAAATTGCCCATTCACCTCCTCGCTTACCACAAATCATGGTCATGGAACAGTCTTTCCAGATGATTCAGTAGTTTATCTCCCTGTTTTTCGAGGGAACCATTTTTTTTTTCTGACGCTCCAGGCGCGGCCTAGTCTGATGCAATGAAATCCAGCTGGGTTGGTAAGCTTCGTCGTGCATCTTCGCTCTGTCCCCTAAAACAAGTTCAAAGTTCAAAGAAAATTTACGAGTAACGTATAAACATGTCACCATAATATACTGTCAGATCATTTTCTTGCGCGCATACTGTGGAAATTCATCAACTGAAATAAAGTCACTGAAATATGGCACCCAATAGTGAAGATAATTAATAGTAATACTAGGAAGAAGAAGGAGGAGAAGAAGAAGAAGAAGAAGAAGAAGAAGAAGAAGAAGAAGAAGAAGAAGAAGAAGAAGAAGAAGAAGAAGAAGAAGAAGAAGAAGAAGAAGAAGAAGAAAAGAAGAAGAAGAAGATGAAGCAGAAGCTGCAGAAGGAGAACAGGAAGAAGAAGTAGTAGAAGAAGAGGAAGCTGATGATGAAGGAGAAAGCGGAGAATTACGTATCGAGAACATGAAATCAATAAATCCTTGAAAGTGAGTCGATAGCTTGGAGGAACAGCTAAGTGATGTCCAAGTTATACCTCTCTGACTTAGCAGCCTGATGATTGAGAGGCAAGATGGATGCTGCTGTCCTGCGACAACGATATGTCTATCTATGCTCAATGATGTCGAATGCTTTACTGAAGATGGACTTAGGTCTTTGAAGTACCGTTTGTAAGATGTTCCGTTTAAAAACTTTTGTGGTTTCCATATAATTCTCTGATGAAGCCTGTCAACATTACCTTAAGCAGAAGGTTGTTCATGTCAGATCCTATCTGCTCAAACTGAAGGAAGTAGAGGCGCTGCTTCCGAGGGGCAAGAAATTTAAAGTTGCTGATACTCTCTCCGTCTGACTCCCCTGATACGTTCTGGTACACGTACCTCTGTTTTTCTCCACCTGAAATCAATATTCAGCTCCTTGATCTTATTCGCAATGAATAACGTAGTATTGTCGTGACGCTATTCAGATTTCAATCTCCCTCCGTTCTACGTATTCGTTAAACTCTTGATTCGACAAAAGATATCGTCAGCAAATGTAAATATAGCAGTTGAAATAACATTAGTCATATAGTCAGAAGTGTGAAGTGAGTACAGTAGGGGGGCAAAGCACACAGACATGTAGTGCAACTGTGCTGATGGAGATTATGGGTGAGGTATTGTTGCTAATCCGAACTGACTGGGTCTGCATGTGTGGAAATCGAGAAACCAATTACACAAGGAAGAACTGAGGCCTTGAAACGTTTTGATTAGTTCTGAGGAGATAATAATATTGAATCCCGGCATATGCTTAAAGGAATTATATTAATGACTTTTGACTTAACTAATTGGTTAGCAAAGAAAAATCAACAAGAAAGGGCACACTTTAGTTAAGCTGTCAAATGTTCACAGGTCGGAACTCAGCGTTTCTCCATATTCAGCAATCCTCAATCGATCATCGCTCCTGACATCACCGAATCACGGTCCCGCACCGGGTGGAATCATACGACCTGTTCTCTCCAGAGTCTTCTCTCTTCATCTCCCGGCGAAACAAAGCCCCAGGCCCTATGTTAGTGTCCCTCTCTAGATAAACTTCCTCTCAGTTCTATCATCCTAACTGGATGCAACAGATTCCTTTTCCTACTTTGTCATCACCAAGAACTCAAACATGCTCTAAGCAGAAGAGATTGCTCTTACCACGGCAATATGCTATCACCCCCTCCAGAAAAAGAAATCATGTCTTCATAACTTCGAAATAATTTGTCATGGCAGCATTAATAACACAGTTTCCAAAGGAATTTTGAAAATGGTCAAAATCTCCAACCCATTTTTAATGTACTGACTTATCTCTCTGGTAGAATAGTTGTAACACTCTGCCCGGGGCTACAAAGGGTAGACTATATGGGGGTCTTCTGACAGTTTTAGAGGTCCTTATTCCATCATCTACTCTTCAGTTTCTGAAATTCTTGGGGGCACTACGAGTCCACATGGCGAGGCTTCCACCGATCAATTACTTGCGCCTTCTGGCAACTCCGACCGCTCAGCCACTTCGTTGAGCTCAGCTTCAGTTCCAGTTACGTCAGAGCCCAGCTCGACTGCATGGTGCAGCTGCAGACCTGACTGAACGCTTTTGATGCACACGATTTCGACTGCCTCGGCGTGTGAAGTGTTGGAACTCTCTTCCTCATTTATTGGCGAGTTATAAGAAGGTAGCATGTACTACACCGTCATTTCCTCATCTTGCGAGTCCACATCGCGTTTTGAAGGGTGTGGAGAGGGCGGTTGTTATCCTTTTGCTGCTGGGTCTTCAGTCTCCCGACGTCGCCACAGAGCCCATTTACTAGCTGAAAGGTCCAAGTCAGGCTTTGGGTCAACACGGATCTCTTGTCTTACCTCTTCACATTTCACATCACATCTCACTCGAAAAGGCTCCGAAGTGCTAAAATAATATTTGCCACTTTTCTTTTTGTCATATTAACTTTTATCGCCGAGGGAGGTTGACCGCACAGAAGCTGATTTGTAGGGTGAGTCACTGTAGCAGCAACCGATAGTACCGCAGAGTCCAAGAAACGAAGCCTGGGCGCTCACAGTCTGGGTCCTTGGCTAGATTGTTGCAACCTCTATCTTAGATGGATCCATATCTACACCATGCGAGGGACTAAGTGCCTACTGAATTGGCAGACTTAACACGTAAACGTTGAGAACTGCCAATTCAAGTGAACATTCCATTAGTATGAAATTATTAATATCAAGGTTCTGCAGCTAGGTGGGAAATGATGAGTTTTCACTGGATAGATGGCATAGCTTGATCTGCTCATACTACAGTTACAGGAATCACAGAATACGTTCCCCAGCAAATAGTCCTTGTTTATCATGTAAGTTTCCCAGTTATACACACAGAGTAGTCAAACAAAGCTATCGAAATAATTTTGGTTTACTGTTGGCAGACGGGGGTGTTAGTGTGAAGAAGATGCAAACTGCAGACCTGAGCTGCTCAGTTACTCAGAGCTAGTTGAGAAGGCCTGAAGTGATCGTATTCACTTTCAACGACTGTCAGATTTGTAAATACTTACCAGGACTGAAAATGAGCTTCAGTTTTCTGCTTATTTCATGACCTTATTTGGAATGTAGCAGCTCCATAAATTGGGGCAACTATTCACTCAAACGAATGTTCCTCAGTACACAGACAATGAGGCTGAAATGTCAACTGTTATGTCAAGGAACCTGAGAACAGAATACAACTGGAAATCACGGAAACTGCTTCATTCTTAAATATTATCGAGTTTCCTGTCCTGTTGCGCTCAATCTATCTAACTTCATAAGTACTGATTTATATTTATCAATTTACACAACCTGAGTACACAATATAAACGCCAGGACCTGATTACTATGTAATGATTTAAAGGTCCATACTGTGCACAAGGGTTGCTGCAGACACTGAGCGTTTCAAGCAAATGTTTGCTGGAGTTGAAATAAAACTTAAATTATTTTCAATGAACTGGTTGCTTGTTAATTCCACGTTAAAAAAAAAATCGATAACGATCAACCGCAACTGAAGAAACTGCACCGCAAAGCCACCAGTAACTGAAATGTATTTTATTTCTTTCTTCGGGATAACGTTGCGACAGGTTTTCTATTTCAAATTTCCTTTTAGATTGTTTTTTTTTTATTTTTGAACGACTTGAAAGTTGAGCAACAATTTCATAATATGAACAGAGAGATGCAATGAGCACATTGCCTTCTGAAGCATCCACATTAAAAATTTCAGTAAAGGACCTCAAAATACCAGATACACGATATTATTCAGTGGGAGTGTGCTGCCTCAGAGGGTACAAGTCATTGAAATGTACAGCTCGCCTGACTGGAAGTGAGAGTAACTGCCGATTTAAGAAACGCCTTGGTATGTTCCTGTATCATCTCACCCTCCAGGGGTCGTTTACTCATTTTTGCAGTGACATTATTAGACGCAGTATCTGCTGAATTGTTTTGATAGGATGCAGAAGTGGGCTGAGAAGTGGCAGATGGAGATCAACCCGGAGAAGTGTTAGGTGGTACACTTTGGAAGGACAAACTCCAGGGAAGAGTACAAAGTAAAAGGCAGATTACTTGGTAGAGTGGAGGAGCAGAGGGGTGTAGGGGAACAAGTTCATAGATCCCTGAAAGTTGCCTCACAGGTAGATAGGACAGATGAGTAAGCTTATGGGGTGTTAGTTTTCATAAGTCAAGGGATAGAGTTTAAAAGTCGCATTAGAGTCGCATTAATGCAGATCTATAAATATCTGGTTAGGCCACACTTGGAGCACTGTGTCCAGTTCTGTTCACTACACTGTAGGAAGGATGTGGAAGTATTGGAAAGAGTACGGAAGAGATTACCAGAATGCTGCCTGGTTTAGAGAGTGTGCATTAAGTTCAGAAAATAATGAAGCTAGGACATTATTCTTTGTTGAAAAGAAGGATGAGAGGAGACAGGATAGAGGCATACAGATATTAAGAGTATTGAATAGAGTGGACAGCCAGAGCCTCTTTCCCGGGGCACCACTGTAGAGAAGAAGATGATATGCCTTTAAGGTAAGGGGTGGGAAGTTCAAGGGGTATAGTAGAGGAAAGTTTTTTTACTCAGAGAGTGATTGGTGCGTGGAATGCACTTCCTGAGTCAGTTGTGGAGGGCAGATACACCAGTGAAATTTAACAGGCTGCCGTTCTGGTATATGGAGGAACCTAATTTGGGATGTAGGGTTTAAGGGTCGGCACAACATTGTGGGCCGACGGGCCTGTCGTGTGCTGTACCATTCTATGGTCTATTTTCTATGTTCCAAACATGACCTCGGAGCTCTTAAACTCCATCCTTTGATTTCCAAATCGCAGCGAAACAGTTGCTCCGTCAACAATTCTGTGGTGCTGCTAAAAATCGTCATATGTACTCTATTCTGAGCCGGCAGAGAACCAGCTGAGAGCCGAGAGGTCCTCTGTAGGGTAGATAAATCACTGTATTGATCACAAATTCTGGTTCGCTGAAAAATCGGTGCTTCGTTGCCGACTGAAGAAGTCGGAATTATCTGGCAGCCATGCAGGAAAAACTCTCTGCAACAATATCGAAAAGCCAATCGTCAGAGCCGGCTAACTTCAGTCATCTCTCGCTTCCAAATGGTGTGGCTCTTCAACAAAGACTGTCAGCGACGTGTCGATAACAGACTCTGACACCTTTTTTTCCGGGCAGGCAGCTGCGATAAATTCCTGAACTTAACCCAATATATTGACGATGACTTTGAAATGCGACAAGTTACAGGAGCAGGATCCGTTGACTTACCAGCAGCATGCGACATTGTGAATTACAGAGGCCTTCTACAGACTTTATCTAAAATGTTAAAGAACGAACCCACAGTTAAAATAATAAGTAGGCTCCTAGAAATTCGTAGATTTTATGTAGAAATGAATGGAATTGAGAGTATGTGGCGTCTACGAAAGCACGGACTACCACAGGGCTCAGTCCTGGCACCTTTACTATTTACTGTCTGCACAAATGATCAGCAAACCTTTCCTAACACTGGCAGGTTTATCTATGCAGACGACGTTTGCATAGGAACACAACCAAACACCTTCCAAGAAGTTGAAGTACGACTTACAGCAGCCCTCGAAGCAATGAAGCAGTATTATGAAAAAAAAAAGTCTCTGAACCCAAATCCATCAGAAACTCAAGTGTCTGCATTCCACCTGAGGAATCGAGAAGCAGCTCGGAAACACAAGATCTTCTGGTGTGGGAAGGAGTTTGATCACCATCCGACTCAAATGTACCTGGGCGTGACACTGAGCAGGACGCTGTCATTTTCCACCGATATCCTAAACCACCGAGGGAAAGTTGCCGCTCGCAATTCACTTTTGAAAAATTAGCAGCACGAAATGGGGAGCTAATGCTCACACACTTTGATCAACTGCCCCAGCGCTCTGCTATGCACCTGCAGAATACTGCGCACCTGCGTGGGGCAGATCAGCCGATACGAAGAAAATAGACCCGTTGATTAACGAAGACGGCCGAATAATCACGGGCGTACTGTACCCACACCCACAAACAATATTTACAGACTTGCAGGCATTGCTCTCTCAGAGATCGGAAGACACACTACAACAAAAACTTGAAGAGGTAAACAGAACTCGGATCCACTGCATCCAACTACAGCTTCAGGAACTTGTTCATACGCTTTCAGTATATACTGCTTCACAATATCATAATCAAGTGCTTACTCAAAAAACTGAGATGCTCTACAAGAAGGGTCATAGCCATCTCTATTTTCTGAGGAGACTGAGGTCCTTTAACATCTGTCGGACGATGCTGAGGATGTTCTGCAAGTCTGTGTTGACCAGTGCTATCATATTTGCTGTTGTGTGCTGGGGCAGCAGGCCTGAGGGTAGCAGACTCCAACAGAATCAACAAACCCATTCGTAAGGCCAGTGATGTTGTGGAGATGGAACTGGACTCTCTGACAGTGGTGTCGGAAAAGAGGATGTTGTCCAAGTTGAATGCCATCTTGGACAATGACATCCATCCACTACATAATGTACTAGTTGGCACAGGACTACATTCAGCCAGAGCCTCTTTCCAATGAGATGCAACCCTGAGCCTCATAGGAAGTCATTCCTACCTGTGGCCGTCAAGCTTTACAACACCTCCCTTCGAGGGTCAGACACTCTGATCCAATAAGCTGGTCATGGACTACTTTCCATCTGGCATTATGTACATGTTGATATTTAAATAACTCTGCTTTTATATTACTATGTTTGTACTCTATTCTTCCTTGGTACACATGTAACGAAACCCAATTTCCCTCGGAATCAATAAAGTATGTTTATCCATCTATCTATTTATCTATCTATCTATCGGTCTGCTTATCTAAAAGGTGAGATATTGTGAAAGTAACTAAACACTGTCTTTAGGTTGCGCCGAAATGTTGGATTCCCGGCGCTGCTGCCCCTGTAAGAAACCTTTTGCAGGTGTGTTCTTTGCAGACGGTTGCACACAGTTCCAGGATATCAACCCATAGCGTATACATATATGAACAGTTTGTCTCGAGTTGAAACTCCATTTACACGTGTAGGTGTGTACTGTCTTGGACATTTTAAGGTGAAGGGAAAAACCAGTGCAGTGACGAAGTATGTGGTTATATTAACCCGTTCATGTATACGAGTTCTTTACATTTAGGCGATATCTTCTTTGGATACAAATTATTTTGTTAGCTTTATAGCAAGAGAAATACAAGTTAGGGAACCACTATTGGATAGTACGGCAGACGTTAGTGAAGCTGACAAGTGAGGTAGGCCGGACCATTGAAAACTGGAGCCATTCCGAGCTCATTGATGTCCTCCTACAGAAGGGAATTAAGTGGATTTCGAGCCACACCCACAGGTGGCTCATATCATGGTGGAAACTTCAGATATTAGTTAGGTCTGCGTGAACGTATATTAGTTCCAACATGAAGGTATACAATCTGGACGAAGAGGTTTTTCCACGCAGTCCTTTGCAAAGAAGTGGCTATTATCAATGTGGTGCAATCACTAATGCATGCCCTGACCACACTGCTTTAGAAGAATAAACATTAAACCATCTGTTGGTTCTGAAGAGCACACAATGTCCTTCAGGGGTGTTCCTAAAAGCAGGCATATTTACTCGTCGTAAATGGAAGCAACTAGAATATATGACGAAAATGACTCGGAAATAGTCGGCCAATGAGTACTTACCATTGTTACCGGAACGTCATAAAATATCAAGTATAGCGCACATTTTCTTCGCAGGGGATATTATGATTATAGTTTAAACGCAGCGCCTCAGAACGCATTGAAAATTCAAGTTTTTTCAAGGAAGAAGATGATTTTGACTGAGTTACTGCCTTGACAACTCCATTATGTTATGGTATCCTCTGGCCTAGGACATTTGCATATATGTTAAGATGTTTATGGATGAAAATATAATCTCTGCTATTTCAGTTGACTGTAGTAATTATGATATTGCAATAACTGATGGCGGAGATGTAGTAGCCCTGTATCTGTTTTCTGTCTGTCTGTATTGTATATTACGTTGTTAGATTTATTGTTACGATGATTTATCATTTGACGTTGGGATTGTTGAAGGAATATTATATAGTCACATATTCTGCCTTTGTGCCGTAGATTTAGCATAGCTTTGATTTATTTTGTGCTTATTTCACTATTGCGCTTATTTTGCTAACTGTGCTTTTTACGCAGAACGCCTCAATATCGATAATTTTTATCACCTGTCTTTTCTTGTTTCGTAATAAATTATCGAGCATTCTTTGTCGACCTGATAATCACTTATTTTGAGGCACATAATACACTGTTAATTCGCTTCTTCATCATCTCTGAGGATTTGTATTATATATATTTTTTCAACCTGCTGCTACGAGTGGCGACGAGGTGCTTTCAAACCAGCCCGAGACAATTCATCATTATCATCATCAGCTGCCATGCCCAGTTTGAACTTTGACTGCCATGGTCCATACACTCCTCTTTCGGGTCAAGGGAATCAATTCATTGCTATTCATTTCTCGTTCTTTGGCTGCCATCATCATTTGTCTGTGCCTTCCTTTTGCTTTCCTCCCTTCAATCGTTCCCATAATTATCGTGCATTAAAACTCCTCTTTCCTAATCACATATCCAATGAAGTTACAATGACCTACTCAATGCACAGCACTTTTTTTTTCTTCAGAATGGTCATCGAGACGTTCCGGTTAAAAACAAAAGAAAAAGGAACACGTGCTTCCGGGACATTGGTTGTTCCCCTGTTCGTAAACAGACAGTACGGCTTATAATAACAGAAAGTAATCATAAACTGGACAGTATATAAAGAAGGATTTAGCATGTGTGTTTTTTTTATTTCAATGCGGAATCAAATCTGACGTACCTGAATAGAGCAAATTAACAGAACACTGACAATTTGTTGATGCTCTTTGTGAACACTGATTGGTCGTTCAGTTTAGAACGTGGAAATTTACGACAGAAGATATAGAAACACTTGCTGGTTACACAGCTCATATTTAAAAGAACAATTAACAAAAATGTATCAATGAAAACCGCAGCAGAGACGCAATTCAGTTGCGGTCAGGAATGAAATTCAGCGTGAAAAACTTACAACGTCTGAGCAGATACGTTCCTGCTGACGAAACTGTCTTTCTTTTCTTGTAGGGGCTCCGACACATCATAACAATGCAATTTTAAAGGTGAAAGTTGCAGAGATATGCAACAAGGTAAGACATGCCGGGCAAACAGGAATAAACGGACTGCACAAGTAAGAGCAAGAGAAAAAAAAAGTCAAGGGTCAGTTTCCAAAGAGCACCAATCAGCCTGACTTTGACGATAAATTCTGATAAAGAAAAGTGTCAACGGACGTGTAGCCTTGAGATTTACAATCTGTAAATTAACAAGAGACAATCAGTAAGGGATAAACAGAATAGAACGGTAAAATAATTGACACTCTCTCGGCTGCGACAGTCAGTCTTTCCAATGAGCGTGAAAAAGAAGCTGGCAGATAATCAACCTATTGTGGAAAACAAATAACTACTGTATGAATGACATTAGTAATGGAAAATGCAACAGTCAATAAGACCAGCAATGTGGGTCGCTTTTGGCTGAGAAGACTACAACTTGATTGGAGATGCATCCAGTGTTTGCTTGCAAATCCCTTAAAAATCAACTGAAGGTGAAGTAATAAAGGTACTGGATAATGCCACAGCAGTGTTGAGTATATTTCAGAATTTTTCCAGCGGATCAAGAGTAAAATATTATCAACTGAATATTTCACATACTAGTTATACATTGCATTTCCGTTCCTTGCACCATCCCTAGTTTGGAGTGTTAAGCCTTTTAACCAGCACAGGGTTGGGAACCAGATTACCTTCATTAATGATCATCAATCACTTATGTCTATTCTAGATCCAGATAAGCATGTTTCACTGTGGGTAACGGTACGAATACAGAGACAAACGGCTGAGACAAACTGAAAACTTCTCAAACAAGGAGAACAAAGTTTCAGTTTGAGACAAATAGTTCTGGCGAGGAAATAAGTTGGTGATCAAAAGCGAGTGCTTGAAAAGTTTAAGGACAGAACTGGATCACTGCCCTGGACAGTAGAGATTATGTTCTATATCCTCCGGAGACAACACATTGAACAGTTGGGGAAATTAGAATCAATCGATGAGAAGAAAGAACTCCAGAGAAGTCAAAAAAGCCTTCTGGATTCCCAGACTCAATTCCTGCTACCCGAAATTTGGCAGCCCCCAGTCTGATATTGGTTTATTGCAACAAATTTCACCTGTCAGGTAGAATTATACTCCCACTGCCCTTGACAAGAAAGAAGATATCCCACAGGTAAAAGAGAATTATCCAGAGACAGTCAACCTACGAGTCTGAATGAGGCAATTCAAACTTCACGGTACTGTGGATGTTAATAGTTTAAATATATTGTTTGATAAAGCATTAATTGGATGGTGACATAACTCATTACATGTTTCATAAACTTAAGTGCATGAGAGGCAAAAGTCATTACGCCGCGCCATGAAAAAAAAACGCTAAGTAGAAACGCTTTCTATGCTCCCGTCTGTTTCCTTAGATTATTTTGACTAAATAACAGTGAAGTCGGATGTGAATCACCGAGTGTTCCTTGAAGCCAGATGGTTCCTTGAAGCCAGATGGACTATTACTCTTCTCACCCTGTCTCTTACAATAACACCATCCCCTTCTTGCAATTCCTCCATCTCCGCCGCATCTGCTCCCAGGATGAGGCTTTTCATTCTAGGAAGAGGGAGATGTCTTCCTTTTTTAAAGAAAGGGGCTTCCCTTCCTCCACTATCAACTCTGCTCTTAAACGTATCTCCCCCATTTCACGTACACATGCTCTCACTCCATCTTCCCGCCACCCCACTAGGAATAGGGTTCCCCTGGTCCTCACCTAACACCCCACCAGCCTCCGGATCCAACATATTATTTTCCGTAACTTCCGCCACCTCCAACGGGACCCCACCACTAAGCACATCTTTCCCTCCCCCCACCCCACTGCATTCCGCAAGGATCGCTCCCTACGCAACTCCCTTGTCCATTCGCCCGCCCCCCCCCCATCCCTCCCTACTGATCTCCCTCCTGGCACTTATCCGTGTAAGCGGAACAAGTGCTACACATGCTCTTACACTTCCTCCCTTACCACCATTCAGGGCCCCATACAGTCCTTCCAGGTGAGGCAACACTTCATCTGTGAGTCGACTGGGGTGATCTATTGCGTCCGGTGCTCCCGATGTGGCCTTTTATATATTGGAGAGACCCGACGCAGACTGGGAGACTGCTTTGCTGAACATCTACGCTCTGTCCGCCAGAGAAAGCAGGATCTCCCAGTGGCCACACATTTTAATTTCACATCCCATTCCCATTCTGACATGTCTATCCACGGCCTCCTCTACTGTAAAGATGAAGCCACACTGAGGTTAGAGGAACAACACCTGATATTCCGTCTGGGTAGCCTCCAACCTGATGGCATGAACATCGACTTCTCTAACTTCCGTTTAATGCCCCACCTCCCCCTCGTACCCCGTCTGTTACTTATTTTTATGCGCACATTCTTTCTCTCACTCTCATTTTTCTCCCTCTGTCCCTCTGAATATACCCCTTGCCCAGTCTCTGGGTCCACACCCCACCCCTTGTCTTTCTTCCCGGACCTCCTGTCCCATGATCCTCTCGTATCCCTTTTGCCTATCACCTGTCCAGCTCTCGTCTCTATCCCTCCCCCTATTGTCTTCTCCTATCATTTTGGATCTCTCCCTCCCCCTCCAACTTTCAAATCCCTTACTCACTCTTCCTTCAGTTAGTCCTGTCGAAGGATCTTGGCCTGAAACGTCGACTGCACCTCTTCCTAGAGATTCTGCCTGGCCTGCTGCGTTCACCAGCAACTTTTATGTGTGTTGCTGGTGTTATGAACGCCGTCTTCCACTCATCTTCATAGCGGTCTATAGAACCAGTTTGGTGAAGC
This sequence comes from Mobula hypostoma, assembly GCF_963921235.1. Classification (NCBI taxonomy): domain Eukaryota; kingdom Metazoa; phylum Chordata; class Chondrichthyes; order Myliobatiformes; family Myliobatidae; genus Mobula; species Mobula hypostoma. The sequence goes on from NC_086106.1 coordinate 25,032,627, forward strand.
TCCAGTTTGAGAGTGTTTTAATGCACTATCCATTGAGTGGAGCGTTTGGCATTCTATATATTTATTTTGTAAAGTCTACAGTAGTGAATGCATGGATGAACACCACAATTTATTCTCTTTTCTTACACATAATGACTCTACACTGGCGCTGAGGACTGGGATTTTTGAATGGGGGCATTCCGTAGCGCATCGGAGAATAACTCATTCAAGGCTCTGGCCTCAGGATGAGCGAAGTATAACAGACGAATCGGGCAGGGGAGATTCCCAGGAGTTATGGTCCTCCTGCTGCTGTGAGGCAGCAGAATGCAGGTTTCCATTTTACTAAAGGCAATGGCTAAGTAAGTGTATTCCTGGGGGAATTTGGTAAGGTCGTGAGATTTACCGGGTGAAGTCAATTGAAGTTGCAGGCAGATGACTTCCCCAGCTCATCACTGAGCCTGATGACTTGGCGAAATGAGGGTGGTAACTCAATACGATATGAGTTTTGGGTGAGTCGGTAAGTACGAATTTGTGGACACGACCTATTTATTCGACGATGTTCAATTTAACAGGTCCTCTGGGCGTTCTGACCATCTTAATCCCAATGGGAAGTCCATCACGTTCCGTTTATGCAGAGGTGGTAGAGATCAGCTGGATGGGCGGTCGGACTTGCACACAGAGAGCCATTTCCAGAAGGTTGCATCCTGCACTGAGTAGATTATGGACTTCTATCCACGTAGAGCTGTCGAGGCGTGGAGGAAGACAGAGTGAGAGAATAAGGCTTTGTTACAGAAAGGACCAAGAAGGAATTCGTCTCCACCTGCTTGTGCCGTTTCTTGGGCGAAGTGGAAAAAGGATGTGTGGGTGATCGGAAGCTGTGTAGTAAGGGCAAATTATGTCACTGCACTAGTCCTTCATACTGTTGGGGCTGGGAGCTGTAAGGGTCTGGGCAATAAGTATCTCCTGCTGCCATCACTGGTTCTGTGCGCCTTGATGATGAGGATCCTGCAGCCTGAACTATTTCTGGGAACGAAATAAGCTTCCTGCATGTTATTTTAGGGGGTCGTCCCATCAGCAAGTTCTGAATTATGATGGCTAGAAGGTTAGAAGTATTTGTTTTCGTTGGGCCTCTCACCGGTGTACAACTCGCACAGGTGCCCTGATATATTCTGATGCTAATAGGCGAATAGCGCTTTCAAAATCCAGTCCTGAAATTGACGATGTTAACGAGAACCGAGCATGAAACACAAAAGGCGAAGTATCTGATATGCTAATCACTATCCACTTCCTTGATGGTCGAATAGCGGAAGCAACTAAACAACGTATTAGTAATAATTATTACAAATAACGGTTTTATTTTCCCAAATCAAGGTGGCCCCGACAGAGTCCCAATTTAGGAGAGAGATTAGGAGGGCTATCTTGGCTCTGTGCATGGAATATAGAGATAGCAGGAGCTCGAAGTGTAAGATACCACTAGTCCAGGAAGTTGGAACACCTTGTTGCAGATCTGTTGAAGCGTTCGTGTACTGCAATGTTGGACTCAGAGCTAGGAGGTAGAATGGCGTTCTATTGCTTGTGCGATATGAAAGGTTGTTTGAAATTGGCGACCGTGTGATCAATAGCTTCCTGCTCCTATGGGATCCTGTGCTTCTGTCGACAGTTGATTTCCTTTGCAAGACCATATTTTGTTGGGTCAATAACTGGATCACCCATCCTGTAAAAAATGTAGAACAGGCTTCACTTAAAAACTAGAGCAGCGGATCCGACTTACAAGTAAACGCGCACGCCAATCTGAAGTTAACACATCCAAATATTCAGTTGATGAAGGATATGGAGAAGAATTGTTGACTCCCAAACGTGGACATTCTAATAAAACTGACACCGGATGCTAGTGTTCAATGCCAGATAACACGGATTTATACATCAAAATAATAGTCGCCATCACGCCTCACAATGTAGAGCGGTGTTTTCAATGTGGATTAACATTGGGAAAGCTATTTCGGAGCAGGAGACAATTGATCACGACTTTTCTACAGAATGGTTACCAAGGGAATGAGATTTATCGGGGCCTTAAAAAGGAAGATGGGAAAAAAAAAACAAAAAAAAAAGGGGGAACCTCAGATCGCGGAAGAAGCTACCAACTGCCTTCCCTATTTCGCCGTTGATTATGAAAAGTCTCCAGAATCCTGAAGAAGTGACGGATTAATGCCTCCCACAAACAGGAAAGGGAGCTCACATTTCAGGTTTTGTGGTTCAATGCTGACCCGGGACTCCGTGCGGCTAGATTCCCTATTGCATATAAAGCAGCGAGTTTTGCCCAGACGGGACAAGCCGTGGAAAATTGAAGTGGGCAGAGGAGCTGTGTGCACTTGGTTTACTTGGAGAAGTGTACGGCCGCAGAAGATGGCATAGGCAATCCCTACACGAGTGCAGTCGACGACGCAAAGCTACTGTCCTGTGCCGATGGCTTTTGGACCAGCTGGTAAAGAAAACGTTGAAATAAGACCAGAGAATTAGAAAGTCATCAAAGAGAAAGTTGAGACTATAAGTTAGAACTGGAAGAGAAGTTTACACACAATAGGAAAAAGGAAACGTATTCGTTCAGGACTAGCCAATCAAGAAGGACTGATTTGGGAATTGAGTATGAATGTCACTGGACTTGACATGTCTACACTTATTCCTCATGCAAATGACAGAGTTTGGCACCGAAGCGTAGATTATGATCGACACTTTGACAGTTCGAACCGGCAGTAAGTCGAGGGGAGTATATGTGGCATCAAGTATCGCACATACTCTTATGTGAAATTTCTATATACCGAAAAAGAAAGCTCTCCTGAACACATTTTACAAGCACCACCTCATCGAGTCCTTTTACCGCATGGGAGTTCCAGACAATATGTGGGAAGTTATTGTCACCTATTTAACAACCCTGTGTTTCTTGCATTGCTCTGCGAAGTCTCTACAAATTTCTTCCTTTCAGACCCCGATTACTGAGTGATCTGTAATATAGACCGATTGATGTGGAAATGCCTTTCGCAATTCCCAGCTCATACATAACGCCTCACTTAGTTGAGTTATTTACGTTGTACTGACTGAGCATTGTCATGAATTTTCACTAACTCGTAACACAATCGTTTCTCATTTGAATGCTGCTCTTCTCTCGCGTCCTAAGCAAAGGAACCGCGGGATAATGAGTTGTTATTCCTATCAATTCTGCACCAAGTCTCACAACTGGCTACAATATATAATTTCCTGCGTCCATCTATGCCCTGAGCTGAACTGACTTTGTGAAGATTCCTCTAGTAGTGAAATAAACGCAAGTCAGGACATCCGGCACAACATTCTCCAAGTTTTGATTGCTGATATTGTCTGAAATGTTAACAACGTCTATCTTTCTACTATCTGCTCTTACGCTCTACGGCCCAACACTACCAAATCTTCAGAGTAGTACATTGTCCCTCCTCTAATTTAATTGTAACCGTCTGTTCTGTAGAGAACGCACTTTCCCTGGAAGACAGCTGAATAATCCAAAAATCTCACGTGCTCCCTCATAGACCAACTCTTTATTTAACTGTATCATTTACCAACTTCTGGCCTCACGAGGGCTTCGCACAGGGAACAATGCTGAGATCACAGCTCTGGAGATCCTATCCTCTAGCGTAGATTCCAAATCATTCAGATCACTGCAGAACCTGGTCAGTCTTACTATTAATGTCACTGCTACTTACGTGGGCCACGACATCTGGTTGTTCGAACACCCATCTAAAATTCTGAAAACTCGATTCGGGAGGTCCTGGACACTGGCACTGTGGATTAACAGTTCCGTGAGAGCAGCACTTACTGGGCAACTCAAAGCTTGTGTTGCCGGTATTCAGCAGCAGTACAAGATACGCAGCCATGATCCGCGCAACATAAATATGGCAGCAAAACAACACTACAGGAACAACATCGAGCCACAACTTTTACCAACTACCACCTCAACTTACGACAAGGTCTGTACACCATCGCAGACTCAGAGCTAAAGGCAGTGGATTTTCCAACATCGCTGCCTCTCTCCCAGACGAGCTAAATCTTTGTACGCTTGATGCCCTGTTGCCAATACTGAGCCCCTGAGGAGAGCTGCAAATGATGTGACCGGCACCCTGGTTATTTCTGAGGCTGAAATGCGCAGGTGTTTCCAACGAGTGGACATTCACCAGACTGTGGGACCGGACGGCATCCCAGCGCGAGTACTCATGAAGTGCGCGGCACCGCAGGCAGATTGGGTAACAGACATTCATAATCTATCCGCCTCCCAATGTAGAGTGCCATCCTGCATCAAAACATCGGTCATCGGTTATTGTTTCTGTATCTGAAATGACCAAGGTAACATGTCCGGACGCCTGATGTACTGTTAGACTCTCCTCGGTAACAAGCAAATGCTTTGAGTGGCAGTTAGGGACTATATCTGAGGCATGCTACAACCATACTGAACCCCCTACAATTCAGCTGTCAACATAACCGTACAGTAGATGACTCAATAGCCCCATTAATGCATGCCTCTTCGTCGGTTATGTGCCGCAACTATGCCTGTCTCTTCGTTGGTTATCTGGAACAGTCTATGCTCCAAACCTATACTGATATTGTTCCCCAACTTTTCCTTCTCTGCATTGACGACTACATTGGTGCTGCTTCCTGCACAAGTGCAGAGTTCGTCAATTTTATCGACTTTACTTCAAACTTCCACCCAGCCCTTTAAATCACTTGGCGCATCTCGGACACTTCTCTCCCCTTTCTTGATCACGCGGTCTCCATCTCTGGAGACAGACTGTCCACTGAAACCTTCTATAAGCCCACTGATTCTCATAACTCCCTGGACTATACCTCCTCCCACCCAGCCACATGCAAAAATGCCATTCCCTTTTTCCAGTCTCAGCAGCATCTGCTCCCAAGATGAGGCTTTCCGTTCCAGGACATCTCAAATATCCTCTTTCTGAAGGGGCTTGGTTTCCCTTCTGCCGTCATCTCTGATGCCCTCGCCCGCATCTCCTCCATTTCCCGCACTTCGGCCCTCACCCCATCCTCCCGTCACCACAACAGGGACAGAATTCCCCTTGCCCTCACATACCACCCCACCAGCATCCGGATCCAGCAGATTACCCTCCCCAACTTCAGCTACCTTCAACAAGTCACCACCAATATGCACATTGTTCCTCTTCAGCCCTATCCGCCTTCTGCAGTGATCGTTAGATCCGCCACACCCTGGTCCACACGCCCCTTCGCACGGATCTCCCGCCCGGGACTTATCCCTGTAAGCATAAGTGCTACACCTATCCCTACACCTCTCTTGCCACCATTCAGGGCCCCAACTAGTCCTTCCAGGTGAAACAACACCTCGCTTGTGAGTCTGTTGGGGTTACCTTTTGCATCGCTGCTCCCGGTGCGGCATCCTCTACATCGGTGAAACCCGAGGCAGATTGGGGGACCGCTTCCTCGAGCACATCCGCTCCGTCTGCCACAACAGACAGGATCTCCCGGTTGCCACCCACATCAAGTCTGCTTCGCATTCCCAGTCGGATATGTCCATGCATGGCCTCCTATGCTGCCATGATGAGGCTAAACTCAGATTGGAGGAGCAACACCAAATATACCGTCTGGGTAGTCTCCAGCCTCTGGGTATGCAAATTGAATTCCCCAGCTTCCGGTGGTTCCCTTCTCCCTCTTCACCCATCCCAGTTTTACTCTGCCCCCTCCCCCAGCTGCCTATCACCTCCCTTAGGGTTCCGCCTCCTTCTACTACCCGTTCTGTTTTCCCCTATTTCTTCTTCACCTTTTCTGTCTATCCCTTCCTGCTTCCCCTTCCATACCCCTTTATCTTTTCAATTTCTGTTTTTTATTTTTCACCTGGCTCCTAGCAGCCTCTCCTTCCCATCCTCCCCCAACCTTCTCTATAGGGCCTCTGCCCCTTCCCTCTTCAGTCCTGATGAATGCTTCCGGCCCAAAATATTGACTGATCATTTCTCCTCCAGCGTGTTGTGTGTGTACCTCTGTTGTATGTATTACTGCTGTTGTTGTGTGTGTACCTCTGTTGTATGTATTAATGTTGTTCTTGGACTACCGTTCATCATTCAAAACTGTAATTCCCTCCAGGCTCAAAAAGAAGTTCAGAGACATCGGTCTTCACTCTGACTTCTGTAGCTGGATCCTGGACTTTCTGTCAGTTCGCCGCAGGTGGTAAGAAAGGGCACCCTCACCACTGCCCCTCTGACTCTGAACACATGCGGCCCAGATCTGTGTACAAGCCTCCTCCTTTACTCTTCAAACAACAGGAATTCTGCAGATGCTGGAAATTCAAGCAACATACATCAAAGTTGCTGGTGAACGCAGCAGGCCAGGCAGCATCTATAGGAAGAGGCGCAGTCGACGTTTCAGGCCGAGACCCTTCGTCAGGACTTTACTCTTCGCTTAACAGTTACTGTATCCCTACACAGAGCTCCAATCTGGTAATTAAAATTGCTGCGAACAGTACATGATTGACCTAAACTCAACCAATAATGAGGGAGACTAGAAAAAAAGACTTCACTACCCTGGAGTGGTATCAAGAAAACAACTTCTCTCCTAATGTCGCCGAACAAAAAAAAAAAAACAAAGAAACAAACAAAGAAGCTGGTTGCTGACTACAGACAGAATGGAGACAGGCTAACCACGATTGACATCAATGGATCTTTCAACCTCAAGTTCTTCGGCATACAAATCACTGAGGATGTGACTTGGTCGGTACATACCGGTTGTGTGGTAAAAAAGGCAACAAAAAAAAACGCCTCTATCACCTCAGAAGGTTGAAGAAGTTTGGTATTGAAGTCCAAATACGAAGAACGCTCTATTTGGGCACAACTCAGAGCATCCTGACTGGCTGCCTCACTGCGTGGTGTTAGAACTGTATTTCCCTCAATCGCTGAACTCCGCTGACAGTTGTGCGTACATCGCATCTGTAGATGCGACCTGCCCTCTATTCACGACATTTACAAAGAGATGTGTGTAAAAAGGGCACGAAGGATCGTTAGAGACCCCAAACACCCCGAGTATAAAGACATCCAGCTGCTACTGTCCGGGATACGGGACTGCAGGATAAAATCCAGGACCATCAGGCTCCGGAACAGCTTCCTCCACCAAGCCATCAGACGTATTAACTCATGCTGATACAATTGTATTTCAAGTTATTTTCACTTCCCTGTTGTACATCCTATTTATTATATTTGTTTTTATAAATTGCACATTGCATATTTAAAAGGAAATGTAACGTGAAGATATGTACTCATTTAAATGAAGGATGTATGTAATAAAGTCAATTGTATTCAATTCAATTCATATTGCTTCTCTCTCACAGAAAGAGGCTCGATCCCGGAGTGTACACCGCTGTGATGTTTCTCTGCCACCTCATGCCCCCAAAATTATCTATAGTAGCGTATCTGTTGTTGAGGGAGATTTCCACAGAGCTCTCTGCACTGGCTTTTTAAGTCCTTTGTCTTTCTTGTCACCCATTCCCCTGCCTCCTGTAAATCTGGGGCACCCACGATCTTTGTGCCCGATCTATCATGCCATCAGCATTTCGAAAATTCCAGCGTTCATTCATTTCCAGCTTCCGCTCCATAAAACGGTGTGTAAGAATCTGAAATTGCATGAATTTCATTCAGGAGTAGTTGTCAGTGATACTGGAGAATTCCGAGTTTTCTCTTCCAATATCCGATAAGGAGTATATGCAAATATTACGGTCTCGATTATGATTCCGTCCAGACATGCCGAATGTTTACTTCTTCCCATACATATTGCGTGGTCGTTGAGTTAGTACTGCATTTTTTGTGTATTCCGTTCAAATTTTCTGCCTGGCATATTACAGCTCATGCTGAGCAAATATAAAGAATGAAAGAAAATAACAATCAACAAACTACGGGGAACAATGCCTGCTACATTTCGAATTCTCTTAACCACGCCTAATCTCGCTGTAACATCGAGGAAGCAAGTCCTCAAGTTCACTGTGCAACAGTGTCCACTCCACCGACTACCGCACCGCTTTCCCCTATCTTTTTCGAATATTTTCGTGTTGATCAGGCCATATCAGTTTTCAAGACACGAAAATGCCCCGAATTGGTGGTTTATGCATTCGAATCGGCGAACGCCAGAGACCTCTGTCTTATTATCTTTGCGATCTCCAATTGGCAGCAGTTTGAAACACCAAACCACCGCGAGCAGATGCCTTATTTTCTCAATCGGCGAACCTGTCAGAGCTATGTTTTCTCACGCTTTGTATCTCCGATAAGCTCTGGTTAAAAGATCAAACAGCCGCCAGTTGATGCCGTGTGTACTCAATAGGCAAACTTGAGAAAGCACCGTCCCAACACGGCTCCGATCTCCGACTGCCCGGCATTTCAAATACATATTTCATTAATTTCCATTTCCAACAGTTCACATACGCGATTGTTCATCGCACATCGTAGCCGAGATTTCACTTACATCATTTTCAATTTATTTATTTCTGTATTCATTTAATCAATCATTCATTAATTCATCTGTTGATTAAGTAACTGCATAATTAAATTATTTATTGTTTGTCTATTTATTTTTCTAAAATTTCAGTACAGTTGGTGCCTTAATATTCAAGATTATGAAAGACAAATCGGTAACTATGGAGGTATAAGGAAATTAAAGCTCTACAGACTATTTTTGCTGAGATCACACCGAACCCCAGTGCAATCACAAAACCCGAGACAAATCCACGTTCAATACTAAAACAGTGCATTCGTCTTCCTATTCGACTGTGGCACTCTGCATTTCCACTCTTCCCTCAACCATGAGCTTTTTCCAACCTCACCAGCATTAAATACATATTTATTTTTTTCTATTGTAGGTCTGCAGAGCAGTACCTCACATTCAATGTAATTTGTTGCATTTGCCTTGCGTATGCGCTGAGCTTCTCTTTGTTTTCTTCTGGCCTCTTTAACCCGAGGTCCCTTCAGGTTGAACAGAGAAAATAGTGCAGTACAGTATAACATTGAGCCTTCGGAATACGGTGCAGTGGAGACCGATATAAAGCAATTCATGATCCCTCTAACATTTCGCCACACCCTGCACCTACCTTTGTCCTCCATTTGTCCAATATCGATATGGAAGCAATTCTCTCTAATATCAGTTTATCAGCCTCCTCCTGCAGCAGTTGCTGCGGAGTCTAGAAATTTACAGGAGGATTGCATTGGAATTCTCCAGGAATGAAAATAATAACAGTAACAATAATAATAATAATAATAATAATAATAATAATAATAATAATAACATATCAATAACAATACTATGTAACCATTGACGTCTGACTAAAACTGTCTTCCACTCAACTTACTGCAAACCGACTGTCTTTTTCGCTGTCTTTTGCGGCAGTGGGTATCAACTTCATTTTATCCAAAACAGACTTCCAGATTTTCAAAACCCCTGGACACAAACGACAAGACTGACATCGAAGGTGAATAGAAGGGAAAGAAGGGTTGCCTGTTTTAAGCCTTTGGTCAAGCACACTCAAATTGAATCTGCTTGGTGACAGATTTCCTCTCATCTATACTTTCTGCGGAAGAAAAGCAGCCATGACGGATTGGTGCATCCAAAGGCTGAATGTGACATCACACGTTTCCTAGGCTGAGGGAGAGCTTGTCAGCCCATCCGGCGTACATGCCGTCAAGATCAGAGGATAGACTTATTTCCGTCACAAAATATAAAAACTGAAACATACTTGAAAACTTGGGGCACTGGTTGCAACATCAAGTAAGAACAAAAAAACAATTTTTTCTCTCTCTCTGAAGAAAAGTGTCTGTTTCAAGGCAAATGATTCAGACTCATCAATTTATAGGCCATCTCCGTCACACAGGTTGAACAATAGGAAGTCTTGGGCGGGGCTTCCTCACGGTTCAAATACACGAAACAGAATCAAAACCAACAGCTGTCCCTCAATAACCTGTTGTGAACAGTTTACTGTCCAGCTTTGCAGTGCATTCTACCATAACTCTGCAGGGTTTGAGCTTCATCTCCTCGACACTTCAGCAATATTCCTTGTTGACGATGGGAGTCTTCTTTGTTTTCACACTCTGGCTCTGCTTACGGCGTGAGTACCTTTCACACATCCACATTACAGTTACTTTAAATCTGTTTGAGACCTCTGAGCTTCAACCGGCTTAAATTATTCATGTGGTTCGTCTGTGACTGCAATTCACATTTCTCCGTATTTTTTTTATTCTTAGGTTCATTGAGTCAGTCGGTGACTCAGGACCCGTCCATTGTAAACTTGAATGAGTGTCAGACTGCCACTATCACCTGCAGTTTCAAGCCTGGCTCTGGTGAATATCGCTTTCTCACTGGAAAATTCTTCAGGCAGACCAACTCAACGGCCGAACGCAAAGAAGTCACCCGCGGGGGGAGATTTTTTACTTTGATTAAGAAAACTAACATGCAGTTTACTTTGACAATTCGGGACCTGCAGGTGGAAGACAGCGGCACCTATTACTGTCAAGCTGTGTACAGATGGCGTGAAGCACAATGATGGGCTTCGGCTTCGCGCTGTACAAAAACATTCGCTGTAGCTTATTCCTGATTCAGACGGAGCAGAATGGATCTGCGGGTAAACTCATCTTCCTGTCTCGCTGTGGATAGTCCTGCAGTCCAGCAAACTGTCAGTTGTTTTATTTTTTTCTGTAGAGTCTTTATGTTCCCACCTCGCGTGTGAGCAGATATTGTTGCCGACCTGAGGTATGTGTCAATAAATGTCGACAGGTGTTGAAAAATACACATTCTTGACGCCGACGGGAGACAGAATCATTCCTAAACACTTGGAACCAGTAAACGCCAGCGCTGCGAAATTAATTCCTGCTCGACTGTGTCATTGACTCGCCAGCAGATTTCAAATTCACGTAAGGTACTGTGTACAGTGCAACGAACACAGTGAAGAGATCTGAACAAAAATAGAAAATAATAAATACATAAATAACTCATTGTTTAAACGAGTTATTCTCCATATCGCATACAAAAAAAATACAAACCTAGCGTTGTTCACGTTATAATCTGTTTAGATTATTTTTAATTTCCATATTGCATATGTATTTTTGATTGACACGTATGCTGTGTGTCTTTTTTCCTTCTCGGAATCGGTGTGCGGTGCGTGTTTCTATTTTATTCTAATTTGGTTTTGCTTTCTCACAAAGAACATATCGACCTGCCGACAAATGGGGAATATTCTTGCTATGTGTTGCATTAACAACCCTGGAAACATTGGGAATCCTATTGTAGCGTTTCCTAAGCAGATTCACGTGAGTGTAGTTGTTGTATTGGGGAGACTGAGAACAGGATCATTGTGTATCAATGGCAGACTCATACTAAAGATGGAACAGGGACAAAGGTCACGGTCAGGCCCGGTAAGTATCCACAGACACCGACGATTCCTCAAATATCTCACCCATTTTCACTATCGTTTGATAGATGATCGATTGATTTAAAATCTTGTGTGGTGTGGTTCTGTAAACTGAATCTACACTCACTGCGTCGAAAGGCAAGGTGGTAAACTGAATTAACAGAGTGAGATGGAGAGGGGAATTTCTGCTATAAGTAAAGATGAAATGCTGGTGTAATCGTCGCAGAATAAATCCAACCGACTGATGTCAGACTGTGGGAAATACTGTTAGCAGCTTAAGACATAAACCGCAAGCAGATTAGATATATATACGAAAATGTCACCGACATGCAAGGAATAATGAATCTTGTTTTCTCCAACTTATTTTCAAATAGTACAGTGAAATGCAGAACCAACTGATGAAAAATAAGAAAAGAGAAGGGAAGAAAACCTTTATATCGCCGCGTGCTAAATTCCAATTGAAAATAATATTAGCCTTCAGTTGCTTCGAAAATTATCCGACCAATCTGTCCCATTCAGTCTCTTTACTGTGAAGAACATGTTACAATGCAAGAGGCTGTAACTTATCGGGGATATATTATTTAAAAAAAAAGAAGCAATTCTGGATGGAACCTCTATCAATTCGAAAAATAAAACAGGCAAATCCATCATTATTCCGAATGAAACTGATGTTTAAAATAAACACCGCAGAACTTATTTTATGATTGTAGGCCCTCTGCAATTGTTCCATGAATTTAGTTCTTCCTTCCACATAGATGTCCAAAATATGAAACATGTTTTGATAATAGAAAGATATCCGCAATTTAGCATGAGTCCCTGATTTTATTTCACTGCAGCAATTCAGATAATAATTGACAACGACAATAAATATTGTTTACTCACGTTTCAAATGAAACAAGATTGCGTGAAAGCAAAATCTCCTTAACGTATTTAGGACGTGTTATTTTCTGACAGTTGTCGGTAAATCAGCAATAATCTTCCTTTACATTCATACAGAATCCATTGCTCCACCGTCTCAGAGTCCGGAACTACAAACTACACTTGCCGATACTGCCATTTTAAACTGTGGATATGACGTGAATTGTCGCAACACAATACACTGGTATCGCCAGCTTCCAGGGCAGGCACCCATATTCCTGCTCCAGGGTCAAACTTCCGGAGTACAAGATAAAACAAAAAATGCCGGGGAACGAATTACTGGTTTAGTCGATCCTGGTAAGAAAATCAGCCAGCTGACGATCTCCAAAGTGCAACTGGGTGACGCTGCTGTGTATTACTGTGCAATGAGTCGGTTTGCAGCACTGTGATGCCGCGCATGGACAGCGCTGTTCAAGAACGAGGGTGATTCTCCTTACAAGCACACAGTGCTAGGAAGCAGCGAGGGAACAACACAAAAACTCATTTGGTTTTATCATATAAATACACCACAGCCGAGCACGGAGACAACGGCAAGAAACCGCAGTGTGGTGGGATTTTAGTAGAATGATAACAGAAAAAAAAGTACCACAATCAACACCCAAAATATGCTGGGAGTAATCATAATGTCCTGATGGAAGTACTTGGTTCGAAACATCATTTCCATGGAAGTGGCCGGATCTACCGATTCCTTAAATTTCTACTTATCGAAGACACACAACTTTCAAGAATATATTCCTGGAGCAGAGAGGCATGATTGCCTTAAGGAATTTCGCATTTTAGATTTTTTTCAGATCAGAAGTGCGTCAGGCATAGCAACAGAAGTGGGCAAATCAGCCTATCCATTGTGGTCCGCTATTCCATTATTATTGTTTCCCGTTCCCAATACATTCTCCAGTATATCCATGTGGTACATGCAATCTACCAGCAATTTTGAATGAAGTAACATCGCAAATCCGTTAGCGCCGCGTGAACGTCGGCAGAAAAGTAACGGACATTGAAATGTTACAAATTCCAAACAATAAATGCGTAATCTATTCTTTTGGAATTATACGGCATCACCAACTACAGGTATCATTACGATTCCAGAAACATATAAACATAGAAAACCTGCAGCACAATGCAGGTCCTTCGGCCCACAAAGTTGTGCCGAGGATGTCGCTACCTCAGAAATTACTCAGCTTACCTGTAGCCTCTATTTTTCTAATCTCCATGTACCTATACTAAATTCTCTTAAAATATCCTATCGTATCCGCACCCATCAGCATTTCCGGCAGCCTATTCCACAATATCACCACTCTCTGTGTAAAAAGAAAAAAAAAAAAACTCACCCCTGACATCTTCTATGTACCTGCTCACAAGCACCTTAAACCTGTGCACACCTGTGGCAGCCATTTCAGCCCTCCGAAGAAGCCTCTGACTATCCACACGATCAATGCCTCTCATCATCTTATACTCCTCTATCAGGTCACCTCTCATCCTCCGTCCCTCAAAGGAGCAAACGTCGAGTTCACTCAACCTGTTTTCATCAGCCATATCCACGCCCATGCCCTTATAAGGAAACTTTAGGGAGCCTGAATGTGTCTTCTTAGGTTGTAAAAGCTTTCACCAGTGAGTTTTAACCTGCAGTTGATGCTGACTGAGATGTGTTCCGTTGCGTTCAGTTTCTTCCGATAGCATGAATCTCATTAAAATGAAACTGCACGCTTTGGCAATTACATGCTCATCCAATTGAACGGATTGCTATAAGTGGAAGTAATCGAGATAACTGGGAGAGGTGCTGCGAAAGAAACATTCGATCGTTAGTTATTATAAGGCAACGTCGTAATTACTCCCACTCATTAGAGATAACCTACGATTTGTCATTCCTTGACTTTGCTTTAGTTGCTTTAATTGTTAGACATTGTAGGTTGTCCGATGCTTAACCATATAACCATATAACAATTACAATTCGGAAACAGGCCATCTCGGCCCTTTTAGTCCTTGCCGAACTCTTACTCTCAACTAGTCCCACCACTTTAAACCACAACATCGAACTTGCTTCCACTACTTCTGCTGGAACCTCGTCCCACACAGCTACCACTCTCTGAGTAAAGAAGTTCTCCCCCATGTTACCCCAAAACTTTTGTCCGTTAACTCACAACTCATGTCCTCTTGTTTGAATCTCCCCCACTCTCAATAGAAAAATCCTATCCACGTCAACTCTATCTGTCCGCCTCGTAATTTTAAATACCTCTATCAAGTCCCCCCTCAACCTTCTACGATTCAAAGAATAAAGACCCACCTAATTCCACCTTTCTCTGTAACATAGGTGATGAAACCCAGGTAACATTCTCGTAAATCTTCTCTGCACTCTCTCGATTTTGTTGACATCTTTCATATAATTCGGTGACCAGAACTGTACACAATACTCCAAATTTGGCCTCTACCAATGCCTTGTACAATTTCAACATTACGTCCCAACTCCGATACTCAATGCTCGGATTTATAAAGGCCAGCATACGAAAAGCCTTCTTCACCACCCTATCCACATGAGATTCCACCTTCAGGGATCAATGCACCATTATTCCTAGATCCCTCTGTTCTACTTCATTCCTCAATGTCCTACCATTTACCATGTGCTTCCTATTTTGATTAGTCCTACCAAAATGTAGCACCTCACATTTATCAGCATTAAACTCCATCCGCCATCTTTCAGCCCACTCTTCTAACTGGCCTAAATCTCTTTGCAAGCTTTGAAAACCTACTTCATTATCCACAACCCAACCTATCTTCGAATCATCTGCATACTTACTCATCCAATTTACCACCACATCATCCAGATCATTAATGTGTATGACAAACAATATTGGAACCAGTACAGATCCCTAAGGCACACCACTAGTAACTGGCCTCCAATCTCACAAACAGTTATCCACCACTACTCTCTGGTGTCTTCCATCCAGCCACTGTTCAATCGTTTTTACTACTGTAATATTATTATCTAACGATTCAACAAACCTAACTAACCTTCTGTGTGGAACCTTGTAAACGGCATATAGACAACATACACCGCTTTGCACTCGTCAACCTTCCTAGTAACATCTTCAAAAAGTTCAATAAGATTTGTCAAACATGACCTTTCACGCACAAATACCAATGAGAACTTGTCCATCCAGATAATTATATATACCATCTCGAAGAAAACATACATCAGTTTCCCCACCACTGACGTCAAACTCACAGGCCGACAATTGCGAGGTTTACTCCTAGAACCCTATCCACATGAGATTCATTTTTAAACAATGGAACAACATGAACAATATGCCAATCTTTCGGCACTATCCCAGATTCTAATGACATATGAAATACTTCTGTCAGAACCCCTGCTATTTCCACAAAAACAAAATTTCCTCAGGGTCCGAGGGAATATCTTGCCTGGACCCGGAAACTTATCCAATTTTATATTCCTTAAAAGCGCCAGTATTTCCTCTTCTTTAATCATTATAGTTACCATAACATCCCTAACTGTTTCCCTTCCCTTGCACAATTCAATATCCTTCTCCTTAGAGAATACCGAAGAAAATAAATTGTTCAGAATCTCCCCCATCTCTTTTGGCTCCACACATAGCTGTCCACTCCGATTCTCTAAGGGACCAATTTTATCCCTGACTGTCTTTTTGCTATTAATATAATTGTAGAAACCTTTGGGATTTATGTTCACATTACTTGCCAAAGCAAAATCATATATTCTTTTAGCTTTTCTAATTCATTTCTTAAGTTTCTTTTTCCATTCTTATATTCCTCGATTAGGTTCCGGGAAAAAAAATCAGATGTTAGTGGTTTCTGGGGTTGAGCAGTTCGAAGGGCTGGAGTGGGTTATTCTGCGCTGCATCATGAAATAAACAACTAAATACACCTTGCAAGGAATCAAAACAACATTTACTCATGAAGACATATGGTACGTAAGTAGGTGCATAATCGATTGCCACCCAGACAACAATACTTAATATATTTCATTTTCTCTAGAAACACTCAAATTCCATTTTGACTTTTTTCGCTTCCAAACTGGGAATTTTAATTTAAACTCAGTGGCCAATTAGAACGTATTTTCGTAAACTGTTGCTTTTTAATAAGATGAGTTGAAAGCGTGTGGAAAGCAGTTTACAATTTATATTGCAAATACCAACTACTCACCAGTCATTTCGTGGGAAGGAGAATGGAACATCCTGGGAAATAGGTGACATCAGAAGCGAAGTGTTTACATCGATACTCTGCGACTCTACAGCTCACATCAGGAATTACAGGAATCAAATAGCAATGAACTGGTCGAACTGGTCGTTAGCTAAGGAAAATATGCTTTCGAACCACAATGAGGAGCAAGCCTGCAGCCCGTTCTCACGTAGAAGAATCTTATTCTGGGAGAAATATCCCGAAGCCGGCCAAAGCTACTGTGGTGCCAATGAACAGGAAATCGGCTACTAGCTGCCAAAATAGATGGTTAGTGTTTAATGAGAAGAGGCCGCAGCAGTTTTGAGAAAAAAATCACTTGCCAATAGTTTCACAAAAACAGTGAGAGATCAAACCATATGATACTGGTTAGTCCGAGGTTTTTCTGCAGCTATGACCCGTATTCAATTCGCACAGTTGCTTGAAAAGAGATTGCACTTTCTCCCCGGACCACCTGGGACTTATGTCGGATGCTCCGGTCTGGTAGTATTTGATAGGCTGATTGGTCGTTCTAAATTATAGCGTGATTAGGTTAGGATTAAATCCGGTGATTGCCGCGCTGCGTACCTCGATGTGCAGAAAGGGCAAATTCCTCACTGTAGATCCAAACATAAATAAATAATCAATCAAGAAAACACACATAAGTAAATAAATAAGAATCAGTTTCCCTTGCAAGTCTTATAGTCGGTACGAAGTCGGCATGAATTTGTATTTTTCAGAAATTTATCCAAAGCTAACGAATGACAAATAATTTCAATTCAATGCTAACGCTATTTGTGTTTTTGCAGAAGCGATGAAACTGAATACAATGCATGCCGGGAGCTCCTTCAAAACTGCTTCGATTGGTTAATCCGTCTCTGGTGAAAAGGTGAAACAACTTTTTTCTGCAACAACATATACTATTACACGTCCCTTATTTTGCCATATTTAAATTAATTTCTGTCCAGTGTTCACAGTGAAGGTGCAGGAGGGTGAGTGTGGTCATGGTGCAATTATTGCGTTACATTGGTGACAGTCCAAGTCATCCATCGTAAATCTGTTAATTGCAGGAAACGGTTGAGTTTGCGACAGGCTTTCGATTTCAAATTTCCTTCTTGATCTTACCTTTGTGTACGTGTTGAATGTTGAGCGCCGATTACATAATATGAACAGAGGGATGCAATGAGAATATTGTCTTCTGAAATACCATTTTGAAAATTTCAGTAATGAAACGAAAAGTACCAGATCCACGATATTATTCGGAAGGAATGTGATACTCCAGAGGGTACAGGTGATCAAGCAGTAAAGCTCGCCTGACTGGAAGTGCGAGTGACGGTCGATTTAAAGATCGCCTTGGAATCTTCCTGAATAGTCTCATCCTCCTAGGGTAGTTGAGTCATTTTAGCAGTGGCAGAATGAGACGTAGTATCTGCTGAATTGTTTTAAACGCCATTACTTAGTTATTTGTTTGCTTGCTTGGTTACTTATCCTTCTCTCTTTATTTACGGAAATATCAGTCTGTTAGTCTGTGCCATAATTTGTTACTTTTTGTTTAATCTTTCTATTTATGTACTTAACATTCGTTTATGTCTTTATATATTTATCTATTTATGTTATTAATTTAGTAAGTGTGTTTCTTATTTGTTAATTATCCGATAATTATTTATTTATGTATAATTTATTCCAAAGAGGAGGTAGTCTTTGAGTATAAAACCATACCATGTTGACCACAAAATTATAATTCATACACGCTCCCTTTTGGGTGTCTGGGGAACAGAAAAATTCTACTTGGTAGATCAAAGCCGCAAGTTACCTTAACTGTTTACTCAGAATTAACTTGAAGGCATTTTCCAGCACCGACACATTTTTCAAATTAAAAAAAAACACAGCAGAGGAAGAAATATAAGCTTACAGCATTTTGATGAAAATTAAATAATTCATTCTAAATCGAGGGAAATTATTCAGTACCAGACCGAGTTCAATTCACCTTTTGATACCTTATTTCATTGGACCGCTGTCATTTACTGATCCAAATATTTTGCCTGCTTGTTCATTGTCATAGATTAGATTAGATTAGATTAAACTTTATTGTTATTGTGCCGAGTACAGATACAAAGCCAATGAAATGCAGTTAGCATCTGACCAGAAATGGAAAGAATAGTGTTACTTAGAAAATAACTGCGAATTAAAAGTAAGTGCTGCAGCACACAAATATAAAAGTATTGAGACAGTACAATATGGGTACATTACTGCTTAGAGCTGTGATGTGAAGTTCAGCAGGGTCACAGCCTCAGGGAAGGAGCTCTTCCTGTGCCTCCCGCTGCGGGAGCTGAGTGTCCTGTAGCACCTACCGGATAGGGGGAGTGTAAAAAGTCCATGGTTAGGGTGAGATGCTTCCAGGATAATGCGTTTTGCCCTGCCCAGACAGCGTTTATGGTAAATACGCTCACTGGTGGGCAATTGGGTGCTGATAATCCGCTGGGCAGTTTTCAGCACACGCAGGCGTGCTTTGCGGTCCGATATCAGACAATTGCCATACCACACAGAAATGTTATTGGTGAGTATTTTCTCAATGGTACTGGGGTAAAAATCCGTCAGTATCCAGGGGCAGAGTTGAGCTTCCTTGATGTTCCGCAGGAAATAAGGCGCTGTTGCGCCTTTTTGATCAGGATGGCGGAGTTCAGGGACCAGCTGAGATCCTCGGAAATGTGGACACCAAGGAATGTGAAGCTTGAAACACGCTCCACTACAGATCCGATGGGGAGTGAGTGTGGCTCCTAGCATGCCTGAAGTCCACAATAATCTCCTTAGTGTTCTGGGTGTTGGCGGCCAGGTTGTTGTCGGCACACTACGCAGCCAGGTGCCGGACCTCCACCCTATAGGCCGTCTCGTCATCCTCTCTGATGAGGGGAAAAACCGTGGCGTCTTCCGCGAAGAACATTATGGAGTTAGGACCATGTACAGGAACGCAGTCATTGGTGAAAAGGGAGTACAGAAGAGGGCTCAGCACATAGCCTTGAAGCACGCCACTGCTAAAGGTGAGAGTGGAGGAGGAGAGGTTGTCTAACTTAACTGATTGTGGTCTGTTAGTCAGAAAGTCCATGGTCCAGTTACAGAGGGATGAGCTGATACGAAGCTGGCGAAGTTTGGCGATCAGCTTGGAGGGGATCACAGTATTGAATGCAGAACTAAAGTCAATGAAGAGCATTCTGACGTAGGAGTCGTGTTTTTCCAAGTGCGTCAGGACAGAGTGGAATTCTTTGAAAATGGCGTCGTCTGTAGACCTGTTCGTGCAATAAGCAAATTGATGGGGGTCAAGGGTAGCGGGCAGACAGGATTTCAGATGTGATAGAACCAGTCTTTCAGGTCACTATTCAATGATGCTGGTGAATGCAACTGGACGGAAGTCATTCAGGCCCGTGGCAGTGGAATGCTTTCGGCACTGACACGATCGTGACGTTCTTGAAGCTTGTAGGGACAACTGTCTGGGCCAGAAACAGATTAAAATGTCAGTGAAGACCTCTGCCAGCTGCTCTGCACAGACTCTGAACACACGGCCAGGTATTTCACCCGGATCATTTGCCTTCCGTACGTTTACCCTGCTCAGTGTGGCGCAAACTTAGAAGTTGGAAAGTGAGAGAGGCAGTTCACCAGGTGAGAGATCCGCGTTGAAGGTGACCTCCTTCCTTTCTCGGTCAAAGCGTAGAAGTAATTGAGCTCATCATGGAGGGAAGTAGAGCTGGAAGGGGTCTCAGTACTAGGTGGTTTGAAGTCTCTAATGATCTGTATGCCATGCCACATGCGCCGGGGGTCCGAGGAATTGAAATATTCCTCGATTCTCTGCTTATATATGCGTTTAGCCTCAGAGATTCTCCTCCTCAGGTTGGCCCTGGCTGAGCTGTAACCCTCCCGGTCTCCAGACCTGCAGGCTGAATCTGATAGTAATAGATGAAGGAATACTGACTTGCTCTAACTTTATCCACATATTAAACATGTTTTCCTGTTTTTGAGAGTTCTTAGGATAGAATGCTTCCGCAAAACAGAAAATGAAACAGTTACGAGGCGGACTTTAGAAGTCCTTTACTTTTCATTTTCCAGATCTGTCTGAATTTATTCCCTGCGTGAAAAGGATACATGCTATCTGTGTATTAAAGTTGCGCCATCATCATCCATTGGAGTCATTATAGGAGAGAAAGCAACAATTATTTCTGCGAAAGCATTCTCGTATGCCCGATTAATGTTAGACTAAGTTCATTGTATTAGCTAATCCACTGTTTATGCTGCAGAGTTCCTTAACAATTTTTTTTTTTCATTCCTGAGTGTCCGTTGCACTCTGGCACTCGCTCTGCATATTACAATGGTTTGTCATAGATTAGGAGAGAATATCGGGAATATGATGAAGAGCATGAACTATTCTTCGCACTGCACAGATGCTGTCTGACCTTGCGGATGTTTGTTTCAACTTCACTTTCCTTTCTGATACTGAGGACACTGTATGTTGTTTTTGCAAGAGGTTTACATTGAAGTCTACAACGCCACTAACTTTCAACGCGTTGTCGTACACTTCGCAATGCGGTGCCCTTGAACGGGATCCTCTTTAGAGATGTACAAAGAATCAGTCACATAGAATTACTGGAATTCATGATAAAGAATGTCCCTCAGAACATACCATTTGTCACTTTACAGGAACAGATTGACCCCATTCCCTTCGACGTCTGTTCATTTTTGACATCATATGCACAGTATAAAGATCGGCGTTTTTTCCGTAAATGATTTCATATTCAGGTGAAAAAGTTTTTACATCAGAGTATGATGATATGTGAGATATTGCAGCTCTCGGGGTGGTGGAGTGCACTTTGCAAGTCCATGTTTTCGAAAGCGTCACAGTTTGAAAACATCACCTGTTTAGGTGCTTGCTGATAGTCAAACAATGGAGGATTGGCTTCAGTAGAATTGATTTGCATTTATCCACTATGCCTCTTTGAATGTGGATTTTCTTTACTTCTGATACGACAATATTTTAAGATAATTTTTAAAAAGGCTGTAATCTTGCCGATTATGAACGATACACAAAACAGCCCAAGGCCAAGACGTTGCATTCCACTGTTCCTAAAATGCGAGACTTGCTTTCTAATGTCTGCGGTTTGAGTGTCATTAATCAAAACATGTGGGAAACATCCCCTGAGAGGGAACGACATCCTACCCTGCTGAACAGTCGCAAGGTACAGGATTTCGTTCTGTTTTTATCTGTTTATTTCTGAGTCTCGACCTCAGAAAATAAGTGCGTGACAAAATGATTTTAATTACGCGGGAAATTTGCTGCTTAATCTCAACATTCTGGGCAAAGAGATATTGTTTTATATCCCGACATTTCTCTCCACGAATATCCATCGATCCTTTATATCGATCAGCTTGATCATAGGGAGTTTGCAGACCAGGTTTACGAGAGAAAAGTACTTCATTAATTACAAATTAATTAAACTTTGCTGCCATCTTGTGCAATATATTTTCTCTGTTCCTGGCGATGCTACATGAAAGTAATGTCTCCCTCAGTGCATATACGCAAACAATCGCCACTTCCATCCGTCTAAGTAATTGTTAATTTATTCAGAGAAACGCTACGTTCATAGGCAGCATGTGAATACGTCAAAATACAATTCGCCGTGCTGAGTGCTTTTGAAATGTTTGCCACAATCTTCCATTCGGGAGAGGCCTCCTCCTCCAAACCAGTAATTACTGACTTGGGTTTTGTAATCCACGCCCTTAATTAAGGTCACAAAACGGCGCAGATTTGACCGTTACAGCCGTTGCGCTCATATCTCACCTATGCTGCAGCTCGGCTAATGATTGTTAAAGCGTTAATATCTAGTGTGGCTATATGTGATTCTTCCACGCAACAGGATCCAGGGAGGTGACAGGGGACATGCATTCTTGGCATTTCTCTTGCATCAGAGGATTACTCCGATTGGTGGCAAAGATAACCCCCACGAAATGACTGTTTTCGTCTATCAAAGTATATTCCTCTAAAGTCGACAAGAATTTAATTTACAGAATAGTTCCAGACTTCCCTTGAAATGGCGCAGTTCTGTCTGTTCAGTATATTTGGGTTCAGTATGGTTCAAGGCACGGAGGTATACGACAGTATCGTGGTCTTTAGAACGTTAAACTCCACGCTCTCACAAACACAAATATAATGCAAAGCAGATTGAGTTGTTAGCGCCGCTACTCCTTTGAACACTCTTGCTCTAATTCAATGCAGATATTCAGGTGAACGGATCATACCGTGGACATATGGGTATATAATGATTGGTTATAATCAGACGCCACTATTATAATCACTGCATTTCAGAGGTAGTGGAGTATAAGAGAGGGATAAGTAGCAGAATAATATACTCCCAATCATATCAATAGTGGGTTGATGGCAGTTTTTCACTACCAGTTCAAAAGTGGGCAGCTCATTGCGACACCACTAGGTAGTGATCAGAATTGTCTGATCTTCTTCAACCCATGATGTTCTCATACTCGTGGATTGCTTTTCCGGTGTCTACTAGATGATCAGGGTAAATGCACTAAATATGTCGTCACCATGGGCATTCAACTCTTATTTTGGATGAGCAGACACGAAAAAAAAAGATAAATGGACCCTGAAGGAAATTTCACTCATCCATTCCTACTGGATTCTCAGCAATAGTGCAATTCCTGAGTTTCCACTTTCCTCGGATATTAACCAACAACAACAACAACAACAACAACAACAACAACAGCGACGACGACGACGCCAAAACGATGAAGGTTTTTTTTAGGAGATACAGATTACAATTTTAATGCTGACGACGTGGGGAGAGGTTAGTCGACAGTTGTGAAGGAAAGCACCGGCATAAAATGATCTACGATGTGTTGTTTTTGTGCATTATTAACCCTGATGCAATTTGTTACAAAGAATCTGCTCCAATATTTTACGGAATAAGAGACACTGAAACAGGTCGATAGTTCATAAACTTTAAAGTGAACAGTGTTATAAGGAAAATAATCAATAAACGCTCGGCCTAATTGGGTTGTTATCTAAAACTCACTAATGGGAAACGAGGCCTACACTGCGGCTGAAAAGGAAATCTAAACATTATCAGCATTCCGCTTGTCGTCAGAGCCAGTTGACTCGAAAGTCCAATTTCTCACAGAAGAGCGAAAGCAAATAGGCAGCGAAGCTTTGCTGTAGTCTGTCCAAGTCTCGGTAAGCAGTAGGACTGCAAGTATGGAGTTAAGTACTATCACGTTTAAATTCTAATCTGGAATACCCCAGTGGCTGTGCCGCTTGACAATAAGTACTCCTGTCTGAGTACTGTTGGTGGGGGGCGGGAGGCGGGAAACAGCTTACCTAAGGGAACCAACAATGGCCGTGCCTCCGGCACAGTGTCTGGCCCTGTAGCTCAGAAGGGTAGGGAAAGGAACACCAGGACAGTAGTACTGGGGACAAGATATTTAATGGGTCAGATAGGCGATTCTGTGGAAGCAATCAGGACTCCCGGAAATTAGTTTGCTTCGCTGGTGCCAGGGTCCGGGATGTTTCTAATCGCGTCCAAGATATCATGAAGTGGGAGGGTGAGGAGCCAGAGATCGTGGTAGTTATAGATGCCAATTACATAGGTACGAAAATGGAAGAGGTCATGAAAGGACAATGTATGGAATTAGGATGGGAGTTGAGAAGAAGGACCGCAAAGGTAGTAATCTCAGGATTTCTGCCTGTGACACGCGACAGTGAGATTAGGAATGGAATGTGGTGGAGGACAAATGCGTGGCTTACAGATTGGAGCAGGGGTCAGGGATTCAAGTTTCTGGATCATTGGGACCTCTTTTGGCGCAGGTGTGACCTGTACAAAAAGGACCGGTTGCACTTGAATCCTGGCGGGACAAATATCCTGGCAGGGAGATTTGCGAAGGCTACTGGGGAGACTTGAAACTAGAATGCTTGGGGGGTGGGAATCAAATTGAAGAGACGAGAAGAGAGGAGGTTAGTTCATAAATAGGGGAAGCTAGTAGACTGTGTGTGAACGAGGATAGGCAGGGGACAGAGAACGAGGGCACTCAGACCGAAAATGTAGTCGAGAAGGTAGAAGAAGATAACAAAGTTGTTGGCACCATTAGGGATAAACAGAGTGTAAGAGGTGGAGACTTTCTTAAATGCATCTGTTTTAAAGCTAGGGGCATTGTAAGAAAGGTGGATGAGCTGAGGGCATGGGTTGATACCTGGAAATATGATGTTGTAGCTGTCAGTGAAACATGGTTGCAGGAGGGGTGTGATTGGCATCTAAATATTCCTGGATTTCGTTGCTTCAGGATTGATAGAATCCGAAGGAGCATGAGGGGCATGTATTGCATCGCTTGTCAAAGAAAATATTACCGCGGTGCTTTGGCAGGAAGGATTACAGGACACGTCTAGGGAGCCTATTTGGGTGGAATTGAGGAATTGGAAAAGTGTAATAACGCTTGTACGGGTGTATTACAGACCACCTAATGGCGTGCGAGAATGGGAGGAGCAAATTTGTAAGAAGATAGCATATATTTGTAGTAAGCACAAGGCTGGAATTGTGGAAGATTCTAATTTTCCACTCATAGACAAGGTGTGGCGTGGTCCTGAATTACCCCTATGAACTGTGCTCGATTACCCCTATGAATTGTGATTTTGGAGAGATAGGGAGAGAGAGAGAGAGACAGAGAGAGAGTGTTAGTTAACTCCAACAACTTGTTTTTAAGAGAGAGATAGAGAGATGAAGACTGCTCATAGGTTGTTCATAATTTCTTCAAGGGTATTTGCCTGTTTATACATTTCTTACACAGGCAAAGGAAGGAGGCGTTTTTTGAGAGACAGTTGAGGCTCAGCAAGGGAAGATAAAGAGAAGGTCGGATGACATACCTCAGATACATGCTTTGGGACACTGAATGAGCTTTGTTGTGCCCGCAGAAAAGTGGGTTTTTGGAGGATCGATCAGGCTGATTGATCAATGGCTCTTGCAGTGGAAAGGAAAAGGCAGTGACCGGTGAGGAGTTGTCCCCGTGTCCACCCTTACCTGGTTGATAGTTCCACCACAGAAAGCCGGTCCTATTTGCTGTGGTCACAGTCGGTGACTTTTAAAGGATTTCGGTGGAAGACGAGAAGATCGACGGCGTCAGCTCACACGAAAACTCAAATCTCTCTTTCTCTCTCTCTCTCTTCATCAGTAATCAAATGAATACCACAAACTAAACTGAACTTCACTCATCATCGTAAGACTGTATTTTTTTACCCCTAAACATGAAGAAGCTTGATTTCCATATATTTCCACACTTACTGATATACTTACTTATATATAATCATTACTAACATGTTTGGTTTATCTGCATTTATATTACGGTATTGCATAGTTACGAATAAATATTATTAGGTAATAGCAATAATGGACTCCAAAGTGTTTTCCATCTAACTGGTTCTTTATTCCCTTCACGGGGTACGTGACACTGGGAAACCCATTCTGTGAAAGGGCTGGATGTTTTGGAGTTTGTAAAATGTGCGCAAAATTTTTTTTTGCAGCAATACCTACAGGACAAACTAGAGAAGGGGCAATGGTGGATCTCCTGTTGGGGGATGAGATAGGTCACGTGACGGGGGTACGTATTGGGGGGCACTTCGCGTCCAGTGAACACAATGCCATTAGTTTCAATATCATTACGGAGAAGGATAGGACTGGACCCAGGGCTGAGATTTTGATTGGAGAAAAGCTAACCTTGCGGAGATGCGAATTGATTTAGAAAAGTGGATTGGGACAACTTGTTTAATGGGAAGGATGTAATAGAGAAATGGATGTCATTTAAAGGTGAAATGTTGAGGGTACAAAATCTTTATGTTGCTGTTAGGTTGAAAGGAAAGTTTAACAGTTTGAGAGACCCGTGGTTTTCAAAGGATATTGGAAACTTGGTTCGGGAATATAAAAACAGAGAGATCCGCAATAAATATAGGCAGCTTGGAGTAAATGAGGTGCTCGAGGAATATAAAGAATGTAAAAAGAATCTTAAGAAAGAAATTAGAAAAGCTGGAAGAAGATATGAGGTTGCTTTGGTAAGTAATGTGAAAATAAATCCAAAGGGCTTCTACAGTTATATTAATAGCAAAAGGATAGTGAGGGATAACATTGGACCTTTAGAGATTCAGAGTGGACGGCTATGTGCGGAGTCAAAAGAGCTGAGGGCGATTTTGAACAATTTATTTTCTTCGGTGTTCACTAAGGAGAAGGATATTCAATTGTACAAGGTACGGGAAACAAGGAGGGTGGTTATGAAATCTATGACGATTAAAGACGAGGAAGCCCTGGCGCTTTTAAGGTATATAAAAGTGGATAAGTCTCCGGCTACTGACTGGATATTCCCTAGGACCTTGAGGGAAGTTAGTGTGGAAACAGCAGGGGCTCTGACAGAAATATTTCAAATGTCATTAGCAACGGGGATGGTGCCGGAGGATTGGCGTATTTGTCATGTTGTTCCCATGTTTAAAAACGGTTGTGAGTGTAAACCTAGCAATTATCGGCCTGTGAGTTTGATGTCAGTGCTGGGAAAATTAATGGAAAGTATTCTTAGAGATGGTATATATAATAATCTGGATAGACAAGGTCTGATTAGAAACAATCAACATGGATTTGTGCGTGAAAGTGTCATGGTCAGGTCCGTGAAGTCCGTATTCCGGTTCACGGACTGGTCCATCGACCCTTGCTCCAGGTTTTTCTGTCTACCCTGGAACCACCCTGTACCTAGTTCCTTCCTGTTTCGTGCCTCCGTAGGGTAAGCCAGTCCGTCACACTGTTACCTGCGGTTGGTTCTGTCCCTTCCTGTCCCTTGCCTCCGTCGGGTAAGCCAGGCCGTCTCGCCGTTACCTGCGGTTGGTTCTGTCCCTTCCAGTCCCATGCCTTCGTCGGGTTTTGAACCGCGCCCAGCCCAGGAGTATCGCGCCCTGACCAGGAGTACCGCTCCCTGACCAGCAGTACCACGCCCTGACTCGGAGTATCGCGCCCTGCCCAGGTGAACGGCGCCCTGCCTCGGAGGAGCCTACCTAGCTTCAAGCCTGAAGACTCCAGTCTCCTGCCTAGCCTCAAGCCTGAAGCCTGCAGCCTCGCCTCAAGCCTCCGGCCTAGCCGCAAGCCTGAAGACTCCAGCCTACAGCCTCGTCTCAAGTCTACTGCCTTCAGCCTTGCCTCGCCTCAAAACTCACGCCTGCAGCCTGCCCCGCCTCAAGTATCCTGCCTCCAGCTTCGCCTCGCCCCAAGTCTCTGTCCTCCTGCTAAGCCTCGCTTCATGTCTCCTGCCTCCCCCAAGCCTCGCTTCAAGTCTCTTGCCTCCTGCCAAACCTCGCCTGAAGTCTCTCGGCTCAAGCCAAGCCTCCCCTCAAGTTTCTAAGACTCCAGCCTCGCCCTGCCTGCCAGTCAAGCCTCGTCCCGGCCTCGTTCTTGGGTCCGAGCCAGAGGCAAGACCCAGGTACTGGGTCCTTGTCCAGACTCTGGCTCGGAGTCGAAGCCCGGGCTCCGAGATCTTTTGCCCAGTCCTGTTCCGGGTTCCCGGTTTTCCTATCTATGTCGTTTCCATCGCCCTGTATCCTAGTCCTGTACCTAGTACTTCAGTGTCTGTGTCTTGCACTTCGGTCCGTTCCCAGCCACCGCTTCATGACAGGAAGAGCATGTTTGACAAATCTTAATGAATTTTTTGAACAGCTTACTAGAAAAGTTGAAGAGGGTAAAGCTGTGCATTTTATCTATATGGACTTCAGTACGAACTTTGACAAGGTTCCACACGGAAGGTTATTTAGGAAGGTTCTATCGTTCGGTATTAATCTTGAATTAGCAAAATGGATTCAGCAGTGGCTGGATGGGAGACCCCAGATATTAGTGGTGGATAACTGTTTGTCACATTGGAGACCGGTGTCTAGTGGTGTCCCTCCCTCAGTGATCTGCACTGTGTCCAGTGTTGTTTGCTATATATATATATATATATATATATATATATATATATATATATATATATATTCATGATCTTGGAGTATTGTGTACAGTTTTGGTCACTGAATTATAGGAAAAATGTCAACAAAATTGAGAGAGTAGAGGGAAGAATTACCAGAATGTTACGTGGCTTTCATCTCCTAAGTTAGAGAGCAAGGTTGAACAAGCTGGGTATTAACACTTTGGAGCATAGAACGTTAAGGGAGGACTTGATAGAGGTATTTAAAATCATGAGTGGGTAAGATAGAGTTGACGTGGATAGTTTTTTTTCGAGTGAGTGTGGGGGAGATTCAAACAAGAGGATATGAGTTGAGAGTTAAAGGGCAAAATATTAAGAGTAACATGAGTGGTAAAGTCTTTACTCAGAGACTGGAAAGAGCTTCCAGCAGAAGTGGTTGGGACAGATTCGATGTTGTCATTTAAAGTTAAATTGGATAACGATATAGATAGGAAATGACTGCAGGGTGATGGGGTGAGTGCAGGTCGGTGGGACTAGGTGAAAGTAAGAGTTCGGTACGGACTAAAAGATCCGAGATTGCCTGTTTCCGTGCTGTAATTGTTATATGGTTATACAGCTCATAATTAGCTGAGACGTACAAATTCACTAGTACAATTGCTGTATCTACCGCGCGGGCCAGTCATTGGTTTTGACACCCCAATTGAAAAATGGAGATAACAGATTTGATAAGTTTAAATCAAATGTATTATCAAATTGCGCACGTCTCACATTTGTCCTTGACATTCTGATGTCTAATTTCCTTATTTGAGTCATCAGTGCATTGCAATGTATAACAATTATGATGCATTGCAATAAAAAGTGTATATATAATAAACAAAAAAATAGCTGTATAGAAAGTTAGCGGGGAGATACTAATGGACTGTATTGGGCTCATGGTCAACACGGAAATCTGACGGCAACGGGGAAACAACTCTTTCTGACAAGTTAAATGTGAGGACATATCCTCTCTGATGGTGGCTGGGGTGGAGTCTTCAGTGATTCATGCGGTCCTTTGGAAGTATCGCCTTTTGAAGGTACCCTGGATGCCTGGGAGTGTTGTGTCAATGATGAAGCTTGCTGTGTTTAAAATGTTCTGCCGTTTGCTCCTGTGCAGCTGCCCCACTATCCCAGACACAGATGCAACCAGTTATAATGCTGCCCACTGTTTATCTCTGGAAATTACCGTGAGTATTTGATGGAAACCAGTTTTCAAGTTTCATGTGACATTCCGCCGCTGTAATGCCTTCTTTATAATTGTGCCCAGTATAAATCCACAGTACTGTCAATAGTCACGCATTTGAAATTGCTCATCCTTTCATTTCTTTCCCCGATAACGTTTGGTTTGTCTTCCATCCGCTTCCATTCCTGAAGTTCAAAATGAATTTTGGTCTTACTAAGAGTACAGTCAAGTAGCTGATCTCTATAGCTGCATATGCCTCTTCGTCACTATCTGAAATTATGGAAACAATATTTTTTGGTCGTGAAATTTATCGATGGTGTTAGAGTTGAGCCAAGCCACAGCATCGTGCTTGTAGTAAGGGTCGATGATTGGGTATGGTTGAAGTGCGGCAATGTTGCTCGTCATCAAGGATGAGATGTATGTTATTTCCAATGCGTACACCTGGTGGTCGCCCATTTAAGAGATCCAGTCCAGTTGCGCGGGGAGGTATTAACTCCCAGGTTTTGAGCGTATTGATTAAAGCTGAGTTCTGCTGATGGCTGAGCAGAAAGGCATCCCAAACCTGATTTTTTTTAATACAAAATTAAATGTGAAAAGGAAGTCTTAAGTACCGGATGAAAAGTTGACACAACTGATTGTTATTATTCCCCAGACATTTTGTCTTATTTTCACTTGCGACAGAGTTGTGGTGACAATCATGAAACTATCAGGAAATATTTTTTTTCATTTTCCTAATTTAGAGACATTTGAGAATGTTGCAGATAAGGAATGCATCATTTGGATTTTACATGATTGAAACTTCAGTACAGATATAACTGTGTATCAGCAGAACTCATATCTTGAATGTGTTGATACCTGCATTTTGTACTAGATTTTCAGTAACTCTAGCCGTGGATATTCACATCTACCGTGAAGAAACATAAACACCTGCTGCAGCTCTTCTATTTCCGCCTTTGCATCATACTTGAATTGGGTAATATTTTTACGCAAAAAAAGCAGAACGCTGTATAACAGCAGAGCTCGAGCTTGTTTAGCGGGCTCTTGTACATCTTCGTGTGCAGGTTGAATCTAGCAGACATCTGAGAAGAAGATAGAAAATATAAATTCTCCCATATTCCGTGGTTTACAAGATAACATGACGCACTGGGAAAGCCCATCCCATAGATTGCCCAGTAAGCAGTGTCTACAAACACTCGGTGGCACTGGACACAACTGCACAAAATAAACTCTGGGCTTTCTTCATGTTTCAAAGACGACTACACAAATAATAAACGCAATTATCTTCTCAATAAATTCTTAAGTTATTCAGAGAAAAGCTAAATTCGCAGAAACCAATGGGAGACGAAAAAATATTGTGTGCCAGAACTTTTAGCTCGTGTCTGATCTCTCTTATGTTCTGGATGATATCGATCAAAGATGATTACTGACTGAGATTATCTCCTTTGTCGCATAGTTACTTCGTAACACTGCCTTTCATATTTCTGGCATCGTCTGACTCAATGTGTAAGCGCAGTTTGATGACAGTCTTCTCCAAGACGCCCTCCAGCTTCATCACCTTCGGTCACCGCCAAGCGTTACTTTGCAGATAAGGTTGACATACCAAGAATTTGATCCACTTTTTACATACCTTAACCGGTTGCGAGCTGACCTTTCGAATCCTGCACCACGTTTGAGAGCCTTTCTTTTCCGTATGTCACGGTTTTGATACTAGTGGATGTCTCTTGTGGTTGGTTGCTTCAGACAGAGTTTGTTGTACTTTTAATCAGACAGTCCCTTTCCATTGTATGATTACAGAATTACAGAGTCGGGGAACGTTACTGTGAAGGTTAATTTCTCCTCGGTAACTTGTTTTTCACTGTGATAACCGACACTAATCTAAAACACTACTTTGAAACCGGAAGCTAGTCTAGAATTGCACTGCAATATTCGAACACACTCCGGCTACCTTTAATGACGCTTATTAAATTTAAGGTTGCAGTTTGTTCGAGCTGTTGATTGTGATTTCTTATTTATTTAAATGTTACACTGGGGTCATCAAAACGCTGTGGTACAGTTGCTTTGTAAAACAACCTTCCAAATAAAAAAAAAGAACAATGTTTTCAATGTAACTTTCAAGGAGGTCGTGTTCATCCAGATATGTTCCGGAACAGACAACAACGACAAAAAATTTTGCGGATTCCAACAGAGAATGTAAATCTCAAAGCGACGGATCAGACCAATGGTACGACATAACAGCAAAATATACATAACCATCCTTAGACTGACAATGTATCACAATAAATTTTGCACTGAACAAGAAAAGCGCTCTCCAGATTCCACGACCTCGATAGAGGGCGAACTCATCAAAATACATATTGCTGCAAAGCACTGTGAAAACAAACCCTAACGAATGTCTGCAGGCTTAATTGAATGATTTTTAAATATCGAGTGTTCAGCACAAACGCAATGGCATTCTCTTATATATTTTATTTATCTTTTTACTTTTTGGTCTTTTTTGACTATGCTCACACCAAAATTTGATTACAGGACTTCTGTGCTGTTTAACATCACAGAACATTCCGCCTCAAACATTACGTTACCACAGCGGTCAATACCAAATGATGAAATTTTGAAGGGGGTGACTGAATATTGGCGAAAGACGTGTTCATATTATGATCAGACAAAACTTCCCATCAATATCAGAAAGATGCCACCGGAACGTGATCTCACACAGCAACCATAATGTCGCTGGGGATTTCAGTTACCGACTTGTAAACACACTTCTGATATATTTATTAAACATAATGACTCTCACATCGATCTTTACTATACCTCTTTCCGCACATTCACTGGTAAAAATTGTCACCCTTTCTCATTGGTTTGCAGTCTCCTCCGTGTTCCATTCTCAGTCTGATGCTTTCACTAAAAGCGAAAGAACATCTGAGATGTCATCATTCTGTAAAGTACAGGGGTTCACTTTCTCAGAAATTGATACTTCCCTCGCACTCCTCTACTCCATTTTGCATCGACTCTTCGCCCTGAGAGGGATACATTTTCTATTGTACATACGAAACACAACCAACACATCACTCCACGGAATTTCTTCTATCGTCCACAAATATATTTATAAGCACAATTTTCTCTCAACCTTTGCAATTTTTTCTGCTTTCTACAGGGATCACCCTCTCTGTGACTCTATTGTCATGCGCATCTGCATACGGGTCTTCATGCAGTCACTTATCTCTACCAATGGAATATCTGATGAAATTGCCCATTCACCTCCTCGCTTACCACAAATCATGGTCATGGAACAGTCTTTCCTGATGATTCAGTAGTTTATCTCCCTGTTTTTCGAGGGAACCATTTTTTTTTCTGACGCTCCAGGCGCGGCCAAGTCTGATGCAATGAAATCCAGCTGGGTTGGTAAGCTTCGTCGTGCATCTTCGCTCTGTCCCCTAAAACAAGTTCAAAGTTCAAAGAAAATTTACGAGTAACGTATAAACATGTCACCATAATATACTGTCAGATTATTTTCTTGCGCGCATACTGTGGAAATTCATCTACTGAAATAAAGTCACTGAAATATGGCACCCAATAGTGAAGATAATTAATAGTAATACTAGGAAGAAGAAGAAGAAGAAGAAGAAGAAGAAGAAGAAGAAGAAGAAGAAGAAGAAGAAGAAGAAGAAGAAGAAGAAGAAGAAGAAGAAGAAGAAGAAGAAGAAAAGAAGAAGAAGAAGATGAAGAAGAAAAAGAAGAAGAAGAAAAAGAAGAAGAAAAGAAGAAGAAGAAGATGAAGCAGAAGCCGCAGAAGGAGAACAGGAAGAAGAAGTAGTAGAAGAAGAGGAAGCTGATGATGAAGGAGAAAGCGGAGAATTACGTATCGAGAACATGAAATCAATAAATCCTTGAAAGTGAGTCGATAGCTTGGAGGAACAGCTAAGTGATGTCCAAGTTATACCTCTCTGACTTAGCAGCCTGATGATTGAGAGACAAGATGGATGCTGCTGTCCTGCGACAACGATATGTCTATCTATGCTCAATGATGTCGAATGCTTTACTGAAGATGGACTTAGGTCTTTGAAGTACCGTTTGTAAGATGTTCGGTTTAAAAACTTTTGTGGTTTCCATATAATTCTCTGATGAAGCCTGTCAACATTACCTTAAGCAGAAGGTTGTTCATGTCAGATCCTATCTGCTCAAACTGAAGGAAGTAGAGGCGCTGCTTCCGAGGGGCAAGAAATTTAAAGTTGCTGATACTCTCTCCGTCTGACTCCCCTGATACGTTCTGGTACACGTACCTCTGTTTTTCTCCACCTGAAATCAATATTCAGCTCCTTGATCTTATTCGCAATGAATAACGTAGTATTGTCGTGACGCTATTCAGATTTCAATCTCCCTCCGTTCTACGTATTCGTTAAACTCTTGATTCGACTAAAGATATCGTCAGCAAATGTAAATATAGCAGTTGAAATAACATTAGTCATATAGTCAGAAGTGTGAAGTGAGTACAGTAGGGGGGCAAAGCACACAGACATGTAGTGCAACTGTGCTGATGGAGATTATGGGTGAGGTATTGTTGCTAATCCGAACTGACTGGGTCTGCATGTGTGGAAATCGAGAAACCAATTACACAAAGAAGAACTGAGGCCTTGAAACGTTTTGATTAGTTCTGAGGAGATAATAATATTGAATCCCGGCATATGCTTAAAAGGAATTATATTAATCACTTTTGACTTAACTAATTGGTTAGCAAAGAAAAATCAACAAGAAAGGGCACACTTTAGTTAAGCTGTCAAATGTTCACAGGTCGGAACTCAGCGTTTCTCCATATTCAGCAATCCTCAATCGATCATCGCTCCTGACATCACCGAATCACGGTCCCGCACCGGGTGGAATCATACGACCTGTTCTCTCCAGAGTCTTCTCTCTTCATCTCCCGGCGAAACAAAACCCCAGGCCCTATGTTAGTGTCCCTCTCTAGATAAACTTCCTCTCAGTTCTATCATCCTAACTGGATGCAACAGATTCCTTTTCCTACTTTGTCATCACCAAGAACTCAAACATGCTGAAAGCAGAAGAGATTGCTCTTACCACGGCAATATGCTATCACCCCCTCCAAAAAAAGAAGTCATGTCTTCATAACTTCGAAATAATTTGTCATGGCAGCATTAATAACACAGTTTCCAAAGGAATTTTGAAAATGGTCAAAATCTCCAACCCATTTTTAATGTACTGACTTATCTCTCTTGTAGAATTGTTGTAACACTCTGCCCGGGGCTACAAAGGGCAGACTATATGGGGGTCTTCTGACAGTTTTAGAGGTCCTTATTCCATCATCTACTCTTCAGTTTCTGAAATTCTTGGGGGCACTACTTGTCCACATGGCGAGGCTTCCACCGATCAATTACTTGCGCCTTCTGGCAACTCCGACCGCTCAGCCACTTCGTTGAGCTCAGCTTCAGTTCCAGTTACGTCAGAGCCCAGCTCGACTGCATGGTGCAGCTGCAGACCTGACTGAACGCTTTTGATGCACACGATTTCGACTGCCTCGGCGTGTGAAGTGTTGGAACTCTCTTCCTCATTTATTGGCGAGTTATAAGAAGGTAGCATGTACTACACCGTCATTTCCTCATCCTGCGAGTCCACATCGCATTTTGAAGGGTGTGGAGAGGGCGGTTGTTATCCTTTTGCTGCTGGGTCTTCAGTCTCCCGACGTCGCCACAGAGCCCATTTACTAGCTGAAAGGTCCAAGTCAGGCTTTGGGTCAACACGGATCTCTTGTCTTACCTCTTCACATTTCACATCACATCTCACTCGAAAAGGCTGCGAAGTGCTAAAATAATATTGCCACTTTTCTTTTTGTCATATTAACTTTTATCGCCGAGGGAGGGTGACCGCACAGAAGCTGATTTGTAGGGTGAGTCACTGTAGTATAGTTCTTCAGCAACATCCGATAGTACCGCAGAGTCCAAGAAACGAAGCCTGGGCGCTCACAGTCTTGGTCCTTGGCTAGATTGTTGCAACCTCTATCTTAGATGGATCCATATCTACACCATGCGAGGAACTAAGTGCCCACTGAATTGACAGACTTAACACGTAAACGTTGAGAACTGCCAATTCAAGTGAACAATCCATTAGTATGAAATTATTAATATCAAGGTTCTGCAGCTAGGTGGGAAATGATGAGTTTTCACTGGATAGATGGCATAGCTTGATCTGCTCATATTACAGTTACAGGAATCACAGAATACGTTCCCCAGCAAATAGTCCTTGTTTATCATGTAAGTTTCCCAGTTATACTCACAGAGTAGTCAAACAAAGCTATCGAAATAATTTTGGTTTACTGTTGGCAGATGGGGGTGTTAGTGTGAAGAAGATGCAAACTGCAGACCTGAGCTGGTCAGTTACTCAGAGCTAGTTGAGAAGGCCTGAAGTGATCGTATTCACTTTCAACGACTGTCAGATTTGTAAATACTTACCAGGACTGAAAATGAGCTTCAGTTTTCTGCTTATTTCATGACCTTATTTGGAATGTAGCAGCTCCATAAATTGGGGCAACTATTCACTCAAACGAGTGCTTCTCAGTACACAGACAATGAGGCTGAAATGTCAACTGTTATGTCAAGGAACCTGAGAACAGAATACAACTGGAAATCACGGAAACTGCTTCATTCTTAAATATTATCGAGTTTCCTGTCCTGTTCCGCTCAATCTATCTAACTTCATAAGTACTGATTTATATTTATCAATTTACACAACCTGAGTACACAATATAAACGCCAGGACCTGATTACTATGTAATGAATTAAAGGTCCATACTGTGCACAAGGGTTGCTGCAGACACTGAGCGTTTCAAGCAAATGTTTGCTGGAGTTGAAATAAAACTTAAATTATTTTCAATGAACTGGTTGCTTGTTAATTCCACGTTAAAAAAAATCGATAATGATCAACCGCAACTGAAGAAACTGCACCACAAAGCCACCAGTAACTGAAATGTATTTTATTTCTTTCTTCGGGATAACGTTGCGACAGGTTTTCTATTTCAAATTTCCTTTTAGATTGTTATTTTTTATTTTTGAACGACTTGAACGTTGAGCATCGATTTCATAATATGAACAGAGAGATGCAATGAGCACATTGCCTTCTGAAGCATCCACATTAAAAATTTCAGTAAAGGACCTCAAAATACCAGATACACGATATTATTCAGTGGGAGTGTGCTGCCTCAGAGGGTACAAGTCTTGAAATGTACAGCTCGCCTGACTGGAAGTGAGAGTAACTGCCGATTTAAGAAACGCCTTGGTATGTTCCTGTATCGTCTCACCCTCCAGGGGTCGTTTACTTATTTTTGCAGTGACATTATTAGACGCAGTATCTGCTGAATTGTTTTGATAGGATGCAGAAGTGGGCTGAGAAGTGGCAGATGGAGATCAACCCGGAGAAGTGTGAGGTGGTACACTTTGGAAGGACAAACTCCAGGGAAGAATACAAAGTAAAAGGCAGAATACTTGGTAGAGTGGAGGAGCAGAGGGGTGTAGGGGTACAAGTTCATAGATCCCTGAAAGTTGCCTCACAGGTAGATAGGACAGATGAGTAAGCTTATGGGGTGTTAGTTTTCATAAGTCAAGGGATAGAGTTTAAAAGTCGCATTAGAGTCGCATTAATGCAGATCTATAAATATCTGGTTAGGCCACACTTGGAGCACTGTGTCCAGTTCTGTTCACTTCACTGTAGGAAGGATGTGGAAGTATTGGAAAGAGTACAGAAGAGATTACCAGGATGCTGCCTGGTTTAGAGAGTGTGCATTAAGTTCAGAAAATAATGAAGCCCGGCATTATTCTTTGTTGAAAAGAAGGATGAGAGGAGACAGGATAGAGGCATACAGATATTAAGAGAATTGAATAGAGTGGACAGCCAGAGCCTCTTTCCCGGGGCACCACTGTAGAGAAGAAGAAGATATGCCTTTAAAGTAAGGGGTGGGAAGTTCAAGGGGTATAGTAGAGGAAAGTTGTTTTACTCAGAGAGTGATTGGTGCGTGGAATGCACTTCCTGAGTCAGTTGTGGAGGGCAGATACGCCAGTGAAATTTAACAGGCTGCCGTTCTGGTATATGGAGGAATCTAAGTTGGGAGGTAGGGTTTAAGGGTCGGCACAACATTGTGAGCCGACGGGCCTGTCGTGTGCTGTACCATTCTATGGTCTATTTTCTATGTTTCTTATGTACTCTATACTGAGGCTGAAAAATCGGTGCTTCGTTGTCGACTGAAGAAGTCGGAATTATCTGGCAGCCATGCAGGAAAAACTCTCTGCAACAATATCGAAAAGCCAATCGTCAGAGCCGGCTAACTTCAGTCATCCCTCGCTTCCAAATGGTGTGGCTCTTCAACAAAGACTGTCAGCGACGTGTCGATAACAGACTCTGACACCTTTTTTTCCGGGCAGGCAGCTGCGATAAATTCCTGAACTTAACCCAGTATATTGACGATGACTTTGAAATGCGACAAGTTACAGGAGCAGGATCCGTTGACTTAACAGCAGCATGCGACATTGTGAATTACAGAGGCCTTCTACAGACTTTATCTAAAATGTTAAAGAACGAACCCACAGTTAAAATAATAAGTAGGCTCCTAGAAATTCGTAGATTTTATGTAGAAATGAATGGAATTGAGAGTATGTGGCGTCTACGAAAGCACGGACTACCACAGGGCTCAGTCCTGGCACCTCTACTATTTACTGTCTGCACAAATGATCAGCAAACCTTTCCTAACACTGGCAGGTTTATCTATGCAGACGACGTTTGCATAGCAACACAACCAAACTCCTTCCAAGAAGTTGAAGTACGACTTACAGCAGCCCTCGAAGCAATGAAGCAGTATTATGAAAAAAAAAGTCTCTGAACCCAAATCCATCAGAAACTCAAGTGTCTGCATTCCACCTGAGGAATCGAGAAGCAGCTCGGAAACACAAGATCTTCTGGTGTCGGAAGGAGTTTGATCACCATCCGACTCAAATGTACCTGGGCGTGACACTGAGCAGGACGCTGGCATTTTCCACCGATATCCTAAA
Organism: Mobula hypostoma; assembly: GCF_963921235.1. Taxonomy (NCBI): domain Eukaryota; kingdom Metazoa; phylum Chordata; class Chondrichthyes; order Myliobatiformes; family Myliobatidae; genus Mobula; species Mobula hypostoma. The sequence continues at coordinate 25,071,370 of NC_086106.1, forward strand.
CCACCGAGGGAAAGTTGCCGCTCGCAATTCACTTTTGAAAAATTAGCAGCACGAAATGGGGAGCTAATGCTCACACACTTTGATCAACTGCCCCAGCGCTCTGCTATGCACCTGCAGAATACTGCGCACCTGCGTGGGGCAGATCAGCCGATACGAAGAAAATAGACCCGTTGATTAACGAAGACGGCCGAATAATCACGGGCGTACTGTACCCACACCCACTAACAATATTTACAGACTTGCAGGCATTGCTCTCTCAGAGATCGGAAGACACCCTACAACAAAAACTTGAAGAGGTAAACAGAACTCGGATCCACTGCACCCAACTACAGCTTCAGGAACTTGTTCGTACGCTTTCAGTATATACTGCTTCACAATATCATAATCAAGTGCTTACTCAAAAAACTAAGGTGCTCTACAAGAAGGGTCAGAGCCATCTCTATTTTCTGAGGAGACTGAGGTCCTTTAACATTTGTCGGACGATGCTGAGGATGTTCTGCAAGTCTGTGTTGACCAGTGCTATCATATTTGCTGTTGTGTGCTGGGGCAGCAGGCCTGAGGGTAGCAGACTCCAACAGAATCAACAAACCCATTCGTAAGGCCAGTGATGTTGTGGGGATGGAACTGGACTCTCTGACAGTGGTGTCGGAAAAGAGGATGCTGTCCAAGTTGAATGCCATCTTGGACGATGACTTCCATCCACTACATAATGAACTGGTTGGCACAGGACTACATTCAACCAGAGTCTCATTCCAATGAGATGCAACCCTGAGCCTCATAGGAAGTCATTCCTACCTGTGGCCGTCAAGCTTTACAACACCTCCCTTCGAGGGTCAGACACTCTGAGCCAATAGGTTGGTCATGGACTACTTTCCATCTGGTATAATGTACATGTTGATATTTAATTAATTCTGCTTTTGTATTACTATGTTTATACTCTATTCTTCCTTGGTACAACTGTAACGAAACCCAATTTCCCTCGGGATCAATAAAGTATGTCTATCCATCTATCTATCTATCTATCTGTCTGCTTATCTAAAAGGTGAGATATTGTGAAAGGAACTAAACACTGTCTATAGGTTGCGCCGAAATGTTGGCTTCCCGGCGCTGCTGCCCCTGTAAGAAACCTTTTACAGGTGTGTTCTTTGCAGACGGTTGCAGGCAGTTCCAGGATATCAACCCATAGCGTATACATATATGAACAGTTTGTCTCGAGTTGAAACTCATTTACACGTGTCGGTGTGGACGGTCTTGGACATTTTAAGGTGAAGGGAAGAACCATGCAGTGAAGAAGTATGTGGTTATATAAACCCGTTCATGTATACGAGTTCTTTACATTTAGGCGATATCTTCTTTGGATACAAATTATTTTGTTAGCTTTATAGCAAGAGAAATACAAGTTAGGGAACCACTCTCGGATAATACGGCTGACGTTAGTGAAGCTGACAAGTGAGGTAGGCCGGATCATTGAAAACTGGAGCCATTCCGAGCTCATTGATGTCCTCCTACAGAAGGGAATTAAGTGGATTCGAGCCGCACCCGAAGGTGGCTCATATCATGGTGGAAACTTCAGATATTAATTAGGTCTGAGTGAACGTATATTAGTTCCAACATGAAGGTATCCAATCTGGACGAAGTGGTTTTTCCACCAGTCCTTTGCAAAGAAGTGGCTATTATCAATGTGGTACAATCACGAATGCATGCCCTGACCACACTGCTTTGGAAGAATAAACATTAAACCATCTATTGGTTCTGAAGAGCACACAATGTCCCTCAGGGGAGTTCCTAAAAGCGGGCATATTTACTCGTCGTAAATGGAAGCAACTGGAATATATGACGAAAATGTCTCGGAAATAGTCGGCCAATGAGTACTTACCATTGTTACCGGAACGTCATAAAATCTCAAGTATAGCGCTCATTTTCATCGCAGGGGATATTATGATTATAGTTTAAACGCAGCGCCTCAGAACACATTGAAAATTCAAGTTGTTTTCAAGGAAGAAGATGATTTCCGCGGTAGGTGTGCATCAAATCTCTCTGTCGGGCACGTTTATTAACAAGATTAGTCTTTCACTGGAGCCACTGGTTTGAGTAACTACAGTCCTAGAGCTGCTGGTTGATTGTCCTGAGGATTTTGACTGAGTTACTGCCTTGACAACTCCATTATGTGATGGTATCCTCTGGCTTACGATATTTGCATATATGTTAAGATGTTTATGGATGAAAATATAATCTCTGCTATTTCAGTTGACTGTAGTAATTATGATGTTACAATAACTGATGGCGGAGATGTAGTAGCCCTGTATCTGTTTTCTGTCTGTCTGTATTGTATATTACGTTGTTAGATTTATTGTTACGATGATTTATCATCTGACGTTGGGATTGTTGAAGGAAAATTATATAGTCACATATTCAGCCTTTGTGCCGTAGATTTAGCATAGCTTTGATTTATTTTGAGCTTATTGCACTATTGCGCTTATTTTGCTAACTGTGCTTTTTTACGCAGAACGCCTCAATATCGATAATTTTGATCACCTGTCTTTACTTGTTTCGTAATAAATTATCGAGCATCCTTTGTCGACCTGATAATCACTTATTTTGAGGCACATAATACACTGTTAATTCGCTTCTTCATCATCTCTGAGGATTTCTTTTATATATTTTTTTCAACTTGCTGCTACGAGTGGCGACGAGGTACTTTCATACCAGCCCGAGACAATTCATCATTATCATCATCAGCTGCCATGCCCAGTTTGAACTTTGACTGCAATGGTCCATACACTCCTCTTTCGGGTCAAGGGAATCAATTCATTGCTATTCATTTCTAGTTCTTTGGCTGCCATCATCATTTGTCTGTGCCTTCCTTTTGCTTTCCTCCCTTCAATCGTTCCCATAATTATCGGGCATTAAAACTCCTCTTTCCTAATCACATATCCAATGAAGTTACAATGACCTACTCAGTGCACAACCCTTTTTTTTTTCTTCAGAATGGTCATCCAGACGTTCCGGTTAAAAAAAAAGAAAAAGGAACACTGGCTTCCGGGACATTGGTTATTCCCCTGTTCGTAAACAGACAGCGCGGCTTATAATAACAGAAGATAATCATAAACTGGACAATATATAAAGAAGGATTTAGCATGTGTTTTTTTTTATTTGAATGCGGAATCAAATCTGACGTACCTGAATGGAGGAAATTAACAGAACACTGACAATTTGTTGATGCTCTTTGTGAACACTGATTGGTCGTTCAGTTTAGAACGTGGAAATTTACGACAGAAGATATAGAAACACTTGCTGGTTACACAGCTCATATTTAAAAGAACAATTAACATAAATGTATCAATGAAAATCGCAGCAGAGACGCAATTCAGTTGCGGTCAGGAATGAAATTCAGCGTGAAAAACTTACAACGTCTGAGCAGATACGTTCCTGCAAAAGAAACTGTCTTTCTTTTCTTTTAGGGGCTCCGACACATCAGAACAATGCAATTTTAAAGGTGAAAGTTGCAGAGATATACAACAAGGTAAGACATTCCGGGCAAACAGGAATAAACGGACTGCACAAGTAAGAGCAAGAGAAAAAAAAAGTCAAGGGTCAGTTTCCAAAGAGCACCAATCAGCCTGACTTTGACGATAAATTCTGATAAAGAAAAGTGTCAACGGACGTGTAGCCTTGAGATTTACAATCTGTAAATTAACAAGAGACAATCAGTAAGGGATAAACAGAATAGAACGGCAAAATAATAGACACTCTCTCGGCTGCGACAGTCAGTCTTTCCAATGAGCGTGAAAAAGAAGCTGGCAGATAATCAACCTATTGTGGAAAACAGATAACTACTGTATGAATGAAATTAGTAATGGAAAATGCAGCAGTCAATAAGACCAGCAATGTGGGTCGCTTTTGGCTGAGAAGACTACAACTTGATTGGAGATGCATCCAGCGTTTGCTTGCAAATCCCTGCAAAATCAACTGAAGGTGAAGTAATAAAGGTATTGGATAATGCCACAGCAGTGTTGAGTATATTTCAGAATTTTTCCAGCGGATCAAGAGTAAAATAGTATCAACTGAATATTTCACACACTAGTTATACATTGCATTTCCGTTCCTTGGACCATCCCTAGTTTGGAGTGTTAAACCTTTTAACCAGCACAGGGTTGGGAACCAGATTACCTTCAGTAATGATCATCAATCACTTATGTCTATTCTAGATCCAGATAAGCATGTTTCACTGTGGGTAACGGTACAACTACAGAGACAAACGGCTGAGACAAACTGAAAACTTCTCAAACAAGGAGAACAAAGTTTCAGTTTGAGGCAAATAGTTCTGGCGAGGAAATATGTTGGTGATCAAAAGCGAGTGCTTGAAAAGTTTAAGGACAGAACTGGATCACTGCCCTGGACAGTAGAGATTATGTTCTATATCCTCCGGAGACAACACATTGAACAGTTGGGGAAATTAGAATCAATCGATGAGAAGAAAGAACTCCAGAGAAGTCAGAAAAGCCTTCTTGATTCCCAGACTCAATTCCTGCTACCCCAAAGTTGGCAGCCTCCAGTCTGATATTGGTTTATTGCAACAAATTTCACCTGTCAGGTAGAATTATACTCCCACTGCCCTTGACAAGAAAGAAGATATCCCACAGGTAAAAGAGAATTATCCAGAGACAGTGAACCTACGAGTCTGAATGAGGCAATTCAAACTTCACGGTACTGTGGATGTTAATAGTTTAAATATATTGTTTGATAAAGCATTATTTGGATGGTGACATAACTCATTACATGTTTCATAAACTTAAGTGCATGAGCGGCAAAAGTCATTACGCCGCGTCATGAAAAAATAACGCTAAGTAGAAACGCTTTCTATGCTCCCGTCTGTTTCCTTAGATTATTTTGACTAAATAACAGTGAAGTCGGATGTGAAACACCGAGTGGTCCTTGAAGCCAGATGGTTCCTTGAAGCCAGATGGACTATTACTCTTCTCACCCTGTCTCTTGCAAAAACACCATCCCCTTCCCGCAATTCCTCCGTCTCCGCCGCATCTGCTCTCAGGATGAGGCTTTTCATTCTAGGACGAGGGAGATGTCTTCCTTTTTTAAAGAAAGGGGCTTCCCTTCCTCCACTATCAACTCTGCTCTTAAACGTATCTCCCCCATTTCACGTACACATGCTCTCACTCCATCCTCTCGCCACCCCACTAGGAATAGGGTTCCCCTGGTCCTCACCTACCACCCCACCAGCTTCCGGATCCAACATATTATTTTCCTTAACTTCCGCCACCTCCAACGGGACCCCACCACTAAGCACATCTTTCCCTCCCCCCCCCCACCCACCCACTGCATTCCGCAGGGATCGCTCCCTACGCAACTCCCTTGTCCATTCGCACCCCCCATCCCTCCCTACTGATTTCCCTCCTGACACTTATCCGTGTAAGCGGAACAAGTGCTGCACATGCTCTTACACTTCCTCACTTACCACCATTCAGGGCCCCAAACAGTCCTTCCAGGTGAGGCAACACTTCATCTGTGAGTCGACTGGGGTGATATATTGCGTCCGGTGCTCCCGATGTGGCCTTTTATATATTGGCGAGACCCGACGCAGACTGGGAGACCGCTTTGCTGAACATCTACGCTCTGTCCGCCAGAGAAAGCAGGATTTCCCAGTGGCCACACATTTTAATTTCACATCCCATTCCCATTCTGACATGTCTATCCACGGCCTCCTCTACTGTAAAGATGAAGCCACACTCAGGTTGGAGGAACAACACCTTATATTCCGTCTGGGTAGCCTCCAACCTGATGGCATGAACATCGACTTCTCTAACTTCCGCTGATGCCCCACCTCCCTCATCCCCCTCGTACCCCATCTGTTACTTATTTTCATGCGCACATTCTTTCTCTCACTCTCCTTTTTCTCCCTCTGTCCCTCTGAAAATACCGCTTGCCCAATCTCTGGGTCCACCCTGCCCCCTTGTCTTTCTTTCCGGACCTCCTGTCCCATGATCCTCTCGTATCCCTTTTGCCTATCACCTGTCCAGCTCTTGGTTCCATCCCTTCCCCTCCTGTCTTCTCCTATTATTTTGCATCTCTCCCTCCCCCTCCAAGTCCTGTCGAAGGATCTTGGCCTGAAACGTCGACTGCACCTCTTCCTAGAGATGCTGCCTGGCCTGCTGCGGTCACCATCAAATTTTATGTGTGTTGCTGGTGTTATGAACGCCGTCTTCCACTCATCTTCATAGCGGTCTATAGAACCAATTTGGGAGTGTTTTAATGCACTATCCATTGAGTGGAGATTTTGGCATTCTATATATTTATTTTGTAAAGTCTACAGTAGTGAATGCATGGATGAACACCACAATTTATTCTCTTTTCTTACACATAAGGACTCTACACTGGGGCTGAGGACTGGGATTTTTGAATGGGGGCATTCCGTAACGCAGGAGATATACTCATTCAAGGCTCTGGCCTCAGGATGAGCGAAGTATAACAGACTAATCGGGCAGGGGAGATTCCCAGGAGTTATGGACCTCCTGCTGCTGTCAGGCAGCAGAATGCAGGTTTCCATTTTACTAAAGACAATGGCGAAGTAAGTGTATTCCTGTGGGAATTTGGTAAGGTCGTGATATTTACCGGGTGAAGTCAATTGAAGTTGCAGGGAGATGACATCCCCAGCTCATCAGTGAGCCTGATGACTCGGCGAAATGAGGGTGGTAACTCAATACGATATGAGTTTTGGGTGAGTCGGTAAGTACGAATTTGTGGACACGACCTATTTATTCTCCGATGTTCAATTTAACAGGTCCTCTGGGCGTTCTGACCATCTTAATCCCAATGGGAAGTCCATCACGTTCCGTTTATGCAGAGGTGCTAGAGATCAGCTGGATGGGGTCGGACTTGCACACAGAGAGCCATTTCCAGAAGGTTGCATCCTGCACTGAGAAGATTATGGACTTCTATCCACGTATGGCGGTCGAGGCGTGGAGGAAGACAGCGTGAGAGAATAAGGCTTTGTTACAGGAAGGACCAAGAAGGAATTCGTCTCCACCTGCTTGTGCCGTTTCTTGGGCGAAGTGGAAAAAGGATGTGTGGGTGATCGGAAGCTGTGTAGTAAGGGCAAATTATGTTACTGCACTAGTCCTTCATACTGTTGGGGCTGGGAGCTGTAAGCGTCTGGGCAATAAGTGTCTCCTGCTACCAGCGTTGGTTCTGTGCGCCTTGATGATTAGGATCCTGCAGCCTGAACTATTTCTGGGAACGAAATAAGCTTCCTGGATGTTATTTTAGGGGGTCGTCCCATCAGCAAGTTGTGAATTATGATGGCCAGAAGGTTAGAAGTATTTGTGTTCGTTGGGCCTCTCACCGGTGTACAACCCGCACAGGCGCCCTGATATACTCTGATGCTAATAGGCGAATAGCGCTTTCAAAATCCAGTCCTGAAATTGACGATGTTAACGAGAACCGAGCATGAAACACAAAAGGCGAAGTATCTGATATGCTAATCACTATCCACTTCCTTGATGGTCGAATAGCGGAAGCAACTAAACAACGTATTAGTAGTAATTATTACAAATAACGGTTTTATTTTCCCAAATCAAGGTGGCCCCGACAGAGACCCAATTTAGGAGAGAGATTAGGAGGGTTATCTTGGCTCTGTACATGGAATATAGAGATAGCAGGAGCTCGAAGTGTAAGATACCACTAGTACAGGAAGTTGAAACATCTTGTTGCAGATCTGTTGAAGCGTTCGTGTACTGCAATGTTGGACTCAGAGCTAGGAGGTAAAATGGCGTGCTATTGCTTGTGCGTTATGAAAGGTTGTTTGAAATTGGCAAGCGGGTGATCAATACATTCCTGCTGCTATGGGATCGTGTGCTTCTGTCGACAGTTGATTTCCTTTGGAAGACCATATTTTGTTGGGTCAATAACTGGGTCACCCATCCTGTAAGAAATGTAGAACAGGCTTCACCTAAAAAACCAGAGCAGCGGATCCGACTTACAAATAAACGCGCACGCCAATCTGAAGTTAACACATCCAAATATTCAACTGACGATGGATGTGGAGAAGAATTGTTGACTCCCCATCGTGGACATTCTAATAAAACTGACACCGGATGCTAGTGTTGGATGCCAGATAACACGGATTTATACATCAAAATAATGGTCGCCATCACGCCTCACAATGTAGAGCGGTGTTTTCAATGTGGATTAACCATGGGGAGGCTATTTCGGAGCAGGAGACAATTGAGCACGACTTTTCTACAGAATGGTTACCATGGGAATGAAATTTATCGGGGCCTTAAAAAGGAAGACGGGAAAAAAAAAGAAAGAAAAAAAAACGGGGCACCTCAGATCGCGGAAGAAGCTACCACCTGTCTTCCCTATTTCGCCGTTGGTTATGAAAAGTCTCCAGGATCCCGAAGAAGTGACGGATAAATGCCTCCCACAAACAGGAAAGGGAGCTCACATTGCAGGTTTTGTGGTTCAATGATGACCCGGGACTCCGTGCGGCTAGATTCCCTATTGCATATAAAGCAGCGAGTTTTGCCCAGACGGAACAAGCCGTGGAAACTCGAAGTGGGCAGAGGAGCTGTGTAGCTGTGTGCACTTGGTTTACTTGGAGAAGTGTACGGCCGCAGAAGATGGCATAGGCAATCCCTACACGAGTGCAGTCGACGACGCAAAGCTACTGTCCTGCGCCAATGGCTTTTGGACTAGCTGGTAAAGAAAACGTTGAAATAAGACCAGAGAATTAGAAGGTCATCAAAGAGAAAGTTGAGACTATAAGTTAGAACTGGAAAAGAAGTTTACACACAATAGGAAAAAGGAAACGTATTCGTTCAGGACTAGCCAATCAAGAAGGACTGGCCATGGGAATTGAGTATGTATGTCCCTGGACTTGACATGTCTACACTTATTCCTCCTGCAAATGACAGAGTTTGGCACCGAAGCGTATATTATGATCGACACTTTGACAGTTGGAACCGGCAGTAAGTCGAGGGGAGTATATGTTGCATCAAGTATCGCACATACTCTTATGTGGAATTTCTACATACCGATTAAGAAAGCTTTCCTGACCACATTTTACAAGCACCACCTCATCGAGTCCTTTTACCGTATGGGAGTTCCAGACAATATGTGGGAAGTTATTATCACCTATTTAACAACCCTGTGTTTCTTGCATTACTCTGCGACGTCTCTACAAATTTCTTCCTTTCAGACCCCGATTACTGAGTGATCTGTAATATAGACCGATTGATGTGGACATGTCTTTCGCAATTCCCAGCCCATCCATAACGCCTCACTTATTTGAGTTATTTACGTTGTACTGATTGGGCATTGTCACGAATTTTCACTAACTCGTAACACAATCGTTTCTCATTTGTATCCTGCTCCTCTCTCGCGTCCTAAGCAAAGGAACCGCGGAATAATGAGTTGTTATTCCTATCAATTCTGCAAGCAAGTCTCACCACTGTCTACAATACATAATTTCCTGCTTCCATCTATGCCCTGAGCTGAACTGATTTTGTGAAGATTCCTCTAGTAGTGAAATAAACGCAAGTCAGGACATCCAGCAAAACATTCTCAAAGTTTTGATTGCTGATATTGTCTGAAATGTTAACAACGTCTGTCTTTCTACTATCTGCTGTTACACTCTACGGCCCAACACTACCAAATCTTCAGAATAGGACATTGTCCCTCCTTTAATTTAATTGTAATCGTCTGTTCTGTAGAGAACGCACTTTCCCTGGAAGACAGCTGAATAATCCAAAAATCTCACGTGCTCCCTCATAGACCAACTCTTTATTAACTGTATCATTTACCAACTTCTGGCCTCACGAGGGCGTGGCACAGGGAACAGTGCTGAGATCACAGCTCTGGAGATCCTATCCTCCAGCGTAGATTCCAAATCATTCAGATCACTGCAGAACCTGGTCAGTCTTACCATTAATGTCACTGCTACTTACGTGGGCCACGACATCTGGTTGTTCGAACACCCATCTAAAATTCTGAAAACTCGATTCGGGAGGTCCTGGACACTGGCACTGTGGATCAACAGTTCCGTGCGAGCAGCACTTACTGGGCAACTCAAAGCTTGTGTTGCCCGTATTCAGCAGCAGTACAAGATACGCAGCCATGATCCGCGAAACATAAATATGGCAGCAAAACAACACTACAGGAACAACATCGAGCCACAACTTTTACCAACTACCACCTCAACTTACGACAAGGTCTGTACACCATCGCAGACTCAGAGCTAAAGGCAGTGGATTTTCCAACATCGCTGCCTCTCTCCCAGACGAGCTAAATCTTTGTACGCTTGATGCCCTGTTGCCAATACTGAGCCCCTGAGGAGACCTGCAAATGATGTGACCGGCAGCCTGGTTATTTATGAGGCTGAAATGCGCAGGTGTTTCCAACGAGTGGACATTCACCAGACTGTGGGACCGGACGGCATCCCAGGGCGGGTACTCATGAAGTGCGCGGCACCACAGGCAGATTGGGTAACAGACATTCATCATCTATCCGTCTTCCAACGTAGAGTGCCATCCTGCATCAAAACATCGGTCATCGGTTATTGCTCCTGTTTCTAAAATGACCAAGGTAACATGTCCGGACGCCTGACGTACTGTTGGACTCTCCTCGGTAACAAGCAAATGCTTTGAGTGGCAGTTAGGGACTATATCTGAGGCATGCTACAACCATACTGAACCCCCTACAATTCAGCTGTCAACATAACCGTACAGTAGATGACTCAATAGCCCCATTAATGCATGCCTCTTCGTTGGTTATGTGCCGTAACTATGCCTGTCTCTTCGTTGGTTATCTGGAACAGTCTATGCTCCAAACCTATACTGATATTGTTCCCCAACTTTTCCTTCTCTGCATTGACGACTACATTGGTGCTGCTTCCTGCACAAGTGCAGAGTTCGTCAATTTTATCGACATTACTTCAAACTTCCACCCAGCCCTTTAAATCACTTTGCCCATCTCGGACACTTCTCTCCCCTTTCTTGATCACGCGGTCTCCATCTCTGGAGACAGACTATCCACTGAAACCTTCTATAAGCCCACTGATTCTCATAACTACCGAGACTATACTTCTTCCCACCTAGCCACATCCAAAAATGCTATTCCCTTTTTCCAGTCTCAGCTGCATCTGCTCCCAAGATGAGGCTTTCCGTTCCAGGACATCTCAAATATCGTCTTTCTGAAGGGGCTTGGTTTCCCTTCTGCCGTCATCTCTGATGCCCTCAGCCGCATCTCCTCCTTTCCCGCACTTCGGCCCTCACCCCATCCTCCCGTCACCACAACAGGAACAGAATTCCCCTTGCCCTCACCTACCACCCTACCAGCATCCGGATCCAACAGATTACTCTCCGCAACTTCAGCTACCTTTAACAAGTCACCACCAATATGCACATTTTTCCTCTGCAGCCCTATCCGCCTTCTGCAGTGATCGTTAGATCCGCCACACCCTGGTCCACACGCCCCTTCCCACGGATCTCCCGCCCGGGACTTATCCCTGTAAGCATAAGTGCTACACCTATCCCTACACCTCTCTTGTCACCATTCAGGGCCCCAACCAGTCCTTCCAGGTGAAACAACACCTCGCTTGTGAGTCTGTTGGGGTTACCTTTTGCATCGCTGCTCCAGGTGCGGCATCCTCTACATCAGTGAAACCCGAGGCAGATTGGGGGACCGCTTCCTCGAGCACATCCGCTCCGTCTGCCACAACAGACAGGATCGCCCGGTTGCCACCCACATCATGTCTGCTTCGCATTCCCATTCGGATATGTGCATGCATGGCCTCCTATACTGCCATGATGAGACTAAACTCATAATGGAGGAGCAACACCAAATATACCGTCTGGGTAGTCTACAGCCTCTTGGTATGCAAATTGAGTTCTCCAGCTTCCGGTAATTCCCTTCTCCCTCTTCACCCATCCCAGTTTTACTCTGCCCCCTCCCCCAGCTGCCTATTACCTCCCTTAGGGTTCCGCCTCCTTCTACTACCCGTTCTGTTTTCCCCTATTTCTTCTTCACCTTTTCTGTCTATCCCTCCCTGCTTCCCCTTCCATACCCCTTTATCTTTTCAATTTCTGTTTTTTATTTTTCACCTGGCTCCTAGCAGCCTCTCCTTCCCATACTCCCCCAACCTTCTCTATAGAGCCTCTGCCCCTTCCCTCTTCAGTCCTGATGAATGCTTCCGGCCCAAAACGTTGACTGATCATTTCTCCTCCAGCGTGTGTGTGTATTTTGTGTGTGTACCTCTGTTGCTTATGTATTAATGTTGTTCTTGGATTACCGTTCATCATTCAAAACTGTAATTCCCTCCAGGCTCAAGAAGAAGTTCAGAGACATCGGTCTTCACTCTGACTTCTGTAGCTGGATCCTGGACTTTCTGTCAGTTCGCCACAGGTGGTAAGAAAGGGCCCCCTCACCACTGCCCCTCTGACTCTGAACACATGCGGCCCAGATCTGTGTACAAAGCCTCCTCCTTTACTCTTCGATTACCAGTTACTGTATCCCTACACAGATCTCCAATCTGGTAATTAAATTTGCTGAGAACAGTACATGATTGACCTAAACTCAACCAATAATGAGGGAGACTAGAAAAAAGACTTCACTACCCTGCCAGAGTGGTATCAAGAAAACAACTTCTCTCCTAATGTCGCCGAACAAAAAAAAACAAAGAAACAAACAAAGAAGCTGGTTGCTGACTACAGACAGAATGGAGACAGGCTAACCACGATTGATATCAATGGATCTTTCAACCTCAAGTTCTTCGGCATACAAATCACTGAGGATGTGACTTGGTCGGTACATACCGGTTGTGTGGTAAAAAAGACAAAAAAAAAACGCCTCTTTCACCTCAGAAGGTTGAAGAAGTTTGGTATTGAAGTCCAAATACGAAGAACGCTCTTCGTACATGCAAATATTACGGTCTCGATTATGATTCCGTCCAGACACGCCGAATGTTTACTTCTTCCCATACATATTGCGTGGTCGCTGAGTTAGTACTGCATTTTTTGTGTATTGCAATCAAATTTTCTGCCTGGCATATGCTGAGCAAATATAAAGAATGAAAGAAAATAACAATAAACAAACTACGGGGAACAATGCCTGCTACATTTCGCATTCTCTTAACCACGCCTAATCTCGCTGTAACATCGAGGAAGCAAGTCCTCAAGTTCACTTTGCAACAGTGTCCACTCCACCGACTACAGCACCGCTTTCCCCTATCTTTTTCGAATATTTTCGTGTTGATCAGCCCATATCAGTTTTCAAGACACGAAAATGCCCCGAATTGGTGGTTTATACATTCGAATCGGCGAACGCCAGAGACCTCTGTCTTATCATCTTTGCGATCTCCAATTGGCAGCAGTTTGAAACACCAAACCACCGCGAGTAGATGCTTTATTTTCTCAATCGGCGACCCTGTCGGAGCTATGTTTTCTCACGATTTGCATCTCCGATAAGCTCTGGTTAAAAGATCAAACAGCCGCCAGTTGATGCCGTGTGTACTCAATAGGCAAACTTGAGAAAGCTCCGTCCCAACACGGTTCGGATCTCCGACTGCCGGCAATTCAAATACATATTTCATTAATTTCCATTGCCAACAGTTCACATACGGGATTGTTCATCGCACATCGTAGCCTGAGATTTCACTTACATCATTTTCAATTTATTTATTTCTGTATACATTTAATCAATCATTCATTAATTCATTTGTTGATTAAGTAACTGCATAATTAAATTATTTATTGTTTGTCTATTTATTTGCTAAAATTTCAGTACAGTTGGTGGCTTGATATTCAAGATTATGAAAGGCAAATCGGTAACTGTGGACGTATAAGGAAATTAAAGCTCCAGAGACTATTTTTGCTGAGATCACACCGAACCCGAGTGTAATCAGAAAACCTAGACAAATCCACGTTCAATACTAAAACAGTGCATTCGTCTTCCTATTCGACTGTGGCACTCTGTATTTCCACTCTCCCCTCAACAATGAGCTTTTTCCAACCTCACCAGCATTAAATACATTTTTTTTTTGTAGCTCTGCAGAGCAGTATCTCACAGTCCATGTAATTTGTTGCATTTGCCTTGCGGATGCGCTGAGCTTCTCTTTGTTTTCTTCTGGCATCTTTAACCCCAGGTTCATTCAGGTAGAACAGAGGAAATAGTGCAGTACACTATAACATTGAGCCTTCGGAATACGGTGCAGTGGAGACCGATATAAATCAATTCATGATCCCTCTAACATTTCGCCACACCCTGCACTTAACTTTGCCCTCCATTTGTCCTATATCGATATGGAAGCTATTCTCTCTAATATCAGTTTATCAGCCTCTAACTGCAGCAGTTGCTGCGGAGTCTGGAATTTTACAGGAGGATTGCATTGGAATTCTCCAGGAATGATAATAATAATAATAATAACATATCAATAATAATACTATGTAACCATTGACGTCTCACTAAAACTGTCTTCCACTCAACTTACTGCAAACCAGCTGTCTCTTGCGCTGTCTTTTGCGGCAGTGGATATCAACTTCATTTTATCCAAAACAGACTTCCAGATTTTCAAAACCCCTGGTCACAAACGACAAGATTGACATCGAATGTGAATAGAAGGGATGGAAGGGTTGCTGTTTTAATCCTTTGGTCAAGCACACTCAAATTGAAACTGATTGGTGGGAGATTTCCTCTCATCTATACTTTCTGCGGAAGAAAAGTAGCCATGAGGGATTGGTGCATCGAAAGGTTGAATGTGCCATCACACTCTTCTTAGGCTGAGGGAGAGCTTGTCAGCCCATCCGGCGAACATGCCGTCAAGATCAGAGGATAGACTTATTTCCGTCACAAAATATAAGAACTGAAAAATACTTGAAAACTCGGGGCACTGGTTGCAACATCAAGAAAGAACAAATAAACATTTTTTTCTCTCTCTTTGAAGAAAAGTGTCTGTATCAAGGCAAATGATTCAGACTCATCAATTTATAGGCCATCTCCGTCACACAGGTTGAACAATAGGAAGTCTTGGGCGGGGCTTCCTCTCTCGGTTCAAATACACGAAACAGATTCAAAACCAACAGCTGTCCCTCAATAACCTGCTGTTAACAGTTTACTGTCCATCTTTGCAGTACATTCTACCATAACTCCGCAGGCCGTGAGCTTCATCTCCTCGACACTTCAGCAATATTCCTTGTTGACGATGGGAGTCTTCTTTGTTTTCACACTCTGGCTCTGCTTACGGCGTGAGTACCTTCACACATCCACATTACATTTACGTTAAATCTGTCTGAGACCTCAGAGCTTCAACCGGCTTAAATTATTCATGTGGTTCGTCTATGACTGCAATTCACATTTCTCCATATTTTTTTTATTCTTAGGTTCTTTGAGTCAGTCGGTGACTCAGAGCCCGTCCATTGTAAACTTGAATGAGTGTCAGACTGCCACCATCACCTGCAGTTTCAAGCCTGGTTCGTTTGGTGAATATCGCTTTCTCACTGGAAAGTTCTTCAGGCAGACCAACTCAGCGGCCGAACGCAAAGAAGTCACCCGCGGGGGGAGATTTTTTACTTTGATTAAGAAAACTAACATGCAGTTTTCTTTGGAAATTCGGGACCTGCGAGTGGAAGACAGCGGCACCTATTACTGTCAAGCTGTGTACAGATGGCGTGAAGCACAATGATGGGCTTCGGCTTTGTGCTGTACAAAAACTTTCGCTGTAGCTTATTCCTGATTCAGACGGAGAAGAATGGATCTGTGGGTAAGCTCATCTTCCTGTCTCGCTGTGGATAGTCCTGCAGTCCAGCAAACTGTTAGTAGTTGTATTTTTTTCTGTAGAGTCTTTCTGTTCCCACCTCGCGTGTGAGCAGATATTGTTGCCTACCTGAGGTATGTGTCAATAAATGTCGACAGATGTTGAAAAATACACATTCTTGACGCCGACGGGAGACAGAATCATTCCTGAACACTTGGAACCAGTAAACGCCAGCGCTGCGAAATTAATTCCTGCTCGACTGTGTCATTGACTCGCCAGTAGATTTCAAATTCACGTAAGGTACTGTGTACAGTTGGAACGAACACAGTGGAAGAGATCTGAACAAAAATAGAAAATAATAAACATATAAATAACTCATTGTTTAAACGAGTTATTCTCCATATCGCATACAAAAAAATACAAACCTAGCGTTGTTCACGTTCTAATCTGTTTAGATTATTTTTAATTTCCATATTGCATATGCATTTTTGATTGACACGTATGCTGTGTGTCTTTTTTCCTTCTCGGAATCGGTGTGCCGTGCGTGTTCCTATTTTATTTTAATTTGGTTTTGCTTTCTCACAAAGAACATATCGACCTGCCGGCAAATGGGGAGTATTCTTGCTATGTGTTGCATTAACAACTATGGAAACATTGGGAATCCTATTGTAGCGTTACCTAAGCAGATTCACGTGAGTGTAGTTGTTGTATAGTGGAGACTGAGAACAGGATCATTGTGTATCAATGGGAGACTCAGACTCTAGATGGAAGAGGGACAAAGGTCACGGTCAGTCCCGGTAAGTATCCACAGACACCGACGATTCCTCAAATATCTCACCCATGTTCACTATCGTTTGATAGATGATCGATTGATTTAAAATCTTGTGTGGTGTGATTCTGTAAACTGAATCTACACTCACTGCGTCGAAAGGCAAGGTGGTAAACTAAATTAACAGAGTGAGATGGAGAGGGGAATTTCTGCTATGAGTGAAGATGAAATGCTGGTGTAATCGTCGCAGAATAAATCCAACCGACTGATGTCAGACTGTGGGAAATACTGTTAGCAGCTTAAGACATAAACCGCAAGCAGATAAGATATATATATATGAAAATGTCACCGACATGCATGAAATAATGAATCTTGTTTTCTCCAACTTATTTTCAAATAGTACAGTGAAATGCAGAACCAAATGATGAAAAATAAGAAAAGAGAAGGGAAGCAAACTTTATATCGCCGCGTGCTGAACTCCAATTGAAAATAATATTAGCCTTCAGTTGCTTAGAAAATTATCCGACCAATCTGTCCCATTCAGTCTCTTTACTGTGAAGAACATGTTACAATGCAAGAGGCTGTAACTTATCGGGGATATATTATTTAAAAAAAGAAGCAATTCTGGATGGAGCCTCTATCAATTCGAAAAATAAAAAAGGCAAATCCATCATTATTCCGAATGAAACTGATGTTTAAAATAAACACCGAAGAACTTATATATAAAAAAAAGGAGTTCGGCCCATTTTATGATTGTAGGCCCTTTGCAATTGTTCCATGAATTTAGTTCTTCCTTCCACATAGATGTCCAAAATATGAGACATCTTTTGATAATAGAAAGATATCTGCAATTTAGTATGAGTCCCTGATTTTATTTCACTGCAGCAATTCAGATAATAATTGACAACGACAATAAATATTGTTTACTCGCATTTCAAATGAAACAAGATTGCGTGAAAGCAAAATCTCCTTAACGTATTTGGGACATGTTATTTTCTGACAGTTATCGGTAAATCAGCAATAATTTTCCTTTACATTCATACAGAATCCATTGCTCCACCGTCTCAGAGTCCGGAACTACAAACTACACTTGCCGATACTGCCATTTTAACCTGTGGATATGACGTGAATTGTCGCAACACAATACACTGGTATCGCCAGCTTCCAGGGCAGGCACCCATATTCCTGCTCCAGGGTCAAACTTCCGGAGTACAAGATAAGACAAAAAATGCCGGGGAACGAATTACTGGTTTTGTCGATCCTGGTAAGAAAATCAGCCAGCTGACGATCTCCAAAGTGCAACTGGGTGACGCTGCTGTGTATTACTGTGCAATGAGTCGGTTTGCAGCACTGTGATGCCGCGCATGGACAGCGCTGTTCAAGAACTAGGGTGATTCTCGTTACAAGCACACAGTGCTAGGAAGCAGCGAGAGAACAATACAAAAACTCATTTGGTTTTATCATATAAATACACCACAGCCGAGCACGGAGACAACGGCAAGAAACCGCAGTGTGGTGGGATTTTATTAGAATGATAACATTAAAAAAAAGTACCACAATCAACACCCAAAATATGCTGGGAGAAATCGTAATGTCCTGATGGAAGTTCTTGGTTCGAAACATCATTTCCATGGAAGTGGCCGGATCGACCGATTCCTTAAATTTCTACTTATAGAAGACACACAACTTTCAAGAATATATTCCTGGAGCAGAGAGGCATGATTGCCTTAAGGAAATTCGCATTTTAGATTTTTTCAGATCAGAAGGGCGTCAGGCATAGCAACAGAAGTGGGCAAATCAGCCTATCCATTGTGGCCCGCCATTCCATTATTATTGTTCCGTTTCCCAATACATTCTCCAGTATATCCATGTGGTACATGCAATCTACCAGCTATTTTTAATGAAGTAACATCGCAAATCCGTTTGCGCCGCGGGAACGTCGGCAGAAAAGTAACGGATATTGAAATGTTACAAATTCCAAACAATAAATGCGTAATCTATTCTTTTGGAATTATACGGCATCACCAACTACAGGTATCATTACGATTCCAGAAACATTTAAACATAGAAAACCTGCAGCACAATGCAGGTCCTTCGGCCCACAAAGTTGTGCCGAGGATGTCGCTACCTCAGAAATTACTCGGTTTACCTGTAGCCTCTATTTTTCTAATCTCCATGTACCTATACTAAATTATCTTAAAATATCCTATCGTATCCGCTCCCATCAGCATTTCCGGCAGCCCATTCCACAATATCACCACTCTCTGTGTAAAAAGAAAAAAAAACTCACCCCTGACATCTTCTATGTACCTGCTCCCAAGCACCTTAAACCTGTGCACACCTGTGGCAGCCATTTCAGTACTCGGAAGAAGCCTCTGACTATCCACACGATCAATGCCTCTCATCATCTTGTACTCCTCTATCAGGTCACCTCTCATCCTCCGTCCCTCAAAGGAGCAAACACCGAGTTCACTCAACCTGTTTTCATCAGCCATATCCACGCCCATGCCCTTATAAAGAAACTTTATGGAGCCTGAATGTGTCTTCTTAGGTTCTAAAAGCTTTCACCAGTGAGTTTTAACCTGCAGTCGATGCTGACTGAGATGTGTTCCGTTGCGTTCAGTTTCTTCCGATAGCATGAATCTCATTAAAATGAAACTGCACGCTTTGGCAATTACATGCTCATCCAATTGAACGGATTGCTATAAGTGGAAGTAATCGAGATAACTGGGAGAGGTGCTGCGAAAGAAACATTTGATCGTTAGTTATTATAAGGCAACGTCGTAATTACTCCCACTCATTAGAGATAACCTACGATTTGTCATTCCTTGACTTTGCTTTAGTTGCTTTAATTGTTAGACATTGTAGGTTGTCCGATGCTTAATCATATAACCATATAACAATTACAATTCGGAAACAGGCCATCTCGGCCCTTTTAGTCCTTGCCGAACTCTTACTCTCAACTAATCCCACCACTTTAAACCACAACATCGAACTTGCTTCCACTACTTCAGCTGGAACCTCGTCTCACACAGCTACCACTCTCTGAGTAAAGAAGTTCTCCCCCATGTTACCCCAAAACTTTTGTCCGTTAACTCACAACTCATGTCCTCTTGTTTGAATCTCCCCCACTCTCAAGAGAAAAATCCTATCCACGTCAACTCTATCTGTCCGCCTCCATAATTTTAAATACCTCTATCAAGTCCCCCCTCAACCTTCTACGTTTCAAAGAATAAAGACCCACCTAATTCCACCTTTCTCTGTAACATAGGTGATTAAACCCAGGTAACATTCTCGTAAATCTTCTTTGCACTCTCCCGATTTTGTTGACATCTTTCATATAATTCGGTGACCAGAACTGTACACAATACTCCAAATTTGGCCTCTACCAATGCCTTGTAAAATTTCAACATTACGTCCCAACTCCGATACTCAATGCTCGGATTTAAAAAGGGCAGCATACGAAAAGCCTTCTTCACCACACTATGCACATGAGATTCCACCTTCAGGGATCTATGCACCATTATTCCTAGATCCCTCTGTTCTACATCATTCCTCAATGTCCTACCATTTACCATGTGCTTCCTATTTTGATTAGTACTACCAAAATGTAGCACCTCACATTTATCAGCATTAAACTCCACCCGCCATCTTTCAGCCCACTCTTCTAACTGGCCTAAATCTCTTTGCAAGCTTTGAAAACCTACTTCATTATCCACAATCCAACCTATCTTCGTATCATCTGCATACTTACTCATCCAATTTACCACCATATCATCCAGATCATTAATGTATATGACAAACAATATTGGAACCAGTACAGATCCCTAAGGCACACCACTAGTAACTGGCCTCCAATCTCACAAACAGTTATCCACCACTACTCTGTGGCGTCTTCCATCCAGCCACTGTTCAATCGTTTTTACTACTGTAATATTATTATCTAACGATTCAACAAACCTAACTAACCTTCTGTGTGGAACCTTGTAAACGGCATATAGACAACATACACCGCTTTTCACTCGTCAACCTTCCTAGTTACGTCTTCAAAAAGTTCAATAAGATTTGTCAAACATGACCTTTCACGCACAAATACTAATGAGACCCTGTCCATTCAGATAATTATATATACCATCTCGAAGAATACATACATCAGTTTCCCCACCACTGACGTCAAACTCACAGGCCGACAATTGCGAGGTTTACTCCTAGAACCCTTTTTTAAACAATGGAACAACATGAGCAATACGCCAATCTTTCGGCACCATCCCAGTTTCTAATGACATATGAAATACTTCTGTCAGAACCCCTGCTATTTCCACAAAAAGAAACTTTCCTCAGGGTCCGAGGGAATATCTTGTCAGGACCCGGAAACTTATCCAATTTTATATTCCTTAAAAGCGCCAGTATTTCCTCTTCTTTAGTCATTATCGTTACCATAACATCCATAACTGTTTCCCTTACCTTGCACAATTCAATATCCTTCTCCTTAGAGAATACCGAAGAAAATAAATTGTTCAGAATCTCCCCCATCTCTTTTGGCTCCACACATAGCTGTCCACTCTGATTCTCTAAGGGACCAATTTTATCCCTGACTGTCATTTTGCTGTTAATATAATTGTAGAAACCTTTGGGATTTATGTTCACATTACTTGCCAAAGCAAAATCATATATTCTTTTAGCTTTTCTAATTCATTTCTTAAGTTTCTTTTTCCATTCTTATATTCCTCGATTAGGTTCCGGAAAAAAAAAAAATAATCAGATGTCAGTGGTTTCTGGGGTTGAGCAGTTCGAAGGGCTGGAGTGGGGTATTCTGCGCTGCATCATGAAATAAACAACTAAATACACCTTGCAAGGAATTAAAACAACATTTACTCATGAAGACATACGGTACGTAAGTAGGTGCATAATCGATTGCCACCCAGACAGCAATACTTAATATATTTCATTTTCTGTAGAAACACTCAAATTCCATTTTGATTTTTTTCGCTTCCAAACTGGGAATTTTAATTTAAACTCAGTGGCCAATTAGAACGTATTTTCGTAAACTGTTGCTTTTTAATAAGATAAGTTGAAAGCGTGTGGAAAGCAGTTTACAATTTATATTGCAAATACCAACTACTCACCAGTCATTTCGTGGGAAGGAGAATGGAACATCCTGGGAAATAGGTGACATCAGAAGCGAAGTGTTTACATCGATACTCTGCGACTCTACAGCTCACATCAGGAATTACAGGAATCAAATAGCAATGAACTGGTCGAACTGGTCGTTAGCTAAGGAAGATATGCTTTCGAACCGCAATGAGGAGCAAGCCTGCAGCCCGTTCTCACGTAGAAGAATCTTATTCTGGGAGAAATATCCCGAAACCGGTGTGACGAGAATACACATAAAATTAAGATGTTTGTTGGCCTAGGTTAGCATCAGTGACATCAGCAAGTGGTCTGCCACCTGCCCTCAGGGGAAGGAGAGATAAGGAACAATGGAGCAGCGTCTGGAGATGTGTAATGAAGGGACGGGGGAAAGAGAGCTGTCTGGAGCTGCTCCCCCCCCTTTGAACCTTGAACTGTTTGAAGTGATGGACAGGCGATGCCCCAGCAGGGGGATAAAAAGGGACAGGTTCGCTAAGGCGGGACACACACACGCCACCCGAGGTAACGAGACCCTGGAAGCGGTGCGCCTCTCACGAGTGGGTGAGAAGTATCAGACAACGGCCAGGGTGGAAAGGTACGATCAGCGGGAACCCGGTGTGTGTCCGCCCTTGCCTGGGTGCCGGGTTCACTGCAGAGGATCGACTGCATCTGGAGGAGGGGTCACAGTCGGTGACCTCAGGTGACATCACCATGGACCCGCCCAAAAGTTGCTTGTGAGCAATCTCGCCGGTCTGCGAGTGAAAGCGTTCTGAATGATCAGTTGTTCCTGTTCTATCTCTCTCTTCCCCCACGTTGTCCATCGCCATGGCAACGATTACTGCGAACTGAACTACTAACTGGACTGAACTTTGAGTCACTTTGAAATTTGGTCATTTACCCTAGACAACGATAGAGCTTGATTGATGCTGTTATCTTAATTCTGTGCACATGTGTGTTTATCATCGCTGAACTGTTGCATTTATTATCCTTTCGATTACTGTGTTACTTGTTTCTTTAATAAAACTTTCTTAGTTCTAGTACTCCAGACTCCAACTGAGTGATCCATTTCTGCTGGTTTGGCAACCAAGTTACGGGGTACGTAACATAAGTGGGGTTCTCGTCCGCGATTTTGAACGCTAAATTTGGGACGGAGTAAATTGATTGGGTTAAAATTCCCGAAAGAAAGAAAAGACAAACAGCAGAAATGGAGGCTGAGGAATTTATAAAGGCGCCGA
Source organism: Mobula hypostoma (assembly GCF_963921235.1). Lineage (NCBI taxonomy): Eukaryota > Metazoa > Chordata > Chondrichthyes > Myliobatiformes > Myliobatidae > Mobula > Mobula hypostoma. The sequence goes on from NC_086106.1 coordinate 25,094,267, forward strand.
CCTTGGAGGCATTAGAGGATACCAGGAAATCGGAATTGATAGCTGTGGCCAAACGGTTGAATCTTGCTAAGGTGAAGTCGACAATGAGGAGAGAGGAGATACACAGAGCTATTGTAGAGCACTATGTATCTAAAGGTGTGTTTCCCCAAGGTGAGCTGGGGGTGGTGTCTATTGAAAAACCTGCTGGAGACGCGGTACAGGTACAGCTTGAAAAACTGAGACTCGAGCACGAGTTCCGGGTACGGCAGTTAGAACACGAAGAGAAGCAGTTAGAAAGGCAGGAGAGAGAAAGACAGTTAGAGAGAGAGGAGAAAGAGAGGCAATGGGAGCGAGAAGAGAGAGGGAAACAGAGGGAAAGGGAATTTGAGCTGGAGAAGTTAAAGATAAGGGCCGAGCAGGGGCTCGTGCCGAACCAAGGTGGAGGGTTCCGGGCGACCCAGGAGGTTAGGTTGGTTCCCCCATTTGACGATACCGACGTGGATCGGTACTTTCTCCACTTCGAAAAAGTGGCTATAAGTCAGGACTGGCCGAGGGATAAGTGGGTTGTTTTACTTCAGAGTGTACTGAAAGGGAAGGCCCAAGAAGCTTACTCAGCTTTGTCCGCGGAAGATGCCCAGATGTATGAGGTGGTGAAAGAGGCCATCCTCAGGATTTATGAGTTGGTCCGGGAGGCATACCGGCAGAGGTTCCGGAATGCGAGGAAGCAGTGGGACCGCACGTATTTGGAGTTTGCCCGTGAGATGCAGACATATTGTGAGCGGTGGTGCGCCTCGAAGGGGGTAGAGGGGGATTATGACAGACTGCTGCAGCTGATCCTGATTGAGCAGTTTAAAGGTTGTGTCCCTGAGGGTATGAAACCCTACCTCGATGAGAAAGAGGCAGCCACGTTAGCCGCAACTGCTAAGTTAGCGGACGAGTATGCGTTGACGCATAAAATGAAGTTTGCCCCGAGTAAAGGCTACCAGAAGGGTAGTCAGGACGGCGGGGAGAGTCCGCCGGAAAAGTCAGAAAGTAAGCCGGGGACTAGTGAAAAGGATAAGGTAGACCGGGAGCAGTCTGGTAGGAAGTCTCCTGGGGTCGTCTGTTATAATTGTGGGAAAGCCGGACACTTTGCGTCCAGGTGCTTTGTCCCAAGGAAGGAGACGGGGAAAGGAAAAGCGGAAATTTTGAATGGCTGTATCGAGCTGTTAAGCGAACCGCTAGGGAAGGACAGGTCTGAAAAAGTCCAGGAAGGGCGCGAGAGGTTTATCTCGGCCGGACTGGTGTCAGTGAAGGAGAGGTTAAAATCAGTTCCAGTGCGGATCTGGAGAGACACGGGAGCGTGTCAGTCACAAATACTGAAGAGTGTATCAGAGTTTAGCTCAGAGACCCAGACTGGGGAGGTAGAGGTCAAAGGTGTTGGGGAAGGGACAGAGTCAGTCCCTTTGCACCAGATACACTTACAGAGCAACCTGGTCTCTGGACTAGTCACGATTTGGGTGAGGTCCGAATTACCGATGAAAGACGTGGAAGTCTTGCTCGGTAATGACATCGCCGGATGAATCGTGTTCCCAGTCGTGAGATTGACATGTCAGCCTGCCAGCATTGAGGCCCCGCCCATGGACTCACAGGTTCATCACCGGCCCGCGATAGTGAATTTAGCTGAAACGTTTCTGCCAACCTTGTATGAGACAGGGTGTAGTGAGATAAGAGGTAGTGAGGGAGCTGGGACGGACGTAGCAGTAGCCAGGAAAGAATTTGTGCAGACGCAGGAGCGAGACAAGGGGCTGATGGTTTTTGCAGAGACAGCTCTCTCTGACACAGCTTTAACAAGGGAACTAGTAGGCTATTGTGCGTATGAGGAAGTGCTAAGGAAGAAAGGGAAATCAAGGACAGTACCCGCAGATGAGGAATGGGGGGTGGTGCAAAAGAGTTATGGGTATGAGGTTTTTAACATGACCCACGAGGTACCCCCCGGTGGACATTTTGCGGTGCTGGAGGAAACAGTTGGTGGAATCATGAAAGAGATTTACCGGCTGCCCAGGGGGAAGAATGTTATTGATCATGACCGACGCGAACTGAGACGGTCACCGGCTTTTGATATGCTAACAAACCTAGTCGGTGTTAGCGTGGAAATCAATGAAGCTATGGGCCCCCTGATAAGAGAATTAAAAACATTTTGCAAAGATTAGTATGGGATCGGTCAGATGGGAGAAGACTATTGTTTTGGCCAGGTCTACTGATAAGGTCTCTCCCTTAATCCCCGAACAAAGCGAATCTTTAGAAGTAATTAAACGACTCGCACCCGTGTGTTTGATTGTCCCGAGGAAATGCAAAGAACTGGGACGTTGGGTGATGTCTGTTACAATAGGGCAGCCTAGTAAAGAACACTCATATATATTGAGTAATTCAGTGACTAAAGGGCTGATGAACACAGAGGTGTGTATTGGCAATTTAATACGGCTGTCTGACCAGCTTGATAGTGAACCTTGAAAAAAATGAATTCGGCCACACGAGGGTCACTTACCTGGGAATTGTGGTGACACAGGGGCAGCTGGCAGGGATGCAAGCTACAGTGCAGGCTATCGCTGACCTCCCAACCCCGACAGACAAGAGGGCCCTCAGAAGGCTCTTGGAGATGGTGGGGTACTGCAGGAAGTTTTGCAATAACTCTGCGGTCAATACCCGTCACCCTCCTACTAAGCCCTTGCGAGAGAAAACTGAGTCGGAATGGGACGAACCTTGTTATTGTAGTCCGGGACAAAGCCAAATGAGAGGTTACATTGGTCGCAATTCATCAGTGTTTTTGGCCATTATGAAGTTTGCTGAGTTGGAGCCTGGTCTAAGGGATTATTAATAACACGTGTCAAAGGAACAGAAAATGTGATGACTGTCTGTCAAGGTGTTGACAGCTTCAAACTCGTTGTCTTAGCCAAATAGCTGTTAAAGATGTATATTTGTGTATGTATCAAATTATGTATTCATGTTTGTAATTTTTACCTCCCGGTAAAAATCCTTAAAGGGGGGAAGTGTGACGAGAATACACATAAAATATAATGTTTGCTGGCCTAGGTTAGCATCAGTGACATCAGCAAGTGGTCTGCCACCTGCCCTCAGGGGAAGGAGAGATAAGGAACAATGGAGCAGCGTCTGGAGATGTGTAATGAAGGGACGGGGGAGAGAGAGATGTCTGGAGCGGCTCCCTCCTTTGAACCTTGAACTGTTTGAAGTGATGGACAGGCGATGCCCCAGCAGGGGGATAAAAAGGGACAGGATCTCTCGGTTGCCACCCAAATCAACTCTGCTTCACATTTCCCTTCCGAGATGTCCATGCATGGCGTCCTCTACTGCCATGATGAGGCTAAACTCAGGTTGGAGCAGCAACACCTCATATACCGTTTGGGTAGTCTCCAGCCCCTTGCTATGCACATTGAATTCTCCAACTTCCGGTAATTCCCTTCTCCCCCTTCCCCCAACCCTGCTTTACTCTGCCCCCTCCCCCAGCTGCCTATCACCTCCCTCATGGTCCGGCTTCCTTCTACTACCCAGTGTGTTTTCCCCTATTCCTTTTTCACCTGTTCTGCTTATCCCTCCATGCTTCCCCTTCCATACCCCTTTATCTTTTCCCGTTCTGGTTTTTCACCTGGCTCCAACCAGCCTTCTCCTTCCCACCTTTCCCCCACATTTTTTAGAGGGACTGTTCCCCCTCCCTCTTCAGTCCTGACGAAAGGTTCCGGCCCGAAACGTTCACTGAGCATTTCTCCTCCACCGTGTTGTGAGTGTAGCTCTATACACCGTCCCCACACATCTAGAGAAGCGGGTTGCTTATGTATGAATGCTGTTCTTGGACTACAGTTCAGCATTCAAAACTGTAATTCCCTCCAGGCTCAACAACAAGGTCAGAGACCTGGGCTTTCACCCTGCCTTCTGTAGCTAGATCCTGGACTTTCTGTCAGATCGCCGCCAGTGATAAGAGAGGGGTCCCTCACCACTGCCCCTCTGACCATGAACAGAGGTGGCCCAAATCTATTTGCTGAGGACACCACATGATGGACCTAATCTCAAAAAATAATGAGGGAGTCTAGAGAGAACTATTCACCACCTGTGACATATTGGCATCAAGAAAACAACTTCTCTCGCAATGTTGCATAAACAAAAAAAAGCAAAGAAGCTGGTTGTGGACTACAGGCAGAATGGAGACAGGCTAACTACGATTGACATCAATGGATCTTTAAACCTCAAGTTCTTCGGCATACAAATCACTGAGGATCTGACTTGGTCGGTACATACCGGTTGTGTACTAAAAAAGGCAAAACAGTGTATCCTTTACCTCAGAGGGTTGAAGAAGTTTGATATTGAATTCCAGATCCCAAGAACGCTCTACTGGAGCACAAATCAGAGCATCCCGACTGGCTGCCTCGCTGCCTGGTGTTGGAACTGTACTTTCCTCAATCGCTGACCTCTGCAAGGAGCGGTGCGGACAGCGCATCTGTAGGTGCGACCTGCCCACTATTCAGGACATTTAGAAAGAGAGGTGTATAAAAAGGGCACGAAGGATGATTAGATTCCCAGGACATCCCAAGCACAACATGTTCCAGCTGCTACTGTCCGGGATACGGGACTGCAGCATAAAATCCAGGACCAACAGGATCCAGAACAGCGTCCTCCACCAAGCCATCAGACGTATTAACTCATGCTGATACAATTGTATTTCTATGTTATTTTGAGTGCCCTGTTGTACATCGTATTTATTATATATTTTTTTTAAATTACGCATTGCATATTTAAAAGGAAATATAACGTGAAGATATGTACTCCTCAAGTAAATGAAGGATGTAGGTAATAAAGTCAATTCTATTCGATTCAATTCATATTTCTTCTCTCTCACAGAAACAGACTCGATGCCGAAGTGTGCACTGTGATGTTTCTCTGCTACCTCATGCCCACAGCATTATCCAAACTAGCATATCTGTTGTTCGGGGAGATTTCCACAGGACACTCTGCACAGGCTGTTTAAGTCCTTTGTCTTTCTTGTCACCCACTTTCCTGCCTCCGGTAACTCTGGTGCACCCACCATCTTTATGCCCAATCTATCACGCCCTCAGCCTTTCGAAACATTCAGCCAGTTCATCCAGTTCCAGCTTCCGCTCCATAAAACGATGTGTAGGAATCTGAAATTGCATGAATTTCATCCATGAGCAGTCGTCAGTGAGACTGGAGAACTCCGAGTCTTCTCTTCCAATATCCAGCAAGGAGTACATGCAAGTATAAGGTCTCGATAATGATTCCGGCCTGACAGGCCGAATGCTCACTCCTTCCCATACATACTGCATGGTCGCTGAGTTAGTACTGCATTTTTTGTGTATTCCGTTTAAGTTACAGTTCATACTGAGCAAATATAAATAATGAAAGGAAATAACAGTAAACAAACTACGGGGAAAAATGCCTGCTACATTTCTTATTCTCTTAATCGCGCCTAATCTCGCTGAAACATCGAAGAAGCAATTCCTCAAATGTATTTTTGTAACACTGTGTACTCCACCGACTGCCCTACCGCTTTCCCCTACCTTCTTCGAATTTGTTCTTGTTATTCAATCCATATCACTTTTCAAACACGAAAATGCCGCGAATTGGTGGGCTATGCATTCGAATCGGCGAACGGGAGAGAGCTCCGTCTTATCATCTTTGCGATCTCCAGTTGGCAGCAGTTTCAAACACCAAACCGCCGCGAGTAGATGCCTTATTTTCTCAATCGGCGAACCTGTCAGAGCTATATTTTCTCACGCTTTGTATCTCCGATAAGCTCTGGTTAAAAGATCAAACAGTCGCCAGTTGATGCAGTGTATACTCAATAGGCAAACTTGAGTGAGCTCCGTCCCAACACGGTTCGGATCTCCAACTGGCGGGAATTTAAATACATATTTCATTAATTTCCATTTCCAAGAGGTCACTTACGCGATTGTTCATTGCACATCGTAGCCGAGATTTCACTTACATAATTTTCAATTTATTTATTTCTGTATTCATTAATTCAACCATTCATTTATTCATCTGTTGATTAAATAACTACATAATTAAATATTTTATTGTTTCTTTATTTATTTGCTAAAATTTCAGTACAGTTGGTGGCGTAATATGCAAGATTATAAAAGACAAATCAGTAACTATGGAGGTACAAGGAAATTAAAGCTCTGCAGACTATTTGTGGTGAGATCTCAGCGAACCCCAATCTAATCACAAAACCCTAGACAAATCTACGTTCAAAAGTAAAACAGTGTATTAGTCTTCCTATTCGACTGTGGCACTTTGCATTTCCACTTTTCCCTCAACCATGAGCTTTTTTCCAGTCTCACCAGTATTAAATACATATTTTGCTATTTTATTGTAGGTCTGCAGAGCAGTACCTCACATTCGATGTTATTTGTTGCATTTGCCTTGCGGATGCGCTGAGCTTCTCTTTGTTTTCTTCTGGCCTCTTTAACCCGAGGTTTATTCAGTTAGAACAGAGAAAATAGTGCAGTACAGCATAACGTTGAGCCTTCGGAATACGGTGCGGAAGAGACCGATATAAGTCAGTTCAAGATCCTTCTAACGTTTCGGCACACCTTGCACTTACATTTGTCCTCAATTTATCCTATATCAATAAGGCAGCAATTTTCTCCAATATCAGTTATCAGTCTCTACCTACAGCAGTTGCTGCGGAGTCTAGAATTTTACAGGAGGTTTGCATTGGAATTCTCCAAGAATGATGATAATAATAATAATAATAAAATAATATCAACAACAACATATCAATAATAATACGATATAACCACTAACATCTCACTAAAACTGTCTTCCACTCAATTTACTGCAAAGCTGCGGACTCTTGCACTGTCTTTTGCCGCAGTGGATATCAACTTCATTTTATCCGCAACAGACTTCCAGATTTTCCAAACCCCTGGAGACAAACGACAAGATTGACATCGAATGTGAGCAGAAGGGAAAGAAGGGTTTTCTGTTTTACACCGTTGGTCAAGCACACTCAGTTTGAAACTGTTTGGCGGCAGATTTCCTCTCATCCATACTTTCTGTGCAATAAAAGCAGCCATGAGGAATTTGTGCATCCAAAGGCTGAATGTGCCATCACACTCTTCCAAGGCTGAGGGAGAGTTTGTCAGCTCGTCCCGCGTACATGCCGTCAAGATCAGAGCATAGACTGATTTCAGTCACAAAATATAAGAACTGAAACATACTTGAAAACTCGGGGCACACGTTACAACATCAATAAAGAACAAATAACTTTTTTTTCCAGAAAAAAAAAAATTCATCAATTTATAGGCCATCTCCGTCACACAGGTTGAACGATAGGAAGTCATGGGTGGGGCTTCCTCACTTGGTTCAAAGACACGAAACAGAATCAAAACCAACAACTGTCACTCAACAACCTGTTGTTAACAGTTTACTCTCCGTATTTGCAGTACATTCTACCATAACCTTGCTGGCCGTGGGCTTCATCTCCTCGACACTTCAGCAATATTCCTTGTTGACGATGGGAGTCTTCTTTGTTTTCACACTCTGGCTCTGCTTACGGCGTGAGTACGTTTCACACATCCACATTACATTTACTTTAAATCTGTCTGAGCCCTCTGAGATTCAACCGGCTTAGATTATTCGTGCGGTTCGTCTGTGACTGCAACTCACATTTCTCCGTTTTTTTTTATTCCCAGGTTCACTGAGTCAGTCGGTGACTCAGAGCCCGTACATTGTAAACTTGAATGAGTGTCAGACTGCCACCATCACCTGCAATTTCCAGCCCGGTTCTTCTGATGAATATCGCTTTCTCACTGGAAAATTCTTCAGGCAGACCAATTCAGCGGCCGAACGGAAAGAGGTCACCCGCGGGGGGAGATTTGTTACTTGGGTTAAGAAAACTGATATGGAGTTTTCTTTGGCAATTCGGGACCTGCGAGTGGAAGACAGCGGTACCTACTACTGTCAAGCTATGTACAGATCGCGTGAAGCACAATGATGGGCTTCGGCTTCGCGCTATACAAAAACTTCCGCTGTAGCTTATTCCTGATTCAGACGGAGCAGAATGGATCTACGGGTTAGCTCATCTTCCTGTCTCGCTGTGGATCCGTCCTGCAGTCCAGCTAACTGTCAGTTTTTTTTTGTTTGTTTTTTTTTTCCGAATCGTTTACAGTCTTTATGTTCCCATATCGCGTGTGCAAAGATGAGGTGTGTGTCAATAAATGTCGACAGCGAATTAAAAAAAACACATTCTTGTCGCCAACGAGAGACAGAATCGTTCCTGAACAATTGGAACCAGAAAACGCCAGCGCTGCGAATTTAATTCCTGCTCGACTCTTTCATTGATTCGCCAGCAGATTTCAAATTCACATAAGGTACTGTGTACATTTCGGAACGAACACAGTGGAAGAGATCTGTACCAAAATAGAAAATAATAAATATATAAATAACTAATTATTTAAACGAGTTGTTCTCCATATCCCATACAAAAAAAAAATGCTAACCTGGAGTTGTTCACCTTCTAATCTGTTTAGTTTATTTTAAATTTCCATATTGCATATGTATTTTGATTGACATGTATGCTATGCGTTTTTTTTTCTTTTCGGTGTTGGTGTGCGGTGCGTGTACCTATTTTGTTTAAACTTGGTCTTGCTTTCTCACAACGAATCTATCGAACTGCGGGCAAATGGGGATTATTCTTGCTCGGTGTTGCATTAACAACCCTCGAAACATTGGGAAGCCTATTGTAGCGTTTCCTAAGCGGATTCACGTGAGTGTAGCTGTTGTATAGTGGAGACTGAGAACAGGATCATTGTGTATGATTGGAGGACTGATCCTCTAGATGGAAACGGAACAACGGTCACGGTCAGACCCGGTAAGTATCCAGAGACATCTACCATTCTTCAAATATCTCACCCATTTTCACTATCCTTTGATAGATGATCGATTCGATTGATTTAAAATCTTGTGTTGTGATTCTGTAAACTGAATCTACACTCACCGTGTAGAAAGGCAAGGTGGTAAACTGAATTAACAGAGGGAGATGAAGAGGGAAATTTCTGCAATGAGTAAGGATGAAATGCTCACAGAATGAATCCAACCGACTGCTGTCAGACTGTGGGAAAAATTGTTAGCAGCTTAAGGCATAACCCGCAAGCAGAATATATAATTTTTCAAAACTCGTTAGATTCTGGACTAGTTCCTGGGGATTGGAGGGTGGCTAATGTAACCCCACTTTTTAAAAAAGGAGGGAGAGGGAAACCAGGGAATTATTGACCGGTTAGCCTAACGTCGGTGGTGGGGAAACTGCTGGAGTCAGTTATCAAAGATGTGATAACAGCACATTAGGAAAGCGGTGAAATTATCGGACAAAGTCAGCATGGATTTGTGAAAGGAAAATCATGTCTGACGAATCTCATAGAATTTTTTGAGGATGTAACTGGTAGAGTGGATAGGGGAGAACCAGTGGATGTGGTATATTTGGATTTTCAAAAGGCTTTTGACAAGGTCCCACACAGGAGATTAGTGTGCAAACTTAAAGCACACGGTATTGGGGGTAAAGTATTGATGTGGATGGAGAATTGGTTAGCAGACAGGAAGCAAAGAGTGGGAATAAACGGGACCTTTTCAGAACGGCAGGCGGTGACTAGTGGGGTACCGCAAGGCTCAGTGCTGGTACCCCAGTTGTTTACAATACATATTAATGACTTGGATGGGAGAATTAAATGCAGCATCTCCAAGTTTGCGGATGACACGAAGCTGGGTGGCAGTGTTAGCTGTGAGGAGGATGCTAAGAGGATGCAGAGTGACTTGGATAGGATGCGTGAGTGGGCAAATTCATGGCAGATGCAATTTAATGTGGATAAATGTGAAGTTATCCACTTTGGTGGCAAAAATAGGAAAACAGATTATTATCTGAATGGTGGCCGATTAGGAAAAGGGGAGGTGCTACGAGACCTGGGTGTCATTATACACCAGTCATTGAAAGTGGGCATGCAGGTACAGCAGGCGGTGAAAAAGGCGAATGGTATGCTGGCATTTATAGCGAGAGGATTCGAGTACAGGAGCAGGGAGGTACTACTGCAGTTGTACAAGGCCTTGGTGAGACCACACCTGGAGTATTGTGTGCAGTTGTGGTCCCCTAATCTGAGGAAAGACATCCTTGCCATAGAGGGAGTACAAGAAGGTTCACCAGATTGATTCCTGGGATGGCAGGACTTTCATATGAAGAAAGACTGGATGAACTGGGCTTGTACTCGTTGGAATTTAGAAGTTTGAGGGGGGATCTGATTGAAACGTATAAAATCCTAAAGCGTATGGACAGGCTAGATGCAGGAAGATTGTTGCCGATGTTGGGGAAGTCCAGAACAAGGGGTCACAGTTTGAGGATAAAGGCGAAGCCTTTTAAGACCGAGATTAGGAAAAAAACTTCTTCACACAGAGAGTGGTGAATCTGTGGAATTCTCTGCCACAGGAAACAGTTGAGGCCAGTTCATTGGTTATATTTAAGAGGGAGTTAGATATGGCCCTTTTGGCTACGGGGATCAGAGGGTATGGAGGGAAGGCTGGGGCGGGGTTCTGAGTTGGATGGTCAGCCATGATCATAATAAATGGCGGTGCAGGCTCGAAGGGCCGAATGGCCTACCCCTGCACCTATTTTCTATGTTTCTATATATATATATATATATATATATATATATGAATATATCACAGAGATACAAGAAAGAATGAATCTTGTTTTCTCCGATTTATTCTCAAGCAGTACAGTGAATTGCACAACCAATTGATGAAAAATTAAGAAAACAGAAGGGAGCAAAACCTTTATATCGCCGCGTGCTAAACTCCAACTGAAAATAAATCTTTGCCTTCAGCTACTTAAAAAATTATCTGACCAATATGTCCCGTTCAGTCTCATTACTGTGAAGAACATGTTACAGCGGAAGAGGCTGGAAGTTATGGGCGATATGTTATTTTAAAAAAAGAAGCAATGCTGGATGGAGAATCTATCATTTCGAAAAATAAAACAGGCAAATTCATCATTATTCCGAATGAAACTGACCTTTAAAATAAACACCACAGAACTGATAAAAAGGACTTCGGCCCACTTTATGTTTGTAGGTTCTCTGCAATTGTTCCATGAAATTAGTTCTTCCTTCTGAATAGCTGTCCAAAATATGAAACATGTTTTGATAATAGCAAGATGTCCGCAATTTAGGATGAGTCCCTGATTTTATTTCACTGCAGCAAATCAGATAATAATTGTCAACGGCAATAAATATTGTTTACTCACATTTCAAATGAAACAAGTTTGCGTGAAAGAAAAATCTCCTTAACGTATTTAGGACGTTTTCTTTTCTGTCAGTTATCGATAAATCAGCAAAAATCTTGTTTTACATTCATACAGAATCCATTTCTCCAGCGTCTCAGACTCCTGAACTGCAAACTACACTTGCCGATACTGCCATTTTAACCTGTGGATATGACCTGTATTGTCGCAGCACAATACATTGGTATCGCCAGCTTCCAGGGCAGGCACCCATATTCCTGCTCCAGGGTCAAACTTTTGGAGCACAAGATAAGACAAAAAATGCCGGAGAACGAATTACTGGTTTAGTCGATCCTGGTAAGAAAATCAGCCAGCTGACGATCTCCAAAGTGCAACTGGGTGACGCTGCTGTGTATTACTGTGCAATGAGTCGGTTTGCAGCACTGTGATGCCGCGCATGGACAGCGCTGTTCAAGAACTAGGGTGATTCTCGTTACAAGCACACAGTGCGAGTTAGCAGCGAGAGAACAATACAAAAAGTCATTTGGTTTTATCATATAAATACACCACAGCTGAGCACAGAGACAACGGCAAGAAACCGAAGTGTGGTTGGATTTTTAGTAGAATGATAACAGAGGAAATAAAAGTACCACGATCAACACCCAGAATATGCTGGGAGAAATCATTATGTCCTGATGGAAGTTCTTGGTTCGAAACCTCATTTCCATGGAAGTGGCCGTATCTACCAATTCCTCAAATTTCTACTTATCGAAGACACACAACTTGCAAGAATATATTCCTGGAGCAAACAGGCACGATTGCCTTCAGGAAATTCGCATTTTAGATCAGAAGTGCGTAAGGGATAGCAACGGAATTGTGCCAATCAGCCTATCGAGTGTGGCCCGCCATTCCATCATTATTGTTTCCGGTTCCTAATACGTTCTCCAGTATATCCATGAGGTACATGCAATCTACCAGCTATTTTGAATGAAGGGACATCGCAAATCCGTTTGCGCCGTGTGAAAGTCGGCATAAAAGTAACGAACATTGAACCGTTACAAATTCCAAACAATAAATCCGTACTCTATTGTTTTGCAATTATACGGCATCACGAACTACAGGTATCATTACGATTCCAGAAACATATAAACATAGAAAACCTACAGCACAATAGAGGTCCTTCGGCCCTCAAAGTTTTGCCGAACATGTCGCTACCTCAGAAATTACTAGGGTAACCTATAGCCTCTATTTTTTTTCTAATCTCCATGTACCTATACTAAAGTCTCTTAAAATATCCTATCGTATCCGCATCCATCAGCGTTTCCGGCAGCCCATTCCACACAATCACCATTTTTTTGTGACAGCTCAGGGACGAACTCCGGGGATTGGTTAGACATTGTAAGTTGTCCGATGATTAACAGTACGGAAACAGGCCATCTCGGCCCTTCTAGTCCGTGCCGGACTCTTACTCTCACCTAGTCCCACCGACCTGTACTAACCCCATAACTCTCCATTCCTTTCCTGCCAATATAACTGTACAGTTGAATTTTAAACCACAACATCGAACTTGCTTCAACCACTTCTGCTGGAAGCTCGTCCCACACAGCTACCACTCTCGGAGTAAAGAGGTCCCCCCTTATGTTACCCAAAAACTTTTGCCCGTTTACTCTCAACACATGTCCTCTTGTTTGAATCTCCCACACTCTCAATAGAAAAATCCTATACACGTCAACTCTATCTATCCGCCTCATAATTTTACATATCTCTACCCCTCAAACTTCAACGTTTCAAAGAATAAAGACCCAAATCCTTCAACTTTTCTCTGTAACATACGTGATGAAACCCAGGTAACATTCTCGTAAATCTTCCCTGTACTCTCTCGATCTTGTTCTCGGTGTGAGAGAATATTTTGTCAGGACCCGGAAACTTATCCACTTGTATATTCCTTAAGAGCGCCAGTATTTCCTCGTCTTTAATCATCATAGTTACCAGAACATCCCTACCTGTTTCCCTTACCTTACACAATTCAATATCCTTCTCCTCAGTGGTTACCGAGGAAAAGAATTTGTTCAGAATCTCCCCCATCTCTTTTGGCTCCACACATAGCTGTCCACTCTAATTCTCTAAGGGACCAATTTTATCCCTGACTATCCTTCTGCTATTAATATAACTGTAGAAACCTTTGGGATTTATGTTCACCTTACTTGCCAAAGCAAAGTCATATATTCTTTTAGCTTTTTTAATTCATTTCTTAAGATTCTTTTTCCTTCTTTATATTCCTCGATTAGGCTCCGGAAAAATCAGGGTTGTCAGTGGTTTCTGGGGTTGCGCAGTTCGAAGGGCTGGAGTGGGTTGTACTGCGCTGCATCATGAAATAAACAACTATATACACCTTGCAGGGAATTAAAACAACATTTACTAATGAAGACATATGGTACGTAAATAGGTGCATAATCGATTGCAAACAGACAACAGTACTTAATGTATCTTATTTTCTCTAGAAACACTCAAATACCATTTTGAGTTTTTCGCTTCCAAACTGGGAATTTTATTTTAAACTCAATGGCCATTTAGAACGTATTTTCGTAAACTGTTTATTTTTAATAAGATGAGTTGAAAGCGCGTGGAAAGCAATTCACAATTTAAATTGCAAATACCAACTACTCACCAGTCATTTCGTGGGAAGGAGAGTGAAACATCCTGGGAAATAGGTGATATCAGAAGCGAAGTGTTTACATCGATACTCTGCGACTCTACAGCTTACATCAGGAATCACAGGAATCAAAATGCAATGAACTGGTCGAACGCGTGTACGATCGTTAGTTAAGGAAGATATGCTTTCGAATCACAATGAGGAGCAAGCCTGCAGCCCGTTGTTACGAAGCAGAATCTTATTCTGGGAGAATTATCCCGAAGCCGGCAAAAGCTACTGTGGTGCCGATGAACAGGAAATCGGCTACAGGCTGCCAAAATAGATGGTGAGTCTTTAATGAGGAGAGGCCGCAGTAGTTTTGAGAAAAGTTTCACTTGCCAATAGTTTCACAAAAAACAGTGAGAAATCAAAACGTGTGATACTGGTTAGTCCAAATTTTTTTCTGCATCTATGACCCGTATTCAATTCGCACCGTTGCTTGTAAAGAGATTGCACTTTCTCCCCGGACCACCTGGGATTCATGTCTGATCCTCTGGTTTTCTTTCAACAACCCGACGTCTGGTAATATTTAATAGGCTGATTGGTCGTTCTAAATTATAGCATTATTAGGTTAGGATTAGATCCGGTGTTTGCCGGGCTGCGTACCTCGATGTGCAGAAAGGGCAAATTCCTCACTGTGTATCCAAATATAAATAAATAATCAATCAAGAAAACAAACATAAGTAAATAAATAAGCATCGGTTTTCCCTGCAAATCTTACAGTGGGTGCGAAGTCGGCATGAATTTGTATTTTTAAGAAATTTATCCAAAGCTAACGAATGACAAATAATTTCAATTCAATGCTTACGCTATCTGTATTTTTGCAAAATCGATGAAACTGTACAGAATGCATGCCAGGAGCTCCTACAAAACTGCATCGATTGGTTAATCCCTCTCGCTGAAAAGATGTAACAAAAGTTCTCTACAACAACATATACTATTACACGTCCCTTATTTTGCCATTTTTAAATTAATTTCTGCCCAGTGTTCACAGTGAAGGTGCAGGAGGGTGAGTGTGGTCATGGTGCAATTTTTGCGTTACAGTCGCGACAGTCCAAGTCATGCATCGTAAATCTGTTAACTGCAGGAAACGGTTGAGTTTGCGACAGGCTTTCGATTTCAAATTTCCTTCTTGATCTTACCTTTGTGTACGTCTTGAATGTTGAGCGCCGATTACATAATATGAACAGAGGGATGCAATGAGAATATTGTCTTTTGAAAGATCATTTTGAAAATTTCAGTAATAAAACGAGAAAGTGCCAGATCCACGATATTATTCGGAAGGAATGTGATATTCCAGAGAGTACAGGTAATTAAGCAGTAAAGCTCGCCTGACTGGAAGTGCGAGTGACCGTCAATTTAAAGATCGGATTGGAATGTTCCTGAATAGTCTCATCCTCCTAGGATAGTTGAGTATTTATAGTAGTGGCAGAATGAGACGTAGTATCTGCTGAATTGTTTTAAACGCCATTACTTAGTTATTTGTTTGCTTCCTTGGTTACTTATCCTTTCCTCTTTATTTGCGGAACTATCAGTCTTCGTCTGTGCCATAATTTGTTACTTATTTTTTGAAAATATTTCTATTTATGTACTTAACATTCGTTTATGTGTTTATATATTTATCTATTTATGTTATTAATTCAGTAAGTGTGTTTCTTATTTGTTAATTAACTGATAATTATTTATTTATGTATTATTTATTCCAACGAGGAGGTAGTCCTTCAGTATAAAACCATACCATGTTGACCAAAATTTATAATTCATACACGCTCCCTTTTCGGTGTCTCGGGAAGAGAAAAGTTCTACTTGGTAGATCAAAGCCGTAAGTTGCCTTAACTGTTTACTTAGAATTAACTTGAAGGCATTTTTGCAGCTGACCGACGGATTTTTCAATAAAAAAAACACAGTAGCAGAAGAAATGTAAGCTTGCAGTATTTTGATGAAAATTTAAAAAGCCATTCTAAATCGAGGGAAATTATTCAGTTCCAGACTGAGTTCAATACACCATTTGATACCTTATTTCATTGGGCCGCTGTCATTTACTGATCCAAATATTTTCCCCGCTTGTTCGTTGTCATAGATTAGATTAGATGTAACGTTATCGTCATTGTGCCTAGTACAGAAGCAAAGCCAATGAAATGCAGTTAGCATCTGACCAGAAATGCAAAGAATCGTGTTACTTAGAAAATAACTGCGAATAAAAAGAAAGTGCTACAGCTCACAAATATAAAAGTATTGAGACAGTGCAAAATGGGTGCATTCCTGCTTAGCGCTGTGATGTGAAGTTTACCGGGGGCACAGCCTCAGGGAAGAAGCTCTTCCTGTGCCTGCCGGTGCGGGAGCGGAGGGTCCTGTAGCGCCTACCGGATGGGAGGAGAGTAAAAAATCCATGGTTAGGGTGAGATGCTTCCATGATAATGCCCTGCCCAGGCAGCGTTTATGGTAAATATGCTCAATGGTGTGCAAATGGGTGCTGATAATCCGCTGGGCAGTTTTCACCACACGCAGGCGTGCTTTGCGGTCCGATACTAGACAATTGCCATATGTTCTCAATGTATGTTCTCAATGGTATGGGGGTAAAAGTCCGTCAGTATCCAGGGGCAGATTTGAGCTTCCTTGATGCTCCGCAGGAAATAAGGCGCTGTTGTGCCTTTTTGATCAGGATGGAGGAGTTCAGGGACCAGCTGAGATCCTCGGAAATGTGGAAACCAAGGAATTTGAAGCTTGATACACGCTCCACTACAGATCCGATGGGGAGGTGAGTGTGGCTCCTAGCATGCCTGAAGTCCACAATGATCTCCTTAGTCTTCTGGGTGTTGAGGGCCAGGATGTTGTCGGCACACTACGCAGCCAGTTGCCGGAACTTGTCCCTGTAGGCCGTCTCGGCATCCTCTCTGATCAGGGCAATCAACGTGGCGTCTTCTGCGAACTAGATTATGGAGTTAGGACCATGTACAAGAACGCAGTCATTGGGGAAAAGGCAGTACAGATGAGGGCTCAGCACATAGCCTTGAAGCACGCCAGTGTTCAAGGTGAGAGTGGAGGAGGAGAGGTTGTCTAATTTAACTGATTGGGGTCTGTTAATTGGAAAGTCCATGGTCCAGTTACAGAGGGATGAGTTGATACGATGCTGGCAAAGTTTGGCCATCAGCTTGGAGGGGATCACAGTATTGAATGCAGAACTAAAGTCAATAAACAGCATTCTGACGCAGGAGTCGTGGCTTTCCAGGTGCGTGAGGACAGAGTGAAAAGCTTTGGAGATAGCGTCCTCTGTAGACCTGTTGTGCAATAGGCAAATTGATGGGGGTCCAGGGTAATCGGTAGACAGCATTTCAGATGTGATATAACCAGTCTGTCAAATAACTTTTCAATGATGAGGGTGAGTGCAACTGGACGGAAGTCATTCAGGCCTGTGGCAATGCAATGCTTTCGGCACTGGCACGATGGTGACGATCCTGAAGCTTGTAGGGACAACTGCCTGGGACAGGAACAGATTAAAATGTCCATGAAGACCCCGGCCAGCTGGCCTGAACAGACTCTGAGCTCATGGCCAGGTTTTCCATCCGAACCAGTTGCCTTCCGTACGTTCACCCTGCTCAGTGTGGCGCAAACTTAGAAGGTGGAAAGTCAGAGAGGCAGTTCTCCAAGTGGGAGATCCGCTTTGAAGGTGACCTCCTTCTTTTGTCGATCAAAGCGTAGAAGTAATTGAGCTCATCAGGGAGGGAAGTAGAGCTGGACGGGGCTCAGTACTAGGTGGTTTGAAGTCTGTAATGATCTGTATGCCATGCCACATGCGCCGGGTGTCCGAGGACTTGAAATGTTCCTCGATTTTCTGTTTATATATGTGTTTAGCCTGAGAGATTCCCCTCCTCAGGTTGGCCCTTTCTGAGCTGTAAGCCTCCCGGTCTCCAGACCTGAGGACTGATTCTGATGGTGATATATGATGGAATACTGACAAGCCTTAACTTTATCCACATATTAAACGTGTTTTCCTGTTGTTGAGAGTTCTTGGGATAGAATGCTTCAGCAAAACAGAAAATGAAACAGTCACGAGGCACACTTCAGAAGTTCCTTATTTTTCATTTTCCAGGTCTGTCTGAAATTATTTCCTTCGTGAAAAGGTTACATGCTACCTGTGTATTAAAGTTGCGCCATCATTATCCATTGGAGTCATTATAGGAGAGAAAGCAACAAGTATTTCTGAGAAAGCATTCTCGAATGCCCGATTAATATTAGATTAAGTTCATTTTATTAGATAATCCACTGTTTATGCTGCAAAACTTGTTAAGACTTATTTTTCATACTCGGGTGTCCGTCACATTGTGGCACTCGCTCTGCATATTACAATGGATTGTAACAGATTGGAACAGATTATCGGGAATATGATGGAGAGCATGAACTATTCTTCGCACTGCACAGATGCTGTCTGACCTTGCGGATGTTTGTTTCAACTTCTCTTTCCTTTGTGATACTGAGGACACGGTATGTTGTTTTTGCAAGAGGTTTGCATTGAAGTCTATAGCGCCAGTAACTTTGAACGAAGACTCCAGCCTCCTGTTTCGGCTCAAAATTCCGGCCAAGCCTCAAGACTGAAGACTGGTGCTTCCTGCCTAGCCTCAAGCCTAAAGACTCCAGCCTCCAGCCTCGCCTCAAGTCTCCTGCCTACAGCCTCCAGCCTCCCTTCGCCTCAAGTCTGTAGCCTCCTGCCAAGCATCGCCTCAAGTCTCTAGCCTACTGCCAAGCCTCGCCTCAAGTCTCTCGCCTCCTGTCAAGCCTCGACACAGATTCTCTTCCTCCTGCCAAGAATCCTCTCAAGTCTCCTGCCTCCTGCCAAGCCTTACTGCAAGTCTCCTGCCTCCTGCAAAACCTCGTCTAAAGTATCTCGCATCCAGCCAAGCCTCGTCTCAAGTCTCTAAGACTCCAGCCTCGTCATGCCTGTCAGTCAAACCTCGTCCTGGCCTAGTTCTGGGGCCCGAGCCAGAGGCAAGACCCAGGTACTGGGTCCCTGTCTAGTCTCTGGCTCGGAGTCCAAGCCCGGTCTCCTAGCTCTTTTGCCCAATCCTGTTCCGGGTTCCCGGTTTTCCTATTTATGTCCTTGCCATCGTCCTGTATCCTTGTCCTGTACCTAGTACTTCAGCATCTGTGTCTTGCACTTGAGTCCGTTCCCAGCCACCGCTTTATGACAGGAAGGGCATGTTTGACAAATTTTATTGAATTTTTTGAAGAGGTTACTAGGAAACTTGACGAGGGTAAAGTGGTGCATGTTGTCTATATGGACTTCAGTAAGACCTTTGACAAGGTTCCACACGGCAGGTTATTTAGGACCGTTCTATCTTTGGGTATCAGTATTGAATTAACAAAATGGATTCAGCAGTGGCTGGATGGGAGACTCCAGATATTCGTGGTGGACAGTCATGATCTGGATAATGGGGTGGTAAATTGGATTAGTAAATATGCAGATGCTACTAAGATATGTGGAGTTGTGGATAATGAAGTAGGTTTTCAAAACAGGCAGATTGATTTAGCCTAGCTAGAAGAGTGGGCTGAAAGATGCCAGATGCAGTTTAATGCTGATAGATCTGAGGTGCTAAATTTTGGTAGGACTGCTAAAAATAGGATATATATGTCAAATGGTAGGGTATTGAAGAATGCAGTGGAACAGAGGGATCTAAGAATAATAGTGCATAGTTCCCTGAAGTTGGAGTCTCATGTGGGTAGGGTGGTGAAGAAAGCTTTTGGTATACTAGCCTTTATAAATCCGAGCAGTGAGTATAGGAGTTGGGATGTAATGCTGACATTGTATAAGGCATTGGTCAGGCCAAACTTGAAGTATTGTGTACAGTTTTGGTCACCGATTTATAGGAAAGATGTCAACAAAATTGGGAGAGTACAGGGAAGATTTACCAGAATGTTACGTGGGTTTCATCTCCTAACTTATAGAGAAAGGTTGAATAAGTTGGGTCTTCACTCTTTGGAGAATATAACGTTAAGCGGGGACTTGATAGAGGTATTTTAAAAGCATGAGTGGGTAAGATAGAGTTGACGTGGATAGTTGTTTTGTTTCGATTGAGAGTGGGGGAGATTCAAACAAGAGGATATGAGTTGAGAGTTAAACGGCAACAGGTTAAGAGTAACATGAGGGGTAACTTCTTTACTCAGAGACTGGTAGCTGTGTGGAAAAAGCTTCCAGCAGAAGTGGTTGGGACAGATTCGATGTTGTCATTTAAAGTTAAATTGGATAGCGATATGGATAGGAAATGACTGCAGGGTGATGGGGTGAGTACAGGTCGGTGGGACTAGGTGAAAGTAAGAGTTCGGTACGGACCAGAAGAGCCGAGATGGCCTGTTTCCGCGCTGTAATTGTTATATGGTTATATGGCTAATAATTAGCTGACACTTACACATTCACAAGCGCAATTGCTGTATCTACCGCGCGGCACAATCAATTGAAAAATGGAGATAACAGAGATTAGAGCTGACATTTCAAAGTTTAAATCAAATGTATTATCAAATTACACACGTGTCAGTTTTCTTATTTGAGTCATCAGTGCATTGCAATGCATAACAATTATGATGCATTACAATAAAAAGTGCACATATAATTAACAAAAAATAGCAGTGTAAAAAGTGAGGGGGGAGATACTAAGGGACTGTATTGGGCTCATGGTCTACACGAATATCTGACGGCAGCGGGGAAACAACTCTTCCTGACAAGTTAAATGTGAGGACAAATCTTCGGTGATCGTGGTTGGGGTGGAGACTTCTGTGATTCATGCGGTCCTTTCGAAGTATCGCCTTTTGAAGGTATCCTGGATGCCTGGGAGCGTTGTGTCAATGATGAAGCTGGCTGTGTTTAAAATGTTCTGCCGTTTGTTCCTGTGCAGTCGCCCACCATCCCAGACGCAGATGCAACCAGTTATAATGCTGCCCACTGTTTATCTCTGGAAATTACCGTTAGTATTAGATGAAAACCAATTCTCAAGTTGCATGTGACATTCCGCCGCTGTAATGCCTTCTTTGTAATTGTGCCCAGTATAAATTCACAGTACTGTCAATAGTCACGCATTTGAAATTGCTCACGCTTTCAATTCAGATCCCCGATAACGTTTGGTTTGTCTTCCATCCGCTTCCATTCCTGAATTTCAAAATAAATTTTGGTCTTACTAAGACTACAGTCGAGTAGGTGATCTCTATAACTGCCATAAGCCTCTTCGTGTCACTATCTGAAATTATGCAAAACAATATTATGTCGTCGTGAAATTTATCGATGGCGTTAGAGTTGTGCCAAGCCACAGTATCGTACTTGTAGCAAGGGTCGAGAATTGAGTATGGTTGAAGTGCGGCAATGTTGCTCGTCAGCAAGGATGAGATGCATGTTATTTACAGTTCGTACACCAGGTGGGCTCCCAGTTAGGAGATCTAATCCAGTTGCAGGAGGAGGTATAGACTCCCAGGTTTTGAGCGTGCTGATTTAAGCTGAGTTCTGCTGATGGCTTCGGGAAAGGCATCCCAATACTGATTTTTTAAATACAAAATTAATTGTCAATCGGAAGTCTCCAAGTATACGTTGAAAAGTTGACACAGCTGATTGTTATTATTCCCTAGCTATTTGTGTCTTATTTTCATTTGCGACAGAGTTGTGGTGGCAATCATGAAACTTTCAAGAAATATGTCTTCATTTGCCTAATTTAGAGACATTTGACAATGTAGCAGTTAATGAATGCATCATTTCAATTTTACATGTTTGAAATTTCTATACAGATATGGCTGTTTATCAGCAGAACTCATATCTTGAATGTGTTGATGCCTGGATTTTTGTATTAGGTTTTTAGTAACTCTAGCCGTGGATATTCATGTCTACCGTGAAGAAACATAAATACCTGCTGCAGCTCTTCTATTTCCGCCTTTGCATCATAGTTGAATTGGGTAATATATTTACGCAAAGATAAGCAGAATGCTGTATAACAGCAGAGCTCGAGCTCGTTTAGTGGGCTCTTGTACTTCTTCGTGTGCAGGTTCAATCTAACAAATATCTGAGAAGAAGATAGAGAATATAAATTCTCCCGCATTCCATGGTGTGCAAGATAAGATGGCGCACTGGAAAAGCACGTCCCATCGATTGCCCAGTAAGCAGTGTCTACAAACACTCGGAGGCACTGGAAGCAACTGCACAAAATAAACTCTGGACTTTCTTTAAGTTTCATAGACGACTACACAAATAATAAACGCAATCATCTTCTCAATATATTCTTAAGTTATTCAGAGAAAAGCTACATTCGCAGCCACTAATGGGAGACGAAGAAATATTGCGTGCCAGAAGTTTTAGCTCGTGTCTGATCTCTGCTATATTCTGCCTGAAATCGACCAAAGATGATTACTGATTGACATTATCTCCTTTGTGGCATAGTTAATTCTTAACACTGCCGTTCATATTTCTGGCATCGTCTGACTCAACGTGTAAGCGCAGTTTGATGATAGTTTTCTCCAAGACGCCCTTCAACTTCATCAACATCGGTCACCGCCGAGCCTCACTTTGCAAATAAGGTTGACATACAAAGAATTTGATCCACTTTTTACATACCTTGACCAGTTGCGAGCTGACCTTCGAATCCTGCACCACGTTTGAGAGCCTTTTTGTTCGTGTGTCACAGTTTTGATACTATTGGATGTCTCTTGTGGTTGGTTGCTTCAGACAGAGTTTGTTGTATTTTTAATCCGACTGTCACTTTCCATTGTATGATTACACAATTACAGAGCCGGGGAATGTTTCTGTGAAGGTTAATTTCTCCTCGGTAACTTGTTTTTCACTGTGATAATCGACACTAATCTAAAACACTACTTTGATACCGGAAGCTAGGCAAGAATTGTACTGCAATATTCGAACACACTCCAGCTACCCTGCAACGACGCTTATTAAATTTAAGGTTGCAGTTTGTTCGATGTGCTGATTGTGATTTATTATTTATTTTACTCTTACACTGGGGTCATCAAAACGCTGTGGTACAGTTGCTCTGAAAAACAACCTTCCAAATAAAAAAAAAGAATGATTTCAATGTAACTAATCAAGGAAGTCCTGTTCATCCAGATATGTTCCGGAACAGAAAAGAACGACAAAAATTGTTAGGGATTCCAATAGAGAATGTGAATCTCAATGCTACGGAACAGACCAATGGTATGACATAACAGCAAAATATACATAACCATCCTTCGACCGACAATGTATCACAATATATTTTGCACTGAACAAGAATTCGCTCTCAACATTCCACGCTCTCTATAGAGGGCGAACTCATCAAAATACATATTGCTGGCAAGGCACTGTGAAAACAAACCCTAACGAATGTCTGAAGGCTTAATTGAATGGTTTTAAAATATCGAGTGGTCAGCACGAAAGCAATGGCATTCTATTATATATATTTTATTTATGTTTTTGAATTTTGTTCTTTTTTGACTATGCTCACACTAAAATTTGATTACAGTACTCCTGTGGTGTTTAACATCACGGAACATTCAGCCTCAAACATTGCGTTACCACAGTGTTCAATACCAATAGATGAAATTTTGAAGGGGGTGACTGAATATTGGCGAAAGACGTGTTCATATTATGATCAGACAAAACTTCCCATCAATATCAGAAAGATGCCACCGGAACGTGATCTGACACAGCAAACATAATATCGCTGCGGATTTCAGTCAACGACTTGCAAACACACTTCTGATATATTTTATAAACATAATGACTCTCACATCGATCTCTCACTATACATCTTTCCGCACATACACTCGTAAAATTTGTCACCCTTGCTCATTGTTTCCCAGTCTCCTCCGTGTTCCCTTCTCGGTATGATGCTTTCACTAAAAGCGAAAGTTCATCTGAGATGTCATCATTCTGTAAAGTACAGGAGTTCCCTTTCTCATATATTGATATTTCCCTCGCACTCATCCACTCCATTTTGCATCTACTCATCGCCCTGAGAGGGATAAATTTCCCATTGTACTTACGAGACACAAACAGCACATCACTCCACGGAACTTCTGCTATTGTCCACAAATATATTTATAAGCACAACTTTCTCTCAACCTTTGCAATTTGTTCTGCTTTCTACAGGGATCACTCTCTCTGTGAGTCTACTGTGATGCGTATCTGCATACTGGTCTCGATGCAGTCACTTATCTCTACCAATGGAATATCTGATGAAATTGCCCATTCACCTCCTTACTTACCACCAATCAGGGTCATGAAACAGTCTTTCCAGATGATTCAGTAGTTTATCTCCCTGTCTTTCGTGGGAACCTTTTTTTTTTTCTGACGCTCCAGGCGCGGCCTAGTCTGATGCAATGAAATCCAGCTAGGTTGGTAAGCTTCGTCGTGCATCTTCGCTCTGTCCCTAAAACAATTTCAAAGTTCAAAGAAAATTTACTAGCAACGTATAAGCATGTCTCCATAATATACCGTCAGATCATTTTCTTTTACGCATGCTGTGGGAATTCATCAACTGAAATAAAGTAACTGAAATATGTCACTTAATCGTGAAGATAATTAATAGTAATAATAGGAACAAGAAGAAGAGGAAGAAGAAGAAGAAGAAGAAGAAGAAGAAGGAGAAGAAGAAGAAGAAGAAGAAGAAGAAGAAGAAGAAGAAGAAGAAGAAGAAGAAGAAGAAGAAGAAGAAGAAGAAGAAGAAGAAGAAGAAGAAGAAGAAGAAGAAGAAGCTGATGATGAAGGAGAAAGAGGAGGAATACGTATCGAGGACATGAAATGAATAAATCCTTAAAAATCAGTCGATAGCTTGGAGGAACAGTTAAGTGATGGCCAAGTTATACCTCTCTGGCTTAGCAGCCTGATGTTTGAGAGGCAAGACATTTTCCTTATCCTGGAAACATAAGTTCTGAGCCACATTTACTTTCTACTCGATGGCGAATCGAATAGGGTGCATCACCTTGGTGGTGGGGGTCCCTGATGATGGATGCTGCTGTCTTGCGACAACGATATGTGTATCTATGCTCAATAATGTCGAATGCTTTACTGAAGACTGACTTGGGTCTTTGAAGTACCGTTTGTAGGAAGTTCGGTTGAAAGGCATTTGCTGTTTCCATATAATTCCCTGATGAAGCCTGTCAAAATTATCTTAAGTAGAAGTTTGTTCATGTCAGATCCTATCTCCTCAAACTGAAGGAAGGAGAGCCGCTGTTTCCGAGGGGCAAGAAATTTAAAGTTGCTGATACTCACTACGTCTGACTCCCCTGGTATGTTCTGGTACATGTACCTCTGTTTTCCTCCACCTGAAATCAATATTCAGCTCCTTGGTCCAATTGGCATTGAATAGCATAGTATTGTCGTGACGCCATTCAGATTTCAATCTCACTCCGCTCTACGTATTCGTTAAACTCTTGATTCGACAAAAGATATCGTCAGCAAATGTAAATATAGCACTTTAACTAACGTTAGTCACATAGTCAGAAGTATAACGTGAGTACAGTAGGGGGGGGCAAATCGCACAGACATGTGGTGCAACTGTGCTGATGGAGATTGTGTGTGAGATATTGTTGCTAATCCTAACTGACTGCGTCTGCATGTGCGGAAATCGAGAAACCAAATACACAAGGAAGAACTAAGGCCTTGAAACGTTTTAAAAACGTTTTGATTAGTTCTGAGGAGATAAAAATACTGAATACCCGGCATATGCTTAAATGAATTATATTAATGCCTTTTAACTTAACTAATTGGTTAGTAAAGAAAAACAACAAGAAAGGGCACATTTTAGTTAAACTGTCAAATTTTCACAGGTCGGAACTCAGCGTTTCTCCATATTCAGCAATCCTCAATCGATCATCGCTCCTGACATCATCGAATCACGGTCCCTCACCGGGTGGAATCATACGACCTGTTCTCTCCAGAGTCTTCTCTCTTCATCCCGCGCCGAACTAAGGCCCCAGGCCCAATGTTATTGCCCCTCTCTAGATAAACATCCTCTCAGTTCTATCATCCTAACTGGATGCAACAGATTCATTTTCTTCGCTTATCATCACCGATAACTCAAACGTGCTGAAAGCAGAACAGATTGCTCTTACCACGGCATCATACTGTCCCCCCTCTGCCCCAAAAAACTCAAGTCTTCATAACTTCGAAATTATTTGTCATGTCATCATTAATAACACCGTTTTCAAAGGAATTTTGAAAATGGTCAAAATCTCCAACCCATTTGTAAATGTACTGACATATCTTTCTGTTAGAATAGTTGTAACACTTTGCGCGGGGCTACAAAGGCTAGACTATCTGGGGGTCTTCTGACAGTTTGAGATGTCCTTATTCCATCATCACCTTCTTTAGTTTCAGAAAATCTTGGGGGTACCACGAGTCTACCTGGCGAGGCTTCCCCCGATAAATTACTTGCGCCTTCTGGCAACTCCGACCGCTCAGCCACTTGGCTGAGCTCAGCTTCAGTTCCAGTTATCGTCAGAGCCCAGCTCGACTGCACGGTGCAGCTGCAGACCTGACTGACAGGTTTTGATACACACTACTTCAACTGTCTCGGCGTGTGAAGAGTTGGAACTCTTTTCCTAATTTATTTGGGAGTTATCAGAAGGCAGCATGTACTACACCGTCATTTCCTCATCATTCGAGTCCGCATCGCATTTTGTGGGTGTGGAGAGGGCGGTGTAATCGTTTTGCTGTTGGGTCTTCAGTCTCCCGACGTCGCCACAGAGGCCACTTACTAGCTGAAAGGTCCAAATCAGACTTTGGGTCAACGCGGATCTCTTGTCTTACCTCTTCACATTTCACATCACATCTCAGTCGAAAAGACTCCGAAGAGCTAAAATAATATTTGCTACCTTTTCTTTTTGTCATACTAACTTTTGTCGCCGAGGGAGGGTGACTGCACAGAAGCTGATTTGTAGGGTGAATCACTGTAGAATAGGTCTTCTCGAACCTCCGATAGTATCGCAGAGTCCAAGAAAGACGCCTGGGCGCTCACAGTCTGGGCCCCTGGCTAGATTGCTAACACCTCTATCTTAGGTGGATCCATATCTACTCCATGCGAGGGACTAAGTGACCCAATGAGTTGGCAGACTTAACAGGTAAACGTTGAGAACTGCAAATTCAAGTGAACTATCCATTAAAATGAAATTGCTATTATCAAGGTTATGCAGCTAGGAGGGAAGTGATAAGTTTTATTCATGCTGCCGAGTGTAATATGTCGTTCTTTGCTGTGATGCAGTAGAGGAAGATAGGAAAAAAGGCAGCCAAATAAGCATTATATCAACAGAATGCGTTGTGCTTAGAAGCCTCCATATCCCTGATTTTAGCGAGGGCTGAGAGAACTGGATAGATGGCATAGCTTGATATGCTAATACTACACTTAGAGGAATCACAGAATACGTTCCTCAGGAATTAGTCCTTTTTTACCATGTAAGTTTCTCAGTTATATTCACAGAGTAGTCAAACAAAACTATCGAAATAATTTTGGTTTACTGTTGGCAGACGGGGGTGTTAGTGTGAAGAAGATGCAAACTGCAGACCTGAGCTGGTCAGTCACTCAGAGCTAGTTTAGAAGCCTGAAGTGATCGTATTCACTTTCAACGACTGTCAGATTTGTAAATACTTACTAGGAATGAAATTGAGCTTCAGTTTTCTGCTTATTTCATGGCATTATTTGGAACGTAGCAGCTCCATAATATGGGGGAATTATTCACTCAGACGAATGTTTGTCAGTACACAGACAATGAGGCTGAAATGCCAACTATTATGTCAAGGAACCTGAGAACAGAAAACAACTGGAAATCACCGAAACTAACTACTTGTTTCTTAAAGATTACAGAGCTTCCTGTTCCGTTCCGCTCAATCTATGTAACTTCATAAGTACTGATTTATATGTATGAATTTACACAACATAAGTACACAATATAAACGCCAGAACCTGATTACTATGTAATGTTTTCAAGGTCCATACTGTGCACAAGGGTTGCTGCCGACACTGAGCGTTTCAAGCAAATATTTGCTGGTGTTGAAGTAAAACTTGAACTATCTTCAATGAACTGGTTGCTTGTTAGTTCCACGTTTATATATTAAAAAAAATCAATAATGATCAACCGCAACTGAAGAAACTGCACCGCAAAGCCAGCAGAAACTGAAATGTATTTTATTTCTTCCTTCGGGATCATTTTGCGACAGGCTTTATATTTCAAATTTCCTTTTAGATTAAAAATTCTATATTTTTGTACGTCTTGAATGTTGAGCATCGATTTCCTAATATGAACAGAGAGATGCAATGAGAACATTGTCTTCTGAAGTATCATTTTTAAAATTTCAGTAAAGGACCACAAAATACCAGATACACCATATTATTCAGTAGGAGTGTGCTGCCTCAGAGGGTACAAGTCTTGAAATGTACAGCTCGCCTGATTGGAAGTGACAGTAACTGTCGATTTAAGAAACGCCTTGGAATTTTCCTGCATCGTCTCCCCCTCCAAGGGCAGTTTAGCCGTTTTTTGCAGTGACATTATTAGACGCAGTATCTGCTGAATTGTTTTGATAGGACGCAGAAGTGGGCTGAGAAGTGGCAAATGGAGTTCAACCCGGAGAAGTGTGAGGTGGTACACTTTGGAAGGACAAACTCCAGGGAAGAGTACAAAGTAAATCGGAGGATAATTGGTAGAGTGGAGGGGCAGAGGGGTCTAGGGGTACAAGTCCATAGAACCCTGAAAGTAGCCTCACAGGTAGATCGGGTAGTTAAGTGAGCTTATGGGTGTTAGTTTTCATAAGTCAAGGGATAGAGTTTAAGAGTAGCATTAGGGTCGCATTAATGCAGGTCTATAAATCTCTTGTTCGGCCACACTTGGAGTACTGTGTCCAGTTCTGTTCGCCTCACTATTGGAAGGATGTGGAAGTATTGGAAAGGGTACAGAGGAGATTACCAGGATGCTGCCTGGTTTAGAGAATATGCATTATGATCAGAGATTAATGAAGCTAGGACATTATTTTTTGTTGAAAAGGAGGATGGCAGGAGACAGGATAGAGGCGTACAGTTATTAAGAAGAATAAATAGAGTGGACAGCAAGCGCCTCTTCCCCGGGGACCACTGTAGAGAACAAAAAGATATGCCTTTAAGGTAAGGGGTGGAAAGCTCAAGGGGTATATTAGAAGAAGGTTTTTTTTACTCAGAGAGTGGTTGGTGCGTGGAATGCACTGCCTGATTCAGTGGTGGAAGGCAGATACACCAGTGAAATTTAAGAGGCTGCCGGACAGGTATATGGAGGAATCTAATGTGCGAGGTAGGGTTTAAGTGTCGGCACAACATTGTGGGCCGAAGGGCCTGTAGTGTGCTGTACTATTCTATAGTCTATGTTCTATGTTCCAAACATAACCACGGAGCTCTTGAACTCCATCCTGTGATTTCCGAATCTCAACAAAACCGTAACTCCGTCAACAATTCTTTGGAGCTGCTAAATATACTCCTATATACTCTATGCTGAGCCGGCAGGGAACCAGCTGAGAGCTGAGAGGTCCTCTGCAGGGTAGATAAATCACTGTATTGATCACAAATTCTGGTTTGCTGAAAGATCGGTGCTTCGTTGTCGACTGAAGAAGTCGGAATTATCTGGCAGCCATGCAGAAAAACTCACTGTAACAATATCGAAAAGCCAATCGTCGGAGCCGGCTGATTCAGTTATCTCTCCCTTCCAAATGGAGTGGCTCTTCAACAAAGACTTTCAGCGACGTGTCGATGACAGACTCTGACAACTTCTTTCGGGCAGGCAGCTGCAGTAAAGTCCTGAACTTAACCCAGAATATTGAGGATGACTTTGAAATGCAACAAGTTACAGGCGCATTATTCGTTGACTTAACAGCAGCATACGACATTGTGAATTACAGAGGCCTTCTACTGAAATTATCTAAAATGTTAAAGAACGAAACCACAGTCAAAGTAATAAGTACTCTCCTAGAAAATCGTAGATTTTATGTAGAAATTTATAGAATCGAGAGTAGGTTGTGTCTACAAAAGAACGGACTACCACAGAGCTCAGTCCTGGCACCTCTACTATTTTCTGTCTGCACAAATGATCAACCAACTTTTCCTAATACAGGCAGGTTTATCTATGCAGAGAACTTTTGCATAGCAACACAACCTAGCTCCTTCCAAGAAGTTGAAGTACGACTTACAGCAGCCCTCGAAGCAATGAAGCAGTATTATGAAAAAAATGACTCTGAACCCAAATCCATCAGAAACTCAAGTGTCTGCATTCCACCTGAGGAATCGAGAAGCAGCTCGGAAACACAAGAGCTTCCGGGGTGGGAAGGAGTTCGATCACCTCCGACTCAAATTTACCTGGGCGTGACACTGAATAGGAAGCTCTGATTTGCCACCGATATCCTAAACCACCGAGGGAAAGTTGCCGCTCGCAATTCTCTTGAAAAATTAGCATGGACGAAATGGGGAGATAATGCTCACACACTTTGATCAACTTCCCTAGCACTCTGTTATGCGCCTGCAGAATACTGTGCACCTGAGTGGGACAGATCAGCCATTGCGAAGAAAATAGACCCCTTGCTTAACGAAGACTGCCGAATAATCACGGGCATACTGTGCCCCACGCCCACGAACATTATATACAGACTTGCAGGCATTGCTCCCTCAGAGATCCGAAGACACACTACACCAAAAACTGAAATAGGTAAACAGAACTCGGATCCACGGCACCCACTACAGCTTCCGGAAACTGTTCATACGCTTTCAGTATATACTGCTTCACAATATCATAATCAAGTGTTTGCACAGGAGTTAAATCTGTGTAAACTTGTTGTGTTTTACCTTTAACCACACTTTGTTTCATCACTAACCATTTATCTTTCGGCCACTCTGAAATCAGAGCAATACTTTGAAAATGCTGGAAATATTTATCCACTTCTGCTTAATTAAATGTACGAGCCAATATAACTTCCCGACTAGCAACAAACGGTTACCTAGAACCAGATGACTGATTCTCGGACTTTAATTTCCCCATGGGTAGCTCAAACATCCTCTGTTTATCTGTTTCTCTAGCTGCAAATTTACTTATCCTATTCGCTTCTCTTTCGGCCACCTCGGATTTAAATAAATAAAACTTCATCTGTTCGATATGTAATTGTTTCTCTAGATTACTGATTAGAAACATATCTAACATTTCTTTCTGAAAATAATATTTGAATGATTTTCCGCCATTTTCCTCTGAAATATTGCCTTTGTTGTAACTTTCGAAATTGCTTTAAGGTCGAACTTTCTAGTAATCTCGGATACATCACCCTTTCTCACCTTCGTTAATACCTCCCGGTCTGGTGATGCCAGTAAGTCATCAACATTCATTGCCGCCGAATACCTCCCACAGTTCAATCAAAAAAAAAAGAATCGGGTTTGTCTTTTTCCAAATCAAACTGACAATTAAACAAGCCCTTAAGCTCAAAAACGGAACATAACCCGGACGAGCCCCCAGCTTCTCTTAAGTGGTAGGCAACAATGAATATAGCACTGAGTCAGGTTTTATAAATAAACATAAAGGTTTATGAAACACAGCTCAACAAATTAAAAAAAAAACTTAACAGGAATTTATCTGCTATACGGAAATTTAACAACAGCCAAGCTCTGGAATGGTTTTTAAAGTGGTAAATTCGAACACAGTCTTAAAGTGCTAAATTCGAAAGTCCAAATGATTTATACAGTCGGTAAGGAGAGACTTCCTGGATAACTGATTTCTTCGAAGACGTGACGTTGCTGCTGATCCCAGCCGATGATGTCTTGTCCAAAGGATTCACTACGAAGGAAATAAAACGGCTTAAAGGAACTGATCTTTTTTTTTTCATGGAGGGTGAGCACTGCACAAACCTTCCTGATCTTGCAGCGGTTTTCTCAGATGCAGGCCACAATTCCTTAACTAAGTTTCAATTAGATCGATGCTTTATAAAACCGCCGACGACACCCACTTTACTCAATCCTTCGGGCTCGCGCAATTTGGTAAGGGCTTCACTCTCCAATAATCTCCCTCCTGGCACTTATCCGTGTAAGCGGAACAAGTGCTACACATGCCCTTACACTTCCTCCCTTACCACCATTCAGGGCCCCAGACAGTCCTTCCAGGTGAGGCATCACTTCACCTGTGAGTCGACTGGGGTGATATACTGCGTCCGGTGCTCCCGATGTGGCCTTTTATATATTGGTGAGACTCGACGCAGACTGGGAGACCGCTTTGCTGAACATCTACGCTCTGTCCGCCAGAGAAAGCAGGATCTCCCAGTGGCCACACATTTTAATTCCACATCCCATTCCCATTCTGACATGTCTATCCACGGCCTCCTCTACTGTAAAGATGAAGCCACACTCAGGTTGGAGGAACAACACCTTATATTCCGTCTGGGTAGCCTCCAACCTGATGGCATGAACATTGACTTCTCTAACTTCCGCTAGGCCCCACCTCCCCCTCGTACCCAATGTGTTACTCTTTTTTATGCACACATTCTTTCTCTCACTCTCCTTTTTCTCCCTCTGTCCCTCTGAATATACCTCTTGCCCATCCTCTGGGTCACCCCCCCCCCGTCTTTCTTCCCGGACCTCCTGTCCCATGATCCTCTCGTATCCCCGTCTGCCTATCACCTGTCCAGCTCTCGGCTCCATCCCTCCCCCTCCTGTCTTTTCCTATCATTTTATCTCCCCCTCCCCCTCCAGCTTTCAAATCCCTTACTCACTCTTCCTTCAGTTAGTCCTGACGAAGGATCTCGGCCTGAAACGTCGACTGCGCCTCTTCCTATAGATGCTGCCTGGCCTGCTGCGTTCACCAGCAACTTTGATGTATGTTGCTTGAATTTCCGGCATCTGCAGAATTCCTGTTGTTTAATGTCTGCAAATGCTGGATATCAACACAGAAATCCGGAGGAACTTCTATGAAAAACATTAAAGAGTCGGAGTTTGGCCTTGGATTCTTTTACACGAGAATGCAGTGTTTGCATTGCTGCTATGTTGATGACAAACTTGTGCCATTATCATCTGAGGAAGAAGCGGTTTCTGCTTATCAAGACGTTGCAGCAATTTGTGCGAAAGGCTGTTGTCAACTCTCAAACTCGATAAGCAACACACATCGTGTTCTCACGGTGTACCAGAGGAGGAATGAGGGAAGTGCATGACGGATTCCGATGTGGGTTAAGATATAGTTTCAGTGGAGAAGATACTCTGCATGGAATAATGCGTTCCGTCTGATACTTCCAAGTTTACGATCACAACCCAAGTTAGACTACTGACTATAAGGGGGAGTGTGGGGGAGGGGGCGCATGTGGAGTGTCGTCTCACTGTAGCCTCCGTATGTAATCATTTAGGAATATTCAGTCCAGTGGTGCTGGCTGATCAGAAGATACTACAACATCAGTGAGAGGAAGATCTTGACCGGGCTGACACTGCAGGGACGCCAGTTGTTCTTCAGTGGACAAGCTGGCTAGAAGAACGTTATCAAGTGGAAGGCTCCAAGTTTGTTTGAACTTTGAAGCCCCTGGATGATGGAGAATTTAGTTTTGCACAGTTACAACGTTTTTCAGACACAAGTGAAGATGGCTATAGAGCAGTGACATTCCTCCTCTTAGACATTCCGCCATCTGAGGTGCACAGTGCTTTTATCATTCGAAACAGTAAAGTAGCTTGTTTTTCAAGCCAGACTTTCATCCGTCGTATAGGTCCCTTCTTCTACGATGGCAAACCGTACGGCCACGTTGTGATTTCGTGAGGCAATGCATTGGTCTCATACTACCTCTCCATGCAGGTATAGGAAGATTGTCATTTCCAGGTTACGAACTTCTGTTGCAGCAAAGTTCCAGAAATGTTCGAGCTTTCACAGGCATCTGAATGGAAGATTGTTAACGTTTAAAACAACCCGCCAGATGTGACCACCAGAGATTTGAAGTTAGATGCATTCCTGACAAAAGCGGTAGCTGTGTGAGTACCACAATATCCTCCTACGCTCGTAAGGCAATGGCCGGCGATTGCCACTGCTAGCTTATCTATAACTCAAAAAGCGTGTTAAAATGAATGTGGAAAATATTAAAAAATCAGGTAGAATTGTAATCCATCTAACACGTATAACATTTATAATTTATCACTTCTTAATTTGGACACGTTTTGAAGAAAACGGCGGCCTGAAATCTTAAGAACCTGCTACCTTTCCGCGTCTTAAGAGAAAACAAAGGAACATTGCAATGGAAGTGATTTTCAGATTAATTTTCAAATTTGCAGATAGAAAGAAGTGTGGAACTTAATAGAATTAATGTCAAACTGAATCCAGAACCTGAAGGTGCAGTTTGGCTAGTTAGTGGACAGCTTGGTAGGATAGCTATGATGGAAAACTCTAAGCATACTATCATAGTGGCAACGGATCTTTATATCTTAGTCATTCTTCTGTTGGATATATTTCAAAAGTTGGATGCATCAGCGAGGGAGATGAGGCTGAGTACAGGGCTACGGTGTGGAACTTGTCACATGGTGTGAGCAGATTTCTCTGCAGCTTATTGTGAAAAAGACTAAGGAGCTGGTGGTGGACATGAGGAGGGCTAAGGCACCGGTGACCCCTATTTCCATCCAGGGGGTCAATGTGGAGCATGGTGGAGGATTACATATACCTGGGGATACCAACTGACAATAAACTGAACTGGTCAAAGAACACCGAGACTCTCTACAAGAAGGGTCAGAGCCGTCTCTATTTCCCGAGGAGACTGAGGTCCTTTAACATCTGTCGGACGATGCTGACGATGATCTGCGAGTCTGTGGTGGCCAGTGCTATCATGTTTGCTGTTGTGTGCTGGGTCAGCAGGCTGACGGTAGCAGACACCAGCAGAATCAACAAACCCATTCGTAAGGCCAGTGACGTTGGGCGATGGAACTGGACTCTCTGACGGTCGTGTCCGAAAAGAGGATGCTGTCCAAGTTGAATGCCATCTTGGACAATGATTTCCATGCACTACATAATGTACCGGTTGGCACATGAGTACATTCAGCCAGAGACTCATTCCACCGAGGTGATACCCTGAGCCTCATAGGAAGTCATTCCTACCTGTGGCTATCAAACTTTACAACACCTCCCTTGGAGGGTCAGGCACTCTGAGCCAATAGGCTGGTGTGGACTTATTTCCATCTGGCATAATGTATATCTTATTATTTAATTATTTATGGTTTTGTATTGCTACATCTGTACTCTATTCTTGGTTGGTACAACTGCAGCGAAACCCAATTTCCCTCGGGATCTATAATACATGTCTATCCATCTATCTATCTATCTACCTATCTAAACGGTGCGATATTGTGAAAGGAACTAAACACTGTATTTAGGTTGCGCCGAAATGTTGGATTCCCGGCGCTGCTGCCCCTGTAAGAAACTTTTTTGCAGGTGTGTTCTTTGCAGACGGTTGCACACAGTTCCAGGATATCAACCCATAACGTATATATATATATGAACAGTTTGTCTCCAGTTAAAACTCCATTTACACGTGCAGGAGTGGATTGTCTTGGACATTTTAAGGTGAAGGGAAGAACCAGTGCAGTGAAGAAGTATGTGGTTTTATTAACCCGTTCATGTATACGAATTCTTTACATTTAGGCGGAATCTTCTTTGGACACACATTATTTTGTTAGCTTTATAGCGAGAGAAGTACAAGAGTAGGGAACCTCTCTCGGAAAATACGACAAACTATATTGAAGCTGAGAGTGAGGTAGGCCGGACCATTGAAAACTGGAGCGATTCAGAGATCACTGATGTCCTCCTACAGAAAGGAATTAAGTGGATTTCGAACCGCACCCACAGGTGGCTCATATCATGGTGGAAACTTCAGATATTAATCATGTCTGAGTGAACGTAAATTAGTTCCAACATGAAGGTATACAATCTGGAGGAAGAGGTTGTTCCACGCAGTCCTTTGCAAAGAAGTGGCTATTATCAATGTGGTGCAATCACTAATGCATGCCCTGACCACACTGATTTGGAAGAATAGACATCAAACCATCTGTTGGTTCTGAAGAGCATACAATGCCCTTCCGGGGAGTTCCCTAAAGAAGGCATATTTGTTCGTCGTAAATGGAAGCAACTAGAATATATGACGAAAATGACTCGGAAATAGTCGGCCAATGAGTACTTACCATTGTTACCGGATCGTCATAAAATATCAAGTATAGCGCGCATGTTCTTCGCAGGAGATATTATGATTATAGTTTAAACGCAGCGCCTCAGAACACATTGAAAATTCAAGTTTTTTCAAGGAAGAAGATGATTTCCGCAGTAGGTGTGCATCAAATCTCTCTTCCGGGCACGTTTTTAACAAGATTAGTCTTTCACTGGAGCCACTGGTTTGAGTAACTACAGTCCTAGAGCTGTTGGTTGATTGTCTTGAGGATTTTGACTTGACTTACTGCCTTGACAACTCCGTTATGCGATGGTATCCTCTGGCCTAGGACATTTGCATATATGTTAACATGTTTATGGATGAAAATATAATCTCTGCTATTTCAGTTGACTGTAGTAATTATGATATTGCAATAACTGATGGCGGAGATGTAGTAGCCCTGTATCTGTTTTCTGTCTGTCTGTATTGTATATTACGTTGTTAGATTTATTGTTACGATGATTTATCATTTGACGTTGGGATTGTTGAAGGAAAATTATATAGTCACATATTCAGCCTTTGTGCCGTAGATTTAGCATAGCTTTGATTTATTTTGTGCTTATTTCACTATTGCGCTTATTTTGCTAACTGTGCTTTTTACGCAGAACGCCTCAATATCGATAATTTTTATCACCTGTCTTTTCTTGTTTCGTAATAAATTATTGAGCATTCTTTGTCGACCTGATAATCACTTATTTTGAGGCACATAATACACTGTTAATTCGCTTCTTCATCATCTCTGAGGATTTGTATTATATATATTTTTTCAACCTGCTGCTACTAGTGGCGACGAGGTGCTTTCAAACCAGCCCGAGACAATTCATCATTATCATCACCAGCTGCCATGCCCAGTTTGAACTTTGACTGCCATGGTCCATACACTCCTCTTTCGGGTCAAGGGAATCAATTCATTGCTATTCATTTCTCGTTCTTTGGCTGCCATCATCATTTGTCTGTGCCTTCCTTTTGCTTTCCTCCCTTCAATCGTTCCCATAATTATCGTGCATTAAAACTCCTCTTTCCTAATCACATATCCAATGAAGTTACAATGACCTACTCAATGCACAGCACTTTTTTTTTTCTTCAGAATGGTCATCGAGACGTTCCGGTTAAAAACTAAAGAAAAAGGAACACGTGCTTCCGGGACATTGGTTGTTCCCCTGTTCGTAAACAGACAGTACGGCTTATAATAACAGAAGATAATCATAAACTGGACAGTATATAAAGAAGGATTTAGCATGTGTGTTTTTTTTTATTTCAATGCGGCATCAAATCTGACGTACCTGAATAGAGCAAATTAACAGAACACTGACAATTTGTTGATGCTCTTTGTGAACACTGATTGGTCGTTCAGTTTAGAACGTGGAAATTTACGACAGAAGATATAGAAACACTTGCTGGTTACACAGCTCATATTTAAAAGAACAATTAACATAAATGTATCAAGGAAAACCGCAGCAGAGACGCAATTCAGTTGCGGTCAGGAATGAAATTCAGCGTGAAAAACTTACAACGTCTGAGCAGATACGTTCCTGCTGACGAAACTGTCTTTCTTTTCTTGTAGGGGCTCCGACACATCATAACAATGCAATTTTAAAGGTGAAAGTTGCAGAGATATGTAACAAGGTAAGATATGCCGGGCAAACAGGAATAAACGGACTGCACAAGTAAGAGCAAGAGAAAAAAAAAGTCAAGGGTCAGTTTCCAAAGAGCACCAATCAGCCTGACTTGACGATAAATTCTGATAAAGAAAAGTGTCAACGGACGTGTAGCCTTGAGATTTACAAACTGTAAATTAACAAGAGACAATCAGTCTCATTCCAATGAGATGCAACCCTGAGCCTCATAGGAAGTCATTCCTACCTGTGGCCGTCAAGCTTTACAACACCTCCCTTCGAGGGTCAGACACTCTGAGCCAATAGGTTGGTCATGGACTACTTTCCATCTGGCATAATGTACATGTTGATATTTAATTAATTCTGCTTTTGTATTACTATTTTACACTCTATTCTTCCTTGGTACAACTGTAACGAAACCCAATTTCCCTCGGGATCAATAAAGTATGTCTATCCATCTATCTATTTATCTATCTATCTATCTGTCTGCTTATCTAAAAGGTGAGATATTGTGAAAGGAACTAAACACTGTCTTTAGGTTGCGCCGAAATGTTGGCTTCCCGGCGCTGCTGCCCCTGTAAGAAACCTTTTGCAGGTGTGTTCTTTGCAGACGGTTGCAGGCAGTTCCAGGATATCAACCCATAGCGTATGCATATATGAATAGTTTGTCTCGAGTTGAAACTCATTTACACGTGTAGGTGTGGACTGTCTTGGACATTTTAAGGTGAAGGGAAGAACCATGCAGTGAAGAAGTATGTGGTTATATAAACCCGTTCATGTATACGAGTTCTTTACATTTAGGCGATATCTTCTTTGGATACAAATTATTTTGTTAGCTTTATAGCAAGAGAAATACAAGTTGGGGACCACTCTCGGATAATACGGCTGACGTTAGTGAAGCTGACAAGTGAGGTAGGCCGGACCTTTGAAAACTGGAGCCATTCCGAGCTCATTGATGTCCTCCTACAGAAGGGAATTAAGTGGATTTCGAGCCGCACCCACAGGTGGCTCATATCATGGTGGAAACTTCAGATATTAATTAGGTCTGAGTGAACGTATATTAGTTCCAATATGAAGGTATACAATCTAGACGAAGTGGTTTTTCCACCAGTCCTTTGCAAAGAAGTGGCTATTATCAATGTGGTGCAATCACTAATGCATGCCTGACCACACTGCTTTGGAAGAATAAACATTAAACCATCTGTTGGTTCTGAAGAGCACACAATGCCCTTCAGGGGAGTTCCTAAAAGCAGGCATATTTACTCGTCGTAAATGGAAGCAACTAGAATATATGACGAAAATGACTCGGAAATAGTCGGCCAATGAGTACTTACCATTGTTACCGGATCGTCATAAAATATCAAGTATAGCGCGCATTTTCATCGCAGGGGATATTATGATTATAGTTTAAACGCAGCGCCTCAGAACACATTGAAAATTCAAGTTGTTTTCAAGGAAGAAGATGATTTCCGCAGTAGGTGTGCATCAAATCTCTCTGCCGGGCACGTTTTTAACAAGATTAGTCTTTCACTTGAGCCACTGGTTTGAGTAACTACAGTCCTAGAGCTGCTGGTTGATTGTCCTGAGGATTTTGACTGAGTTACTGCCTTGACAACTCCATTATGTTATGGTATCCTCTGGCCTAGGACATTTGCATATATGTTAACATGTTTATGGATGACAATATAATCTCTGCTATTTCACTTGACTGTAGTAATTATGATATTTCAATAACTGTTGCTGGAGATGTAGTAGCCCTGTATCTGCTCTCTGTCTGTCTCTGTTGTATTTTATGTTGTTAGATTTATTGTTACGATCATTTATCATTTGACGTTGGGATTGTTGAACGAACTTTATATAGTCACATATTCAGCCTTTGTGCTGTAGATTGAGCATAGCTTTTTTTTGAGTGCTTATTTCACTATTGCACTTAATTTGTTAATTGTGCTATTTACGCTGAACGCCTCAATATCGCGAATTTTGATCACCTGTCTTTTCTTGTTTAGTAATAAATTATCGAGCATCTTTTGCCGACCTGATAATCAGTTATTTTGAGGCACATAATACACTGTTAATTCGCTTGTTTATCATCTCTGGGGATTTCTTTTTTTTTTTTCCAACTTGCTGCTACGAGTGGCGACGAGGTACTTTCATAACATCCCGAGACAATTCATCATTATCATCATCAGCTCCCAGTTTGAGCTTTGACTGCCATGACCCATACACTGCTGTTTCGGGTCAAGGGAATCAATTCATTGCTATTCATTTCTAGTACTTTGGCTGCCATCATCATTTGTCTGTGCCTTCCTTTTGCTTTCCTCCCTTCAATCTTTCCCATAGTTACAGTGCATTAAAACTCTTCTTTCCTAATCGCACATCCAATGAAGTTACTTAATGCACAGCACTATTTATTTTTTCTTCAGAATGGTCATCGAGACGTTCCGGTTAAAAAAAAAGAAAAAGAGAAAGGAACACATGCTTCCGTAACATTCATAATTCCCCTGTTCGGAAACAGAGAGTATGGATAATAGTAATAGAAAGTAATCATAAACTGGACAATATATATTGAGCAATTTTTTTTTTTTGGCTTTCAGAAGCGGAATCAAATCTGGCGTAGCTGAATGGAGGAAATTAACAGAACACTGACAATTGGTTGATGGTCTTTGTGAACACTGATTGGTGTTTCAGTTTAGTTTGTGAAAATTTACGACAAAACACTTGCTGGTACCAAAGCTCGTATTTAAAAGAACAATTAACATGAATGTTTCAATGAAACCGCTGCAGAGACGCAATTCAGTTGCGGTCAGGAATGAAATTGAGCGTGACAAATTTACAACGTCCTAGCAGATACGTGTCTGCTGACGAAATTGTGTTTCAGTTTTTGTAGGGGCTCAGGCACATCACAGCAATGCAATTTTAAAGGTGAAGGTTGCAGAGGTATTCAACAAGGTAAGGCATGGTGGGCAAACGGGAATAAACGGACTGCACAAGGAAGAGCAAGAGAAAAAAAGTCAAGATTCAGTTTCCAAAGAACACCAATCAGCCTGATTGACAATGAATTCTAATAAAGAAAAGTGTCAACGGACGTGTAGCCTTGAGATTCATAATCTGTAAACTAACAAGAGACAATCAGTAAGGGATAAACAGAATAGAACGGTAAAATAATAGACACTCTTTCGGCTGCGACAGTCAGTCTTTCCAATGAGCGTGAAAAAAAAGCTGGCAGATAATCAGCCTGTTTGGAAAACAGATGACTACTGTAGGAATGACATTAGTAATGGAAAATGCAACAGTCAACAAGACCAGCAATGTGGGTCTCTATTGGCTAAGAGGACTACAGCTTGCTTGGAGATGCATCCAGCGTTTGCTTCCAAATCCCTGCAAAATCAACTGGAAGTGAAGTAATAAAGGTACTTGATAATGCCACAGCAGTGTTGAGTATATTTCAGAATTTTTCCAGCGGATCAAGAGTAAAATAGTATCGACTGAATATTTCGCACAGTAGTTATACATTACATTTCCGTTCCTTGCACCATCCCTAGTTTGGAGTGTAAAACTTTTTAACCAGCACTGGGTTGGGAACCAGATTACCTTCATAAATGATCATCAATCACTTATGTCTATTCTAGATCCAGATAAGCATGTTTCACTGTGGAAAGCGGTACGATTACAGAGACAAACAGCTGAAACAAACTGAAAACTTCTCAAACAAGGAGCACAATGATTCAGTTTGAGGCAAATAGTTCTGGCGAGGAAATATGTTGGTGATCAAAAGCGAGTGTTTGAAAAGATTAAGGGCAGAACTGGATCACTACCCTGGACAGTAGAGATTATGTTCTATATCCTCCGGAGACAACACATTGAATAGTTGGCGTAATCAGAATCAGTCGATGAGAAGAAAGGCCTCTAGAGAAGTCAGAAAAGCCTTCTGGATTCCCAGACTCAATTCCTACTACCCCAAAGGTGGCGGCCCCCAGTCTGATATTGGTTTATTGCAACAAATTTCACCTGTTAGGTAGAATTATACTGCCACTACCCCTGACAAGAAAGAAGATATCCCACAGGTATAGAGAATTATCCAGAGACAGTGAATCTACGAGTCTGAATGGAGCAATTCAAACTACACTGTGCTGTGCATGTTAATAGTTTAAATATATTGTTTGAGAAAGCATTATTTGTATGGTTACATAACTGATTACATGTTTCATAAAGTTAAGTGCATGAGCGGCCAAAGTCATGACGCCACCCCATGAAAATAAAACGCTAAGTAGAAACGCTGTCTATGCTCCCGTCTGTTCCATAGATTATTTTGACTAAATAACAGTGAAGTCGGATATGAAGCACCGAGTGTTCCTTGAAGCCAGATGGTGTTATGAACGCCGTCTTCCACTCATCTTCCTAGCGGTATATAGAACCATATAGAACCAGCCTTGTGAAGATCCGATCACTGGGAGTGTTTTAATGCACTATCTATCAAGCGGAGAGATTGGCATTCTTAATATTGATTTTGTAAAGTCTACAGTAGTGAATGCATGGATGAACACCACAATTTCTTCTCTTGTCTTTCTTACACATAAGGGTTCTTCACCGGGGCTGAGAACTGGGATTTTTGAATGTAAGCATTCCGTAGCGCAACGGAGATAAAGTCATTCATGGCTCTTTGTCTCAGGATGAGCGAAGTATAACAGACGAATCGGGGAGGGGAGATTCCCGGGAATTATGGCCCTCCTGCTGCTGTGAGGCAGCAGAATGCAGA
This sequence comes from Mobula hypostoma, assembly GCF_963921235.1. Classification (NCBI taxonomy): domain Eukaryota; kingdom Metazoa; phylum Chordata; class Chondrichthyes; order Myliobatiformes; family Myliobatidae; genus Mobula; species Mobula hypostoma. Next base: position 25,136,750 of record NC_086106.1, read on the forward strand.
TTTCCATTTTACTGAAGGCAATGGCTAACTAAGTGTATTTCTGTGGGAATTTGGTACGGTCGTGAGATTTACCGGGTGAAGTCAATTGAAATTGCAGGCAGATGGCTTCCCCAGCGCATCACTGAGCCTGATGACTCGGCGAAATGAGGGTGGTAACTCAATACGATATGAGTTTTGGATGAGTCGGTAAGTACGAATTTGTGGACACGAGCTATTTATTCTCCAATTCTCAAGTTCACGGGTCCTCTAGTCGTTCTGACCATCTTAGTCCCAGCGGGAAGTCCATCGCGTTCCGTTTATGCCTAGGGGTTAGAGATCAGCTGGATAGGGAGTCGGACTTTCACACAGAGAGCCATTTCCAGAAGGTTGCATCCTGCACGGAGTCCATTGTGGATTTCTATACAGGTAGAGCAGTCGAGGTGTGGAGGAAGACAGAGTGAGAGAATCAGGCTTTGTTACAGGAAGGACAAAGAACGAAACTCCACTCCACCTGTTTGTGCCGTTTCTTGGATGTGTGGGTGATCGGAAGCTGCCAGGTAAGGGCAAAGTATGTTACTGCACTAGTCCTTCATACTCTTCGGGGTGGGAGCTGTATGGGTCTGGCCAATAAGCGATCTCCTAGTACCAGCTTTCGTTCTGTCACCTTGATAATGAGGATCCTGCAACGTGAAATATTTCTGGGTACGAAAAAAGCTTTGTGGATGTTATTTTAGGGGGTCGTCCCGTCAGCAAGTTGTAAATTATGATGGTTAGAAGGTTAGAAGTGTTTGTGTTCGTTCGGCCTCTCACGAGTGTACAAACCGCACAGCGCCCTGATATACTCTGATGCTAATAGGCGAATAGCCCTTCCGCATTCCAGCCTAAAATTGACGAAGTTATCGAGAACCGAACATGAAACACAGAAGCCGAAGTATCTGATATGCTAATCACTTTCCACTTCCTTGATGGTCGAATAGCGGACGCAACTCAACAACGCATTAGTAATATTTATTACAAATAACGGTTTTATTTTCCCATTTAGAGGTGGCCCCGATAGGGTCCCAATTCAGAAGAACGATTAGAAGTGCTCTCTTGGCTCTGTACATGGAATATAGAGATAGCAGAATCTCGAAGTGTAAGATACCACTAGGAAAGGAAGTTGCAACATCGTGTTGCAGATCTGTTGAAGCGTTCGTATACTGCAATGTGGGACTCAGAGCTATGAGGGAGAATGGCGTTGTATTGTTGTTGCGATATGACAGGTTGTTTGAAATTAGCGAGCAGGTGATCAATGGTTTTCTGCTGCTATGGGATCGTGTGGTTCTGTCGACAGTTGATTTCCTTTGGGAGACCATATTTTGTTGGGTCAATAACTGGTGCACCCATCCTGTAAGAAATGTAGAACAGTCTTCACCTAAAAACCAGAGCAGCGGATACGACTTACAAGTAAACGCCCACTCCAATCTGAAGATAACACATCAAAATATTCAATTGACGATGCAGATGGAGAAGAATTGTTGCCTCTCCATTGTGGACATTCTAATACGACTGACACCGGATGCTAGTATTGGATGCCAAATAACACGGACTTATACATCAAAATAATAGTCGCCATCACGCCTCACAACGTAGAGCTAGAACTGGAATACAAGTTTACACATAATAGGACAACGGAAACGAATTCGTTCAGCACTAGCCAATGAAGAAGGACTGACCATGGGATTTCAGTGTATATGCCACTGGACTTTAAATGCCTGGTGTCATTCCTCGTGAAAATGACAGAGTTTGGCATCGACAGTTAGATTATAATCGACACTTTGATACTTGGAACCGGCAGTAAGTCGAGGGGAGTATATGTGGCATCAAGTATCGCACATTCTCTCATGTGGAATTTGTACATACCGATTAAGAAAGCTTTCCTGAACACATTTTACAAGCTCAACTCATCGAGTCCTTTTACCGCTTGGGAGTTCCAGACAATATGTGGGAAGCTAATGTCACCTATTTAACAACCTCGTGTTTCTTGCATTATTCTGCGACGTCTCGACACATTTCTCCCTTTAAGTCCCCGATTATTGAGTAATCTGTAATATAGACCCATTGATGTGGACTTGTTTTTCGCAATTCCCAGCCCAGCCATAACGTCTGACTTAGTTGAGTTATTTACATTGTACTGATTGAGCATCGTCACGAATTTTCACTGACTTGTAACACCATCGTTTCTCATTTAATTCCTGTTCTTCTGCCGCGTCCTAAGCAAAGGAACCGCTGAATACTGAGTTTTATTTCCTACCAGTTCTACAACCAAGTTTCACTAATGGCTACAATATCACAATTTCCTGCGTCTATCCATGCCCTGAGCTTATCTGACTTTGTAAAGATTCCTCTGGTAGTGAAATAAACGCAGTTCAGGAAATCCGACGCAACATTTTCAAAGTTTTCATTGCTGACATTGTCTGAAATGTAAACAACGTCTGTCTTTCTACTATCTGCTGTTACACTCTACCGCCCAACACTACCAAATCTTCAGAATAGGACATTGCCCCTCTTCTATTTTAATTGTAACCGTCTGTTCTGTACAGGACGCACTTTCCCTGGGAGATAGCTGAATAATCCAAAAATCTCATGTACTCCCTCATAGACCAACTCCGTATTTAAGTGCATCATTTTCCAGCTTCTGGCCTCACGGGGATGTGGCACAATGCTGAGATGACAGCTCTGGAGTACCTATCCTTTAGCGTAGCATCCAACTTCTTCAGATCACTGCAGAAACTAGTGAGTCTTACTATTATTGTCATTGCTACTTATGTGGGCCACGACATCTGGCTGTTCAAACAGCCATCTAAAATTCTGAAAAATCGATTCGTGAAGTCCTGGACACTGGCACTGTGGATCAACAGTTCCGTGCGAGCAGCACTTACTGGGCGACACAAAGCTTGTGTTGCCGGTATTCAGCAGCAGTTCAAGAAACGCAGCTATGATCCGTGCAACGTGAATATGGCAGCAAAACAACACTACAGGAACAATATCGAGACACAACTTTTACCAACTACCACCTCAATTTACGACAAGGTCTGTACACCATCGCAGAACCAGAGCTAAAGGCAGCGGATTTTCCAACATCCTGCCTCTCTCCCAGACGAGCTATATCTTTATACGCTTGATTCCCTGTTACCAATACTGAGCCCCTGAGGAGACCTGCAAATGATGTGACCGGCAGCCTGGTTATTTCTGAGGCTGAAATGCGCAGGTGTTTCCAACGAGTGGACATTCACCAGACTGTGGGACCGGACGGCATCCCAGGGCGGGTTCTCATGGCGTGCGCTGCACCACAGGCAGAATGGGTAACAGACATTTATAATCTCTCCGTCTCCCAATGTAGAGTGCCATCCTGCATCAAAACATCGGTCATCGGTCATTGTTCATGTACCTAAAATGACCAAGGTAACATGTCCGGACGCCTGGCGTACTGTTGGACTCTCTTCGGTAACAAGCAAATGCTTTGAGTGGTAGTTAGGGACTATATCTGAGGCATGCTACAACCCACACTGAACCCCCTACAATTCAGCTATAGACATAACCGTACAGTAGATGACTCAATAGCCCCATTTGTGCCTGCCTCTTCGTTGGTGATGTGCCGCAACTTTGCCTGTCTCTTCGTTGGTTATGTGGAACAGTCTATGCTCCAAACCTATACTGGTACTGTTTCCCAACTTTTCCTTCGCTGCATTGAAGGGTACATTGGTGCTGCTTCCTGCACTCCTGCAAAGTTCGTCAATTTCATCGACTTTACTTCAAACTTCCACCCAGCCCTCTAATTCACTTGGTCCATCTCGGACACCTCTCTCTCCTTTCTTGATCACGCGGTCTCCATCTCTGGAGACAGACTGTCCACTGAAACCTTCTATAAGCCCACTGACTCTCATAACTAACTGGACTATACCTCTTCCCACACTGCCACATGCAAACATGCCACTCTTTTTTTTCCAGTTCCTCCGTCTCCGCCGCATCTGCTCCCAAGATGAGGGTTTCCGTTCCAGGACATCTCAAATAACCTCTTTCTTGAAGGGCGAACAACAGGAATTCTGCAGATGCTGGAAATTCAAGCAACACACATAAAAGTTGCTGGTGAACGCAGCAGGCCAGGCAGCATCTCTAGGAAGAGGTGCAGTCGACGTTTCAGGCCGAGACCCTTCGACAAGACTAGCTGGAGGAAGAGTGAGAAAGGGATTTGAAAGTTGGAGGGGGAGGGGGAGATCCAAAATGATAGGAGAAGACAGGAGGGGGAGAAATGGAGCCAAGAGCTGGACATGTGATAGCCAATAGGGGATCATGGGACAGGCGGTCCGGGAAGACCGGCGGGGGGTGGACCCAGAGGATGGGCAAGGGGTATATTCAGAGGAACAGAGGGAGGAAAAGGATAGTGAGAGAAAGAATGTGTCCTGGCCTGCTGCGTTCATCAGCAACTTTTATCTTTCTTGAAGGGGCTTGGTTTCCCTTCTGCCGTCATCTCTGATGCCTTCACCCACATCTCCTCCATTTTGCGCACTTCGGCACTCACCTCATCTTCCCGTCACCACAACAGGGCCAGAAATCCCCTTGTCCTCACCTACCACCCCACCAGCATCCGGATCCAGCAGATTATCCTCCGCAACTTCCGCCACCTTCAACAAGACCCCACAAATATGCACATTTTTCCTCTGCAGCCCTATCCGCCTTCTGTAGAGATCGTTAGCTCCTCGACTCCCTGGTCCACACGTCCTTTCCCACGGATCTCCTGCCCGGTATTATCCCTGTAAGCATAAGTGCTACAAGTGTCCCAACACCTCTCCTGCTAACATTCAGGGCCCGAACCAGTCCTTCCAGGTGAGACAACACTTCACTTGTGAGTCGGTTGGGGTCACCTGTTGTATCGGTGCTCCCGCTGCGGCCTCCTCTACATCGGTGAAACCCGAGGCAGATTGGGGGACCGCTTCGTCGAGCAAATCCGCTCCGTCTGCCACAACAGACAGGATCTCCCGCTTGCCACCCACTTCAATTCTGCTTCACATTCCCATTCGGATATGTCCATGCATGGCCTCCTATACTGCCATGATCAGGCTAAACTCAGGTTGGAAGAGCAACACCAAATATACCGTCTGGGTAGTCTCCAGCCCCTTGGTATGCAAATTGAATTCTCCAGCTTCCGGTAATTCCCTTCTCCCCATTCTCCCATCCCAGTTTTACTCTTCCCCCTCCCCCAGCTACCTATCACCTCCCTCAGGGTCTCGCCTCCTTCTACTACCCATTCTGCTTTCCCCTATTCCTTCTTCACCTTTTCTGCCTATCCCCTCCCTGCTTCCACTTCCATACCCCTTTATCTTTTCCCTTTTTATTTTTTTTCACCTGGCTCCAAGCAGCCTCTCCTTCCCACCCTCCCCCCACCTTCTCTATAGGGCCTCTGCCCCTTCCCTCTTCAGTCCTGATGAATGGTTCCGGCCCAAAATGTTGACTGATCATTTCTCCTCCAGCGTGTTGTGAGTGTAGCATTATGCACCGCCCTTACACATCTAGAGAAGCGGGTTGCTTATGTCTGAATGTTGTTCTTGGACTACCGCTCATCATTCCAAAAGGTAATTCCCTCCAGGCTCAAAAAGAAGTTCAGAGACTTCGGTTTTTACCCTGCCTTGTGTTTCTGGTTCCTGGACTTTCTGTCAGATCGCCGCAGGTGGTAAGACCGGGCTCCCTCACCATTGCTCCTCTGACCCTGAACACAGGTGCCCCTGGTCTGTGTACGAAGCCCCCTCCTTTACTCTTTGATTACCAATTACCAATTACTGTGTCCCTAACCTAGATCTCCAATCTGCGAATTAAATTTTCTGAGGACACTACATGATTGACCTAAACTCAATCAATAATGAAGAAGCCTAGAGAAAATAATTCACCACCCTGACACAGTGGCATCAAGAAAACAACTTCTCTCCTAATGTCGCAGAACAAAAAGAAAACAAAGAAGCTGGTTGTTGACTACAGGCAGAATGGAGACAGGCTAACCACGATTGACATCAATGGATCAGTAAACCTCAAGTTCTTCGGCATACAAATCACTGAGGATGTGACTTGTTCGGTACATACCGGTTGTGTGGTAAAAAAGGCCAAAAAGCGCCTCTTTCACCTCAGAACGTTGAAGAAGTTTGGTATTGAAGTCCAAATACGAAGAACGCTCTACTTTGGCACAACTCAGAGCAGCATGACTGGCTGCCTCATTGCGTGGTGTTGGAACTGCATTTCCCTCAATCGCTGAACTCCACTGAGAGTGGTGCGGGCAACGCATCTGTAGATGCGACCTGCCCACTGTTTACGACATTTACAAAGAGAAGTGTGTAAAAAGAGCACGAAGGATCGTTAGAGACCCCAAACACCACAAGCACAAAGACTTCCAGCTGCTACTGTCCGGGATACGGGACTGCAGGATAAAATCCAGGACCATCAGGAAATGTAACGTGAAGATATGTACTCATTTAAATGAAGGATGTATGTAATAAAGTCAATTCTATTCAATTCAATTCATATTGCTTCTCTCTCACAGAAAGAGGCTCGATCCCGGAGTGTACACCGCTGTGATGTTTCTCTGCTAACTCATGCCCCCAAAATTATCTATAGTAGCGTATCTGTTGTTGAGGGAGATTTCCACAGAGCTCTCTGCACTGGCTTTTTAAGTCCTTTGTCTTTCTTGTCACCCATTCCCCTGCCTCCTGTAACTCTGGGGCACCCACGATCTTTGTGCCCGATCTATCATGCCATCAGCATTTCGAAAATTCCAGCGTTCATTCATTTCCAGCTTCCGCTCCATAAAACGGTGTGTAAGAATCTGAAATTGCATGAATTTCATTCAGGAGTAGTTGTCAGTGATACTGGAGAATTCCGAGTTTTCTCTTCCAATATCCGATAAGGAGTATATGCAAATATTACGGTCTCGATTATGATTCCGTCCAGACACGCCGAATGTTTACTTCTTCCCATACATATTGCGTGGTCGTTGAGTTAGTACTGCATTTTTTGTGTATTCCGTTCAAATTTTCTGCCTGGCATATTACAGCTCATGCTGAGCAAATATAAAGAATGAAAGAAAATAACAATCAACAAACTACGGGGAACAATGCCTGCTACATTTCGAATTCTCTTAACCACGCCTAATCTCGCTGTAACATCGAGGAAGCAAGTCCTCAAGTTCACTGTGCAACAGTGTCCACTCCACCGACTACCGCACCGCTTTCCCCTATCTTTTTCGAATATTTTCGTGTTGATCAGGCCATATCAGTTTTCAAGACACGAAAATGCCCCGAATTGGTGGTTTATGCATTCGAATCGGCGAACGCCAGAGACCTCTGTCTTATCATCTTTGCGATCTCCAATTGGCAGCAGTTTGAAACACCAAACCACCGCGAGCAGATGCCTTATTTTCTCAATCGGCGAACCTGTCAGAGCTATGTTTTCTCACGCTTTGTATCTCTGATAAGCTCTGGTTAAAAGATCAAACAGCCGCCAGTTGATGCCGTGTGTACTCAATAGGCAAACTTGAGAAAGCACCGTCCCAACACGGCTCCGATCTCCGACTGAAAGAAGTTCAGAGACATCGGTCTTCACTCTGACTTCTGTAGCTGGATCCTGGACTTTCTGTCAGTTCGCCGCAGGTGGTAAGAAAGGGCCCCCTCACCACTGCCCCTCTGACTCTGAACACATGCGGCCCAGATCTGTGTACAAAGCCTCCTCCTTTACTCTTCGCTTAACAGTTACTGTATCCCTACACAGAGCTCCAATCTGGTAATTAAAATTGCTGCGAACAGTACATGATTGACCTAAACTCAACCAATAATGAGGGAGACTAGAAAAAAAGACTTCACTACCCTGACAGAGTGGTATCAAGAAAACAACTTCTCTCCTAATGTCGCCGAACAAAAATAAAAACAAAGAAACAAACAAAGAAGCTGGTTGCTGACTACAGACAGAATGGAGACAGGCTAACCACGATTGACATCAATGGATCTTTCATCCTCAAGTTCTTCGGCATACAAATCACTGAGGACGTGACTTGGTCGGTACATACTGGTTGTGTGGTAAAAAAGGCAACAAAAAAAAACGCCTCTTTCACCTCAGAAGTTTGAAGAAGTTTGGTATTGAAGTCCAAATACAAAAAACGCTCTATTTGGGCACAACTCAGAGCATCCTGACTGGCTGCCTCACTGCGTGGTGTTAGAACTGTATTTCCCTCAATCGCTGAACTCCGCTGACAGTTGTGCGGACAACGCATCTGCAGATGCGACCTGCCCACTATTCACGACATTTACAAAGAGATGTGTGTAAAAAGAGCACGAAGGATCGTTAGAGACCCCAGACACCGCAAGCACAAAATGTTCCAGCTGCTACTGTCCGGGATACGGGACTGCAAGATAAAATCCAGGACCAACAGGCTCCGGAACAGCTTCCTCCACCAAGCCATCAGACGTATTAACTCATGCTGATACAACTGTATTTCAATGTTCTTTTCACTCCCCTGTTGTACATCGTATTTATTATATTTGTTTTTATAAATTACACATTGTATATTTAAAAGGAATTGTATCGTGAAGTTAGGTACTCCTCATGTACATGAAGGATGTAGGTATTAAAGTCAATTCTATTCGATTCAATCCATTTTTCTTCTCCCTCACAGAAACAGACTCGATGCCGGAGAGTACAACGCTGTGGTTTTTCTCTGCTACCTCATGGCCCCAAAATTATCCAAAGTAGCATGTCTGTTGTTCGGCGAGATTTCCACAGGGCGCTCTGCACTGGCTGTTTAAGTCCTTTGTCTTTCTTGTCACTCACTTTCCTCCATCCTGTAACTCTGGTGCACCCACCATCTTTATGCCCAATCTATCACGCCCTCAGCCTTTCGAAACCTCCAGCGTTCATCCAGTTCCAGCTTCAGCTCCATAAAACGGTGTTTAAGAATCTGAAATTGCATGAATTCCATCCATGAATAGTCGTCAGTGATACTGGAAAACTCCGAGTCTTCTCTTCCAATATCCGGCAAGGAGTACATGCAGATATTAAGCTCTCGGTTATAATTCCGGCCAGACACGCCGAATGATTACTCTTTCCCATACATGTTGCGTGGTCGCTGAGTTAGTACTGTATTTTTTGTGTATTCCGTTCAAATTTTCTGCCTGGCATATTGCAGCTCATGCTGAGTAAATATAAAGAATGAAATAAAATAACAATAAACAAACTACGGGGAAAAATGCCTGCTACATATCGCATTCTCTTCATCACGCCTAATCTCGCTGAAACATCGAAGAAGCAATTCCTCGTTCATTTTCTAACAGTGTCGACTCAACCGACTGCCGTACCGCATTCCCCTACCTTCTTCGAATTTGTTCTTGTTAATCAATCCATATCACTTTCCAAGAAACGAAAATGCCGCGAATTGGTGGGTTATGCATTCGAATCGGCGAACACGAGAGAGCTCCGTCTTATCACCTTTGCGATCTCCAATTGGCAGCAGTTTTAAACACCAAACCGCCGCGAGCAGATGCCTTATTTTCTCAACCGGCGACCCTGTCGGAGCTATGTTTTCTCAGGCTTTGTAACACCGATAAGCTCTGATTAAAAGATCAAACGGCCGCCGGTTGATGCCGTGTGTACTCAATAGGCAAACTTGAGTGAGCTCCGCCCCAACACGGTTCGGATCTCCGACTGGCGGCAATTTAAATACATATTTCATTAATATCCATTTCCAACAGTTCGCATACGCGATTGTTCATCGCACATCGTAGCCGAGATTTCACTGACATTATTTTCAATTTATTTATTTCTGTATTCATTTATTCAATCATTCATTCATTCATCTGTTGATTAAGTAACTACATGATCAAATTATTTATTGTTTGTTTATTTATTTGCTAAAATTTCAGTACAGCTGGTGGCGTAATATTCAAGATTATGAAAGACAAATCGGTAACTGTGGAGGTATAAGGAAATTAAAGCTCTGCAGACTATTTTTGGTGAGATCATACCGGACCCTAATCTAATCACAAATCCCTAGACAAATCCACGTTCAATACTAATACAGTGTATTCGTCTTCCTATTCGACTGTGGCACTCTGTATTTCCACTTTTCCCTCAAACATGAGGTTTTTCCAGACTCACCAGTATTAAATACATATTTTGCTTATTAATGTAGCTCTGCAGAGCAGTACCTCACATTCGATGTAATTTGTTGCAATTGCGTTGCGTATGCGCTGAGCTTCTCTTTGTTTCCTTCTGGCCTCTTTAACCCGAGGTTCCTTCAGGTAGAACAGAGAAAATAGTGCAGTACAGTATAACATTGAGCCTTCGGAATACGGTGCGGTGGAGACCGATATAAATCAATTCATGATCCCTCTAACATTTCGCCACCCCCTGCACTTACCTTTGTCCTCCATTTGACCTATATCGATATGGAAGCAATTCTTTCTAATATCAGTGTATGAGCCTCTACCTGCAGCAGTTGCTGCGGAGTCCAGAATTTTACAGGAGGTTTGCAGTGGAATTCTCCCTGATAATACTAGTAATATAAATAATAATAATAATGATAATAACAATAATAATAATACGATATGACCGGTGACATCTCACTAAAACCATCTGCCACTCACCTTACTGCAAAGCAGCTGTCTCTTGCACTGTCTTTTGCCGCAGTGGATATAATTTTATCCAAAACAGACTAGCAGATTTTCCAAACCCCTGGACACAATCGACAAGATTGACAGCGAATGTGAATAGAAGGGAAAGAAGGGTTGCCTGTTTTACGCCTTTGGTCAAGCACACTCAAATTGAAACTGCTTGGTTGCAGATTTCCTCGCATCCATACTTTCTGTGGAAGAACAGTATGAGGAATTGGTGCATCCAAAGGCTAAATGTGCCATCACACTCTTACTAGGCTGCGGGAGAGCTTGTCAGCCCATCCCGCGTACATGCCGTCAAGATTAAAGCATAGACTGATTTCCGTCACAAAATAAAAGAACTGAAACATACTTGAAAACTCGGGGCACACGTTGCAACATCAATAAAGAACACATAACCATTTTTTTTTCTTTGAAGAAAAGTGTCCGTTTCAAGGCGAAGGACTCAGCCTCATCAATTTATAGGTCATCTCCGTCACACAGGTTGAACGATAGGAAGTCATGGCTGGGGCTTCCTCACTCGGTTCAAAGACAAGGAACAGAATCAAAACCAACAACTGTCCCTCAACAACCTGTTGTTAACAGTTTACTGTCCATCTTTGCAGTACATTCGACCATAACTCTGCAGGCCGTGAGCTTCATATCCTCGACACTTCAACAATATTCCTTGTTGAGGATGGGAGTCTTCTTTGTTTTCACACTCTGGCTCTGCTTACGGCGTGAGTACCTTTTACCCATCCACATTACATCTACTTTAAATCTGTCTGAGCCCTCTGAGATGCAACGGGCTTAGATTTTTCATGTGGTTCGTCTATGACTGCAACTCAATTTTCTCCGTGATTTTGCTTTCATTCCTAGGTTCATTGAGTCAGTCGGTGACTCAGAGCCCGTCCATTGTAAACTTGAATGAGTGTCAGACTGCCACCATCACCTGCAGTTTCAAGCCTGATTTTTCTGGTGAATATCGCTTTCTCACTGGAAAATTCTTTAGGCAGACCAACTCAGCGGCCGAACGGAAAGAAGTCACCCGCGGGGGGAGATTTTTTACTTTGATTAAGAAAACTGACATGCAGTTTTCGTTGGAAATTCGGGACCTGCGATTGGAAGACAGCGGCACCTATTACTGTCAAGCTGTGTACAGATGGCGTGAAGCACAATGATGGGCTTCGGCTTTGTGCTGTACAAAACCTTTCGCTGTAGCTTATTCCTGATTCAGACGGAGCAGAATGGATCTGTGGGTAAGCTCATCTTCCTCTCTCGCTGTGGATAGTCCTGCAGTCCAGCAAACTGTTAGTTGTTTTATTTTTTTCTGTAGAGTCTTTCTGTTCCCACCTCGCGTGTGAGCAGATATTGTTGCCTACCTGAGGTATGTGTCAATAAATGTCGACAGATGTTGAAAAATACACATTCTTGACGCCGACGGGAGACAGAATCATTCCTGAACACTTGGAACCAGTAAACGCCAGCGCTGCGAAATTAATTCCTGCTCGACTGTGTCTTGACTCGCCAGTAGATTTCAAATTCACGTAAGGTACTGTGTACAGTTGGAACGAACACAGTGGAAGAGATCTGAACAAAAATAGAAAATAATATATATATATATAACTCATTGTTTAAACGAGCTATTCTCCATATCTCATACAAAAATAATACAAACCTGACGTTTTTCACCTTCTAATCTGTTTAGATTATTTCAAATTTCCATATTGCATATGTATTTTTGATTGACACGTATGCTACGTGTTTTTTTATTTTTCTTTTCGGAATCGCTGTGCGATGCGTGTTCCTATGTTACTTCCATTTGGTTTTGCTTTCTCACAAAGAACATATCGACCTGCCGGCAAATGGGGAATTCTCTTACTATGTGTTGCATTAACAACCCTCGGAACATTGGGAATCCTATTGTAGCGTTTCTTAAATAGATTCACGTGAGTGTAGTTGTTGTATAGTGGAGACTGAGAACGGGATCATTGTGTATCAATGGGAGACTCATACTCTGGATGGAACAGGGACAAAGGTCACGGTCAGACCCGGTAAGTATCCACAAACATCAAATATTTTTCAAATATCTCAACCATTTTCACTATCGTTTGATAGATGATCTATTGATTTAAAATCTTGTGTGGTGTGATTCTGTAAACTGAATCTACACTCACTGTGTAGAAAGGCAAGTTGGTAAACTGAATTAACAGAGTGATATGGAGAGGGAAATTTCTGCCATGAGTAAGGATGAAAAGCTGGTGTAATCTTCGTAGAATGAGTCCAACCGACTGCTGTCAGACTGTGGGAAATATTGTTAGCAGCTTAAGGCATAAACCGCAAGCAGGTAAGATATATACATACATGAATATGTCACCGAGATGCAAGAAATAATGAATCTTGTTTTCTCTAATTTATTCTCAAATAGTACAGAGAAATGCATAACCAATTGATGAAAAATGAAGAAAAGAGAAGGGAACAAAACCTTTATATCGCTGACTGCTAAACTCCAATTGAAAATAATTTTCGCCTTCAGTTTCTTTGAAAATTATCTGACCAATCTGTCCCGTTCAGTCTCATTACTCTGAAGAACATGTTACAATGCAAGAGGTTGTAACTTATCGGGGATGTGTTATTTAAAAAAAAAAGAAGCAATTCTGGTAGGAGCATCTATCAACTCGAAAAAAAAAACAAGCAAATCCATAATTATTCCGAATTAAACTAACGTTTAAAATAAGCACCACAGAACTTATATAAAAAAACGAGTTCGGCCTATTTTTGTTTTTAGGCCCTCTGCAGTTGTTCCATGAAATTAGTTCTTCCTTCCACATAGGTGTCCAAAATATGAAACATGTTTTGATAATAACAAGATATCCGCAATTTAGCATGAGTCCCTAATTTTATTTCACTGCAGCAGTTCAATTAATAACTGTCAACGACAATAAATATTGTTTACTCACATTTCAAGTTAAACAAGTTTGCGTGAAAGAAAAATCTCCGTAACGTACTTGGGACGTTTTTTTTTCTGACTGTTATCGGTAAATCAGCAATAATTTTCTTTTACATTCATACAGAATCCCTTTCTCCAACGTCTCAGAGTCCGGAACTACAAACTACACTTGCCGATACTGCCATTTTAACCTGTGGATACGACGTGAATTGTCGCAACACAATACACTGGTATCGCCAGCTTCCAGGGCAGGCACCCATATTCCTGCTCCAGGGTCAAAATTCCGGAGTACAATACAAGACAAAAAATGCCGGGGTACGAATTACTGGTTTTGTCGATCCTGGTAAGAAAATCAGCCAGCTGACGATCTCCAAAGTGCAACTGGGCGACGCTGCTGTGTATTACTGTGCAATGAGTCGGTTTGCAGCACTGTGATGCCGCGCATGGACAGCGCTGTTCAAGAACTAGGGTGATTCTCGTTACAAGCACACAGTGCGAGTAAGCAGCGAGGGAACAATACAAAAACTCATTTGGTTTTATCATATAAGTAAACCACTGCCGAGCACGGAGACAAAAGGCAAGAAACCGCAGTGTGGTGGGATGTTCAGCAGAATGATGATAGAGAAAATAAAAGTACTACAATCAACACCCAAAATATGCTGGGAGAAATCATTATGTCCTGATGGAAGTTCTTGGTTCGAAACATCATTTCCATGGAAGCTGCCGGATCTACCGATTCCTCAAATTTCTACTTAGGGAAGACACACAACTTTCAAGAATATATTCCTGGAGCAAAGAGGCATGATTGCCTTCAGGAAATTCGCATTTTAGATCAGAAGTGCGTAAGGGATAGCAACAGAATTGGGCTAATCAGCCTATCGAGTGTGGCCCACCATTCAATCATTATTGTTTCCGGTTCCCAATACATTGTCCAGTATATCCATGTGGTACATGCAATCTACCAGCCATTTTGAATGAAGGAACATCGCAAATCCGTTTGCGCCGCGTGAACGTCGGCAGGAAAGTAACGGACATTGAAATGATACAAATTCCAAACAATAAATGCATAATCTGCTGTTTTGGGATTATACAGCATCACGAACTTCAGGTATCATTACGATTCCAGAAACATATAAACAGAGAAAACCTACAGCACAATACAGGTACTTCGGTCCACAAAGTTGTGCCGAACATGTCGCGACCTTAGAAATTACTAGGGTTACCTATAGTTTTTTTTTTCTAATCTCCATGTACCTATACTAAAGTTTCTTAAAATATCCTATCGTATCCGCATCCATCAGCGTTTCCGGCAGCCCATTTCACACAATCACCACTCTTAGTGTGAAACAACTCACCCCTGACATCTTCTATGTACCTACTCCCAAGCACCTTATACCTGTGTACACCTGTGGCAGCCATTTCAGCCCTAGGAAAAAGCCTCTGACAAGATCAATGCCTCTCATCATCTTATACTCCTCTATCAGGTGACATCTCATCCTCCGGCGATCAAAGGAGCAAACGCCTAGTACACTCAGCCTGTTTTCATCAGCCATATTCACGCCCATGCCCTTATCACAAAGCAACTTTAGGCAGCCTGAATGTGTCTTTTTAGGTTGTAAAATGCTTTCGCCAGAGAATATTAACGTGCAGTCGATGTTGATTGAGATGTATTCTGTTGTGTTCAGTTTCTTCCGATAGCATGAGTCTCATTAAAATGAAACTGCACGCTTTTGGCAATTAGATGCTCAACCAATTGAATGGATTGCTATAATTGGAAGTAATCGAGAACTGGGAGAGGCGCTGCGAAAGAAACATTCGATACTTAGTTATTATAAGGCAACGTTGTAATTCCTCCCACTCAAAAGAGATAACCTGCGTTTTGTCATTCCATGACTTTGCTTTAGTTCAGTCTGAAATGAAACCTGTTCGTACTCGGATCCCCTAGTAGTGCACTAAAAATGCATTCACTTGAAATGGAATTCCTGGCTCTGTATATTGTAAAACAAAATAATTAATATATCTCTATTATTTATATGTTTTGATTCATTGCTGGTTCCATACCTATCTAATTAACTGCGATTATATTATTTATTTATATTAATATATAAATACAATACTGTCATTTTATACTTTGGGCGGCACAGTAGCGTAGGGATAATTCGACTCTATTACAGTTCTGGGAATAACAGTTCGGAGTTCAATTCTGTTTCCTCTGTATGTAGTCTGTATGTCCTCCACATGGAATGCGTGGGTTTTCACCGACTGCTCTCCTGTCCTCTGACAGTTCAGAGACGAACTCCGGAGAATGATTAGTCCGAAGATGATTAACCATATCACCATATAACAATTACAGTACGGAAACAGGCCACCTTGGCCCTTCTAGTCCGTGCCGAACTCTTACTGTCACCTATTCCCACCGACCAGCACTCAGCCCATAACCCTCCATTCCTTTCCTGCCCATATAACTGTCCAATTGAACTTTAAACCACGACATCGACCCTGCCACAGCCACTTCTGCTGGAAGCTCATTCCACACAGCTACCACTCTCTGAGTAAAGAAGTTCCCCCTCATGTTACCCCAAAACTTTTGTCCTTTAAATCTCAACCCACGTCCTCTTGTTTGAATCTCCCACATTCTCAATAGAAAAGTGCTATCCACCTCAACTCTATCTATCCGCCTCATAATTTTAAATACCTCTATCAAGTCCCCCCTCAACCTTCTACGTTTCAAAGAATAAAGACCCAACTTGTCCAACCTTTCGCTGTAACACAGGTGATGAAACTCAGGTAACATTCTTGTAAATGTTCTCTGTACTCTCTCGAATTTCTTATCATCTTTCCTATTATTCGGTGACGAAAACTGTACACAATACACCAAATTTGGCCTCTACCAATGCCCTGTACAACTTCAACATTACATCCCAATCCTATACTCAATGCTCGGATTTATAAAGGCCAACATACCAAAAGCTTTCTTCACCACCCTATCCACATGAGATTCCACCTTCAGGGATCTATGCAGCATTATTCCTAGATCCCTCTGTTCCACCTCATTCCACAATGCCCTACCATTTACCATGTATTTCCTATTTTGATTAGTCCTAACAAAATATAGCACCTCACATTTATCAGCATTAAACTCCATCCGCCATTTTTCAGCACACTCTTCTAACTAGCCTAAATCTCTTTGCAAGCTTTGAAAACCTACTTTTTTATCCATAACTCTACCTATCTTCGTATCATCTGCATACTTACTCATCCAATTTACCACCGCATCATTCACATAATTAATGTATATGACAAACAACATTGCAACCAGTACAGAACCCTGAGGCACACCACTAGTCACTGACCTCCAATCTGACAAACATCTTTCCACCACTACTCTCTGGCGTCTCCCAACTAGCCACTGTGGAATCGTTTTTACTACTGCAATATTAATACCTAACGATTGGACATTCCTAACACACTTCCGTGTGGAACCTTGTCAACGGCCTTGCTTAAGTCCATATAGACAACATCCACCGCTTGACACTAGTCAACTTTCCTAGTAACCCCTTCAAAAAGTTCAATAAGATTTGTCAAAAATGATCTTCCACGGACAAATCCTTGTTGACTGTTCCCAATCAGAACCTGTCTATCCATATAATTATAAAAACACATCTCTAAGAATACTTTCCGTCAATTTACACACCACTGACGTCAAACTCAGAGGTCGGCAATTGCTAGGTTTACTCTTAGAACCGTTTTTAAACAATGGAACAACATGAGCAATACGCCTATCCTCCGACACCATCCCCGTTTCTAATGACGTATGAAATACTTCTGTCAGAACCCCTGCTATTTCCACAAAAAAAAATTCCCTCAAGGTCCGAGGCAATATCTTATCAGGACTCGGAAACTTATCCACTTTTATATTCCTTAAAAGCGCCAGTACTTCCTCTTCTTTAATCAGCATAGTTACCATAACATCCCTCTCTGTTTCCCTTACCTTACACAATTCAATATCCTTCTCCTTAGTGAATACCAAAGAAAATAAATTGTTCAGAATCTCCTCCATCTCTTTTGGCTCTACTCATAGTTTCCCACTCTGTTTCTCTAAGGGACCAATTTTATCCTTCACTATCGTTTTGCTATTAATATAACTGTAGAAACCTTTGGGATTTATTTTCACCTTACTTACCAAAGCAAAGTCATATCTTCTTTTAGCTTTTTAAATTCATTTCGTAAGATTATTTTTACATTTGTTTTATATCCCTCGAGCAGGATTCTTTTTACTTTCTTTATATTCTTCGAGCAAGATTATTTTTCCATTCTTTATATTCCTCCATTAGTTTCCGGAAAATTCAGGGTTGTCGGTGGTTTCTGGGGTTGCGCAGTTCGAAAGGTTGGAATGGGTTATTCTGTGTTGTACCATGGAATAAACAACTAAATACACCTCGCAAGGAATTAAAACAACATTTACACATGGAGACGTATGGTACGTAAATAGGTGCATAATCGATTGCCAACCAGACAACAATACTTAATATATTTTATTTTTTCTGGAAACACTCATATTCCATTTTGATTTTTTCGCTTCCAAACTGGGAATTTTATTTTAAACTCAATGGCCAATTAGAACGTATTTTCGTAAACTGTTTTTTTTTTATAAATATGGGTTGATCATCATATATTTGGTTAGTAATATCCAAAATTTGGAAAAAGTTCTCTGGACATAATTGATGTTTACAATCTTTACAAAACGTTTCGGAGGTTAATCTGCTTCCAGCAGATACAACTGCAGATCAAAACGAGGTCACAAGGTAAATAGAACAGAAACGCCTCGAGAACAAAACAGCACAGAATAATTAAACAGGCCTCACCCTCTGTCCGTTATAAACTCAATCCATGCTTTTCCCATTGTCTTTCCCACATATTCCCAATAAATGTAACATATCAAAGATTGTACCACTTGCTTTCGTGTGGAAAGCAGTTTACAATTTATATTGCAAATACCAACTACTCGCCAGTCTTTTCGTGGGAAGGAGAGTGGAACATCCTGGGAAATAGGTGATATCAGAAGCGAAGTGTTTATATCCATACTCTGCGACCCTACAGTTCACATCAGGAATTACAGGATCAAATGGCAATGAACTGGTCGAACGCGTGTATGATCGTTAGCTAAGGAAGATATGCTTTCGAATCACAATGACGAGCAAGCCTGCAGCCCGTTCTCACGGAGAAGAATCTTATTATGGGAGAAATATCCCGAAGCCGGCAAAAGCGACTTTGGTGCCTATCAACAGGAAATCGGCTACAAGCTGGCAAAATACTTGACGAATGTTTAATGAGGAGAGGCCGCAGTAGTTTTCAGAAAGATTTCACTTGCCAATAGTTTCGTAAAAACAGTGAGAGATCAAACCATATGATACTGGTTAGTCCAACGCTTTTTCTGCAGCTATGACCCGTATTCAATTCGCACCGTTGCTTGTAAAGTGATTGCACTTTCTCCCCGGACCACCTGGGATTTATGTCGGATGCTCTGGTTTCTTCAAACAGCCCAAAGTCTGGTAGGATTTGATAGGCTGATTGGTCGTTCTAAATTATAGCGTGATTAGGTTTGGTTTAAATCCGGTGATTGTCGGGCTGCGTACCTCGATATGCAGAAAGGGCAAATTCCTCACTGTGTATCCAAACATAAATACATAATCACTCAAGAAAACAAAAAAAAAGTAAATAAATAAGAATCGGTTTACCCTGCAAATCTTTTAGTCGGTGCGAGATCGGCATGAATTTGTATTTTTAAGAAAGTTAGCCAAAGCTAAGGAATGACAGATAATTTCAATTCAATGCTCACGCTATTTGTATTTTTTTGCAGAAGCATTGAAACTGAATACCATGCATGCCGGGAGCTCCTTCAAAACTGCAACAATTGGTTAATCCCTCTCGGCTGAAAAGGTGAAACACAGTTTCTCTGCAACAACATATACGATTACACGTCGCTTATTTTCCCATATTGAAATTAATTTCTGCCCAGTGTTCACAGTGAAGGTGCAGTAGGGTGAGTGTGTTCATAAGCAGAAAAGCTTTGCACCGTGAGGGAGCTATTCTGGCGTTACACTCGCGGAAGTCCAATTCATGCATCATAAATCTGTTAAATGTAGGAAACGGTTGAGTTTGCGACAGGCTTTCGATTTCAAATTTCCTTTTTGATCTTACCGTCTATAATTCTGTACTTCTTGAATGTTGAGCGCCGATTTCATAATATGAACAGAGGGATGCAATGAGAATATGGTCTTCTGAAACGTCTTCTTGAAAATTTCAGAAATTCGCCAGAAAGTACCAGGTCCATGATATTATTCGGACGGAATGCGATACTCCAGAGGGTACAGGTGATTGAGCAGTAAAGCTTGCCTGACTGGAAATGCGAGTGACCGTCGCTTTATAAATCACCTTGGAATGTTCCTGAATAGTCTCATCCTCTTCGGGTAGTTGAGTCATTTTAGCAGTGGCATAATCAGCCGTAGTGTCTGCTGAATTGTTTTAAACGCCCTTACTTACTTATTTGTTTGTATGCTTGGTTACTTCTTTTTTCTTTATTTACAGAACCATCAATCTGTTCGTCTGTGCCATAATTTTTATTTTTTTATTTTTTTTTCTATTTATGTTCTTACCATTCGATTATGTGTTTATATACTTACCTATTTATGTTATTAATTCAGTAAGTGTGTTCTTATCTGTTAATTATCTGATAATTATTTAATTATGTATTATTTATTCCAATGAGGAGGTCGTCTTTGAGTATAAAACCATACCATGTTTACCACAATTTATAATTCATATACGCTCCCTTTTGGGTGTCTGGGAAAAAAAAGTAGTTCTGCTTGGTAGATCAAAGTAGCATGTTTCCTTAACTGTTTACTCAGAATTAACTTGAAGGCATTTTTCAGCTGACCGATAGATTTTTCAATTAAATAAAACACAGTAGAGGAAGAAATGTAAGCTTGCAGCATTTAGATTAAATTAAATGATACGTTCTAAATCGAAGGAAAGTATTCACTTCCAGATTGAGGTCAATTCACCATGATGTACCTTATTTCATTGGGACGCTGTCATTTACTGATCAAACTTGCTCCCCGCTTATTCGCTGCATAGATTAGATTAGATTAGATTTAACGTTATCGTCATTGTGCCGAGTACAGATACAAAGCCAATGAAATGCAGTTAGCATCTGACGAGAAATGCAAAGAATAATGTTACTTACAAAATAATTTTGCATAAAAAGTAAGTGCTACAGCACACAAATATAGAAGTACTGAGACAGTAAAATATGGCTGCAGTACTGCTTAACGCTGTGATGTGAGGTTTAGCAGGGTCACAGCCCAGGGAGGAAGCTCTTCCCGTGCCTGCTTGTGCGGGGGCGGAGGGTACTTCAGCGCCTACCGGAATGGAGGAGAGAAAAAACATCGATGGTTAGGGTGAAATGCTACCTTGATAATCCTTTTCGCCCTGCCCAGGCAGCGTTTATGGTAGATATACTCAATGGTAGGCAATTGGGTGCCGATAATCCGCTGGGCAGTTTTAACCACACGCTGGAGTGCTTTGTGATCCGATATGAGACAATTGCCATACCACACAGAGATAGAGTTGGTGAGTATGCTCTCAACGGTACAGCGGTAAAAGTCCGTCAGTATCCTGGGACAGAGTTGAGCTTTCATGATACTCCGCAGGAAATAAAGGCGCTGTTGTGCCTTTTTGATCAGGATGGAGGAGTTCAGGGACCAGCTGTGATCTTCGGAAATGTGGACACCAAGGAATTTGAAGCTTGATACACGCTCCACTACGGCTCCGATGGGGACGCGAGTATGGCTCCTAGCATGCCTGAAGTCCACAATGTTTTTCTTGGGTCTTCTGGGTATTGAGGGTCAGGATGTTGTCGGCACACCACGCGGCCAGGTGCCGGACGTCGTCCCTGCAGGCCGTCTCGTCGTCCTCTCTGATCAGGCCAACCACCGTGGTGTCTTCAGCGAACTTGATTATGGAGTTCGAACCATGTACAGGAACGCAGTCATATTTGAAAAAGGAGTACTTAAGAGGACTCAGCACACAGCCTTGAGGTACGCCAGTGTTCAAGGTGAGAGTGGAGCAGGACAGGTTGTCTAACGTAACTGATTGTGGTCTGTTAGTCAGAAACTCCAAGGTCCAATTACAGAGGGATGAGCTGATACGAAGCTGGCGAAGTTTGGTGATCAGCTTGGAGGGGATCACAGTATTGAATGCTGAACTAAAGTCACTGAACAGCATTCTGACGAAAGAGTTGGGGCTTTCCAAGTGGGTCAGGGCAGAATGAAGTGCTGTGGAGATGTCGTCCTCTGTTGACCTTTTGGTGCAATAGGCTATTGATGGGGGTCCAGGGTACTGGGCAGACAGGATTTCAGATGTGATAGAAACAGCGTGTCAAATCACTATTCAGTGATGGGGGTGAGTGCTGCTGGTCGGAAGTCATTCAGGCCCGTGGCAGTGGAATGCATTCGGCACTGGCACGATGGTGGCGATCTTGAAGCTTGTGGGTACAACTGACTGGACCAGGAACAGATTAAATATGTCCGTGAAGACCCCGTCCAGCTGCCCTGCACGGACTCTGAGCACACGGCCAGGTATTCCATCAGCACCAGCTGTTTTCCGTACGTTCAACCTGCTCAGTGTAGCTCAAACTTCGGAGGTGGAAATTGAGAGAGGCAGTTCACCAGGTGGGAGATCCGCTTTGAAGATGACCTCGTTGTTTTCTCGGTCAAAGCGTAGAAGTAATTGAGCTCATCAGGGAGGGAAGCAGAGCTGGAAGGGTGCACAGTACTAGGCGGTTTGAAGTCTGTAATGACCTGTATGCCATGCCACATGCGCCGGGGGTCCAAGGAGTTGAAATGTTCCTCGGTTCTCTGTTTATACATTTGTTTAGCCTGAGAGATTTCCCTCCTCAAGTTGGCCCTGGCTGAGCTGTAAGCTTCCCTGTCTCCAGACCTGTAGGCCGAATCTGATGATTATAGATGAAGGGTTACTGACTTGCTCTAATTTAATTCACATATTAAACCTGTTTCCCTGATGTTGAGAGTTCATGGGATGGAATGCTTCCGCAAAACAGAACATGAAGTAGTCACGAGGCGAACTTTAGAAGTTGTTTAGTTTTCATTTTCCAGATCTGCGTGAATTTCTTCTCTACGTGACAAGGATACATGCTATCTGTGTATTAAAGTTGCGCCATCATCGTCTATTGGAGTTATCATAGGATCGAGAGCAACAGAGGGGATACAATATTGGATCTCCTGTTAGGAAACGAGTTAGGACAAGTGACAGAAGTCTGTGTAGGAGAGCTCTTTGGTTCCAGTGATCATAACACCATTAGTTTCAATTTGATCATGGACAAGGATAGATCTGGTCCTAGGGTTGAGGTTCTTAACTGGAAGAAGGCCAAATTTGAAGAAATGAGAAAGGATCTAAAAAGCGTGGATTGGGACAGGTTGCTGTCTGGCAAGGATGTGATCGGTAGGTGGGAAGCCTTCAAAGGAGGAATTTTGAGAGTGCAGAATTTGTATGTTCCTGTCAGGATTAAAGGCAAAGTGAATATGAATAAAGAACCTTGGTTCTCAAGGGATATTGCAACTCTGATAAAGAAGAAGAGGGAGTTGTATGACATGTATAGGAAACAGGGAGTAAATAAGGTGCTTGAGGAGCATAAGAAGTGCAAGAAAATACTTAAGAAAGAAATCAGGAGGGCTAAAAGAAGACATGAGGATGCCTTGGCAATCAAAGTGAAGGATAATCCAAAGAGCTTTTACAGGTATATTAAGAACAAAAGGATTGTAAGGGATAAAATTGGTCCTCTTGAAGATCAGAGTGGTCGGCTATGGACGGAACCAAAGGAAATGGGGCAGATCTAAATTTTTTTTTTTTTTTTGAGTTTGTATTTACTAAGAAAACTGGCATGAAGTCTATGGAATTAAGGGAAATAAGTAGTGAGATCATGGAAACTGTACAGGTCGAAAAGGAGGAGGTCCTTGCTGTCTTGAGGAAAATTAAAGTAGATAAATCCCCGGGACCTGACAGGGTGTTCCCTCGGACGTTGAAGGAGACTAATGTTGAAATTGCAGGGGCCCTGGCTGAAATATTAAAAATGTCGCTGTCTACAGGTGGAGTGCCGGAGGATTGGAGAGCGGCTCATGTTGTTCCGTTGTTTAAAAAAGGATCGAAAAGTAATCAGGGAAATTATAGGCGGGTAACTTTAACGTCGGTAGTAGGTAAGTTATTCGAGCGAGTACTAAGAGACAGAATCCACAAGCATTTGGATAGACAGGGACTTATTAGGGAAAGTCAACATGGCTTTGTGCGTGGTAGGTCATGTTTGACAAATCTATTGGAGTTTTTCGAGGAGGTTACCAGGAAATTCGATGAAGGGAAGGTAGTGGATATTGTCTACATGGACTTCAGTAAGGCCTTTGACAAGGTCCCGCATGGGAGGTTAGTTATAAAATGCAGTCGCTAGGTATACATGGAGAGGGGGTAAATTGGATTAGACATTGGCTGAATGGAAGAAGCCAAAGAGTGGTAGTAGAGAATTGCTTCTCCGAGTGGAGGTCTGTGACGAATGGTGTGCCACAGGGATCAGTGCTGGGTCCATTGTTATTTGTCATCTATATCAATGATCTGGATGATAATGTGGCAAATTGGATCAGCAAGTTGGCTAATGATACAAAGATTGGAGGTGTAGTAGACAGTGAGGAAGGTTTTCAGAGCCTGCAGTGGGACTTGGAGCAGCTGGGAAAATGGGCTGAAAAATGGCAGACGGAGTTTAATACAGACAAGTGTGAGGTATTGCACGTTGGAAGGACAAACCAAGGTAGAACATATAGGGTTAATGGTAAGGCACTGAGGAGTGCAGTGGAACAGAAGGATCTGGGAATACAGATACAAAATTACCTAAAAGTAGCGTCACAGGTAGATAGGGTCGTAAAGAGAGTGTTTGGTACATTGGCTTTATTAATCAAAGTATTGAGTATAAGAGCTGGAATGTTATGATGAGGCTGTATAAGGCATTGGTGAGGCCAAATCTGGAGTATTGTGTTCAGTTTTGGTCACCAAATTACAGGAAGGATATAAATAAGTTTGAAAGAGTGCAGAGAAGGTTTACAATGATGTTGCTGGGACTTGAGAAACTCCATTACAGAGAAAGGTTGAATAGGTTAGGCCTTTATTCCCTGGAGCGTGGAAGATTGAGGGGAGATTTAATAGAGGTATATAAAATTATGATAGGTATGGATAGATTGAATGCAAGCAGGCGTTTTCCACTGAGGCAAGGGGATAAAAAAAAAAAACAGAGGACATGGGTTAAGGGTGAGGGGAGAAATTTAAACGGAACATTAGGTGGGGGCTTCTTCACACAGAGACTGGTGGGAGTATGGAATGAGCTTCCAGACGAGGTGGTAAATGCTGGTTCTTTTTTAACATTTAAGAAGAAATTGGACAGGTACATGGATAGGAGGTGTATGGAGTGATTTGGTCCGTGTGCAGGTCAGTGGGATTATGCAGAAAATGGTTCGGCACAGCCAAGAAGGGCCAAAAGGCCTGTTTCTGTGCAGTAGTGTCTATGGTGTCTATGATTTCTATGGTTTAACAAATACTTCTGCGAAAACATTCTCACAAGGCCAACAATCATTAGATTAATTTCAGTTTTATTAGCTAATCCACTGTTTATGTAGAATGTCTGCGAGATGGCTTTTTAGAACATCTTGTTGTTGAGCCTACTAGGGGATCGGCTGTACTGGATTTGATTTTGTGTAATGAACCGGAGGTGATTGGAGAGATTGCGGTGAAGGAACCGTTAGGAGGTAGTGATCATAACATGATTGAGTTCACTGTGAAATTAGAAAAAGAGAAGCCGAAATCTGATGTGTCGGTATTTCAGTGGAGTAAAATAAATTACAGTGGCATGAGAGAGGAACTGGCCAAAGTTGACTGGAAAGGGACATTGGCGGGAAAGACAGCAGAGCAGCAGTGGCTGGAGTTTATGCGAGAAATAAGGAATGTGCAAGACTGGTATATTCCAAAAAAGAAGAAATTTTTCAGTGAAAAAAGGTTGCATCCGTGGTTGACAAGAGAAGTCAAAGCCAAAGTTAAAGCAAAAGAGAGGGCATACAAGGAAGCAAAAATTAGAGGGAAGAGAGAGGATTGGGAAGTTTATAAAACCTTACAAAAGGAAACCAAGAAGGTCATTAAGAGAGAAAAGATTAACTATGAAAGGAAGCTAGCAAATAATATTGAAGAGGACACTAAAAGCTTTTTCAAGTATATAAAGAGTAAAATACAGGTGAGGGTAGATATAGGACCGATAGAAACTGATGCTGGAGAAATTGTAATGGGAAATGAGGATATGGCAGAGGAACTGAACAAGTATTTTGCATCAGTCTTCACTGAGGAAGACAGCAGTATACCGGACACTCGAAGGTGGCAGGGAAGAGAAGTGTGCGCAGTCACAATTACGACAGAGAAAGTACTCAGGAAGCTGAATAGGCTAAAGGCAGATAAATCTCCTGGACCAGATGGAATGCACCCTCATGTTCTGAAGGAAATAGCTGTGGAGATTGTGGAGGCATTAGCCATGATCTTTCAAAAGTCGACAAATTCTGGCATGGTTTCGGAGGACTGGAAGATTGCAAATGTCACTCCGCTATTTAAGAAGGGGGAAAGGAAGTAAAAGGAAATTATAGCCCTGTCAGCTTGACATCCGTGGTTGGGAAGTTGTTGGAGTCGATTGTCAAGGATAAGGTTACAGAGTACCTGGAGGCATATGACAAGATAGGCAGAACTCAGCATGGATTCCTTAAAGGAAAATCCTGCCTGACAAACCTATTACAATTGTCTGAGGTAATTACCAGTAGGCTATACAAGGGAGATGCAGTGGATGTTGTATATTTGGATTTCAGAAGGCCTTTGACAAGGTGCCACACATGAGGCTACTTAACAAAATAAGAGCCCATGGAATTACGGGAACGTTACATACGTGGATAGAGCGTTGGCTGATTGGCAGGAAACAGACAGTGGGAATATAGGGATCCTATTCTGGCTGGCTGCTGGTTACCAGTGGTTTTCCACAGGGATCAGTGTTGCGGCCGCAACACTGGAATACATGGCTTTGTGGCTAAGTTTGCTGACTATACGAAGATAGTTGGAGGGGCCGGTAGTGCTGAGGAAATGGAGAGTCTGCAGAGAGACTTGGATAGATTGGAAAAATGGGCAGAGAAGTGACAAATGAAGTACAATCTTGGAAAGTGTATTGTTATGCACTTTGGCAGAAAAAAAAAATAAACGGGAGACTATTATTTAAATGGGGAAATAATTCAAAGTTCTGAGATGTAACGGGAATTGGGAGTCCTCGTTCAGGATACCCTCAAAGTTAACCTCCAGGTTGAGTCAGTAGTGAAGAAGGCGAATGCAATGTTGGCATTCATTTCTCGAGGAATAGAGTATAGGAGCAGGGATGTGATGTTGAGGCTCTATAAGGCGCTGGTGAGACCTCACTTGGAGTACTGTGAGCAGTTTTGGTCTCCTTATTTAAGAAAGGATGTGCTGATGTTGGAGAGGGTACAGAGAAGATTCACTGGAATGATTCCGGGAATGAGAGGGTTAACATGTGAGGAGCGCGTGTCCGCTCTTGGACTGTATTCCTTGGAGTTTTGAAGAATGAGGGGAGACCTCATAGAAACATTTCGAATGTTAAAAGGCATGGACCGAGTGGATGTGGCAAAGTTGTTTCCCATGATGGGGGAGTCTAGTACGAGAGGGCATGATTTAAGGATTGAAGGGCGCCCTTTCAGCACAGAAATACGAAGAATTTTTTTTTTAGTCTGAGGGTGGTGAATCTATGGAATTTGTTGCCACGGGCAGCAGTGGAGACCAAGTCATTGGGTGTATTTAAGGCAGAGATTGATAGGTATCTGAGTAGCCAGGGCGTCGAAGGTTATGGTGAGAAGGCAGGGGAGTGGGACTAAATAGGAGAAAATGGATCAGCTCATGATAAAATGGCAAGTAGACTCGATAGGCCGAATGGCCTACTTCTGCTCCTTTGTCTTATGGTCCATTGGTCTTATGCTGCAGAGCTCTTGAAGAAATATCTTTCAGGCTGAGGTGTCCGTTGCACTGTGGTCACTCGCTCTGAATATACAATGGTTTGTAACAGATTGGAACAGATTATCAGGAATATGATGAAGAGCATGAACTATTCTTCGCACTGCACAGATGCTGTCTGACCTTGCGGATGTTTGTTTCAACTTCACTTTCCTTTCTGATACTGAGGACATGGTATGCTGTTTTTTGCAAGAGGTTTACATTGAAGTCTACAGCGCCACTAACGTTGAACGTGTTGTATTAAACGTCACAATGCAGTGCCCTTGAACGGGATCCTATTTGAAGATGCACAAAGAGTCAAACACATAGAATTACTAGAATTCATGATAAAGAATGTCCCTCAGAACATACCGTTTGTCACTTCACAAGAACAGATTCATCCCATTCCCTTCGATTTCTGTTCATTTTGACATCATATGCACAGTATGAAGATCGGCGTTCATTCAATAAATTATTTTAAATTCAGGTGAGAAAGATTATGCGTCAGAATATGATGGCATGTGACAGATTGTAACTTAAGGCGAGGTGGAGTGCACTTTGCAAGTACATTTATTCGAGAGCGTCGCAGTTTGAAAACATCATCTGTTTAAATGTTCCTGATAGACATACAATCGAGAATTGGCTTCAGTAGAATTGAAATGCATTTATCCACTGTGCCTCTCTTAGTGGGGATTTTCTTTACTTCCGATACAACATTTTATGATAATTTAAAGCAAATCGGTTGTATCCTTGCCGATTACGAACGACACACACAACGGCCCAAGGCCAAGTCCTTGCATTCCGGTGTTCCCAAAATGCTAGACTTGCTGTTTAATAACTGGGATTTGAGAGTCATTAATCAAAACATGTAACATCCACTGGGATGGTACGACATCATACCCCGGTGAACAGTCGCAAGATACAAGATGTCGTTCTGTTTTTATTTGTTTATTTCCGAGTCTCAACCTCAGACAACAGGTGCGTGACAAATTCATTTTAATTCGGCGGGAAATTTGCTACTTAGTCTCAACATTCTGGGCAAAGAGATATTGTTTTATAACCTGACATTTCTCACTACGTATATCCATCGATCCTTTGTATCGATGAGCTTGATCATCTGGAGTTTGCAGCCCAGGTTTTACGAGAGAAAAGCCCTTCATTAATTAGGAGAATTGTGTTTGTCTGCAATGAACAGTCCGAATGAGGAAATTACTTAATCTTTGCTGCCATGTGGTGCAATATTTTTTCTTTGTTCCTGACGATTCCACATGAAACGCAATGCCTCCCTCAGTGCCTATATGCAAACAATCACCACTTCCATCCGCCTAAGTAATTGTTAATTTATTCAGAGAAACGCTACTTTCACAGGCTGCAGGTGAATACATCAAAATACCGTGCGCCGTGTTGAGTGTTCATTTCTGCTTTTCTGATTAATTCTGGCGTAACTACATTCCTGCAGAAATCCACAACAGAGAAGAGTAACGACTGTTACTGCATATTTTGCTGCACCAATGTTTCGTTACGCTCCCATTTATTCTGCTTGCACCCTCTGCCTCGATGAGCAAGCGCAATTTATGGACAGTCTTCTCCACTAGAATGGCCGGCTGCCACACATTCCTTCCCCTTTGATTGGCTGTCTTCATGACAGCTCACAAATTATTTGACTTCTCTGTTCTGCACTTCGGCGATTGCCTCGGCAACGTTTAATTTCCTGCACTGCGTTTGAACGCCTTTTTTCTATTGTGTCTTTGGAGATTTAAACCCTGCGTTGCCTATTGTGATTGGTCGGTTTGACCAAGTTATTTGTACTCATTCTCTGGGAATGAGTCTGCACTCTGTAGCCACGAGAGTAGAGGCTCAAACAGAGTATTTATGAAGAAATGTCTCACGCCGGTCCTCCTTATTGTGTTTCTTCTGGGTAAGATGTTCTTTCACTGTAATATTCCAGACCTCCCTAATTCTCTGTAAACACGTTTTATTTTCCATTTAAGTAACCATGTTGTTCGAAGTAGAGCTTATGATCTATTGTTTATCTTACTGTTAGACTGGACCCTTCAAAACTCGGTGGAACAGTGAGTGGATGCAATGACGATCGAAGAAGAAAATAATATTACCCTAAGCTGCACGTTGCTAACAAGCGATGCATTCCCGAACGTTTTCTGGTATAGGTAGCGCCGCAGAGAACGACCATAGTATTTGATTTGGATCATTACTCGGACAGTACACCATAATGCAGATGTAACCGACCGATTACTTCCTTTCTGTGATAACAGTAAAAAAAATATATACCGAACTGTCGATTAAGAACACCATCATCTCCGATTCAGCCACGTACGTCTGCGCGATGAGCACACGGCATTGAAAAAAAAATAATTATCTCGAACAAAACCCCACTTTTACAGTTTCCTCGAGAGCGCGACAGAGGGCGAAGAAATTAAAGGGATCATAAATGTTAACTGAAGTGTAAATGCTCAGTACAATGTTTCCATATAATGTCATAGCGAGCTTCTATCACAAGTGACATATCCACTTTGCATTTGCAATGGATGTTTGTGTTCTTTGATCAGTGATTCCTATTTGTTACTTAATTTCTCTAAATGTTCAACCTTTCACATGGGAAGCTGACACAGTTATCAATCCGGATACATGAATCATTTTAAGTTTTCCTTTGACGTAGATAGGGACCAAACGTTGGCATAAGAATTGCACATGTCCAAATCAACATTGCAGTTCAAAACTCCGTCGTTTAGTGAGATCACTCACGAACAATTATTTGGCTTTTGATTTCAGTCAAAGATTTATTCGCACTTTGCTGGAATGTTGTGGTTAATGTCGTTGATTTTTATTACCACACGAGAGGGTTATTAATTTTTACCTGTAAAAAGAACTCGGCGAATCCAAGTACACAGCGGCAGATTGTTTCCACCAGAAACTGGTGTGTAATTGGATTCGCCGAGATTTTTCTTTCAGAAGTTAGAACTACGGTAATAGCGATTCACAATCCATTGCGTTTACCCACAGTTCATGTTCGTTCTCGTGTAACTAAGGTAAAGGTCGCAATATATTTGGACTGACCACATCTGTACAGAGCGATCTGGGAATACAAATACAAAATTCCCTAAAAGTGGCGTCACAGATACATAGAGTCGTAAAGAGAGCTTTTGGTACATTGGCCTTTATTAATCAAAGTATTGAGGATAAGAGGTGGAATGTTATGATGAGGTTGTATAAGGCATTGGTGAGGCTGAATCTGGCACAGGTCAAACCTGTACACCTGATGCTCTCATACCTCACCTATGTTGCACCTCGTCTAAGCATTGTTATTGAGTTAGTATCTAGTGTGGCTGTATGTGATTGTTCCACGCAATAGAATCGAGGGAGCTGAAAGGGGGCATGCATTTTTTTTTTTGCATTTCTCTTGCATCAGAGTATTACTCCGACTGGTGGCAAAGAGAAACCCCATCAAATGCCAATTTCCCTGTATCAATTTATATATCTCTAAACTCGACAAGAATTTCATTTACTAAAAAGTTCCAGATTTCCGTTGAAATGGTGCAGTTCTGACTGCCACTATACTTGGATTCAGGGAGTTTGCGGACATGGAGGTACAAGACAGGATCGTGCCCTCTTGAACTTTTAACTCCACGCTCTCATAAACACAAATACAATGCAAAGCAGATTTGGTTGTTAGCGCCGCTACTTCTTGGAACATTCTTGCTGTAATCCAATGCAGAGGTGCAGGGGAACGGATTATACCGTGAACATATGGGTATATAATAATTGGTTAAAATCAGACCGCCCTATTATAATAACTGAATTGCAGAGGTAGTGGAGTACAAGAGCGGGATAAACAGCAGAATAATATTCTCCCAATTATCTCAATTTTGGGTTGATGGCAGTTTTTCACTACCAGTTCAAAAGTGGACAGCTTATTCTGACACCACTAGGTAGTGATCAGAATTGGCTAATCTTCTTCAACCCATGATGTTCTCATACTCGGGAATTGCTTTTCCGGTGTCTACTGGGTGATCAGGGTAAATCTACTAAATATGTCGTCGCCATGTGCATGCAATTCTTGTTTTGGAGGAGCAGACAATGAAATAATAAATAAATAAATAAATAAATTGACCCTGAAGGACATTTCACTCATGCGTTCCTACTGGATTCTCAGGCAATTCATGAGTTTTCACTCTCCCTGGATGCTACTCAACAACAACAACAACAACAACAGCGACGACGACGGCGCCAATACAATGAATGTGTTTTTTTTTAGGAGATACAGATTACAATTTTAATGCTGAAGACGTAGGGAGAGATTACTCGATAGTTGTGAAGGAAAACACCAACATAAAATGTTCCACGTTATGTTGTTTCTGTCCACACTATAAAGATAATTAATGCTGATCCAATGTGTTACAAGGAGTCTGCTCACTTTTTTTTTACGGAATTAGAGACACTGAAGCAGTTCGATAGTTCATAAGCTTTAAAGTGAATAGTGTTAATGGAAAAATAAACAATTGGCGTGTTAATTAAAAATCACAAATGGGAAACAGGACTACACTGCGGCTGAAAAGGAAATCTAAATATTATAAGAATATCGTTTGTTGTCAGAGTCAGTTGACTCGAAAATCCAATTTCTCAGGGAAGGCCGAAACCAAACAGGCAGCGAAGTGTTGCTCTGGTCTGTCCAAGTCTCGGTAAGCACTACGTCGACTAGTATGGAGTTAAATACTATCACGATTAAATAATAATGTAGAGTAATCCAGTGGCTGTGCCCCTTGATAATCAGTAATACTACTGTTTACGTACTGTAGGGGCGGGGAGGGGGGCAGCTTATCTGGGGGAAGTAACAGTGGCCGTGCCTCCGGCATAGAGTCCGGCCCTGTAGGTCAGAAGGGTAGGGAAAGGAAGAGGAGGGCAGTAGTAATAGGGGACTCTGTAGGTAGGGGGCCAGATAGGATATTCTGTGGACGCAATCAGGAGACAGGGATGGTAGTTTTCCTCCCTGGCGCCAGGGTCCATGATGTTTCTGATAGCGTCCAAGATATCCTGAAGTGAGAGGGTGAGGAGCCAGAGGTCCTGGCACATATAGGTACCAATAACATAGGTAGTAAAAGGGAAGGTGTTCTGAAAGGAGAATATAGGGAGTTAGGAAGGGAGTTCAGAAGAAGGACCGCAAAGGTAGAAATCTCGGGATTACTGCCTGTGCCACACGACCGTGAGAGTATAGAAACATAGAAACATAGAAACATAGAAACATAGAAAATAGGTGCAGGAGTAGGCCATTTGGCCCTTCGAGCCTGCACCGCCATTTATTATGATCATGGCTGATCATCCAACTCAGAACCCAGCCTTCCCTCCATACCCCCTGACCCCTGTAGCCACAAGGGCCATATCTAACTTCCTTTTAAACATAGCTAATGAACTGGCCTCAACAGTTTGCTGTGGCAGAGAATTCCACAGATTCACCACTCTCTGTGTGAAGAAGTTTTTCCTAACCTCGGTCCTAAAAGGCTTCCCCTCTATCCTCAAACTGTGACCCCTCGTTCTAGACCTCCCCAACATCGGGAACAATCTTCCCGCATCTAGCCTGTCCAATCCCTTTAGGATCTTATACGTTTTAATCAGATCCCCCCTCAATCTTCTAAATTCCAACGAGTACAAGCCCAGTTCATCCAGTCTTTCTTCATATGAAAGACCTGCCATCCCAGGAATCAATCTGGTGAACCTTCTTTGTACTCCCTCTATGGCAAAGATGTCTTTCCTCAGATTAGGGGACGAAAACTGCACACAATACTCCAGGTGTGGTCTCACCAAGGCCTTGTACAACTGCAGTAGTACCTCCCTGCTCCTGTACTCGAATCCTCTCGCTATAAATGCCAGCATACCGTTCGCCTTTTTCACCGCCTGCTGTACCTGCATGCCCACTTTCAATGACTGGTGTATAATGACACCCAGGTCTCGTTGCACCTCCCCTTTTCCTAATCGGCCACCATTCAGATAATAATCTGTTTTCCTATTTTTGCCACCAAAATGGATAACTTCACATTTATCCACATTAAATTGCATCTGCCATGAGTTTGCCCACTCACCCAACCTATCCAAGTCACCCTGCATCCTCTTAGCATCCTCCTCACTGCTAACACTGCCACCCAGCTTTGTGTCATCCGCGAACTTGGAGATGCTGCATTTAATTCCCTCATCCAAGTCATTAATATATATTGTAAACAACTGGGGTCCCAGCGCTGAGCCTTGCGGTACCCCACTAGTCACCGCCTGCCATTCTGAAAAGGTCCCGTTTATTCCCACTCTTTGCTTCCTGTCTGCTAACCAATTCTCCACCCACACCAATACCTTACCCCCAATACCGTGTGCTTTAAGTTTGCACACTAATCTCCTATGTGGGACCTTGTCAAAAGCCTTTTGAAAATCCAAATATACCACATCCACTGGTTCTCCCCTATCCACTCTACTAGTTACATCCTCAAAAAATTCTTTGAGATTCGTCAGACATGATTTTCCTTTCACAAATCCATGCTGACTTTGTCCGATCATTTCACCGCTTTCCAAATGTGCTGTTATCACATCCTTGATAACTGACTCCAGCAGTTTCCCCACCACCGACGTTAGGCTAACCGGCCTATAATTCCCCGGTTTCTCTCTCCCTCCTTTTTTAAAAAGTGGGGTTACATTAGCCACCCTCCGATCCTCAGGAACTAGTCCAGAATCTAACGAGTTTTGAAAAATTATCACTAATGCATCCACTATTTCTTGGGCCACTTCCTTAAGCACTCTGGGATGCAGACCATCTGGCCCTGGGGATTTATCTGCCTTCAATCCCTTCAATTTACCTAACACCACTTCCCTACTAACATGTATTTCGCTCAGTTCCTCCATCTCACTGGACCCTCTGTCCCTTACTATTTCTGGAAGATTATTTATGTCCTCCTTAGTGAAGACAGAACCAAAGTAATTATTCAATTGGTCTGCCATGTCCTTGCTCCCCATAATCAATTCACCTGTTTCTGTTTGCAGGGGCCTACATTTGTCTTTATCAGTCTTTTCCTTTTTACATATCTATAAAAGCTTTTACAGTCTGTTTTTATGTTCTCTGCCAGTTTTCTCTCATAATCTTTTTTCCCCTTCCTAATTAAGCCCTTTGTCCTCCTCTGCTGAACTCTGAATTTCTCCCAGTCCTCAGGTGAGCCACTTTCTCTGGCTAATTTGTATGCTACTTCTTTGGAATTGATACTATCCCTAATTTCTCTTGTCAGCCACGGGTGCACTACCTTCCTTGATTTATTCTTTTGCCAAACTGGGATGAACAATTGTTGTAGTTCATCCATGCAACCTTTAAATGCCTGCCATTGCATATCCACCGTCAATCCTTGAAGTGTCGTTTGCCAGTCTATCTTAGCTAATTCATGTCTATACCTTCAAAGTTACCCCTCTTTAAGTTCAGAACCTTTGTTTCTGAATTAACTACGTCACTCTCATGAATGGAATAAGGTGGATGATAAATGCATGTCTGAGGGATGGGAGCAAGATGAAGGGATTCAAGTTTCTGTATCATTGGGACCTCTTTTGGCGCAGGTGTGACCTGTATAAAAAGGACGGGTTGCACTTGAATCCTTGGGGGACCAAAATCCTGGCGGGGAGATTTGTGAAGACTACTGGGGAGACTTGAAACTAGAATGGTTGGGGGGTGGGAATCAAATTGAGCACACTAGGAGACAGGAGGTTAGTTCACAAATAGAGTAAGCTAGTAGGCAGTGTGAGGGAGGATAGGCAGGGGACAGACAACGTGAGCCCTCAGACCGAAGATGTAGGGGAGAAGGAAGAAAAAGATAACAAAATTGTTTGCACCATTAGGGATAAACAGAGAGTAAGAGGTGGAGAATTTCTTAAATGATTGTATTTTAATGCTGGGAGCATTGTTAGAAAGGTGAATGGGCTAGAGCATGGACTGATACCTGGAAATATGATGTTGCAGCTATTAGTGAAACATAGTTGCAGGAGGGGTGTGATTGGCAACTAAAAATTCCTGGATTTCGTTGCTTCAGGTGTGATAGAATCGGAGGGGTAAGAGGGGGATGTGTTGCATTGCTTGTTAAAGAAAATATTACAGCGGTGCTTTGGCAGGATAGATTAGAGGACTCGTCTAGGGAGGCAATTTGGGTGGAATTGAGGAATGGGAAAGGTGTAATACGCTTATAGGGGTGTATTATAGACCAGCTAATGGGGAGCGAGAATTGGAAGAGCAAATTTATAAGGAAATACAGATATTTGTAGTAAGCACAAGGTGGTAATTGTGGGCGATTTTAATTTTCCACACATAGACTGGGAAACCCATTCTGTAACAGGGATAGATAGTTTTGAGTTTGTAAAATGTGCGCAAGGTAGATTTTTGTGGCAATACATAGAGGACCAACTGGAGAAGGGGCAGTGTTGGATTTCCTGTTACGGAATGAGACAGGTCAGGTGACGGAGGTATGTGTTGGGGAGCACTTTGGGTTCAGTGATCACAATGCCATTAGTTTCAATAGATTATGGAGAAAGATAGGACTCGACACAGGGTTGAGATTTTTGATTGGAGAAAGGCTAACTTTGAGGAGATGCGAATTGATTTAGAAGGAGTGGATTGGGACAATTTGTTTTATGGGAAGGATGTAATAGAGAAATGGAGGAAACTTAAAGGTGAAAATTTGAGGGTACAAAATCTTTACCTTCCTGTTAGGTTGAAAGGAATGTTTAAAAGTTTGAGGGAACCATGGTTTTCAAGAGATATTGGAAACTTGGTTCAGAAAAAGAGAGAAATCTACAATAAATAGCGGCAACTTGGAATAAATGACGTGCTCGAGAAATGTGAAGAATGTATAAATAATCTTAATAAAAAAAATAGAAAAGCTAAAAGAAGATATGAGGTTGTTGTGGCAAGTAAGGTGAAAATAAATCCGAGGGGATTCTACAGTTATATTAATACCAAAAGGACAGTGATGGATCAAGTTGGTCCCTTGCAGAATCAGGGTGGACGGCTATGTGCGGAGCCAAAAGAAATGGGGGCGATTTTGAAAAATTTATTCTATTCGGTGTTCACGAAGGAGAAAGATATTAAATTGTGTAATGTACTCGAACAAGTAAGGTAGTTATGGAAACTATGACGATTACAGAAGAGGAAGTACTGGCGGTTTTACGTAATATAAAAGTGGATAAGTCTCCGGGTCCTGACAGGTTATTGCTTTGGAACTTCAGGGAACTTAGTGTGGAAATAGGGGCTGTGACAGAAATATTTGAAATGTCATTAGAAACGGGGATGGTGCCGGAGGATTGGTGCATTGCTCATGTTGTTCCATTGTTTAAAAAGGGTTCTAAGAGTAAACCTTGCAATTATCGGCCTGTGAGTTTGACGTCAGTTCTGGGTAAATTGATCGAAATTATTCTTGGAGATGGTATATATAAATATCTGGATAGACGGGGTCTGATTAGCAACAGTCAACGTGGATTTGTGCGTGGACGGGCATGTTTGACAAATTTTATTGGATTTTTTGAAGAGGTTACTCGGAAATTTGACGAGGGAAAGCGGTGGATGTTGTCTAAAATGACTTCAGTAAGACCGTTGACAAGGTTCGACACGGAAGGTTAGTTAGGAAGGTTCAATCGTTCGGTATTAATATTGAAGTAGCAAAATGGATTTGGCAGTGGCTAGATGGGAGACGCCAGAGAGTAGTGGTGGATAACTGTTGGTCAGATTGTAGGCCAGTGACTAGTGGTGTGCCTCAGGGATCTATACTGGGTCCAATGTTGTTTGGAATACATATTAATGATCTGGATAATGGGGTGGTAAATTGGATGAGTAAGTATGCAGATGATACTAAGGTAGGCGGAGTTGTGGATAATGACGTAGGTTTTCAAAGCTTGCAGAGATATTTAGGCCAGTTAAAAGAGTGGGCTGAAAGATGGCCGATGGAGTTTAATGCTGATAAATATGAGGTGCTGCATTTTGGTAGGGCTAATCAAAATAGGACACACGTGGTAAGTGGTAGGGTATTTGAAGAATGCAGTAAAACAGAGGATCATGGATTAATGGTGCATAGTTCTCTGAAGTTGGAACCTCCTGTGGATAGGGTGGTGAAGAAAGCTTTTAGTATGCTGGCCTTTAAAATCAGAGCATTGAATATCGGAGTTGGGATGTAATATTGCAATTGTACAAAGCATTTTAAGGCCAGATTTGGAGTATTGCCACAGTTTTGGTCACCGAATTATAGAAAAGTTGTCAACGATATTGGAATGTACAGAAAAGATTTACTAGAATGTTACCTGGGTTTCATCCCATAAGTTACAGAGAAAGGTTGAACAAGTTGGGACTTCATTCTTTGGAACAGAGAAGGTTGAGGGGGGTCTTGGTAGAGATATTTATAATTATGAGGGGGTTAGATGGAGTAAACGTGGATAGGCTTTTGTTCCATTGAGAGTCGGGAAGATTTAAACAAGAGGACATGAGTTCAGAGTTAAACAGCAAAAGTTTACGGGTAACATGAGTGCGAACTTCTTTACTCAGAGAGTGGTAGCTGTGTGAAACGAGCTTCCAGGTGACGCGGTTGGGGCTGGTTAGATGTTGTCATTTAAAGTTAAATTGGATATCTATATGGACAGGAAAAGAATGGAGGTTATCGGCTGCATGCGGGTCGGTGGTACTAGGTGAGATTAAGAGTTTGGCACGGACTAGAAGGGCCGAGATTGCCTTCTTCCGTGTTTTCATTTTCATATGGTTATATGATTAATAAGTAGCTGACACCTACAAATTCACAAGTGCAATTGCCGTATCTACTGCGTGGCCAAATCCGTGGTTCTGACAAACCCAATTGAAAAATGGAGATAACAGAGATGAGAGCTGAAATTTCAAAGTTTAAAGCAAATATATTATCAAATTGCGCACATGCCTCACATTTCTCCTTGAGATTCTGATGTGCAATTTGCATATTTGAGTCATCAGTGCATTGCAATGCATAATAATTAAGATGCATTGCAATAAAAAGTGTATATATAACAAACAATAAATTAGCAGTGCAAGTGTTGATGTAAAACGATATTCATTGAACAGGTTACCCGTTAATTCCATGTTTGAAAAGAAAACTTAATAATAAACCGCAACAGAAGAATCTACGCCGCAAAGCTGCCAGCAACTGAAATATATTTTATTCTTTATTTTGAGACTATTTTGCGTGCAACCATTCACTAGAATAAGTATTAAGCCAGTGTATTAAGCATTGGCGGTTTACGGACTTGCGTAACTGCAATATGGTCATGATTAACGCCATGTTCATTTGTTCTATAACTGTTTGTTCCGAAACTGAAATGTAAAGTTTGTGGTTTACACCCTAAATATTTGTACAAAAAAGTAGAAACTTCTAGCAGCCTGCCACCAAATCTGTTGGTACAATAAATATGCTTTGTACAATACCGAAATTTACGCCGCAGGCATCAAATGCCAATGAACTGTTCAAACGCGTGAACAATTGTAGCTATGAAAAAATTTGCTTTCGAAACCCAATAATGACAAGCCAGGAGCCTGTTTTCGTGTAGAGGAATTTTATAGTGGGAGAAATATCCCGAAGCCGACTGAAGTTACTGCTGTGGGGATGGCCCGGAAATCGGCTACAAACTTCCAAAATAGATAGTGAGTGATAAACGAGGAGCGGCCGCATAGTTTTGGGAAAGAATTCAGTTGCCACAAGTATCATAAAAAAGGGGGAGTTGAAACAGTCATACAGCAGCGTACTGGTTAGCACAACGATTTACTGTACCTGTGGCTAGTATTCAATTAACACCACTGCTTGAGAAGAGATTAATCTTTCTCCCCGGAAAACATGGGATTTATTTCGGGTGTTATGGTTTCCTCCAACAGCCCAAGGTCTGGCATGTTTTCATAGGCTGATGCGTTATTGTAAATTGTAAGCTAATAATGGCTAGGACTGAACCCGGGTATTGCCAGGCTTCGTGCCTCGAAGTCCACGAGGGGCAAGTTTCTCACAGTATCTCAAGAAATTTATAAGTAATCAAAAAAACAAATAAACAAGTAAGTAAATAAATAAGAATCGTTATGCCCTGCAAATCATATGCTCGTTGCGAAGTCAGGATGATTTTTTATTCTTAAACAATTTATCCAACGTTAATGGATGACAGATAAATTCAATTAAATGTCCACACTATTTGTATTTTTGCAGAACTGATTACACTGATTAGAATGCATGCCGGGAGCTCATTCAAACCTGCATGTAATCGTTAATCCTTCTCCTGTAAAAAAGTGAAATAAAATATCACTACAACAACATATTCGACTACACGTCCTTTATGTTGCCATATTTGAATTCATTTCGGCCCAGTGTTCATAGTGAAGGTTCAGGAGGGTAAGTGTGTTCAGAAGAATAAATGGATTCCACCTTCGTTGTGCAATTCTTCCATTACACTCGCGACTCACCAAGTCATACGCCGTAAATCCGATGACAGCAGGAAACGGCTGAGTTTATGTCGGGCCTTCTATTTCAAATTTCCTTTTTGATCCAAAATTCTATATTTCTGTACGTCTGGAATGTTGAGTGCCGATTTCATAATGTGAAGAAACGGATGCAATGAGAACATTGCGGTTTGAAACATCATTTTGAAAAAGTCAGTAATGCAGCACAAAATGCCAGTTACACAATATTATTCGGAAGGAGTGTGATGCTCCATAGGTTACAAGTGTTTGAACAGTAAAGGTCGCTTGACTGGAGGTGTGAGTTGAATTAAGCTGTTGAATTAAGAAACGCTCGGAATGCTCCTCAATAGTCTCACCGTCTAAGGGTAGTTGAGTCATTTTTGCAGTGTCATCAGGAGACGCAGTATCAGGCGAATTGTTTTAAATGCCATAACTTATTTATTTTTTTGCCTGCTTGTTGATTTATCCTTATCTCTTTATCTACAGAACTATGTATATCTTTCTGCTATAATTTGTGTATATATATATATATTTATTTATTCATTCATTCATTCATTCATTCATACATTTGTTTGTTTGTTTGCTTTTTATTTATATATTTACCTCCCATTCCATAAGACCATAAGACCATAAGACAAAGGAGCAGAAGTCGGCCATTCGGCCCACCAAGTCTGCTCCGCCATTTTATCATGAGCTGATCTATTCTCCCATTTAGTCCCATTCCCCCGCTTTCTGACCATAACCTTTGAGGCCCTGGCTACTCAGATACCTATCAATCTCTGCCTTAAATACACCCAATGACTTGGCGTCCACTGCTGCCCGTTACAACAATTTCCATAGATTCACCACCGTCTGACTAAAAAAATTCTTGGCATTTCTGTTCTGAATGGGCGCCCTTCAATCCTTAAGTCATGTCCTCTCGTACTAGACACCCCCATCATGGGAAACTATTTTTCCGCATCCACTCTGTCCATGTCTTTCAACATTCGAAATGTTTCTATGACGTCTCCCCTCATTCGTCTAAACTCCAGGGAATGCAGTCTTAAGAGCGGACAAACGTTCCTCTTATGTTAACCCTCTCATTCGCTGAATCATTCTAGTCAATCTTCTCTGTACCCTCTCCAACGACAGCACATACTTTCTTGAATAAGGAGACAAAAATTGTCCACAGTGCTACAAGTGCGGTCTCACCAGCGCCTTATAGAGCCTCAAAATCACATCCCTGCTGCTATACTCCATTGCTCTGGAAATGAATGCCAACATTGCATTCGCCTTCTTCACTACCGACTCAGCCTGGAGGGTAACCTTAAGGGTATCCTGTACGAGGACTCCCAAGTCCCGTTGCATCTCAGAACCTTGAATTCTTTCCCCATTTAAATAATAGTCTGCCCGTTTATTTCTTCTGCCAAAGTGCATAACCATACACTTTCCAACATTGTATTTCATTTGCCAATTCTTTGTCTATTCTTCCAACCTATTCAAGTCTCTCTGCAGTCTCTCCGTTTCCTCGGCACTACCGGCCCCTCCACCTATTTTCGTATCGTCAGCAAACTTAGCCACAAAGCCATCTATTCCATAATCCAAAATTGTAATTACAATGTAAAAAAAAGTGGTCCCAACACGGAACCCTGTGGGACACCACTGGTAACCGGCACTCAACCAGAATATGATGCCTTTATTCCCATTCTCTGTTTCCTGCCAATCAGCCAACGCTTTATCCACGCATGTAACTTTCCCGTAATTCCATGGGCTCTTATATTTTTAAGTAGCCTCATGTGTGGCACCTTGTCAAAGGTCTTCTGAAAATCCAAATATACAACATCCACTGCAGCTCCCTTGGTCTAGCCTACTGGTAATTTCTTCAAAAAAAAAAGTAATAGGTTTCTACGCAGAATTTTCCTTTAAGGAATCCATGCTGAGTTCTGCCTATCTTGTCATATGCCTCCAGGTATTCTGTAACCTCATCCTTGACAATCGACTCCAACAACTTCCCAACCACCGATGTCAAGCTAACAGGTCTATCATTTCCTTCTTG
The DNA here is from genome assembly GCF_963921235.1 of Mobula hypostoma. NCBI lineage: Eukaryota > Metazoa > Chordata > Chondrichthyes > Myliobatiformes > Myliobatidae > Mobula > Mobula hypostoma. The sequence goes on from NC_086106.1 coordinate 25,178,989, forward strand.
CTTCCTTGCCGCCTTCCTAAGTAGCGGAGTGACATTTGCAATATTCCAGTCCTCCGGAACCATGCCAGAATCTATCGACTTTTGAGAGATCATTGCTACTGCTTCCGCAATCTCCACAGCTACTTCCTTCATAACACGAGGGTGCATTCCATCTGCTCCGGGAGATTTATCTACCTTTAGACTATTCAGCTGACTGAGTAGTTTCTCTGTCGTAATTGTGACTGCGCACACTTCTCTTCCCTGCCACCCTTGAGTGTTCAGTATACTGCTGATGTCTTCCTCAGTGAAGACTGATCCATTCGGTCATGTGTTTATTTGTTTATCAATTTAAGATACTTATTCAGTAAGTTAGTTACTTTTTTATTTGTTCTCTGATATTTATTTCTATATTATTTATTCAACCAAAGAGGTAAGCTTTGAGTATAAAACTATAAAATAATGACAACTATTTATAATTCATACATGCTCCCTTTTGACGTCTAGGGGAAAAAAAACTGGGTCTAATTAATAGATCAATGCTGCATCATTGCATTAACAGTATACTGAGAATTAACTTGAAGGCATTGTCCAGCTGATCGATAGACTTTGCAATTTAAACGAAGGAAAAACAAAACAGCAGAGAGAGAAATGTAATTTTGGAGCATATAGATGAAAACAAAATAATTCATTCTAAATCGAGGAAAGTTATTCACTTCCCCACTGAGTTGTATTCACTATGAGATGTCGTCTATCGTTTGGGACGCTATTATTTTCAGATACAAACTTTTTTTTTCCGTTTGTTTGTTATTATAGCCAATAATACATGAAGGACATCAGACTTGCTTTTGCTTCATCCACATATTAAACATATCTCCATGTTTCCTTGCGTTCTTGAGATGGAATGCTTTGTCAAAACAGCAAATAAATCAGTCATGAGGCAACTGGTGTTTACTTTGTAAATCCTTTACTTCTCATTTTCCAGATCTGCCTACTTGAGAGGACATATGAAGTCCATTTATTAAATGTGCGACAAAATCGTCTATAGGCGTAATTAAAGGAGCGAAAACAACAAATATTTCCAAAAAAACTTTCTCAAAATCCTGCTAGTATTACATTAAGTGCGTTAGTTAATCCTCTTTTTATGCTACAGGGCTCTTTAACCTTTTTTTTTAAGGTTGAGTGTCCGATGCACTCTGATCACTCTCTGTATATTACACTGATTCGTAATAGATTGGAATAGTTATCACGCATATGACGAATAGCATGAATTCCTCTGCGTGCTGCACAGATGTTGTCTGATGTTGTGGATGCTTGTTTCGCCTTCTCTTTCATTTTTGAAATTGAGGACACGGCATGTTGCTTTTGTCATGGATTTGCATTAAAATGGACGGCTCCACTATCTCTGTCGTGTCGTATTAATCATGACCATGCAATGCTCTTGAACGTGATCATATTTATGATGTGCATACACTCTCCATATTACAGGAACTACTCTGATGCTGTGCCCTATGTCTGCTTTCACTGTGGTCGTCTGACAGGCTCCATGACAGTTACTGAGCACTTTATAGCATTCACAACTTTCATACAGGCGGCTGCAGAAGTATCGAAAGAACGTAGACATAAAACTGCTTCATACGACCCCAGGTGATAATGCGTTGGAGTGAATTATTAGACAATCTATTCCTATTCCCACGACAGAGACTGGGATATACAGGATTACCTCTCTTCGCTATGTGTAACCTGAAACTAAAGTAACCTGCAACATTAGGTGTCACAATGAATATAAATTTATTATAACCAGTGGTAATTACTCTCAAATATATCATTTTATCATCACCTTATATTACCGCACTACGTTACATGTAAAACCCAGTGGAAAGTTCCAATAATGTTCAGAGACTCTGCTCCCTGTTTAGTGGCCCATGTGTGTTTCACACTGTTTGTAACAGAGCCATAATGCAGAAATATACGTAGTAGTTGTGGGAAGATTCATCCAATTTCTCTCAATTAGATCTCCACACGGAAATACCACGCGGAGTCAGTCAGCTGCACGGCTGCCATAGTCAGTAGCTGCTCCTTCCCAGCAACTGGACTGCATCGGTAAAACGACCATTACTGAATTACGCCGGATGCTCATAGACTCCAAGAGTTGGTTACCACATGACAAACTCCGGTTGTCTATCCGGATTATTTTGCGGAGACAAAATAAATATAAGGAAAACGATGCAGTGACGTTCTTTCATTTTTGTCCATGTAACCAATAACTATTGCGGAATTATTGATTCGGCATTGTTCTGTCCAGTTATACGATTAAAATGAGAAAAAAAAAGAAACACTACGTTGTCTCGCAGCATCGAATCAGCAGAACGCATCATAAAGAATGGGACAGCACCTCTGTATGTTTCGCACCACATATCATGAGTTCACAAGAACAGCCATTCCCCTGTATCTGTGTTATTTCTTATCATAGCATATGCACAGTATGAGATTGGTTTTAATTCAAAAAATATTTCAAATTTAGGTTAAAACGTTTTTGAATCAGAGTATGATAATATCTAAGATCCTGAGTCACAGGGCGAGATGGATTGCACTTTCTAATGCCATGCTTTCGAGATCATCACAGTTTGAAAACATCGCCTGCTTAGGTATTCCTCATGGCCATATAATCCAGGATTGGTTTCAATAGAATAGATTTACATTTTTCCACTATGCCTATCTAAATCGGGATTTTGTTTGCTTCTGATAACACAATATTTTACGATAATCCAAAATCGCTTGCATTCTTGCCGATGGTGAACGACACACACAGCAAACCAAAACCAAGTCGTCGCATGCCTCTGTTTCCAAAATGAAGTCATGCATTTTGATCGCTTCGACTTGTGAGTCATAAATCAAACCCTACGGAAAACGTCCACTGAGATGGTCTAACATAATATACTGCAGAACAATCGCAAGAAACAAGATGTCGTTCTGTTTTTATTCGTTTATTTCAGAGTCTCTACCTCAGAAAAATAGGTTCGTGATAAAGTCATATACATTAGCCCGCAAATTCCCTGATTGATATCAACATTCTCTGAAAGCAGATGTTCCTTATATCCTGACATATATATCTACGGATATCCATCGATCATTTATACCCACAAGTTTGACGTTGAACAAGCTCATCGTCGGGAACTTTCAGCCCTGGTTCACGAAGGAAAGGCGCTTCATCGAGAGTTTCGTTTGTCCGCAGTTATAAAAGACGGAAACGTTCGGGACACCCAGCTGGGGTGGAAGCTTCTGCGAAAACCGACAAAGGAGCAATTCTCGTGAGAGAATTACTAAAGTTCTGCTGACATCTGGTGGAATGTATTTTCTTTGTTCATGGCCCTGTTACATGAAAGTCACGGCTTCCTTCACGTCTCAACAGCTTATACACAAATGATCATACTTCCATCCGCGAAATGAAGTGTAAGTTATTCAGAGAAAAGCTACTTGCATAGGCTGCATTTGAACACGTCAAACTATCGTGCGCCTTGCTGCTTGCTCATGTCTGCTTTTCAGATCCATTCTGGCGCTTCTACGTTCTGCCAGATATCCACAACATAGAATAGCAAAAACTGTAATTTCATCTTTTCCTGCAAAGCGGCTTCATTACCATCCCTTTATTTCCGCTCGCACCCTCTGGTTCGATGAGAAATCGCAACTTGATGACAGTCCTCTCCACGAGAATTGTGCCTGCCCTGCACTCGTTTGCCGATGAGTGGCGCTTCGCTGTTAATGGCAGCTCACAAAGTATTTGACTCCTATGTTCTGCACTTCTGTGGTCGCCTGTGCAGAATTTCACTTCCTGCATTTCGACTGAACGCCCTTTTGTGTTGTATATTTGGAGATTTAACACCTTGCGTTACCTCTTGTGATTGGTCGGTTTGGCCAAGATATGTATATTTCTCCTCTTGCAATGAGTTTCCCCCTGGAGTCACGGAAGTACAGACACAAGCAGAGTGAATATGGCATATTGGCTCAAGCAGGTCCTCATTATTGTGTTTCTTCTGGGTAAGCTATTCCTTCACTGTGTTATTCCAGACCTTCCGAATTCTCTGTAACCACGTGTTTTTCTCTCTATTTAAGTAACATGCTGTTCGAAGTAGAACTTACGATGTATTATTTATTTTACTGTTAGACCGGAGCCGTGAAGACTCAGTGGAACAGTCAGTAGTTGCAATGACGTTTGAAGAAGAAAGTAATATTACCCTAAACTGTACAGTGCAAACAATCGATACATTCCCGACAGTCTTCTGGTACAGGCAGCGTACTGGACAGCGACCACAGTATTTAATTCGGATTACCGCAGGGACAGCATACCGAAATGAGCATGTAACCGACCGACTATTTGCTTCCTATGATAAAAGTAAAAAATATACTGAACTATCGATTAACAACACCATACTCTCTGACTCGGCCACATACCTCTGCGCGATGAGCCACGGTGTTTAAATATCAGAATTATTCGAACAAAAAACGCTCTTTCACAGTTTCTTCTAGAGCTCGATAGAGGGCGTAAAATTCAAGGCGAACATAAATTCTGACTGAATCCCAAAGGCTTAGTCATATGTTTCATATGATGTCATAGCCAGTTTCTCACACCAGTGATATATACAGTTGGCATTGGTAATGGAACATTTTGCTCTAAGATAGCTGTAACTGTGAGTAAAATCACTTCCATTTAAGTGATTTTCATGTGTTACTTGATTTCACTGACTAATCACCTTTGAACGCCAGTTTTTGATTGTTTCCGACATAATGACTAATTACTTGATTTCAGTGCTTTAAAAAGGATAGAGAGGGCGGAAAAGGGGGAGGAGCAGTGGCATTATTGGTCAAGGATGCTATTACAGCTACAGAAAGGGTGAGTAATGTAGCAGGATCCTCTTTTGAGTCAATATGCGTGGAAGTCAGGAACAGGAAGGGAGCAGTTACCTAATGGGGGTATTCGATAGGCTCCCTGGTAGCAGCAGAGATACAGAGGAGCAGATTGGGAGGCAGATTTTGGAAAGGTGCAAAAATAACAGGGTTGTGATCATGGGTGACTTTAGCTTCCCTAATATTGATTGGCACCTGATTAGTTACAAGGGTTTACATGGGGCAGAGATTGTTAAGTGTGTCCAGGATGGATTCCTGTCACAGTTTGTGGACAGGCCGACCAGGGGGAATACCATACTAGATGAAGTACTAGGTAATGAACCGTGTCAGGTCACAGATCTCGCAGTGGGTGAGCATATGGGGGACAGTGACCACCGCTCCCTGGCCTTTATAATTATCATGGAAAAGGATAGAATCAAAGAGGACAGGAAAAATTTTAATTGGGGAAAGGCAATTTCTGAGGCTATAAGGCTAGAACTTGCGGGTCTGAATTGGGATGATGTTTTTGCAGGGAAATGTACTATGGACATGTGGTTGATATTTAGCGATCTCGTGCGGGATGTAAGGGATAAATTTGTCCCGGTGAGGCAGTTAAAGAATGGTAGGGTGAAGGAACCATGGGTGACAAGTGAGGAAGAAAATCTAGTCAGGTGGAAGAAGGCAGCATACATGAGGTTTAGGAAGCAAGGATCAGATGGGTCCATTGAGGAATATAGGGAAGCAAGAAAGGAGCTTAAGAAGGGGGCATGAGAAGGCCTTGGCGAGTAGGGTAAAGGAAAACCCCAAGGCATTCTTCAATTATGTGAAGCAAAAAAGGATGACAGGATGACAGGAGTGAAGGTAGGACCGATTAGACATAAAGGCGGGAAGATGTGCCTGGAGGCTGTGGAAGTGAGCGAGGTCCTAATGAATACTTCTCTTCGGTATTCACCAATGAGAGGAAACTTGATGATCGTGAGGACAATATGAGTGAGGTTGATGTTCTGGAGCATGTTGATATTAAGGGAGAGGAGGTATTGGAGTTGTTAAAATACATTAGGACAGGTAAGTCCTCGGGACATGACGGAATATTCCCCAGGCTTCTCCACGAGGCGAGAGAAGAGATTGCTGAACCTCTGGCTAGGATCGTTATGTACTCGTTGTCCACGGGAATGGTACCGGAGGACTGGAGGTAGGCGAATGTTGTTCCCTTGTTCAAAAAAGGTAGTAGGGATAGTCCGGGTAATTATAGACCAGTAAGCCTTACGTCTGTGATGGGAAAGCTGTTGGAAAAGATTCTTAAGGATAGGATCTATAGGCATTTAGAGAATTATGGACTGGTCAGGGACAGTCAGCATGGCTTTTTGAAGAGCAGATCGTGTCTAACAAGCCTGATAGAGTTCTTTGAGGAGGTGACCAGGGATATAGATGAGGGTAGTGCAGTGGATGTGATCTATATGGATTTTAGTAAGACATTTGACAAGGTTCCACACGGTAGGCTTATTCAGAAAGTTAGAAGGCATGGGATCCAGGGAAGTTTGGCCAGGTGGACTCAGAATTGGCTTGCCTGCAGAAGGCAGAGGGTGGTGGTGGAGGGAGTACATTCAGATTGGAGGATTGTGACTAGTGGTGTCCAACAAGGATCTGTTCTGTGAACTCTACTTTTCGTGATTTTTATTAACTACCTGGATGTGGGGGTAGAAGGGTGGGTTGGCAAGTTTGCAGACGACACATGGTTGGTGGTGTTGTAGAAAGTGTAGAGGATTGTCAAAGATTGCAGAGAGACATTGATAGAATCCAGAAGTGAACTGAAAAGTGGCAGACGGAGTTCAACAGGGAGAACTCTGAAGTGGTACACTTTGGAAGGACAAACTCCAAGGCACAGTACAAAGTAAATGGCAGGATACTTGACAGTGTGGAGGAGCAGAGGGATCTCGGGGTACATGTCCACAGATCTCTGAAAGTTGCCTCACAGGTGGATAGGGTAGTTAAGGAAGCTTATGGGGTGCTAGCTTTCATAAGTCGAGGGATAGAGTTTAAGAGTCGCGATGTAATGATGCAGCTCTACAAAACTCTGGTTAGGCCACACTTGGAATACTGTGTCCAGTTCTGGTCACCTCACTATAGGTAGGATGTTGAAGCATTGGAAAGGGTACAGAGGAGATTTACCAGGATGCTGCCTGGTTTAGAGAGTATGCATTATGATCAGAGATTAAGGGAGCTTGGGCTTTACTCTTTGCAGAGAAGGAGGATGACAGGAGACCTGATAGAGGTGTACAAGATAATAGGGGGAATAGATAGAGTGGATAGCCAGCGCCTCTTCCCCAGGGCACCACTACTCAATACAAGAGGACATGGCTTTAAGATAAGGGGTGGGAAGTTCAAGGGGGATATTGGAGGAAGGTTTTTTTACTCAGTGAGTGATTGGTGCGTGCAATCCACTGCTTGAGTCAGTGTTGGAGGCAGATACACTAGTGAAGTTTAAAAGACTACTAGACAGATATATGAAGGAATCTAATGTGGGAGCTTATATGGAAGGCAGGGTTTGAGGGTCAGCACAACATTGTGGGCCGAAGGGCCTGTACTGTTCTGTACTATTCTATGTTCTATGTTCTATAAACAAAAGCTGAGTGTAATTGTATTTACCGAGTTTCATTTTCGGAAGTTACAACTAGCGTTAATTCTCAGACACGATCCATTGTGTTTACCGACAGATATAATTCCCTTTACAAAAAAAAGTTAAAGTCGCAATGTATTTGGTTGAACACATCTGCAATTCAAAACATTGGACAATTATCAACATGAATGGCGCTTACTCTCAGAAATTAGGTCGCTTTATACGCAATGGGAGATCTGGAGACAATGAATCCTCAGGTTACATCTTCGGAAACAACTCTATTTCTAACTTTAATATATCTACTTTTCCCCTTTCAGATTTATTTTTTTACAACCTGACCTGCGGTTACTCGCTGTCGTCGGTTTGTTGCGAGAATTGGTCCGGCTCTCGGGGTCGCACGACTGGCCGTTATTCAATATTCCAAGAACGCTACCGAGCAAATTAGCACGTCTTCGGAATTCCGGGATTCCTTGGCTCTGGAGGTGGGCGGCATCGAGGTCGGTGCCAACGCAGGAAATCGCTGTTTCGTGAGGACGGAAGATATCTGACTGTGTGTGCCAAGAGACCCGAGATCTTTGGGCACAGAGCTCGGAAAAAGTGGCGGAACGGACGTTTAACATCGTAATTCACTGAGTTGTGTGTTATGTCACGTTTCTCGATCTGAACGACAGACACCTCTTTTTCACTTATTAGGAAGAGCGAGAGACTGTGCTATATATAATTACCATGTGAATTAATAGCCTTTGGGGTACTGCAAGTCTGCGTGTTCAATGATGTTCTCTGCACACTTAAGTGCCCCGTGGAGGGCTCTGATGCTCGTTCGCTGGTTGGGGACGGTGTATTGCTGTTCTGCTGGTGCTTAACCGTGCGAGGAGGAAGTTAGTGTGGGGTGCTTTAGGGTTCCATCATTTAACTGTCGTTCCTTCCGTATGGCTCTGTTTTCGTGTATGCGAAGAAAAAAAAATATTCGCAGATGTACATGGTATACATTTCTCTGTAATTAAATGTACCTTTGAAACTGACACCTTCCACGCAGAATTCTGAGCAGCGTTGACGCCACGAGCCTTACTAGAGTGGAGCATTGCAGTTGTATTTGCAACACTTACAACAAGAGCCTCCTGAAACTCATCATTCTGTCACAGAGGGGGAGCTGGGAGCGGACCCAAATGCAAGACATAGACACTGAAATATTAGGAACAGGACAGGACTAGAGTTCCGGACGTGACTGGATGCAGACTGGCAGCTAGGACAAGAACACAGAATTGGGCGAGGATATTGGCTGGGTAAGGGGTACCAGGACAAGTAACTGGGAATTATGAGCCAGGGCATGCTCTCTGAGCCAGAGATTGGATAAGGAACCAGCGCCTGGGCCTTGACTCGGGCTTGGACCCCGTAACTAGGCGAGGACATGACGTAGCTAAAAGACTAAATATGGCTTGCGTTCCTCGAGGCGCGGACATGACGAGGCTTGTGTTCTTCGAGGCGAGGACATGACGAGCCTTGGGTTCGGACTCCGAGCCAGAAACTGGACAAAGACCAAGAACCTGTGTTTTGACTCGGGCTCGGACTCCAGAACTAGACCACGACAAGACGTAGTCCTGGTAGACAGGACTAGGCGAGGCTACAGGACAGAAGAAGAGACTCCTGAACAAGACGAGGGAACTCCAGCACAGGATGAGGCACATGAACAGGATGGGAACACGAGGCCTTAACTTCGACAGGAACGCAGGAAGTAGGGCCGGAACTCGTACACAGAACTCAAAGAGACAGTTCATAACACAAGATAGCCGCAAACGGCCGGACCTACCTAGCGAAGGCGTGGACATAGAGACGGTTCTCAATACTGGGTAGCATCAGACGGCCGGACCTACCTAGTGAAAGCGTGGACACAGAGAGACAGTTCCAAACAACGATAGACATTTCTTTTTTCTTACTCCGGCAGCTGGACTTGACAGCGGTGCAGGCAAAGGCTCCAGGCGAGGCAAGGCTCTAGGCACTGGTTGCAGGGCAAGCCTTCAGGATGAAAGGGAAGAGAAGGGATTCAGACAGAGGGTGCAGACAGGAACAATCCAGCAACTGAAGCTGAACCAAGGAGCTATTTATGTAGCCAGCCGAAAATGTGAATCAGCTGCCTGAATTAGAGCACCCAGCAGAAAAAAGGGAAAACCAGCAAACCTGGAATAAGGGACGATGGACCGGACTGTCAACCAGAATCCGGACTTCACGGACCGGACCAAGACACATTCATGTATTAGTCTGAGGTAAATCTATCTAGAGTATTGAACATTTTGATTGAATATCCTCTAATATCGCCTTATTGAATATGCACGATTATTGCCATTAATATCTTAGTGAGTGGGGACGTGGCCAAGTGGTTAAACCGTTGGACTAGCGACGTGAAGGTCGTGTGTTCGAGTCCGAGCGGAGGCAACATGTTGTGTCCTTGAGCAAGGCACTTAATCAAACATTGCTCTGCGACGACACTGGTGCCACGCTGTATGGGTTCTAATCCCCTTCCCTTGGACAACATTGGTGTCGTGGAGAAGGGAGACTTGCAGCATGGGCAACTGCTGGTCTTCCATACAACGTTGCCCAGGCCTGCGCCCTGCAGAGTGAAGTCTTTCCAGGCGCAGATCAATGGTCTCGCAAGACTAACAGATGTCTTAGAATATCATACTTGAACGTAAAGTGCATTTTCACATTTCATGAAAATGCACTCGTCATGTCATATGTCGTAAAATTGCCCCCTGTATTCTGTCGTTCAATTGACAATTTTAGCCGATAATCAGAAGCCACTCTACTGGACCTTTCGATGAATTAGACAGTATATCTTCGGCTAGCAGAGTGTCCTAATGCCTGTACACTCAATTCTGCTAAACTTCTTGACGTAAGTAATCAGCATATGTTATGCTAAAACAAGTATTTTCTGCTAGAAAGCAATATTTTCTGTTACTGGAAAAATAAACACTAAGTAATATAGATGTTGTCATTCCAATCCCAGAAATAAAGATTAAATACATAGCCTATCCTGAATGTCCTGACGTTTGTCAGAGTCTTCCGTTCGACAGCGGCCTCCTCCTCCAGTACAGTCATTATCGAGATGGGTTTTGTAATTCCCCCCTTTTAAAGGTCATCAGACTGCGCAGTATTGACAACCGAGGCCGTTGTGCTCATAGCTAAAGTGTATTGCACCTCGGTTGAACATTGTATTGAGGTAATATCGAGTGTGGCTATATTTATATCTCATGTGGATAGAGTCGTGAAGAAAGTATGTTGGCCTCTATAAATCAGAGCACTGACTATAGGAGCTGGGATGTAATGTTGAAATTGTACAAGGCATTGGTAAGGCCATATTTGGAGTAGTTGGTATAGCTATGGTCACCAAATAATAGGAAAGATATGAATAATATTCAGAGAGTACAGAGAAGATTTACTAGAATGTTACCTGGGTTTCATCTACTAAGTTACAGAGAAAGATTGAACAAGTTGGGTCTTTATCCATTGAGCGTAGAAGGTTTAGGGGAGACTTGACAGAGGTATTTAAAATCATGAGTGGGTGTCATGGTCCGGTCTGTGAAGTCCGTATTCAGGTTCACGGTCCAGTCCATCGAACCTTGCTCCTGGTTTTCCTGTCTAACCTGTTTCTGTTCCTGTTGAGAACTAATTGAGGCAGCTGATGTTCGTTGGGGCTGGCTGCATAAATACCTCTAGAGACCAGGCGTGGCTGCTGGATTGTTCTTGTCCTTACTCCTTGTATCCATTCCCCTGCCTTCTATTTCCTCGCCTGAAGCCCTGCCTGGTCTTGCCGGTAACTCTCGCCTCGTCTCGCCTGTAGTCTTGTCCTGGATCCATCCCGTACCGAGCACTCTTCCCGTCCCTTGTCCCCGCCGGGTAAATTAGCCCGTGTTGCTATTATTCTGCGGTTGCTTCTGTCCCTTCCTTTTCCTTGCCTCAGTTAGGTAAGCCAGGCAATATTACCGTTACCTACGGTTGGTTCTGTCCCTTCCCAACCCTTGCCTTCGTCGGGTAAGCCTGGCCGTCTTGCCGTTACCTGCAGGTTGGTTCTGTACCTTCCTGTCCCTTGCCTCCATCGGCTGGAGATCCGCGCCCTGCCCAGGAGGAGCTTCCAGACTCCAGCTTCGCCTCTAGTCTCCAGCCTCCAGCCTCACCTACAGACTCCAGTCTCCAGCCTCGACTCCAGTCTCCCGCCTCCAGCCTCGCCTCCCTTCTCCAGCCTCCAGCCTCCAGCCTCCAGCCTCGCCTCCAGATTCCAGCCTTCAGTGTCGCCTCCAGTCACCTGCCTCCAGCCTCGCCCTCAGCCTCCTGTCTCCAGTCTCCTGGCCTCCAGCCTCCAGTAATGTTTCCAGCCTCGCGTCATGTCTCTAGCCAACCCTCGCCTCAAGTCTCTAGCCTCAAGCCTGAAGATTCCAGTCTTGTCCTGCCTGCTAGCCAAGCCTCATCCTTGTCTAGTTCTGGGGACCGAGCAACAGGCGAGAATCAGGTACTGGGTCATTGTCCAGTCTCTGGCTTGGATTGCAAGCCCGGGCTCCTAGCTCTCTGGTCCAGTCCTGTTTTGGGTTCCCGGTTTTCGTGTCCATGCGCTTGCCCTCACTCTGTATCCTATTCTTGTCCCTAATACTTCAGTGTCTGTTTCTTGCATCTGGGTCTATTTCCTGCACCCCATTATGACAGAAAAATCCAGCCTCCCATGGACACAGCGACACCGACACTGTAATTTTCCTCTTGCCACCCGGGGTACCTTTCTGTTAAATACCCTCCTACCCGCCAGGGTCGTCCATAGTCTGGATACCGTGTTTGGTCGCCAGGAGGCTCAAGTGGAAGGGTGGGGGAGGGGGGTGATACTCTCATCGTCCGGTCGGTGAAGTCCGTATTCCGGTTCACAGCCTGGTCCATCGACCCTTGGCAGTTGATGCTCGTTGGAGCTGGCTGTATAAACACCTCCAGAGACCAGGGCATGGTTGCTGGATTGTTCTTGTCCTTACTCATTCTATCCCTTCTCCTGCTTTCTGTTTCCTCGCCTGAAGCCCTGCCTTTGTCTTGCCGGTAACTCTCGCCTCGCCTGAAGTTCTTGTCTCGCCTTGCATTTCCTGAAGCCTTGCCTTGTCTTGCTGGTAACTTTCGGCTCGTCTCGTCTGCAGTCTTGTCCTGGAGCCACCCCGTACCTAGCTCCCTTCCTGTTCCTTGTCTCCGCCGGGTAAGTCAGGCCGTCTTGTCATTAACACGCGGTTGGTTCTGTTCCTTCCTGTCCGTTGACTCCGTTGGGTAAGCCAGGCCGTATGCCGTCACCTACGGTTGGTTCTGTCCATTCCAAACCTTGCCTCCGTCGGGTAAGCCAGACCGTCTTGCCGTTACGTGCGGTTGGTTTTGTCCCTTCCTTTTCCTTGCCACCGTCGGATGGTGCTCCGCGCACAGCTGAGGAGAACCTTCAAGACACCAGCCTCGCCACTAGCCTCCAGCTCCAGCCTCTCCTCTAGTCTCCAGCCTCCACTATCGCCTCCAGTCTCTAGCCTCCAGCCGCGCCTCCAGTCTCCAGCCTCCAGCCTCCTCTACAGTCCCCCGCCTCCAGACTCGCCTCCAGCCTCTCCTCCAGCCCCCTGCCTCCAGCCTCACCTCCAGTCTCTCTCCAAGCCTCGCCTCAATTCTCTAGCCTCAAGCCTCGCCTCAATTCTCTAGCCTCAAGCCTGAAAACTCCAGCCTCGTTCTGCCTGACAGCCAAGCCTCGTCCTTGCCTAGTTCTGGGGTCCGAGCCAGAGGCAAGACCCAGGTACTGGGTCCTTGTCCAGTCTCTCAGTCGGAGTCCAAGCCCGGGATCCTAGATCTCCCTGTCGAGTCCTGTTCCGGGTTCCCGGTTTTCGTATCCATGTCCTTGTCCTCACCCTGTATCCTACTCCTGCCCCTCGTACTTCAATGCCTGTTGCTTACATTTGGGTCTGTTTCCAGCACCCCATTATGACAGGAAGATAGAGTTGACGTGGATAGGTTTTTTCCATTGAGAGTGGGGGCGATTCAAACCAGAGGACGTGAGTTGAGAGTTAAAGGGCAAACGTTTAGGGGTAAAACGAGGGAGGGACTTCTTTACTCAGAGAGTGGTAGCTGCGTGGAATGGGCTTCCAGCAGAAGTGAAAGATGCAGGATCGATGTTGTCATTTGAAGTTATTATTTTTTTTTCTGTTTGTTTGTTGTTATAGCCAATAATACATGAAGGAAATTAGACTTTCTTTAACTTCATCCGCATATTAAACATGTTTTCAGGATTTCCTGCGTTCTTGAGATGGCAAGCTTCGTCAAAACAGAAAATGAAACAATCACGAGACAACTGGTGTTTACTTTGTAAATTCTTTACTTTTCATTTTCCAGATCTGCCTACCTGAGACGACATATGGAACCCATTTATTAAATGTGCGCCAACATCGTCTTTAGGCGTAATTAAAGGAGCGAAGACAACAAATATTTCTACAAACGTAAGAAAACGGTCTCAAAATGCCTGCTAGTATTAGATTCAGTACGTTATATTAGTTAATCCTCTTTTTTATGCTACAGGGCTCTTTAACTTTTTTTGTAGAAGTCGGATCTGCGAGGCACTCTGGTCACGTACTCTGTATATTACACGCACAAAATAGTCTGCAGATGCTGGGATCAAAGCAACACTCACAACACGCTGGAGGAACTCAGCACGTCGGGCAGCATCAGTGGAAACGATGAGTCGACGTTCCGGGCTCAACCCTTCGTCAGGAGTAAAGAAAGTGCATTCTACCAGATGTCAGCAGAGCTTCAGTAATTCTCTCACGAGAATTGTTCCTTTATTGAATTTTTGCAGAAGCTTCCACGCCAGCTGGGTGATCACAACTATTCCGTCTTTTATAATTGCCGACAAACGTAAAATAAACATAATAAAACAAACAATTTTTAAACTTGCATTTTGTTACTAAGAGAGTGGTAGCTGTGTGGAACGAGCTTGTAGCAGAAGTGGTCGAGGCAGATTTGATGCTGTCATTTAAAGTTTAAAATAAAACATTTTTTTTTCGGTTTGTTTGTTGTTATAGCCAATAATAAGTGAAGGGACTTGCATTTTGATAATGATCATTACGGGTATATTTTTAAAATAGTTAACCGTTCGTTATTGTCCTGACGAACGGTTCCGGCCAGAAACGCCGACATATCGTTTCCATTGATGCTGTCCGACCTGCTGAGTTCCTACGACGTGTTGTCACTGTTGCTCTGTATATTACCCTAGTTCGTAACACACTGGAATATTTATCAGGTATATGACGAATAGCATAAATTCTTCTTCACACCGCACAGATGCTGTCTGAACTTGTGGATGTTAGATGACGCGGTATGTTGCGTTTGACATGGATTTACATTAAAATGGAAAGCGCGACTGTCTTTGATCGTGTCGTATTAATCGTGACCATGCAGTGCCCTTGTGTACGTGATCCTATTTAATGATGTACACACACTCTCCCCATATTACAGCAACTAATCTGATGCTGTGCCCTACGTCTGTTTTAACTGTGGTCGTCTAACAAACTCCGTGACAGTTACCGAGCACGTTATAGCATTCACAAATTTTATAAAGGCAGCTGCAGAAGTAACGAAAGAACGTAGACATAAACGCTTCATAGGACCTCAGCTGCAAGTGCGTTGGACTGAGTTATTGGATAATCTATTCTTATTCCCACGACAGAGATGGAGCAGTCCCAATAACGTTCAGAGACTCTGTTCCCTGTTTAGTGCCCAATGTGTCTTTCACACTGCTTGTAACAGACCCATAATGCAGAGATGTACGCAATAGCTGTGCGAAGATTCATCCGCTTTCTCTCAACTTGATCTCCACAAGGAAATACCAGGCGGAGTCAGTCAGCTGCACCGCTGCCATAGTCAGTAGCTGCTCCTTCTCAATAACTGAACTGCATCAGGAAGACGACCATTAGCGAATTACGCCGGTTGTTCATAGACTCCAACAGCTGGTGATCGCATGGCAAACTCCGTTTGTCTGTCCGGAATAGTTTGCGGAGACAAAATAAATTAAAGGAAAATGATGCAGTGAGGTTCTTTCATTTTTGTCCAATAACTTTTGCTGTGTTATTGATTCGGCATTGTTCAGTCCGGTTACATGATTAAAATGTGAAAAAATGCACTCTGTTGTCTCGCAGCATTGAAGATATCGAATCACCAGAATACATCATAAAGAATGGGACAGCACCTCTCTATGTTTCGCAGAACATACCACTTCTCATTTTACAAGAGCAGCTTGACGCCATTCCCTTCTATCTGTTTTATTTCTTTTCATAGCATATGCACAGTATGAGATCGGCTTTAATTCAAAAATTATTTCAAATTTAGGTTCAATAAGTTTTTTTTTTAATTAGAGTACGATAATATATGAGATACTGAATCAAAAGTCGAGATGGATTGCACTTTCTAAGTCCATGCTTGCGAGATCGTCAGAGTTCGATAACATCGTCTGTTTAGGTATTCCTCATGGTAATACAATCCAGGATTGGTTTGATTGGAATGGATTTACATTTTTCCACAATGCCTATCTTAATGGGGATTTTGTTTACTTCTGATATCACGGTACTTTATGATATTTCAAAATCGTTTGTATTCTTGCCAATGATGAACGACACACACAGCAAACCAAGATGAAGTCGTCGCATGCCTCTACTCCCAAAATTACGGAATTGCATTTTGATCTTTTCGGGTTGTGAGTCATTAATCAAACCCTGCGGAAACAAGTCCACTAGGATGGTAACATCATATGCTGCAGAAAAATCGCAAGAAACAAGATGTCTTTCGGGTTTTATTTGTTTATTTCAGTTCTCCTCCTCAGAAAATAGGTGCGTGATAAATTCATATAAATTAGGCCTGAAATTCGCTGATTAATCTCAACATTCTCCGAAAGTAGATGTTGCTTATATCCTGTCATATACAAACGTATTTCTATGTATATCCATCGATCAGTTATACTCACAAGCTTGACGTTGAAGAACTTCATAGTCGGGAACATTCAGCCCTGGGTCAAGAGGGAAAAGCGCTTTATCGAGAGTTTCGTTTGTCCGCAGTTATAAACGACCGAAACGCTGGGAACACCCAGCTGGGGTGGAAGCTTCAGTGAAAATGGAAGAAGGAACTGTTCTCGTGAGAGAATAAGTACAGCTCTGCTGACATCTGGTAGAATATATTTTCTTTGTTCCTGGCGCTGTTACATGAAAGTCACTGCCTGCTTCACGTCTCAACAGCTTATTCACAAAATGATCCTACTTCCATCCGCAAAATTAATTAGTAAGTTATTCAGAGAAAAGCTACTTGCATAGGCTGCATTTGAACAGGTCAAAATATCATGTACCTTGCTGCTTGCTCATGTCTGCTTTTCAGATCAATTCTGACGTCTCTAAGTTCTGCCAGATATATAAAACAGAGTAAAGACTGTAATTTCATCTTTTCCTCCTCCCCGGCTTCGTTACCAACCATTTAATTCTGCTCACACCTTCTGCTTCGATGAGCAATCGCAATTTGATGACTGTCTTCTCCACGAGAATTGCCGCCTGCCCTGCACTCGTTTGCCGATTCGTGGCGCTTCGCTGTTAATGGCAGCTTACAAAGTATTTGACTCCTATGTTCGGACTTCTGTGGTCGCCTGTGCAGAATTTCACTTCCTGCATTTCGACTGAACGCTCCTTTGTGTTGTATATGTGGAGACTTAACACCTTGCGTTGCCTCTTGTGATTGGTCGGTTTGGCCAAGGTATGTGTATTTCTCCTATTGCAATGAGTTTCCACCTCGAGTCACTGAAGTACAGACACAAACAGAGTGAATATGGCAAACTGCCTCGCGCAGGTCCTCATTATTCTGTTCCTTCTGGGTAAGATATTCCTTCACTGTGTTATTCCAGACCTTCCTAATTATCAGTAACCACGTGTTTTTCTCTCTATTTAAGTAACATACTGTTCCAAGTAAAATTTATGATGTATTATTTATTTTACTGTTAGACTGGAGCCGTGAAGACGCAGTGGAACAGTCAGTAGTTGCAATGACGTTTGAAGAAGAAAGTAATATTACCCTAAACTGTACATTGAAAACAAGCAATGCATCCCCGTATGTTTTCTGGTACAGGCAGCGCACCGGACAGCGACCACAGTATTTAATTCGGATTATCGCCGGAAAAGTATACCGAAATGAGCATGTAACCGACCGGCTATTTGCCTCCTATGATAAAAGTAAAAAATATACTGAACTGTCGATTAACAACACCATACTCTCTGACTCGGCCACATACCTCTGCGCGATGAGCCACGGTGCTTAAATATCTGAATTATTCGAACAAAAACCCTCTTTAACAGTTTCCTCGAAAGCTCGGTAGAGGGCGAACAATTTAAGGCGAGCATAAATGCTGACTGAATCGCAAAGGTTTAGTCTTATGTTTCATATGATGTCATAGCTTGTTTCTCGCACCAGTGATATATGCAGTTGGTATTGTTACTGGATCCTTTCGTTCTTTGATAGTTGTGACTGTGAGAAAAAATCACTTCAACTTAAGTGATTCTTATGTGTTACTTAATTTCAAGGACTAATTACCTTTTAAACGCCAGCGTCAGATTGTCCCTGACATCAAGAAAATCTGGGTGTAATTGAATTCGCCGAGTTTCATTTTCGAAAGTTACCTCTAGCGTTAATTCCCGTACACGATCCATTGTGTTTACCGACAGTTTTAATTTGGTTATCACAACAAAAAATCAAGCCGCCAAATATTTGGTTGAACACATCAGTAATTCAAAACATTGTACAATTATCAACAGAAATGGCGCGTACTCTCTGAAATTAGGTCACTTGATGATCAGGTGGGGATTTGGAGACAATGACACCCTAGGTTGCATCTTCGGAAACAACTCTATTTCAAATTTTAATATCTCTACTTTTTCCCTTTCAAGGTTATTTTTTACACCCTGACCTGCGGGTACTCGCTGTCGTCGGTTCGTTGCGGGAACTGGTCCGGCTCTCGGGGTCGCACGACTGGCCGTTATTCGATATGCAAATAACACCTCCAAACAGATTAGCAAGTCTTCGGTGTTTCAGGATTTCGTGGCTCTGGAGGAGGGGCGGCCTCGAGGTCGGTGCCAGTGCAGGAAATCGTTGCGTCGTGGAGACGGAAGCTATCTGATTGTGTTCCAAGACACCCGAGTTCTTTGGGCACATAACCCGGTAAAAGCGGAGCCACGGACGTTTAACATCGTAATTCACTGAGTTGTTTGTTAAGCAACATACATCAAAGTTGCTGGTGAACGCAGCAGGCCAAGCAGCATCTATAAGAAGAGGCGCAGTCGAGGTTTCAGGCCGAGACCCTTCGTCAGGACAAACTGAAGGAAGAGTGAGTAAGGGATTTGAAAGCTGGAGGGGGAGGGGGAGATGCAAAATGATAGGAGAAGACAGGAGGGGGAGGGATAGAGCCGAGAGCTGGACAGGTGATAGGCAAAAGGGGATACGATAGGATCATGGGACAGGAGGTCCGGGAAGAAAGACAAAGGGGGGGTGACCCAGAGGACGGGCAAGAGGTATATTCAGAGGGACTCTGTCCGCCAGAGAAAGCAGGATCTCCCAGTGGCCACACATTTTAATTCCACATCCCATTCCCATTCTCACATGTCTATCCACGGCCTCCTCTACTGTAAAGATGAAGCCATACTCAGGTTGGAGGAACAACACCTTATATTCCGTCTGGGTAGCCTCCAACCTGATGGCATGAACATCGACTTCTCTACCTGCCGCTAAGGCCCCACCTCCCCCTCGTACCCCATCTGTTACTCATTTTTATGCACACATTCTTTCTCTCACTCTCCTTTTTCTCCCTCTGTCCCTCTGAATATACCTCTTGCCCATCCTCTGGGTCACCCCCCCCCTTGTCTTTCTTCCCGGACCTCCTGTCCCATGATCCTCTCATATCCCCTTTTGCCTATCACCTGTCCAGCTCTCGGCTCTATCCCTCCCCCTCCTGTCTTCTCCTATCATTTTGCATCTCCCCCTCCCCCTCCAGCTTTCAAATCCATTACTCACTCTTCCTTCAGTAGTCCTGACGAAGGGTCTCGGCCTGAAACGTCGACTGCGCTCTTCCTATTGATGCTGCTTGGCCTGCTGCGTTCACCAGCAACTTTGATGTATGTTGCTTGAATTTCCAGCATCTGCAGAATTCCTGTTGTTTGAGTTGTTTGTTAATCTCGCTTCTCGCTGTGAACGGCAGACACCTCATTTTCACTTATTAGGAAGACAGAGAGGCTGTCGTATGTGGAATGACCGTGAGAATGAATAGTCTTTCGGGTACAGCAAGTCTGTGTGTTCAATGATGCTATGTTGCACACTTGAGTGCCCGGTAGAGGGCGGTGATGCTCTTTCGCTGGTGCGGGACGGGGGATTGTTGCTCTGCTGGTGATTAACCGTGCGAAAAGAGAGCTGCGGTGGGGGGCTTTCGGGTTTCAGCATTTAACTGTCTTTCATTCTGTGTGGCACACCTCTGTTTTCCTGTATGTTTGCGAAGAAATAGAAATATTCAAGGATGTATATTATATATATTAATCTGACATTACATGTACTTTGAAACTGACACCTTCCACGCAGAATTATGAGCAGCGTTGACGCCACGAGACGTACTTGAGTGGAGCATTGTACTTGTATTTACAAACCTTACAGCAAGAGCCTCCAGAAACTCAACATTCTGTCCTAGAGGGGACGCTGGGAGCGGGCGCAAATGCAAGATACAGACACTGAAGTATCAGGAACAAGACAGGACTAGAGTTCCGGACGTAACAAGATGCAAACTAGCAGCTGGGACAAGAACAGAGACTTGGGCTAGGACATTGGCGAATCAGCGGGAGCAGGACAAGGAACTGGGAACTAGGAGCCTGGCCATGGACTCCGAGCCAGAGACTGGACAAGGACCCAGCAATGCGTAATGACTCGGCCTCGGACCGCGGAACTAAGCCAGCACATGACGGGGCTACAAGAGTAAAGATTGCTTGGGTTTCACGAGGCGAGGACATGACGAGGCTTGGGTTCCTCGAGGCGAGGACATGACGAGCCTTGATTTCGGACTCCAAGCCAGAGTCTGTACCAGGTCCTAGAACATGGGTCTTGACCTGGGCTCGCATTCCAGAACCAGACGAATACATGACGTGGTCTTGGGAGACATAACTGGAGGAGGCTACGGGACAGAACGAGAGAGGCCTTGGCAAGATGAGGGAACTCTAGCACAGGACGAGGCACATGGACAGGACGGAAACACGAAGCCTTCACTTGGAGAAGAACGCAGAGCATTTGTCAAGGGAGATAGGAACGCAAAGCCTTGAACTTCATAGAACAGGAACGCAGAGCTTTGGACTTGATAGAACAGGAACGCAGAGGCATGGAACACAGAGCCGGCACCCCTCCTTGGGAACAGGACTTAGCACCGGGGCTCTACACAGAGTCAGGACCCCTCCTAGGGAGCAGGACGTACGGTCGGGACTCGTACACGGAACACAGAGAGACATTTCGCAACACGATGTAGCGGCAGACGGCCGGACCTACGCAGCGAATCCGCAGACACAGAGAGACAGTTCGAAACAAAAACAAACAGTTCCTTTTCTTGCTCCGGAATCTGAACTTGACAACAGTGCAGGCAAAGCTTGCAGGCAATGGTTACAGACGGGGCAAGTCTCCAGGCGGGGCGAGGCTTCAGACGAGGCACCACGAGGCAAGGTACCAGACACAGGTTGCTGGGCAAGGCTTCAGGAGGAAGGGACAGAGAAGGGATTCAGACAGGGGGTGTGGACAGGAACAATCCTGCAACTTATGCTGAACCAAGGAACTATTTATGTAGCCAGCCCAAAATATGAATCAGCTGCCTAAATTAGAGCACACAGCAGAAAAGAAAAAGGAAAACCGTGAAACCTGGAATAAGGAACGATCGGCCGGACCGTAAACCGCAATCCGGACTTCACGGACCTGACTATGACACAGTCAGGATATAGTGCATGATAAATCTATCTAGAGTATTGACTATCCACTAAAATCACCTTATTGGATATGCACGACTATTGTTATTAATATCTTAGTTGAGAGGCCACGTGGCCAAGTGGTTAAGGCAGGGGATTAGCAAGCTGAAGGTCGTGAGCCCCAGCCCCAGCCGAGGCACGTGTTGTGGCCTTGAGCAAGGCTCTTAATCAAACACTGCTCTGCGACGATAATGGAACCCAGCTGTATGGGTCCTAATGTCCTTTCCTTGGACATCATTGGTGTCCTGGAGAGGGGAGACATGCAGCATGGGCAACTGCTGGTCTTCCATACAACGGTGCCTAGGGCTGCGTCCTGGAGAATGAAGACTTTCCAGGCGCAGATCCATGGACTCGTAAGTCTAACAGATACCTTAGAATATCATAGTTTCATGAAAATGCTTTCGTCGTGTCATATGTCGTATAATTGTCCCCTTTATTCTGTCGTTCAACTGGCAATATTGCCGATCATCAGACGCCACTGTACTGGACCTTCCGATGAATTCGACAGTACTTCTTCGGCTAGCAGGTTGTCCTGATGCCTATACACTCAATTTTGCTGAATTTGTTGACGTAAATTATCAGCACATTTTATCCTGAATCAAGTACTTTGTGCTGGAAACCTATATTTTGTGTTACTGGAAAAATAAACACTAAGTAATATAAATGTTATCATTCTAATTCCAGAAATAAAGATTAAAGGAACAGCCTTTCCACAATGTCCTGACGTTTGTCAGAGTCTTCCATTCGATTGCGGCCTCCTCCTCCAGTACAGTCATTATCGAGATGGGTTTTGTAATAGCCCCCTTATATAAGCTCACTAAACTGCGCAGTAATTACCGCCGAGGCCGTTGTACTCACACCTAAAGTGTATTGCACCTCGTTTAAGCATTTTATTGAAGTAATATCTAGTGTGGCTATACGTATATCTCATGAGGACAGGGTGGTGAAGAAAGTATTTTGGCCTTTATAAATCAGAGCATTGAGTACTGGAGTTGGGATGTAATATACAAACTGTACAAGGCATTGGTAAGGCCAAGTTTGGAGTATTGTGTATAGCTGTGGTCACCGAATTATAGGAAAGATATGAATAATATTCAGAGAATACAGAGAAGATTTACTAGAATGTTACCTGGGCTTCATCTCCTAAGTTACAGAGAAAGATTGAACAAGTTGTGTCTTTATGCTTTGGAGCATAGAATGTTGAGGGGGGACGTGATAGACGCATTTAAAATTATGAGGGGGATTGATAGAGTTGACGTAGATAGGCTTTTTCCATTGACAGTGGAGGAGGTTCAAACAAGAGGATATGAGTTGAGAGTTAAAGGGCAAAAGTTTATTGGTAACAAGAGGGGAGACTTCTTTACTCAGAGAGTGGTAGCTGTGTGGAACGAGCTTCCAGCAGAAGTGGTTGAGGCAGGTTCGATGTTGTCATTTAAGGTAAAAAAAAACACTTTTCTCTCTGTTTGTTTGTTTTTATAGTTAGTAATATATGAAGGAAATCAGACTTGCTTTAACTTCGTCCACATATGAAACATCTTTTCATCTGGGTTCTTGAGATGGAAGGCTTCGTCAAAACAGAAAATGAAACAGTTACGCGGTAACTGGTGTTTACTTTGTAAATTCTTTACTTTTCATTTTCCAGATCTGCCTACCTGAGAGGTCATATGAAATTCATTCATGAAATGTGCGCCAAACTCGTCTTGACACATAACTAAAGGAGCGAAAACAACAAATATTTCAAGGAAACATTCTCAAAATGCCTGCTAGTATTAGATTAATTCCGGGATATCAGTTAATCCTCTTTCTATCCTACAGGGCTCTTTAACTTTTTTTTAAAGCTCGGATCTCCGATGCAATCTGGTCACTCACTCTGTATATTACACTGGTTCCTAATAGATTGGAATAGTTATCAGGCATATGACGAATAGTATGAATTCCTCTGCGTGCTGCACAATGTTGTCTGATTTGTGGATGTTTGTTTCGCGTTCACCTTCATTTTTGAAATAGAGGACGCGGTATGTTGTTTTTTTCATGGATTTACATTAAAATGGACAGCGCCACTATCTTTGATCGTGTCGCATTAATCGTGACCCTGCAGTGCCCTTGTACGTGATCCTATTTAATGTTGTACATACTCTCTCCATATTACAGCAACTACTCTGATGCTGTGCCGTACGACTGCTTTCACTGTGGTCGTCTGACAAACTCCATGACAGTTACTGCGCACTTTATAGCATTCACAAATTTCATACAGGCATCTGCAGAAGTAACGAAAGTGCGGAGACATAAAACCCGTTCATACGACCCCAGGTGCAAACGCCTTGGACTGAGTTATTGGACAATCTATTTTTATTCCCACGACAGAGAGTGGGATATACAATATTACCTTTCTTCGCAATGTGTAACCTGAAAATAAAGTAACCTGCAACATCAGGTGTCACGATGAATTTTAATTTATTTTTGACCAGTGGTAATTACTCTCAGATGTATCATTTTATCATTGCCTTATATTACCGCATTACCTTATATGTAAAACCCAGTGGAGCAGTTCCAACAACGCTCAGAGACTCTGTTCCCTGTTTAGTGGCCCATGTGTGCTTCACACTGTTTGTAACAGAGCCGTAATGCAGAAATGTACACAATAGTTGTGCGGAGGTTCATCCACTCTCTCTCAATTCAATCTCCACACGGAAATACCAGGCGGAGTCAGTCAGCTGCACCGCTGCCATAGTCAGTAGCTGCTCCTTCACAATAACCGGACTGCAGCACTAAGGCGAACAGTAGTGAACTACGCCGGATGTTCATAGAGTCCAGCAGCTGGTTACCGCATGGCAAACTCCGGTTGTCTGTCCGGATTAATTAGCGGAGTCAAAAAAAAAAGGAAAATGATGCAGTGATGTTCTTTCATTTTTCTCCATGTGACCAATAACTTCTGTGGTGTTATTGAGTCGGCATTGTTCAATCCTGTTGAAGAACAGGTTGACCCCATACCGCTCTGTTTTATTTATTTTCTTTGGATATGCACAGTATGAGATCGGCTTTCATTCAAAAAATTATTTCAAATTTACGTGAAAAAATTTTTTGAATCGGAGTATGATGATATCTGAGATACGGAATCACAAGGCGAGATGGATTTCACTTTCTAAATCCATGCTGTCGAGATCGTCACAGCTTGAAAACATCCTCTGTTTAGGTATTCCTCATGGTGATACCGTGCATGATTGGTTAGCATAGAAAGGGTTTACATTTTTCCACTATGCCAGTGACATCTCGATACTTCAGGATAATTCAAAATCTGTTGTATTCTTGCCGATGATGAACGACACACAGAGCAAACCAACACCAAGTCGTTGCATGCCTGTGTTCCCAAAATTACGGACTTGCATTTTGATCTTTTCGACTTGTGAGTTATTAATCAACCCTGCGGAAAACGTCCACTGGGATGGTCTAACATCATATACTGCAGAACAATCGCAATAAACAAGATATCGTTCTGGTTTTATTTGTTTATTTCAGAGTCTCTACCTCAGAAAATAGGTAAGTGATTAATTCATATAAATTAGGCCGGAATTTCGCTGATTAATCTCAACATTCTCCGAAAGTAGATGTTGCTTATATGCTGACATATATATCTACGGATATTCATCGATCATTCATACCCACAAATTTGACGTTGAACAACTTGATCGTCGGGAACTTTCAGCCCTGGTTCACGAAGGAGAGGCGCTTCGTCGAGAGTGCCGTTTGTCCGCAGTTACAAAAGACGGAAACGTTCGGGACACCCAGCTGGCGTGGAGGCCTCTGTGAAAATCGAAGAAGGAACAGTTCTCGTGAGAGTAATGCTAAAGCTCTGCTGACAGCTGGTGGAATATATTTTCTTTGTTCCTGACGTTGTTACGTAAAAGTCACTGCCTACTTCACGTTTACACAGCGAATACACAAACGGTCATACTTCCATCAGCGAAATGAAATGGTAAGTTATTCACAGAAAAGCTACTTGCATAGCCTGCATGTGAGCTCGTCAAAATATCGTGCGCCTAGCTACTTGCTCGTTTCTGCTTTTGAGATCAATTCTGTGTCTCTACGTTCTGCCAGATATCTACGACAGAGAAGAGTTAAGGCTGTAAGTTCATCTTTTCCAGCACCCCGGCTTCGTTACAATCCCTTTAATTCTTCTCGCACCATCTGCTTCGATGATTAATTGCAATTTGATGACAGTCTTCTCCACAAGAATTGCCGCCTGCCCTGCACTCGTTTGCCGATGAGTGGCCCTTCACTATTAATGGCAGCTCACAAAGTATCTGAATCCTATGTTCCGCAGTTCTGTGGTGGCCTCTGCAAAATTGCATTTCCTGCATTTCGACGGCCGCCCTTTTGTATTGTGTATTTGAAGATATAACACCTCGCGTTGCCTCTTGTGATTGGTCGGTTTGTCCAAGGTATGTGTATTTCTTCTGTTGCAATGAGTTTCCAACTGGAGTCACGGAAGTACAGACACATACAGAGTGAATATGGCAAACTGTCTCACGCAGGTCCTCATCATTGTGTTTCTACTGGGTAAGATATTCCTTCACTCTATTATTCCAGACCTTCCTAATTCTCTGTATCCACGTGTTTTTCTCTCAATTTAAGTAACATGCTGTTCGAAGTAGAATTTATGATGTTTTGTTTATTTTTCTGTTAGACTGGAGCCGTGAAGACTCAGTGGAACAGTCAGTAGTTGCAATGTCGTTTGAAGAAGGAAGTAATATTACACTAAACTGTACATTGAAAACAAGCGATGCATCCCCGTATGTTTTCTGGTACAGGCAGCGCACCGGACAGCGACCACAGTATTTAATTCGGATTATCGCAGGAACAGTACAACGAAATGAGCATGTAACGGACCGACTATTTGCCTCCTATGATAAAAGTAAAAAATATACTGAACTGTCGATTAACAACACCATACTCTCTGACTCGGCCACATACCTCTGCGCGATGAGCCACGGTGCTTAAAAATCTATATTATCCGAACAAAAACACTCTTTCTCAGTTTCCTCGAGAGCTCGCTAGAGGGCGAACTTAAATGCTGACTGAATCCCAAAGGCTTAGTCTTATGTTTCATATGATGTCATAGCTAGTTTCTCACACCGGTGGTGTATCCAGTTCGTATTGGTAATGGAACCTATTGCTCTAAGATTGCTGTAAGTGTGAGAAAAATCACTTCCACTTAAGTGATTTTCATGTGTTAATTGATTTCACTGACTATTCACCTTTTAAACGCCAACATCTGATTGTTCCGACATAAACAAAAGATGGATGTAATTAAATTCGCAGAGTTACATTTTCGAAAGTTACAACTGGCGTTGCTTCCGAGGCACGGTCCACGGTGTTTACCGACAGATTTAATTTCGTTCTCACAAAAAAAAAAGCCTAAAGTCGCAATATTTTTTTTGAACACATCTGCAGTTTCAAACATTGTACAATTATCAACATGAATGGCGTTTACTCTCAGAAATTAAGTCGCTTGATGATCAGGTGGAGATTTGGAGACAATGACTCCTTAGGCTGCATCTCCGGAAACAGCTCTACTTCAAACTTAAATATCACTACTTTTTTTTCCCATTTCAGTGTTACCTTTACACCCTGACTTTCGGGTACTCGCTGTAGTCCGTTCGTTGCGGGAATCGGTCAGGCTCTCGGGGCGCACGACTGGCCGTTATTCGATATGCCAAGGACGCTGCCAAGCAGATCAGCACTTCTTCCGAGTTTCGGGATTTCATGGCTCTGGACGTGGGCGGCCTCGAGGTCGGTGCCATTGCAGGAAATCGCTGTTTCGTGGAGACGGAAGCTATCTGACTGTGTGCCAAGAGACCCATGATCTTTGAGCACAGAGCACGGAAAAGCGGCGCAACGGAGGTTTAACATCGTAATTCACTGAGTTGTTTGTTATTTCTCGCTTCTTGCTGTGAACAGAAGACACCTCTTGTCCACTTATTAGGAAGAGGGAGAGGCAGTGGAATGTGGAATTACCGTGTGAATTAACAGTCTTTGGGATACTGCAAGTCTGTGTGTTCAATGATGTTTTGTCGTACACTTGAGTGGCCCTGGAAGGCGCTGATGCTGCTTCGCTGGTGGGTGAGGGGGGATTGGTGCTCTGCTGATGCCTAACCGTGCGAAGGGGGAGTTGGGGTGGGGGGCATTCGGGTTCCAGCATTTAATAGTCATTCATTCTGTGTGGCACTCCTCTGTTTTCGAGTATGTTTGCCAAGAAGAATACTATTCAAGGATTTATTTTGTATACAGTTCTCTGACATTAAATGTACCTTTGAAACTGACACCTTCCACGCAGAATTACGGCCAGCGTTGACACCACGAGTCTTACTTGAGTGGAGTATTGTACTTGTATTTGCAACTGTTACAGCAAGAGCCTCCTGAAACACATCATTCTGTCATAAAGGGGGCGCTGGGAGCGGGCCCAAATGCAAGACACAGACACTGAAGTACTCAGAATTGGACAGGTCTAGAGTTCCGAACGTGACTAGATACAGACTAGCTGGGACAAGAAAACAGACTTGTGCTAGGACATTGGCTAGGCAAGCGGGACCAGGAATAGGAACTAGGAACTAGGAGCCTCGGCATGGACTCCGAGGTAAGACTGGACAAGGACCCAGCACCTGCGCCTCGATTTGGGATCGGACCCCGGAACTAGGTGAGGACATGACGTGGCTACAAGACTAAAAATGGCTTGGGTTCCTCGGGGCGAGGACATGACGAGGCTTGGGGTCCTCGAGGCGAGGGAGTGACGAGGCTTGGGTTCCTCTTGGCGAGGAAATGAAGAGGTTTCGGTTCCTCGCAGTGAGGACAGGTCGAGGCTTGGGTTCCACGAGGCGAGAAAATGACGAGGCTTTGGATCTTCGAGGCGAGGACCTGACGAGCCTTGGGTTCGGACACAGAGCCAGAGACTGGAGAAACACCTAAAACCTGGGACTTGACTTGGGCTCGGACTCCAGAACTAGACGAAGATATGACGTGGTCTTGGGAAGCAGGAGTAGGCGAGGCTTCAGGACAGAAGGGCAGACTCCTGGGCAAGACGAGGGAACTCCACCACAGGACGAGGAACATGGACAGGACGGGAACACGAAGCCTTGACTTGGACAGGAACGCCGAGCCTTTGTCGAGGGAGATAGGAAGGCAGAGCCTTGGACGAAGGAGATAGGAACACAGAGCCTTGGACTTGAGAGAACATGAACGCAGAGACATGACACACAGAACCGGGACCCGCCTTGGGAACAGGACCTGGGACCGGGACTCTACACAGAGTCAGGACCCCACCTAGGGAGCACGACGTAGGGCCGGAACTCGGACACAGAACACAGAGAGACAAAACGCCGGACCTACCTAGCGAAAGTTTGGACAAGAAGATTTTTCCCAACACTGGGTAGCGGCATACGGCCGGAACTACCAAGTGAAGGCGTGGACACAGAGAGACAGTTCCAAACAATGATAGACAGTTCTTTTTCTTGCTCCGGCCGCTGAACTTGACAGCAGAGTATGCAAAGGTTACAGGCAAGGTTTAGAGACGAGGCAAGGCCCCAGGCGAGGCAAGGAGAGGCAAGACTCCAGACACTGGTTGCACGGCAAGACGTCAGGAGGAAGGGGCAGAGAAAGGATTCAGACACAGGGTGTGGACAGGAACAATCCAGCTACTGAGGCCGAAACAAGGAGCTATTTATGTAGCCAGCCGAAAATGTGAATCAAAATTGGAAAACCAGAAAACCCGGAATAAGGAACGATAGACCGGACCGTGAACCGAAATCCGGACTTCATGGACTGGATCATGACACATCTGGTTTTAGTCTGCGTAAATCTACCTAGAGCATTGAACATTTTGCCTGAATATCCACTAAAATCGCCTTATGGGATATGCACGATTATTGTCATTAATATGTTAGTTGAGTGGGCACGTGGGCAACCGGTTAAGGCATTGGACTAGCGACGTGAAGGTCGAGAGATCGAGCCCCGGCCGAATCAACATGCTGTGCCCTTGAGCAAGACATGTAATCAAACATTTCTCTGCGACGACCCTTGTGCAAAACTTTTTTGGTCCTAATGTCTTTCCTTGGACAACATTGGAGTCGTGGGGTGGGGAGACTTGCAGCATGTACAACTGCTGCACTTCCATAGCACGTTGCCCAGGACTGCGTCCTGGAGAGCGAAGACTTTCCAGGCGCAGATCCATGGTCTCGAAAGAGTAACAGATGCCTTAGAATATCTTCGTTGTAACGTAAAATGCATTTTCACATTTCATGAAAATGCACTCGTCGTGTCATATGTTCTAAAATTGTCCCCTGTATTCTTCCGTTCAAATCGACAATTTTAGCCGATCATCAGAAGCCACTCTACTGGACCTTTCGATGAATTAGACAGTATATCTTCGGCTAGCAGAGTGTCCTAATGCTTGTACACTCAATTCTGCTAAACTTCTTGACGTAAGTAATCAGCATATGTTATGCTAACACAAGTATTTTCTGCTAGAAAGCAATATTTTCTGTTACTGGAAAAATAAACACTAAGTAATATAGATGTCGTCATTCCAAACCCAGAAATAAAGATTAAATACATAGCCTTTCCTGAATGTCCTGACGTTTGTCAGAGTCTTCCGTTCGACAGCGGCCTCCTCCTCCAGTACAGTCATTATCGAGATGGGTTTTGTAATTCCCCCCTTTTAAAGGTCATCAGACTGCGCAGTATTGACAACCGAGGCCGTTGTGCTCATAGCTAAAGTGTATTGCACCTCGGTTGAACATTGTATTGAGGTAATATCGAGTGTGGCTATATTTATATCTCATGTGGATAGAGTCGTGAAGAAAGTATGTTGGCCTCTATAAATCAGAGCACTGACTATAGGAGCAGGGATGTAATGTTGAAATTGTACAAGGCATTGGTAAGGCCATATTTGGAGTAGTTGGTATAGCTATGGTCACCAAATAATAGGAAAGATATGAATAATATTCAGAGTGTACAGAGAAGATTTACTAGAATGTTACCTGGGTTTCATCTACTAAGTTACAGAGAAAGATTGAACAAGTTGGGTCTTTATCCATTGAGCGTAGAAGGTTTAGGGGAGACTTGACAGAGGTATTTAAAATCATGAGTGGGTGTCATGGTCCGGTCTGTGAAGTCCGTATTCAGGTTCACGGTCCAGTCCATCGAACCTTGCTCCTGGTTTTCCTGTCTAACCTGTTTCTGTTCCTGTTGAGAACTAATTGAGGCAGCTGATGTTCGTTGGGGCTGGCTGCATAAATACCTCTAGAGACCAGGCGTGGCTGCTGGATTGTTCTTGTCCTTACTCCTTGTATCCATTCCCCTGCCTTCTATTTCCTCGCCTGAAGCCCTGCCTGGTCTTGCCGGTAACTCTCGCCTCGTCTCGCCTGTAGTCTTGTCCTGGATCCATCCCGTACCGAGCTCTCTTCCCGTCCCTTGTCCCCGCCGGGTAAATTAGCCCGTGTTGCCATTATTCTGCGGTTGCTTCTGTCCTTTCCTTTTCCTTGCCTCAGTTAGGTAAGCCAGGCAATATTGCCGTTACCTACGGTTGGTTCTGTCCCTTCCCAACCCTTGCCTTCGTCGGGTAAGCCTGGCCGTCTTGCCGTTACCTGCAGGTTGGTTCTGTACCTTCCTGTCCCTTGCCTCCGTCGGCTGGAGATCCGCGCCCTGCCCGGGAGGAGCTTCCAGACTCCAGCTTCGCCTCTAGTCTCCAGCCTCCAGCCTCACCTACAGACTCCAGTCTCCAGCCTCGACTCCAGTCTCCCGCCTCCAGCCTCGCCTCCCTTCTCCAGCCTCCAGCTTCGCCTCCAGCCTCCAGCCTCCAGCCTCGCCTCCAGATTCCAGCCTTCAGCGTCGCCTCCAGTCACCTGCCTCCAGCCTCGCCTTCAGCCTCCTGTCTCCAGTCTCCTGGCCTCCAGCCTCCAGTCCTGTTTCCAGCCTCGCGTCATGTCTCTAGCCAACCCTCGCCTCAAGTCTCTAGCCTCAAGCCCGAAGATTCCAGTCTTGTCCTGCCTGCTAGCCAAGCCTCATCCTTGTCTAGTTCTGGGGACCGAGCAACAGGCGAGAATCAGGTACTGGGTCCTTGTCCAGTCTCTGGCTTGGATTGCAAGCCCGGGCTCCTAGCTCTCTGGTCCAGTCCTGTTTTGGGTTCCCGGTTTTCGTGTCCATGCCCTTGCCCTCACTCTGTATCCTATTCTTGTCCCTAATACTTCAGTGTCTGTTTCTTGCATCTGGGTCTATTTCCTGCACCCCATTATGACAGAAAAATCCAGCCTCCCATGGACCCAGCGACACCGACACTGTAATTTTCCTCTTGCCACCCGGGTACCTTTCTGTTAAATATCCTCCTACCCGCCAGGGTCGTCCATAGTCTGGATATCGTGTTTGGTCGCCAGGAGGCTCAAGTAGAAGGGTGGGGGAGGGGGGTGATACTGTCATCAGCCGGTCGGTGAAGTCCGTATTCCGGTTCACAGCCTGGTCCATCGACCCTTGGCAGTTGATGCTCGTTGGAGCTGGCTGTATAAATACCTCCAGAGACCAGGGCATGGTTGCTGGATTGTTCTTGTCCTTACTCATTCTATCCCTTCTCCTGCTTTCTGTTTCCTCGCCTGAAGCCCTGCCTTTGTCTTGCCGGTAACTCTCGCCTCGCCTGAAGTTCTTGTCTCGCCTTGCATTTCCTGAAGCCTTGCCTTGTCTTGCTGGTAACTTTCGGCTCGTCTCGTCTGCAGTCTTGTCCTGGAGCCACCCCGTACCTAGCTCCCTTCCTGTTCCTTGTCTCCGCCGGGTAAGTCAGGCCGTCTTGTCATTAACACGCGGTTGGTTCTGTTCCTTCCTGTCCGTTGACTCCGTTGGGTAAGCCAGGCCGTATGCCGTCACCTACGGTTGGTTCTGTCCATTCCAAACCTTGCCTCCGTCGGGTAAGCCAGACCGTCTTGCCGTTACGTGCGGTTGGTTTTGTCCCTTCCTTTTCCTTGCCACCGTCGGATGGTGCTCCGCGCACAGCTGAGGAGAACCTTCAAGACACCAGCCTCGCCACTAGCCTCCAGCTCCAGCCTCTCCTCTAGTCTCCAGCCTCCACTATCGCCTCCAGTCTCTAGCCTCCAGCCGCGCCTCCAGTCTCCAGCCTCCAGCCTCCTCTACAGTCCCCCGCCTCCAGACTCGCCTCCAGCCTCTCCTCCAGCCCCCTGCCTCCAGCCTCACCTCCAGTCTCTCTCCAAGCCTCGCCTCAATTCTCTAGCCTCAAGCCTCGCCTCAATTCTCTAGCCTCAAGCCTGAAAACTCCAGCCTCGTTCTGCCTGACAGCCAAGCCTCGTCCTTGCCTAGTTCTGGGGTCCGAGCCAGAGGCAAGACCCAGGTACTGGGTCCTTGTCCAGTCTCTCAGTCGGAGTCCAAGCCCGGGATCCTAGATCTCCCTGTCGAGTCCTGTTCCGGGTTCCCGGTTTTCGTATCCATGTCCTTGTCCTCACCCTGTATCCTACTCCTGCCCCTCGTACTTCAATGCCTGTTGCTTACATTTGGGTCTGTTTCCAGCACCCCATTATGACAGGAAGATAGAGTTGACGTGGATAGGTTTTTTCCATTGAGAGTGGGGGCGATTCAAACCAGAGGACGTGAGTTGAGAGTTAAAGGGCAAACGTTTAGGGGTAAAACGAGGGAGGGACTTCTTTACTCAGAGAGTGGTAGCTGCGTGGAATGGGCTTCCAGCAGAAGTGATTGATGCAGGATCGATGTTGTCATTTGAAGTTATTATTTTTTTTTCTGTTTGTTTGTTGTTATAACCAATAATACATGAAGGAAATTAGACTTTCTTTAACTTCATCCGCATATTAAACATGTTTTCAGGACTTCCTGCGTTCTTGAGATGGCAAGCTTCGTCAAAGCAGAAAATGAAACAATCACGAGACAACTGGTGTTTACTTTGTAAATTCTTTACTTTTCATTTTCCAGATCTGCCTACCTGAGACGACATATGGAACCCATTTATTAAATGTGCGCCAACATCGTCTTTAGGCGTAATTAAAGGAGCGAAGACAACAAATATTTCTACAAACGTAAGAAAACGGTCTCAAAATGCCTGCTAGTATTAGATTCAGTACGTTATATTAGTTAATCCTCTTTTTTATGCTACAGGGCTCTTTAACTTTTTTTGTAGAAGTCGGATCTGCGAGGCACTCTGGTCACGAACTCTGTATATTACACGCACAAAATAGTCTGCAGATGCTGGGATCAAAGCAACACTCACAACACGCTGGAGGAACTCAGCACGTCGGGCAGCATCAGTGGAAACGATGAGTCGACGTTCCGGGCTCAACCCTTCGTCAGGAGTAAAGAAAGTGCATTCTACCAGATGTCAGCAGAGCTTCAGTAATTCTCTCACGAGAATTGTTCCTTTATTGAATTTTTGCAGAAGCTTCCACGCCAGCTGGGTGATCACAACTATTCCGTCTTTTATAATTGCCGACAAACGTAAAATAAACATAATAAAACAAACAATTTTTAAACTTGCATTTTGTTACTAAGAGAGTGGTAGCTGTGTGGAACGAGCTTGCAGCAGAAGTGGTCGAGGCAGATTCGATGCTGTCATTTAAAGTTTAAAATAAAACATTTTTTTTTCGGTTTGTTTGTTGTTATAGCATATAATAAGTGAAGGGACTTGCATTTTGATAATGATCATTACGGGTATATTTTTAAAATAGTTAACCGTTCGTTATTGTCCTGACGAACGGTTCCGGCCAGAAACGCCGACATATCGTTTCCATTGATGCTGTCCGACCTGCTGAGTTCCTACGACGTGTTG
The DNA here is from genome assembly GCF_963921235.1 of Mobula hypostoma. Taxonomy (NCBI): domain Eukaryota; kingdom Metazoa; phylum Chordata; class Chondrichthyes; order Myliobatiformes; family Myliobatidae; genus Mobula; species Mobula hypostoma. Next base: position 25,213,340 of record NC_086106.1, read on the forward strand.
TGACTGTTGCTCTGTATATTACCCTAGTTCGTAACACACTGGAATATTTATCAGGTATATGACGAATAGCATAAATTCTTCTTCACACCGCACAGATGCTGTCTGAACTTGTGGATGTTAGATGACGCGGTATGTTGCGTTTGACATGGATTTACATTAAAATGGAAAGCGCGACTGTCTTTGATCGTGTCGTATTAATCGTGACCATGCAGTGCCCTTGTGTACGTGATCCTATTTAATGATGTACACACACTCTCTCCATATTACAGCAACTAATCTGATGCTGTTCCCTACGTCTGTTTTAACTGTGGTCGTCTAACAAACTCCGTGACAGTTACCGAGGACTTTATAGCATTCACAAATTTTATAAAGGCAGCTGCAGAAGTAACGAAAGAACGTAGACATAAACGCTTCATAGGACCTCAGCTGCAAGTGCGTTGGACTGAGTTATTGGATAATCTATTCTTATTCCCACGACAGAGATGGAGCAGTCCCAATAACGTTCAGAGACTCTGTTCCCTGTTTAGTGCCCAATGTGTCTTTCACACTGCTTGTAACAGAGCCATAATGCAGAGATGTCCGCAATAGCTGTGCGAAGATTCATCCGCTTTCTCTCAACTTGATCTCCACACGGAAATACCACGCGGGGTCAGTCAGCTGCACCGCTGCCATAGTCAGTAGCTGCTCCTTCTCAATAACTGAACTGCATCAGGAAGACGACCATTAGCGAATTACGCCGGTTGTTCATAGACTCCAACAGCTGGTGATCGCATGGCAAACTCCGTTTGTCTGTCCGGAATATTTTGCGGAGACAAAATAAATTAAAGGAAAATGATGCAGTGATGTTCTTTCATTTTTGTCCAATAACTTTTACTGTGTTATTGATTCGGCATTGTTCAGTCCGGTTACATGATTAAAATGTGAAAAAATGCACTCTGTTGTCTCGCAGCATTGAAGATATCGAATCACCAGAATACATAATAAAGAATGGGACAGCACCTCTCTATGTTACGCAGAACATACCACTTCTCATTTTACAGGAGCAGCTTGACGCCATTCCCTTCTATCTGTTTTATTTCTTTTCATAGCATATGCACAGTATGAGATCGGCTTTAATTCAAAAATTATTTCAAATTTAGGTTCAAAAAGTTTTTTTTTTAATTAGAGTACGATAATATATGAGATACTGAATCAAAAGTCGAGATGGATTGCACTTTCTAAGTCCATGCTTGCGAGATCGTCACCGTTTGAAAACATCGTCTGTTTAGGTATTCCTCATGGTAATACAATCCAGGATAGGTTTGGTTAGAATGGATTTACATTTTTCCACAATGCCTATCTTAATGGGGATTTTGTTTACTTCTGATATCACGGTACTTTATGATATTTCAAAATCGTTTGTATTCTTGCCAATGATGAACGACACACACAGCAAACCAAGATGAAGTCGTCGCATGCCTCTACTCCCAAAATTACGAAATTGCATTTTGATCTTTTCGGGTTGTGAGTCATTAATCAAACCCTGCGGAAACAAGTCCACTAGGATGGTAACATCATATGCTGCAGAAAAATCGCAAGAAACAAGATGTCTTTCGGGTTTTATTTGTTTATTTCAGTTCTCCTCCTCAGAAAATAGGTGCGTGATAAATTCATATAAATTAGGCCTGAAATTCGCTGATTAATCTCAACATTCTCCGAAAGTAGATGTTGCTTATATCCTGTCATATACAAACGTATTTCTATGTATATCCATCGATCAGTTATACTCACAAGCTTGACGTTGAAGAACTTCATAGTCGGGAACATTCAGCCCTGGGTCACGAGGGAAAAGCGCTTTATCGAGAGTTTCGTTTGTCCGCAGTTATAAACGACCGAAACGCTGGGAACACCCAGCTGGGGTGGAAGCTTCAGTGAAAATGGAAGAAGGAACTGTTCTCGTGAGAGAATAAGTACAGCTCTGCTGACATCTGGTAGAATATATTTTCTTTGTTCCTGGCGCTGTTACATGAAAGTCACTGCCTGCTTCACGTCTCAACAGCTTATTCACAAAATGATCCTACTTCCATCCGCAAAATTAATTAGTAAGTTATTCAGAGAAAAGCTACTTGCATAGGCTGCATTTGAACAGGTCAAAATATCATGTACCTTGCTGCTTGCTCATGTCTGCTTTTCAGATCAATTCTGACGTCTCTAAGTTCTGCCAGATATATAAAACAGAGTAAAGACTGTAATTTCATCTTTTCCTCCTCCCCGGCTTCGTTACCAACCATTTAATTCTGCTCACACCATCTGCTTCGATGAGCAATCGCAATTTGATGACTGTCTTCTCCACGAGAATTGCCGCCTGCCCTGCACTCGTTTGCCGATTCGTGGCGCTTCGCTGTTAATGGCAGCTTACAAAGTATTTGACTCCTATGTTCGGACTTCTGTGGTCGCCTGTGCAGAATTTCACTTCCTGCATTTCGACTGAACGCTCCTTTGTGTTGTATATTTGGAGACTTAACACCTTGCGTTGCCTCTTGTGATTGGTCGGTTTGGCCAAGGTATGTGTATTTCTCCTATTGCAATGAGTTTCCACCTCGAGTCACTGAAGTACAGACACAAACAGAGTGAATATGGCAAACTGCCTCGCGCAGGTCCTCATTATTCTGTTCCTTCTGGGTAAGATATTCCTTCACTGTGTTATTCCAGACCTTCCTAATTATCAGTAACCACGTGTATTTCTCTCTATTTAAGTAACATACTGTTCCAAGTAAAATTTATGATGTATTATTTATTTTACTGTTAGACTGGAGCCGTGAAGACGCAGTGGAACAGTCAGTAGTTGCAATGACGTTTGAAGAAGAAAGTAATATTACCCTAAACTGTACATTGAAAACAAGCAATGCATCCCCGTATGTTTTCTGGTACAGGCAGCGCACCGGACAGCGACCACAGTATTTAATTCGGATTATCGCCGGAAAAGTATACCGAAATGAGCATGTAACCGACCGGCTATTTGCCTCCTATGATAAAAGTAAAAAATATACTGAACTGTCGATTAACAACACCATACTCTCTGACTCGGCCACATACCTCTGCGCGATGAGCCACGGTGCTTAAATATCTGAATTATTCGAACAAAAACCCTCTTTAACAGTTTCCTCGAAAGCTCGGTAGAGGGCGAACAATTTAAGGCGAGCATAAATGCTGACTGAATCGCAAAGGTTTAGTCTTATGTTTCATATGATGTCATAGCTTGTTTCTCGCACCAGTGATATATGCAGTTGGTATTGTTACTGGATCCTTTCGTTCTTTGATAGTTGTGACTGTGAGAAAAAATCACTTCAACTTAAGTGATTCTTATGTGTTACTTAATTTCACGGACTAATTACCTTTTAAACGCCAGCGTCAGATTGTCCCTGACATCAAGAAAATCTGGGTGTAATTGAATTCGCCGAGTTTCATTTTCGAAAGTTACCTCTAGCGTTAATTCCCGTACACGATCCATTGTGTTTACCGACAGTTTTAATTTGGTTATCACAACAAAAAATCAAGCCGCCAAATATTTGGTTGAACACATCAGTAATTCAAAACATTGTACAATTATCAACAGAAATGGCGCGTACTCTCTGAAATTAGGTCACTTGATGATGAGGTGGGGATTTGGAGACAATGACACCCTAGGTTGCATCTTCGGAAACAACTCTATTTCAAATTTTAATATCTCTACTTTTTCCCTTTCAAGGTTATTTTTTACACCCTGACCTGCGGGTACTCGCTGTCGTCGGTTCGTTGCGGGAACTGGTCCGGCTCTCGGGGTCGCACGACTGGCCGTTATTCGATATGCAAATAACACCTCCAAACAGATTAGCAAGTCTTCGGTGTTTCAGGATTTCGTGGCTCTGGAGGAGGGGCGGCCTCGAGGTCGGTGCCAGTGCAGGAAATCGTTGCGTCGTGGAGACGGAAGCTATCTGATTGTGTTCCAAGACACCCGAGTTCTTTGGGCACATAACCCGGTAAAAGCGGAGCCACGGACGTTTAACATCGTAATTCACTGAGTTGTTTGTTAAGCAACATACATCAAAGTTGCTGGTGAACGCAGCAGGCCAAGCAGCATCTATAAGAAGAGGCGCAGTCGAGGTTTCAGGCCGAGACCCTTCGTCAGGACAAATTGAAGGAAGAGTGAGTAAGGGATTTGAAAGCTGGAGGGGGAGGGGGAGATGCAAAATGATAGGAGAAGACAGGAGGGGGAGGGATAGAGCCGAGAGCTGGACAGGTGATAGGCAAAAGGGGATACGATAGGATCATGGGACAGGAGGTCCGGGAAGAAAGACAAAGGGGGGGTGACCCAGAGGACGGGCAAGAGGTATATTCAGAGGGACTCTGTCCGCCAGAGAAAGCAGGATCTCCCAGTGGCCACACATTTTAATTCCACATCCCATTCCCATTCTCACATGTCTATCCACGGCCTCCTCTACTGTAAAGATGAAGCCATACTCAGGTTGGAGGAACAACACCTTATATTCCGTCTGGGTAGCCTCCAACCTGATGGCATGAACATCGACTTCTCTACCTGCCGCTAAGGCCCCACCTCCCCCTCGTACCCCATCTGTTACTCATTTTTATGCACACATTCTTTCTCTCACTCTCCTTTTTCTCCCTCTGTCCCTCTGAATATACCTCTTGCCCATCCTCTGGGTCACCCCCCCCCCTTGTCTTTCTTCCCGGACCTCCTGTCCCATGATCCTCTCGTATCCCCTTTTGCCTATCACCTGTCCAGCTCTCGGCTCTATCCCTCCCCCTCCTGTCTTCTCCTATCATTTTGCATCTCCCCCTCCCCCTCCAGCTTTCAAATCCATTACTCACTCTTCCTTCAGTAGTCCTGACGAAGGGTCTCGGCCTGAAACGTCGACTGCGCTCTTCCTATTGATGCTGCTTGGCCTGCTGCGTTCACCAGCAACTTTGATGTATGTTGCTTGAATTTCCAGCATCTGCAGAATTCCTGTTGTTTGAGTTGTTTGTTAATCTCGCTTCTCGCTGTGAACGGCAGACACCTCATTTTCACTTATTAGGAAGACAGAGAGGCTGTCGTATGTGGAATGACCGTGAGAATGAATAGTCTTTCGGGTACAGCAAGTCTGTGTGTTCAATGATGCTATGTTGCACACTTGAGTGCCCGGTAGAGGGCGGTGATGCTCTTTCGCTGGTGCGGGACGGGGGATTGTTGCTCTGCTGGTGATTAACCGTGCGAAAAGAGAGCTGCGGTGGGAGGCTTTCGGGTTTCAGCATTTAACTGTCTTTCATTCTGTGTGGCACACCTCTGTTTTCCTGTATGTTTGCGAAGAAATAGAAATATTCAAGGATGTATATTGTATACATTAATCTGACATTACATGTACCTTTGAAACTGACACCTTCCACGCAGAATTATGAGCAGCGTTGACGCCACGAGACGTACTTGAGTGGAGCATTGTACTTGTATTTACAAACCTTACAGCAAGAGCCTCCAGAAACTCAACATTCTGTCCTAGAGGGGACGCTGGGAGCGGGCGCAAATGCAAGACATAGACACTGAAGTATCAGGAACAAGACAGGACTAGAGTTCCGGACGTAACAAGATGCAAACTAGCAGCTGGGACAAGAACAGAGACTTGGGCTAGGACATTGGCGAATCAGCGGGAGCAGGACAAGGAACTGGGAACTAGGAGCCTGGCCATGGACTCCGAGCCAGAGACTGGACAAGGACCCAGCAATGCGTAATGACTCGGCCTCGGACCGCGGAACTAAGCCAGCACATGACGGGGCTACAAGAGTAAAGATTGCTTGGGTTTCACGAGGCGAGGACATGACGAGGCTTGGGTTCCTCGAGGCGAGGACATGACGAGCCTTGATTTCGGACTCCAAGCCAGAGTCTGTACCAGGTCCTAGAACATGGGTCTTGACCTGGGCTCGCATTCCAGAACCAGACGAATACATGACGTGGTCTTGGGAGACATAACTGGAGGAGGCTACGGGACAGAACGAGAGAGGCCTTGGCAAGATGAGGGAACTCTAGCACAGGACGAGGCACATGGACAGGACGGAAACACGAAGCCTTCACTTGGAGAAGAACGCAGAGCATTTGTCAAGGGAGATAGGAACGCAAAGCCTTGAACTTCATAGAACAGGAACGCAGAGCTTTGGACTTGATAGAACAGGAACGCAGAGGCATGGAACACAGAGCCGGCACCCCTCCTTGGGAACAGAACTTAGCACCGGGGCTCTACACAGAGTCAGGACCCCTCCTAGGGAGCAGGACGTACGGTCGGGACTCGTACACGGAACACAGAGAGACATTTCGCAACACGATGTAGCGGCAGACGGCCGGACCTACGCAGCGAATCCGCAGACACAGAGAGACAGTTCGAAACAAAAACAAACAGTTCCTTTTCTTGCTCCGGAATCTGAACTTGACAACAGTGCAGGCAAAGCTTGCAGGCAATGGTTACAGACGGGGCAAGTCTCCAGGCGGGGCGAGGCTTCAGACGAGGCACCACGAGGCAAGGTACCAGACACAGGTTGCTGGGCAAGGCTTCAGGAGGAAGGGACAGAGAAGGGATTCAGACAGGGGGTGTGGACAGGAACAATCCTGCAACTTATGCTGAACCAAGGAACTATTTATGTAGCCAGCCCAAAATATGAATCAGCTGCCTAAATTAGAGCACACAGCAGAAAAGAAAAAGGAAAACCGTGAAACCTGGAATAAGGAACGATCGGCCGGACCGTAAACCGCAATCCGGACTTCACGGACCTGACTATGACACAGTCAGGATATAGTGCATGATAAATCTATCTAGAGTATTGACTATCCACTAAAATCACCTTATTGGATATGCACGACTATTGTTATTAATATCTTAGTTGAGAGGCCACGTGGCCAAGTGGTTAAGGCAGGGGATTAGCAAGCTGAAGGTCGTGAGCCCCAGCCCCAGCCGAGGCACGTGTTGTGGCCTTGAGCAAGGCTCTTAATCAAACACTGCTCTGCGACGATAATGGAACCCAGCTGTATGGGTCCTAATGTCCTTTCCTTGGACATCATTGGTGTCCTGGAGAGGGGAGACATGCAGCATGGGCAACTGCTGGTCTTCCATACAACGGTGCCTAGGGCTGCGTCCTGGAGAATGAAGACTTTCCAGGCGCAGATCCATGGACTCGTAAGTCTAACAGATACCTTAGAATATCATAGTTTCATGAAAATGCTTTCGTCGTGTCATATGTCGTATAATTGTCCCCTTTATTCTGTCGTTCAACTGGCAATATTGCCGATCATCAGACGCCACTGTACTGGACCTTCCGATGAATTCGACAGTACTTCTTCGGCTAGCAGGTTGTCCTGATGCCTATACACTCAATTTTGCTGAATTTGTTGACGTAAATTATCAGCACATTTTATCCTGAATCAAGTACTTTGTGCTGGAAACCTATATTTTGTGTTACTGGAAAAATAAACACTAAGTAATATAAATGTTATCATTCTAATTCCAGAAATAAAGATTAAAGGAACAGCCTTTCCACAATGTCCTGACGTTTGTCAGAGTCTTCCATTCGATTGCGGCCTCCTCCTCCAGTACAGTCATTATCGAGATGGGTTTTGTAACAGCCCCCTTATATAAGCTCACTAAACTGCGCAGTAATTACCGCCGAGGCCGTTGTACTCACACCTAAAGTGTATTGCACCTCGTTTAAGCATTTTATTGAAGTAATATCTAGTGTGGCTATACGTATATCTCATGAGGACAGGGTGGTGAAGAAAGTATTTTGGCCTTTATAAATCAGAGCATTGAGTACTGGAGTTGGGATGTAATATACAAACTGTACAAGGCATTGGTAAGGCCAAGTTTGGAGTATTGTGTATAGCTGTGGTCACCGAATTATAGGAAAGATATGAATAATATTCAGAGAATACAGAGAAGATTTACTAGAATGTTACCTGGGCTTCATCTCCTAAGTTACAGAGAAAGATTGAACAAGTTGTGTCTTTATGCTTTGGAGCATAGAATGTTGAGGGGGGACGTGATAGACGCATTTAAAATTATGAGGGGGATTGATAGAGTTGACGTAGATAGGCTTTTTCCATTGACAGTGGAGGAGGTTCAAACAAGAGGATATGAGTTGAGAGTTAAAGGGCAAAAGTTTATTGGTAACAAGAGGGGAGACTTCTTTACTCAGAGAGTGGTAGCTGTGTGGAACGAGCTTCCAGCAGAAGTGGTTGAGGCAGGTTCGATGTTGTCATTTAAGGTAAAAAAAAACACTTTTCTCTCTGTTTGTTTGTTTTTATAGTTAGTAATATATGAAGGAAATCAGACTTGCTTTAACTTCGTCCACATATGAAACATCTTTTCATCTGGGTTCTTGAGATGGAAGGCTTCGTCAAAACAGAAAATGAAACAGTTACGCGGTAACTGGTGTTTACTTTGTAAATTCTTTACTTTTCATTTTCCAGATCTGCCTACCTGAGAGGTCATATGAAATTCATTCATGAAATGTGCGCCAAACTCGTCTTGACACATAACTAAAGGAGCGAAAACAACAAATATTTCAAGGAAACATTCTCAAAATGCCTGCTAGTATTAGATTAATTCCGGGATATCAGTTAATCCTCTTTCTATCCTACAGGGCTCTTTAACTTTTTTTTAAAGCTCGGATCTCCGATGCAATCTGGTCACTCACTCTGTATATTACACTGGTTCCTAATAGATTGGAATAGTTATCAGGCATATGACGAATAGTATGAATTCCTCTGCGTGCTGCACAATGTTGTCTGATTTGTGGATGTTTGTTTCGCGTTCACCTTCATTTTTGAAATAGAGGACGCGGTATGTTGTTTTTTTCATGGATTTACATTAAAATGGACAGCGCCACTATCTTTGATCGTGTCGCATTAATCGTGACCCTGCAGTGCCCTTGTACGTGATCCTATTTAATGTTGTACATACTCTCTCCATATTACAGCAACTACTCTGATGCTGTGCCGTACGACTGCTTTCACTGTGGTCGTCTGACAAACTCCATGACAGTTACTGCGCACTTTATAGCATTCACAAATTTCATACAGGCATCTGCAGAAGTAACGAAAGTGCGGAGACATAAAACCCGTTCATACGACCCCAGGTGCAAACGCCTTGGACTGAGTTATTGGACAATCTATTTTTATTCCCACGACAGAGAGTGGGATATACAATATTACCTTTCTTCGCAATGTGTAACCTGAAAATAAAGTAACCTGCAACATCAGGTGTCACGATGAATTTTAATTTATTTTTGACCAGTGGTAATTACTCTCAGATGTATCATTTTATCATTGCCTTATATTACCGCATTACCTTATATGTAAAACCCAGTGGAGCAGTTCCAACAACGCTCAGAGACTCTGTTCCCTGTTTAGTGGCCCATGTGTGCTTCACACTGTTTGTAACAGAGCCGTAATGCAGAAATGTACACAATAGTTGTGCGGAGGTTCATCCACTCTCTCTCAATTCAATCTCCACACGGAAATACCAGGCGGAGTCAGTCAGCTGCACCGCTGCCATAGTCAGTAGCTGCTCCTTCACAATAACCGGACTGCAGCACTAAGGCGAACAGTAGTGAACTACGCCGGATGTTCATAGAGTCCAGCAGCTGGTTACCGCATGGCAAACTCCGGTTGTCTGTCCGGATTAATTAGCGGAGTCAAAAAAAAAAGGAAAATGATGCAGTGATGTTCTTTCATTTTTCTCCATGTGACCAATAACTTCTGTGGTGTTATTGAGTCGGCATTGTTCAATCCTGTTGAAGAACAGGTTGACCCCATACCGCTCTGTTTTATTTATTTTCTTTGGATATGCACAGTATGAGATCGGCTTTCATTCAAAAAATTATTTCAAATTTACGTGAAAAAATTTTTTGAATCGGAGTATGATGATATCTGAGATACGGAATCACAAGGCGAGATGGATTTCACTTTCTAAATCCATGCTGTCGAGATCGTCACAGCTTGAAAACATCCTCTGTTTAGGTATTCCTCATGGTGATACCGTGCATGATTGGTTAGCATAGAAAGGGTTTACATTTTTCCACTATGCCAGTGACATCTCGATACTTCAGGATAATTCAAAATCTGTTGTATTCTTGCCGATGATGAACGACACACAGAGCAAACCAACACCAAGTCGTTGCATGCCTCTGTTCCCAAAATTACGGACTTGCATTTTGATCTTTTCGACTTGTGAGTCATTAATCAACCCTGCGGAAAACGTCCACTGGGATGGTCTAACATAATATACTGCAGAACAATCGCAATAAACAAGATATCGTTCTGGTTTTATTTGTTTATTTCAGAGTCTCTACCTCAGAAAATAGGTAAGTGATTAATTCATATAAATTAGGCCGGAATTTCGCTGATTAATCTCAACATTCTCCGAAAGTAGATGTTGCTTATATGCTGACATATATATCTACGGATATTCATCGATCATTCATACCCACAAATTTGACGTTGAACAACTTGATCGTCGGGAACTTTCAGCCCTGGTTCACGAAGGAGAGGCGCTTCGTCGAGAGTGCCGTTTGTCCGCAGTTACAAAAGACGGAAACGTTCGGGACACCCAGCTGGCGTGGAGGCCTCTGTGAAAATCGAAGAAGGAACAGTTCTCGTGAGAGTAATGCTAAAGCTCTGCTGACAGCTGGTGGAATATATTTTCTTTGTTCCTGACGTTGTTACGTAAAAGTCACTGCCTACTTCACGTTTACACAGCGAATACACAAACGGTCATACTTCCATCAGCGAAATGAAATGGTAAGTTATTCACAGAAAAGCTACTTGCATAGCCTGCATGTGAGCACGTCAAAATATCGTGCGCCTAGCTACTTGCTCGTTTCTGCTTTTGAGATCAATTCTGTGTCTCTACGTTCTGCCAGATATCTACGACAGAGAAGAGTTAAGGCTGTAAGTTCATCTTTTCCAGCACCCCGGCTTCGTTACAATCCCTTTAATTCTTCTCGCACCATCTGCTTCGATGATTAATTGCAATTTGATGACAGTCTTCTCCACGAGAATTGCCGCCTGCCCTGCACTCGTTTGCCGATGAGTGGCCCTTCACTATTAATGGCAGCTCACAAAGTATCTGAATCCTATGTTCCGCAGTTCTGTGGTGGCCTCTGCAAAATTGCATTTCCTGCATTTCGACGGCCGCCCTTTTGTATTGTGTATTTGAAGATATAACACCTCGCGTTGCCTCTTGTGATTGGTCGGTTTGGCCAAGGTATGTGTATTTCTTCTGTTGCAATGAGTTTCCAACTGGAGTCACGGAAGTACAGACACATACAGAGTGAATATGGCAAACTGTCTCACGCAGGTCCTCATCATTGTGTTTCTACTGGGTAAGATATTCCTTCACTCTATTATTCCAGACCTTCCTAATTCTCTGTATCCACGTGTTTTTCTCTCAATTTAAGTAACATGCTGTTCGAAGTAGAATTTATGATGTTTTGTTTATTTTTCTGTTAGACTGGAGCCGTGAAGACTCAGTGGAACAGTCAGTAGTTGCAATGTCGTTTGAAGAAGGAAGTAATATTACACTAAACTGTACATTGAAAACAAGCGATGCATCCCCGTATGTTTTCTGGTACAGGCAGCGCACCGGACAGCGACCACAGTATTTAATTCGGATTATCGCAGGAACAGTACAACGAAATGAGCATGTAACGGACCGACTATTTGCCTCCTATGATAAAAGTAAAAAATATACTGAACTGTCGATTAACAACACCATACTCTCTGACTCGGCCACATACCTCTGCGCGATGAGCCACGGTGCTTAAAAATCTATATTATCCGAACAAAAACACTCTTTCTCAGTTTCCTCGAGAGCTCGCTAGAGGGCGAACTTAAATGCTGACTGAATCCCAAAGGCTTAGTCTTATGTTTCATATGATGTCATAGCTAGTTTCTCACACCGGTGGTGTATCCAGTTCGTATTGGTAATGGAACCTATTGCTCTAAGATTGCTGTAAGTGTGAGAAAAATCACTTCCACTTAAGTGATTTTCATGTGTTAATTGATTTCACTGACTATTCACCTTTTAAACGCCAACATCTGATTGTTCCGACATAAACAAAAGATGGATGTAATTAAATTCGCAGAGTTACATTTTCGAAAGTTACAACTGGCGTTGCTTCCGAGGCACGGTCCACGGTGTTTACCGACAGATTTAATTTCGTTCTCACAAAAAAAAAGCCTAAAGTCGCAATATTTTTTTTGAACACATCTGCAGTTCAAAACATTGTACAATTATCAACATGAATGGCGTTTACTCTCAGAAATTAAGTCGCTTGATGATCAGGTGGAGATTTGGAGACAATGACTCCTTAGGCTGCATCTCCGGAAACAGCTCTACTTCAAACTTAAATATCACTACTTTTTTTTTCCCATTTCAGTGTTACCTTTACACCCTGACTTTCGGGTACTCGCTGTAGTCCGTTCGTTGCGGGAATCGGTCAGGCTCTCGGGGCGCACGACTGGCCGTTATTCGATATGCCAAGGACGCTGCCAAGCAGATCAGCACTTCTTCCGAGTTTCGGGATTTCATGGCTCTGGACGTGGGCGGCCTCGAGGTCGGTGCCATTGCAGGAAATCGCTGTTTCGTGGAGACGGAAGATATCTGACTGTGTGCCAAGAGACCCATGATCTTTGAGCACAGAGCACGGAAAAGCGGCGCAACGGAGGTTTAACATCGTAATTCACTGAGTTGTTTGTTATTTCTCGCTTCTTGCTGTGAACAGAAGACACCTCTTGTCCACTTATTAGGAAGAGGGAGAGGCAGTGGAATGTGGAATTACCGTGTGAATTAATAGTCTTTGGGATACTGCAAGTCTGTGTGTTCAATGATGTTTTGTCGTACACTTGAGTGGCCCTGGAAGGCGCTGATGCTGCTTCGCTGGTGGGTGAGGGGGGATTGGTGCTCTGCTGATGCCTAACCGTGCGAAGGGGGAGTTGGGGTGGGGGGCATTCGGGTTCCAGCATTTAATAGTCTTTCATTCTGTGTGGCACTCCTCTGTTTTCGAGTATGTTTGCCAAGAAGAATACTATTCAAGGATTTATTTTGTATACAGTTCTCTGACATTAAATGTACCTTTGAAACTGACACCTTCCACGCAGAATTACGGCCAGCGTTGACACCACGAGTCTTACTTGAGTGGAGTATTGTACTTGTATTTGCAACTGTTACAGCAAGAGCCTCCTGAAACACATCATTCTGTCATAAAGGGGGCGCTGGGAGCGGGCCCAAATGCAAGACACAGACACTGAAGTACTCAGAATTGGACAGGTCTAGAGTTCCGAACGTGACTAGATACAGACTAGCTGGGACAAGAAAACAGACTTGTGCTAGGACATTGGCTAGGCAAGCGGGACCAGGAATAGGAACTAGGAACTAGGAGCCTCGGCATGGACTCCGAGGTAAGACTGGACAAGGACCCAGCACCTGCGCCTCGATTTGGGATCGGACCCCGGAACTAGGTGAGGACATGACGTGGCTACAAGACTAAAAATGGCTTGGGTTCCTCGGGGCGAGGACATGACGAGGCTTGGGGTCCTCGAGGCGAGGGAGTGACGAGGCTTGGGTTCCTCTTGGCGAGGAAATGAAGAGGTTTCGGTTCCTCGCAGTGAGGACAGGTCGAGGCTTGGGTTCCACGAGGCGAGAAAATGACGAGGCTTTGGATCTTCGAGGCGAGGACCTGACGAGCCTTGGGTTCGGACACAGAGCCAGAGACTGGAGAAACACCTAAAACCTGGGACTTGACTTGGGCTCGGACTCCAGAACTAGACGAAGATATGACGTGGTCTTGGGAAGCAGGAGTAGGCGAGGCTTCAGGACAGAAGGGCAGACTCCTGGGCAAGACGAGGGAACTCCACCACAGGACGAGGAACATGGACAGGACGGGAACACGAAGCCTTGACTTGGACAGGAACGCCGAGCCTTTGTCGAGGGAGATAGGAAGGCAGAGCCTTGGACGAAGGAGATAGGAACACAGAGCCTTGGACTTGAGAGAACATGAACGCAGAGACATGACACACAGAACCGGGACCCGCCTTGGGAACAGGACCTGGGACCGGGACTCTACACAGAGTCAGGACCCCACCTAGGGAGCACGACGTAGGGCCGGAACTCGGACACAGAACACAGAGAGACAAAACGCCGGACCTACCTAGCGAAAGTTTGGACAAGAAGATTTTTCCCAACACTGGGTAGCGGCATACGGCCGGAACTACCAAGTGAAGGCGTGGACACAGAGAGACAGTTCCAAACAATGATAGACAGTTCTTTTTCTTGCTCCGGCCGCTGAACTTGACAGCAGAGTATGCAAAGGTTACAGGCAAGGTTTAGAGACGAGGCAAGGCCCCAGGCGAGGCAAGGAGAGGCAAGACTCCAGACACTGGTTGCACGGCAAGACGTCAGGAGGAAGGGGCAGAGAAAGGATTCAGACACAGGGTGTGGACAGGAACAATCCAGCTACTGAGGCCGAAACAAGGAGCTATTTATGTAGCCAGCCGAAAATGTGAATCAAAATTGGAAAACCAGAAAACCCGGAATAAGGAACGATAGACCGGACAGTGAACCGAAATCCGGACTTCATGGACTGGATCATGACACATCTGGTTTTAGTCTGCGTAAATCTACCTAGAGCATTGAACATTTTGCCTGAATATCCACTAAAATCGCCTTATGGGATATGCACGATTATTGTCATTAATATGTTAGTTGAGTGGGCACGTGGGCAACCGGTTAAGGCATTGGACTAGCGACGTGAAGGTCGAGAGATCGAGCCCCGGCCGAATCAACATGCTGTGCCCTTGAGCAAGACATGTAATCAAACATTTCTCTGCGACGACCCTTGTGCAAAACTTTTTTGGTCCTAATGTCTTTCCTTGGACAACATTGGAGTCGTGGGGTGGGGAGACTTGCAGCATGTACAACTGCTGCACTTCCATAGCACGTTGCCCAGGACTGCGTCCTGGAGAGCGAAGACTTTCCAGGCGCAGATCCATGGTCTCGAAAGAGTAACAGATGCCTTAGAATATCTTCGTTGTAACGTAAAATGCATTTTCACATTTCATGAAAATGCACTCGTCGTGTCATATGTTCTAAAATTGTCCCCTGTATTCTTCCGTTCAAATCGACAATTTTAGCCGATCATCAGAAGCCACTCTACTGGACCTTTCGATGAATTAGACAGTATATCTTCGGCTAGCAGAGTGTCCTAAGGCTTGTACACTCAATTCTGCTAAACTTTTTGACGTAAGTAATCAGCATATGTTATGCTAACACAAGTATTTTCTGCTAGAAAGCAATATTTTCTGTTACTGGAAAAATAAACACTAAGTAATATAGATGTCGTCATTCCAAACCCAGAAATAAAGATTAAATACATAGCCTTTCCTGAATGTCCTGACGTTTGTCAGAGTCTTCCGTTCGACAGCGGCCTCCTCCTCCAGTACAGTCATTATCGAGATGGGTTTTGTAATTCCCCCCTTTTAAAGGTCATCAGACTGCGCAGTATTGACAACCGAGGCCGTTGTGCTCATAGCTAAAGTGTATTGCACCTCGGTTGAACATTGTATTGAGGTAATATCGAGTGTGGCTATATTTATATCTCATGTGGATAGAGTCGTGAAGAAAGTATGTTGGCCTCTATAAATCAGAGCACTGACTATAGGAGCAGGGATGTAATGTTGAAATTGTACAAGGCATTGGTAAGGCCATATTTGGAGTAGTTGGTATAGCTATGGTCACCAAATAATAGGAAAGATATGAATAATATTCAGAGTGTACAGAGAAGATTTACTAGAATGTTACCTGGGTTTCATCTACTAAGTTACAGAGAAAGATTGAACAAGTTGGGTCTTTATCCATTGAGCGTAGAAGGTTTAGGGGAGACTTGACAGAGGTATTTAAAATCATGAGTGGGTGTCATGGTCCGGTCTGTGAAGTCCGTATTCAGGTTCACGGTCCAGTCCATCGAACCTTGCTCCTGGTTTTCCTGTCTAACCTCTTTCTGTTCCTGTTGAGAACTAATTGAGGCAGCTGATGTTCGTTGGGGCTGGCTGCATAAATACCTCTAGAGACCAGGCGTGGCTGCTGGATTGTTCTTGTCCTTACTCCTTGTATCCATTCCCCTGCCTTCTATTTCCTCGCCTGAAGCCCTGCCTGGTCTTGCCGGTAACTCTCGCCTCGTCTCGCCTGTAGTCTTGTCCTGGATCCATCCCGTACCGAGCTCTCTTCCCGTCCCTTGTCCCCGCCGGGTAAATTAGCCCGTGTTGCCATTATTCTGCGGTTGCTTCTGTCCTTTCCTTTTCCTTGCCTCAGTTAGGTAAGCCAGGCAATATTGCCGTTACCTACGGTTGGTTCTGTCCCTTCCCAACCCTTGCCTTCGTCGGGTAAGCCTGGCCGTCTTGCCGTTACCTGCAGGTTGGTTCTGTACCTTCCTGTCCCTTGCCTCCGTCGGCTGGAGATCCGCGCCCTGCCCAGGAGGAGCTTCCAGACTCCAGCTTCGCCTCTAGTCTCCAGCCTCCAGCCTCACCTACAGACTCCAGTCTCCAGCCTCGACTCCAGTCTCCCGCCTCCAGCCTCGCCTCCCTTCTCCAGCCTCCAGCTTCGCCTCCAGCCTCCAGCCTCCAGCCTCGCCTCCAGATTCCAGCCTTCAGCGTCGCCTCCAGTCACCTGCCTCCAGCCTCGCCTTCAGCCTCCTGTCTCCAGTCTCCTGGCCTCCAGCCTCCAGTCCTGTTTCCAGCCTCGCGTCATGTCTCTAGCCAACCCTCGCCTCAAGTCTCTAGCCTCAAGCCTGAAGATTCCAGTCTTGTCCTGCCTGCTAGCCAAGCCTCATCCTTGTCTAGTTCTGGGGACCGAGCAACAGGCGAGAATCAGGTACTGGGTCCTTGTCCAGTCTCTGGCTTGGATTGCAAGCCCGGGCTCCTAGCTCTCTGGTCCAGTCCTGTTTTGGGTTCCCGGTTTTCGTGTCCATGCCCTTGCCCTCACTCTGTATCCTATTCTTGTCCCTAATACTTCAGTGTCTGTTTCTTGCATCTGGGTCTATTTCCTGCACCCCATTATGACAGAAAAATCCAGCCTCCCATGGACCCAGCGACACCGACACTGTAATTTTCCTCTTGCCACCCGGGGTACCTTTCTGTTAAATACCCTCCTACCCGCCAGGGTCGTCCATAGTCTGGATACCGTGTTTGGTCGCCAGGAGGCTCAAGTAGAAGGGTGGGGGAGGGGGGTGATACTGTCATCGTCCGGTCGGTGAAGTCCGTATTCCGGTTCACAGCCTGGTCCATCGACCCTTGGCAGTTGATGCTCGTTGGAGCTGGCTGTATAAATACCTCCAGAGACCAGGGCATGGTTGCTGGATTGTTCTTGTCCTTACTCATTCTATCCCTTCTCCTGCTTTCTGTTTCCTCGCCTGAAGCCCTGCCTTTGTCTTGCCGGTAACTCTCGCCTCGCCTGAAGTTCTTGTCTCGCCTTGCATTTCCTGAAGCCTTGCCTTGTCTTGCTGGTAACTTTCGGCTCGTCTCGTCTGCAGTCTTGTCCTGGAGCCACCCCGTACCTAGCTCCCTTCCTGTTCCTTGTCTCCGCCGGGTAAGTCAGGCCGTCTTGTCATTAACACGCGGTTGGTTCTGTTCCTTCCTGTCCGTTGACTCCGTTGGGTAAGCCAGGCCGTATGCCGTCACCTACGGTTGGTTCTGTCCATTCCAAACCTTGCCTCCGTCGGGTAAGCCAGACCGTCTTGCCGTTACGTGCGGTTGGTTTTGTCCCTTCCTTTTCCTTGCCACCGTCGGATGGTGCTCCGCGCACAGCTGAGGAGAACCTTCAAGACACCAGCCTCGCCACTAGCCTCCAGCTCCAGCCTCTCCTCTAGTCTCCAGCCTCCACTATCGCCTCCAGTCTCTAGCCTCCAGCCGCGCCTCCAGTCTCCAGCCTCCAGCCTCCTCTACAGTCCCCCGCCTCCAGACTCGCCTCCAGCCTCTCCTCCAGCCCCCTGCCTCCAGCCTCACCTCCAGTCTCTCTCCAAGCCTCGCCTCAATTCTCTAGCCTCAAGCCTCGCCTCAATTCTCTAGCCTCAAGCCTGAAAACTCCAGCCTCGTTCTGCCTGACAGCCAAGCCTCGTCCTTGCCTAGTTCTGGGGTCCGAGCCAGAGGCAAGACCCAGGTACTGGGTCCTTGTCCAGTCTCTCAGTCGGAGTCCAAGCCCGGGATCCTAGATCTCCCTGTCGAGTCCTGTTCCGGGTTCCCGGTTTTCGTATCCATGTCCTTGTCCTCACCCTGTATCCTACTCCTGCCCCTCGTACTTCAATGCCTGTTGCTTACATTTGGGTCTGTTTCCAGCACCCCATTATGACAGGAAGATAGAGTTGACGTGGATAGGTTTTTTCCATTGAGAGTGGGGGCGATTCAAACCAGAGGACGTGAGTTGAGAGTTAAAGGGCAAACGTTTAGGGGTAAAACGAGGGAGGGACTTCTTTACTCAGAGAGTGGTAGCTGCGTGGAATGGGCTTCCAGCAGAAGTGATTGATGCAGGATCGATGTTGTCATTTGAAGTTATTATTTTTTTTTCTGTTTGTTTGTTGTTATAACCAATAATACATGAAGGAAATTAGACTTTCTTTAACTTCATCCGCATATTAAACATGTTTTCAGGATTTCCTGCGTTCTTGAGATGGCAAGCTTCGTCAAAGCAGAAAATGAAACAATCACGAGACAACTGGTGTTTACTTTGTAAATTCTTTACTTTTCATTTTCCAGATCTGCCTACCTGAGACGACATATGGAACCCATTTATTAAATGTGCGCCAACATCGTCTTTAGGCGTAATTAAAGGAGCGAAGACAACAAATATTTCTACAAACGTAAGAAAACGGTCTCAAAATGCCTGCTAGTATTAGATTCAGTACGTTATATTAGTTAATCCTCTTTTTTATGCTACAGGGCTCTTTAACTTTTTTTGTAGAAGTCGGATCTGCGAGGCACTCTGGTCACGTACTCTGTATATTACACGCACAAAATAGTCTGCAGATGCTGGGATCAAAGCAACACTCACAACACGCTGGAGGAACTCAGCACGTCGGGCAGCATCAGTGGAAACGATGAGTCGACGTTCCGGGCTCAACCCTTCGTCAGGAGTAAAGAAAGTGCATTCTACCAGATGTCAGCAGAGCTTCAGTAATTCTCTCACGAGAATTGTTCCTTTATTGAATTTTTGCAGAAGCTTCCACGCCAGCTGGGTGATCACAACTATTCCGTCTTTTATAATTGCCGACAAACGTAAAATAAACATAATAAAACAAACAATTTTTAAACTTGCATTTTGTTACTAAGAGAGTGGTAGCTGTGTGGAACGAGCTTGTAGCAGAAGTGGTCGAGGCAGATTTGATGCTGTCATTTAAAGTTTAAAATAAAACATTTTTTTTTCGGTTTGTTTGTTGTTATAGCCAATAATAAGTGAAGGGACTTGCATTTTGATAATGATCATTACGGGTATATTTTTAAAATAGTTAACCGTTCGTTATTGTCCTGACGAACGGTTCCGGCCAGAAACGCCGACATATCGTTTCCATTGATGCTGTCCGACCTGCTGAGTTCCTACGACGTGTTGTGACTGTTGCTCTGTATATTACCCTAGTTCGTAACACACTGGAATATTTATCAGGTATATGACGAATAGCATAAATTCTTCTTCACACCGCACAGATGCTGTCTGAACTTGTGGATGTTAGATGACGCGGTATGTTGCGTTTGACATGGATTTACATTAAAATGGAAAGCGCGACTGTCTTTGATCGTGTCGTATTAATCGTGACCATGCAGTGCCCTTGTGTACGTGATCCTATTTAATGATGTACACACACTCTCTCCATATTACAGCAACTAATCTGATGCTGTGCCCTACGTCTGTTTTAACTGTGGTCGTCTAACAAACTCCGTGACAGTTACCGAGCACGTTATAGCATTCACAAATTTTATAAAGGCAGCTGCAGAAGTAACGAAAGAACGTAGACATAAACGCTTCATAGGACCTCAGCTGCAAGTGCGTTGGACTGAGTTATTGGATAATCTATTCTTATTCCCACGACAGAGATGGAGCAGTCCCAATAACGTTCAGAGACTCTGTTCCCTGTTTAGTGCCCAATGTGTCTTTCACACTGCTTGTAACAGACCCATAATGCAGAGATGTACGCAATAGCTGTGCGAAGATTCATCCGCTTTCTCTCAACTTGATCTCCACAAGGAAATACCAGGCGGAGTCAGTCAGCTGCACCGCTGCCATAGTCAGTAGCTGCTCCTTCTCAATAACTGAACTGCATCAGGAAGACGACCATTAGCGAATTACGCCGGTTGTTCATAGACTCCAACAGCTGGTGATCGCATGGCAAACTCCGTTTGTCTGTCCGGAATAGTTTGCGGAGACAAAATAAATTAAAGGAAAATGATGCAGTGAGGTTCTTTCATTTTTGTCCAATAACTTTTGCTGTGTTATTGATTCGGCATTGTTCAGTCCGGTTACATGATTAAAATGTGAAAAAATGCACTCTGTTGTCTCGCAGCATTGAAGATATCGAATCACCAGAATACATCATAAAGAATGGGACAGCACCTCTCTATGTTTCGCAGAACATACCACTTCTCATTTTACAAGAGCAGCTTGACGCCATTCCCTTCTATCTGTTTTATTTCTTTTCATAGCATATGCACAGTATGAGATCGGCTTTAATTCAAAAATTATTTCAAATTTAGGTTCAATAAGTTTTTTTTAATTAGAGTACGATAATATATGAGATACTGAATCAAAAGTCGAGATGGATTGCACTTTCTAAGTCCATGCTTGCGAGATCGTCAGAGTTTGATAACATCGTCTGTTTAGGTATTCCTCATGGTAATACAATCCAGGATTGGTTTGATTGGAATGGATTTACATTTTTCCACAATGCCTATCTTAATGGGGATTTTGTTTACTTCTGATATCACGATACTTTATGATATTTCAAAATCGTTTGTATTCTTGCCAATGATGAACGACACACACAGCAAACCAAGATCAAGTCGTCGCATGCCTCTACTCCCAAAATTACGGAATTGCATTTTGATCTTTTCGGGTTGTGAGTCATTAATCAAACCCTGTGGAAACAAGTCCACTAGGATGGTAACATCATATGCTGCAGAAAAATCGCAAGAAACAAGATGTCTTTCTGGTTTTATTTGTTTATTTCAGTTCTCCTCCTCAGAAAATAGGTGCGTGATAAATTCATATAAATTAGGCCTGAAATTCGCTGATTAATCTCAACATTCTCCGAAAGTAGATGTTGCTTATATCCTGTCATATACAAACGTATTTCTATGTATATCCATCGATCATTTATACTCACAAGCTTGACGTTGAAGAACTTCATAGTCGGGAACATTCAGCCCTGGGTCACGAGGGAAAAGCGCTTTATCGAGAGTTTCGTTTGTCCGCAGTTATAAACGACCGAAACGCTGGGAACACCCAGCTGGGGTGGAAGCTTCAGTGAAAATGGAAGAAGGAACTGTTCTCGTGAGAGAATAAGTACAGCTCTGCTGACATCTGGTAGAATATATTTTCTTTGTTCCTGGCGCTGTTACATGAAAGTCACTGCCTGCTTCACGTCTCAACAGCTTATTCACAAAATGATCCTACTTCCATTCGCAAAATTAATTAGTAAGTTATTCTGAGAAAAGCTACTTGCATAGGATGCATTTGAACAGGTCAAAATATCGTGCACCTTGCTGCTTGCTCATGTCTGCTTTTCAGATCAATTCTGACGTCTCTAAGTTCTGCCAGATATATAAAACAGAGTAAAGACTGTAATTTCATCTTTTCCTCCTCCCCGGCTTCGTTACCAACCATTTAATTCTGCTCACACCATCTGCTTCGATGAGCAATCGCAATTTGATGACTGTCTTCTCCACGAGAATTGCCGCCTGCCCTGCACTCGTTTGCCGATTCGTGGCGCTTCGCTGTTAATGGCAGCTTACAAAGTATTTGACTCCTATGTTCGGAACTTCTGTGGTCGCCTGTGCAGAATTTCACTTCCTGCATTTCGACTGAACGCTCCTTTGTGTTGTATATTTCGAGACTTAACACCTTGCGTTGCCTCTTGTGATTGGTCGGTTTGGCCAAGGTATGTACATTTCTCCTATTGCAATGAGTTTCCACCTAGAGTCACTGAAGTACAGACACAAACAGAGTGAATATGGCAAACTGCCTCGCGCAGGTCCTCATTATTGTGTTCCTTCTGGGTAAGATATTCCTTCACTGTGTTATTCCAGATCTTCCTAATTATCAGTAACCACGTGTTTTTCTCTCTATTTAAGTAACATACTGTTCCAAGTAAAATTTATGATGTGTTATTTATTTTACTGTTAGACTGGAGCCGTGAAGACGCAGTGGAACAGTCAGTAGTTGCAATGACGTTTGAAGAAGAAAGTAATATTACCCTAAACTGTACATTGAAAACAAGCAATGCATCCCCGTATGTTTTCTGGTACAGGCAGCGCACCGGACAGCGACCACAGTATTTAATTCGGATTATCGCCGGAAAAGTATACCGAAATGAGCATGTAACCGACCGACTATTTGCCTCCTATGATAAAAGTAAAAAATATACTGAACTGTCGATTAACAACACCATACTCTCTGACTCGGCCACATACCTCTGCGCGATGAGCCACGGTGCTTAAATATCTGAATTAGGGATTTGGAGACAATGACACCCTAGGTTGCATCTTCGGAAGCAGCTCTATTTCAAACTTTAATATCTCTACTTTTTCCCTTTCAAGGTTATTTTTTACACCCTGACCTGCGGGTACTCGCTGTCGTCAGTTCGTTGCGGGAACTGGTCCGGCTCTCGGGGTCCAACGACTGGCCGTTATTCGATATGCAAAGAGCACCTCCAAACAGATTAGCATGTCTTCGGAGTTTCAGGATTTCGTGGCTCTGGGCGGGGGCGGCCTCGAGGTCGGTGCCAATGCAGGAAATCGTTGCGTCGTGGAGACGGAAGCTATCTGACTGTGTTCCAAGACACCCGAGTTCTTTGGGCACATAATCCGGAAAAAGCGGAGCCACGGACGTTTAACATCGTAATTCACTGAGTTGTTTGTTAAGCAACATACATCAAAGTTGCTGGTGAACGCAGCAGGCCAAGCAGCATCTATAAGAAGAGGCGCAGTCGACGTTTCAGGCCGAGACCCTTCGTCAGGACTAACTGAAGGAAGAGTGAGTAAGGGATTTGAAAGCTGGAGGGGGAGGGGGAGATGCAAAATGATAGGAGAAGACAGGAGGGGGAGGGATAGAGCCGAGAGCTGGACAGGTAATAGGCAAAAGGGGATACGAAAGGATCATGGGACAGGAGGTCCGGGAAGAAAGACAAGGGGGGGGGGTGACCCAGAGGATGGGCAAGAGGTATATTCAGAGGGACTCTGTCCGCCAGAGAAAGCAGGATCTCCCAGTGGCCACATATTTTAATTCCACATCCTATTCCCATTCTCACATGTCTATCCACGGCCTCCTCTACTGTAAAGATGAAGCCACACTCAGGTTGGAGGAACAACAGCTTATATTCCGTCTGGGTAGCCTCCAACCTGATGGCATGAACATCGACTTCTCTATCTTCCGCTAAGGCCCCACCTCCCCCTCGTACCCCATCTGTTACTCATTTTTATGCACACATTCTTTCTCTCACTCTCCTTTTTCTCCCTCTGCACCTCTGAATATACCTATTGCCCATCCTCTGGGTCACCCCCCCCTTGTCTTTCTTCCAGGACCTCCTGTCCCCTGATCCTCTCGTATCCCCTTTTGCCTATCACCTGTCCAGCTCTCGGCTCTATCCCTTTCCCTGCTGTCTTCTCCTATCATTTTGCATCTGCCCCTCCCCCTCCAGCTTTCAAATGCCCTTACTCACTGTTCCTTCAGTTAGTCCTGACGAAGGGTCTCGGCCTGAAACGTCGACTGCGCCTCTTCCTATTGATGCTGCTTGGCCTGCTGCGTTCACCAGCAACTTTGATGTATGTTGCTTGAATTTCCAGCATCTGCAGAATTCCTGTTGTTTGAGTTGTTTGTTAATCTCGCTTCTCGCTGTGAACGGCAGACACCTCATTTTCACTTATTAGGAAGACAGAGAGGCTGTCGCATGTGGAATGACCGTGAGAATGAATAGTCCTTCGGGTACAGCAAGTCTGTTCGTTCAATGATGCTTTGTTGCACACTTGAGTGCCCGGTGGAGGGCGTTGATGCTCTTTCGCTGGTGCGGGACGGTGGATTGTTGCTCTTCTGGTGATTAACCGTGCGAGGAGGGAGCTGCGGTCGGGGGCTTTCGGGTTTCAGCATTTAACTGTCTTTCATTCTGTGTGGCACACCTCTGTTTTCCTGTATGTTTGCGAAGAAATAGAAATATTCAAGGATGTATATTATATACATTAATCTGACATTACATGTACCTTTGAAACTGACACCTTCCACGCAGAATTATGAGCAGCGTTGACGCCACGAGACGTACTTGAGTGGAGCATTGTACTTGTATTTACAAACCTTACAGCAAGAGCCTCTAGAAACTCAACATTCTGTCCTAGAGGGGACGCTGGGAGCGGACCCAAATGCAAGACATAGACACTGAAGTATCAGGAACAAGACAGGACTAGAGTTCTGGACGTGACAAGATGCAAACTAGCAGCTGGGACAAGAACAGAGACTTGGGCTAGGACATTGGCGAATCAGCGGGAGCAGGACAAGGAACTGGGAACTAGGAGCCTGGCCATGGACTCCGAGCCAGAGACTGGACAAGGACCCAGCAATGCGTAATGACTCGGGCTCGGACCGCGGAACTAAGCCAGCACAGGACGGGGCTACAAGAGTAAAGATTGCTTGGGTTTCACAAGGCGAGGACATGACGAGGCTTGGGCTCCTCGAGGCGAGGACATGACGAGCCTTGATTTCGGACTCCAAGCCAGAGTCTGTACCAGCTCCTAGAACATGGGTCTTGACTGGGGCTCGCATTCCAGAACCAGACGAATACATGACGTGGTCTTGGGAGACATAACTGGAGGAGGCTGCGGGACAGAACGAGAGAGGCCTGGGCAAGATGAGGGAACTCTAGCACAGGACGAGGCACATGGACAGGACGGAAACACGAAGCCTTCACTTGGAGAAGAACGCAGAGCATTTGTCAAGGGAGATAGGAACGCAAAGCCTTGAACTTCATAGAACAGGAACGCAGAGGCATGGAACACAGAGCCGGTACCCCTCCTTGGGAACAGGACTTGGTACCGGGACTCTACACAGAGTCAGGACCCCTCCTAGGGAGCAGGACGTACGGTCGGGACTCGTACACGGAACACAGAGAGACATTTCGCAACACGAGGTAGCGGCAGACGGCCGGACCTACGCAGCGAATGCGCAGACACCGAGAGACAGTTCGAAACAAAAACAAACAGTTCCTTTTCTTGCTCCGGAATCTGAACTTGACAACAGTGCAGGAAAAGCTTGCAGGCAATGGTTACAGACGGGGCAAGTCTCCAGGCGGGGCGAGGTTTCAGACGAGGCACCACGAGGCAAGGTACCAGACACAGGTTGCTGGGCAAGACTTCAGGAGGAAGGGACAGAGAAGGGATTCAGACAGGGGGTGTGGACAGGAACAATCCTGCAACTTATGCTGAACCAAGGAGCTATTTATGTAGCCAGCCCAAAATATGAATCAGCTGCCTAAATTAGAGCACACAGCAGAAAAGAAAAAGGAAAACCGTGAAACCTGGAATAAGGAACGATCGGCCGGACCGTAAACCGCAATCCGGACTTCACGGACCTGACTATGACACAGTCATGATATAGTCCATGATAAATCTATCTAGAGTATTGACTATCCACTAAAATCACCTTATTGGATATGCACGACAATTGTTATTAATATCTTAGTTGAGAGGCCACGTGGCCAAGTGGTTAAGGCAGGGGATTAGCAAGCTGAAGGTCGTGAGCCCCAGCCCCAGCCGAGGCACGTGTTGTGGCCTTGAGCAAGGCTCTTAATCAAACACTGCTCTGCGACGATAATGGAACCCAGCTGTATGGGTCCTAATGTCCTTTCCTTGGACATCATTGGTGTCCTGGAGAGGGGAGACATGCAGCATGGACAACTGCTGGTTTTCCATACTACGGTGCCTAGGGCTGCGTCCTGGAGAATGAAGACTTTCCAGGCGCAGATCCATCGACTCGTAAGTCTAACAGATACCTTAGAATATCATAGTTGAACGGAAACTGCATTTTCACATTTCATGAAAATGCTTTCGTCGTGTCATATGTCGTATAATTGTCCCCTTTATTCTGTCGTTCAACTGGCAATATTGCCGATCATCAGACGCCACTGTACTGGACCTTTCGATGAATTCGACAGTACATCTTCGGCTAGCAGATTGTCCTAATGCCTGTACACGCAATTTTGCTAAATTTCATGACGTAAATAATCAGTACATTTTATCCTGAAACAAGTACTTTATGCTGGAAAGCTATTTTCTGTGCTACTGGAAAGATAAACACGAAGTAATATAAATGTTATCATCGCAATTCCAGAAATAAAGATTAAAGACGTAGCCTTTCCTCAATGTCCATACATTTGTCAGAATCTTCCATTCGACAGCGGTCTCCTCCTCCAGTCAAGTCATTATCAAGATGGATTTAGTAATTCCCCCGTTATATACGGTCAACAAACTGTTCAGTATTGACCGCCGAAGCCTTTGTGCTCCAACCTGAAGTATATTGCACCACGATTGAGCATTTTATTTTAGATAATATCCAGTGTGGCTATATGTATATCTCATGTGGATAGGGTGGTGAAGAAAGTATGCTGCCCTTTATAAGTCAGAGAATTGTGTATTGGAGTTAGGATGTAATGTTGATTCTACAAGGCATTGGTAAGGTCAAATTTGGAGGATCGTGTATAGCTCTGGTCACCTTATTATAGGAAAATATGAATAAAATTGAGAGAGTACAGAGAAGATTTACGAGAATGTTGCCTGCGTTTCATCTACTGAGTTGCAGAGAGAGTTTGAACAAGTTGGGTCTTTCTTCTTAGGAGCGTGGAAGGTTAGTGGGGGACTTGATAGAGATATTTACAATTATAAAGGGGATAGAGTTGATGTGGAAAGGCTTTTCCATTGACAGTGGGGGAGATTCAAACAAGAGGACATGAGTTTAGAGTTAACGGGCAACAGTTTAGGTGTAACATGAGGGCGGACTTCTTTATTCAGAGAGTGGTAGCTGTGTGGAACGTCATTCCAGCAGAAGTGGTTGAGGCAGGTTCGGTGCTGTCATTTAAAGTTACAAAAAAAAAAAAACTTTTTTCCCCCCAGTTAGTTTGTTGTTATAGCCAATAATACATGAAGGAACTCACAAATTCGTCAACTTCATCCACATATTAAACATATTTTCTTGTTTTCCTGCGTTCTTGAGATAGAAAGTTTCGTCAAAACTGAAAATGAAACAGTCACGAGACAACTGGTGTTTACTTTGTAAATTATATACTTTTTTTTATTTTCCAGATCTACCTTCCTGAAAGGTCAAATGAAATCCATGTGTTAAATGTGCGCCAAAATCGTCTTTCGGCGTACTGAAAGGAGTGAAAACATCAAATATTTCTACAAAAACATCTCAAAATGCCCGCTGTCATTACATTAAATGCGGTATATTAGTTAATCCTCTTTTTATGCTATAGGGCTATTTGACTTTTTTTTTAAATGTCGGATTTCCGATTTACTCTGTTCACCTACTCTGTTAATTACAAACACAAAACAATCTGCGGATTCTGGCATCAAAGCAACAGGCACATCACGCTGGAGGAACTCAGCAGATCGAGCAGCATCAGTGGAAACCATGAGTCGACGTTTCGGGCGGAACCCTTCGTCAGGAACAAAGAAAATACCTTCCTCAGGATGTCAGCAGAGCTTCAGCAATTCTCTCACGAGAACTGTACCTTCTTTGATTTTCGCAGAAGCTGCCACGCCAGCTTGGTGTTCCCAAGCTTTTATAACTGCCGATAAACGATAAACGAAAAATAAACGTAATTAAATGAACAGTTTTTAATCTTATATTTTGTACTCAGAGAGTGGTAGCTGTGTGGAACGAGCTTCCAGCAGAAGTGGTTGAGGCAGGTTCGATACTGTCATCTAATGTTAAAAAACATTTTACTTTTCCCCGTTTGTTTGTTGTTATCGCCAATAATATATGAAGGGACTTGCATTTTGATAGTGTTTATTAAGGGTTTATATTAAAAATATTTAACCCTTCGTCATTGTCCTGACGAAGGGTTCCGGCCCGAAACGTCGACTTATCGTTTCCACTGATGCTGCCCGACCCGTTGAGTTCCTCCAGGGAGTTGTGAGTGTTACTCTGTATATTACACCAGTTCGTAATAGATTGGAATAGTTATCGGGCATATGACGAATAGCATGAATTCTTCCTCGCACTGCACAGATGCTGCCTGATCTTGTGGATATTTGTTTCGCGTTCTCTTTCATTTTTGAAATAGAGGACGCGGTACGTTGCTTTTGTCATGGATTTGCATAAAGGGGACAGCGCCACTATCTTTGATCGTGTCGTACTAATCGTGACCATGCAGTGCCCTTCTACGTGATCCTATTTAATGATGTACATACTCTCTCCATATTACAGCAACTACTCTGATGCGGTGCTCTCCGTCTGTTGTCACTATGGTCGTCAGACAATCTCCATGACAGTTACTGTGCACTTTATAGCATTCACAAATTTCATACAGGCAGCTGCGGAAGTAACGAAAGAACGTAGACGTAAAACCGCTTCATTCGACTCCAGGTGCAAATGCGTTGGACTGAATTATTGGACAATCTATTCTTATTTCCACGACACAGCGTAGAGCAGTTTCAATACCGTTCAGAGACTCTGTTCCCTGTTTAGTGCCCCATGTGTGTTTCACACTGTTTGTAACAGAACCATAATGCAGAAATGTCCGCAATAGCTGTGCGAAGGTTCATCCACTTTCTCTCAATTTGATCTCCACACGGAAATACCACGCGGGGTCAGTCAGCTGCACCGCTGCCATAGTCAGTAGCTGCTCCTTCTCAATAACCGGACTGCATCAGGAAGCCGACCATTACAGAATTACGCCGGATGTTCATAGACTCCAGCAGCTGGTTACCGCATGGAAAACTCCGGTTGTCTGTCCGGAATATTTTGCGGAGACAAAATAAATCAGAGGAAAATGATGCCGTGATGTCTTTCATTTTTTGTCCATATGACTAATAACTTTGGCTGCGTTATTGATACGGCATTGTTCAGTCCGGTTATATGATTAAATTGAGAAAAAAACACTCCGTTTTCACGCAGCATGAAACACATCGAAACAGCTGAATGCATCATAAAGAATGGGACAGCACCTTTGTATGTTTCGCACACCACACCATTTCTCAGTTTACAAGAACAGTTTGACCCCATTCCCCTCTATCTGTTTTATTTCTTTTGATAGCATATGCACAGTATGAGATCGGCTTTAATTGAAAAATTGATTTCAAATTTGGGTGAAAAGGTTTCTTTTTTGAATCAGAGTATGAAAACATCTGAGATACTGAATCAGAAGTCGAGATGGATTGCACTTTCTAAGTCCATGCTTGCGAGATCGTCACAGTTTGAAAACAACGTCAGTTCAGATATTCCTCATGGTCATATAATCCAGGATTGGTTTCCATAGAATGGATTTACATTTTTCCACTGCTCCTCTTTTAAAGGGGATTTTGTCTACTTCTGATATCTCGATACTTTATGATAATTGAAAATCGCATGTAATCTTGCCGATGATGAACGACACACACAGCAAACCAAGACCAAGTCGTCGCATGACTCTGTTCCCAAAATTAGGGACTTGCATTTTGATCTTTTCGACCTGTGAGTCATTAATCAAACCTTTCGGAAACGTACACTGGGATGGTCCAACATCATATACTACAAACAATTGAAAGAAACAAGATGTCGTTCTGGTTTTATTTGTTTATTTCCGAGTGTCTACCTCACAAAATAGGTGCCTGATAAATTCATATAAATTAGGCGGGAAATTTGCTGATTAGTCTCAACATTCTCCAGAAGTACATATTGCTGATATTCTGACATATATATCTACATATATATCCATCTATCATTTATACTCACAAGATTGACGTTGAACAACTTGATCGTCGGGAACTTTCAGCCCTCGCTCACGACACAGTAAAGTAAAGACGGTAATTTCATCTTTTCCTCCACCCCCACTTCGTTAACATCCCTTTAATTCTACTCGCACCATTTGCTTCGATGAGCAATCGCAATTTGATGACAGTCTTCTCCACGAGAATTGCCGCGTGCCCTGCACTCGTTTGCCGACGAGTGGCGCTTCACTATTAATGGCAGCTCTAAAGTATTTGACTCCTATGTTCTGCACTTCTGTGGTCGCCGCTGCAAAATTTCACTTCCTGCAATTCGACTGAACGCCCTTTCGTATTGGGTATTTGGAGATTTAACACCTTGCGTTGCCTCTTGTGATTGGTCGGTTTGGCCAAGGTATGTGTATTTCTCCTGTTGCAATGACTTTCCACCTGGAGTCACGAATGTACAGAAAGCAAACAGAGTGAATATGGCAAACTGCCTCACGCAGGTCCTCATTATTGTGTTTCTACTAGGTAAGCTATTCCTCCACTGTGTTAATCCAGACCTTCCTAATTCTCTGTCACCACGTTTTTTTTTCTCTATATTTAAGTAACATGTTGTTCGAAGTAGAGCTTATGATGCTTTGTTTATTTTACTGTTAGACTGGAGCTGCGAAGACTCAGTGGAACAGTCAGTAGTTGCAATGACGTCTGAAGAAGAAAGTAATATTACCCTAAACTGTACTTTGCAAACAAGCAATGCAAGCCCGAATGTTTTCTGGTACAGGCAGCGCACCGGACAGCGACCACAGCATTTAATTCGGATTATCGCCGGAAAAGTATACCGAAATGAACATGTAACCGACCGACTATTTGCTTCCTATGATAAAAGTAAAAAATATACTGAACTGTCGATTAACAACACCATACTCTCTGACTCGGCCACATACCTCTGCGCGATGAGCCACGGTGCTTAAAAATCAGAATTATTCGAACAAAAACACTCTTTAACAGTTTCCTCGAGAGGTCGATAGAGGGCGAACAATTCAAGGCGAACATACATTCTAACTGAATCCCAAAGGTTTAGTCTTATGTTTCATATGATGTCATAGCTATTTTCTCGCACCAGTGATATATCCACTTGGCATTGTTACTGGATCCTATCGTTCATAGATAGCTGTGACTGTGAGAAAAATCACTTCAACTTAAGTGATTGTTATATGTTACTTGATTTCAAGGACTAATCACCTTTTAAACGCCAGCGTCAGATTATTCCTGACATCAAGAAAAGCTGAGTGTAATTGAATTCGCCGAATTTCATTTTCGAAAGTTACAACTAGCGTTAATTCTCATACACGATCCATTGTGTTTACCGACAAATTTAATTTGGTTATCAGAAAAAAAAATAAAGTAGCCAAATATTTGATTGAACACATCAGTACTTCAAAACATTGTCCAATTGTCAACATGAATGGCGCATACTCTCTGAAATTGGGTCACTTGATGATCAGGTGGGGATTTGGAGACAATGACACCCTAGGTTGCATCTTCGGAAACAGCTCTATTTCAAACTTTAATATCTCTACTTTTTCCCTTTCAAGGTTATTTTTTACACCCTGATCTGCGGGTACTCGCTGTCGTCGGTTCGTTGCGGGAACTGCTCCGGCTCTCGGGGTCGCACGACTGGCCGTTATTCGATACGCAAAGAACACCTCCAAACAGATTAGCATGTCTTCGGAGTTCATGATTTCGTGGCTCTGGAGGGGGACGGCCTCGAGGTCGGTGCCAATGCAGGAAATCGTTGCGTCGTGGAGACGGAAGCTATCTGATTGTGTTCCAAGACACCCGAGTTCTTTGGGCACAGATATCGGAAAAAGCGGCGCAACGGACATTTAACATCGTAATTCGCTGATTTGTTTGTTATGTCTGGCTTCTCGCTGTGAACGGCAGTCACCTCATTTTCACTTATTGGGAAGACAGAGAGGCTGTCGTATGTGGAATGACCGTGAGAATGAATAATCTTTGGGGAACAGCAAGTCTGTGTGTTCAATGATGCTTTGTTGCACACTTGAGTGCCCGGTGGAGGGCGTTAATGCTCTTTCGCTGGTGCGGGACGGGGGTTTGTTGCTCTGTTGGTGATTAACCGTGAGAGGAGGGAGCTGCGGTGGGGGGCTTTCGGGTTCCAGCATTTAACTGTCATTCATTCTGTGTGGCACACCTCTGTTCCTTCATGTTTGCGAAGAAATAGAAATATTCAAGGATGTATATTGTATACATTAATCTGACATTACATGTACCTTTGAAACTGACACCTTCCACGCAGAATTATGAGCAGCGTTGACGCCACGAGACGTACTTGAGTGGAGCATTGTACTTGTATTTACAAAACTTACAGCAAGAGCCTCCTGAAACTCAACATTCTGTCATAGAGGGGGCACTGGGAGCGGGCGCAAATGCAAGATACAGACACTGAAGTATCAGGAACAAGACAGGACTAGAGTTCCGGACGTGACAAGATGCAGACTACCAGCTGGGACAAGAACAGAGACTTGGGCTAGGACATTGGCGAATCAGCGGGACCAGGGCAAGGAACTTGTAACTAGGAGCCTTGCCATGGACTCCGAGCCAGAGACTGGACAAGGACCCAGCACCTGGGTAATGACTCGGGCTCGGACCGCGGAACTAAGCCAGCACATGACGGGGCTACAAGAGTAAAGATTGCTTGGGTATAACGAGGCGAGAACATGACGAGGCTTGTGGTCCTCGTGGCGAGGACATGACGAGCCTTGGGTTCTTCGATGCGAGGACATGACGAGCCGTGGTTTCGGACTCCGAGCCAGAGACTGTACAAGCACCCAGAATATGTATCTTGACTCGGGCTCGCACTCCAGAACCAGACGTATACATGACGTGGTCTTGGGAGACATAACTAGACGAGGCTACAGGACAGAACGAGAGACGCCTGGGCAAGACGAGGGACTCTAGCACAGGACGAGGCACATGGACAGGACGGGAACACGAAGCCTTGACTTGGAGAAGAACGCAGAGCATTTGTCAAGGGAGAGATGAACGCAGAGCCTTTGTCGAACGAGACAGGAACGCAGAGCCTTGGACTTGATAGAACAGGAATGCAGAGGCATGGAACACAGAGCCGGCACCCCTCCTTCGGAACAGGACTTGGGACCGGGACTCTACACAGTCCGGATCCCTCGTAGGGAGCAGGACGTAGGGTCGGGACTCGTACACAGAACACAGAGAGACATTTCTCAACATGACGTAGCGGCAGACGGCCGGACCTACGCAGCGAATGCACAGACACAGAGAGACAGTTCCAAACAAAAATCAGACAAGTCCTTTTCTTGCTCCGGAATCTGAACTTGACAGCAGTGCAGGTAAAGCTTGCAGGCAAAGGTTACAGACGGGGCAAGTCTCCAGGTGAGGCAAGGATCCAAGCAAGGCACCTCGAGGCAAGGCAGCAGACACAGGTTGCTGGGCAAGGCTTCAGGAGGAAGGGGCAGCGAAGAGATTCAGACAGGGGGTGTGGATAGGAAAAATCCTGCAACATATGCTGAACCAAAGAGCTATTTATGCAGCCAGCCCAAAATGTGAATCAGCTGCCTAAATTAGAGCACACAGCAGAACAAAAAGGAAAATCATAAAACCTGGAATAAGGAACGATGGGCCGGACCGTGAACCGCATTCCGGACTTCACGGACGGGACAATGACACATTCAGGATATAGTCTGTGCTAAATCTATCTAGAGTATTGATCATCCACTAAAATCACATTATTGGATACGCACGACTATTGTTATTAATATCTTAGTTGAGTGGGCACGTGGCCAAGCGGTTAAGACAGGGGACTAGCAAGCTAAAGGTCGTGAGCCCCAGCCCCAGCCTAGGCACTTGTTGTGGCCTTGAACAAGGCTCTTAATCAAACACTGCTCTGCGACGATACTGGAGCCAAGCTGTATGGGTCCTAATGCCCTTCCCTTGGACAACATTGGTGTCCTGGAGAGGGGAGTCTTGCAGTATGGGTAACTGCTGGTTTTCCATACAACGTTGACCAGGGCTGCGTCCTGGAGAATGAAGACTTTCCAGGCGCAGATCCATGGACTCGTAACTGATACCTTAGAATATCATAGTTCAACGTAAAGTGCAGTTTCACATTTCATGAAAATGCTTTCGTCATGTCATATGTCGTAAAATTGCCCCCTGTATTCTGTCGTTCAACTGACAATGCTGCCGATCATCAGAAGCCACTGTACTGGGCCTTTCGATAAATTCGACAGTACATCTTCGGCTAGCAGATTGTCCTAATGCCTGTACACGCAATTTTGGTAAATTTCATGATGTAAATAATCAGCACATTTTATCCGGAAACAAGTGCTTTATGCTGTAAACTATTTTTTTTTTTGTGTGCTACTGGAAGATAAACACGAAGTAATATAAATGTTATCATTCCAATCCCAGAAATAAAGATTAAAGACATAGCCTTTCCTCAATGTCCTGACGTTTGTCAGAATCTTCCATTCGACAGCGGCCTCCTCCTCCAGTCAAGTCATTATCGGGATGAGTTTAGTAATTCCCCCGTTATATACGGTCACCAAACTGCGCAGTACTGACGGCCGAGGCCTTTGTGCTCCTACCTAAAGTGTATTGCACCACGTTTGAGCATTTTATTTAGATAATATCCAGTGTGGCTATATGTATATCTCATGTGGATAGGGTGGTGAAGAAGGTGTGCTGGCCTTTATAAGTCAGAGAATTGTGTATTGGATTTGGGATGTAATGCTGATTGTACAAGGCATTGTAAAGGTCATATTTGGAGGATTGTGTATAGCTCTGGTCACCTAATTATAGGAAAGATATGAACAAAATTGAGAGAGTACAGAGAAGATTTACGAGAATGTTAGCTGCGTTTCATCTACTAAGTTACAGAGAAAGATGAACAAGCTGAGTCTTTCTTCTTTGGAGCGTGGAAGGTTAAGGAGGGACTTGATAGAGGTATATAAAATTATAAGGGGGATAGAGTTGATCTGGATAGGCTTTGCCATTGACAGTGGGGGAGAATCAAAGAAGAGGACATGAGTTCAGAGTTAACGGGCAAAAGTTTAGAAGTAACAAGAGGGGGGGACTTCTTTATTCAGAGAGTGGTAGCTGTGTGGAACGAGCTTCCAGCAGAAGTGGTTGAGGCAGGTTCGATGCTGTCATTTAAATTTAAAAAACATTTTATTTTTCCCCGTTTGTTTGTAGTTATAGCCAATAATATATGAAGGGACTTGCATTTTGATAATGTTTGTTAAAAGTTTATTTTAAAAAAATTAACCCTTCGTCACTGTCCTGACGAAGGGTACCGACCCGAAACGTCGACTTATCGTTTCCACTGATGCTGCCCGACCTGCTGACTTCCTCAGGGTGTTGTGAGTGATTACACACGATCGTAAGATTGGATTACACCAGATTGGAATAGTTATCGGGCATATGACGCATAGCATGAATTCTTCTTCGCACTGCACAGATGCTGACTGATCTTCTGGATGTTTGTTTCGCGTTCTCTTTGATTTTTTAAATAGAGGACGAGGTACGTTGTTTTTGTCATGATTTGCATTAAAGTGGACAGCACCACTATCTTTGATGGTGTTGTATTAATCGTGACCATGCAGTGCCCTTGTACGTGATCCTATTTAATGATGTACGTACTCCCTCCATATTACAGCAACTACTCTGATGCGGTGCTCTCCGTCTGTTTTCACTATGGTCGTCAGACAAACTCCATGACAGTTACTGTGCACGTTATAGCATTCACACATTTCATACAGGCAGCTGCGGAAGTAACGAAAGAACGTAGCCGTAAAACCGCTCCATACGACCCCAGGTGCAAATGCGTTGGACTGAGTTATTGGACAATCTATTTCTGTTTCCACGACACAGCGTAGATCAGTTTCAATACCGTTCACAGACTCTGTTCCCTGTTTAGTGCCCCATGTGTGTTTCACACTGTTTGTAACAGACCCATAATGCAGAAATGTCTGCAATAGCTGTGCGGAGGTTCATCCACTTTCTCTCAATTTGATCTCCACACAGAAATACCACGCGGGGTCAGTCAGCTGCACCGCTGCCATAGTCAGTAGCTGCTCCTTCTCAATAACCGGACTGCATCAGGAAACCGACCATTACAGAATTACGCCGGGTGTTCAAAGACTCCAGCAGCTGGTTACCGCTGGAAAACTCCGGTTGTCTGTCCGGAATATTTTGCGGAGACAAAATAAATCAGAGGAAAATGATGCCGTGATGTCTTTCATTTTTTGTCCATGTGACTAATAACTTTGGCTGCGTTATTGATACGGCATTGTTCAGTCCGGTTATATGATTAAAATGAGAAAAAATACACTCCGTTTTCACGCAGCATGAAACACATCGAATCAGCTGAATGCATCATAAAGAATGGGACAGCACCTTTGTATGTTTCGCACACCACACCATTTCTCAGTTTACAGGAACATCTTCACCCGATTCCCCTATAACTGTTTTATTTCTTTTGATAGCATATGCACTGTAGGAGATCGGCTTTAATTGAAAAATTGATTTCAAATTTAGGTGAAAAGGTTTTTTTTTTGAATCCAGGTATGAAAATATCTGAGATACTGAGTCACAAGGCGAGATGGATTGCACTTTCTAAGTCCATGCTTGCGAGATCGTCACAGTTTCAAAACAACTTCAGTTTAGATATTCCTCATGGTCATACAATCCAGTATTGGTTTCCATAGAATGGATTTGCATTTTTCCACTATCCCTCTTTTAAAGGGGATTTTGTCTGCTTCTGATATCGCGATACATTATGATAATTGAAAATCGCATGTATTCTTGTCGATGATGAACGACACACACAGCAAACCAAGAACAAGTCGTCGCATGATTCTGTTCCCAAAATTAGGGACTTGTATTTTGATCTTTTCGACCTGTGAGTCATTAATCAAACCGTTCGGAAACGTACACTGGGATGGACTAACATCATATACTGCAGAACAGTTGAAAGAAACAAGATGCCGTTCTGGTTTTATTTGTTTATTTCCAAGTCTCTACCTCAGAAAATAGGTGCGTGATAAATTCATATAAATAAGGCGGGAAATTCGCTAATTAGTCTCATCATTCTCCGAAAGTAGATATTGCTTATATCCTGACATATATATCAACATATATATCCATCTATCATTTATACTCACAAGATTGACGTTGAACAACTTG
Source organism: Mobula hypostoma (assembly GCF_963921235.1). NCBI lineage: Eukaryota > Metazoa > Chordata > Chondrichthyes > Myliobatiformes > Myliobatidae > Mobula > Mobula hypostoma. Next base: position 25,250,787 of record NC_086106.1, read on the forward strand.
ATCGCCGGGAACTTTGAGCCCTCGCTCACGACACAGTAAAGTAAAGACCGTAATTTCATCTTTTCCTCCACCCCCACTTCGTTAACATCCCTTTAATTCTACTCGCACCATCTGCTTCGATGAGCAATCGCAATTTGATGACAGTCTTCTCCATGAGAATTGCCGCCTGCCCTACTCTCGTTTGCCGATGAGTGGCGCTTCACTATTAATGGCAGCTCTAGAAGTATTTGACTCCTATGTTCTGCACTTCTGTGGTCGCCTCTGCAAAATTTCACTTCCTGCATTTCCATTGAACGCCCATTTGGATTCGGTATTTGGAGATTTAACACCTTGCGTTGCCTCTTGTGATTTGTCGGTTTGGCCAAGGTATGTGTATTTCTCCTGTTGCAATGACTTTCCACCTGGAGTCACGAATGTACACAAAAACAAACAGAGTGAATATGGCAAACTGCCTCACGCAGGTCCTCATTATTGTGTTTCTACTGGTTAAAATATTCCTTCACTGTGTTATTCCAGACCTTCCTATTTCTCTGTAACCACGTGTTTTTTTTTGCTCTGTATATAAGTAACATGTTGTTCGAAGTAGAGCTTATGATGTATTGTTTATTTTACTGTTAGACTGGAGCAGCGAAGACTCAGTGGAACAGTCAGTAGTTGCAATGACGTCTGAAGAAGAAAGTAATATTACCCTAAACTGTACTTTGCAAACAAGCTATGCAACCCCGAATGTTTTCTCGTTCAGGCAGCGCACCGGACAGCGACCACAGTATTTAATTCGGATTACCGCCGGAAAAGTATACCGAAATGAACATGTAGCCCACCTACTATCTGTTTCCTATGATAAAAGTAAAAAATATACTGAACTGTCGATTAACAACACCATAATCTCTTACTCGGCCACATACCTCTGGGCGATGAGCCACGGTGCTTAAAAATTTGAATTATTCGAACAAAAACCCTCTTTCATAGTTTCCTCGGGAGTTCGATAGAGGGCTGACAAATCAAGGCGAACATAAATGCTGACTGAATCCCAAAGGCTCCGTCATATGTTTCGTATGATGTCATAGTTAGTTTCTCACACCAGCGATATGTCCAGTTGGCATTGGTAATGGATCCTATTGTTCTTCGATAGTTGTAACTGTGAGAAACATCACTTTAACTTAAGTGATTCTTATGTGTTCCTTGATTTCACGGACTAATCGACTTTTAAACGCCAGCGTCAGATTGTTCCGGACATAATCAAATGCTTGGTGTAATTGAGTTCGCCGAGTTTCATTTTTTTGAAAGTTACAACTAGCTTTGATTCCGAGATACGATCCATTGTATTTACCGACGGATTTAAATTCGTTGTCACCAGAAAAAAAAAAGATTAAAATCACAATGTATTTGTTTGAGCGCATCTGCTATTCAAAACATTGTACAATTGTCAATATGAATGGCGCTCACTCTGAGAAATTAGGTCACTTTACGCGCAGGTGGAGATTTGGAGACAATGACTCCTTAGGCTGCACTTTTAGAAACAGCTCTATTTCTATATTTAACATACTCACTGTTTGTCCCCCCCCCCCCCCCCCCCCCCACCTTTCAGGGTTGTTTTTTACACCCTGACCTGCGGGTATTCGCTGCTGTCGGTTTTTTGCGCGAATTGGTTCGGCTCTCGGGGTCGCACGACTGGCAATATGCCAAGAACGGTGACAAGCAGATTAGCACGTCTTCGGAGTTTCGGGATTTCATGACTGTGGAGCTGGGCGGCCTCGAGGTCGGTGCTAAAGCAGGAAGTCGCTATGTCGTGGAGACAGAAGATATCTGAGTGTGTGTCAAGAGACCCGAGATCTTTGGGCACAGAGCTCGGAAAAAGCGGCGCAACGGACGTTTAACATTGTAATTCAGTGAGTTGTTTGTTATGTCTCTCTTCTGGCTATGAACGGCAGACACCTCAGTTTCACTTATTCGGAAGAGGGAGAGCCTGTGGTATGTGGAATTACCGTGAGAATTAATAGTCTTTGGGGTACTGCAAGTCTGTGTGTTCAATGATGCTTTGTTGCACACTTGAGTGCCCGGTGGAGGGTGCCGATGGTGTTTCGATGGTGGGAGACGGGGAATTGTTGCTCTGCTGGTGCTGAACTGTGCGAAGAGAGTGTTAGGGTGGGGATTGAAAGCATTTAACTGTCATTCATTCTGTGTGGCACTCCTCTGTTTTCCTGTATGTTTTTTGAAGAAAAAAGTATTCAAGGATGTTTATTGCATATTTTCCGTTGACATTAAGCGTACCCTTGAAACTTTTGACACCTTCCACCCAGAATTCTGAGCAGCATTGACGCCACGAGTATTACTTCAGTGAAGCATTGTGCTTGCATTTGCAACACTTACCGCAAGAGCCTCCTGCAACTCATCACTCTGTCATAGAGGGGGCGCTTTGAGCAGACCCGAATGCAAGACACATACACTGAAGTACTAGCAACACGACAGGGATAGCTTGAAATTTCCTTTTGGATCCAAAATTCTATATTTCTGTACGTCTGGAATGTTGAGTACCTAATCATAATGTGAACAGAAGGATGTAATGAGAATATAGTGGCTTGAAAGATCATTTTGAAAATTTCAGTAATGCACCACGAAATGCCAGTTACACAATATTACTCGGCAGGAGTGTGATGCGACAGAGGTCACAAGTGTTTGAACAGTGAATCTCCCCTCACTGGAAGTGTGAGTAACTGTTGAATTAAGAAACGCCTCGGAATATTCCTGACTAGTTTCACCGTCCAAGGATAGTTGAGTTATTGTTGCAGTGTCATCATGAGACAGAGTATCTGATGAATTGTTTTAACGCCATAACTTATTTATTTGTTTGCCTGCTTGTTGATTAACCTTATCTCTTTATCTACAGAACTATCTATTTCTTTCTTCTGTAATGTGTGTGCTTATTTATATACGTGTAATAAAATAAAATTTATTTATTTTTCTCCCATTCGTTTATGTGTTTTTTTTTACTTATCAATTTGTGCTACAGATTCAGTAAGTTAGTTACTTTTTATTTGTTCTCTGATATTTATTTATACATTATTTATTCAATTTAAGAGGTAAGCTTTGTATATAAACCTACAAAATACTGGCCACTATTTTTTAATTCATACATGCTCCCTTTTGGACGTTTGAATTAAAAAGAAGTTCTACTTGATAAGGTCAATGTTAACAGTTTACTCAGAATTAACTTGAAGACATTTTCCAGTTGATCGATAGACGTCGCAATTTAAAGAAAGGAAAACAAAACAGCAGGGAAAAAATGTAATTTTGGAACATTTAGACGAAAATTAAATAATTAATTCAAGATCGAGGGAACCTATTCACTACTAGACTGAGTTGTATTCACTATGAGATGCGGTGTTACATTTAAATATAGAACATAGAACAGTACAGCACAGTACAGGACCTTCGGCCCAAAATGTTGTGCTGATACTCAAACCTTGCCTCCCATGTAAACCCCCACCTTAAATTCCTGTCTAGTAGTCTCTTAAACTTCACTAGTTTATCTGCCTCGACTACTGACTCAGGCAGTGTATTCCACGCACCAACCACGCTCCGAGTAAAAAAACGTCTTCTAATATCCCCCTTGAACTTCCCAACCTTAACCTTAAAGCCATGACTTCCTCTATTAAGCAGTGGTGCCCTGTGGAAGAGGTGCTGGCTATCCACTCTATCTATTTCTCTTATTATCTTGTACACCTCTATCATGTCTCCTCTCATCCTCCTTCTCTCCAAAGAATAAAGCCACAGATCCCTTGATCTCTGATCATAATGCATACTCTCTGAACCAGGCAGCCTGGTAAATCTCCTCTGTATCCTTTCCAATGTTTACACATCCTTCCTATAGTTAGGAGACCAGAACTGGACGCAGTACTCCAAGTGTGGCCTAACCAGAGGTTTATTGAGCTGCATCATTACATCGCGACTCTTAAACTCTATCCCTCGACTTATGAAAGGTAACACCACATAAGCTTTCTTAACTAACCTATCCACCTGTGAGGCAACTTTCAGGGATCTGAGGACATGTACCCCCCGATCCCTCTGCTCCTACACACTACCAAGTATCCTGCCATTTACTTTGTACTCTGCCTTGGAGTTTGTCCTTCCAAAGTGTACCACCTCCCACTTCTCAGGGTTGAATTCCATCTGCCACTTCACAGCCCACTTCTGCATCCCATCAATGTCTCTCTGCAATCTTTGACAATCAACTACATTATCCACAACACCAACAACCTTTGTGTTGTCTCTAAACTTGCCAACCCACTCTTCTACCCCCACAGGCAAGTCGTTAATAAAAATCAAGAAAAGTAGAGGACCCAGAACAGAACCTCGTGGGACACCACTAGTCACAATCCTCCAATCTGAATGTACTCCCTCCACCACGACACTTTGCTTCCTGCAGCTAAGCCAATTCTGAATCCACATGGACAAACCTCCCTGGACCCATGCTTCCTGACTTTCTGAATAAGCCTACCATATGGAACTTTGTCAAATGCCTTACTAAAATCCATATAGATCACATCGACTGCACTACCCTCATCTATAAGCTTGGTCACATCCTCAAAGAACTCTAACAGGCTTGTTAGACACGATCTGCCCTTCACAAAGCCATGCTGACTGTCCCTGATCAGACCATGATTCTCTAAATGCCCAGACATCAGATCTCTAAGAACCTTTTCCAACAGCTTTCCCACCACAGACGTAAGGCTCACTGGTCTATAATTACACGGCCTATCCCTGCTACCTATTTTGAGCAAGTGGACAACATTCGCCTCTCTTCAATCCTCCGGTACCATACCCGTGGAAAACGAGGCCATAAAGATCCTCGCCAGAGGTTAAGCAATCGCCTCCCTCGCCTCGTGGAGCAGCCTATGGGAATATTCCGTCAGGCCCCGGGAACGTATCCGTGCTAACGTATTTTAACAACTCCAGCACCTCCTCTCCCTTGATATCATCAAGTTCTAGAACATCAACCTCACTCATATTCTCTTCACCATCATCAAGTTCCCTTTCATTGGTGAATACCGAAGAGAAGTATTCATTGAGGACCTCGCTCACTTCCATAGCCTCCAGGCACATCTTCCCACCTTTATCTCTAATCGGTCCTACCTTCACTCCTGTCATCCTTTTTTTCCCTCACATTATTGAAGAATGCTTTGGGGTTTTTCTTTACCCTACTCGCCAAGCCCTTCTCATGCCCCCTTCTTGCTCTTTTCAGCCCTTTCTTAAGCTCCTTTCTTGCTTCCCTCTATTTCTGAACAGACCCATCTGATCCTTGCTTCTGAAGGCTCGTGTATGCTGCCTTCTTCCACCTGACTAGATTTTCCACCTCACTTGTCACCATGGTTCCTTCACCCTACCATTCTTTATCTTCCTCACCGGAGAAAGTTATACCTAACATCCTGCAAGAGATCTCTAAACATGGAGCATATGTCCAAAGTACATTACTCTGCAAAAACATCATCCCAATTCACATCCGCAAGTTCTAGCCTTATAGCCTCATAATTTTCCCTTCTCCAATTAAAAAAAATCCTGTCCTCTCTGATTCTATCCTTTTCCATTATAATGAAAAAGACCAGGGAGCGGTGGACTCTGTCCCCCAGATGCTCACCCACTGAGAAATCTGTGACCTGACCCGGTTCATTACCTTCTAATAGATCTATTATGGCCTTTCCCTAGTCGGCCTGTCCACATATCGTGACGGGAATCCGTCCTCGACACACTTAACAAACTTTGCCCATCTAAACCCTTGGAACTAATCAGGTGCAATCAATATTAGGGAAGTTAAAATCACCCATGATAACAAGCCTGTTATTTTTGCACTTTTCCAAAATCTTCCTCCCAATGTGCTCCTCTGTATCTCTGCTGCTACCAGGCGGCCTATAGAATACCCCCAATAGAGCAACTGCTCCCTTCCTGCTCCTGACTTCCACCAATACTGACTCAAGACTGGATCCTGATACATTGTCCACCCTTTCTCTAGCTGTAATAGTATCCCTGGCCAGTAATGCCACCCCTCCTCCCTTCACCTCACCCCCCGCATCCTTTTCAAAGCACTGAAATCCACGAATAGCGAAAATCCATTAGGGACGCTATAATTTTCTGATAGATAATTTATTCCGGCTTGTTTTTATTGTTTTTTTTTGTTTTGTTTTGTTTTGTTATAGCCAATAATAGATGGACGAAATCGGACTTTCTTTATATTCATCCATATATTAAACATGTTTTAATGTTTTCCTGCGTTCTTGGGATGGATTGCTTCGTCAAAACAGAAAATAACACAGGCACTGGGCAACTGGTGTTTACTTCATAAATTCTTTATTTTTCATTATCCAGATCTGCCTAGCTGAGAGGATATATGAAATCCATTTAATAAATGTACGCCAAAATCGTTTTTAGGCTTAAATAAAGGAGGGAAAACAGCAAATATTTCTACGAAAACATTCTTCAAATGCCTGCTAATATCAGATTCAGCGCGATATATTAGTTAATCCTCTTTTTATTATACAGAGCTCTTAAACATTTTTTTAAGGTCGGATCTCCGATGCACTCTGGTCACTCACTCTGCATATTACACCCGTTCGTAATAGATCAAAATAGTTATTAGGCGTACGACGAATAGCATGAATCCTTCTTCGCACTGCACACAGGCTGTCTGATGTTGTGCATGTTTGTTTCGCGTTCTGTTTCATTTTTGAAATAGAGGACGCGGTATGTTGCTTTTGTCATGGATTTACATTAAAATGGACAACGCCACTATCTTTGTGCCCTTGTACGTGATCTTATTCAATGATGTACATATTCTCTCCATATTAGAGCAACGGATGCTGTGCCCTACGACCGCTTTCACCGTGGTCGTCTGGCGAACTCCATGACAGTTACTGAGCACTTTATACCGTTCACAAATTTCGTACAGACAGCTGCCGAAGTAACAAAAGAACATAAACATAAAAACGCTTCATACGACCACAGGTGCTACTACGTTGGACTGACTTATTAGAAAATCTATTCTTATCCCCAGACAGGTAGCGGGATAAGCAGTGTTACCTTTCTTCGCAATGTGTAACCTGAAACTGAAGTAATCTGTGCAACATCAGGTGTCACAATGAATATTAATTTATTTTAACCAGTGTTAATTACTCTCAGATATATCATTGTATCGTTACCTAATATCACCGCATTACCTTATATTACATATTACAGTCTACGTAAAACCCAGTGGAGCAGTTCCAGTAACGGTCAGAGAATCTGTTCCCTGTTTACTGGCCCATGTGTGTTTCACACTGCTTGTAACAGACACGTAATGCAGAATTGTACGCAATGGTTGTGCGAAGATTTATCCAGTTTCTCTCAATTTCATTTCCACGCGGAATCAGTCAGCTGTACAGCTGCCATGGTCAGTTGCTGTTCTCAATAACTGGACTGCATCAGTAAGACGACCAATAGCGAATTACGCCGATAGTTCGTAGACTCCAGCAGTTGGTCTCCGCATGGCAAACTCCGGTTGTCTGGCCGCATTATTTTGCGGAGACAAAATAAATTAAAGGAAAATGATGCAGTGATGTTCTTTCACTTTTGTCCATGTGACCAATAAATTTTGCTGTGCTATTGATTCGGCATTGTTCAGTCCGGTTATATGATTAAAATGAGAAAAAAAAACACTCCGTTGTTTCGCAGCATTGAACACATTGAATCACCAGAATACAGAATACATCAAAAAGAATGGGACAACACCTCTCGATGTTTCGCACAACATACTATTTCTCATTTTACAAGAACAGCTTGACACCATCCCCTCTATCTGTTTTATTTCTTTTGTTAGCATATGCACAGTATCAGATCGGCTTTAATTCCAAAAAATAATTTGAAATTTAGGTTAAAAAAAATTGAATCAAAGTATGATAATATCTGAGATACGGAATCAGAAGGTGAGATGGATTGCACTTTCTAATTCCATGCTTTCGAGATCGTCACAGTTTGAAAACATCGTCTGTTTAGGTATTCCTCCTCGTCATACAATCCAGGATTGGTGTCAGTAGAATTGATTTATATTTTTCCACTATGCCTCTCTTAATGGGTATTTTGTTTACTTCTGATACCAAGAAACTTTATGATAATTAAAAATCCCTTGTATTCTTGCCGATGATGAACGACACACACAAGGCCAAGACGTCGCATGCGTCTGTTCCCAAAATTAGGGACTTCATTTTGATCTTTTCGACCTGTGAGTCAGTAATCAAATTCTGCGGAAAAAGTCCACTGGGATAGTGCAGCATCACATACTGCAGTACAATCGCAAGAAACAAGATGTCATCCTGGTTTTATTTGTTTATTTCAGAGTCTCTATCTCAGAAAGTAAGTGCGTGATAAATTCATATAAATTAGGCGGGAAATTCGCAGATTAATCTCAGCATTCTCCGAAAGGAGATATTGCTTATATCCTGACATACATATCTACGTATGTCCATCGATCCGGTATACCCATCAGTTTGATGTTAAACAACTTGATCGTCGGGAACTTTCAGCCCTGGTTCACGAGGGAGAAAAGCTTCATCAAATGCGAGAGTTTCGTTTTCCCGCAGTTATACAAGACGGAAACTTTGGGAAAACCCAGCTGGCGTGGAAACTTCTGCGAAAAACGAAGAAGAAACAGTTCACGTTATAGTATTACTAAAGCTCTTTTGTCATCTGGTGGAATATATTTTCTTTGTTCATGGCGCTGTTACATGAAAGTCACTGCCTCCTTCACGTCTCAACAGTTTATACACAACCGATCATACCTCCATCGGTGAAATTAATTGGAAATTATTCGGAGAAAAGCTACTTGCATAGGACGCATTTGAACACGGCAAAATATCGTGCGCCCTGCTGCTTGCTCATTTCTGCTTTTAGATCAATTCTGACGACCTACGTTTGCCGGAGATCCACGACAGAGAAAAGTAAATACTGTAATTTCAACTTTATCTGCAACCCGGCTTCGTTACCATCCTCTTAATTCTGCTAGCTTCATCTGCTTCGATGAGCAATCGCAATTTGATGACAGTCTTCTCCACAAGAATTGCCGCCTGCCCTGCACTCGTTTGCCAATGAGTGGCGCTTCGCTGTTAATGGCTGCTCACAAAGTATTTGACTCCTATGTTCTGAACTTCTGTGGTCGCTGCTGCAAAATTTCATTTCCTGCATTTCGACGGGTGCCCTTTTGTATTGGGTATTTGGAGATTTAACACCTTGCGTTGTCTCTTGTGATTGGTCCTTTTGGCCAAGTTATATGTATTTCTCCTGTTCCAATGTGTTTCCACCTGGAGTCACGGAAGTACAGACACAAACAGAGTGAATATGGCAAACTGCTTCACGCAGGTCCTCGTTATTTTGCTTCTTCTGGGTAAGATATTCCTTCACTATATTATTCCAGACCTTCCTAATTCTCTGTATCCACGTGATTTTCCTCTATATTTGAGTAACATGTTGTTCGAAATAGAGCTTATGATGTATTGTTTATTTTACTATTAGACTGGAGCCTTGAAGACTCAGTGGAACAGTCAGAAGTTGCACTGACGTTTGAAGAAGAAAGTAATATTATCCTAAACTGTACTTTGCAAACAAGCGATCCATCCCCGTATGTTTTCTGGTACAGGCAACGCACCGGACAGCGACCGCAGTATTTAATTCGGATTTTCGCCGGAAAAGTATACCGAAATGAACATGTAACCGACCGACTATTTGCTTCCTATGATAAAAGTAAAAAATATACTGAACTGTCGATTAACAAAACCGTACTCTCTGACTCGGCCACATACCTCTGCGCGATGAGCCACGGTGCTTAAAAATCCGAATTATTCGAACAAAAACCCACTTTCACAGTTTCGTCGAGAGCTCGATAGAGGGCGAACAAATCAAGGCGAACATAAATGTTGACTGAATCCCAAAGGATTAGCCTTATGTTTCATATGATGTAATAACCAGTCTCTCGCACCACTGATATATCCAACTGACATTGTAAATGGATCCTACTGCTCTTCGATGGTGGATGTAACTGTGAGAAAAATCACTTAAGTGAATCTGATGTGTTACTTATTTTCATTGAATAATCACCTTCCACATTTAATGCTGCCACAATCATCAGTGCGGATACATTAATCCACGTAAAGGTTCTTTTGACATAGAAAGGGACCAAACTTTGCAACAAGCTTGTCCAAATCAACATTATTCTTCGAAACGCTGAAGAAGTTATCGTTTAGTGATATCACTCTGAAGCAATCACGTGGCTTTCGATTTCAACTAAAGGTTTAATCGACCTTTGGAAGATTGCTATGCTTTGTGTTGTTGATTCTTTTTATTACCACGTGAGAGGCGTACCTATTTATACGCCAGCGTCCGATTGATCCAGACATAAATAAAAGCTAGTTGTAATTGAATTTGCCGAGTTTCATTTTCGAAAGTTACAACTAAAGTTGTTTCCGAGACACAATCCATTGTGTTTACCGACGGATTTAATTTAGTTACCATTTTAAAAAAAGGTTAAAGTCGCAATATATTCTGCTGAACATATCTGCAATTCAAAACATTATACAACTGTCAACATGAATGGTGCTTACTCTCAGAAATTAGGTCACTTGATGCGCAGGTGGAGCTTTGGAGACAATGACCCCTTAGGTTGAGCTTCGGAAACAGTTCTACTTCTACCTTTAATATCTCTAGTTTTCCCTTGCATGGTTCTTTTTTAGACCCTGGCCTGCGATTACTCGCTGTCGTCATTCTTTGCGGGAATGGGTCCGGCTCGCGGGATGGCACGACGTTATTCGAGATGCCAAGAAAGCTGCCAAACAGATTAGCATGTCTTCGGATTTTCGGTATTTTATGCCTCTGGAGGTGGGCGTCCTCGAGGTCGTTGCCAATGCAGGAATTCGCTGTGTCGTGGTGGGTAGAAAATACCTAGCTGTGTGCCAAGAGACCCGAGATCGTTGGGCACAGAGCTCGGAAAATGAGGCGCAACGGACATTTAACAGTGTAATTCAGTGAGTTATTTGTTATGTCGGTCGTTAAAATAACAGAAATTATTCATTCAGATCACATAATATGAGCTACCAGTTCCAGACAGTTTAGCAAATTGGTGATTCATCATACAGATAGGCCTGCATTAAGAAACAATGTGATAAAGATGGTGTCCGCTGCAAATCGTACCTGGAGGAACTTGCAATGTCTTCCCTTTCCATCAAGAACTTTTTAGTGCTTCTTGCGGCAATTTCACGATTTGGTGAGTAGTCATGATTCTGGAATTGGCGCAGGTTTGTTTGGGCACTGTAGTGGACTACAGTGGTGTTCAGGACTAGGAAGTACACATCACGTTCGTGCAGCACCATTGCTCGTCAGCGAGGATGCGTTGCTGTTTCCAATTTGTACAGACGGTGATCTCCGGTTGAGGAGTTCTGATCCAGTTGCAGAGAGAGGAAATGAGACCCAGGTTTTGAGCTTGTTCATTAGAGCTGAGTTGAGCGGATGGCTGAGCAGAAATGGATCCCTACACTGTTATTGTGAATATATACTTAAATGAAAATAGGAAGTCTCCAAGTACACATGGAATGGTTGTCACAATTGACTTTTTATTCGTTAGGCGGTTCTGTAATATTTACATTAGGGACAGAGGGTGGTGAATATCATAAACCAATCAAGAAACAATTGCAAATGTGCAATCTTTAGAAACATTTAACAGTGTTGCAGTTAAGGAATACAACATTTGAATTTCATATGTTTAAATTTTCTATACAGATGTATTTGAGAATGAACAGAAAAACGAGAAGAGCTCAGATTTTGAATGTGTTGATGCCTGGCTTTTTCAATTTGTTTAGCAGTATCTATACCGGAAGATATTCAGGTCGGCCAAGAAGACACATAAATACCTGATGGACCTATTGTATTTCCAGCTCTGTAACTTTATATTGGATAATACTTTACGCGGGAAACAAAACACAGCACTCTGTATTACAGCAGAGCTCGAGCTCGTTTAGCGTACTCAGCAATGTATACCATCATTTGCAAGTGCAATATATCAAATTTCTCAGAAGAAGATAAAACATATCAAGTCTACCATTTTCAGTGGTCCGCGCGATAACAGAATTAGCTGGAAACGCCCCAACTATCGACTTCCCAGTAACGAGTATCTGCAAATACGGAAAGCTACTGGAAGCTACTACACAATATAAACAGTGATAAATTCTCTTAACAATCTGACGAGAGCTTTTCGGCGATCTGAATGAAAAGATCACCATTTACTCCTGCAGATTTGCATACAAATCTGGGCTGCTTTCAAGTCTCAAAGTCGTTAACACAAATAATCAACCCGACCATCTTCACAGTCAATTACTAAGTTATTCTGAGAAAAAAAAAATAAGTTCACAGATACCAGTGAGAGAAGAAGAAATATTGTGTGCCGAAAGGTTTAGCTCGTTTCAGCTTTCAGCTCCTCGGTAATCTCTGCGTCTCTCATGCCAATATTTCCAGCGTCATTTTCTATTGGTCCTATCTCAACCCTCAACTCTCATTTAACCTTCATATACTTCACACTGCTTTTAGTATCTCAGTCGCCAGCTTCCTTTCATAATTCATCTTTTCCTTCCTAATGACCTTCTAAGATTCTTTCTGACAGTTTTAAAAAAGGCTGTATATTCCCACTAGATTTGGCTTCCTTTTATACCCTCTCTGTTGTTTTTACTATGTCTTTGATTTAATTGTCAGCCACCCTTGTGTCCTTGTCCTATTCGAAAATATCTTCGCATTTGTAATATATCTGTCTTGCACTTCCCTCTTTATTCTCAGAAACTCCTTCCATGCTGTCTTGCTGTACTTCCAGCTAGAGTCCCTTTCCAGTCAACTTTGGCCAGTCCTACTCTCATGCCATTGCAATTTCCTTAATTCCTCTGAAATACCGACAATTGGAATTTAGTTTCACCTTTTCAAATTTCAAAGTGAACTCAATCATATTGTGATCACTGTTCCCTAAGGGTCCTTAACCTTAAGCTCTCTTATCACCTCCGGATCATTGCACAACATCCAATCCAGCACAGCCGATCCCCTAGTAGGCTCAACAACAAGCTCTTTTAAAAAGCCATCCCTTACTTTTCTACAAATTCTCTCTCTTGAGGTCCGGTACTGGAAAGTTTTTTTTTTTCCCAATCCACTTTCATGTAAAAATCCTCGATGATTGTCATGACATAGGCACTTTGACACGCCTTTTTGTCGCCTGTGCTAAATTATTGTGTCATACCATCAGTACCCGTCTCTGTCTATCCAGCACAGTTCTGCATGGAGCCTTCTCCAAATTCCAACTTCCTGATTGTCTGGCACTTTATTCTAAATTGAGCATTAAACCCTTATCTTTATCTTTAATCCAAGGAGCTGCTACAGAAAACATACCTTACAGCCATCACAGTAAAAAAAAATCTTAACCGGGGCGTTACGTTCATCCCCTCGAAATATGTTCATGTCATCATGACTTTGGATCTTTAACTTTTATCTTCTATGTAAGTTACGCCGCTGAGTATTTCTGGGCCACGACGTGCAATAAAGCATCTTCAATAATACGTTGACCTTTCACCCAAATGACATCAGGCGGAATACCTTCCACTAATTCTACAGTAAAAACCCAAACCTTCGTAAGAAGAGCTGTCCATTCTCCAACTCTGCGTCACCTAATCCCGAAAACACCATCTCTTCATTACCATGTTTCCAGCCTTCGAATAAATTGCTTCTATAATCGTATGATAGCGCATTATAATCGTCGGGGGGGGGGGGGGACGGTTGTGGGGCTGTTTGGTTATATTTAATTTCCAATTTATTTACTGCTAAAATGCTGCTGCCGGTGTATGGAAATTGATGCGCGACATAATAGGAGGTATAACCGAATACCTCAATGAGGAGTCGAACCTATTAAGCGTGGTGAAACGAGCAATTAATTTGAAAGCAGACGCTGATGTGGCAGATACAATAATCTCTCAGGACGGAGAAAATCATTGTTGGACTCTGAGGTGACGCAACATTTCTGCAGACAGAAATGAGGTTTAGTGTTTGAATGTATTCCAGTCCTGGTTTTGTAATATTATTTTGTAATATTCCGAGGATATGAATATCGACGGTGAAGAGGGCATATTCCTGTTGCAGCGATTCTACTTTAGGTTTTATCACTTTGCTATGTTGTAAAATCAGCATCGTATTATTTCAGTCTAAAGTTATACGGTGCAGCATAAATATATGTTGGTAGGCAGAGTGGATGGTGTGGCCTTGTGTTTAACAAATAATATTAAATCATTAGATAGGGATGACGTCGGACCGGAATGTGTAGAGTCTAAATGGTTTAAGTTAAGACATGGCAAGGGTAAAAGGGCCATAAACGCAGTTCTATACAGGCCTCAAACCAGCAGCCGGTATGTGGATTATGAATTACAGGTATGTCGCTGCGGGGATAGATGTAGCAGTCCGTTTCCCCACTACGTCGTGTGCTAGCTGATTTGGGGGTTTTCTGAATCTTTGAAACATTCATACGTCATCCTCATCTTTTTCAGACTACTGGTGTCCTTATGACATTTCTACTTGTGGAACCCGCCCCCACCCACCCCCGCCTTTGTTAGTTGCTTGTGCATTCTTGTAACTCAGTTCCACCGGCACCTGACTGAGTTTAGTTTTATCCCGAATTACATTGGAGGTCAGATGTCCTTCAGTGTCCAGCATCACGTCTGCCTGTCCACTGTTAGACCCCACAAACAAACTCCCTCCAGACAGAGTTCACAGGGTTACTCGTTAGAGGAACGGGATTGGCCACATTGAGGGCAAAGAACCAGTAACTGCCAGTCATCTACGATCATGTTGGGCGCCTGGAATGGCGTCGCAGAGAATTTCATTATAAGCCTGCATGGCCGGAGAGGAGATAGGATTGTGTTCACTTGAAGTACCTCGAAGCGGACGACCGCCGTTACAGACAACTACTGTCAAATCTGCAGGCCGGAGCAGGCTGGTGCTGTGAGGCCGTTCGCGTCTGCTTGGATTGTATTGCCCCCCCCCCACCCCCCGCGTAGCAGACCTAATTATCTACAAGGTAGAAACGAGAAAAAAGTCTGCAGATACTGGAAAAGCAAATAAAATATACAAAAACTGGAGGAACTCAGCTGGACAGGCAGCAACTAAGGATAAAAGTTCAGTCAGACCGACAGCATTCAGCAGGGCTGGAGGAATAAATATGAGTGGTATATTTAAATGGTGGAGGAAGAGGAGGGAAAAAGCAAGGTGATAGGCGACACAGGGAGGAGGAGGGCTGAAGTTAAGATTGGAATTTAATTAGTGAAAAGGAGAGGAAGGACTCTGATCGGAGAGGACAGGGTTCCATGGAACAAAATGGGGAAGAGCACCAAAGGGAGGTAATGGGCAGACAGGGAGATAAGATGATAGCGGGAAAAGGAGATGGCGAATGGTGAAGGAGAGGGGGAGGGGTACACAACCGAAGTTCGTGAAATCTATGTTCATATAATAAATTTGGAGGAAACCGGAATATACGATGCTGTTGCTCCAACCTGAATGTGACCTCATCACGACAGTAGAGGAAGCCACAAATTAACATATTGGACTCATATTAGGAGGTGAAATTAAAATAGGTGGACTTTGGAAGATCCATGTTTAATTTTGACGGATGAAGCGCAGGTACATGGGACACTCCGGGAGCACGGACGCTGTAGATGACCCCAGTAAACTCACAGGTGAATTGTCGCCTCACCTGAACGGACTGTTTGCGGCCGTGGATGGTAGTGAGGAAGAAGCATTAGTATCAGGTGCGGTTTCGCTTGTAAGGTGATGCGCCAGAAAGGAGATCACTGGCGATGAACGAATAGCTCACGTGGGAGGGGAGTGGATCGCAAAATATGTTTGATGGTGGTAAACCGTCGGAGATGAAGGATAATCGGGAGATACGGAGGTTGAAGGGGCGGCAGCTGAGGATAAGGGGGACGATGGCACGAAACTCGCCATCCTAAGATTAGTTATGGCGGAGAAGCAGGGATTATGAACATAGGAAGAAGATTTTGCCAGTCACGGAGTGGGAAGCGGTATAGTCTGGTTAGCTGTGAGTGTCTGTGTGATTATAACAGACTTTAGTGGATAAGGTGGTTCCAGACATATAGACAGAGGGAACGAGGAAGGGGAGGAAAAGGACCTGGTAAATTTGAGGACAAAGTCGAAGTTGGAGGCCAGGTTGATGACGTCGACGAGTTCCACATGGGTGCAGGAAGCTGTGGAGACAGCATAAACCTGTGGAGACGGACAACAGTATAGGCTCCACGTAGCCAACAAAAATGGACGCATAGGTGGGACCATGCACGTGCCCATGTCACACCTTCTGTTTGAAAGAAGTGGGAGGAGAGAAAGGAGAAATCATTAAGAGTGATGACGTTGCGCTCGTCAGAGGAGAGTGGTGGTGGAAGAAACTGGTTAGGTCTGGTGTCCATAAAGAAAGAGAGAGCTTTGAGGACTTTCTGCAGGGAAATTGAGGTGTATAGGGACTCGAAATAAATAGTGTAAATAAGATGATAGGGGCATCGTAACTTGCAATCCTGGAAAAGATCCGGAGCGTGTGAAGCATCACGAATGTGGCTAGGAAGACACTGAACAAGGGGTAATGAAGCAGAGTCGTGAAGTCCAGATATCAGTTTAATGGACATGAACAAGCAGAAACATGGAAAAGCAGATCTGTGAATCTTGAGTCGGAGCTCGCATCCGGAGGTGCTGGGAACGGGCACTATGAAGTTAGGAGGTAGCTAAAGAGGTGCGGGACCCAGGAACTATCAGGTGTTAGGAGGTAGAAACGGAAGTTGATTTTCTGAGTGAGTTGAGATCGGTAGCAGTTTGACTGTCGTTTCTCCAGAAACCGGCGGCTGAATTTAGAGTCGCCCAAAAACCGCTGTAGCTGTTTCATGGAGAGTGAAAACGCGTATCCAGCGATAGTTCGCACTGTCACTCGTCCAATGGCTATGATTTTTGTGGAAGTACGTAATATAGAAATAAAGTGATAGATCGGCGACTGGTATTTTTTTAACGTGCAATATAACTGTTTTCATCGGAAACCTCGAAATAATGTAGGGCCGTGGCAGATATGGTATATGGTCCTTGGATGATTGGAATATATACTCGACGTAGATGAAAATATACCTGTGTAACATGCCCTGCCGATCTCGTTAATGAACGCTCGGAACACGGCTGGATTCGTAGTGGCTGGTGGTATTATCAAACACGTCTTCCAATTATCTCTCTAGTGGATGTGTGAAAGGTCGCACGCGCTCTGAAGATCCAGTCTGATGAAGATCTGGACTGCTTGGGGTGGTTTGAATGTGCTCCCCCATCGGAAGATGGTAGCAGATATTGAAGCTGGCTTTGTTGAGTCCAGGGTCGGCGATATCGAAACAGGGACGAAGAGCCCCATCTCTCACTTTAACAAACGTGATTCTGCACCGTCTGTGGATGGGATGATCGAATGATGTAGTGCATCGGCGATGTAATCATTCATGGCTCGGGTCTCAGAAGAGGGCAGGGAGAACAGACGACCGAACGAGGAAAGACTCCTCGCTGGATGTCAATCGTGAGGTTGTGAGGCGGCAGGGTCCTGGTTTCAATTTTACCGAAGGCGATGGTTTTGTGGCATTTCCGTGGGCGCATTTCGAGGTCTAGACTGGTAGGTTATTATCCTACTTAGCGCGGGCAAGGTCTAAGCTCGCCCAGTCAGGAGAGAGATAATGAGGGTAATCTACTTTCGGAAGCATGCATGGTTGAGGTTCTTATTGCAAGGTGCAGTGGAGCGAGAAATTGTGGGATCAGGTTGGGGAACCGTCGAACGTATGGGCACCAGAATCTTGAGCTTTCAGGGAGGATGTTGACTGACGCAGGTTTGCTCTATCAATAGTTTCCTTCTGGTTGCTGATGCTACTGTTGTGTCTGCAGACGACTCCTTAAAGCGAGGATACTCAAACAGCTGATGAGTGTAGCCGATTTAGCAGGTAACGAACTATTTTACTAACAAACTACAAAGTAATAAGCCGCGAGGGGCCAGGAAAAAAAGAGAACGGGAACTTAACACGACAAATAAACATAGTAACTGAAGGCAAGTTCTAAGTTCAAAGTAACATTTACATATCCGAGTAACTATATGTCCCGACAAACAACCTTGAGATTCTTTTTTTTTTGGTGGAAATATTTAACACATCTATAGACTTGAACAATAAACAGCTACTTCTGCAAATGCGGATAACAGTAAATAACGAGCATGAAATAACAAGATAATAAAGTCTTTAAAATGTGTAGTTATATTCTTTTATTCAAGAGCCTGATAGTTGATGGGTATTAACTTTTCTTAAACCTGGTGGTGCGAGCCCTGAGGTATCAGTTCCTTCTACCTGAGGGCAGCATCGAGAAATGCTCATGGCCTCGAAAACAGAGAAGTGTCTTTCGTGTTCTTTCTCACTCTCTCGCGATCCACTGTCCCTATTTGTTTTCACACATATGCAGATAAACACAATTAAACATACGCCCACAATCAAACACATATACACAGAAAGGCGCACAGACACAGGAAAACACACCTGCACGCGCGCGCGCGCGCACACACACACACACACACACACACACACACACACGTACTAGGTTAACTTCAGTAACTAGAAGTCCAGCAAAAAGAGGAATAAATAGATGACATATCAGCTAATCAACCTACAGCTTTTAGGCTCTGCACTGTGATTTGGGTGATTATCCTATTCTCTGCCCGTCCCTGTACATCCAGTAGCCGTCAGAACTTGAGACCCTAAACAGATCGGTTGCTGGAAATGCGGTAGAACAACATAAAATATGAGGAATGCTTGGCAGGGAACGCATCCCGCGAAGAGAACAAAGGATTCAATGTCACTGGAAAGAAAACAGAAACTTGGCCAGCCGGGCTCATCCATTCTTACTTGCGAACTCTCTGATGCTGAGGAAGTAAAGACGCCTACCATAGCTTTCTGAACAGAATGTGACTGCTGCAAACTCCAACATGGTTATTCAATGGCAATAGTCTGAAGGGCAAGCCAATCGAATAGATCAAGAAGGGTGAATTGTCTGAAACTGGAAACGGCCGGACAGCGAAAGCCGCCCTTCAGAATCTGCCTTCGCCATTTCTACTTGGATCCAAGGTCAAAATGTAACATTGGGGGTATGGAGGGAAGGCTGGGTTCTGAGTTGGATGATCAGCCATGATCATAATAAATGGCGGTGCAGGCTCGAAGGGCCGAATGGCCTACTCCTGCACCTATTTTCTATGTTTCTATGTTTCTATAACCATTTCTGAGAACTCAATGGGAGGTAGCAGTCCAGAAAAGGGGCGGTGTCCCAGCAAGAGGTTTAGGAATGTTTACAGAATATTTGGACATTACATTCAGTGGGGTATGCAGCAACGTTTTATGTGAAGCCGCGCACCAAAATTTCACACACATAGTTCATTACATTTCTTATGATCCCTTTAGGTATCTTATCACCAGAAGAATTTCAAGAAACATCATTAAATCTTCTGGGATTCCACTAAAGTGCATTTTCAATTCGGAGATCATCTAATCCCACTGGTTGTTTTCCATAAGTGTTCCAATCCCATATGTATGACAAGAGATGGTTTCCGGTATATATATATATATATATATATATATCTATATATATATATGTGTGTGTGCGGTAATCATTAATATGACACGATATCGAAAGATTTGTTGAAATGTGTCGTAGCTGTATCTTTTTTATATCTTCACTGGTGCATAATCAAATAGCTATAGTAAAATATTAACGTCAATTAATATTCCTGAATCTTGAGTGGATTTTTTCTTTTCAGGAATAGTCGACTGCTAAACTGGCCCAAGTGGAACTCATTGATTTATTTGAACATCTTTTCCAGTTTCCGCACAAGGCGACCTCAATAGTGAATGCTCATCGCAACGCCCAGTGCACGAACAAAGTCAACAATTATGGCCGGATTACAGCCAAACTACTTCCAAACAGTTACTACCAAATAACCATCATTGGTCAATAATATCGTGGGCTTCATTGTCTGGACATAAAAAGTGCAGCACGGGAGCATTTGGTATATTTAAAACAGCCGTTTAACTTGTATTTTGTAAATCAGCAGCAAACCTCATCGGACATTATGGACGCAGTACTCCAAGGTTAAAAACCTTCAATAAATATTTTAAAAAGATTGCATGCGACAGGTCAGTGTTGCTATTTGTTATGGCATTAATTTCGGAGACTTGAAGCCCACTTACTCTTTCCCACTTTTTCCAGAAATAAAGTACAGAACATATAAACAAAGTTGCTTTGAGGTGAACCCACTGGACATATTGGAGTTGTTTTACCGAGGACTCACAGTAAAATAGCAAAAAATAATCAGTGCAGAAGAGAAAAAGCATATGGCGTCAAGTTGTGGAATTCAGCTAAATTCAGAGGCCCTCGTTGATAATCCCAGCTGATCTACACTTGCTTGAAAATTAAGAAGAATGTGGCGTTACCCTGCCAAGATGACAGGATGGAAGATTTCCTTCCCCGCATGTTCTTTGTGCTAAATATTTTCTTTCGTATCTAGATTAGCTAACAAAATGACGACGCGGAAGTTGTGCTGCACATGTTCCAAAATATCATTTTCATTGCTTTGCAATTCTGAATTTCTGCCATGATTCCCTCCGTTAACGCGCATTTGTTATGCTCATCATGGGTCTTTTCCTTGTCTTCAATACAAATTATGTGCAGTTGAGGGAGCAGTATGGAATCCTGTGGCAATCAACCAGTTATGCAATGTGAAAACGAAGGCCAGGCATTCATTTCTGACATGTTTACCTTATGGAAGTGATACAAACAGCTTTGATTGCCAAAGGACACTATATCTGATTGATTTTTCCTTTCTGATCGTTGTTACTGTGAAAAGTTATCGAACGATTATTTAGAAACATGCAGATGCTACACCTCTAAGTTTTACTTCATCCTCGCAAACACGAGGAAATTTGCAGATGCTGGAACTTCATGCAACACACATACAAAATTGCTGGTGAACGCAGCAGGCCAGGCAGCATCTATAAGAAGAGGTATAGTCGACGTTTCGGGCCGAAACCCTTCGTCAGGGCTATCTGAAAGAAGAGATAGTAAGAGATTTGAAAGTGGGAGGGGGAGAGGAGATCCTATTATTACGGATGTTGTTCTCAGCACATAGTGAATAAATTGCTGCTGCAGTCCCACTTGCTTCCTTCCCCTCACCCTAAAACTATGCCCTCGAATCTTAGATTCCCCTCACTTGGGGTGATTACTGTTGCCATTCATCCTATCCAAGCTGATCATCATTTTATAAATCTTCATAAGATCACCTCTCTCAATCTTACAGTCAAGAAAATGAAGAGCTTGTCTGTCCAACAACTCAATATTATTTCGGCTCTCAAGGTCTGGCAACACTCCTCGCAATGTCCTTCTGCCCTCTCTCCAATTTGACCACGATGTGTTCTTCCTCAAACGGTAATAGAGTAGGTTCCTGCATCAAGGGGCAGAATGACCGGTGCATATTGTGAGCAAGCTGCACATAAATTGGTCATCTTCACAGACAGTCAGCAGTCAGTACACCCATATAATCAGTAAGCAACAAAGGGAGTCAGAGTTGCTGGCTTCCGAATCGATCGAAATTCACAGAGCTTTCAAGAAGTTAACAACGCTTGACGGCAACTGTATATTGAGATCAGATCAGTCGGGCATGGTGTAAAGTCGAATCGAAGTTCTGTGTAAGGATAGGTTGATAAACCACAGCTGGGAATATAGATGCTTGTGTCGAGATGTCATCATGTTGAATCACCTCTCTTCCTGTTTATCCTTCACTATTTAGTCAATTATTTCTCTCGCTCTCTCACTCACACAAACACACCTCGCTTTCTCTCTCATACAGCCACACACATGCAATCATGCACGAGCGCACTCATGCGTCGCCCTTGCTTTTGGCCATGTTCTATATACTTCCTGTTTCCCACGACTCTTCTTTCCGAGCAACAACTCCACCCAATTCATAGACTTATTCCTTTATCCTTTACACTATCATTCTCCCTGCCTTTCTTGGTAAAGCAACTTCTGGCATATTCTCGAATAAATTACTGATCTAAACTCTCGTATAATCTTTCTTTCACATTATTAATTCCCATTTCTCATTGGCCAACCGAATCCATGAGAGCAATTGTATCCACATGTTTGTCCCTACTTGCTGCGTTATTTATATGATATCTTTAACCTTCGTCCCTTCATATAGCTATTTTTGGTGTTCATTAATTACAATATTATGGTGGTTTCAGCCACGGCCTGTAGGCTGTGCCAGCGAGCTGGCGGCGGCGCGTTCTCGATAAGCCCTCGAGCTTTCTCACCACGGCCGAGGGCATCCCAAAATGTTTTTTTCTTTTGTGTGTGGCAGGGGCTTAAGAATGACTTCACTGGTTGGGCTAGTACTTGTTTGACATGTCCACGCACGAAGGTGCCCCGACACGGTAAGACTCCTTTGGCACCTTTCACGGTCTATGAGCGGAATTTCGACCACTTGAATGTAGATTTCGGTGGCTTTCTGATTGCATCCCGTGGGTTTACTCACCTCTTCACCATCATTGATAGTACCACACGTTGGCCGGAGTCAGTGTCGCTGTTGTCCATTTCAGACGGGGAGATGGCGTATGTTCCCTGCCCCGTGAATCGCTCAGTTCGACGTCCCTTTGGATATCACTTTATCACGATTTGCGTCCGAGCTTTGGCGTGCGGTTGCCCGTGATCTGGGAGTCATATCACCGGATCACGGTTTATCACCCTCAGGCAAACAGCCTGTGCGAGAGGTTCCAGTATTCAATGAATGCTGCTCTCCGTGCATAGGTTACTGACGGTTGTTGGGTGAACAGGCTGCCATGGGTCATGCTGGGTCTGAGGACGGCCGCTGAGGCGAAATTTCAGTTCTGTACTGACATTCTTCCTAAGATACTATGATCTGTACACACATTCTTGCTCAGATACTATGACCAGACTGTCAATCACTCTGATTTTCATTGTCTGTTTCACCTTCCTCCAATTAGGAATGAGCTATCGAGTTTTACATTCTTCTTCTACCTCTTTGCACGCACTCTCTCTTTCTCTCTCTTTCTCTGTCTCTGTCTCGCACTCTCCCTCTGTCTGCTTCTCCCACACTCTCTGCCTGGCTTTCCGTCTCTCTCTCACACTCACTCTCTCTCGCTCCCTCTCTCTCTTCGTCTTTTACTCTTTCTCACACACAAGCACACACACACTGGCGCGCGTTCGCATTATTTCATTGTCTCCCTCTCGTCGACTTTCTCCTTCTCGTTCATTGTTCCTTTAAAGTGGAAAGAAGTGACCCTGACGATTTCCATTGTGTTCCTTACGATTATCATATTATGAGGCACTCTTGTGAGTGAACGTTGCCACACCAGGAATGGGCGTATGCCTGTACCTGCTATTAACATGCAAATCGGTGGACTGCATGGCAGAAAGGTACACGGCGGAGTCAGAAACACAAACCTTTGAAATTCTTGACTCCGATATCTTCATATTTTTCATGAATACAGCAGTAAGTCTTAGAGGACATTTCATGTTTTCCGAGATAGATAACTTCAGCAAGTGTTTTGGGGATTGATGCTGGACGTAACAAAATAGATGTGGTCGCGCTGCGGTGTAATTACACTGTCCTTCATCGGCCGTTAATTCTGCAGGGTACTTCGTCATCGAATCTTTCCCCACGTTCCTGTAACAAATGAGAAAAGGTATGAATTGCCACGCTTTGGCATCTATATTCTAGGAGCCTCATTCGAAAGAACGGTCAATACAATCAGTAAAGAACAGAGAGAAAGTATCGCGTCTGGCTCAGCCTCGATTGAAAGACAGGTTACGTCCAACAAGTTAGTTACACGTACACGATACTGGAGCAGTACTTCAGATCAAGTATGCCTTCGTTCCTCCCTGCCAACGTGCCACCTCCGATTCTTTCATTTCACGTTTCATTAATCTGCCGTTGCTTTATCTCTATCACAAAGCTGAAGGACTCAATTTACATTTGCCTGTTTTCCGTTATTTTTATCTCCATCTCTCTCTCTCCTGGTCTTTCTCTTTCACAAACTCTCCTCATCTGTTCGTTCGTTTTCCCTTTCTTTCACTCATCGTTATACATTTCACTTATTTCCCAGTTCCCTCTCCCACTCACTTTCCCTCTCTGACCTTTTGCTCATTTAATCAATTGTCCTTTTTTTTTTCTGTTTTTTACATATCTCCCATGCTTTAGTTCTCTCTCCTCCTACTTCCTGTCGATATCTTTTTTGCTCCTTCCTGAAGTCTCATCTTTATCTTTCGTTCTACCGTTCTCTCTCCTTATCGTTAAATCACCGGTACAAATTCCAGTGAAGGGTATCTTCCAATGTATTTTTCTTAATACTCTGCAAGCTCCCTTCAGCTAAATCATCGATACATATTCAGATGGCAGGCTATCCACCACTGAATACTATCAATTTGAGAATCACCCATTTATTTGTCATTCTTTGCTATTGATTCTTGAGCCTATCCTGAATGTATATCAACAGACTCGGAATGAACGTTGACCTTTGCAGCAACATTAACTGTGAAACCTTATCGAAACTGTGTTTTGAAAAAATGAGTGCACTGTACCTCCAGATTCACTATAAACCACATATACATTCTCAACTAAATATATCACAATAGAAAAACTGTCAATTGCTTATGTTTTGATAGGCAACAGGTGTCCCGGAAGTGGTTTGCAAAGTTGCTGTTTTTTCCACTGGGTACGAGTTGAATTAACAAGCTATGATCTAGTCCTGCCCTCCTAAGCCAAAAACATGTAACCCTCGCTGTTGTACATGAGTATACAGTATTGCTAGGAAACTCCGCCTCTCGGACGTGCTCATCGCATCACGTGGCAGGAACAAGGGGGACGCAGAGTGGCTGGTTTCATATTGATTAGTGGACCGATTCTTTCAGGAGCGAAATATGACTTAACTACAATTGAAAAAGAAGATCAAATCAGTGGCCCACTTACCTTTCTGTGAAGTCTGAGTTAAATACCTTCATAAAGTAATATGAAGATCCCGTGCTATGTTGAATACCCCTAAAATTTGTCTGTAAAAGTGTTCGACTATCCAAGCAGCATTCATCGTCAATACGAACGTTACCTTCATTTTGGTCTCGTTAATCTTTTTTCTCACTCTCTGTGCGTTTCTTGTATTTTATCCTTCCTGACAACTGCACTTCCTATCCCAATGCCATGCATCGATTTTATTGCATTCTGCATGATCCCATTTTGCTATATTATGATGAGGGGAAATCAGAGACAACGACATTGAATCGTGTGGCTTCCTACTAATTTGTGTTGTCAAACCCAAAATTGCCCATTTATTCCGCACTCCGTTTTTTCTGTTGCTCTTGCAGTCCCTTCTGCTACAATAGAGAAACATTTTGATTATTTGCTCTGATGCCATCATCAATATGATATAATATTGAATGATTTATAGAAACATATTATAGATTTGTAGAAGGTGTCGGAAATGTTACTCCTGTCCATTCTACTGCATCGATTCTATTCAGGGATCCTATAGTTATTTCACGTTATGCAACACTTCACCTGCAAACCTGTTCTGTTGGCCTGCTGCAGCGAATGTTCCCGATGCTTCCTCCTCTACATTGGTGATACTCGACGTTGATTGTAGGACAGCTGCATCAAGCACTTATTAGGATTTCGCAACAAGCTATACCTCTCGATGGCCATTCATTGCTAATCTAATACCTACTGCCGTTCCGAAATTTCGATTCGTAGTCTCAGTGAGGTTACTTTCATGTTGGAGCAGCAACACCTATTCCGTTTGCCCATCCTCCAGCTTAATGGCAAGAACAAAATTATTTTTTCAACGTCCTGTTATTTTCCTCTCAGTAGCACCCCACCTCACCTCCCACACCAACGACTCATTTCGCAATCCGGTTCCTCATTTGTCTGTGCTCCCGATGTGTACAGCTTTCCATTCCTGTATTGTCCTGCAAGTCACACTAGGGCTAAGGTGTATCTTTTGCTTAGCTCCCCGTTCCCGATCATGTGAAACTATGAGAGCAGATTGCAGGTGATCGCATGTGCAGTTGGAGTATAGCAAATATTATGCATCAACTGACGCCAGGCACAAAATCAATAAGAGTATAGATAACGACTAACTTCACCATTTGTATCAAAGCACTGCCCAGAAGAAGGCAATAGTAAAACTCTTCTGCTGTAAAACTTCCCAAGAAAAATCATGAAGCACCATCGTCCACATCATACGACGCGGCACATGATGGTGATGATCATGATGGATCGGTTACCAGATTCGGATATCGCACAGATGCGGTGTGAAAGACACTGAAGACAGTCGGTAATTTGCAGACTTTAATGCGACAAATGGTAAGAGGAAATATAAGAAAAAAGTAAACGCTAGGCCGAACAGGGCCGTTAACTACAATTCTCAAAACGGAAAGCGAAGCCTATACTGCGGCAGAAAAGAACACCTAAACATTAATCGAATACCGCTAGTCTTCAGAGTCAGTTGACTCGAAAGTCCAATTTCCCAGAGACGGCCGAATGCAAACAAGCAGCGAAGTGCTGTTGTGCCCTGTCCCAGTCTCGACAGGCACTACGACGACAAACATGGAGTGAAATACAATCACGATTAAATAATAATTAGCTGATACATGTATATTCACAAGAGCAATTGCTGGATCTACCGCGCTGCCGAATTCGTTGTTGTGACAGGGCACCCTTCTCGAGGTGCAGCTCCTGAGGCGGCACAGGCCTGTGTCCGCTGGAAGTCATGGATCAGCGACCTGTTAAACATGTCCTTCGCCCGAAGCTCAGTACCTTCTTCTGGGTTATACCCTTCCCAGTCCATAAGGTACTGGACATTCCGCTGTACCCCAAAGATGCCAGGAGGTGCTGCGAGGTATAGAGAAGAGAACCATCTACCAGGCGCGGAGGAGTGGGAGGTGGTGTGACTGGGACAAGGGGACAGCTAGTAACTGGTTTGTGCTGGGAAACATGGTATACTCGGTGGTCTTCAGTGATGCTGGTAGATGCAATCTATAGGAAACCTTGTTGACAGCCTTTTCCACGACAAACGGTCGCACGTTTGATGGCAAACATGCCCCCTTACCTGGCTTGGATGGCCTTACCTGTCGACGGAGCTGATCAGCGAGCCGGATATGCTGTTTTTGCGTGCGCAGCAGAGAAATCCTGGTTTGTCTCCAGGTGCGCTTGTAGCGCTGGATTAGCCTGTTCATAAGCAGGAACATCTACGTGGGGTTGGAAGATCCAAAAAAGCTCAGGGTTGTCTCCAACTACTCGTTTACTCTCTTAGTCTGGCCATTAGATTGAAGCTGGCCGTGGCTCCTACAACAGAGCAGAAATCCTTCCAAAAGCTTGAAGTGAACTGTTGTACACGATCGGACACTAGGCCTTGAGGAAAGCCAGGGAGCATGAACACATGTTGAACCATGAGTGTGGCAGTCTCACGAGCCGATTGGAGCTGGGCGAGAGCAATGAAGTGGGCAAACTTGGAACTTCGATCCACAACGACCAAGACACAAATGACATGGTTTCCATTAAACTGGAGCAAACTAGTGATGAAATCTACCGAGAGGTGTGACTGGGGCTGTGGGGCACAGGCAGTGGACATAACAGTCCGGCAGGACGCTGGCGTGATGTCTTTTTCCGAGCGCAAGTGGAACAGGCAGATACAAAGTCGTGTAAATCCTGGTACAGAGATAGCGACCAACATTGTCTCTTTAAAAACTCCTGAGTCCGTTGAATTTCAAGATGTCCAGTCAGATGGGAGGAATGACCCTATTCCAACACTTTGGAATGCACCGCAGCAGTGACAAACAGCCGGTTGGGAGGTCCCCCATCAGAGACTCGATCTGATTGTTGAGCGGCCCAAATATCTGCCTCTATTTACTTGATCACCGGAGCAGCGATACACGAGCGAGGAAGTTTTGGCTCTTTTGAGATCCGTCGAATTGACGGGAGAGAGCGTCCGCCTTAGCATTCTTGTTGCCGAGAGGGAAAGTGAGGATGAAATTGAACCCTGTGAAGAAGAGAGCCCGCCGGGCTTGACAAGAGTTGAGTCTCTTAGCATCCCAAATGTAAGAGAGGTTCTTTTAATGTGTCCAGATCAAGAATGGATGCTATGAACCGTCAGTCAGTGGCATCATTCCTTCAGAGCGACCTTGAAACCCAGAAGATGCCGGTTCCCAACATCGTAATTCCTTTCCGACGAGGCCAAGCGACGGAATAGAAAGGCATAAAGGTGCAGACGACTATCCGCAGACGATCGCTGATACAGGATAGCTCCAATGCCTACATCTGATGCATGCACCTCGACAATTAATGGCTGAGATGGGCCTGGGTGTTGCAGCAGCGGGGTACTGGTGAAACGTCGCTTCAGCTCTGAAAATTCTAGTTCGGTATCGCCCGTCCAATGGAATTCCGCCGAGGTCTTCTTGGTAGATGCATTTTTCAAGAAGGTGCCTGAGTACTGGAGACGATTAACGCGGATATGAATTTCGACAACAGCCTAGAAATCCTGTACTGTATCTCTCCTGCCAATTCATCTTTAAATTCACCTGATAATCACAGACAAAGACTGCTGTAAGGACAACAGCGTTCCAGCGTCTCGTCCGTGGACTGCGTGGCCAAACCCTCTTCAGCTCCATGGGTAACGGTGGTACGTTTGCACAACTTCGAAGATTCATCTCCAAGAGCCCCTCAGACGGGCGAGAGAATTACCAGAGAGCTGCGAGTTGATGTAGGCCACTTTCCATAGGGCGGAGGAGAATACGGTGAGTTTGAGATCGAAAGCCAGTAAGCACGGTATACGAAACAGTCTACCTGTCCTTGGGTTGCCTTCAAATAGTTGGGGCATCATCAGGTTCGAGGCGCACTACGGAAGTCGTGGAAAAACGGTACGAGACAATTGGGGAACATCTCGATGTTGTCTGGAGACTCAAGAATTCGGGCGGCAGCAGGAATTTGCTCATGCCTATCCACCGTGATTTCCGGGTTGGTCACACTGTGATGCGTCCATAAACGTTTCTGTCGTGCTGTAACAGAAGTATTTCCAAGTATAGATTCGACACGGAGCTGTTGATATGAAGCTCTGTAGCTTTAGATGGTGCGGTGCTAGGAGAGTCTTGGATCCAGTAGACCCAAGAGCAAAGGATACCAGAGTCGAGGTTGGAGTTGAACAAATAATTTACAGCCGTGCACTGGTGCAGAGAGAACACAAATGAGGACTCTAAAGTCGCTACACACAGGGTAAATTGCCCCAAGACTGTTCAAAGACTAACAAACCAAAGGGAGTTTCAGGCAAGCATAACTATGCAGAGCTGCACTGAATACTAAATCCAACAAAAGTGAAAGTTATCAATAAATCGTCATGGGAGATGAATCGTCGAATCGTAGTAGACTCTAGCGCCACAGGTGGTCATTCTGGAGCATATCGCCATCTGCCACTTCAAACCCACTGTTACACTCATAAAAGCATCTACGAAAATAGACGCTCACGATTTCCAGCAATTTAGTCATAAGGAAAATAATGTTTCGATTTTCAAGGAAATATATTGCAAAGCGGTTAGTTGCAAAAACATGTGAAATTTAAATTGACGATAAATTCCACATTCTTCAACATCTATCGTTCCTGATTTTTAACTCCATTCCGTGACCATTACTGTTTACTTTGTGTTTCTTTCCATAACGCGGTTATGGGAGTGCTCTACTTTCAACTCATTAGCACATCCAGAGTGGATCATCGTCAGAATCAACCAGTCCTCTACAAAAGTGTGGGCTACATGGTGCAGATGTGCACAACGAAATCAGAAACCAGAACAGTTAGTATAATTAAACGAGATGTTTAGATATCGTTCCTTAATTCAGCCGTATGCCTCAGCGGAAATTGGATTAGATTAGATTAGATTAGATTATGAGGACACTAAATCCTCGTTTATTGTCATTTATAAATGCATGCATTAAAAATGATACAATGATCCTCCAATATGATATCAGAAAAAAAAACAAGACAGACCAAGACTAAAACTGACAAAGATCACATAATTATAACATATAGTTACCACAGTGCAAAGCAAAGCAGCAATTTGATAAGAGCAGACCATGGGCACGGTAAAAAAAAAATCGAGTCCTAAATAGTCCCAACTTCTCACGCAGACAGTAGAAGGGACAAACTCTCCCTGTCATGAGAATCCAGCGCCGCAAACTTGCCGATGCAGCATGCTGGAAATACCCGACCACAGTCCGCCTCTGAGTCCGTCCGAAAACCTCGAGGCTCCGACCAGCCCTCCGACACCGAGGACCGAGCACCATCTCTGCCAAGCGCTTCGACTCCGACCCCGGCCGCCAAGCAACAGGCAAAGCCGAGGATTAGGGGCCTTCCCGTCTGGAGACTCGAATCACAGTTGGAGCGGCAACTAAAAAGGCATTTCCGAAGTTCAGCAGATGTTCCTCCGTGCTCTCACGTCTGCCTCAATCAAAGCAGAATTGTGCACGGCATCCTACTTGACGGATACAGATATTCATCAGCGGGGAGGCCGCACGTGCTGCGTTGCGCCGCCATCTTCTCCTCTTCCTGGAGAAGATACTGGAGGCGGTGTCATCTTTTTCCAGATATCTCTTCATGAAATAGAGATTGTTCGTGGTGCTGAATATGCCAAGATACATCTGCAGCATAATGATCATCTGTCATTGACCGACGATTAATTTTAAAAGTTACTACGTCAATGAAAGTTTCCCACGGGTTCCTGCGATAAAGGAGGGAAGGGATATTCAGCCACATTTTCCAACTTTCTCAGAGGGCACGGTATTGTAGCAGCAGAAACCCAGGAGGAGTCACGGCCTATAAAACTGTAATCAAGAAAGAACTGAGATAAAACTTCTTGTCTGACTTCTGTCACGATCGAAAGGCAGATAACTTTTAATAGATTAGTTCAATTTGACCAGTAGTGGAGAATGAGTTCAGACTGGAAGCCCTCATCAATCTGTACCAAACTGGACGTGCAACATTGCTACAGTACTGGCGGAGAGATCAATGAATCCTCCAGGTAACATCAGAATCATGGGCTTTCTCTGTTTTTTCCTATATATATAAAACGTTGTCTCCTTGTGCTACATATTTCCTCCCACCTTCTTTCCAGGTCTCTGTAGGTCCTTCCAGCACCCATCCAATTCCGATTCCTTCCAAATTACCGTCCAATCAGTATGGGCTTTATTTGTCATTCTCCCAAAGACTCCTTCATCCTCGGGGAATTCTACCAAAGATCATTGCAACAAAGTTGTCAATGTGCACTCCAGCATCAATCTTTGCGGAGATCCTACGTGAGCGTTCGAATCTCACATGGATTCAACTTAAGTTCTGTAGCTTGCACGTTTTGTCGTGGTGATTGTCGCTATCATGAGATGGACACGTGACCTCCTCTGATTTGTGCTCGGCTCACAGTGCTTCAGAAAAGCGCGCGCTCTGTCCACCGTCTGTTTTATTCGGATCTTGCATCTCACTTTAACAATACGAGTTCCTGGATACAAAGGTACACGGCGGATTCTGACATAGGAAACTCGAGGATGAAAAGATATCTAACCATCTTCCTGGCTTGCTGAAAAAAGCTGTAAACTTCGTTGAACATTTTGGAGATGGTGCACCTTTGTGTTATACTCCTTCAGCAAGTACCTTGGAAGTTCTCCTTGATGCCAAACGTTAGAAACGAACACAGACATTATATAGTTGCAGTCCTATGCTATTGGCTGCGATCCTTAGCAGTTAATTTACGAGAGTACTGGCTACTGAATCTTTCCCATGTGTTCCAGCTATAAATGACAGAAAAACCTTCCTCTTATGGGCCAAGAACCTGCAGCAGGACTAAAAGGACCAACGTCGGGGTAGGAAAAAAAAGAAGCACATGGAACCTGGTATCACGCAAGGCCTAAAAGCAGATCACAAACAACAGGACAGCTGAATCTGCTGAAAATTCGAGAAACATACACAGAATTTTGGAGGAAATCAACAGGCCAGACAGAAACTCTGGAAACAAATACAGTCGACGTTTTCGGGCGAAACTCTTTGGCATGACTGGAAAAACAACAAAAAATCTATGCCTGCCTGTTTGTCGCGTACATTCAATAGTTTCTGTTCCAAGATGCTCCCCTCGCTTCAGACAAAAGGCGTAACTATGGGTTCTCGCATGGGTCCCTGCTATGACTGCCAGTTTAACGGCTACGGGGAAGTGTCTATGTTCCAAACCTACGCTGGTGACCGTCCCACAAATTTCCTCCGTAAAGTCGCAGATTGCATTGTTGCTGCTACGTGCACCCGAGCTGTACTCGTCGATTTCATCTAATTTGGCTCCATCTTCCTCCCTGCACCTAGTATATTCCCAACAACTCCCTTCACTTTCTAATCTTATTGTCTGTATCTTCCCAGACAGTTTTTCCATTAATCTCTATTACAAACCCACGGTCTCTCGCAGCTACCTAGATTATACCTCGTCCCACGTTGCTACTTATAAAAGCACCATCCGCTTCAGTCAGTTCCCCCGTCTCCGCCGCATCTCCTCTCAGGATGAATCTTTGTATTCTAGAACGAAGGAGTTATCATCCATTATCAAAAAAGGGGGTTCCCTTCCTCCACCATCAACGCTGCCGTCATCTGAATCTATTCCATTTCACAAACGGACGGAGTATTCCATACTCCGGCCAACATACCAGGGATAAGGTCCTCCTTCTCCTCACCTGCCACTCCACCATCTTCAGCTTCTAGCACATATATCTCCGAAACTTTCGCAACCTCCAACGGGATCCCACCACTAAGCACATCTTTTCGCACCCAACCCGCAGCCACACATACTGCTGTCCAGAAGGCTCGCTCCTATGTGACTCCCTGGTCTATTCATCCCTCCCCACTGATCTCTCTCTTGCCACTTACACTTGCAAACGGTACAAGTAATACTCCGGCCACCATACATCCCCCTTCGCTACCATCCAGGTCGCTAAACGGGTCTTTCCAGCAGGGGGCCACTTCACTCGGGAATCTGTTGGGGTCATAAACTGTGTTCGGTGCTCCCTCTGCAGTGTCCTGTAGATTGGTGAAATCTGGCGTTAATTGGGGAACTATTTCGCCGACCATCTACGCTCCGCCTTCCAGAAGAAAGCAGGATTTCCTAGTGGACAACCATTTTAATTCCACTTCTAATTTCTATTCCAATATGTACATCTACTGCCCTGATGAGGCTACACTTAGGTTGCAGGAACAGCGGCTACATTAAGTTTGGGTAGCCTCCATCCCAAAGGCATGGACATAATTT
The DNA here is from genome assembly GCF_963921235.1 of Mobula hypostoma. Lineage (NCBI taxonomy): Eukaryota > Metazoa > Chordata > Chondrichthyes > Myliobatiformes > Myliobatidae > Mobula > Mobula hypostoma. The sequence continues at coordinate 25,284,255 of NC_086106.1, forward strand.
CTGAAACTTCCAGGAATGCACCCACAATACCCACCCTCCTTCATCATTTCCCATTCTGTTCTCCCTGCATGATCTTATCACCTTGCCATCCCATCGCTTCCCCCTTGGTAGACTTCCACACCACCACCCCCCACACATCTTTTTCTTTCCTCCATGGTATTTTATTTCTTTCAACAATCAACTTCCCAATTTTTCTCCTCTCTCCAATCTACAAATCTACTCCACATTTTTTCTCTCCAGATCTGTCGATTTAATTCGGACAGAAATGTCGACTGTACCTTCCTTCCATTGATAGTGTTCGTCTGAGCTCCTGCAGCATTAAGTTTGTGTTGATCTCAAGAAACAGTCCACTCAGGAATAAGAATGCAAGAATGCAGCTTGACTGAAAAACATAAATGGGATAAAATCCTCATTTCCCCCTCCCCACCCCGCCATCTCTCTCTCTCTCTCTCTCTCTCTCTCTCTCTCTCTCTCTCTCTCTCTCTCTCTATCTATCTATCTATCTATCTATCTCTCTCTCTCTCTCTCTCTCTCTCTCTCTCTCTCTCTCTCTTCTCTCTTTTTCTCTCTGTCTCTTTCTCCCTATCTATCTAGGCATCCCTGTCTCCATCTTTGTATTTATCTATCTCTTTCTCTTTATTTTCATCAGTTTCCCCCTCTCTCTCTCTCTCTCTCTCTCTCCTTTCAACGATCTGTTTCTTTTGTTCTCTCCAACCAGCTATCTACCTAAGTCTCTTACACCATCCAGAAACAACGAGGGTTTTCTGACTGCCGCCCACTTTACCAGACTAATTACTCATCACTGGTTCTTGCGTCCGTCCATATTTCCTGGATAGGAGCGCGCTCTGCTGAGTATTGCCAAGATTATTCAGGGACACTACAGTCGGATGCATTTCTTTGTTACGTAGCTTCAGCAAGTATTGTAGACCTCCTGATGGATGCTGAAGGTAGCGAATAACATATCGATTGGCTTGAGAGTAATGACAGCTCAGTATTGCAGTCTCTGCTTCCTGAATCGTTTATTCAAGAGGTTACTGCGTAACTGACACATCGCACTCGATCCTGCAATAAAAGACAGAATATGTAAACAGTGCGAATTTGCACTGCACCCGATATACACACTGGCGGGATTTGCAAAAATACACCTGGCAACACAGGCAACATAAACAGTAAGAAGCAGATGGCATTCATGGTGTCTTGCATCAAGCTCGATTATATCCGAGCAAGCAGATTCCGTTCCTTAACCTATTTTCACTTAGCCGATGTTGGAGAATGCAACAGTATGTGCGGAAACTCCAGTCTGTGAAATTCAGAGTTCGCTGTTTGCACCAATCGGAAATGCTTTCATTCAGTATCCCTGCAGACTTATTTCGCCTCCTCTATCTGCTCCATTCTCTTTGTATCTATCTCTCTCTCTTTCTTTCTTTCTATCTATGTATTGAGGGAGTTAGATATGGCCCTTGTGGCTACGGGGATCAGGAGGTATGGAGGGAAGGCTGGGGCAGGGTTCTGAGTTGGATGATCAGCCATGATCATAATAAATGGCGGTGCAGGCTCGAAGGGCCGAATGGATCGAAGGGCCGAATGGCCTACTCCTGCACCTATTTTCTATGTTTCTATATGTTTGTATGTATCTATTTAGCTCTATCACTATCTCTCTCTATCCCTATTGCAATTGCTACCTATCTCTTTTTCTCACTCATTCACTTTCTCTGTTTCACCAGTCTAGTTCATTCGTTCCCTTTGTCTGCTTATTCACATAAGCATCTCACACCTGTCACAAAGAGCCCTGGTTTTCTGAATGTCGCCTGGTTTAGCAGACCAAGGACCATCGCTGTTTCTTGAGCGCATCCTTCATATTTTGCCTCTCCGCGCGCCCTCTAGTGAGTATGTTCAGCATAGCTCATGCTAGGTTTTTGTACGAATTTGGCATCTCCGCGCAACAGTGTGGGCTCCATGGCACAGAGATACACGGCGGAGTCCGAAACAAGAGCTCCCGAGATATATAAGTGAGCGACCTGGCGGTCTTTCTGTAAAGCACCCGTAAACCTCTGCGGACATTCGGCAGAACGATCCATCCCTGTATTGCGGAGCCTCAGCAAGTATTGTAAACCTCCCGATTGATGCTAAATGTACCAAAAAATATATCTATTGGCTTTAGAGTAACTGCAGTTCAATATCACCTTGTGTCCTTCCTCAATAGTTAATTCAAGAGGCTGTTGCGTAACTGAATCTTCAGCACTCGATCCTGCAATAAATGATACAATATGTGAACAGCCTGGACTTCCATTGAACCTCATTAAAACAATGACTACTTCGCAGAAATTCACCCGACAACATAGCAAATATTATCATTAAGAAGCAGATATCATTCATGGTCTCTAACATCAAGCTTGATGACACTCATTCAAGCAGAATCCCTTCATTAGGCTATTACACCTTAGCGGATGTCGGAGGGTATAATCATATCCGTGGTACCGCCCACTCTGTGAAAGACATGGGGGCGTTCCCTGCCTGCACCAATCGTAATCGGAATGGGGGTGTTCAGTTTCTCTCCATACTTATTTCTCCTTCCTTTTCACATCCTCTCTCTCTCGCTCTCTCTCTCTCTTTCTCTCTATCTGTCTGTCTCTGTCCCCCTCTCTCTCTCTGTCTCTTCATCCTCCTCTCACTGTTTGAATAAGCCACCTCAATTCAGTCTGTAATTTTTTTCCAAATTATGAATGTAGATCTGAAATAGCCTTGGGACCATCTTTCATCCAATGACAGTCCACTCGGTATTCATTGTCAATCCGAAAAAGAGCATCCATTTATATACACTTTTCGGAAGCTGCTAACAATAGACTCCACCTGAATTTTATCTTCATCAGAAACATTTTCGCGTGATGTGGTCTAGTCATATACACCCTCATTATCTCCAGGTTGTACCCATCTTCACTATTCAACCCTCAACGTGGTGAAAAATGATGCTCAGCAAAATTTTAACCAGAAAATATTGTTATAAGCAGCAGAGAGAGACACTGATAGGTAGATATAGTGGAAAAGTTTCGGTAATCAGCTACAATATCAGTAGGGGAAAGCAGAATTCAAGAAGTTTTTCCTAAAGGTTGGGGGCATTTTGCTGCTGAATGCAGAGTTATATGTCGACCATGTGATCTCTATTCTTCGTGCGTGCGGCTGTTCAAGTTTCTCAGCAAAGACGACCGCCAGTGATCATGCAAGTCTGGATTTTGTCGAAACCGTTCTCTCTCTGCAAGACAGAGTGGTCCATTGCACGGAGGGTTACGTCAGAGCCGGGGACAAGAACTCTAGATATATTGAGATTAGCTGACTCTGCGTTTCTGCATATCAGTTGTAATCGTCGCAGGACATTCTGGTGGACGTTCCAGTTCTCATGGGCCATATACGTTCAGCAGTTGCTTATTTTCGAGACTTTCCGCGATTCTGTGTGTATCGAAAAGGATTGCATTAATTTATGATATTTGCAGTTCAGTGTTATTGTCTGACTTTCAGACTGGCCAAAACCGTATGAGAATATTCGCACCATGGCACATAGAGATACATGGCGGAGTCCGACACAGATACCTCAGGCATACAGAACTAAATCGTACTGCTGACATACGGCAACACAGCGGTAATCCTGACAGGTTATTCCAGAGGCTGCTCAATCTTTTGTGACTTACATAGAAAACATAGAAAATAGGTGCAGGAGTGGGCCATTCGGCCCTTCGAACCTGCACCGCCATTTATTATGATCATGGCTGATCATCCAACTCAGAACCCTGCACCAGCCTTCCTTCCATACCCTCTGATCCCCCTAGCCACAAAGGCCATATCTAACTCCCTCTTAAATATAGCCAATGAACTGGCCTCAACTGTTTCCTGTGGCAGAGAATTCCACAGATTCACCACTCTCTGTGTGAAGAAGTTTTTCCTAATCTCAGTCCTAAAAGGCTTAGCCTTTATCCTCAAACCGTGACCCCTCATTCTGGACTTCCCCAACATCGGGAACAATCTTCCTGCATCTAGCCTGTCCAATCCCTTTAGGATTTTATACGTTTCAATCAGATCCCCCCTCAATCTTCTAAATTCCAATGAGTACAAGTCTAGTTCATCCAGTCTTTCTTCATATGAAACTCCTGCCATCCCAGGAATCAATCTGGTGAACCTTCTTTGTACTCCCTCTATGGCAAGGATGTCTTTCCTCAGATTAGGGGACCAAAACTGCACACAATACTCCAGGTGTGGTCTCACCAAGGCCATGTACATCTGCAGTAGTACCTCCCTGCTCCTGTACTCGAATCCTCTTGCTATAAATGCCGGCATACCATTCACCTTTTTCACTGCCTGCTGTACCTGCATGCCCACTTTCAATGACTGGTGTATAATGACACCCAGGTCTCGTTCCACCTCCCCATTTCCTAATCGGCCACCATTCAGATAATAATCTGTTTTCCTACTTTTGCCACCCAAGTGGATAACTTCACATGTATCCACATTAAATTGCATCTGCCATGAATTTGCCCACTCACCCAACCTATCCAAGTCACCGTGCATCCGCTTAGCATCCTCCTCACAGCTAACACTGCCGCCCAGCTTCCTGTCATTGGAAAACTTGGAGGTGCTGTATTTAATTCCCTCATCCAAATCATTAATATATATTGTAAACAACTGGGGTCCCAGTACTGAGCCTTGCAGTACCCCACTAGTCACTGCCTGCCATTCTGAAAAGGTCCCGTTTATTCCCACTCTTTGCTTCCTGTCTGCTAACCAATTCTCTATCCACATCAATACCTTACCCCCAATACCGTGTGCTTTAAGTTTGCACACTAACCTCCTGTGTGGGTCCTTGTCAAAAGCCTTTTGAAAATCCAAATATACGACATACACTCGTTCTCCCCTATCCACTCTACTAGTTACATCCTCAAGAAATTCTATGAGATTGTTCAGACATGATTTTCCTTTCACAAATCCATGCTCCTTTGTCCGATGATTTCACCCCTTCCCAAATGTGCTGTTATCACATCTTTGATAACTGACTCTAGCAGTTTCCCTACAACCGACATTAGGCTAACCGGTCTATAATTCCCCGGTTTCTCTCTCCCTCCTTTTTTAAAAAGTGGAGTTACATTAGCCACCCTCCAATCCTCAGGAACTAGTCCAGAATCTAACGAGTTTTGAAAAATTATCACTAATGCATTCTCTATTTCTTGGGCTACTTCCTTAAGCACTCTGGGATGCAGACCACCTGGCCCAGGGGGATTTCTCTGCCTTTAATCCCTTCAATTTACCGAGCACCACTTCCCTACTAACATGTATTCGCTCAGTTCCTCCATCTCACTGGACCCTCTGTCCCCTACTATTTCTGGAAGATTATTTATGTCCTCCTTAGTGAAGACAGAACCAAAGTAATTATTCAATTGGTCTGCCATGTCCTTGCTCCCCATAATCAATTCACCTGTTTCTGTCTGTAAGGGACCTACATTTGTCTTAACCAATCTTTTCCTTTTTACATATCTATACAAGCTTTTACAGTCATGTTTTTATGTTCCCTGCCAGTTTTCTCTCATAATCTTTTTCCCCTTCCTAATTAAGCCCTTTCTCCTCCTCTGCTGAACTCTGAATTTGTCCCAGTCCTCAGGTGAGCCACTTTTTCTGGCTAATTTGTATGCTTCTTCTTTGGAATTGATACCTTTCCTAATTTCTCTTGTCAGCCACGGGTGCAGTACCTTCCTTGATTTATTCTTTTGCCAAACTGGGATGAACAATTGTAGTTCATCCATGCAATTTTTAAATGCTTGCCATTGCATATCCAACGTCAATCCTTTAAGTGTCATTTGCCAGTCTATCTTAGCTAATTCACGTCTCATACCTTCAAAGTTACCCCTCTTTAAGTTCAAAACCTTTGTTTCTGAATTAACCATGTCACTCTCCATCTTAATGAAGAATTCTACCATATTATGGTCACTCTTACCCAAGGGGCCTCTCACGACAAGATTGCTAATTAAGCCTTCCTCATTGCTCAAAACCCAACCAGAATAGCCTGCTCTCCAGTTGGTTCCTCGACATGTTGGTTCAAAAAACCATCCGGCATACATTCCAAGAAATCCTCTTCCTCAGCACCTTTACCAATTTGGTTCACCCAATCTACATGTAGATTGAAGTCACCCATTATAACGACTTATACAACGTCCGCAGGTATTTTGGGTAATTTCCGCCACAGTGAATGTACCAACCAGTGGTATACCGCTGATATAGGTACAGTTTAGTGTTACAGAGTATTGTTGCTCAATCATTAATTCAAGGTCATCCATTGCCATTGAATACTTCCTTGTTGTCCTTCTAATCAAAGAAAAAACTGGAGAAAGACGCCTAATATGCCTTACACGGAATACTCACTGGAAATCTTCACAATTGACAGGACAATATGACTAAAGGTATTAGGAAAGACAAAGCGAGCCCAGTGATTTGGATTCAGTCTCGATCGAACATTTTAAATGAATGTTTTAAAGTCGTCTGGATTTGTCCTGCTAAAGTATAGGTTCATGAAACGGAATCGATACTTATATGCTTTTCTTCTATCCTACCTCTACCCGTTTTGCGGTCAAAATACTCTCTCTATCCCTCTCTCCTTCTAACTTTCCTTCTCCAATCCTATTCGCTCGAACTCCTTCGGTCTCTCTCACAGCGTTTGTAAATATTAGACTGCACCGTCATTAACATCTGCTCCCTTTAGTATGGCATGATACTCATTGACTGTTTCGATTGTACAGACTTTCTATCGCTATGTTACACTGGAACCACACGATGCCAAACGCAGAGAACTCTTTTAAAGTGGTTGAAGACGATGTCCAGCAAGTTGTCTACAACTATAACGCTTTGTAGTCAACAGGAAAACAGCAAATTTAGATCTCCCAAATAACCTTTGTAAATTTCATATTTATGATTTCAGTATGTTTGATGTAAGCATTACTCAGACATGAGCGTCTCCGAAACTGAGTGTAGATTAAATCTCGTTGATAACCTTCGCTGTTTTTTGTCTGTTCCAGATTTACTGTTTCTGCGCTAAGAGCACCCTCTAGTGAATGCGGAAGGAAGGTTCTGTACAGAAAGGCCATCCCCCTTCAATAGTCTGAGTTCCATAGCACAGGAATGAACAGCAAAGTCATAAGTAAAATAACTGGTGATGCTTAAATGAACCATATCCCTGTCTTTACACAAAACAATTAGAAACCGCACTGGGCATCGTGCAAACCATTCTATCTATCTTGTGTTAAGTTCCTCAGAAAAATATTTTGGACAGTCCCCCTCTCTCGGAATGTTCCAACAATTATGCGCATTAGCTTTCGTGCAACTGCAGTTCAGTCTTATTATTTATCGTTCTGAAATCGCTTTTGACCGGGGATCTCTGGAGACGCAGATCTTTAGCTCCTCGCTGACAGCCACCGGACTCGGCCGTGCCAATACCACCTTTCCTAAGCTCCGCACGTCGAGGATAGATACCACTTGGGTCCCGTAAAACCGTGAGATCAGTATTTCTCGCCCACTCTAACCCCATTTTGTGTCAATACCTTGTAATTTGCTGACCCGTGCAATTTCCCGTTGGCAAGAAACAACAGATCGTACGCTGTATGCAAACCTGAAGAAAGTCTATTTATGAATGTTAACTTAAGTTTATTAAAGAAAAGAAATACAAAGGAAAAAAGGGGCCTATTAAAGTAAACCGACAAATATGCATAGATCGGAGCTCAGATCTTCTCAAGGCCGATGTGTCTGATGTGTACTTGCAGCATTATCTCATATTTACCGATTCACGTTGCAATTTGCCCTCGGGCAGCATCGGATCACACATTGCCGCCGTTTCTAATCCTAAGTCTAGTTCCCTTGAGCTTCTTCTCTGTACATCTGCCGCCGAAATAGTGAACGATCCACCCCAGTGCCTGCAACAAAACTCTCTCCTCCCCCCGCACCCCAGCGTTCTCAGGAATATTCTGCCTGTTCCACCTTCCTGATCGGATGACACAACATTCCTAAGCAACCCTTTAACCGCCAAGCAACACTACCAAGAGAACATACTGCTTCTACAGAAAAAGAAACACTACATAAAATAACCTACAACATTGGCAGTAACATTTTATCAGAGCATTACACTCTATCCCCACCAAAAATCGTACGTTCAAAGGTTCAAAAGTTCAATTTAATGTCACAGAAATGTATACAATATACATCCTGAAATGCTTTTTCTTCATAAACATCTAAAAAAAAATCAGAGAAGTGCCCCGAGGAATGACGACAGTTGAACGTGAGAACACCAAAGTACCGTCCAGCGCCCCACCCCCGCGCGTAAGCGGCACCGAGCAGCCATTTTCCCATCGTCCATTCCCCCACCAGCAAAAAATGCATATCAGTAGTTACCAAGCCCAAGCGTGTGCTAAGTGATAGCAAAGACACAGACCAGAGTTACCCCCAAAGGATTGCATTTAATTCCACGTTCCACAAACAATATGTTCTCTCCCGCCCCCGCCCCCCCCCAATAAGGGAGCTTGAGGTGTCCCCCATTTTCGCAGCGAGCGGGAGACGTAACAACAAACCGCTGGTTTACGATGTTAAAGGTCTGTCCCGTCGCTTTTTCCTAGCTCTCTGTCCACAGATCGCAAATACATCGGGTCTTCGACCGAAGGAAAAGATTTTCCGACCGCCCTGACGATGCAGGAGTCTGCTGCGGTGACGCCGACCGACGACCGGCCCGTCTCCAGACCACTGAGATTTTAGGCTGCCAAACACGAGCGGGACTCTCGGGTCGAGCCCCTGGCATGTCCAATAAGGGCCAGTCGTGAAATCCGAGAACGGGCCCAACTCCCGCAAAGAACCGAAGCCTGCTTGTAACTCCAGATCATGGACTTCAAAAGAACCCTGAAAGGGAAAAATAAATAAATTGAAGATGGAAATAGAGCTGTTTTTTTTTAAGATGCAATCAAATGAGCTGTCATTGAGCTCCACGTCCCTCCTTAGCTCCGCCTCATAATCATGTCCTCATATTTTTAAATGTATCAATCCAGTATTGATAACAGTTTCAAAGGAATTTCGTGATATCAGCTACTCCGTTTGTAAAGGTTAGTGACATACGTCAGAGTAGGAATAGACGCAACACTCTGTTCCCGCGGCACGTCAGAGTTCAGCGTATTGGGTGGCCACCTGACTCTGTTAGACTTCCATATTACATCGACCTATACTTCATGCTTAGATACGTCTTGGATTATTTTCTGCTTACCTGAAGAGGCCGCCTCATTACATTATTAGAGCCTTCCGGCAACTCAGTGCCCCTGTCTCAACTGAGCTCAGCCTTATCCCCAGATACTGTTGAGCCAGCTTCCACCGATTGTCCTGTCTCAATCTTTCCTGTCCACTGTTAGTCCTCCACACCACCCACACAGTCTATCCCCGGTCACACCCCCAAGACCGAGGGGGAGGCTCAGGGTCATCTTCGTGAATTATTGCGGAGTTTATCGAAGGTATCATATACTCCATTCTCTCACCCCCTTAGTCCGCACAACATTCGGTAGTTATATCCCCTTCCGGGATCTTCACCGATTGCACTTCTGTTCTACCACGTACGCGCAGAGTATTCCTGTTAGATGTAGGGTCCATGTTACGCACTGCTGCAACATCGGCATAAAAATAAAAGGTGACTCTGATGGAGAATTTCGATAGATCCATTCCTGTCCTCTGTCCTCACCCCCAAGAACTGGTACCTTTCGCATCAGGCTCTGTACCAGGTAAGACGTCACCAATCAGCGGTCGCCCAAACTTATCCTTTCCTGGTAGCCACAAATTCCGTATGAGAACCTTGTCTCGAGACAACAATTGGAAGAACCTAATCTTTTCATTATATCTCCTGTTACCTTGACTCTGCTTGGTAGCAAATACCTCTACTAGTTCATAAGCGTTTTGGAATGTCTTTCTTAACTCAGACATCTTCTTACGATCGGTCTTCTGTAGCAAGTATTGCCCATCAGTCCCAAAACAAGTGTTTGCAAGCGACCACGCTTCGCTCTGATATGTGTATCCAATAGCTTCATTCTGTGTATAGTTGTAGCAGTGGACAAGATACCAAATATTCTAACTCCATTTGTTCTTTTTGTTGACATTCAGGGCAGGTAGAGCACGTCCGGTTGAACATATCAGGCTGTGGATAACCCTGAGATTGAAAAGGAGTAGTCTTAGACTTCTGGACTCCAACCATCTTCAGCCTACTCTGAAAATACCTTCCGTGAGCGCTGTGCATCCATCTGGAAGGGAATAACTAACGCAATACTTTGGCAACGGTGGACACCCTCTGATCCTTTTTACGAAAGTGCTGAGCATATTTGGTGTTGTGATACATAATATCCAATACATTCGCCGTGTTGCTGAAATCAGGCTCAATGTAGAGCAAATTCATCCATACTAGATTATGTGGTCCCGAACTCCGCAAATTGAATTATCGAGCGGCCCGCGTAGACAGCGTCTTCTTCCGAATACATCGAGGGCACGGCTCAGAGTACTCTTCAATCGCAGGCTTTATTCGGGGCTACTATAACCTATATAGGACCAACCCATAGATCTTGACAAACCCCAAATGACATCAGTCTTCATGAGGTGACTTCAACAGAGTCGCCTGCCGCTTCTCTGGCAAAACCAGCTGGGAAAGCTCAGGCCCGTCTAGAAGAGATTGAACTGGTGTAGAAACTGGTTCTCAACGTCAGTTCATTCCATTCTCTCAGCAGTGAAGGTATGGCAGGCTTTTCGTCTTTTAGTAAGTAACAGCAGACCAAACGGTAATAGGGTCAGATAGGAGTGTAAAAGGATCTGTAGAGCAGAGTAACCTAAGAATCTTTGTCAAGTACGGCTACAGGATAAATAACCTCGATCCGTAGGGATACACTGGGGCTTTGAGACTTTCTACCAGTCGCTGTCTTTCCACATTATCAGAGACTACCACTAATCGGACATCTGAAAGGTCTGCTCCACCCAAGTCTTATGTTTCTCCTCATATTCTCGACATGCTTCACTCCCTTGAGCGGTTTCAGCCTACAATAACATTGTTCCTCTGCCAGTGTATTTTGCCATTTATGCAGTAGCGATGCAAGTGCTGATACCAAATCAGAATTTTCCCCATCTGGTGGTCTCATTAGACGTTCACGTTAGATCACTCCTTCTCTTCGCTTCTAAGTCGGCATCCTCACCTACACTCCCCTCTTCACTCTAGATATGGGCGCTCCACGGCCAAGCGACTATCACAATAGTACTAGGCAGATGAACTGCCGTCACATCATCCCTAGACTGACAGAAACTGCTTGTTCAAACTGCCAACGTCACTGAGCGGTGCTCCATCGGTTTTTCAACGAAGGGCATAATCATCCAGCATCCCAAGATGATATTTAAACCAGGAAACTTTCAGGTACTTTAAGAACTCACGAGACACAATAACTATGAAAGCCAGAAATGCGACCATGATCAGGATCAGCTGGGTTGGTATAAAATAGGGTTTACTACCATTTCTAGCCCGTCTGTTTGTAAGTCGCTTCGCCGAACTTTTTTTTTCTTACTCGCATCCTTTATTTCTTTTTCGTTCACCGTCCTTTCCTTATCTCATTTGACTTCCTGTTTCTTCCACACGGTGCTGTCCTTTTCACAACAGCTAACTTCATCTCCATACTTTTCCGTTCTCTTTCTCTCCCTCTCTCCCCCCCCCCCCCCAATCTTATGTCCTTCTCAATTTACCTTTGATGATCATTTGTTATCCTATCTATTTATTTTTCTGTGTACATCACTCGGTCCCTCTGCTTCATCAATCCCACTGTTGCAAAGACGAGGCTGGTGACGAATGCCAGAGCAGGACATAGGCGCAAAGGCAGAATCTTGAGGCCTTAGCACCGCCTCGAACGGTGAACCGGTATCCCGGAGAGTCTTTACAAGGAGACAAGGTTTATGTATAGTATCCAGGAAATGATGTGGAGCTTAGAACTGACAGTCCCAAGGAATCAGAAAACGAGGTTTACTCACACTAGAATAGACCAACGAATTGGCAAAGCATAGCTGTGCCGCTATGTTCGTTAATAGGAACCAGGCGTACTGTAATTAGTGGAACTAGGAATGACTAGAAATCAGACAGGGGATTAATGCCCAATGAAAGAGGTAAGTCAGGATGGGGAATTACCAGACGGCACCATTACAGCCACATTCTTAGGAACTAGACGATTGCTCAAATGGAAAGGTGATATTCAACAGGAGCGGGGGAGCTACCCTGTATGATTTAGTGAAACTAATATATTTCAATATTTCATTGCATTATGTGTGCCTGACGTTAGTAGACAAGGGGAGATACTACAGGTCACGATATATGAAATTACGTGTGTCAGTGTGGGGGGGGGGGTTCCTTCCGTATAGCTGACTCTCTGCTAATCAATTGTGTTCTGCACGAGCGAGTTTGAGTCCCACGCTTCTTGATTGAGGTAATTTCAGAAAAGATTACATGGTACGATGTGATTTTATTTAAATTTTCAGAGTAAGATGCGAGAGAATAGGACCAATCAAATGTGACAGCGGAAAAGTAAGTATGGAACCAGAGGAAATTGCAGGGATACGTAATGAGTATTTTGCTTCAGTATTCACTACGGAAAAGGATCTTGGCGATTGTAGGGATGACTTGCAGCGGACTCAAAAGCTTTAATATATTGATATTAAGAAAGACGATGTGCTGGAGGTTTTGGACAGCATCAAGTTGGATAAGTCACCGGGACCGCACGAGATGTACGCCAATCTACTATGGGAGATGAGGGAGGAGATTGCTGAGTAACATTGCGTCCAGATATAATCGTATGGTCTGACACCAGTAGAGCAGTGGTTATTGGTGAATTCACAGTCCCCTGGGAGGACAACATTGATGAAGCCCCTGAGCGCAAGTTAACCAAGTATGCAGAATTAAGATCAGAGTGCAGAGACAGAGGGTGGCAGGTCTCATGCTATCCATTCGAAGCAGGCTGCTATGGGTTCACTCTTCAGAAGCGGCTACATGACCTTGGCTTCACTAGAAGACAGATCAAGTCATCCAGCAGGGCACAAGCTGAGGCAGCAGAGAAAGGATCAGCATGGGTGTGGACCAAGTATGCCCAGAGGGGCAGATAGTCAGACAGTGTATACATATCTTGCAAACCCTTCAGTAGTTGCATAGACACTTGAAGAGCAGACTATCTGTTAGATGCAAGTGACTGATAGAGGCAGATACCAAGTTTTTTTAAGCTCACCAGTGGGAGGCGGTGCTTTAGCACTGCTGGCCCACCACCTCAGGGGGGTCTTGATCATAAGCGGGCCGAAACTCCTGAAGACAGGTGGCAGATCAACTGAGATCCCACTGGTGATAGCACAGGACATCTTAGTCCACGTGTATTTTGTGACTCGGGGATGAGGGAGGAGATTGCTGAGCCTCTGGCGATTATTTTTGCATCATCAATGGGGACGGGAGAGGTTCCGAAAGTTTTGCGGCGGGGGGGTGGCAGTTGCGAATGTTGTTCCATTATTCAAGGAAAGGAGTACAGATAGCCCAGGAAATTATAGACCAGTGAGTCTTACATCAGTGGTTAGTAAGTTGATGGAGAAGATCCTGAGAGGCAGGATTTATGGACATTTGGATGAGCACAACATGATTAGGAAAGTCAGCATAGCTTTGTAAAAGGCACGTCGTGCCTTACGAGCCTAACTGAATGTTTTGAAGATGTAACTAAACACATTAATGAAGGCAGTGTATACGGATTTCAGCAAAGCGTTTGACAAGGCATCCCATGCAAGGATTATTGAGAACGTAAGGAGACATCGGATCCAAGGGGACATTGCTTTATGGATCTAGAACTGGCTTGCCTTCAGAAGGCAAAGTGTGGTTGTGGATGGTTCATATTCTGCATGGAGGTCGGTCACCAGTGGTGTGCCTCAGGGATGTGTTCTGGGCCCCTGCTCTTCGTGAGTTTTATAAATGTCCTGGATGAAGAATTGGAGGGTTGGGTTAGTAAATTTGCTGACGACACGAAGGTTGGGGTGTTGTGGCTAGTGTTTAGGGGTGTCAGAGGTTATAGTGGGACATTGATCGGATACAAAACAGGTCTGATGGTGGTAGATGGAGTTCAACCCAGATAAATGTGAGGTGATTCATTTTAGTTGGTCAAATATGTTCGCAGAATGTAGTATTATTGGTGAGACTCTTGACACTGTGGAGGATCTGAGGGATTTTGGGGTCAGAGACGATAGGACACTCAAAGCTACTGCACGAGTTGACTCTGTTGTTAATCAAGCATACGGTGCATCGGCTTCATCAATCATGGGACTGAGTTTTGGAGCCGCAATGTAGTCTTGCAGCTATATAGGACCCTGGTCAGACCACACTTGGATTTCCGTGGTCAGTTCAGTTCGCCTCATCACAGGAAGGATGCGTAAATCATAGAAAAGGTGCAGAGGAAATTAACAAGGATGTTACCTGGATTAGGGCGAATGCTTATGACAGTAGGTTGATTAAACTCAGCCTTTTTTCCTTGGAGCGAAGGAGGTTGAGAGGTGACCTGATTGAGGTGTATAAGATGATGAGAGGCATTGACCGTGTGTTTAGTCAGAGGCTTTTCCCCAGGGCTGCAATGGCTAGCTCAAGAAGGCACAGCTTTAAGTTGCTTGGAAGTTGGTATAGAAGAGATGTCAGGGGTAATTCTTTTACCTGAGAGTAGTGCGTGCGTGGAATGGGCTGCCGGCGACGGATGTGGAGGCGTATACGATAGGATCATTTTCAGAGACTCCTCGACAGGTACATGGAGTTCAGAACAATAGAGGGCTATGGGTAAACCTGGGTAATTTCTAAGCTAAGGACATGTCCGACACAGGTCGTGTAACTCAAGGAAATCATCCTATATTTCGGTGGCATTCCATTCGTTATACATAGTCAGTCCGAACAAAACTAATTTCCCCCCTTTATCTGATTTTCTTTATTGAATCATTGTCAACGGATTCCACATGAGCCTTTGCCTAGATCTGTAGCATTTACTGTACAGCAGTTGGACGCCACTTCCTAGAGACTCGCCAGGCAAAAAGCCAATAAAACAATAAGGAACAGAAGAATAGCGCATGGCACAGTTATTCTGGCTTTGTTGAAAGGCCGTCTAGTTCTAAGTAGTTACTATTAATTGACAGATATTGTAAAATGAATGAACATCAGCGGCACACGTTTTTTATTAACATAGCAGGCATTATCTTACTGAAGAATAGGCTGATCAATTTGTCTTCTGAAGCTACAACTTTTTTTTTATTGCTGGTACACTTTACTATGCATTATCTTATTATTTTATCTTGTACTATCTCGACAAACCGGACAATGGACTGTTCAGCAGGAGATGTGACAATAATAAAGGATTTCTAATTCCAATTTGTGAGTCACTGTCCCATGCACGTAATTAGATTCCACATGGATCTTAGCTTTGACCATAAGCGTTTCTAATGTCACCTCATCCAATTCTGTCTCAGGATAAAATGTCTCTGTATCTACAGGTTTCCCCACCCCCACTCCGCCATCCTCACTATAATACTGTACCTCAAGGATGTAGAATGAATTTTTCATAGACGATGTCGAAGGTTCGCTACCTTGATATGGCATTCCAGGCTGAAGAGTTTTGGAGGATTGAATTCCCTGAAATTCATTGAAAAATAAGTAATTTCAGTACGCGTTGCATTCCATAGTTTGGGCGCCTTTTGCTATTGCGTTTCGTCCAATTAATTCGAGCACACTACAGAACTCACTTTGCAGTGCGATCCTTCCAGTTTCACAGCACAGGAAGTGCTCTAGTGAGAAGTCATTGCATCATCGACGACAGGGTTTTCTGCAGACCCGTTGTCTCCCTGCTGTAACCTGTGGCACAGGGAAACACGGTGTTCTCTGAAACAAGTGCCCCAGAGATATTCAAAATGAGCCACCGTACTACCTTTCTACGAACCAGCCGTAACCCACAACGGTCCTTCTGGAGACGTATCTAGCTTGCCTGAACTTAAGTAAGTATTTTTGAAATGACCCTCGATGCTGGCTGTAACAATATCTTGGGTGTAATTAGAGTTCCTTCTTTCCTCGGTCGTTAATTCGGGAGGGCCCTACATCACTGCAAGTTTTCCTTATTTCCATGGAATAAAAGACGGAATGTTTGAACGTTCCTGGCTCCTATTAACACAGGAAACAGTAGCTACCCGATTACACAGAGACTCACCAGGCAACAAGGTGGAAACAATTATTAAGGAACAAAAATCATGCATGACTTTAGGCTTCTGGTTCGATTGAAAAGCAGATTAGTTCTTAACAATTACTATCAATTCATATGTACAAGAGGAAGAGATGATGATCATAGGCACTCTTGACTTTGTTTATGATCGGGCACATTGCCCTACTGAATGGTTGGCTGGTAAAAAGTGGGCCCAACATTCTTGACCACCAATCAGAATCGACTTTATCTTTCAGTTTATCACTGATTGTGTTTTCACGCGAAAAAAAAAACAAAAACGCCTGTAGCAGGGTGGTGGAAACTACACTGGATATTCGAGGTATGTGCTCTCAAACGTTTGCATGTTTTCCTTTTGGAAGCAATGGGGTTGCCGGTTGGTTAGGGAACATAATGTCTTTGCTGATGCTGTCTGCCAGTTGTGTAGAGAAGTAGGCCAAAGCATAGAGAGAGGTTGCAGTGAAGTGTCTTCAGTTGCGTGATGGATAACATAGCAAAGCGGTTAGTTGGGATGCTATTACATCTCATAACGTCGGCGTTCAGAGTTCAATTTCAGCGTTTGCAAGGTTTCTGAACTTACATCGTGTGTAATGATTGTTTTTACAAGCTCTTCCGTTTCTTTCCACTGTCCAAGTTATGATATTTAGTTGTTGTAAGTTGTTCTTAGAATAAGTTAGAGTTAATTTTGGGTTGACAGGATTTGCTGCATTGGCGCGAGTGGAAGCATCTTAAAGTCCTACTCCACGTTGCATCGTGATGAAAATAAGTACATAAGTATCTAGATATCCCGAAAATGGAATTCAAAGTTCCTATTCGGCTACGCCATCAAACCAAGAACAGTTTTACAGTCTTCAAAACATTTTACCACTGAGTGTTTCACGCTTATGTCGAGTATGTGACAGTCAGTGATTGCCGGGTACCTCCCGCTTCTAATATTGCAACAAATAGCACACTCCAGTGAGGGCCAAAAACATCCATCCCGCATGGTCTTTGACCAGGCCCAGTGTCTCACTGCACCACAGTGTGCTGCATCTCAAAGAGATAATCTCCGGAATCCGACACAAGAGCTCCAGAGATATTCAAATGAGTTGCCTTATTGCCTTGCCACAAATCAGTGGTAAAACTTACCGAACATTCTGGAGGTCGGTACAGATCTACTGAGCTGATTATCCTCAGCAAGTATTTTGGATCTTCCCCACGATGCTGAATGCACCAGAAAATCGTAAAATCGATACTACAAGTGCAGTTCAGTGTTATGGCCAATGCTTCTTCAAGCATTAAATCAGAAGGCTCCTGTTTCACTAAATCCTTCGTTCTCGTTTCTGTAAGAAAAAAAGAAAAACATGTGTAAGCGTCGTTGTCTTACAATAAAGCGACGGTGTATGATTGTCAATCACAGAGGCTCAATGTTCAGCACAGCTAATACAATCAGAAAGGAACGGAGAGGACGCATGGTGCTGGAACAGTCGATCGATCAGTGGAATCCTTCTCTCTGGGTAAGACCTGGGACGTTTCCCTGCTAGACCATTGGATGATACAGCGGGATGGAGTTATTTAGGCAGATATCGGCATCAGCCTTCGGTCTTTTCTTCTTTGCTAATTTTACCGCGCCACAAGTCATCAAAGTCATCAGAGAATTTGACAACTCTCGCTGCCCTAACCGCTCTCTACACCATATATGCCTTTCTTTTTGTAGTTCTCTCCCTACTGTTCGTGTTTTTTTTTCTACTCATGCTCACTGCTCCCTTGCGTTCGTTGCGTCATTGAGACATTGAGTCTCCAATTACTATGGGGTCTGATTCAGAATCGCTCCTGAATTCTTTCTCCTACTTACTGAGCACGAACTCTCACTCGAGGTTGTTCTTCCCTCTCCCTCTTCGTCTCGCTCATCTATCCCCCCATTCCCGCTCTCGTCATCTTCTCCGGATTCCTTTCTTGGTCGTTCAGTGTCTGATCTCTCTGTCTCCCTGTCTCTCTGCCTCAGTCCCGCTGTTTATCAATTCCATCTCTCTCCGTCTCTTATGAACTAAGACGAAGACAGTTGTCCTGACAAAATTGAACGGAAAACCGTCTGTGTGTGATTCACCGATATATACAAAGATATTTTGTGTTCTACATTTTATTGGAGAGCTACTGTTGGAAGAAGAACCGGTTGCTGCTACTGGACGTCTGGTCCATCGGTGCCGTGTTCCAGTGAAGAACATGGACTAAAGACCGTTGCATCTACTTGCGTACTTTTTTCTGAATTCAAAGAATGGAAATTTAAAACTGAAATATTGATCAATGTTGAAAAAAGGTGAAATAGCGCCAAAAAAGACTAGACATACTTAGCTCGTCTAAAAAAGGTCTGAGGAGACAGACAGTTCAAGCTTTTTATCAGCACCATCAGACCATAAGATCATAAGACAAAGGAGCAGAGGTCGGCCATTCGGCCCATCAAGTCGGTTCCGCCATTTTATCATGCGTTGATCCATTCTCCCATTTAGTCCCTGTTACGTACCCCGTAACTGGGTTGCCAAACCAGCAGAAATGGATCATTCAGTTGGAGTCTGGAGTACTAGAACTAAGAAAGTTTTATTAAGGAAACAAGCAACACAGTAATCGAAAGGATAATAAATGCAACAGTTCAGTGATGATAAACACACATTTGCACAGAATTAAGATAACAGCATCAATCAAGCTCTATCGTTGTCTAGGGGTAAATGACCAAATTTCAAAATGACTCAAAGTTCAGTTCGCAGTAATCGTTTCCATGGCGATGGACAACGTGGGGGAAGAGAGACAGAGAGAACAGGAACAACTCATCATTCAGAACGGCTTCACTCACAGACCAGCAAGATGGCTCACAGACCAGCGAGATGGCTCACAAACAGCTTTTGGGCAGGTCCTTGGTGATGTCACCTGAGGTCACCGACTGTGACCCCTCCTCCAGATGCGGTCGATCCTCTGCAGTGAACCCGGCACCCAGGCAAGGGCGGACACACACCGGGTTCCCGCTGATCGTACCTTTCCACCCTGGTCGTTGTTTGTTACTTCTCACCCACTCGTGAGAAGCGCACCGCTTCCAGGGTCTCGTTAGCTCGGGTGGCGTGTGTGTCTGTCTTAGCGAACCTGTCCCTTTTTATCCCCCTGCTGGGGTATCGCCTGTCCATCACTTCAAACAGTTCAGGGTTCAAAGGGGGGAGCCGCTCCTGACAGCTCTTCCTCCCACATCCCTTCATTACACATCTCCAGACGCTGCTCCATTGTTCCTTATCTCTCCTTCCCCTGAGGGCAGGTGGCAGACCAACTGCTGATGCCACTGATGCTAGCCCAGGCCAGCAAACATCTTAATTTTATGTGTATTCTCGTAACACTTCCCCCCTTTAAGGATTTTTACCGGGAGGTAAAAATTACAAACATTACTACATTATCTGATACATACACAATATACATCTTTAACAGTTATTTAGCTAATACAGAGAATTTGAAGCTGTCAACACCTTGACAGACAGTCATCACATTTTCTGTTCCTTTTACACGTGTTATTAATAATCCCTTAGACCAGGCTCCAACTCAGCAAACTTCATAGTGGCCAAAAACACTGATGAATTGCGACCAATGTAACCTCTCATTTGGTTTTGTCCCGGACCACAATAACAAGGGTCGTCCCATTCCGACTCAGTTTTCTCTCGCAAGGGCTTAGTAGGAGGGGGACGGGTATTGACTGCAGAGTTATTGCAAAACTTCCTGCAGTACCCCACCATCTCCAAAAGCCTTCTGAGGGCCCTCTTGTCTGTCGGGGTTTGGAGGTCAGCGATAGCCTGCACTGTAGCTTGCATCCCTGCCAGCTGCCCCTGTGTCACCACAATTCCCAGGTAAGTGACCTTCGTGTGGCCGAATTCATTTTTTCCAAGGCTCACTATCACGCTGGCTTCAGACAGCCGTATTAAATTGCCAATACACACCTCTGTGTTCATCAGCCCTTTAGTCACTGAATTACTCGAAAAATATGGGTGTTGTTTGCTTGGCTGCCCTATTGTAACCACAATCACCCAACGTCCCAGTTCTTTGCATTTCCTCGGGACAATCGAACACATAGGTGCGAGTCGTTTAATTACTCCTTCGGGGATTAAGGGAGAGACCTTATCAGTAGACCTGGCCAAAAGAATAGCCTTCTCCCATCTGACCGATCCCATCCTAATCTTTTCAAAATGGTTTTTTCCTCTTAGCAGGGGGCCCCTAGCTTCATTGATTTCCACGCTAACACCGACTAGGTTTGTTAGCATATCAAAAGCCGGTGACCGTCTCAGTTCGCGTCGGTCATGATCAATAACATTCTTCCCCCTGGGCAGCCGGTAAATCTCTTTCATGATTCCACCAACTGTTTCCTCCAGCACCGCAAAATGTCCACCGGGGGGTACCTCGTGGGCCATGTTAAAAACCTCATCCCCATAACTCTTTTGCACCACCCCCCACTCCTCATCTGCGGATACTGTCCTTGATTTCCCTTTCTTCCTTAGCACTTCCTCATCCGCACAATAGCCTACTAGTTCCCTTGTCAAGGCTGTGTCAGAGAGAGCTGTCTCTGCAAAACCCATCAGCCCCTCGTCTCGCTCCTGCGTCTGCACAAATTCTTTCCTGGCTACTGCTACGTCCGTCCCAGCTCCCTCACTACCTCTTATCTCACTACACCCTGTCTCATACAAGGTTGGCAGAAATGTTTCAGCCAAATTCACCATCGCGGGCGGGGCCTCCATGCTGGCAGGCTGACCCGTCAATCTCACGACTGGGAACACGATTCCTCCGGCGATGTCATTACCGAGCAAGACTTCCACGTCTTTCATCGGTAATTCGGACCTCACCCCAATCGTGACTAGTCCAGAGACCAGGTTGCTCTGTAAGTGTATCTGGTGCAAAGGGACTGACTCTGTCCCTTCCCCAACACCTTTGACCTCTACCTCCCCAGTCTGGGTCTCTGAGCTAAACTCTAATACACTCTTCAGTATTAGTGACTGACACGCTCCCGTGTCTCTCCAGATCCGCACTGGAACTGGTTTTAACCTCTTTTTCACTGACACCAGTCCGGCCGAGATAAACCTCTCGCGCCCTTCCTGGACTTTTTCAGACCTGTCCTTCCCTAGCGGTTCGCTTAACAGCTCAATACAGCCATTCAAAATTTCCGCTTTTCCTTTCCCCGTCTTCTTCCTTGGGGCAAAGCACCTGGACGCAAAGTGTCCGACTTTCCCACAATTAAAACAGACGACCCCAGGAGACTTCCTACCAGACTGCTCCCGGTCTACCTTATCCTTTTCACTAGTCCCCGGCTTACTTTCTGACTTTTCCGGTGGACTATCCCCGCCGTCCTGACTACCCTTCTGGTAGCCTTTACTCGGGGCAACCTTCATTTTATGCGTCAACGCATACTCATCCGCTAACTTAGCAGTTGCGGCTAACGTGGCTGCCTCTTTCTCATCGAGGTAGGGTCTCATACCCTCAGGGACACAACCTTTAAACTGCTCAATCAGGATCAGCTGTAGCAGTCTGTCATAATCCCCCTCTACCCCCTTCGAGGCGCACCAACGTTCACAATATGTTTGCATCTCACGAGCAAACTCCAAATACGTGCGGTCCCACCGCTTCCTCGCATTCCGGAACCTCTGCCGGTATGCCTCCGGGACCAAATCATAAATCCTGAGGATGGCCTCCTTCACCACCTCATACTTCTGGGCATCTTCCGCGGATAAAGCGGAGTAAGCTTGTTGGGCTTTCCCTTTCAGTACACTCTGAAGTAAAACAACCCACTTATCCCTTGGCCAGTCCTGACTTATGGCCACTTTTTCTAAATGGAGAAAGTACCGATCCACATCGGTATCGTCAAATGGGGGAACCAGCCTAACCTCCTGGGTCGCCCGGAACCCTCCACCTTGGTTCGGCACGAGCCCCTGCTCGGCCCTTATCTTTAACTTCTCCAGCTCAAATTCCCTTTCCCTCTGTTTCTCCTCTCTGTCCAACTGCCTGTCCCTCTCTCTCTCTTCTCTCTCCAACTGTCTTTCTCTCTCCTGCCTTTCTACCTCTTTCTCTCTCTCCCGCCTTTCTAACTCTCTCTCTTTCTCCTGCCTTTCTAACTCTCTCTCTTTCTGTTCTAACTGCCGTACCCGGAACTCGTGCTCGAGTCTCAGTTTTTCAAGCTGTACCTGTACCGCGTCTCCAGCAGGTTTTTCAATAGACACCTCCCCCAGCTCACCTTGGGGAAACACACCTTTAGATACATAGTGCTCTACAATAGCTCTGTGTATCTCCTCTCTCCTCATTGTCGACTTCACCTTAGCAAGATTCACCCGTTTTGCCACAGCTATCAATTCCGATTTCCTGGCATCCTCTAATGCCTCCAAGGTCGGCGCCTTTATAAATTCCTCAACCTCCATTTCTGCTGTTTGTCTTTTCTTTCTTTCGGGAATTTTAACCCAATCAATTTACTCCGTCCCAAATTTAGCGTTCAAAATCGCGGACGAGAACCCCACTTATGTTACGTACCCCGTAACTGGGATGCCAAACCAGCAGAAATGGATCACTCAGTTGGAGTCTGGAGTACTAGAACTAAGAAAGTTTTATTAAGGAAACAAGCAACACAGTAATCGAAAGGATAATAAATGCAACAGTTCAGTGATGATAAACACACATGTGCACAGAATTAAGATAACAGCATCAATCAAGCTCTATCGTTGTCTAGGGGTAAATGACCAAATTTCAAAATGACTCAAAGTTCAGTTCGCAGTAATCGTTTCCATGGCGATGGACAACGTGGGGGAAGAGAGACAGAGAGAACAGGAACAACTCATCATTCAGAACGGCTTCACTCACAGACCAGCAAGATGGCTCACAGACCAGCGAGATGGCTCACAAACAGCTTTTGGGCAGGTCCTTGGTGATGTCACCTGAGGTCACCGACTGTGACCCCTCCTCCAGATGCGGTCGATCCTCTGCAGTGAACCCGGCACCCAGGCAAGGGCGGACACACACCGGGTTCCCGCTGATCGTACCTTTCCACCCTGGTCGTTGTTTGTTACTTCTCACCCACTCGTGAGAAGCGCACCGCTTCCAGGGTCTCGTTAGCTCGGGTGGCGTGTGTGTCTGTCTTAGCGAACCTGTCCCTTTTTATCCCCCTGCTGGGGTATCGCCTGTCCATCACTTCAAACAGTTCAGGGTTCAAAGGGGGGAGCCGCTCCAGACAGCTCTTCCTCCCACATCCCTTCATTACACATCTCCAGACGCTGCTCCATTGTTCCTTATCTCTCCTTCCCCTGAGGGCAGGTGGCAGACCAACTGCTGATGCCACTGATGCTAGCCCAGGCCAGCAAACATCTTAATTTTATGTGTATTCTCGTAACATCCCACACCCCCGCCTTCTCACCATAACCTTTGATGCCCAGATGGCTACTCACATGCCTATCAATCTGTGCCTTAAATATATCCAGTGACTGGACCTCCACTGCCGCCCGTGGCCACGAATTGCACAGATTGATACACTCTGCTTAAAAAAAAAAATCTTCTTATCTCTGTTCTGAACGGGCTCTCTTCAATCCTTAAGTCATGCTCTCTCGTACTAGACTCCCCCATCATGGGAAACAACTTTGCCACATCCACTGTGCTCATGCTTTTCAACACTCGAAATGTTTCTATGCGGTCCCCCTCATTCTTCTAAACTACAAGAAGTACAGTCCAGGATCGGTCAAACGTTCCTCATATGTTAATCCTATCATTCTAGTGAATCTTCTCTGAACCCTCTCCAACATATGCATATCCTTTCTTAAATCATGAGCCCAAAACTGCTCCCAGTACTCCAAGTGTGGTTTCACTAGTGCCTAACAGAGCCTCAACATTACATCTCTTCTCCTATACTCTATTCCTCTAAAAATGAATGCCAACATTGCATTCGCCTTCTTCACCGCCGACTCAGTCTGGAGGTTAAACTTAAGGTATCCTGCACGAGAACTCCCAAGTCCCGTTGTATCTCAGAACTTTGAATTCTCTCCACATTTAAATAATAGTCTACCCGTTTATTTCCTCTGCTAATGTGCATGACCATAAACTTTCCAACATTGTATTTCATTTGCCAGTCCTTTGCCAATTCTCCCAATCTATCCAAGTCTCTCTGCAGACTCTCTGTTTCCTCAGCACTACCGGCCCCTCCACCTGTCTTAGTATCATCAGTATACTTAACCACAAAGTCATCTGTTCCATAATCCAAATCGTTGACGGACAACGTAAAAAGAAGCGGCCCCAACACGGACCCCTGTGGAACACCACTGGTAACAGGCAGCCAATCAGAATGGGATCCCTTTATTCCCACTCTCTGTTTCCTGCCAATCAGCTAACGCTCTATCCATGTATGCTACTTTCCCGTAATTCCAGGGGTTCTTATCTTGATTAGCAGCCTCGTGTACGGCTCTTTGTCAAAGGCCCTCTGAAAATCCAAATACACGACATCCTGTGCATCTCCCTTCTCTAGCCCTCTTGTAATTTCCTCAAAAAATTGCAATAGCTCTGTCATGTAGGATTTTTCTTTATTGAAACCATGCTGAGTTCTACCTATCTTGTCATATGCCTCCAGCTACTCCGTAACCTCATCATCGACAATAGACCCCAACAACTTCCTAACCACCGATGTCAAGCTAACAGGTATATAATTTCCTTTTCGCTTCCTTTCCCCCTTCTTAAATAGCGGAGTGACATTTGCAATCTTCCAGTCCTCCGGAACCATGCCAGAATCCATTGACTTTTGAAAGTTCATTGCTAATGCCTCCGCAATCTGTACAAATATTTCCTTCAGAACACGAGGGTGCATTCCATTTGGTCCGGGAGATTAACCTAACTTTAGACTATTCAGCTTCCTGCGTGCTTTCTCTGTCGTTATTGTGACTGCGCACACTTTTCTCCTCCGACAGCACCGAGTGCCCGGTATACTGCTGATGTCCTCCTCGGTGAAAACTGATGTAAAATGCTCGTTCAGTTCCACCGCTATCTCCTTATCTCCCATTAAAATTTCTCCGGCATCATTTTCTCTCGGTCCTACATCTACTCTCAACTGTTTTTTACTCATTATATACTTGAAAAAGCGTTTAGTATCCTCTTTGATATTATTTGCTAGCTTCATTTCATAGTTCATTTCTTCCTGATTAATGACCTTCTTAGTTTCCTTTTGTAAGTTTTTATAAAATACCTTATCCTCTGTCTTCCCACCATTTTTGGCTTTCTAGTTTGCCCTCTCCTTTGCATTTACTTTAGTCTTGACTTCTATTCTTAGCCACGGTTGCATCCTTTGTTGCATTGCTAAATTTCTTCTTCTTTGGAATATATCTGTCTTGCACCTTCCTTTCACCTCGCATAATAAACTCCAGCCAATGCTGCTCTGCCGTCCTTCCTGTTAATGTCACTTTCCAGTCAACTTTGGCCAGTTCTTCTCTCATGTCACTGTAATTTCCTTTACTCCACTGAAATACAGACACATCGGATTTCGGCTTTTCTTTCTTAAATATCACAGTGAACTCAATCATGTTATGATCACTGCCTCCTAAGGGTTCCTTCACCTCAATCTATCTACTCATCTCCGGTTCATTACACGCACCCAATCCAGGGCAGCCGATCCCGCAGTGGGCTCAACAACAAGCTGTTCTAAAAAGCAATTACGGTGACATTCTACAAATTCTCTCCCTTGAGATCCAGTGCGGACTGTATTTTCCCAATCCACTCGCATGATAAAATCCCCCACAATTATCATAACACTCTTCTTCTAACAAGGCTTTTCTATTTTTGTTGCGCACCTTCCAGATTGGCCGCAAAAAGGGGTCCTCCAGTGTGGTCCAAACGTTGGAGGGTCAAAGATTTTTTTCCTCCCTTTCCCACTCACAATAACTCCCTGCCTGTTCTCCATTTTCCCACTGGTGCTCCCCTCCCCCTATCTTTCTTCCAAGGCCTTCTTTCCCATGATACTCCCCCTTCTCCAGCCTTGTATCCCTTTTGCCCATCAGATTCCGATATCTTGGCTTCATCCCTTCCCCTCCTGTCTTCTCCTATCATTCCAGGTCTCCCCCTCCACCTCCCACTTTCAAATCTCTTACTATCTCTTTTTTCCCCGTTAGCCCTGACCAACGGTCTCAGCCCGAAACATTGACTGTACTTCTTCCTTTCGATGCCGCCTGGTTTTACTGCGTTCCACCAGCATTTTGTGTGTGTTACATAGAAACATAGAAACATAGAAAATAGGTGCAGGAGTAGGTCATTCGGCCCTTCGAGCCTGCACCGCCATTTATTATGATCATCGCTGATCATCCAACTCAGAACCCCGCCCCAGCCTTCCCTCCATACCCCCTGACCCCCGTAGCCACAAGGGCCATATCTAACTCCCTCTTAAATATAGCCAATGAACTGGCCTCAACTTTCTCCTGTGGCAGAGAATTCCACAGATTCACCACTCTCTGTGTGAAGAAGTTTTTCCTAATCTCGGTCCTAAAAGGCTTCCCCTCTATGCTCAAACTGTGGCCCCTCGTTCTGGACTTCCCCAACATCGGGAACAATCTTCCTGCATCTAGCCTGTCCAATCCCTTTAGTATTTTATACGTTTCAATCAGGTGCCCCCTCAATCTTCTAAATTCCAACGAGTACAAGCCCAGTTCATCCAGTCTTTCTTCATATGAAAGTCCTGCCATCCCAAGAATCAATCTGGTGAACCTTCTTTGTACTCCCTCTATGGCAAGAATGTCTTTCCTCAGATTAGGGGACCAAAACTGAACACAATACTCCAGGTGTGGTCTCACCAAGGCCTTGTACAACTGCAGTAGTACCTCCCTGCTCCTGTACTCAAATCCTCTCGCTATAAATGCCAGCATACCATTCGCCTCTTTCACCGCCTGCTGTACCTGCATGCCCACTTTCAATGACTGGTGTATAATGACACCCAGGTCTCGTTGCACCTCTCCTTTTCCTAATCGGCCACCATTCAGATAATAATCTGTTTTCCTATTTTTGCCACCAAAGTGGATAACTTCACACTTATCGATATAAAATTGCATCTGCCATGAATTTGCCCACTCACCCAACCGATCCAAGTCACCCTGCATCCTCTTACCATCCTCCTCACAGCTAACACTGCCACCCAGCTTGGTGTCATCCGCAAACTTGGAAATGCTGCATTTAATTCGCTCATCCAAGTCATTAATGTATATTGTAAACAACTGGGGTCCCAGCACTGAGCCTTGCGGTACCCCAATAGTCACCGACTGCCATTCTGAAAAGGTCCCGTTTATTCCCACTCTTTGTTCCTGTCTGCTAATCAATTCTCCACACACATCAATACCTTACCCCCAACACCGTGTGCTTTAACTTTGCACACTAATTTCCTGTGTGGGACCTTGTCAAAAGCCTTTTGAAAATCCAAATATACCACATCCACTGGTTCTCCCCTATCCACTCTACTAGTGACATCCTCAAAAAATTCTATGAGATTCGTCAGACATGATTTTCCTTTCACTCATCCATGCTGACTTTGTCCGATGATTTCATCGCTTTCCAAATGCGCAGTTATCACATCCTTGATAATTGACTCCAGTAGTTTCCCCACCACCGACGTTAGGCTAACCGGTCTATAATTCCCCGGTTTCTCTCTCCCTCCTTTTTTAAAAAGTGGGGTTACATTACCCACCCTCCAATCCTCAGGAACTAGTCCAGAACCTAACGAGTTTTGAAAAATTATCACTAATGCATCCACTATTTCTTGGGCTACTTCCTTAAGCACTCTAGGATGCAGACCATCTGGCCCTGGGGATTTATCTGCCTTCAATCCCTTCAATTTACCTAACACCACTTCCCTACTAACATGTATTTTTCTCAGTTCCTCCATCTCACTGGACTCGCTGTCCCCTACTATTTCTGGAAGATTATTTATGTCCTCCTTAGTGAAGACAGAACCAAAGTAATTATTCAATTGGTCTGCCATGTTCTTGCTCCCCATAATCAATTCACCTGTTTCTGTCTGTAGGGGACCTACATTTGTCTTTACCAGTCTTTTCCTTGTTACATATCTATAAAAGATTTTACAGTCCGTTTTTATGTTCCCTGACAGTTTTCTCTCATAATCTTTTTTCCCCTTCCTAATTAAGCCCTTTGTGCTCCTCTGCTGAACTCTGAATTTCTCCCAGTCCTCAGGTGTGCCACTTTCTCTGGCTGATTTGTATGTTTTTTCTTTGGAATTGACACTATCCCTAATTTCTCTTGTCAGCCATGGGTGCACTACCTTCCTTGATTTATTCTTTTGCCAAACTCGGATGAACAATTGTTGTAGTTCATCCATGCAACCTTTAAATGCTTGCCATTGCATATCTACCGTCAATCCTTTGCGTGTCATTTGCCAGTCTGTCTTAGCTAATTCACGTCTCATATCTTCAAATTTACCCTTCTTTAAGTTCAGAACCTTTGTTTCTGAATTAACTATGTCACTCTCCATCTTAATGAAGAATTCCACCATATTATGGTCACTTTTACCCAAGGGGCCTCTCAGGACAAGATTGCTAATCAACCCTTCCTCATTGCTCAAAACCCAGTCCAGAATAGCCTGCTCTCTAGTTGGTTCCTCGACATGTTGGTTCAAAAAACCATCCTGCATACATTCCAAGAAATCCTCTCCCTCAGCATCTTTACAAATGTGGTTCACCCAATCTACATGTAGATTGAAGTCACTCATTATAACTGCTGTTCCTTTAATGCACACATTTCTAATTTCCTGTTTAATACCATCTCTGACCTCACTACTACTGTTAGGTCGCCTTTCACAACTCCCACCAGCGTCTTCTGCCCCTTAGTGTTACGCAGCTCTACCCATATCGATTCCACATCTTCCCGGCTTATGTCCTTCCTTTCTATTGCGTTAATCACTTCTTTAACCAGCAACGCTACCCCACCTCCCATTCCTTCATGTCTATCCCTCCTGAATATTGAATATCCTTGAACGTTGAGCTCCCATCCCAGGTCACCCTGGAGCCATGTCTCTGTGATCCCAACTATATCATAATCATTAATAACAATCTGCACTTTCAATTCATCCGCCTTATTACGAATGCTCCTTGTATTGACACACAAAGCCTTCAGGCGATGTTTTACAACTCTCTTAGCCCTCATACAATTATGTTGAAAAGTGGCCCTTTTTAATGCTTGCCCTGGATTTGTCGACCTGCCGCTTTTACTTTTCTGCTTAGTACTTTTTGCTTCAAGCCTCACTTTACACCCCTCTGTCTCTCTGCGCTGGTTCCCATCCCTCTGTTGTGAACTAACCTCCTCACGCCTAGCCTCTTTAATTTGATTCCCACCCCCCAACCATTCTAGTTTAAAGTCACCTCAGTAGCCCCCGCTAATCTCCCTGCCAGGATATTGGTCCCCCTAGGATTCAAGTGTAACCCGTCCTTTTTGTACAGGTCACGCCTGCGCCAAAAGAGGTCCCAATAATCCAAAAACTTGAATACCTGCCCCCTGCTCCAATCCCTTAGCCAAGCATTTATCCTCCACCTCATCTTCACTGTTGCCTTCAAGTGAGAGCTCTTTGTATCACACATGACCAGTTTTTGTCAGGACACGCCGTCTCCATACAACAATATGGTCTTCATTGCACAGATATGCATGCCATCGTCCGACACCAGAGCCTGAAGGATATCCAGTTGAGCCGTCTTGCTGCTTTTCTGCAAACTCCCGGTAAATCTTGATGGGCAATCTGGAGCCGCTGAATTCCACCTGTGTTATATACCTTCAGCAGATAGTCTGGAGGCTCTCCATAAGTTGATTCTACCAAATGATATCAGCACCAGCATAAGTGAATTTGCACTTCATTGTTATGGTCTGTCCTTCCTCTGCTGTCACGTAGGGAAGATCTTACGTCACTGAACTTCTCCCACTCTTTCCTGCAAAAGAAGGACAGAATACGTGAACATCGCTGGCTTCTATTCCACGCAGGGGAAATTCTCTAGCCACTTTTGCAGAGACTAACTAGACAACACAGCCAATGCAATAAGCAATGAACAGAGGGAAATCATGGTTTCTAATTTCTGGTTGGATCGAACTGCAGATTTTTTTTTTTCACAAGAGCTTATCACTTAAAAAATATTGTGGTGTGATATCATTTCACCGATACCTTTTACTTTGTGTAAGACAGGGGGGCGGGGGTGCGTGGTGAATCTCTGGTTAAAGGATTCGTTGACACCAAGAAATGTGCCTTTCTGAGCACCAATCAGAAACTGCTTTGTTTCCGTTCGCCATTCTGCCTGCTTTTCCGCTCCTTCAGTGCTCCGCTTTCCTCCCCCCTCTCTCTCTTTGTCTTTCTCACCGTGCCCTACTGCCTCTGTTCCCATGTACTCTGCGTAATCACTGCACGTTCACATAGTTATCAATTTGTAACCTAACACAATTAAGACTTTTTCCACATGGTCGCTTTTACGAAATCGGCAGTGTTCCACTGGAAGTTGTTTGTTTATTTATTTATTTATTTATTTATGTACTTCATTGTTTTGGAGCTATATCCCAGAATAGACCTTCAAGTCTTTTTTTTTTCAATATTTCGCCACTCAATGTCAGCAAGAGTTCATCTCGTTATTCCCTAATATATATATATATATATATATATATATATATATTTTTTTTTTTACTGTTGGGAAGCCAATCTGCTATGCACATTCTATGGACTCCTGACAGCACATTCTGTGTAGCCAGTATTCTCTTCTTAAAAAAAAAAAATCACATCGGTATCCTCCTTGTAACTTGTAATTTCATTAAAATATCATACTCTCGCATTAGCCAATTCCACCCTTAGGTCAAAGTGTTGCTTGTCCACTCTATCTATGCCTCGAGATATAATACACAGCTGGTAAGTTACCCCTCATCTTCCTTCGTTCGAAAAACAATGTCCCTTGTTCCCGGAAAATGAATTGACCAGTGGAATATACAGGCACGCGGATGTGTAACTCAAGTTCAACCGTATGATTCGTCATCATTTAATCTTCGATGCAGAGAGCTAGATTTCCCACACCGTTCTACAAAAGAAGGACAAAATGACTGAACATCAAGTGCTCTCACTGCACCTGCGAGACGCCCTCTGACTATTGGCGCAAATATTCGCCAAGCATCATAGACCACATAATCAATAAGGAGCATGGAAGCACATTGTGTCTGCGTTCACGTGCGAACTAAAGACATATGACATCCAAGAAGTTAATACCACCGATTTGCGAGAATGATGTAAGACACGCTACACTGTTCACTTTGCGTAAAACCCGCGTAAATCGCTCTGCTAAA
Source organism: Mobula hypostoma (assembly GCF_963921235.1). Lineage (NCBI taxonomy): Eukaryota > Metazoa > Chordata > Chondrichthyes > Myliobatiformes > Myliobatidae > Mobula > Mobula hypostoma. Next base: position 25,315,844 of record NC_086106.1, read on the forward strand.
TGGACGTTGAATTGGGGAAGTCACAGATTAGACTATTGAGAACCCATCTGAATGGAAGTACTACACTCTCTGCTTAGTTATCATGCACTTAATTATATTGTATTTGTCAATATCACCCCCTCTTCTTTATTGTACTTTAATTAACACTTCATTTCTAACAAAACGTCTCCTTCTTTGTTCCCTCTTTTGTTACTCTCCTATATTTTCGTCGTTGTGTCAGTCAATTACTCTCTGTCTGCCTTTGTATTCCAATTTGCAATATCTGTAAATCATCAATGCATCTTTAAAGTCGTTGTGGGAACGTCCATTAATCTAATCCCAGCTCAATCGGTATTGATTTTCAATTCGAAAAATAAATATCGATTTATATCCACTTTTAGGAAGCTAATGTCAATAGACTTTACCTGAAATATATCTTCTTCAGAGCATTTGGTCATACACCTTTTTGTCCGATGCTATTTAGCCATATAGAACCTCAGTATCTCCAGTTTGCACTCCTCGTCACACTTGAGGGGTGGGGGAAAATGAATTCCAGCAAAAAATAACCACAAGGTAATGTTGTAGGCAACAGAGAGATATGAACATCGAGATATAGTGGAAATGTTCCGGAAAGCTGCCACAATATCCCTAGATAAGTTAAATTCAAGAAGTTTTCCAACAGTCTGCGGGCATTTTGCTGCTGAATACAGCGTTTCAATCGACCACGTGATCCTCATGCTTTGTGATACTGCTGTACCATTTTTCCAGCAAAAGGCGCTCTCAAGTGATCACGCATCGCTGGATTTTGTCCAGACCTGCTGTTCCCTGCAATGCTGAGGTGTCCGTTGCACAGCCGTAGACGCCAGAGTCAGGGACAATAATTCCAGAGATATGTAAATGATCTGACTCTGATTTGTGCATATCAGCTGTAAATCTCCCTGGACATTCTGAGGCCGCTCCAGTTTTCCTGAGCCATATATCTTCAGCAGTTGTTTAGGAGATTTTTGCGACGCTACGTGTATCAAACGTGTTTGTATCAGTTCGTGAATAACTGCATTTCAGTGCTAAGATCTGACTTTCGTCAGCCGTTAATTTAGGAGCATCCTAGATCACTGAATTGGACTCCCTCTTTCCTGCAATAAACAGCAGAATGCAGAAATATACCTGACTTGCATTGAACTAATGTGGCACTCGCTGATCATGTGTGCAGCGTCTTAACTGTCAGGACGACGAATGTATTCAATAAGAAACAAAGGTGCACAAACTCTGAACCTCGATAGGACGGCGAAAGTATTCAATGAGAAACAGAGGGACATATACTCTCAGCCTCGATAGGACGGCAAATTACTTCCAAGAATTTATCGTCATAACAGATACTGTATTGTAGAGTAAAATCTTAACAAAAGTAGACTGTACGATACCCTGCTCAACGATTGGTAGATAAAAGACAACCGAGGCTATGTGAGCACGAATCACAATCAGTTTTCGTTGAGTCCCCATTATTTCCCTTTTCCCACACTATAAATATCTCTCACCACCACTTCTGCTCTCCCCACTCTCCCTCTCTCTCCATCCAGTTATCTGTCTTTCTCTTTTGCTCTCCGTGTATTTCTCACTCTCTTGCTTTCTCCCTACGTCTTTTCTCTCTCTCTCATTCCGAAAATTGATTTCTATATTTTCAATTTATCTACTTATTCAATGCCTTACCAACTCACTTCACTTTTTTTTTTTTGCCATGCTTCTCCTGCACTATCCTTTCTCGCACCATGTCTATCCATGCTAGTCACCATATCCGCAAGTAGTCCAAGAAGGCATCCGCAAAATTATCACCCGAAATGCTGGTGGAACGCAGCAGGCCAGGCAGCATCTATGGGAAGAAGTACAGTCGATGCTTCGGGCCGAGACCCTTCGTCAACACTAACGTCCCGGCCCGAAATGCCGACTGTACTTGTTTCCTAGAGATGCTGCCTGGCCTGCTGCGTGCCACCAACATTTGTGTGTCTTGCCTGAATTTCCAGCATCTGCAGATTTCCTGGTGTTTCCGCAGAATTATCACGTTCCGCTGTTCCTGTTATCTAACTCATCCTTACCATTTTAAGTTATTGATGAAATGCATTTCAATCTTTCAGCATATCGCTGGATATTCTTTGTCAGTAGCACAGCACATATTTATCCCCATGGTCGAGCTGGACTTGCATGTTGAGGAAACACTGGAGGCATAGTTTAGATTAAGCAGACACTGCGAACACTCAGGTGTCCGGATCTGGTATCGCCGTGGAACGTTAAGTGTGAACTGCGTAATGTTATTAGATGGAGTCCGGCAAAATGTCCCCGAACATATTTAAGGGAAACACCTACAATTTTTGTCCAGAGATCCGAAATCCGGACCAGACTGTCTGCGCGTAGAACAATACAGTGACATGGTCTGCCCTTCCACGGTCAATAAAATCCTCCTTTTGGGGTTCACAAAATCTGCCCCACTCGTGCCTTTAACAGGCCCCGAATGTATGAGCCGGGCCGGAAGGCACTGACCTTGCAGGACGCGCTCCGACAGATTAGACATTTTCAACAAGCAACGTAGTCGATCCAAAAACCTTCCAGGGGTGGTTATAGCGGGAACCTCGTACATTGAAAAAAGTAAACAGAGAAGGATTTGAAGATGTTTCTCCTAAAAGACAAGTTATTCAAGTAAGGACAGGCAGAGATTTACGGGAAGTTCGGCGCTTTCTTTTTGAAGTATATGCGGCTTTTATTTCTAAATTCAGGGTATATTCCAACCACAGGACGGTCTAACTCACCTCTCCCCCACCCCCGTTTCTCTGTCTGTCTGCCTGTCTGTCTGTCTCTCTCTCTCTCTCTCTCTCTCTCTCTCTATATATATATATATATATATATATACATATCACTCTCTATTTCTTGCACTCTCTCTCTCTCTCTCTCTCTCTCTCTCTTTCTCTCGCTCTCTCGCTCCCGCCCTCGCTCTCCCCACTCATTCCTTCTGTTACCTCAGTTTTCCTCGCTTCCTGTCTTCTTACTCTGATTTTTCTTTCTCCGCCGCTGTCTGATCTCCCTCTTTGTGTCAGTCCATTATTTTTGCCTCCCCATCTCTCAGTCATCCTCCTTTTCATCTCCTGTCCTTTCTCCCTCTCACTGTCATTTTAAAGTGGAGGTGAAGGTATTTATTTTTGCATTGTTTTAGCGCTTAATTTTGTACAACTTCGATAAGCTGATCAATGATTTCATCTGTTAAATCGTAGTCGATGCAATCATCGTACAAGAATAAACAGAAATATCCAGCAAAATGACCCACCTGGTGATAACTTCAGATCCGTTAAATCTGTTTGGGAAACCAGATTATGCAAGCTATCACTCTGCTGTGCTCCCATACCCTCTCTTCATCTCTGTCTGTCTTTTGTACTGAAAATGGCTTCAGAGTATAAATCTATGGGTAGTATGTGAACATTGGCAGGTTCTGTTGCATTATCTAAATACTCAGTATAAATCAATGTAGCTGCTGCAGCATCCTTAATATCAGCAGCATGCCACTTGCAAATCTTTGTCAATCTGAAGACCACCATTTTGCCCACCTGTGTTTTCCTTTCGTCAGTAATTATACAATTTAAATATGCCCCGCTTACATTCTCACTATTTCTCACTGCAGATACTGGAACAAAGTGTCCAAAAAAAAAAGGTCAGGCAGTGTTGTCAATCGTGGTATGGAATTGCAGCAAAACAGTTTGCGTGAAAAAAAAAACATTTCAGTATCCCGGAAATGCATTGTAAAGTTTCAATTTAGTTGCGCATTGGAATCAGGAACTGCTCCTTTAGATTTGGGACGTTCCACTGCTGAGTTCAGCGCGTTTAAGTAGGGCACGTGACCATAGCTGAATTCTCGGTGTGCCCCTTCCAGCTTCCCGGAAAAAGGCGCCCTCCAGTGAGAGAATTTCTGCGTTGTACAGAACCAGTTTTATGCAGATACAGATACATGCCAGTAGTCGACACAAGAGATTCAAGGCAATGTACTTAATCCGTATAATTTTCCTTTTGCAACTAGCGGTAAATCTCACTAGGCAATCCAGATACCTCTCCATTATTGCTATGTTGTATAACTACAGCAAATCTTTTGGGTATTCTCCACAGGTCTGAATGTCCAAAAATGCACTTGCATCATCATACGTGTAATTACATTTCAGAGTTATGGTCTGTCCTTTCTCAGCCGTTACTTCGGGAGGATTCTACGTCACTGAATCTTTCCCGCGCGTTCCTGAAATAAAAGATACAGTAAGTAAGCATCACTGTCTTGCATTGAACGCATGGGAAATTCGCTGCCCACCTTCGTAGAGGCTCACCAGGCAGCAGAGCCAATATATTCCCGAATGAACAGAGGGAAAGCATTGTGTCTAATTTCTGTCTGCATCGAACGGCAGATTCCTTCCAGGACGTCATTATCACTTAACAAATATCCTGTTGTGAGGTCGTTCAGTGATAGCTTTCATCTTGTGTAAGACCAGGAGCGTTTCCCTGCTTTTTGGATTCGCTGACATAAGGAACCGATTTTTTTACTCTCTTTCTCTCACTCCCACGCTGCTTGGGTTTTTGTACTGTTTAGAGGATGTCTGTGGAGGGTATGAATTTCGGGATATACATTGTGCTCATTCTCTGATTTTAAAGGGATCCATTGAAACATGCTGGATAGGTTTTTCGCTGTACCCTGGTACATCAGAAAAAGAAACAAAATATAATGAACGTTAACAAGTTTGATGTAAGTGTGGGGGTCTGCAAAGTGAAGGAATACATCAGGCTGTCCTACAGCTCACAGAATATCGGGTGAGCGGAAAAGTTGAGGTGATGGACTGCAGAATACCTTCCTTACAGCGCGGTGATATCTGGTGTCATTTCCCCAGGGATCCGGTTCGATTCCGATATTCGATTCGATCAGCAGATACCTGTGTGCTCAATTTCCACGTTTCCCGCGTTATCATGTTTTCAACGTCCCGCAAAAGATGCTCTGGGTAGCATTCCTCCTGATCGAAGGATCACTGAGGACGTGTTAAGAGGAATTTGCGAAAATTCGACGGGTAAATCTGTTGACCATTGGACCATAATATATAGGAACAGAATTAGGCCATTTGTCCGATCGAGTCTGCACCGCCATTTCAGATGAGACAGTGTGGTAATGGGATTTTTTGAAACGGTAAACATACCATTAAAATTAGAGTTTCAGAAATTGGAAATAAAGCTTGGGAAACAGATACAATGAATTTGTCTTTCTTCGACAGTAATCATTTGTTCTCTCTATTTGTCTCTTCCACCTGAGGGAAAACACAAAAGTCTAAAGTGGAAAAGCAGATTCCACTGTGCACAAGTATACATTCTTCCTGATTATAGGAGTATTGAACTGTAGGATGAAATTGAATCTCAATCCCAATATAACTGGCACTGATCGTGTTCTTTATTTCCTGGCTGCACAGCATTTGGGCACTATGCAGTCGCCTGCATGTATTTTAACCATAAAGTTACTTTCAACACTGAACCTGTTTGAAACAGCATGGGAGCACATCGATGAACATAGTATCTGTATGCTCTATCATGCTGAGCATCCACAGGTTCTGTCGGATGATCTAAATCATGAGCAGCTGTTGTATCTTCCCTAATTCCAGTGGGGTGTAAATTTCTGGGTTACAGTAGCATGCCACTTGCAATTCTTTGTCATTCTAGAAAGCACCAATTTTGTCACCCTGTGCTTTCCTTTGGTCAGCCATTGACCACTTTAAATATATACCGGTTCCACTCCGTCCGTATTATTTGTCCTTGCAGACGAACGAACAAAGTGCTCAAAGACAAGGCTGTCCATCGGTATATACCCTTAGAGCAAATGAAGACGAGCGAATGCACTTTGTGTTATTCAGGAAATGAATTACAAATTTCCAGTTCGGTTGTGCCTTGTAATCGGAAACTGTTCATTCCGCTTCGGCAAATTGTGCTGCTGTTTACTGTCGCTTAAGCAGGGCACGTCACTATGATTTCTGGGTGCAGCCCTTCCAGATTCGCCGAGAAAAGGCGCCACCAGTTTCTGCATCATACTGTACTAGTTTTTGTCCGGTCCCTCCGTCTCCATACAACAGTGTGCTACTCACTGCACAGAGATACCTGTCAGAGTCCGACACTTGTGCTGCACAGTTATTCAACTGAGCCGTCCTGCTGACTCTCTGCAAACTCGTGGTAAACCTGAATGGGCAATCTGGATGTCGATGCATTCCTCCATTGCTAGACATCTTCAGCAAATAATGTGGACGTTCTCCGCTATGTTGAATGTACCGAACTATATATAGATCATAGTCACTGTAATTACAGTTCAGTGTTACGTTCTGTTCTTCCTTGGCTTTAAGTCTGGAGGATCCTGCGTCACTGAATCTTTTCCACTCGCTCCTGCAATAAAGGACAGAATACGTCAACAACATCGGCTTGTATTGAACGCCAGGGAAATTCGCTGGCACCGTTTGCAGACACTCACCGGGCAGCACAGCCAATATGATCATTATTAAACAGAGGGACGTCATGGTGTCTAACTTCTGATTGATTCGAACAGCAGGTTCCTTCCAGGACTTAATTATCACTCAATAGATATTGTGGTGTGAGGTCTTTTCAGCAATACCTTTCAGTTTGTTTAAGAGTGGGGGCGTTTTCCTGGTCAAAGGATTGGTTGACACAGTAAACCGCGAATTTCTGAACACCAATCGGAATCGTTTTTTTTTCCTACGTCATTCTACCTGTATCTCCGCTCTTTCAATGAGCCGCGTTCCAATTTCTCTCTCTTTCTCGCTCTCTTTCTCAGTCTGTCCTACTGCCTATGTGTCCCTGTTCTCTGCATAATCACAACATATTCAAAAACTTACCAATGTGTAATCACGCCCAATTAAAAATTGTTCATATTGTCGCTTCTTCGACATCGACAGTATCCCGCTGGAAGTAGTTTATTTATTTATTTGTTTGCTTATTTGGTTACTTGGTGATATATTCCACAATAGTCCCTTACGTCAACATTTGTTTCAATCTTCCAGCATTGAACTAGTTATTCAAAGTCAGCAATTGTTCATCTACTTATTCCCAAATCCTTGTTTGGTGTCGGGGAGCCAATCTGCTATCCACGCCAATATATTTCTGAAAGCACATTCTGTGCTGCCAGTGCTCTCTTCGTTATAAAAAAAATAATCACATCGGCATGCCCCTTGTAATTACTTCCAATCGCACTAAAATATCGTAATTTCGCATGATCCATTTCCACCCTTCGGTCAAAGTGTTGATTGTCCACTCTATCCATGCTTCTTGGCAGTTATTAAGTTGTTAAGTTACCCCTCATCTTCTTTCGTTCCAAAAAGAAAGATCCTAGCTCACAGAAACTAAAATGACCTGTGGAATATATAGGCACTTGCGGATGTGTAACCGAATTTGATCATTACAATCCATCTTCCTCTAATCGTCGTTGCAGAGAGCTAGATCTTTCCCACACGCTTCTACAGATGAAGGACAAAATGACTGAACAGGAAGTGCTCCCATTGCACCTGCAAGACGCCCACTGACTATTTGCGAAAAGATTCGCCAGGCAGCAGAGACAAAATAATCAGTAAGGATCAAGGACGTACACGGTGCCTGCTTTCGTGCGCGAACTCACTGCAGATAACAAGAAGTTTCTACCACAGATTTGCGAGAATGAAGTTTTCCTATTTTTGCCACCAAAGTGGATAACTTCACATTTATCCACATTAAATTGCATCTGCCATGATTTTGCCCACTCACCTAACTTATCCAATTCATCCTGCATAATCTTAGCAGCCTCCTCACAGCTAACACTGCCGCCCAGCTTCGTGTCATCCGCAAACTTGGAGATGCTGCATTTAATTCCCACATCCAAGTCATTAATATATATTGTAAACAACTGGGGTCCCAGCACTGAGCCTTGCGGTACCCCACTAGTCACTGTCTGCCATTCTGAAAAGGTCCCGTTTATTCCCACTTTTTGCTTCCTGTCTGCTAACCAATTCTCTATCCACATCAATACCTTACCCCCAATACCGTGTGCTTTAAATTTGCACACTAATCTCCTGTGTGGGACCTTGTCAAAAGCCTTTTGAAAATCCAAATATACCACATACACTGGTTCTCCCCTATCCACTCTACTAGTCACATCCTCAAAAAATTCTATGAGATTCATCAGACATGATTTTCCTTTCACAAATCTATGCTGACTTTGTCCGATGATTTCACCGCTTTCCAAATGTGCTGTTATCACATCTTTGATAACTGACTCCAGCAGTTTCCCCACCACCGATGTTAGGCTAACCGGTCTATAATTCCCCGGTTTCTCTCTCCCTCCTTTTTTAAAAAGTGGGGTTACATTAGCCACCTTCCAATCCTCAGGAACTAGTCCAGAATCTAACGAGTTTTGAAAAAATATCACTAATGCATCCATTATTTCACTATATCCTTACAGCAAAAGAAGATGGGCGAATGCACATTGCGTGAATGAACTGCAAATTTCCAGTTCGCTTGCGCTTTGCAATCGGAAACTGTTCCTTCAGCTTCGGCGCCTTGTGCTGCTGCTTACAGCGCGCTTAAGCAGGGCACGTGACCAGCGATGGTTTCCGGGTGCGCCCTTTCCAGATTCGCCGCGATAAGGCGCCCTCCTGTGAGAGCCTTTTGCATCGTGCTGGACTAGTTTTTGTCCGGACCAGCCGTCTGCATACAACAGTGTGGTACTCACTGCACAGAGATACCTGCCAGAGTCCGACACCAGAGCTTCATGGATGATCAATTGAGCCGTCTTGCTGTCTTTCTGCATACTAGCGGTAAACCGATTCATTCGATTCAGTACTTTAGTGCTAGATACCTCCAGCAAATAATGTGGAGGTTCTCCACCATGTTGAATGTACCAAAAGATATATGGATCATACTGAGTGTAATTACAGTTCATTGTTATGTTCTCTCCTTCCTTGGCCGTTATGTGGGGAGGATCCTGCGTCACTGAATCTTTCCCACTCGCTCCTGCAATAAAGTACAGAATACATTAACAACGTCGGCTTCAGTTGAACGGCGGGTAAATTTGCAGGCTACCTTCGCAGACACTAACCAGGCAGCAGAGCTAGTGCAATCATCAATAAACAGAGGGAAATCATGGTGTCTAATCTCTGGCTGAATCGAATAACAATGGCCTTCCAGGACGTAACTATCGGTGTGAGGTCTTTTCAGCGATACCTTTCACCTTATGTAAGATCTGGTGCGTTTTCATGGTCAAAGGACTGGCTGACACAATGAAACCAGACCTTGTGAGTACCAATCAGAATCTGTTTTTTTTCATACGTCATCATGCCTATTTTTTCGCTCTTTCAATGCCCCGAGTCTCCGACTCTCTCTCTCTCTCTCTCTCTCTCTTTCTCTCTATCTTTCTCAATGTGACCTACTGCCTTTATCACCCTGTTCTCTGTATAATCACCGCACATTCAAATACTTTTCAATGTGTAATCATACCAAATTAAGCATTTATCACATGGACGCTTCTTCGACATCGACAGTATCCCGCTGGAAGTAGTTCATTTATTTGCTTGTTTAGTTAGTTATTTGGTGATATATCCCAGAATAGTCCGTTATGTCAACATATTTCAATCTTTCGGCATTGAACTAGATTTCAAGTCAGCAAGTGTTCACCTAGTCTTTGCTGTTGCGGAGCCAATCTGCTATCCACGGCAATAGACTCCTGCCAGCAATCTCCTGGTTAAAAGAAAACGCCCACATCGGCACGCTCCTTGTAGTTGCTTCCAATCGCATTACAATATCGTATTCTCGCATTAGGCATTTCCACCCTTAGGTCAAAGCGCTAATTCTCCTCTCTATCTATGTCTCTTGACATATTATGCACAGTTATTATGTTACCCCACATTTTCCTTCTTTACAGAAAGAAAAGACCTTGCTGGCAGAAATTGAAATGACCGGTGAAATATATAGGCACATGCGGATTAGTAACTGAAGTTGAGCATTCCGATTCGTCTTCCTTTAATTGTCGATGCAGAGAGCGAGACCTTTCCCACACAGTTCTTCAGAAGAAGGACAAAAGAAATGAACATCACGTGCCACCATTGCACCTGCGACACACCCACTGATTATTTGCGAAAAGATTCGCCAGGCAGCGTAGACGATATAATCGGGAAGGATCAAGGACGCAGATGGTGTCTTCTTTCTCGCACGGTCTTAAGCCAAATAACAAGAATCTAATACCACAGATTTGCGAGAACGATGCCAGATACGCAACAAGCTTCACTTCGTGGAAAACCTGCGTAATTTGCTCTGATCACTCGGAGTTGAGCCGTTGATGTCAGAGCTGAGCCTTTATAACCACCGACGTGAATAGAACTAATACAGTACTGTTTATGTATCAGTCACTTTCGTTCATTCAGGTGCTTTGCCGTTCGGTGTGGGCGATAATTTCTCACCATTCGTCACGGTCCCTGACCCTCCGAATTTTAGTTGTTGCCTCCACTGTTTCTAACCATGATGTTATTCCAACTATCATTTCCATTATCTGTCTGTCTCTCCTTTTTGTTTTTTCTTCCAGCTTTCCAGTTGTAACTAAATGTTCTAATGTCTCTGTTCGTAAAATAACATTTATTTATCTGCACTTTTAGGAAGCTAAAGTCAATAGACCCCAACTGAAATGTATCTTCATCAGAAGCATTTAGCGTGACAGCATGTCCAATACTGTCTAGTCATATACAATCTCAGTATCTCTAGGTTTCACTCTTCTTCACTGTTAATCCCACACGGTAGTGAAAAAATGAAGTCTCGCAAAAAAGTTAACCACAACATATTCTTATCGGTATCAGCGGGACATGGACACCAACATATAGTAGAAATGCTTCGGAAAGCCGCCTCAATATCACTAGGTAAAACTAAATTCAAGATGCGTTCCACAAGTTCGGTCGCATTTTGTTGCTCAATGCAGCATTTCAAATTGACCACGTGATCCTCATGCTTTCTGCGTACAGCTGTTCCAGTTCCCCAGCAAATGGCGCCCTCTAGTGATCACGTAATGCTGGTTTTTGTCCAGACCCGCTGCTTCCCTGCAACACTGAGCGGTCCTTTATACAGAGGTACTGTGTACACCAGACTCAGGGACATTAATTCCAGAGATATTTGAATGAGCTGACACTGCGTCTGTGTGTAACAGCTGTAAACCTCGCCGGACGTTCTGAGAAAGCTCCAGTTTTCCTCAGCCATAGAGCTTCAGCAGCTGTTTAGGAGATTCTCCGCTATGCTGAGTGTATCAAACATGTTTGTCTTAGTTCGTGTGTAACTGCATTTTACTGTTATCATCTGACTTTAGTCAACCGAGAATTTAGGAGCAAACAGAGGAAATCTGCAGATGTTGTAATGTCAATCAACGCAGCAGGCGAGGCAGCATCTATAGGAAGACGTACAGTCGACGACGTGTCTTGGCCTGCTGAGTTCACCAGCAATTGTAATGTTAATTTAGGAGCATCCTGATCATTGATTTGTACTTACGCGTTCCTGCAATAAAGGACCGAAGGAAATGACTTCCCTAACTTGCACTGAATTACGCTCTCGCTGGTTATGTGTGCAGCATCTTTGCTGTCAGGATGGCGAATGAAACCTATAAGAAACTGAGGGACACATAGTCACTCGCTTCAGCCCCGATAGGATTGCAAAGCACTTGCAAGAATTTATCAACCTGACAGATAATGGAGAGTAAAAGGTATCAGAAGTAGACTGAATAAGTGCAATGCTCAAGGATTGCCAGATGAAACCAGAACAAAGGCCATATGAGCACTAATCAGAATCTCGTTACGTTGAAACCTAATTTTTGCCTTTCCCCCACTATAAATCTCTCTCTTCCTCGCTCTCTCTCTCTATCTCCCTCTATCTCTCCTCCACCTCTGTTTATTTCACTTCCTTCCCCACTCTCCCACTCTACCTCTCTCCATCTATCTATTTATCTATCTTTCTCTCTTATCTCCGTCTCTCTTTCTCACTCTCTTGCTCTATCCCTACCTACTCCCCTCGTTCTCACTCCGGACATTGATTTATATTTTTTTCTGTCTATCTACATGTTTGAAAGCTCTAACAGCTCACTCACGCTTTCTTTGCCATTCTGCCCCTGCTCTGTCCTTTTCACACTATGTCACTCCATGCTAAGCAGTGTATCCGCGACGATTCTTACGAGAATTCCTCAAAATTATGACTTTCCGCTGTTGCTGTTTTCTAACTTATAAATAGCCTTTTATGTTATTGACTCAAAACCTTTCAATGTTCCAGGACCCGGTTGGATACTATTTTTTTGTCAATAGGACATCAAATATTTATTCCCATGGACGAGCTATGATTAGATGTTTAGCGGGCATGGAAGGCATCGATTAGAGCAAGCAAACGTTGCGAACACTGAGGTGTCCAGGACCTGTATCGCCGTGAAACGTTGAGTGCTGAACTGCGCAAAGCTATTCAGTGGAGTCCGGCACGATGCCCCCGAAGTTATTTAAGCGGGACATCTTTGCCCAGAGACCTGAAGTATTACTAGACTGTCTTCGCGTAGAACAATAATTTCATCGGTTTTCCAGAATATTGACCGGACGACAAATAGGTTCTGCCAGATTCGAAGCAATGTTGCACAGTGAGACGGTTTGCCCTTCCGGGGACATTAAGTCTCTCCTTCTGAGGTTCACAAAATCTGCCTCACTCGTCCCTGTATCAAACCCCGAAAGTGTGAGGGGTGTCGGGCACGTTCTGACGGATTCGCCAGCCTCACCAAGCAGAACACAAAGAACCTCGTAGATGGTAATTCGAATAAAATAAACAGAGGAAAATTTGAAGACGTTACTCCGATGAAACAAAAATGATTCAAGTAAGTACAACAAAAAAAGTACAACACTTTCCGGGAGACTCGGCGCTTTCGTTTACTCTCTTCCTTTTCTACCCCCCTCCCTCCCTCCACCTCTCTCTCTCTCTCTCTCTCTCTGTCTCTCTCTCTCTCTCTCTCTCTCTCTCTCTCTTTCTCTCTCTCTCTCTTTCTCTCTCTCTTTCTCTCTCTCTCTCTCTTTTCCTACGTTGCTATGGGAGAGTTTAAAGCCGATTTCCAGTCGGAGATATTGGAATTAAAACAATATCTTGCTGTTTCGAGGACTGTAACATCGAAACAGCAAGCGCTGTCGCCCCTCTCGCTTTCGAACAAGCCATGTCAGACTCTCCCTTGTTAGTGTGAGAGAGAGAATATGTGTGGGGCGACGAAATGTTGTGGTAAACAACTATTTTTTTTTCCTGTACTGTAGGCCAAGCCTCTCCTTGTACAACTGCGGTGGCTGGACGGTAGTTGGTGGTTAAAATGCGAATGCCTTATGCTACAATGAGTAAGAGAAATAGAACTGGGTTAGGTTAATGCTGCTTGTCGCTTATTTTGCGAGAGACGTGGCAGTGGGCGTTCAGGTTCTTACCTGTTTTCTGACATTGATTCTTTGGGTTTTTGTTCTCTATTAAGGATATCTGTGGAGACTATATATATCAGGTTGTGTATTGTGTCCATTCTCTGATTTTAAAAGTAACTGTTGAAGCATGCTGGGCATTCTTTTCGCTGTACACTGGTATGTCCAACAGCAAAAAATTATTTAATAAAATTAAACCAGTCTGGGGTAACCGTAAGCGTCTGCAAAGTGAAGGATTACATCAGGCTGTCTTTCATTAGTTGATAACATATCCGTTCAGCGGGGAAGTGTAGGTGGTGGTGGACGGCACAGAACCTATCGTGGCACCTTGGAGATATCTGGTGTTATTTCACCAGGGATCCGGTTGGATTCTGACTATTTCGATGCTGTCAGCAAATACTTCTGTGCTCAGTTTCCACATTTTGAGCGTTACCAAGTATTACACTGCCCGCAAAAGATGTTCTGGGTAGCATGTGCCCGTGATCGGAGGATTAGTGAGTGTGTACGTTAAGAGGGATGTGCGATAATTGGGCCGATAAATCAGTTGAACATAAAACCTTAAGAATTGAGTAACTGAATTCGGCGACTTGACCTATCGAATCTGCTCCACCATTTCAGATGAGGCAGTGTGGTAATGGAATTCTTCGACACAGTAAACATGTAACTAATATCAGAGGTTCAAAAAGTCGACATATACCTTTGGAAACAGAAGATATCACTTGTGCTCCTTCGGTAGTAATCTGACGTTCCGTCTCTTTGTCTCTTCTAGCATGAGCTGATTCAAAGTTCTAAAAGCAACAATAGATTATTTCCTTTGCAAGAGCATTGAACGGTAGGATGAAATTGAATCGCAATCCCTCCCATCTCGGTATGACCTTGCTCTTTAATTCCTGTCTGCTCTGCATTTTTATACGGGGGTGTAGTGAATTCATCTATAAAAACCGAATCAAGGCAATCATGTTACAATAATAAATAAATTCGTATCCAATTTACATATGTAGCGAACTTCACGTGGTGATAACATTAGACCGGTTACAAGTAATCACCCTGGTGTGATCCCATTCCCTCTCTCCCCCTAGCTCTCTTTTACACTGAAAATGCTTTCAAATATATGAATCTCGGGATAGTATGCGATCACGTATATGTAGTTTAATCATGAATTCACTTCAAATATTGAAACTCTTTCTCACAGCAACGACCATAATAGTATCTGCATTCTCTATCACACTAAGCATCCACTGGTTGTGTCGACCCTGAGGGCTGACCGTGGAGAGGTGTGTAAAATCCTAAGGATGATTTCATTTTGTTGAGAACTGACGAACTGCAATGCACAGATTGAAGGTCCGAGGAGAGACAGGATTTTATTTTCAGGAAACCTTGAGGGCTCTGTCCTATAATGTCATGTACCTCAAGATATTCCGTAATCTCATCCCTAACAATCGATTCCAACAACTTCGCAACAACTGATGTAAGGCTAACATGTTTATATATCGCTTTATGCTGCCACCCACCTTTCGTAAATCGCGGAGTAACATTTGAAATTTTCCAGACATCTGGTACAATGCCAGATTCTATGAATTCTTGAAAGATCATTGTGAATGCCTCCACAATCTCTGCAGCAACTTCCCTCAGAACCCGAGAGTGCATTCCAGTAGGTCCAGGAGATTTATCCAGCATCAGACCATTAAGCTTCCTGAGTACCTTCTCAATCGTAATTTCCACTGCACGTACTCTACTTTCCTGACACTGCTGGGTGCCCGGGATACTGCAGATGTCTTCCACTGTGCTGACTGATGAAAAATATGCCTTCAGTTCCTCTGCAAGGTAATCCCTCTGATTGATAGCTGATCACGATTAGAAGAGAGATCTGGATGAAAACGCCGGAAAATTCGTGATTGGGAAATATACTGGGCAGTGTGAATAACCGCAAACATAAAATAAAAATGAGTATTGTTGAAAAAATTTGTGCAACCCTTCGGCAGTAAACCGGGCGTATTCGCCGCTACCTCTCCCAGCAATCAGAAGATACAAAAGCCTGAAAAAAGGTAGAACAGCATAAATAATATCTTCTAGCCTGGTGGTATGACACTATTGAATGGCGCAATAGAATGAAATATTGCCCCATACCACTGTTTTCCTTGTTATGACTTTACGCCTTATAATAGTCTCCCTGCTCTACATTACTTTCGGAGGATGTTGCACTTTAATTTACTTCCTGGTGTTGTTTACCTTTTTTAACCACGTTGCACTATGCAATAAATCGATGGGTATGAACAAGACATTTCAAGACATTATTGCCTTGTATCTCGGTAGACGTGCCAATAATAAAACAATTCCGTTTCCATCTGGCGTCAACCTCGAACCCGTTCTACCTAGCTGTCAGGTTAAGCTACACTGAATTTGAAACTCTTTTTAAATCTCTTTCTGTCAATCCTTCTTGTCTTTCCCTTTCCGTCCCTCTCTCTCTTTATCGCCCCCCTCGCTTTTTCATCTTTCCCACTCACTGCCTCATTTTTTTCCTCATTCCGTTCCTACTCTCACTGTGAATTCTGCAATGAAGGGTATCAAAGTTGTCAAAAACAAGTGCACTAAAATTGCCAACTGCGATATGACGTTTTGGGCAAAAGGATAATGACAAGAACATCAAATTGCGCTGGGCGTTCTTTATGAAAATATCATTTGTATCTGTCAGTCCGCATTTGTTTCGAGAAAGGTTCCTCAATCTTGAACACATGTTGCTCTTGAATGTGGCTCCATAAAATCTGCAAAGACCTCTTTCCTTTTCACTGCTTCTTTCCTAACCTGCTTTGTCTTCCCTCTTTCCCGCTTTATCCATCCCTGTGTCTTGCTTCTCTTTCGCCACTCTCCTCCCAGCTAGTCTTTCTCTCGTTATCAATCCAAGCTCCCTCCTTCACCCACCCTAGCCTTTCCCACTCCCTCGCTCTTTTTCCTACCTCTCACTCGATCTCCTACGACATTTCTTTACTCTTTCCTCTACTTCTCTCATTGGCATCTCTCTCTTTGGCATCATTCTTCTCGCTCTCGCTCTGTGTCGCGCTCCTTCATTTATTCACTTTCTCTCGCACTTCACCATATTTCGTTCTCCATATTTCTTTGGCTATCTCGCTTTTCCGTTTCTCAATAATTTCTCTCGTTTTCATTCTGTCCGCTTTTCAACACACTGTTACAATGCATCCTCATCTTACTCCGGCTTACTCTATTGCACATCTGAACCCATACATAACGGTCATGCCACTGAGAGTAGTGAGAAAGAGGGCCCTGTTTGCTCGGAGAGGAGGTGATAGTTCCTTGCAGAGCGTATCCCTCGTCGCTGCAGCCTTGAGCAGCCCCTCCGGAGGGAGAATGCGATGACGTGTTCGCCCCATGGACGAGCAGGAATTGAATGTTGAGGGAACACCGAAGGTACCCGTTAGAGCAAGCAAACACTGAGAACACTCTGGCGTCCGAATCCTGTATGGCCGTGGAACGTTAAGTACGGAATTGTGCAATGCTATTCGGTGAAGTCATTTAAGCGGAACACCTGCCATTTTAATACAGAGACCGGAAGTCCTCACCAATCTGTCTTCGTCGGTTTTCCAGAATATTGAACGCACAACAAATAGGCTCCGCCAGATTGCAAGTTACTGCAGCACAGTGACACGGTCTGCCCTTCCAAGGTCATTAAATCCCTCCTATTGGGGTCACAAAATCTGCATCGCTCGTCCCTGTTACAAACCTCAAATGTTTGAGCGGCGCCGGAACACACTGACCCTGCAGAACACGATCCGACTGATTAGACAGATTCAACAGGTAGAATAATCGATAAAAGAAGAGAACCTCCATGTGGTAGTTGTATAGTACATTAAGTCAATTGAACAGATGTTGATTTCAAGATGTTACTCCGAAGAAGACAGAGTGATTCAGGTAAGGACTAGCAGAAACTTTCTGTGAGACACAGTGCTTTCGTGTCAAAATATATGCGCCTTTTACTTCTAAAATCGGGGATTATAGATCATAATCTAAACCAATTTCCCCCGGGATCAATAAAATATGACTATGTCTATGACAATGACTATGACTATGACTATGACTATGACTAAGAATGTACTGACGTTAATTGACTGTCTTCTTCTCCTCCTACTCAATCTCTCTCTCTCTCTCTCTCTCTCATTCTCTCTCCTTATCTCTTCGCTTTCCCATTCACCCCTTCGCCCTCTTTCCATCCGCTATCACTTTTTTCTCTCTTCCACAATGTACTGTATTTTACTTACTCCTTCACTGTCCGATATCTCTCGCTGTCTCACTTCATCTCTCTGACGTCCGCCTCTCTATGTACTCATCCTATTCGACTCCCTCAGTTTCTCTCCGTCACTGTCAAGTCCTCCTTCCAATCCCTACAATATCGATCCTTCGTTGAGATCTTTCCCATCCACCTCTCCGCAGCCCCTCTCCCAGATGCAGAAAACGGCCCCAGATAAATGAGTAACAATATAAAATTGTGATACGAAGAATTTCTTCCAGCGGATACCTCTTCCAATCCTCTCTCACAAAGGGCTGCGGAGGCAGTGATTTCCTTTAAAACACAGAGATTATGTTTGCATCTTCAAGGAATCGGGAATATGTGCAAGCTTCTGTAAAATATAAACAAAGATTATTGAGCGGTCTCGACCGACTCAGATAGATTGGTCTTTCTCTGCTCACCTTTGATTGTAAACGTGGAACTAGTCCTGGTTACAGCGACAACTCCTCGTTGTTCAAGTGTCCAGTGTCTACGTCTCGCATACTTACAAAACAGAGTAGGGAGCTACTGCAACAATGTTTTACGAAAAGGGAAATCCCGACAACAAATATTTTTAGGTGAGCTGGATGTTCTTTCACCAGAATATCGGGCATGTTCGATGTTTTATGAGCTATGGTTGCTTGCATGCTGAAGAAACAGCTATGATCGAGCAGTTTGGGTCTGTATCTGAAATCACAGGGATTGACAATGCTGGTGTTAAATCCATGTGAATTTTGAGAGGGCAGGTGAGGACAACAGCAGGGAAAATACATTCCCTTCTGAGGGCAGTTGAGACAAAGCGTCTTCGATAGGATTGAGAACAATGACTTCATATGTTCTGGTGGAGAATGTAAGATCGATGTTACAAATTTATAAAACTATGATTGAACGGCACCTGGAGAATTGAGTATTCCGGCTGCTGCTATAAAATGGAGGAGAAATAACATGTAAGGGAACATACAGTAGAAAGTGGGTTTACATGTGGTCAGGAGCAGGAAGATGATAGGTGGAGTCAACAAAGTCCTTAACAGATAAGATACGAAAGGAAGGCAGTGATTATAACCAAATGAGGGTGAGATGGTGGCCCAATGGGAATACCTGGATCGAGGGGCAAAGGTTCCCGGGCAAGATATGGGACTGAGGACGTTGAATGCTTGAAGACAGATAGGGAGGGTAAAGAACCTTGGCGACAAAGAGCTGGATGATGCTTAGAGATAAGAGACGTGCGAGGGAAATGGGCCAGTCAGAAGAGATGAGAGAACGAAAAGTGATGGGATACATGAAATTGCAATTCTTATTTATCATGCGGTGGGATTTCAACTCACCAGGCGAAACATGGGATAAAGTTCCACTAATTTCATTGGCTTTATCTGTGCAGATAAAGAGATCGAATACAGATCAAGAACAAGGATTCACACTACTTGATATCGAGAGTATGCCGCTGGAGGTAGTTTAATTATTTATGTGTTTGTTTAGTTATTTGTTATTTGGTGATATATCCCACAACAGTCCCTCCGGTCAACATTTTTCAATCATCCAGCATTGACCGAGTTATTCAATGTCAGCAAGTGTTCATCCAGCTGTTCCTTTTTTTTTAGCTGTTTGGGAGCCAACCTGCTATCCACTACAATAGACTCATCAAAGCACATTCTGTATAGCCAGCACGCTCTTCGTAAAAAAAAACTCACATCGTTATGCCCCTTGTAATTACTTCCAATCGCATTAAAATATCGTAATCTCGCATTACCCATTTCCACCTATTTAACCACCGACGTGAATGGAACTAATACACTCTATGTTTATTTATCATTCACTCTAACCATATTCTATTTTCCAATCTCACCCTTTCCTTCTTCGTTCTATTTCAATTAACACTTCATTTCCTGCAATGCATCTCCTCCTTTCTTCCCCATTTTGTTACTGTCCAATATTTCCTTCGCTATATCACTCAGTGCATCTCTGTCTGTATCTGTATTTCAATCTGCGATTTTAGTAAATGATAAATGTTGCGTTAAACTCGTTGTGGCAACATCGTTTAATCCAACGCCAGTCCACGCTGTATTAATTTTCAATCCGTAAAAGAATCATCTATTTATCTGCACTTTTAGGAAGCTAATGCTAATAGACCGTACATGAAATTTATCTTCATAAGAAGCATTTACAGAGAACGGAGAAGGTTTACTAAAATATTACAGAGAGTACAGAGAAGGCTTACCAGAATGTTACCAGGGCTTCATCACCTAAGTTACAGAGCAAGATAGAAAAAGTTGGTTCTTTATTCATTGGAACGTAGACGGTTGGGGGGAGGGGGTCTTGATAGAGGTATTTAAAATTATGAGAGGGATATATAGAGTTGACGTGGACAGGCATCTTCCATTGAGAATGGGGGAGATTCAATCAAGAGGACATGAGTTGAGAGTTAAAGGGCAAAAGTTTAGGGGTACCAGGAGGGGGGACTTCTTTACTCAGAGAGTGGTGGCTATGTGGAACGAGCTTCCAGCAGGTGTAGTTGAGGCAGGTTCGATGTGGTTGTTTAAAGTTAAACTGGACAGCTATAAGGACAGGAAAAGAATAGAGAGTTATAGGCTGAGTAGAGTTCGGCGGGGCTAGGTTAGAGTAAGAGTTCGGCATGGACCTCAAGGGCAGAGATGACTTGTTTCCATGCTGTAATTGTTATATGGTTATATGCTATGACAGCAAATCCAATGCTGTCTAGTTATTTGCAACCTCAGTATCTCTAGGTTGCACTCATCTTCACTTTAACCCCTCAAGGAAGTCAAAAATGAAATCCAGCAAAGAATTAACACAAGATATTCTTATAAACATCAGAGAGACATGGACACCACCACATAGTAGAAATGTTTCGAAAAGCTGCCACAATATCCCGGGGTAAAGCTAAATTCGAGATGTGATCCGCATCTCAAGATTTAGTCGCATTTTGCTGCTGAATGTAGCATTTCAAATCGACCACGTGTTCGTCATGCTTTTTGCGTACAGCTGTTCCAGTTCCCCAGCAAACGGCGCCCTCCAGTGATCACGTAACGCTGGATTTTGTCCAGACCCGCTGCTTCCCTGCACCACTGAGAGGTCCTTTGTACAGAGGTAGTTTATACACCAGAGTCAGGGACAAGAATTCCAGAGATGCGTAAATGCGCTGACTCTGCGTCTGTGCATAGCAGCTGCAAACGTCGCCGGACATTCTGAGGCATCTCCAGTTTTCCTCAGCCATAGAGCTTCAGCAGTTTTTAGGACATTCTCCGCGATGCTGAATATATCAAACGTGTTTGTCTTAGTTCGTGTGTAACTGTATTTCAGTGTTATCAGCTGACTTTCGTCAGCCGATAATATAGGAGCATCCTGATCACAGAATTATACTTTCTCGTTCCTGCAATAAAGAAGAGATACTCTTTCAGATAATCCGTTGGATTATCTAATACTCAGTATAAATCATGAGTAGCTGTTATATCTTCCTTAATTTAATGGGTTGCTCATTTCTCGGTTTCGTTAGCATGCCACTTGCAATTCTTTGGCATTCTGGAAGCACCAGTTTTGCCACCCTCTGTTCTCCATTGAGCACTTTATATATATCCCGGTTTCACCCCATGAGTTTTATTTTTCCTTGCAAACAATCGAACAAAGTGCCAAAGACAATGTCAGTCAAGGCTGTTCATCGTTATATACCCCTACAGTAAAAAAAAGATGGGAGAAAGCACTTTGCATTATTCAGGAAATGAATTGCAAATTTTCAGTTCGGTTGCGCCTTGTAATCAGCAACTGTTCCTTCAGCTTCGGCGCCTTGTGCTGCTGCTTACAGCGCGCTTAAGCAGGGCACGTGACCATGGATGATTTCCGGGTGCACCCCTTCCAGATTCGCCGTGAAAAGGCGCCCTCCTGTGAGAGTTTTTTGCATCATTGAGGACTAGTTTTTGTCCGGACTCGCCGTCGCCATACAACAGTGTGGTACTCACTGCACAGAGATACCAGCCAGAGTCCGACAGGAGAGCTTCATGGATATTTAATTGAGCCGTCTTGCTGTCTTTCTGCATACTAGCGGTAAGCCGATTCATTCGATCCATTACTTTAGGGCTAGATACCTCCAGCAAATAATGTGGAGGTTCTCCACCATGTTGAATGTACCAAAAGATATATGGATTACTGTAAGTGTAATTACAATTCAGTGTAATGTTCTGTCCTTCCGTGGCCGTTAAGTCGGGAGGATCCTGCGTCACTGAATCTTTCCCACTCGCTCCTGCAATAAAAGACAGAATACATCAACAACGCCGGCTTGTATTGAACGCCGGGGAAATTCACTGGCCAACTTCGCAGACACTCACCAGCCAGCATAGCCAATGCAATCATGAATAAACAGAGGGAAATCATGGTGTATAATTTCTGACTGAATCGAACGTCACCTGCCTTCCAGGACGTAACTATCACTCAATAGAGATTGTGGTGTGAGATCCTTTCAGCGATACTTTTCATCATATTTAAGAGCGGGTGTGTTTTCCAGGTTAAAAGACTGACTGACGCAATATACCGCGATTTTCTGAGCACCAATCAGAATATACTTTTTTTCCATACGTCATTCTGCTCTCCTGTTTCTCCGCTCTTTCAATGTCACGCGTTCTTCTCTCTCACTTTATCTCTCTCTCTCTCTCTCTCTCTCTCTCTCTCTCTCTCAGTGTGTCTTACTGGCTTTGTTACCCTGTTCTCTGCAAAATCAGAACCTATTCAAAAACTTATCCAGGTATAATCATACCCAATTAAGCATTTTTCACATGGTCGCTTATTTGACATCGACAGTATCCCGCTGTAAGTAGTTTATTTATTTATTTATTTGTTTGTTTAGACAGTTATTTGGTGATAGTTCACACAATAGTCCCTTAGGTCAACATTTTTTAGTCTTCTGGTATTGAAACACACGATGATATTACAGGCAACAGAGAGACATTGAGAACAACATATAGTAAAAATGCTTCGGAAAGCCGCCACAATATTCGTAGGCACATCTAAATTCAAGAAGTGATCCACAGGTTCGGGCGCATTTAGCTACTGAATGCAGAATTTCAAATCGACCACGTGATCTTCATGCTTTCCGCTGCAGCTGATCCATTTCCCCAGCAAATTGCGCCCTCTAGTGATCACGTAATGCTGTTTTTTGTCCAGACCCGCTGCTTCTCTGAAGCACTGAGGGGTCCTTTGTACAGAGGTGCTGTGTACACCAGAGTCCGGGACAAGAATGCCAAAGATACTTAAATGAGCTGACTCTGCGTTTGTGCCTAACAACTGTAAACCTCGCCGGACATTCTGAGGCCGCTCCAGTTTTGTTCAGCCATACAGCTTCAGCAGTTTTTTTTTTGGCGTTTATCCGGGATGCTGAGTGTATCAGACATGTTTGCCTTAGTTCATGTGTAACTGTTTTTCAGTGTTATCATCTGGCTTTCGTCAGCCAATAATTTAGGATCATCCTGATCACAGAATTGTCCTTTCCCTTTCCTGTATTAACGGATAGATTGCAGTGACTTCCCTGACTTGCACTGAACTGCGCTCTCGCTGGTGATGTGTGCATGGTCTTCGCTGTCATGATAGCAAGTTAAACCTATAAGAAACTGAAAGACACATACTCACTCGCTTCACTTCGAAGGATTTCTCACCGCACAGTTAATGGACTGTAAAACGTATCAGAAATAGACTGAATGATGCAATGCTCAACGGTTGTTGGATAAACCCAGAACAAAGGCTATATGGGCACTAACCAGAATCCACTTACAAACCCCATTTCCTGAAAAGTTGGGATATTTTCGAAAATGCAATAAAAACAAAAGTCTGTGCTATGTTAATTCACGTGAACCTTTATTTAACTGACAAAATTGCAAATAAAAGATTTTCAATGGTTGTACTGACCAACTTAATTGTATTTTGTAAATATACACAGATTTAGAATTTGATGGCTGTAACACACTCAACAGAAGTTGGGACTGGATGACTGGAGCTGGATGCTGCTTAGAGATAAGAGACGTGCGAGGGAAATGGGCCAGTCAGAAGAGATGAGAGAACGAAAAGTGATGGGATACATGAAATCGCAATTTTTATTTATCATGCGGTGGGATTTCAACTCGCCAGGCGAAACATGGGATAAAGTTCCACTAATTTTATTGGCTTTATCTGGGTGATAAAGAAATGGAATACAGATTCACACTAATAGACTCTTGGCCAAACACAACACGATAGGCCGAATTGCCTCCTACTCTACCACAGTAACCGCAGCTTCCATTGCAGAGTTTCAGGTGGATTCGACGCAACCACGTACTGAGTGATGGAAGAGCAACTGCATTCCTGGGAAAGAAAAATGCAAAATTCCGTGGGGAAAATAATGTCAGGATTCGCCGTCGCGGGAAAAGTGCGTGGACTGAATGCGTACCAATTCGTGGCGGAGTACGGCGCTGGTGACTTGGAAATTTCTGACCGTAACCCTGCGGCAAATTTAGTTACCTGCTCGAGCATTTTGGTGAAAGAAGTTGAAATGCTGATCATATAGACAAAGAGCTATACTGCACAGAAAGAGAGAGTTTGGCCCAAATCGACCTTGCTGATCAAGTTGCTTTACTTTGATAATCCTATTTGTTCAAGTTTCGCCACATCCTTCACGTAGCCCCAATGTCTATTGCCTTTAAAAGTTTTCAAATGTGAATATATATCTAAATATATATAGCTATATAGGTAAATATATACATGTAAGTATGAACCTTAAAGAAGTACCCAAAGGGATTACATCCCTGACCTCACACGACATCCGAGGATGAATGTGATCAGCCGAAGCGATTTACATTGATGTGCCAGATGTTCTCGAGTACCCGGGTTTCTGTAATGTGACCTCCTCGTGCGACATTAGTAACATTCTGGCTTCTCCACGATAACCTTTTTTTTCAGACATTTGCACGTTGTCATCTTAGCAACAGTCTTCAGAATGCGTCGACCGCGGGACATTTGCTCAGACACACACACGCGCCCGCGCGCTTTCTCACAATGCTGCGAGCACAGCCCACCAACGAGATACAGTTGAAGATGTTTGATCAGATTGCAAAAATGGAACCCGCGAAACACCGTATTGGATGTTGCTAGAGGCCAATACTTAGATCCCATGTAGATGACTTGGAAGCGTAATTATGCACGTTTCTAAATTAGTCCTGCTCCTATCTGAAGCTACAATCTGCTTTATCATGAATACTACCAGCCGATTACCTGAGACAGACAACATAACTAGCCGTTAGGGCGATGGCCATGCGCTATGAGATTCAACATCATGAAGCGCGTCGAGTGGCCAGTCACGGCACACATAACTACAAATTGGGAGACTTCAACCTCCCAGGTAACTTCGGTCCGTTGTAGCTATCTACACGGAAACAAGTATGCTGAATAAAATTTTACGGATGCTACTCTTGTCTCAGGATAATGAAGGCATCTAATCGTTGCATCACCCGTCCGGTTTTTCTCGATGCCCACTGTCTCCCTGCATCACTATGAGATCCATGGCGTAGAGGCAAACGCCGAATTCAACTTGAGAGCTCCTCAGGCATTCAGAGGAGCCACTTGGCTGACTTTCTGCAAACTAGCGGAAAATCTCATCTGATATTCCGGAGAGCGCTCAAGATTTCGTAATCCATATACGAAATTTTGGAGAGTCTCGTGATGCGAGTGTACCAAGAACTGTTTGCAGCAGTGTAATTATGATTACATGACAGTCTTAAGGCCGACGATCTTGCTCAGCTGTTATTTAAGAGAGTGCTGAGTTACTGAATCGTTCGCTCTTATTCCTTCAAAAATGGTCAGAATTCAAGAACATAGTAACATACAGAAATGCTGGAGGAACTCAGCGGGTCAGGCTGCATCTCCCGAAAGGAAGAAACAGCCCGCCGTCTTTTTGAGGAAGTGCCGTCTACATGGCTTTGAGATACACAGGGGTGCTCGACACGAGAGCTCTAGCGATATGGAAATGAGCCGTTTTGTTATATTGCTTCAAACTGGCTGCAAATCTATCTGGAAATTTGTTGAGCGGCTCCATCTTGTCTGGCTTATGTTTCTTCAACAGATATTATGGGGATTACGTACGAAGCTGAGTGTAGCAAAAATCATGTGCATTAGTGATTGTGTAAGTACAGTTAACTTTTCTGACCGCCTGAATTCATCTTCAGCCACTAATTAAATAGAATCCTGTATCACGGAGTCTCCGTACTCCCCCCGCCCCCCCCCCACCCCCCTCTCTCTCTCTCTCTCTCTCTCACTCCAACTCGCTGTGCACACAGCAATGGGAGCCATGTGTTGCCGGTTCCTGCCTCTCCACCTACATGTTTGCAGATAACACCACGGTGGTGCGATGTGAATCCAATAACGATTAGACGCAGTACAGGAATGAGAAAAAGATTTTAGTAACAAGGTGTCAAGAGGGCAGCCTGCACTGAATGTCAACAAACCAAAAGAGCTGCACAGCAGAGGGCGAGAGTATGCAGAATTCATTTGGAACGAACATCACTGAAAACACGTCTATATCCAACTACAAGCAGGCCACATCCGGAAATGCTCCGCAGTGCGTCGACTTCGACAGAGGCTAAAACTATCTGGCACGACTTTCCATCTTCAACAATTGATATCAAGGCACCATAGAAGCAACCTATCCAGATTCATCATGGTCCATTCTGCGCTATCCGATAGAGCATAAATTTCAGGCTCTTGGATACAGCTTAGCACATCACAGAACCAAACCATTGATAACCTTGGACTCTAAAAGGTCATCTCGCAAATTCGGTAAAGAGCCATTGTAAACAAAAACCGATCCGCTCCACGCCCAATCCATGATGCAAGTGCTTCTGGAATTAAGCATTGAGGAAGCTGCTGGGCTAATTTTTTGCTGCAGTCGGGATCTTGACGAATCGCACAGAATTGCCTTTCAGGTACCTGGTGAATGCGTTGCATGTCTACTATTTGGGTACGTGTTGAATTCAAGAACTGTTGCAAGCCTGGACGCTTTTACTGCTTTTTCTGCCCAGCGGAACCAGTGACTCTCGCAAATCTCTGGTTACGCCACTTTCAATTTCTCGGGAAAAGGTACGTTTTAGTGAGCTCTTATGATATAACCCATGGTTCATTTTTGTGCAGGCCCGTGGTCACCCTTTCTGCAACAGTACGGGCTCTGTGGTACAGAGATAAATTGCGGAGTCCGATACAAGAGCTTCAGACATACCCAAATTCAAACATTTTCTCGATATCTTTCTGCAATCATGCGGTAAGCATGACCGGTTGTTCTGCAGCTGGTTCCATTTTTCCTGAGTTATATACCTTGAAGAAGTATTTTGGGGATTCTCCGCGATGCTGAATGTATTAGAAAATGCGTGCATTACCGCAGCTACATTTGCATTTCAGTTTGATCTACTGGACGTGCTCAACGGTCATTTCTCGCGTGTCCTTCGCGACTGAATCTTTCCAACTTATTCCTTCAGTCCAGGATAAAATGGATGAACAGCACCGTATTATCTGGAACCAACAGGACACGCACTGTCCGCCTGTAGAGAAACTCAATGGGAAGACAAAAAAGGTAATCATTAAGGAGCAGAGGAACCTTATCCTTTCTGGTTGCTGCACATACCGAAAGGCACATTTATTTCAAGAAAATAATGCTACTGGACTGATATTGGGCGGTGAAATCAGATTCACTGTACATTTAATGTTCTGTAATCCTGTGATGCTTTTCTCTCTCATGGATTGGCTACGAGCACGAAGCTGGTCCTACGTGTGCACAGATCAGAACACAGTTGTTTCAATCCCTCCGTTTATTTCTCCTTGTTTTTATGATCCATTATCTCTCGCTTCTATCCACTCGCTTTGGTTCTTGCTCTTCCGACAAACTTTCTCTCTGGCGTTCACTCTTCGTCAATTCTCTCCATCGGCAACTCGTTTTTTTTTGTTTTATTAATAGTCTCTCCCTCGCTCCTCACTGAGGTCTTTCTTCTTCTATGGCTCAACATATCACTCCGTCCGTTCCCTCATTACTTCTTCCACCGCTCATCTCTCTTCTACGGGCTGCACGCCATTCCTCTTTCTCCCTTTCTATTACTCTTCCATTCCCACTTGCTTCCCTGCCCTCTGTCTCATCCCGTTCTGTCGCTCTACACCTCTCTCTGCCATCATTGCTTTCGGTCTATCTCTGTTGCCTTCATTCATTCGTTCACTTTCTCTCATTTCTCAGGATTTCCCTCTCTATATCTCTTGACCGACTTCTTGCTCCTTTGCAGACAATATTATTTCCTTCCGTTCCTCTGAACCAAAACGCTATCTACCTTCAGTCACATTTCGCTCTCGGTGTGAGTGGGGAGGATATAGAACTCGGGAATGCAGGCGAATCTCTTATCCTCTTGTATCTAGAGATGAACATTGTATACACTTGTTCGATGATTTTTCACGGTGTTAGACGTACCACATATAGGCTCTGATATTTTGCCGAGTACCTGCAGCTCAGCGATACTTCTGCTCTTCCTCGGTCATTAATTCCCTCGAACCCGGGGTCGCCGAATCTAGCCCACTCGTACCTCTAACAAATGCCGATGTGTGTCAGCGATACCGGACAACACAGACCTCGAATGACAGACGTTCACCAATTAGACATGGACTCGCCAGGCTGAGCAGCCATCGGGATCAGCAAATTGCACAGAAGGCACATGGTGTCCTGTTCAAATTCAAAGGAACATCATGAAAATGTTACCGCGATTGAGGCGAATGGGTCCATCTCAGAACCTTCAGTCGGTCATCTGTTCAAGTAGAGGAGATGATGGACCAATCAGAAAAACCATGTGCTATTACAGTTTTTCTCCGTCCTTTCCACACGTCCTTCATCTGTTCTCAGTTTCAAACGCCCCTCTTTCTATTTTCCGTTATCGCGTTCTCTCTGCGCTCTCTCTCTCTCTCGATCTCTCTCCCTGAGTTCTTTCTTACTCCCTCCTTCCCCTTCATTTTATCTTTCCCTTTCTCTTCCCTACCCTGATTTGCTTTTTCCTTTTTTTATTTTTTTTCTCTCCATCTCTGACCATAACATCTTCCGTATATCTTTTCCCTCCGCTCTTTTCCATAGATACTGCATTGTCTATCCTGTACCTCCAGCGTTATGTGCGCTGTAAAGAATGCAAATGAATCTCCATTGATCAAACGCCTGGTCGATTCCCTGCGGCTGGCGACAATAATACCGTAACTAGTCCTGGTGATATGGATGACTGTTCACTGTCAAGCATCTCGGTGACACCTCTCGCGTACTCTCTCAGAGAAAACGATTGGGATAGTTAGGGCAAAGAAAAATTGATAGGATTCAGAGAAAGCAAAAGTAAGGTCACAGTATGTAATAGATACTCCTAGTACAAACTTACAAAACAAGAATTAGATCCCCCTTGAATTCTTATTTGAGGACCCGATAGCAGAAAAAGGAAGAGTACAGCCTGCAACAGCGGCTAGTCGGTGATACATCTCGCAAAATAAAAAAAAAATGCTTCAGTTAATGTGATTAGAGAGAATGGACGAGGTGAGTGCAATCACATAATGGAGAGAAATTGAGTCGTTAAGAACAGTTGCGGATAGGGAAACGGATAAGACACCGATCTGTCATGATCTTGAATGTACCACTGACAAGATCTTCCAGTTTCCGATTAGGTACCGCTCAATGATGCTGTCTGCCCTTCTTCAATCATTAATTCTTTGGGAATGCGGATCACGGAATCAGCCCCACTTCCTATCTGTAACAAACCCGTGAGTGTATGATCGGCGCCTACTCACACTGACCAGGTAGAGCACTGGATATTCCAACAGCCGGAGCTCTACTTGTCTTGTCAGAACAGCAATGAAGACCAGCATGTACCACATTAGGAATTTGGTGTCCGCATTACTTTCAAGAGCGGTACATTTTGATAATATTGCCCTGATGGAACAGAACCGACAAAGATTATGTGGGCAATAGACGTCATTTTCTCTACATCTGACTGGTCGCTTGCTCCAGATGAGTGAATTTTAAAACCAATCCGAAAATATATATGCTACTACAATGCTCATCGGACCTTCTCAAACGTCCTCCTCCTGCTTTCAGTTTCCTCTCCTCGCTTCTTTCTTTGCTGTCACCACATCTCTCGTATCTCTCTCTCCCTATGTTTCTAACTTTCCTCATTCCCTTCTTTCCTCTGATTCTAACTCACACTGTCTCTCCCTCTATCTATCGCTCTGCCTCTTTCCATCTTATATTTCTCCCGAGTCTCTGATACGACCTCTCTCTAATTTCCTTCTACTTTAAACTTACGTCACTACCTGCCCCTCTACACCTGACGATACCTGTCTCGGAATCCGATCGCTCTTGCTTTCTCATCCAACTCTGGCAGTGTTTAGTGTTTGCGAGTTTTTAGAAACATAGAAACAGAGAACCAGAAAACCTATAGCACCTTACAGGCCCTTCGGCCCACTAAGCTGTGCCGAACATGTACTTACTTTAGAAATAACATTGGGTACCCAGGTTTTCTTTAGCTTTTCGTGCGGCGGTGGGTGATTGATGTTTTTTTTTCAATTACACTATGTTTAATTGTATACTAAGGCCATTTGCAGAAGAGATAAATTTCAGAATTGCATTCTATATACTTACTTTGATGGTAAAATGAGGCTTTGAAATTTTGAAAAATCGAAGATATATAATAGTTAATGTAGCACAGTGTTTTTCTCTGCCTTTATTTATCAAGTATTTCATTGTAAGGCAGCCGAGGAAACATATTTTACGACACATGTGTTGATATAAACTCCGGTTCTGCACATTTCAAGTGCCTCTGTGTAAGCAGACGGTACAACGACGTTGACGCCACGGCCAACATACCTCAGCAGAACTCTGTATGGCATACTACTAAAGAAGTTTGGTATGTCGCCATCGGTACGTAGAAATACTTAACGATGCTTCTCGTCTTGGTATTGCAACCGCTCTGCCCATGGCTACAAGACTCTGCAGAGTTAGAGACACATCTGACAAACCAGCCTACCTTCCGTGAATTTTGTCGCGTCGGTGAAGCCGCCATCTTAAATAAAAACAAAAATAAAATAACTTCATCAACCCCGGATATTCCACCATCTCCCCATCTTTACCATCCGTTCTTCCATGGGGCAGAAACAAAAAAACAGTGGAAACTCGGACAACAAGTCGCAAGTGCAGCTACAGCACTCTCGAAATAAAATTGGATGGTTGCAAGCAAGATCAGGTGCACTCTTCATTTCGCAGCATACATGGCCGTGGCTCTTGTACCTTGCAGTCTAACTGTGCTACACGTTCTCGGTATTTAATACTTTATTCTGTGTCCTGCTGTTGTCTTACCTTGAACTACTTCAATGCAGTTTATAACAACCTAACTGAAAGCGCAGTGGATGTGGCAGTCTCAATCAGGGTTTTTTTAAATATATTTTTAAAGAAACTTGATTTTCTTTGTCCTTTTGTCTCTGAACTGTATTTCTCCGAGTCACCTCGTTCCTTTTCATTGTCTCTGTACTGCTTACCGTTTATCGGTTGTCTTTCGATGAGCTCTGGGTGTGCCCTTTGCTTTGCACGTGTCTCATTTGGCACTAAGGGGATTGCTAACCTCTGTTTGTATTTATCACTTTTCAAAAAACGGGAACTTTCAATTAGTAAGACATTTTCAACGTCTGTAATGATAGTTGTTTGTGTGGGGGATGATTTCTTTGCCTGGCACTTGTGTTACAGAATACTACGAATTTCCTAAGTGCTCCAGGGTGTATTTCGCCAGGGGCGGTTGGCGGGGTATTTGATGCCAGCCCCTCTTTGCTAGGTACCTGTTGTTCCTTGCCGGGTGGCACTCCGGCCGAGATTTTCTGTGTATCAGGATTGATTTTAGTTCGTCAAGATTATATACAGTTGCCTGAGCTCTTATTCGTTTTTTTCTTGTTAATTTTTGTAGTAACTCTTTACTTTTATTTTAATTGCTGAGGTCACGGTGATTCCTGTTTTTGATCCCTGGTGACCCACACAGCGGCAAATTTTTCACAATACTTTTGTATAGATGACAATATTTACCACAAATCTAAATCTCCTCAGACTCTCTATCTCGATCACTCAAAATGATTGTTAATCATATCAAATCGTCTAATCTGTATTTTTTTTTCGTTTTAGTATTTAATTGTCTATCAGACACATTGCACCTGAAAACTTCACGTATGTTGATTGTAGCAAAACATCGGATGTTTGTTAGAAATGTAAAAATCCAATATGTCCACAGTTCCCTTACTCAAGATGTAATGAGTCGAAGATATCTAGCAGAGCGGTAAATGGCAATTTCCACCAAAGTTGTCAACAACAGGCAGGAAAAAAAAAGAGCGCCGTATCCCATTAGATGTACCTCGCTGAAGTCCCTATTTGCACAGGGACACTTTTATGAGTGAAAACTGGAAGTCTGAAGTTCAAAGGTTAAAATACATATATGACACTTTATATTGCCCTGAAATTCTTCTTCCAGGCATTCACAGTAAATGAAAAGAAACACGATAGAATCGAAGAAAATCTGCAACGACGAACAAACATCCCAAATTCAACCGGCCGCAAATTAGAAACCATAGAACCATAGAAACTACAGCACAGAAACAGTCCTTTTGGCCCTTCTTGTCTGTGCCGAACCATTTTCTGCCTAGCCCTACTGACCTGCACACGGACCATATCCCTCCATACACCTTCCATCCATGTATCTGTCCAATTTATTCTTAATTGTTAAAAAGAACCCGTATTTACCACCTCGTCTGGCAGCTCATTCCATACTCCCACCACTCGCTGTGTGAAGAAGACCCACCCCACAATGTTCCCTTTAAACTTTTCCCCCCTCACCCTTAACCCATGTCCTCTGTTTTTTTTTCTCCCCTTGCCTCAGTGGAAAAAGCCTGCTTGCATTCACTCTACCTATACCCATCATAATTTTATATACCTCTATCAAATCTCCCCTCATTCTTCTACGCTCCAGGGAATAAAGTCCTAACCTATTCAACCTTTCTCTGTAACCTGTTTCTCAAGTCCCGTCAACAACCTTGTAAACCTTCTCAGCACTCTTTCAACCTTATTTATATCCTTCCTGTAATTTGGTGACCAAAACTGAACTCAATGCTCCAGACTCGGCCTCACCAATGCCTTATACAACCTCATCATAACATTTCAGCTCTTATACTCAATACTTCGATTAATAAGTTAATAAATTATGCAAATACAAACAAGAAAAACAATCAAAATGATAATAAGTAAAGAACCCTATGTCAAAGACATTGAGAACAAGAGTTACAGCGTCCTTGAAAGTGAATCCATAGGCTGTGGAAACCATTGATGGAGTGAGTGAAGTTATCTATTCTGGTTCAAGAGACTGTTGGGTGAGGGGCTACAGCTGTTTCTAAACCTCAGCGCGTCTAAGTCTCATGTGCCTCCTTCCTGATGACAGCATGCAGTGGAGAGCATGATCTAAATG
The DNA here is from genome assembly GCF_963921235.1 of Mobula hypostoma. Lineage (NCBI taxonomy): Eukaryota > Metazoa > Chordata > Chondrichthyes > Myliobatiformes > Myliobatidae > Mobula > Mobula hypostoma. Next base: position 25,349,098 of record NC_086106.1, read on the forward strand.
GTGGTAGTTCTTTTTGATGGAAGCTGCCTTCCTCCTTGTTCAATGGTAGGGCGAGCTTTACCTGCGATGAACTACGCTGCATTCACAACTTCTCGTAGGCTTGAGGAATAACTTCTGTCGCTTGGGCAGCACACTTAGTGTCGAGCACTTAGATGTCAATGGTGACCCTCAGTAACGTGCGTGCATCATTTCTACTTTCACTGCGACGTGTCCTGTACTGAGAGCCTATTTAAATACAAAGGACATATTTCGTAATTCATCTCCAGAATCCATATTATATTTAATTGTACGGTTTCCTGTATTTCTCCGAAGCAGTGGGTATATCTCACTGGGCATTCTGTACACTGTTTCATCTCTCCTAACTCACATATCTTCACCCTATATATAGGAGATCCCTGATGATGCTGGGTGTTCAAAAATATATATAAAAATTGGAACTCGTGTCATTGCCGTTCAGTTTTATTGTCTGTTCTTCCCAGGTCAGTAATCTCGCAGTCTCCTGTGTCAATGAATCGCTTGTCATCGTTCCATCAACAAAGCACATAGCAGCCAAACTCCTCAGGACTGTGCTTGATCCTTGGAACATTCAGGAACAACTTGGGGTACCTGGTGCAACGACTGGGACAATTTGTGATGACGACGTCAAAAACGTTGCGGGGAAATTCAGATAATAATCCTGATCAGCTGTGATTTGTGTGCTCTCTGGATTTTGACTGTCACGTACCTCGTGACGGGTTAAACGACCAGCAGAAATGGGAAACACTTTGGAGTCCATTATTTCTATTAACTAATGGTGTTTATTAGTAACTACGCAATACAGTAATATAAAATCAGATATATAAAACAGGTTAGCAATGATTATAAATATGTCAGTGTGGAAATGTATGAAAAGCAAGCTTCTTCAAGTCTAGGGGTAAATAGATATCTTACGAATATGAGTAAAGGTCAGTTCAGTTCGTGGTATTGAGTCGAGTAGTGATGGAGAGAGAGAGAGAAAGAAGGAGAGATCTGAGTCTTCAGGTGAGCTGACTCCGTCGATCTTCCCGTTATCCTCCGAAATCCTTTAGAAGTCACTGACTGTGATCACAGCAAAGGGGACTGTTCTTCCGTGGTGGGATGATCAACCCAGTCGAGGGTTGGACCCAAGAATAACTCCCCCGGTCACATCCTTTCCGCACTGCGAGAGCCACTGATCGATCCTCCAAAACCACAACTTTTCCGTGGGCACAACAAAGTTAATTCTGTGTCCAAAACCATGTGTCTGTAGGTCTAACTGCTGACTTTTTTATCTCACGGTGCTGAACGGCAACTGTCCATCTAGCAGCCCCTCCCTTCTCTCTCTATAAGAACTTGGAAGCTGACAGTGTCCTTGTAGAAAGTATAAACAAAGTGTGACCAGTCTTCACCTCTCTCTCTCTCTCGCTCTCTCTCTCTCTCTCTCTCTCTCTCTTTAACACAATGTCTGTGTTGAACAACTCTCTCGCTCTCTCTCTTTAAAGGTATAGTCCATCAAAAATATGATCCCTAGGGGTGCATAACACTACCATATGTGTAAGATCTCCGCTTTAACTCCACACCCTGCATCGGTCTCTTTCTCTCTCGTATCTCAACTTTTACTTCCCTCCCTCTCCGTCTCTCTTCGTTTTGTGCCTGCCTTTCTCGTTCGCATTGCTGGTCCCTCTTTACTTCGTCTCTTGACCTCTCCTTCGACTTCCTCTTCCCCTTTTCCTCCGAATGTCTTTCTCTCCAATTGTTGTTCGCTTTCTCTACCTGTCTCTGCTGATCTCTTACCCCTCCCTCTCTCTCTCTCTCTCTCTCTCTCTCTCTCTCTCTCTCTCTCTCTCTCTCTCTCTCTCTCTCTCCACCTCTCTTCCTCAATCTCTCTTTCTCGAATTGCTCCTTTCTCTGCCAAGATTATTTCACCTGCTGCTCTTTGGAACTAGAAATTTCCTCTAAGAGAGAGATAATATTGACTGGATCCCTTGGGTATCATCTGCTTCAAGATAACATACTAGTGAAGCAACTCTAGCTCGTGATCGGTATGGTGAGTTGGCTGAATGATTAAAGATGACAGCTACTTTCTCAATGCGCTCTCGATGCACGTACTCGAACCCCATCTTTTTCGATTGATGTAATTTCTGATTTTTCTTGTCGGTCCATTATATTTTCCATTTTCAAAGTGTAATGAATCAAGAGTTAATTCACTTATTGAAAACAAAATGGCGGCCGCCGGATGTTCAAATCGGGATACATTAATTGCCTGGGAACTTATGTGGAAGGAGAATGGTTTGATCTTTCCTCGAAACAATCTCACAAGTTGTGAAACTTCGCGGGTTCTTCGAATGTAAGTAGAGGGGTCACACATCCGAAACGTGTTAGGAAGGCCAGTTGTGAACCAAGATTGGAGGATCATCCTCCCTCATGGCCACATCTGCGCCAGGTGCACCGAGTTGCAGCTCCTCAGAGACCGTGTTAGGGATCTGGAGCTGTAGCTTGATGACCTACTGCTTATCAGGGAAAGTGAAGAGGTGATAGACAGGAGCTACAGGGAAGTGGTTATCCCAAAGCTACAGAAGTCATAACACTGGGTCACTGTCAAGAGAGGGGAGGGAAATGCCCGGATAGTGGAGAGCACCCCTGTGGCTGTCCCCCTCAGCAACAAATATCTTGTTCTGGATGCTGTTGAGGGGGATGACCTGACGGGGGACACCACGGTGACCTTATTTCTGGCACTGAGCCTGGCGCTGTTGTGCAGGAGAGAAGGAGGCAGATGAGAAATGCGATAGTCGTGGGGGACTCCATAGTCAGGGGAACAGACAGGAGATTCTGTGGGCCTGACAGAGATACCCGCATGGTGTGTTGCCTCCCAGGTGCCAGGGTACGGGATGTCTCGGATCGGGTCCTGAATATTCTAAAGGGGGAGGGTGAGCAGCCAGTTGTCTTGGTACATGTTGGTACCAATGACATAGATAGGACAAAGGAGGAGGTCCTGAAGACAGATTTCCAGGAGTTAGGGAAGAAGCTGAGAAGCAGGACCGCCAGGGTAGTAATCTCGGGATTGCTACACGTGCCACATGCTAGCGAGGGCAAGAGTAGTCGGATCAGGCAGATGAATGCGTGGCTGAGAGACTGGTGTAGGGGGCAGGGCTTCAGATTCTTGGATAATTGGGATCTCTTCTGGGGGAAGTATGACCTGTTCAAAGAGGACAGGCTACACCTGAACCCGAAGGCGACCAATATCCTGGCGGGAAAGTTTAATAGAGCTGTTAGGGTGTGTTTAACCTAATTTGGCAGGGGGATGGGAACCGGAATGATAGAGCGGAGGCAGGGGAAAACAGAAATAAATCTAAGATAGTGAGCAGTAAAGATGTCAGGAAAGACAGGCGGGTGATGGGGCAAATTTGTAACCATTCGGACGAGTTGCAGTGCAATAAAGTTGCAGGGAAATCAAAGCAAAAAGTATCAAATACTGGTCTTAAGGTGTTGCACTTAAATGCACGCAGCATAAGGAATAAGGTGGATGATCTTGTTGTACAGCTACAGATTGGCAGGTATGATATTGTGGCCATCACTGAGACCTGGCTAAAGGATGCATGTCTCTGGGAGCTGAACGTCCAAGGATACACGGTGTATCGGAAGGATAGGAAGGTAGGCAGAGGGGGAGGCGTGGCTTTATTGGTAAGAAATGATATTAAATCATTTGAAAGAGGTGATATAGGATCGGAAGGTGCAGAACTTTTATGGGTTGAGCTAAGAAACAGCAGGGGTAAAAGGACCCTTATGGCAGTTATTTATAGGCTTCCAAACAGCCGCAGGGATGTGGACTACAAATTACAACTGAAATAAAAAAGGCTTGTCAGAATGGCAGTGTTATGATAATTGTGGGGGATTTTAACATGCGAGTAGATTGGGAAAATCAGGCCAGCAGTGGATCTCAAGAGAGAGAATTTGTAGAATGTCTGCGAGATGGCTTTTTAGAACAGCTTCTTGTTGAGCCTACTAGGGGATCGGCTGTACTGGATTGGGTATTGTGTAATGAACCGGAGGTGATTGGAGAGATTGAGGTGAAGGAACCCTTAGGAGGCAGTGATCATAACATGATTGAGTTCACTGTGAAATTAGAAAAAGAGAAGCCGAAATCTGATGTGTCGGTATTTCAGTGGAGTAAAGGAAATTACAGTGGCATGAGAGAGGAACTGTCCAAAGTTGACTGAGAAGAGACACTGGCGGGAAAGACAGCAGAGCAGCAGTGGCTGGAGTTTATGCGAGAAATGAGGAATGTGCAAGACAAGTATATTCCAAAAAAGAAGAAATTTTCGAGTGGGAAAAGGATGCAACCTTGGTTGACAAGAGAAGTCAAAGCCAAAGTTAAAGCAAAAGAGAGGGCATACAGGGAAGCAAAAATTAGTGGGAAGAGAGAGGATTGGGAAGCTTTTAAAACCTTACAAAAGGAAACCAAGAAGGTCATTAAGACAGAAAAGATTAACTATGAAAGGAAGATAGCAAATAATATCGAAGAGGATACTAAAAGCTTTTTCAAGTATATAAAGAGTAAAAGAGAGGTGAGAGTAGATATAGGACCGATAGAAAATGATGCTGGAGAAATTGTAATGGGAGATGAGGAGATGGCAGAGGAACTGAACAAGTATTTTGCATCAGTCTTCACTGAGGAAGACAGCAGTATACCGCAACACTCAAGGGTGGCAGGGAAGAGAAGTGTGCGCAGTCACAATTACGACAGAGAAAGTACTCAGGAAGCTGAATAGGCTAAAGGTAGATAAATCTCCTGGACCAGATGGAATGCACCCTCGTGTTCTGAAGGACGTAGCTGTGGAGATTGCGGAGACATTAGCGATGATCTTTCAAAAGTCGATAGATTCTGGCATGGTTCCGGAGGACTGGAAGATTGCAAATGTCACTCCGCTATTTAAGAAGGGAGCAAGGAAGCAAAAAGGAAATTATAGACCTGTTAGCTTGACATCCGTGGTTGGGAAGTTGTTGGAGTCGATTTTCAAGGATGAGGTTACAGAGTACCTGGAGGCATATGACAAGACAGGCAGAACTCAGCATGGATTCCTTAAAGGAAAATCCTGCCTGACAAACCTATTACAATGTTTTGAGGAAATTACCAGTAGGCTAGTCAAGAGAGATGCAGTGGATGTTGTATATTTGGATTTTCAGAAGGCCTTTGACAAGGTGCCACACATGAGGCTACTTAACAAGGTAAGAGCCCATGTTATTACGGGAAAGTTACATACGTGGATAGAGCGTTGGCTGATTGGCAGGAAACAGAGAGTGGGAATAAAGGGATCCTATTCTGGTTGGCTGCCGGTTACCAGTGGTGTTCCGCAGCGCTCAGTGTTGGGGCCGCTTCTTTTTACATTATACATCAACGATTTAGATTATGGAATAGAAGGCTTTGTGACTAAGTTTGCTGACGATACGAAGATAGGTGGAGGGGCCGGTAGTGCTGAGGAAACGGAGAGTCTGCAGAGAGACTTGGATAGATTGGAAGAATGGTCAGAGAAGTGGCAAATGAAGTACAATGTTGGAAAGTGTATGGTTATGCACTTTGGCAGAAAAAATAAACGGGCAGACTATTATTTAAATGGGGAAAGAATTCAAAGTTCTGAGATGCAACGGGACTTGGGAGTCCTCGTACAGGATACCCTTAAAGTTAACCTCCAGGTTGAGTCAGTCGTGAAGAAGGCGAATGCAATGTTGGCATTCATTTCTAGAGGAATAGAGTATAGGAGCAGGGATGTGATGTTGAGGCTCTATAAGGCGCTGGTGAGACCTCACTTAGAGTACTGTGGGCAGTTTTGCTCTCCTTATTTAAGAAAGGATGTGCTGACGTTGGAGAGGGTACAGAGAAGATTCACTAGAATGATTCCGGGAATGAGAGGGTTAACATATGAGGAACGTTTGTCCGCTCTTGGACTGTATTCCTTGGAGTTTAGACGAATGAGGGGAGACCTCATAGACACATTTCGAATGTTAAAAGGCATGGACAGAGTGGATGTGGCAAAGTTGTTTCCCATGATGGGGGAGTCTAGTACGAGAGGGCATGACTTAAGGATTGAAGGGCAACCTTTCAGGACAGAAATGCGAAGAATTTTTTTTAGTCAGAGGGTGCTGAATCTATGGAATTTGTTGCCACGGGCAGCAGTGGAGGCCAAGTCATTGGGTGTATTTAAGGCAGAGATTGATAGGTATTTGAGTAGCCAGGGCATCAAAGTTTCTGGTGAGAAGGCAGGGGAGTGGGACTAAATAGGAGAAAATGGATCAGCTCATGATAAAATGGCGGAGCAGACTCGATGGGCCAAATGGCCTACTTCTGCTCCTTTGTCTTATGGTCTTATGGTCTTATGGATATCCTGTGTAAGTGTCTCTCAACTTATGATATTTGTAAATACAACTGGAAGCAGCAAGTATGCAGAAACATATGTTGTGAAAGTTTTTGAACGGAATGGAATTGGACGTGACCATCTGCCACGACAGCCTCCAAAGCATCCAATTTACCGATCCGACGTCAGATCAGTCTTCCAAAGTATGAACTCGTGAAAAGCATCTGACCCCTTTAAGGTCACTGCACGTGTCCTTCGATCTCTTCCACAGATCTTTAACATCTCCACACTTCAATATAAAATGATTCCATCGAAGTTGCCGCCACGCTAAATGTTAATAAGTTCAACAAGAAGTTGCACCAGACATGCTTTGTAAAGTTTTCATTTGTATCTCGAGGTGCGCAATCAGGTGAAGAACAGCAACTCAAGTTTGGATGTTGTTGTTCCTGATTCCGCTCCTCTTAAGACTATTTTCAGCTGTAAATTCCCGCCCTCCACTCCGCCACCACAGGAAACAATCTTTGCACGGCTACCCCATCCAGGCCTTTCCACATTCGATGTTTCAATGAGATCCACCTACTCATTCCGCTGAATTCCCCCGAGTACAGGCACAGAGCAATCGCACCCTCCTCTATGATAAGCCGTTCAATCCTGGAATCATTTCCGTGAAACTCCTTTGAAATTTCTTCAATTACAGCGTATCGTCTCATGAATAGGGCTTCCAAACTGCTCACAATCCTCCATTAGTCCTCAGGAAATGAATGCTAACGTTCCTTTCGTAACACACTTCCTCTATAATCCAGCTACCACATCGTCAGTCTTATCTTCCCGGTTCCCATCTCCCTGCCAATTTTTTTGAACCATACAGAACCGCTTTAGCAAACCTACCGAAAGGATACTAGTCCCCCTCGGGATTAGGTGTAATCCGTCTATTTTCTACAAGCCGTACCATTCACAGAAACGATCCCAATGAAGCAGAAATCTGAACCAACTGCGCCCTGCGCCTTTCCTCAGTCATGCATTTATATGCGAAATGCTCCTATTTTCACACTTTCTGGCTAGTTGCAGATACACAAATCCAGAGATTACTCTCCAGAAGGTCCTGCTTTTCAGCTTTCTACCATACTCCCTCAACTCTTTCTTCAGTACCTCCTCGCAAATCCTACCTGTATCGTTGATGACGACACGTCTCAAGACTTCTGCTGCTAATCTTTCCCCTTGAGAATGGCGTGGAAGCAATCCGAAACAACTCTGCCTGGAACTTAGAAGATAACATATTATCCATGAGTCTCATCCCGTCCATAGAATCCCGAATCTGTTCTTCTAACTATGGAATATCCTATCACTACTGCCGTCCAGTTTACCTCTCATCTCTTCTGAATCTCAGTGCAGGAGGCTTGGCCGCTGTTTCGCCCACGGTAGCTTGTCCCCATTAACAGTATCAAACACTAGCATATCCATTATGGAGTGGAAAGGCCACAGGGGTACAGTCCACTACCTTCTCCTGAAAGTCACCCAGTTCTCTACCTCCTGCATCTTGGGGGTAACTACCTTCCTGGTCCTCCTATATATCGCCTGCTCAGTCTCCTGTATGAACAGAAGTTCCTGGACCTGAAGCGCCCGTGCTTTCACAAGTCCTCTGAGGAGTTGAACTTCGGTACACCTGGTGCATATATGATTATACGAGAAGCTGGAGATCTCTCTGAATCTCACGTCTCACACAAAGAATACAATACCTCCCCTGGAACCATTCTCGCTGCTCTACCTACCGGCAGCCGAAGAATGAAGAATGAAGGATAAGAAGAAGAGGAAGAAGAAGAAGAGGAAAAAGAAGAAGCAACGTTTCAGGCACTTATCTTACCCAAGCCTGATGAAACCAATTCAAATTCTTCCCGCTCCAACAATTGCTGCTACACTAGCAGTTGCCCTATTTGTATTCACCCTTCGGGGTGAATGCCGTTTACTGATAGACCGCAGTTCAAAGTTCCGACGATAGGCTGTTAATAACCATTGTTTTGCACCCGTGGGTTCGAATACTCAGTTCAATTTGGGTAATTTCTCTTTCTACTTATCAGAATCGGTAAAGTATTTTCCCCACAAGTTAATAACCAAGGGTCAAATTCAATCTAAAATTGCGGTCACCTGAAGGAGGAAGTATGGAACTACAGTTCCGAACTACTCAAATGATCTGAAAATAGATATGGAAAGAAAGAGTCTTCAGGCCTCTCATCTACACGTTGTTTTGAAGTTGTTAAAGCGCACGAACTCTTCGTCTGCAGAGTGGGTTTTGAATACTGTATACTGGTGCTGACGTTTAGTGGCGAACAAGGATGAGAAAATCTAGTAATGAGGGTCTCCTCAAATCAATATAATGAGAAAACCATTTTGTTACTGAAAAGAAGTGCAACAGCGCATTCTTTTTTTCCGATTTCCTGAACGAGATACAAAGACGTTTTGAACAGAAAAAACATGAGAGTGTCAACACCCACCCTGACAACCTCAACGCCACTGAAATACAGACACGGCTGTGAGTGCAATATTCGTCTCCAGAAGAGTGAAATAACGAAAATCATTTCGACGGAATGGTGTCGGAGGCCATGACCTTAGATATTGCACAGTTCAGCTGGCGGCTTCTTTTCAAACGTTTTGAGCCTCTCATTGTTTTAATCTGATTCTCTCATCTGCCTTTAGAATGCAACCATCCGATCCGCACCTATGAAAAACATTGTAACACATGACCCCGAGAATTCATTCCGATCTGTACTGATGCACAATACAATGCTTTCCATATGGAAGCATTTTCTTGCCCCAGTCTACAAGAAGCTCCAGAGTAATGGACACAATTCAATGATTTCAAACTCAAGGATTTCAAACAATGATAATGTCTATATTTTCGCCACCTGGGTAAAGCTTTCTGCAAAGGCAAACGCTGAAGATCCAGGGTAAAGGGCAGCACCTACCATGCCGACATATGCGCAATGATTTTTGAACATACATTGTTGTGACTTTGCACTTTTTCATCTACCTGCAGTGCACTTTGACTGCAGCTGCTACATTCTATTCTGCCTCTTTCCGTTTCGCTCTTTTTCCCTCTCCCTCTCACTGCTCCCGTCTACACAGCGTGAGAAAATGACAACAGTCATAGCAGCCGTAAATTACGTCACGTAACACGTAGTCCCTTTTTGAACATATCAACTTAAGTTATACGTATATGTCGTAACATCATTTAATGTAATGCATTCCCACTAGTCATGCACACAAAATACCCATTTACCCCCACTCTTTCCTTTCCTTTCCTGGTCCATAGACTCTAGCTCTATCTTTATTTTGATCACTTGCGTTTTGATGTGATGTCGGATCCATTCTTGTCTTGACATGTACAGCTTCTGCATTTGCAAGTTCCTCCCTCATCTTCACTGTAAAAGCCTCTAAAATCTCTGGCAAAGTTTCAAAAACGATGCCCATCAAAAATATCAGGGAGGTACGGATTTGTAGATAAGCGGGGAAAATGGACTTTCACGCAGATCTTTTGCGAATACGTTTCGCATTCTTAAGTTGATCACGTGACCGTGGAGGATTTGTGTGTGAGTCCCTGGCAGTTTTCCGGCTAAGGACCCCCACTGGCGCGTGCTCATTGTATAACGGAGGTCCAATTTTGTGCGGATTGTCATCGCCTTCCAATACTGTGGGCTTTATGGCACAAAGATACACGGCAGAGTCCGACAAGAACTCCCGAAATCTTCAAATTACCTCTCATATTGATAGAATCGACGAAAATATGCAACGACAAACAAACATCCAAAGAGCAAACGGCCGCAAATTATGCAAATACAAAACAAAAAAAAAAGATAATAAGTAAAAAAACTATGTCAAAAACTCTGAGAACAAGAGTTGCAGCGTCCTTGAAAGTGAATCCATGGGCTGTGGAAACATTTCATTGTTGGAGTGAGTGAAGTTATCTACTCTGGTTCAAGAAACTGTTGGGTGAGGGGAACAGCTGTTTCTGAATCTGAGTGGATCTAAGTCTCATGTGCCTCCTTCCTGATGGCAGTATGGAGAGGAGAGCATGATCTGAATAGTGGTAGTCCTTTATGATATAAGCTGCCTTCTTCCTTGTTCAATGGTCGGGAGAGCTTTACCTGTGATGAACTAGGCTGTATTCACAACTTCTTGTAGGCTTCAGGAATAACTTCTCTCGCTTGAGCAGCACACTTACAGCCGAACACATAGGCGTCTATGCTGACCCTCAGCAATTTGGTCGTGCATCGTTTCTACTTTCACTGCGACTTGTCCTGTACTGAGAGCCTACTCAGTTCAATTTGGATAATTTCACTTTCTACTTACCAGGATCCGTGAAATGTATTTTCCCCACAAGTTAATAAACCAAGGGTCAAATTCAATTTAAAATTGCGGACACCTGAAGGAGGAAGTATGGAACTACAGTCCAAACGACTCAGATGATCTGAAAATAGATATGGAAAGAAACAGTTTTCAAGCCTCTCATCTACACGTTATTTTGAAGTTGTTAAAGCTCACAAGCTCTCCGTCTACAGAGTGAATTTTAAATACCGAATACTTGTTCTGATGGCCAGTGGCGAACCAGGATGAGAAAATCTAGTTATGAGGGTGCCCTCAAGTCAATATAATGACAAAAGCATTTTGTTACTGAAAGAAGTGCAACAGGGCACTCTTTTTCCGACTTCCTGAACGCGTTACAGAGATGTTTTGAGCAGCAGGAAGTTACAGTGTCAACACCCACCCTGACAACCTCATTGACACTGAAAACCGCAGGACCGGTTGTGAGTGTAATATTCGTCTCCAGGAGAGTGAACCAACACAAGTCATTTGGATAGGTTGGTGTCGTAGGCCATGAACTTAGATAATGCGCAGTTCAGCTGGCGGCTTCTTTTCAAACGCTTTGAGCCTCACATTGTTTTAACCTGATTCTCTCATCTGCCTTTAGAATACAACCATCCGATCCGCACCTATGAAACATATTGTAACGCATGACCCCGACAACTCATTCCGATTTGTACTTATGAATAATACAATGCTCTGTATATGGAGGCATTTTCTTGCCCCAGCCTGCAATAAACTTCAGAGTAGGACACAATTCAATGATTTCAAACTCAAGGATTTCAAACAATGATTATGTCTATATTTTCGCCACCTGGGTAAAGGTGTCAACAAAGGCAAACACTTCAACCACTTCTAATATTTTCTTTTCTGTTCCACTCATCGGGAAGAAGGTATAGGGTGAAGGGCAGCACCTACCATGCCGACATATTATTGCGCAATGTTTTTTTTTAATGTACATTGACCTTGTTGTGACTTTGCACTTTTACATCTACCTGCAGTGCGCTTTCTCTGCAGCAGTTACATTCTATTCTGCCTCCTTTCGGTTCCTTATGTTTCCCTCTCCCTCTCACTGCTCTTCTACACAGCGTGAGAAAATGACGACCATAATAGGAACCGCGAATTATGTCACCTAACACGTCGTCCCTTAATGAACATATCGGCTGAAATTATCAGTAGATGTCGTAACATAATTTAATGTAGCGCATTCCCACTAGTCATGCATAGCGAATACCCATTTGTCCCACTCTTTGCTTTCCTCTCCTGGTCCCTAGAGTCTAGCGGAATCTTTATTTTGATCAGTTATGTTCTGATGTGATATCGGATCCATTGCTGTTTTGACATGTACAGTTTCTGCATTTGCAAGTTCTTCCCTCATCTTCACTGTAAGAGCCTCAAACATCTCGGCCAAAGTTGTCAAAAGCGATGTCCAGCAAAAATATCAGGGAAATATGGATTTGTACATAAACGGGGAAAATAGACTTTCATGTGTGGGAAATGTTTATTCACTTTTGAGTTTGTACAACCTGGTACACATTCACTTGACGGATAGTTCCTTAAACCTGCATATCTTTTGCGAATATATTTCTCATTCTTCAGTTGATCACGTGACCGTGGAGGATTTGTGTGTGAGTCGCTGGCAGCTTTCCGGCAAAGGGCCCCCACTAGCGGGCGCTCACTGTATTACTGAGGTCCAATTTTGTGCAGAGCTGTCATCGCCTTGCAATACTGTGGGCTTCATAGCACAAAGATACACGGCGGAGTCCGACACAAGAGCTCCAGAAATCTTCGAATGAGCCATCTTGTTGTCTCTCTGCCAACCAGCGGTAAACCTTGCCGGACATTCTGGATGCCGTACCACTTCTCCGGTGCTGCGTACCATTAGCAAACATTTTGGAGATTCCACGTGATTCTGGACGTACCAGTAAATATTGGCAGGGATGCCGGTGTAATTACATTTTATTGTTACACTTTGTTCTTCCACAACCGTTAATTCAGTCGGCCATTGTCTCACGGAATCCTTCCCAATTGTTGCTGCAATTAAAGGACAAAATGCATGAACAAATCGAGCTTTCTCCGGACATAAGGGACAGATTCGGGCCGTTACCGCGGAGACTCACCTGGCATCATAATCAATATAATCAGCAGAAAATAAAGAAAATCCATGGTGTCTGGTTTCAAACTCGATCGAAAGGCATTTTTTCTTGCAGTACAGTAAGTTAATATACTTGACTGAAATTGAAGAGTGAAATCAGACTTGCTGCATATTTGAGCTCGGGTAAATCTGGGGGCGGTGCCCTGCCAATGGATTGATTGGCTGTGAGCACCGAACTGATCCACTAATCAGAGTTAAGCTTGTTTCAATCCTCTGGCTGTTTTTGCTTGCCTTTATAACCCTTTCTATCACGTATTTCTCCTTCGCAATGTTTCCCTTATTTTCACTCATTTACAATCTCATTCATTATTTACCACACTCTTTTCCGCTCCTTCGTCCTTGCTGTTCCACTGCACCTCTCTCTCTCTTGCTCGCTCTGTATATGCCTTTCATCATATTCATCCATGTCCTTCCATTTTTCGTTGCCTCCTGTGACACTCATTTCTTCCATCGATGCTTCCTTCAGTTTCACTCGCGTGGCTTCCCTCAATCTCGCTCGTTCCTTACAGTTTGTCTTTCCCTCTTCCATTCCTTTCTATTCCATTGTTCCCCTACCCCGCTTTCTCACACTATCTCCTTCCTTCCCTCTTGCTCTCTCTTCCCATTTCTCTTTCTCTCGTTCCTTCCGTCCACCTCACTCTGTCACGCTTTCTCTATCCCACACTCTGATCTTTTTATTTATTTAATTGGCGGTAGTTTGCGGAATAGGCCCTTCGCCTCTCGCGCTCCCAGACCCTAACCTAATCACAGTGGAAATTACAATGGCTTATTAACCTACTTATTTGTACATTTTTGACTGTAAGTGGAAACAGGGGAAGCCAGAGAAAGCCCGGTCATTCCGAAGGGTGGACCTATAGACCTTTACTGATGCGCAGAACGGAACACCGAAATCCGTGCCCGGAGCTCGAAATAGCGCCGTGCGACGACTATACAATGGTGGCTGGACTTCAATCCCTCTCTCACATTCTTCTTCGACTGAGTCGCCCCTTCTCTGTTTCTTGCTCCTCCCCTTTCCCTATCTCTCCTTACTGCTCAATCGAAAACCATCTCTCTCGCTCTCTCACTTCATTGTTCTTACGTCTCTTCTATTCACTTTCTCACTATCGTTCCTAACCTCACTCTTTCTCCGCCCCCCCCAATTTTCCTCACCATATCCGTCCCTCTACCTTTCCCATGGATTTCATTCTGTCCTCTGCAAGCTCGCCACCGCAATTCACACCTGACGCAATTCTCCGCTCCAGCAAACGGGGGACAGACAATAAAGAAAACCTATTCCGTGGGGAGCGGGAGTGGGACATGTGCTTTCTGTAAGCATCTCTTTTCCTCTACGCTTCAGCCTTTTCTCTACGGGGAAGACGTTTTCACCCGAGTCTCGTAGAGGGACCAGGTTTGGTTGAAAAACCTACAAATGCTATAAGTCCAAAACAACGCACAAAACTCTGGAGGAAGAGTGCGTGTCAGGCAGCATCTATGGAGTAATGTAAACAGTCGGTGATTCGGTGTGAGACACTTCTTCAGGACTGAGAAGGGAGGACAGTGATGCCTAAGGTAAAAGGTGGAGGGAGAGGCAAGAGGCTAACTGAGAGGTGACATGTGAAATCATGCTGACAAAGGCCAAGGGATGGAGAAGAAGTTTCTGATAGGAGAGCAGATTGGACAGCAGGAGACTTGGAAGGATAAGGATACCCAAGGGGAAGTAATAGGCAGGTGAGGAGTAAAAGGTCAGAATGGGGAATAGAATAATTGGGCGTTGGTGGTAATTTGTTCACTCCGCAGAAGTTATCATACCATGAAGTGTTTGTAACCTTACAGGGTTTACTTTTTCCTTCTTACTTTACCTAATATAGTAAATGGCTGCTCTGTGTTTTCACGTCAGAAGTTGGAGTCCTGTGAGATCCAGTGTCTCCCAGAAAACTACATCTGGTGTGTATCTGTCTGAAGCTCCTGGAACACCATGTTAGGGATCTGGAGTAGCAAATGAATGACCTGTTCGCTCCTACGACAGAGAGAGGAGACAAGCGATAGGGGTTACAGGGAAGTAGCCATCACGAAGCTGCAGCAGGCGAGTGGCTGAGTGATTATCGGGGGAATGGAAATGTAGTTAGCACAGAGCACACTTGCGGCCATTCCTCTCAATAATAAGTATAGCGTTTTGTATATTGTTGTGGGAAATGACCTCCCAGGGGAATGGTTCGAAGACCGGTTCACTGCCACTGTGCTGCAGAAGGGTTAGAGGAAGAGGAAAGCAGCGATAGCGACTCAATAATCAGGGGAACAGATATGAGATCCTGTTGACATAAACGGGACAGCAGAATAGTATGCTGCCTCGCAGGCGCCAGGGTCAGTGACTTTTCCGATCACGGACACGACATTTTTGAGAGTGAGGGACCGCATTCCGATGTCTTGGTACGTTTTGGTACCAATGACACACGAAGTAAAAGCAAAGAGATGCAGAAAAGAAATTTTAGAGAGCCATATAGAAGGCACTAACAGTGTGTCAAGCTTTGAAGTGTGCCACGGAAGAGAAGTGAGTGCAGTTACTCTTACAAGGCTCAAAAAGCCGGAAGACCTCAGAGTCTATAAGTCACCCGGAACAGATGGACTGCAACCTCGGGTTCTGAAAGAGGTAGATATAGAGTTTGTGGAAGCATTATTAATTATCTTTTTAAAATGATTAGACTGTGGCATGGTGCCTGACGACTGATACGTAGATTGGTGCAGGGTCAGGCTGTATTGGTGAAGAAGGTCAGCTGCAGAAGGCTTTAGACAGATGATGAGAATGGGCAAGGGATTAGCAGATGAAATACAATGATGGAAAATGCATGGACTTCCTCTTTGGTAGAATAAATAATTGTAATATTTTCTAAACGTGGAGAAAAGACAAACCTCTGATATGTAATGATGGAAGGAGACTTGGGGGTCCTTGTGCAGAATACCCTCAAGGTTAAGTGCAGGTAGAGTCGGGGGTTAAGAAGATAAATGCAATTTTAGAATTCATTTCAGGAGGTCATGAATACAAGAGTGGGGATGTGATTCTGAGGCTTAAATGCAACCGGTAAGTCTCACTTTGAGTATTGTGAACAGTTTTGGGCTCGTCATTTCGGAAAAGATGCGCTGGCATTGAAAATGGTTCAGAGCAGATTCCCAAAGATGATTCCCGGAAGTTACGGATTATCATACCACGAATATTTGATATTTATGAGTGTGTATCTATTGGAATTCAGAAGAACGAGGATGAACTCATTGATACTTTTCGAATGTTACAAGGCTTAGATAGAGCAGATGCGGAAAGGATGTTTCCCATGGTGGTGTACGACAAGAGGGTGCAGCCTCAATATAGAGGAGCGTGAATTTGAAACAGAGGTGCGGAGAAATTACTTTAGCCTGATGGTGGTAAATGTGTGGAATTTGTTATCACGGGCAGCCGTGGAGGACAGTACGTTGAGAGTACTTAACGCAAAACGTGATAGGTTCCCGGTTTAACATGGCATCGAGGGTTAAAACGGGAAAGCCGGAGAGTGGAACCGAGGAAAGATCACTGGATCAGCCATGATTGGCAGAGTCGATGTGCCAAATGGCCTATTTGTGCTGTTATCTCTTATGGTCTTATGCTGTCTTTCAAGATGTGCAGGATTTAGCAGAGACACACACATCTTCGCTCCCGGCTCTTCTCGCGCGTCTTCTTCTTGCTGTCTAAATCCTTGACACGTCATGTCTCCTTCCCTTCTTTGTCTCCCATAATCACTCCTCATCACCTGTTTCCTATCTCTTCTCCCCATTATCGATACACCCTCTTTACGTGTCTTCTTTCTCTGTTCCGCATTCTTTTCCCATTTTCTCCCCTCTCTCCTTTGCTGTCTGACTCCCCCAGCCATTATGCTAAATATCTCGATCATTTTCGTTCTCCCCGCTCCGCCCTCGTTTTGCTCTGTTATTTTTGTCTTGTTATCGCTTTTCCTGTCTTTCTCTATCAATCATTTTGCTCTTCTACTCAGTCTCCCGAATTTCTCTCTCTCTCTCTCTTCCTCTTCCCTCTCTGTCTTTCGCTCTCCCTCCTTCTCTCTCTCTCCCACTGTGTCACTTTCTCCGGCCTTCAATCTCTGTGTCACTCATTGTGTTTATTCCACACGCTTGCACAATGCTCCCTTGATAATGCATAAGCAAGATAGAAATTCCCGAGGTGGATAGTGACTGGTATTGCTCCCCTGCACACTGCTTTGAAGTTATTGGGGCCTTTAAAATTACATTGAAGATATTGATATTTTAAAATAATCACAGGATACAGTACGTGGTGACTGAAAAAAAAAATGATGCCGTTGTTAAAGAATGGACAGATAAAAAGGAATAATCCAATGATCTGGGTTACTAGGTTCATGCCTGGCTCCCTCCAGGCACAAGCAGACTCATGGGTAACTGTATAAAATAACTGCATCATGGTTCCTCACTACAATAAGATTCATCTCTATCTTTTTCTTTGTCTACCTCCTCCGTCTTTGGCACAGATTCCCAGTAGTTGCTCCTCTTTGGATAAGCTTTATCCACGCATTGGTATATAGACCCTTCTGATCCGAATCTCATATTGGGGGTGCCGGGTGTATTGTAACTCTTGTCCCCTAGGCCCCGCACACTCTGTTAGCCTCTGCGCAGGGAGGTGGTGTTGTCTTTTGGTCTCTGAGGACGGGACGTTGTTCAATGTTGAGCAGGGAGTGGTGGTTTATGAGATCCCTGAAAACCAAGTACCCATTGCAGGTAGGATTTTTTTTTCCAGATCCATCATCGCTCTGCCTTCAGAAGGGGTGTTAATGCAAAAATACACAGCGCAATCCAGCACAAAACCACCGGAGATATTTTAGTGGTACTACTGGCCATTTGGTGTCCAAACCACTGGAAATCCAGACCGATTTATTGTGCTTTTGAATATCGTTCTCTTAAGCCAAACACGTAACTTTCGCAAAATCTGGGTGCGCCACTTCCGGTTTTCTCCCAAATGCCGCCTTCTAGCGGTGGTTCACTGCATTACACCTGGTAACGATGTACTCGGCGGAGTCCGACACTGGAGCTCCAGAGGTACTAAAATAGGCCACCTTGCTGCCTCTCTTCAAAACAGCGGAAAACCACACTGGAGATCCTGGTGTCCACTCCGTCTTTCCGGAGGTATATAACTTCACTATGCATTTAGGAGCTTCCCCGCGATAAGAAATGTAACAAAAAAGGCAACCATGCCATTGTAACTTGAGTTCAGTCTTACAATCTGTCCTTCCTCAACCGATAATTCAGGAGACTGCTGGGTGACTGTATCTTTCTCACTCGCTCCTGCAAGAAAAGGACAACCAACATAATCAACAAAGAGCTGAGGGAACAAATGGTGTCTGACTTCCCACTCGAACTAAAAACAAATTACTTCTAGAAGGTTCATAACGTTGATCGATATTGCAGATGAAGATCAGTCCCGCTATATCTTTGAGCTTGTGGATTTACCCTCTCAATCGGTTTATTGCTGGGACCAATAAATCCGGTTACAAATATGAACTAGAATTTCTTCATTTCGTCTGTCTGTTGCAACTTGTCTTTATGACCTATTTTCTCTCAAACCTCAACCTCGTGGTGTCTCACCTAATTTCACCCATTGAAAATCTAATGTACTCCTTCTGAGACAATCTACCTCTTTACCTCTCTCTACCTTTTCTTTTACCTCTCTCTCTCTCTCTCTCTCGCTCGCTCTCTCTCTCTCGCTCGCTCTCTCTCTCTCCCTCTCTCTCTCTCTCATTCAGATACAACATCTCCCTGTCTCGCCCGCATTTATTTACCGACTATCTCTTCAATTACTCGTCTCTCACTCTAACTGTTCCTTTACACCCTTCCTTTACTGTTTGCAAAAGATTTAACTCCCTTCGCTTCTCATTCCACTAACCTCCTCATTGCTTTCCTTCCTTTTCTCATTTTTTCTTCTTTGTCGTTCATTCCTTCCAGCTTCTCTTCTTTGTTTTTCTTCTCTGCATCTCGTTGCTTTTCTTCAACTTCTTTTTAGTTCCCATTTTGTTTCCTCCTATTCCGTCAGTGACGAATTTGCAAGATCTCATCACTCTCCACAGTTTTTCTTTTTATTTTCTTTGTTTTTAAAGCCTTTTATTAATTATTATTGACAACGAACAACAATAAAAAAATACATTGAAGTAATCAAGTCAACATATCAATATGTACACCAAGAGTTAAACTTTCAACCAAGTTAAACAATATATCAAGAATATTAAGGAAAAAAACAAAATGTTAAAGCTATTTGTTTTTTTGGGAAAAAGAAAGAAGGAAAAAGAACACCTACTAACGAAATCAACAACAAAAAAAAAAACACCTAACAAAAAAAAACACATTTGGAGCACAAACCCGGAGCTATACGTCATACAAGCCTCCAGAAAGGAAAAAAAAAACATCAATCCGCTAACCAAATCCCTCTCTTTTGCCCAATTTGCTATTGCTTTCTCTATTCTGCTCTCTCTCCCACACACACACACACACACACACACACACACGTGCACACACACATTCTCTTTCTCTCTCTCTCTCTCTCTCTCTCTCTCTCACTCTCTCTCTCTCTCTCTCTCTCTCACTCTCACTCTCCCTCTCTATCGGTCGTTAGCTCTGTGCCACATGCAAGTACACAGTTTGTATAATGATGGTTATACGACGTTGAAATTCGGAAACAGTTTGGTCACTTGTTTTACTGTTCTGTAAGGTGTGTGGAGACACTACAGCGATTTATATCACGTAGAGCAATTGTGGGATATGTGCAGACAACTGAACGTTGGATGCTGATGTTATAGAATGAAGATGATACCTGGAATGATGAAATGGCCTGTATTTCTCCTCTTGCTAATGATTGTTACGCTGTAAATCATCCTGGTGACTTTGGTTGACTGTTCAGAAATTTGATCGCCATAGTTCACATTCTCAATAAACAGAGCAGAAAGCATTCTGACGGTAGTCAAGGGCAAAGGCGAGAACTTCGTTCTTGTGTGGATCCGTATTTAAAAGGAAACTTGACTCCCTCTCCACGAGGCACATCCGGAAGCTTCATTCAGACTGCAGTGGCTCTCCTCGGAGCAGATGTTTAAAGAGGTGCGGTGTTTATAAGGCTGAAGATGCTGTCTGCCAAAATAACCAGATGGATTGAACAGTTCCTATCTGTGTTGAAGAGAGAAGGATAAGCAGTATTGGACATATATAATTTTGAGCTGGCTACCGAGTGGACCAAGCACACTTCTCCTGGAAAACGTAGCCGGGGTATTGAGACTTCGACAGGATTGTGAGTTATTACCTTCAGAATTTGGGCTGAATAGGATGGAATCGGAATTGGAAAGGTAGGCAACCTGCGACCAGATAGGGGACGGCTATCGGGACGCTGGGGGGATGGGTGTCGAAATCGGTTAGCAAGAGGAAATCGGAGTAGGAGTGGAAAGAAAATAACTCTAAGGGAGTTGGAGCAGTTTGGACAGGAAGGATTTTCTGAGAGGATTTACGTTGATCTGAAAGAGACACAGGGAACGGGATTGCCGGAACATTTGAACATTGAGAAATAAAACTTAATAACGTAGTTTTGCAGGTGCAGTTCCTTCAGTTTGCATTTTGCCTCATCCTGTTGTTGGTGGAAGCCGACAAGGTCCGACTCTCCCTTCATATCAAACTGCTACCCTCGTCTGTGCATCTTTCGGTCTTCCTCCCCGTCGAGTTCGAAACTGTAAGGAAATAAAGAAAAGCAATAAGCAACGTCTTTTCTGAGCATAGGAGTCGGGTGTTCAATCTTTTATGCCCTAACGGTGTTATCTTCATAGGGCTCTGTCCTGGGAAGGTGTGAAGGTGCCTGAGTCTCGTGGCTGGGCCCACGTTTATGTAGAGGTTAGGCTGAGGCCACCCTCTGGTATCAGAGCTCACTGCAGTCAGGATATGATTTTTTTGTCCAGCTCCGCCTTCATCCCCAATTTCTGTTGGCGAATTTGCGCAAAGATGCAGCGCAGAAATCCATACAAGAACTCCGGGGGTAGTTTCCAACTGGAAATCCGATATGTTGACAGGGTTGTCTTCAGACCAAGCCACGTATTCGAGAATGAACATCGTAAGTAATTTTCTAAAGTTTCCATGATGTTGACTGTTCTACAGATAGGCTAAGGCAGTTCATGAGTAATTTCAGCGCAGCGACATTCTCTGTCCGTCCTAAATCAATAATTTCTTCCGATCCTTGCTCAACTTATCCGCCCCATTCGTACCTCTAACCAACTCAAAGTTTGTGAGGGGCGCCGGATCATTATGGGTTGTGATCAGAAACTGCAAGGGTTAAGGACCCCTGCTGGAAGCTATAAACAAGCCTCCCCACGGTAGCTAGAATGTGGAGGACAGATCACAAAAGGAAATAGAAACGGCTTTTCAAAAGGGTAAGGTTATGATAGTCATGGTAGATGTCAACATGCAGGTTGATAGGGAAAGTCAGGTCAGATATGCATCTCAAGAGAGTGCGTTTGTTGAATGCCTATGAAACGACGTTTTAGAGTATATTGTCCCTCCCCCTAAAAGGCGATCAGTTGTACAGGATTCGGTGTTCTGCAATGAACTGGCGATAATTAGTGACCTTAGGATAAAAGAACAATTTCAAGGCAGCGATCCCGATATGAATGAGTTCAACTTGAAATCTGCCAGTAAAAAAGCAAAGTTTGACGAAGCGGTATTTCGGCACAGTAAAGGAAATTTCAGTGGTGAGAGAGGAGTTGGTCAACGGTTTCATAGTGGAGGACTTGGATGGACGAGCTGCAAAGGAAGACAACAGAACAGTAAAGGCGTGAATTTCTGGGGAAAATGAGAAAGGAGGCAGATAGCTGTATCCAAAAATGAGGAAGTACGCAAATGGAAAGGTAGTGCAACCGTGGCTGACAAGGGGAGTCAAAGTTAATATCAAAGCAAAAGGGCGGGTATACAACAAAGCAAAAGTTAGTAACAAGGCAGAGGATTAGGATGTTTTCAAAACCCTAAAGTACAACTGAAAGGACCATTAGGCGGAAAAAGATGATATATGAGCACAAGATAGCAAACAATAACACAATGGATGGTAAAAGGTTATTTTCAGGAATGTAAAAAAAAACAGTGAGATCAGAGTGCATATAGAAAGCAAGAAAATGGAGCCGAAGAAATAATGGTGGGGGACAAGTTGATGGCAGATGAACTATTTCAGTATTTCGCATCAGGTTTCACTGTGCAAGACCCGAGCATTGTGTCAGTCTTTGAAGGGTGCAAGGGAAGACATGCGAGTGCAATAACAGTTATAAGGGTGAAGGTCCTCAAAACGCTGAAGGACAGAAGGGTACATAAGTCAACGGAAACAGATGAACTATAACCTGGTGGTAGCGGTAGAGATTGCGGAGGCATTCGGAATGATGTTTCATAATCATTGTCAATGATATAGGTGATGGATTAGATGGCTGTGTTGCCAAGTTTGGAGATGATACAAAGATTGATGGAAGGATAAGTTGTTCCTGGAGATGATTAGCAGAATGGGCAAGAGAGTGGTAGACTAAGTACAATGTACCAAAACGCATGTCATGCACATCGGTATAAGAAATAAATGTGCAGACTATTTTGTAAGCGGGGAGAAAATGCAAAAATATACGATGCAAAGAGTCCTGGAGGATCATAGTGCAGAAGACCCTGACGGTTCACTTGCAGGTAGAATCGGTGGTGAGGAAGGCAAATAAAATGGTAGCATTCATTTCCAAAAGTCCAGAATACATGGGCACAGATATAATGCAAAGGATTTATTAGACACTTCAGGCCTCACCTTGAGCATTCCGAACAGTTTTAAGTTCCTATTCTAACAATGATGTACTGGCCTTGAAAATGGTTCAGAGGAAATTCACAAGGATGACACCACCAGTCCCGCAAGCAAAGCAGCATTCCAAGTTAACTGAAAAATGTAGTCAGTAATTTCTCCCCTTTCCCCTGGATGTTTGCCTTCTTAAATAAATCACGTGACAGTGGTGCATATGAGTTTGCGCCCCTGCTGTTTTCCGGCAAAGTGCTCCCTCTAGCGAGCGCTTACTGTATCACGCAGGTCGGATTTTGTCCAGAGCCGTTATCACCTTGCAACACTGTGGGTATCATGGCACAAAGATAAACGGCGGAGTCCGACACAAGAGCACCAGAGATGTTCAAATGGGCTGCCTTGCTGTCACGCTGCCAACCAGCGGTAAACCTCACTGGACATTCTAGATGCCTTTCCATCTTGCCAGTGCTATATACCTTCAGCAAATATCTTGGAGATTCCACGCGATGCTGAACGTACCACAAAATAATTAGAGGATTGCCAGTGTAATTACAGTTCAGTGTTACACGTTGTGCTTCAGCAATTGTTAATTCAAGAGGCCATTGCGTCAGCGAATCTTTCCCATTTGTTCCTGCAATAAAAGGAACATAATGCATGAACAGATCGGGCTTTCTTCATACATACGGAACAGATATAGGCGGTTACCGCAGAGACTCACCGGGCAGCATAGTCAATATAATCAGCAGATAACACAGCGAATTCATGGTGTCTGGCTTCGATCTCGATCGAAAGAGAGCTTACTTTCAATAAGGTAATATCTTTGACAGATATTGAAGAGTAAAATCAAATCTGCAGCACATTTCAGCTGGCGTAAGTCTGGGGGCGTTGCCCTTCCTATGAACTTATTGGCTGTGAGCACCCATCTGCACCGGTCCGAGCACCAATCACAGTTCGGTTTGTTCAGGTTCTCTACATGCTTTTACAAATCCGACGCCTGGAGCTGTAAATAGCGTCGAGCTAACAACTGTGCCAGAGAGTGTTTATGCTTCACTCTGTCTCTCTCTTGCGTTCTTCTTCCAGTCGGGCTCCCATCATATTTCTCTCTCCCCACGATGTTTATCGCTCTACTCTCTGTCCTATCGATCACCATTTCTCGCTCTCTCACTTCTTCATTTCTCTTCCGTCTCCCAGAGTTATCCACTTTGTCATTCCATCATACCGAACCGCCCACTTTCTCCCCCCATTTTACACACCATATCAATCGCCCATCGTTTTCCCTGGATATCACTTCCTCTGCCCACTGTTCAAACTGTATTTAACACTCACACGAATTTATCTTCAGATTTGTCTCCTCCGGCAAACGGGCGAAACGCCACTGAGGCAGAGAATAAGAAAAGCGTCTTCACTCGGCGGAACAGGGAATGTGTTTTCTGTGCTAGTCTCTAGTCTCACTGCGCTTCAGTCGTCAGGAAAGCTGTTGTCTCTTGAGTGTTCTGAACGGACGAGAGTTGGATGAAAAAATTGCAGATGCTGAAAATCCAACGCAACTCACAAAACTCTGGAGGAAGTCAGCAGGTTTGGCAAAATTTGGGGAAAATGTAAATAGTTGACGTTTCGGGGCTAGATCTCTCTTCAGGTCTGAGAAGTAAGGAGGTAGATACATAAATTAATATGTGAGGGGGCATGAACGAGGCTGACTGAATGGCGATGGTTGAAATCAGGTAGCTGGGAAAAGCCAAGGGCTGTAGAAGAAAGAAACTGATGATCTTATTAAGGCATGGTCTTATTCAATTACGGAGCAGGTTCGACGGGTCAAATAGCAAACTCTTAGACTTATGTCTTATGGTCTTATGTTCTGCCCTTCCACGGTCATTAATTTCTTCACATTCTGAGTTACCGAATTTACCCCACTCGTATCTGGAACAAATCTCGGAGAGTGTTAGTGGCGCCGAATCGTAATGACGGAGTAGAACACGCACAAACTGATGAAGAAGCAATTATCCAGTCAATGCAGCCATTTTAATCAGCAAAAAAACACGAGTGTGATACGGTGTCATTGACATCAACAATAGTATTTTATCAAATTGTGAGCTAGGTGAAGGTAATTACGTCACGTCAGGAGCATCAGAGGATCGGCTGAGACACGTGCCCTTCATCTCGAACCGGATTGGTATATTGCCTATGATATCCCTTCGCCTCGACATGCGTGTTGGGTCTAGGTCAGCCTCTCTTAGGGCTTAGATGGCTGTTGTGTTCTCTTAATGGGAGATGTTGGATATCTGGGAGATCCAGAGTCTCCCAGAGAGTTAAATCTGCAGGATTGCATCTGGCAGAAGCTCCTTGAAGACCATGGTAGGCATCTGGAGTGACCAGCTCAATGACCTTCAGCATGTACGGCAGTGCGAGAAGGTAATAGATCGGAGTGATAAGGAAGTGGCCACCTCGAAGCTGCAGGAGGCAAGAGGCTATTTGACTATCAGGAGAAATGGAAATGTGAATAGACAGTTAGCACAGTGCACACCTGTGGTCATTCCTGTCAACAGTAAGAATATTTTTCTGCGTGCCGATGTGGGGGATGAACTCCCAGGGGAATGCTAGAGAGTCAGGGCTAATGCAACGCAGCATAGCTCCGTGCTGCAGATAGGAAAGAGGGTGAAGAAGGGAGCGGTAGCGATAGGGGACTCAGCAATCATGGGAACAGAGAGCAGATTCTGCGGACGTGAGCACAACACCCTGATGGTATTCTGCCTCCGACATGTCAGTTTCGAATCGCGTCAACGACATTTTAGAGAGAGAGGAGCAGCATCCAGATGTAATGGTACACATTCGCACCAATGACACATGAAGGAAAAGCAAAGAAATCCTGAAAAGGGTATTTGCAAAGCAAGGAAGAAGGCACTAGCAGATGCTGACGGGTACTTGGGATGTGCAGTTACTATTATAGGGCTCAAAGAGCCGAAAGAGCTAAGTCACCCGTACCAGATGAACCGCAACTGCAGGTTCCGAAAGAAGTAGTGGTAAAGATTATGGTGATATTATTAATGATCCTTCAAAAGTATTGTACTGTGACATGGTGCCAGTGGAATGCAAAATTGGAAAAGTCGCTCTACTCTTTAGGAAAAGAAGAAACTAAGGATCTGTTAGCCTGATCTCAGTGGTTGGGAATATGTTGGATTCAATTGTTAAGGATTAAGTTATGGAGTACTTCGTGACACAGGTCCAGATCGGGGAAAATCGGTATGGTTTCCTTCAGGAAAATATTATCTGACGATCATGTTGTAATTATTTGAGGAGACTACACGTAGGTCAGGTAAAGTGTGTGCAATGGATGTTGTATGTGAGGAGTTCCATAAGGCCTTAGGCGAGGTGAGAAGCATGAGGATGCTTACCAAGTTAAGAGTCTATGGTATTACAGGAATGTTACCGGTATGGTTAGAGCAGTAGCTGTTTGGCAGCAGGTAGCGTTTAGCAGTAAAGTAATCACTCTCCGGTTGGCTGCTGGTGACAAGCGGTGCTCCGCAGGGGTCAGTGCTAGGACCAATGTTGTTGTTTATTTTTTTGTTTATGTTGTACAGCAATGATTTAAATGATAGAATCCTTCGCTTTGTTGCCAGGTTTGCAGATGATACGAAAACTGATGAAGGGTCAGGGTGTATTGATAAAACAGATAATCTGCAGAAAGCCTGAGACAGATGACCAGAATGGAAAAGAGAATGGTAAATGAAATATAATGTTGGAAAATACATGGTCATGTACGTTGTTGGAAGAAATAATCGTGCTATCTATCTTCTGAACGTGCACAAAACCAAAACTAAGACGTGAGAAGATCCAACGGCGCTTGGTAGTCCTTTAGTAGAACATCCTAAAGGTTAATTTGTTCGTAGAGTTGGCGGTGAGGAAGACAAATACAATGTTAGAACTCGGTTCAGGGGGTCAAGAATGCAAGAGTAGGGATGTGATGCTGCCGCTTAAAACACTGGTGAGGCCACACTTTGGATATTGTGAACAGTTTTGAGTTCCTCATCAAAGAATACGTCTGCACGCACTGGAGAGAGTTCAGAGGCGGTTCCCAAGGATGATTATATTAATGCTTTTCATACGAGAAAAGATTGATATTTATGAGTCTGTGTTCGCTGCAATTTAGAAGGATGAGCGGGATTTCACTGAATCCTTTCGAATGTTGAAAGGACTAGATAGAGTAGATGTGTAAAGGATGTTTCATATCGTAAGGTAATTTAGGACAAGAGAGCAAAGCCTCAACAAGACGGCGTCAACTTAATACAGAGATACGGAGAGATTCCATCAGCGCGACTGTGGTGAATGTGTTGCATGTATTAGCCCGGGCAACTGTGGAGGACAGGAGGTTGGGTATACTTAAGGCAGAGTGCGATATGTTTTTGACTGGCCACGGTATCAAAGGTTCCAAAGGGAAAGTCGGGAGTGGGGCTGAGGAAGGGTCAATCGATCAGCCATGATTTAATAGCGGAGCAGATTCGATGGGCCAAATGGCGTAGTTCTTCTGCTAAGTTTTATGGTGTTACGGAATTACCCTCTCTTTCAAAATGCGTAAGTTTTAGCGGACTTTCAATTTATCAGAGTGCGGTGAGCCGCGGGCGGGCTCCCACCGTTCCATGAGCCCATTGTATGCAGGATCTGCTCTGTCCAGATCGACAATCGCACTGTATTACGGAGGACTGATCATGCAGGTATACAGAGCAGAACCCGGCACAAAACCACTGGAGATATTTGAATCCAAGCAGCGGCCATTTCATGTCAAAACATCCTGAAATCTTCACCGATGTAATTTGCTAGTTAGGTTCGCTCTCAGAAGTCAACCACGTGATTCTTACAAATATTTGGGTGCGCCACTTCGACTTTTCTCTCACGACCTGCCCTCTAGCGACGGTTCACTGCATCACACCTCGCACAGACAGTATGTACTTTCAACATAAATTCACTTTGAACAATGACCATTTCTCACAGTCCGCGAATACAACAACAAAAGTGCAATTTGCATACTCTATCACTCTAAACATCCGCAGGATCTGTCGCATTATCTGAATACTTAGTACAAATCATAATTAGCCACTACAACATCCTTAATTTCAGCAGCATGGCACTTGCTGTCTTTGTCAAACTAAAAACAACGAATTTGCCCACGTTCTGTCTTCCCTTAGTGAACCACTACCCTACTTAAATACAAATGGTATATCGCAGGTCCACTCCGTCCTTATTAACTTCTCTATGCCGAAGCTCGAACAATGTGACCAAAGACGACGTTATACTACGTTGCCAATCGTGATATGCCGTTGCAGCAAAGAGGGTGGGTAAATGCTCATTGCTGTATCCAGGAAGTACATTATAAAGATCCAGTTTGGGTTTGCGTTGTAGTCATGAACCGTTCCATTACCTTCGCCGCCTTGTGTTGGTGATTGTAGCGTTCTTAAGTAGGGCACCTGACCACGGCTGATTTCAGTGCGCGCCCTACTTTTTTTCCCGGCAAAAGACGCCCTCCAGTGAGACCTTTTTGCATTATACAGAAACAGTTTTTGTCCGGACCCGCCGCCTTCAGGCAACAGCGTGATACTTATTGCACAGAGATAAATGCCAGAGTCCGTCACAAGAGCTTTAGCGATATTCAGTTGAGCCGTCTTGCTGTCTTTCTGCCAACTAGCGGTCAATGTCACTGCGCAATCAGGATGCCGCTCTATTCTTCCTGTGCTATACACCTTCAGCAAATACTTTGGCGATCCTGCACTATGTTGAATGTACCAAAAGATATCTTCATCAGCATAAGTTATAATTACAAATCATTGTTATGGTCTTCCCTTCCTTAACCGTTACGTCGGGAGGGTTCTGCTTCACTGAATCTATCCCAGACGATCCTGCAAGAAAGGACCGAATGCATTAACATCGCTAGCTTGTATTGAACACCGGAAAATTCGCGAGCCTCCTTAGCAGAGACTCACCAGGCAGCACAGCCAATGAAATCAGTATCGAACAGAGGGAAATCATCGCGTATAATTTGTCTCTGAATCGAGCAGCCGATTCCTTTCAGGATGGAATTCTAACAGACATTATGGCGTGAGATGGTTTCAGCGGTACCTTTCACCTTGTGTAAGATCGGGGGCATTTCCCTGTTTAAAGGATTCTCTGACAGAACAAACCGATACTTTCTGAGCACCAATCAGAATCTGCTTTGTTTCCGTAGCGTCATTCTGCGTATTTATTTGCTCTATCCTGGTACCGCTTTCCCCTTCCTCCCCCCCCCCCCTCCCGCAGGCTCATTCTCTCTCTCTCTCTCTCTCTCTCTCTCTCTCTCTCTCTCTCTCTCTGTCTCTCTCTCTCTCTCTCTGTCTCTTCTATCTATCTCCTCTCTCTTTTGCATGGAATCCCTGTGGATGCTCCTGACTGGCAAACATTATCTTCGCATAGATGTGTTCCTCCTCGTACGAAACTGTTACAAGGATTTCTGGGTGTGTTGTAGCTCGTGTCCCCCTGCCGCTTCACCCTCTTGCAGCCTCTGAGCAGGGAGGTTGCTTTTTGGTAAAATAAATATGGAAAAAGAACACCTACTAACTAAAACAAACAAACAAAAAAAAACTAACAGAAAAAAAAAACATTTGGAGCACAAACCCTGAGCAATATGTCATACAAGCTTCCAGAAAGGAAAAACATCAATCTGCCAACAAAATCCATTTACCCTAGAATCATAAGGGGACCATCTTAATTTTCTCAAATCAAATGATAGTTGCGGGCAAAAGAGCCCCACCTTTTCTCAACGTTATGTAGCCCGCCTGGCCACCCTCAGGATCGCTCTCCCGCCTTCTGACCCAACACCCCGCGCATACAGTATCTTCAGATACACAAAAACATAACAATTATCCCAATTGGTTAATAATATATTTCTTATCACCCTCTAAACCACAACAAGCTGCTAGCGCAAAATTTCTCAGCGTTTAACACAACAAAGCCGCATTCCCCAGATTAACACAAGAAAGACGCCATTTTAATTTGCCTCCGCAGTAACATAAAAATCGAAACCCCCTTACAGTTAAATCGAGGATCAAAAGTTCGATTCTGATTTTCTCCCCACTAAGACATAACATCACCTGGGAAAACCATTGTATCAAAGTGGGAGCAGAAGCATCTTTCCATTTTAATAAAATAGCCCTTCTTGCCAATAGTGTGACAAATGCATTTACGTATTGGTGTGATATAGAAACACCGTGATTATATTGACGGATTATACCGAACAAAACTGTCAATTTATTAAGTTGTAATTTAATTTTTAAAGCTTTAGAAATTAAAAAAAAAATAGTTTTCGAGAACTGTTTGAATGCAGAACAGAACAAAAACATATGTGTCAATATAGCTGTCTCAATTTTACATCTACCACACTGACTATTAACATTAGGAAATATTTTAGACAGTCGCACCTTTGTCCAATAACGATGTACAATTTTAAATTGAATTAAAGAGTGACTGGCAAAAATCGAAGAAGAGTTAACCAACTTCAAAATTCGCAACCAATCCTCTGTTATCAATGTCTTGTTAGCTATTTCTTTCGCTTTCTCTTGCTCTTTATTTACACATCCTCCCTTTCCATTTCTCATGTTCTCTCCATACCCTACGTTCAATTTCACTTGCTTGCAATCTCTTTCCGCCCTGCCTCACCTTTCCTCTCTCTCTCATTCAACTGATTTCTCACTCGACCACTACACTTTTCACTCATTCACTTCTTTATTGCTCTCTGCACCGCCATCGATCATTTACATTCCTTGAATTTCTATCCCTTTTTTTCTCTAGGTCTCTCTCTCCCTCACTCCGCCATTTCCCCTCAACTTCTACCACGTTATCCCCCTTTCTTAAAACCCAATCGAAACATAATATACATTATCCGTCTTCCTCTCCTCGGCGGTCAATAAGAAAGGATACGCCCCTGAAGACGGAAAGATATAGGAAAGTCTTTGCTTGGTGGTTGTGAACGGCGGTTGGTGAAGGTGTTGAATCAATTCTCGCTTTGACACTGAAGCCTTAAGTAGGCCTGTCCAGAGAGGGTACGTGTTTGCCAGTGTCCTCTGGATGGGCCTTTTTGAATGTTGCCGGTGAGGCCTAGGGCGTCCCCTAGAGCGAGACACCAGGGTGATTTTTTTGTTTGGTCCAATCCCGCCGTCACCTTGTAACACGATGGGCAGAAAGGCACAAGGATAAATGGTGGAATCTGCCAGAGTATCAGAAATATTTAAATGATACTGTTGGCCTTTTTTTGTTCATCGAACCCGAAACCCTTAACGGAACGCCTTGAGACTGAACTGCATTTCCATTCCAGAATAGAATAAACAATATTTTCAGAGATTTTCCAGAATTTTATCAGTTTCCGTGTAGCTGCATCTCAGCGACGTTGTCTCTCATTCATCGACCATTAATTCCCGCCGAACCTGAGTCACCGAGTTTCCCCACTTGTATCTGTTAAACCTGGCAGAGTGGGTCAGCGGAGCCGAATCGCACTGACCACGTAGGAGAAGCGCTAATCCATTAGGCCGGGACACACCAGGGAGAGCAGCCGTTAGGATCATCGACCAACACTGGGGAAACCTGTTGTCTGCATTAAATCAATAATAGGATTTTATGAAATTGTTACTCGAGAGAAGGTGATAGATTCAGTTCAGGGGCAGGGGAGACTCAGGTGGCCTAGAAACCGTGTCTCTCGCACCTCATTTGTCACTTACTCAAGGTGCAGGTTTATGGAATCAATCAGTACAATTATGTGTTCACAGAATCTCTCAGTTTCCCACTCATGATCCCCATCAACGATCTCCTTCTTGTAGTCTGAGTCCTTCCCACACTGGCCCTCCTTGCTTTGTTTCTCTCCCGTAATTAACTTCTCAACTGTTTGTCACTCTTTTCTCCTATCTCTTTCCCCTTCTCTTTTCCTTTCACATTTTTGTTCTCCCTCCTTTTTACCCAATTTGCCTTTGATTTCTCTATTCTGCTCCCTCTCTCTCACACGCACACACTCGTGCACACAGACATTCTCTCTCTCTCTCTCTCTCTCTCTCACTCTCCCTCGCTATCGCTAGTTTGTTCTGTGCCACATGCAAGTACACAGTTTGTATAATGATAGTTATACGACGTTGAAATTCTGAAAGAGTTTGTTCACTTGTTTTACTGTTCTGTGAGGTGCCTGGAGACAATGCAGCGATTTATATCACGTAGAGCAATGGTGGGATATGTGCAGACAACTGAACGTTGAATGCTGATGTTATAGAATACAGATGATACCTGGAATGATGACATGGCCTGTATTTCTCCTCTTGCTAATGATTGTTACACTATAAATCATCCTGGTTACATTGGTTGACTGTTCAGAAATTTGATCTCCATAGCTCACATTCGCAGTAAACAGAGCAGAAAGCATTCTGACGATAGTCAAGGGCAAAGGCGAGAACTTCGTTCTTGTGTGGTTCCGTATTTAAAAGGAAACTTGACTCCCTCGCCACGAGGCACATTCACGGAAGCTTTATTCGCAGTGCAGTGGCTCTCCTCGAGCAGATGCTTAAGGAGGTTCGGGGTTTATAAGGCTGAAGATGCTGTCTGCCAAAATAACCATATGCATTGAACAGTTCGCATCTGTGTTGCAGAGAGAAGGATAAGCAGTATTGGACATATATAATTTTGAGGTGCCTTACCAAGTGGACCAAGGACACTTCTCCTGGCAAAAGCAGCCGGAGTGTTGAGACTTCGACAGGATTGAGGGACATTGCCTTTAGAATTTGGGACGAATAGGATGGAATCAGAATAGGAAAGGTAGGCAACCTGCGACCAGATAGGGGACGGCTATCGGGAAGCTGGGGGGGGATGGGTGTCGAAATCGGTTATCAAGTGGAGATCGGAGTAGGAGTGGAAAGAAAATAACTCTAAGGGGGTTGGAGCAGTTTGGACAGGAAGGATTTTCTGAGGGGACTTACGTTGATCTGAAAGAGAGGCAGGGAACGGCAATGCCGGAACATTTGAACATTGAGAAATAAAACTTAATAACGTAGTTTTGCAGGTACGCTATGGGAAAATACAGTGCAGTTCCTTCAGTTTGCATTTTGCCTCATGCTGCTGTTGGTGGAAGCCGGCAAGGTCCGACTCTCCCTTCGTATCAAACCGCTATCCTCGTCTGTGCATCTTTCGGTCTTTCTCCCCTTCGAGTTCAAAACTGTAAGCAAATAAAGAAAAGCAATAAGCAACGTCCTTTCTGAGCATAGGAGTCGGGTGTTCAGTCTTTTGTGCCCTAACGGTGTTGTCTTCATAGGGCTCTGTCCTGGGAAGGTGTGAAGGTGCCTGAGTCTCGTGGCTGGACTCACGTTTATGTGGAGGTTAGGCTGAGGTCACCGTCTGGTATCAGAGCTCACTGCAGTCAGGATGTATTTTTTGTCCAGATCCGCCTTCATCCCCAATCTCTGTGGGCTAATTTGTGCAAAGCTGAAATCCACAAAAGAACTCCGGAGCTAGTTTCCAACTGGAAATGCGATATCTTCACAGGGTTGTCTTTAGACCGAGCCATGTATGCGAGGATGAACATTGTAAATGATTTTCTAAAGTTTCCATGATCTCGACTGTTCTACAGATAGGCAAAGGCAGTTCCTGAGTAATTTTAGTGCAGCGACATTTTCTGTCCGTCCTAAATCAATAATTCCTTCCGATCCTTGCTCAACTTATCCGCCCCATCCGTACCTGTAACCAACTCAAAGTTTGTGAGGGGGGCTGGATCCTTATGGGTTGTGATCAGAAACTGCAAGTGTTATGGACCCCTGCTGGAAGCTATAAATAAGCCTCCCGACAGTATCTAGAATGAGGATTGCAGATTACAAAAGGAAATAGAAACGGCATTTTAAAAGGGTAAGGTTATGATAGTCATGGGGGATCTCAACATGCAGGTTGATTGGGAAAGTCAGGTCAGATATGCATCTCAAGAGAGTGAGTTTTTTGAATGCCTATGAAACGACATTTTAGAGTAGATTGCCCATCACCCTACAAAGCGATCAGTCGTACAGGATTCGGTGTTGTGCAATGAACGGGAGATAATTAGTGACCTTAGGATAAAAGAACAATTTCAAGGCAGCGATCCCGATATGAATGAGGTCAACTTGAAATTTGCAGTGAAAAAGCAAAGTTTGACGAAGCGATATTTCGGCACAGTAAAGGAAATTTCAGTGGTGAGAGAGGAGTTGGTCAACGGTTTCATAGTGGAGGACTTGGATGGACGAGCTGCAAAGGAAGACAACAGAACAGTAAAGGCGTGAATTTCTGGGGAAAGTTAGAAAGGTGTCCGATAGCTGTATCCAAAAATGAGGAAGTACGCAAATGGAAAGGTAGTGCACCCGTGGCTGACAAGGGGAGTCAAAGCTAATATAAAAACAAAAGAGCATGTATGCAACAAAGCAAAAGTTAGTAACAAGGCAGAGGATTAGGATGTTTTCAAAACCCTAAAGTACACCTGAAAGAATCATTAGGAGGAAAAAGATGATATATGAGCACAAGATGGCAAACAATAACATAATGGATGGTAAAAGGTTATTTTCAGGAATGTTAAAAAAAAACAGTCAGATCAGAGTGCATATAGAAATCAAGAAAGTGGCGCCGAAGAAATAATGGTGGAGGACAAGTTGATGGCAGATGAACGATTTCAGTATTTCGCATCAGGATTCACTGTGCAAGACCCGAGCATTGTGTCAGTCTTTGAAGGGTGCAAGGGAAGACATGCGAGTGCAATAACAGTTATAAGGGTGAATGTCCTCAAAACGCTGAAGGACAGAAGAGTACATAACTCAACAGAACCAGATGAACTACAACCTGGTGGTAGCGGGAGACATTGCGGAGGCATTAGGAATAATTTTTCAAAATCATTGTCAATGATATAGGTGATGGAATAGATGGCTGTGTTGCCAAGTTTGGAGATGATACAAAGATTGATGGAAGGATAAGTCGTTCCTGGAGATGATTAGGAGAATGGGCAAGAGGGTGACAGACTAAGTACAACGTACCAAAATGCATGTCATGCACATCGGTATAAGAATTAATGTGCAGACTATTTTGTAAGCGGGGAGAAAATGCATATTTTCGATGCAAAGAGACCTGGAGGATCGAAGTGCAGAAGACCCTGACGGTTAACTTGCAGGTAGAGTCGGTGGTGAGGAAGGCAAATAAAATGGTAGCATTCATTTCCAGAAGTCCAGAATACATGGGCACAGATATAATGCAAATGATTTATAAGACACGTCAGGCCTCACCTTGAGCATTCTGAACAGTTTTGGGTTTCTATTCTAACAATGATGTGCTGGCCTTGAAAAGGCCTTGTAAATTCACAAGGACGACCCCGTCTGTCCCGCAAGCAAAGCAGCTGTCCAACTAACTGAAAAATGTAGTCAGTAATTTCTCCCCTTTCCCCTGGAGTTCCGCCTTCTTAAGTCAATCACGTGACAGTGGTGGATATGAGTTTGCGCCCCTGCTGTTTTCCGGCAAAGGGCTCCCTCTAGCGAGCGCTCACTGTATCACGGAGGTCGGATTTTGTCTGGAGCCGTCATCACCTTGCAACACTGTGGGCATCATAGCGCAAAGATAAACGGCGGAGTCCGACACAAGAGCACCAGAGATTTTCAAATGGGCTGCTTTGCTGCCACGCTGCCAACCAGCGGTAAACCTCTCTGGACATTCAAGATGCCTTTCCATCTTGCCAGTGCTATGTACCTTCAGCAAGTATCTTGGAGATTCCACGTGATGCTGAACGTACCAAAAAATATTCAGAGGATCGCCAGTGTAATTACAGTTCAGTGTTACAATTTGTTCTTCAGCAATTGTTAATTCAAGAGGCCACTGCGTCACCGAATCTTTCCCATTTGTTCCTGCAATAAAAGGACAGAATGCATGAACAGATCGGGCTTTCTTCATAAATACGGAGCAGATATAGGCTGTTAACGCAGAGACTCACCGGGCAGGATAGTCAATATAATCAGCAGATAATACAGCGAAATCATGGTGACTGGCTTCGAACTCGATCGAAAGACAGCTTACTTTCAATAAGGTAATATCTTTGACCGATATTGAAGAGTAAAATCAAATCTGCAGCACATTTCAGCTGGCGTAAATCTGGGGGCGTTGCCCTGCCAATGAATTTATTCGCTGTGAGCACCCATCTGCGGCGGTCCGAGCACCAGTCACAGATCGGTTTGTTCAGGTTCTGTACATGCTTTTATAAATCCGACACCCGGAGCTGTAAATAGCGGCGAACTAACCACTGTGCCAGAGAGTGGTTATGCTTCACTCTGTCTCTCTCTTGCATTCTTCTTCCAGTCAGGCTTCCATCTTATTTCCCTCTCCCCCCGATGTTTTTCGCTCTAATCTCGGTTCTGTCGATCACCATCTCTCGCTCTCTCACTTCTTCATTTCACTTACGTCTCCCCGAGTTACCACTTTGTCATTCCATCATACCAAACCGCCCACTTTCTCCCCCCATTTTACTCACCATATCAATCGCCCACCGTTTTCCCTGGATATCACTTCCTCGGTCCAACTGCAAACCGTATTTCACACTCACACGAATTTATCTTCACATTTCTCCCCTCCGGCAAACGGACGAAACGCCACTGAGGTAGAGAATAAGAAAAAAACGTCTTCACTCGGGAGAACAGGGAATGTGATTTGTGTGATACTCTCTTGTCTCTCTGCGCTTCAGTTTTTTCTGTCCAGGAAAGTTGTTGTCGCTTGAGTGTTCTGGACGGACGAGAGTTGGATGAAAAAATTGCAGATGCTGAAAATCCAACGCAACTCACAAAACTCTGGAGGAACTCAGCAGGTTTGGCAAAATCTGGTGAAAATTTAAATAGTTGACGTTTCGGGCCGAGACCCCTCTTCAGGACTGGGAAGTAAGGAGGGAGATACATAAATTAATATGTGGGCGGCGGGGTGTGCATGAAAAAGACTGAATGAAAGGCGATAGTTGAAACCAGGTAGCTGGGAAAAGCCAAGGGCTGCAGAAGAAATAAACTGATTATCTTATTAAGGCACAATCTTATTCAATTGCGGAGCAGGTTCGACGGGTCAAATGTCAAACTCCTAGACTTATGTCTTATGGTCTTATATTCTGCCATTCCACGGTCAATAATTTCCTCACATCCTGAGTTACCGAATTTACCCCACTCGTATCTGTAACAAATCTTGGAGAACGTGCGTGGCACCGAATCGTAATGACGGATTAGAACACGCGCAAACTGATGAAGAAGAAATTATCCAGAGAGAGCAGCCATTTTAATCAACAAAAAAACACGAGGGTGATACGGTGTCACTCACATCAACAATAGTATTTTATCAAATTGTGATTCAAGTGAAGGGAATTACGTCACGTCAGGAGCATCAGAGCCTCAGCTGAGACACGTGCCCTTCCTCCCGAACCGGATTAGTATATTGCCTATGATGTGCCTTCGACTCGACAGGCGCGTTGGGTCTGGGTCAGCCTTTCCTAGGGCTTCATTTTACCCCTGTGACTTTACATAGAATAGTAGATGGCTGTTCTGTTCTCTTCATGTCAGATGTTGGAGACCTGGGAGATCCAGAGTCTCCCAGCGAGCTACATCTGCAAGGAATGCATTTGGCTGAAGCTCCTTAAAGACCATGGTAGGGATCTGGAGTGACCAGCTCAATGAACTTCAGCTTGTACGGCAGTGGGAGAAGGTAATAGATCGGAGTCATAAAGAAGTAGCCACCTCGAAGCTGCAGGAGGCAAGTGGCTATTGGACTATTAGGAATATTGGAATTTTGAATAGACAGTTAGCACAGTGCACACCTGTGGTCATTCCTGTCAAGAGTAAGAATATTTTTCTGCGTGCCGATGTGGGGGATGAACTCCCAGGGGAATGCTAGAGAGTCAGGGCTACTGCAACGCAGCATAGCTCCGTGCTGCAGATAGGAAAGAGGGTGAAGAAGGGAGCGGTAGCGATAGGGCACTCAGCAATTATGGGAACAGAGAGCAGATTCTCCGGACGTTAGCACAGCATCCTGATGGTATTCTGCCTCCGACATGTCAGTTTCGAATCGCGTCAACGACATTTTAGAGAGGGAGGAGCAGCATCCAGATGTCATGGTACACATTCGCACCAATGACACACGAAGAAAAAGCAAAGATATCCTGAAAAGGGTATTTGCAAAGCAAGGAAGAAGGCACTAGCAGATGCTGACGGGTAGGAGGAATGTGCAGTTACTATTATAGGGCTCTAAAAGCCGAAAGAGCTAAGTCACCCGTACCAGATGAACCGCAACTGCAGGTTCCGAAAGAAGTACTGGTAAAGATTATGGCGATATTATTAATGATCTTTCAAAAGTATTGTACTGTGACATGGTGCCAGTGGAATGCAAAATTGGAAAAGTCGCTCTGCTCTTTAAGAAAAGAAGAAACTAAAGATCTATTAGTCTGATCTCAGTGGTTGGGAATATGTTGGATTCAATTGTAAAGGATGAAGTTATGGAGTATTTCGTGACACAGGTCCAGAACGGGAAAAGTCAGTACGGTTTGCTTCAGGAAAATATTACCTGACGATTATGTTGCAATTATTTGAGGAGACTACACGTAGGCCAGATAAAGTGGGTGCAATGGATGTTGTATGTGAGGAGTTTCATAAGGCCTTTGGCGCTTAAAACACTGACGCTTAAAAGACTAGTGAAGCCCCACTTTTTGTATTGTGAACAGTTTTGGGTTACTCATTGAAGAATACGTCTAGACGCACTGGAGAGAGTTCAGAGGCGGTTCCCAAGGATCATTATATTAATGCTTTTCATACGAGAAAAGTTCAATATTTATGAATCTGTGTTCGCAGCAGTTTAGAAGGATGAGCGGGATTTCACTGAATCCTTTCGTATGTTTAAAGACCTAGACAGAGTGGATGTGTAAAGGATGTTTCATATCGTGGGATAATTTAGGACAAGAGGGCAAAGCCTCAGGCAAGACGGCGTCAACTGAATAAAACGATACGGAGAGATTCCATCAGCGCGAGTGTGGTGAATGCGTTGCATTTATTAGCCCGGGCAACTGTGGAGGACAGGTGGTTGGGTATACTTAAGGCAGAGCGTGATCTGTTTTTGACTGGCCACGGTATCAAAGGTTCCAAAGGGAAGGCCGGGAGTGGGGCTGTGAAAGGGTTAATCGATCAGCCATGATTTAATAGCGGAGCAGATTCGATCGGCCAAATGCCTTAATCCTTCTGCTAAGTTTTATGGTCTTGCGGTCTTACCCTCTCTTTCAAAATGGGCAAGTTTTAGCGGACTTTCAATTTTTCACTCTCGACCCTCTTCCCCTGTGTTCTTCTTGCTGTATCCGTACCAGAATATGTCTCCTTCTCTTCTTTGTATTCCTTTACCAGTCTTATCACCTGTTTCCTCTCCTTTCTGCCCATTCTCTGTACCCCGTTCTTTCCGTTTATCTTTTATTTTGTCCTCCACTTTACGTATCAAACATTCGTTCACTCAGTATCCCTTCCCCTCCCTCTCTCTCTCTCTCTCTCTCTCTCTCTCTCTCTCTATCTCTCTCTCTCCCTCTCTTCCCTCCCTCCCTCCCTCTCTCTCTCTCTCTCTCTCTCTCTCTCTCTCCCTCCCTCCCTCCCCCCTCCCTCTCTCTCTCTCTCTCTCTCTCTCTCTCTCTCTCTCTCTCTCTCTCTCTCTCTCTCTCTCTCTCTCTCTTCTCTCTATTTCCTCCCTCTTTCTCTCTTCTCTCTATTTCCTCCCTCTTTTGCATGGATTCCGTCTGGATTTTCCTGACTGGCAAACATTATCCTCGCTTAGGTTTATTCCTCCTCGTACGAAACTGTTACTAGCGGTTCTCGGTGTGTTGTAGCTCGTGTCCCCCTGACCTTTCACCCTCTTGTAGCCTCTGAGCAGGGAAGTTGTGTGGTCTCAGGACGGGGCGTTGTTCGATGTTGAGCAGAATGCGATGAGCCGCGGGCTCCCACCGTTCCATGCGCCCATTGGACGTAGGATCTGTTCTGTCCAGATCGGCAATCGCACTATATTAGGGAGGGCTGTTCATGCAAGTATACAGAGCGGAAACTGGCACAAAACCGCTGGAGATATTTGAATCCAAGTAGCGGCCATTTCATGTCCAAACACCTTGAAATCTTCACCGATGTAGTTTGCTAGTGAGTTTCGCTCTCAGAAGTCAACCACGTGATTATTTCAAATATTTGGGTGCGCCACTCGGTATTTCTATCACGACCCGCCCTCTACCGGCGGTTCACTGCATCACACCTCGCACAGACAGTATGAACTTTCAACATCAATTCACTTTGAAAAATGACCATTTCTCACAGTCCGCGAATGCAACGACAAAAATATAATTTGCATGCTCTATCGCGCTAAACACTCGCAGGATCTGTCGCATTATCTGAATACTTAGTATAAATCATAATTAGCCACTACAACATCCTTAATTTCAGCAGCATGGCATTTGCTGTCTTTGTCAAACTAAAAACAACGAATTTGCCCACGTTCTGTCTTCCCTTAGTGAACCACTACCCTACTTAAATACAAATGGTATATCGCAGGTCCACTCCGTCCTTATTACTTCTCAATGCCGAAGCTCGAACAATGTGACCAAACAAGACGTCATACTACGTTGCCAATCGTAATCTGCCGTTGCAGCAAAGAGGGTGGGTAAATGCTCATTGCTGTATCCAGGAAACACATTATGAAGATCCAGTTTGGGTTTGCGTTGTAGTCATGAACCGTTCCATTACCTTCGCCGCCTTGTGCTGGTGATTGTAGCGTTCTTAAGCAGGACCCGTGACCACGGCTGATTTCAGTGTGCGCCCTACTTTTTTTTTCCCTGGCAAAAGACGCCCTCCAGTGAGAGCGTTATACAGAACAGGTTTTTTGTCCGGACCTGCTGCCGTCAGCAAACAGCATGATAGTCATTGCACAGAGATAGATGCCAGAGTCCGTCACAACAGCTTTAACGATATTCAGTTGAGCCGTCTTGCTGTCTTTCTGCCAACTAGCGGTAAATGTCACTGGGCAATCAGGATGCCGCTCTATTCTTCCTGTGCTATACACCTTCAGCAAATACTTTGGAGATCCTGCACTATGTTGAATGTACCAAAATATATCTTCATCAGCGTAGGTATAATTTCAAATCATTCTTATGATCTGCCCTTCCTTAGCCGTTACGTCGGGAGGATCCTGCTACAATGAATGTTTCCCAGACGATCCCGCAAGAAAGGACCGAATACATTAACATCGCTGGCTTGTATTGAACACCGGGGAAATTCGCGGGGCACCTTAGCAGAGACTCACCAGGCAGCACAGCCAATGAAATCAGTAACGAACAGAGGGAAATCATCGTGTATACTTTCTCTCTGAATTGAACAGCCGATTCAGTTCAGTACGTCATTATAACAGATATTGTTCCGTGAGATTGTTTAAGCGGTACCTTTCACCTTGTGTAAGATGGGGGCTTCTCCCTGTTTAAAGGATTCGCTGACAGAAAGAACCGATACTTTCTGAGCACCAATCAGAGTCGGCTTTATTTCCATAGCCTCATCCTGCCTATTTCTTTGCTCCATCCCCTGGTACTGCGTTCCTGTCTCCCCACCCCCCCCACCCTCTCTCTCTCTCTCTCTCTCTCTCTCTCTCTCTCTCTCTCTCTCTCTCTCTCACTCACTCTCAATGTTGATCTCTCACTGGGTGTGATTACTGCCGGCTCCCGATTACTGTCGATTCGGGGATATCAGTACAAAAACAGAGCTTTTTAATGACTGTAACTTCGAAATAGCGACTGCTGTCTCCTCTCTCGTTTTTGAACCAGCCATATCAGTCTCTCATTTATTAGTGTGTGAGAGAGAGAATGCCTATGAAACGATGAAATGTTGCAGTAAACAATTAGCTTTTGTTGTACTGTAGGCCAATCCCGCTATGTGTATCTGGTTGCTTCGATGGTGGTTGCTAGTGGAAGTGCTGATGCTTTATGCTAGAATAAGTGAGAGAGGTAGAATCTGTTCAGGTTAATGCTGCTTGCCGCAGATTCTACAAAGGATGTGGCAGAGGACGTTTAGGTTCTTAGCTTTTTTCTGATATTGATGTTTTGTGTTTTTCTTCTGTTTGAAAAATATCTGCGGAAACTATAAATATCAGATTGTGTATTGTGTACCTGCTCTGATTTTAAAAGAACCCATGGAAACAAGCTGGGTATTCTTTTCGCTGTACCCTGAAACAACTGTCAATAACAAATATGTTATAAACTTAAACCAGTGTGATCTAACTGTGAGCATTTGCAAAGTGAAGGAGTATATCAGGCTGTCCATCATCAGTTCATATAATATGGGTTGAGAAGGAAACTAGCGATGGTGGCGGACTGCAGAGTGCCTATCATGACCCCCTGGCGATATCTGGTGTCATGTCACTAGGCATTCGGATCAATTCCGAACTTCGATGCTGTCAGCCGATACTTACGTCCTCAGTTTCCACGATTCCCGTGTTTTAATGTTTTCCACTGCCCGAAAATTACCCTCTGAGTAGCATGTGTTGGTGATCGGGGGATCACTGAATGCACATGTTAAGAGGAAATTGCGAAGTTGGACAGATAAATCAGTTGACAATAAGACCATATGATACAGGAACTAAATTAGGCGATTTTAACTGTCGAGTCAGCTCCGCCATTTCAGATGAGAAGGTGTGGTAATGGAATTATTCGATACACTAACCATATAATTAAAATGAGATTTTCCAAAAGTCGAAATATACCTTTGGAAACAGATGCTATGAGTTTGCGCGCCTTTGACAGTAACCGGACGTTTTCACTGTTTGTCTCTTCCATCTGTGGGAAAACACAAAATTCTAAAAGCAAGCTCCCATGAAACAACCATAGACTGTTCCCACTTACAAGAGTAGTAAACTGTAGGATGAAATTGAATCTTAATGTTGGTATGACCTTGCTCTTTATTTCCTGCCTGTGCTGAATTTTATTCGTCATTACACTTTATTTTTGTATCCTTTTTTTTTTACTTTGCAATACCTCGATAAGCTGTGTAGTGAATTCACCCGTATAAACAGAATCAATGCAATAATGCGACAATAATTAACACATTCCGTTTTCAGCTTAGATATGTAGCAAGCTGCTACACGTGATGATAACATCGGATCCGTTAAATCTGATTGGGAAACCGGATTATACAAGCAATCACTCTGTCGTGATCCTTTTCCCTCTCTCTTCCGTCTCTCTCTTTATACTGAAAATGCCTTCAAAATATGAATCTCGGTTACATATATGTACTTTAATCATAAATTTACTTCAATCATTGAACCTTTTTCTCACAGCTTGGGAATGCAACGACTAATATAGTTTTTGCATTCTCCAATACACTTAACATCCTCAGGTTCTGCCAAATTATCTAAATACCCAGTATAAATCATAAGTAGCAGTTGTAATTTCCTTAACTCAGTAGCATGCCACTTGCAATTATTTGTCAATTCGAAAACGACTAATTGTCACACCCTCTGTTTCCTTTAGTCAGCCATTATGCCATTTAAATATATTAGATTATGAGATTAGATTATGACAACACTCAGCCCTCTTTTATTGTCATTTAGAAATGCACAAGAAATGATACAATGTTTCTCCGGAGTGACATCACAGAAAACAGGACAAACCAAAGACTAACACTACAGAACCACATAATTATAACATATAGTTACAGCAGTACAAAGCAATACCATAATTTGATGAAGAACGAACCATGGGCAGGGTAAAAATAGTCTCAGAGTCCCTGAGTCGATCGACTCCCGAGTCCACGACAGTAGGCGGTAAAAGAGAGAAACTCCCTGCCATAGACCT
This sequence comes from Mobula hypostoma, assembly GCF_963921235.1. Taxonomy (NCBI): domain Eukaryota; kingdom Metazoa; phylum Chordata; class Chondrichthyes; order Myliobatiformes; family Myliobatidae; genus Mobula; species Mobula hypostoma. The sequence continues at coordinate 25,392,618 of NC_086106.1, forward strand.
CCAGGCACGGTCAATTTGCCGATGCCTTGGAAGCAGCCGACCACAGTCGACACTGCATCCGTCCATCCGAAAAGGACGGGAATCCGTCTAGCCACTCCGATACAGCCTCCCAAGTGCCATCCTCCGTCAAGCGCCTTCGACCTAGCCCCGGCCGCTGTAACAAGCAAAGCCGAGGATTCCTGGCCTTCTGCTCCGGGGATACCGGTTACCACACTGTAGCAGCGGCAGCGAAGCGGGAATTTCAGAGGTTTCCCAAATGTTCCTCCATACCTCACGTCCGTCTCCATCAAATCAGAATTGTGCACGGTCCCCTACTTGACAGATTACAGATATCATTCACCGGAGAGGACCCGGTTCCACTCCGTCCTCATTAATTCACAATGCAAATAATTGAACAAAGTGACCAAAGGCAATGTCAAACAAGGCTTCCAATCGTGAATGCCGTTGCAGCAAAGGAGCGTGGGTGATTGCACATTGCCGTATCCCAGAAAGTTATAAAGCTCAGTTTCTTTCCGCGTTGTAATCAGGAACTGCTCCTTCAGCTTCGGCGCCTTCTGCTGCTGAATGCAGTGGTCTGAAGTAGGGCACGTGACTGTGACTGATTTCCGGGCGCGCCCTCTGCAGATTCCTCGGAAAAAGGCGCCCTCCAGTGAGAGCTTTTTGCAATATACAGAACCAGTTTTTGCACAGACCCGCCGTCCCCATATAACAGTGTGGTACCCATTGCACAGAGATACATGGCAGAGTCCGACACAAGAGCTTCACGGATATTCAATTGAGACGTCTTGCTGCTTTTTTGTAAAGTAGCGCTAAACCTCTCTGGGCAATCAGAATTCCGCTGCGTTCTTCCTGTGCTATATAGCTTCAGCAAATAATTTGGAGGTCCTCTACGATGTTGAATGTACCAAAAGATATCTGCAGTAGCGTAGGTGTAATTACAGTTCAGTGTTACGTTCTGTCCTTCCTCAGTCGTTACTTCGGAAGGATCCTGCGTCACTGAATATTGCCCACTCGTTCCTGCAAGAAAGGACAGAATATATCAACAACGCTGGCTTGTATTGAACGCCGGGCAAACTCGCTAGCCAGCTTCGCTGAGACTCACCAGGCAGCAGAGCCAATGCAATCAGCAATGAACAGAGGAAAATCATGGTGTCAAATTTCTGACTGAATCGAACGGCAGATTACTTCCAGGGCGTTATTATCACAACAGATATTGTGTTAAATGATAGTTTCAGCGATATCTTTCACCTTGTGTAAAAGCGGAGGTGTTTCTCTGGTTAAAAGATTGGCTGACAGAAAGAACCGGACAGAAAGCACCAATCAGAAGCTGCTTTGTATCCATTCGTCACTCTGCCTGTTTTTCAGCTCTTACAGTGTCCGGTGTTCAAACCCCAACTCTCACTCACTCTCTCACTCTCTCTCTCTCTCTCTCTCTCTCTCTCTCCCTCTCTCTCCTTAATCACTAAATATTCACATACCTAGCAATGCTGAATAAACATAATTAAGACTTCTCACGTGCTCGCTAATTCAAAATCGTCAATATCCCGATGGAAGTAGTTGATTCCTTTATTGCATTTGTAGTTGATTCCTTTATTGCATTTGTAGTTGATTCCTTTATTGCATTTGTTTTCTTGGTTAGTTATTTGAAGATATATCCTACAGTAGGCCATAAAGTCAATATGTTTCAATCTTCCAGCATTCCAGCTTATTCAAATGGCAGCAAGAGTTCATCTAGATATTTCCCAATCTCTGTTTGCTGCTGGTATGACAGTACCTTATCTCTGCCAATAGACTCCTGACAGCACTTCCTGTGTAGCCACCACTTTCTTCGTAAATAAAAACTCACATCTGGCATTTACCTTGTAATTTCTTCTATTCGCCTCAAGATATTGTCCTCTCGCATGAGCCATATCCACCCTTTGGTCAAAGCGCTGGTTGTCCACTTTATTTATGCCCCTTATCATGTCATACAGTTATTAAATTACCCCTTACCTTACGTCGTTCCAAAAAGAAAGGTCCTTGCTCCCAGAAACTGAAAAGACCTGTGGAATATAAATGCACTTGTGGATATACAACTGAATTTCAACATTACGATCCGTTCTCCTTTAATGGTCGATGAAGAGAGACAAATCTGTCCCAGCCGATTCTGCAAAAGAAGGACAAAGTGCCTGAACACTCAATGCGAGACACCAGCTGACTATTTGTGCAAAGGTAAGCCGGGAAGCATAACTCATATAATCGGTATAGATTTGGAATCACATAGAGTCGACTTTCAGGCGAGATCCAAGCCAGATTACATTCAAGAAGGAAATGCCACAGGCTGCCGAAAATTATGTCAGTTACGCTACACTCTTCACTTTGTGAGAAACCTCCGTTGTTGCAAGGGGGCGTTTAGGGAGCCGACCCAAATGCAAGACACAGACACCGAAGTACTAGGAATTGAACTAAGATTATCAAGAATGCAAAGGAAGTCGGGAAGCAGGGATTGATCAGAGCGTAATCCAGGAAAGACAAAAGCGTAAACGGGAATAAGCGTAGCTGGACACGGGCACAGGCCCTGGACTAGACAAGGACTCAGGACCTGGAATAGCACTTGGACTACGAGCACAGGCCCGGACGTGGAACTTGGAACAAGGAGCCTGGACTAGGAACTCGGAACTCCGGAACCAGAGTTTGGACAAGGACTCGGAACCTATGTCTTGACTCGGACCCGGAACCCGGGCCTAGGCTAGAACTCGAGATTAGGATCTTGGCTAGGACTCGGGAGGAGGACTTGGATCGGACTTGAAATTCGACTGGGACTTGGATCGGAATTGACACTGGACTGGGACTTGGAACATGAGGCCTTAAATTGGACTAGACGGGAATATGAAGCCTTGAGTTGGACTGGACTGGAACATGAAGCCTTGACTTGGACTGGACTGTTACATGAAACACAGAGCCGGGAACCCTCCTTGGATACAGGATATGTGGCCGGGACTCCTCTTATACACGGAACACAGAGCCAGGACCGCTCCTTGAGTAAAAGACATAATGCCGGGACGCTTCTTATACACAGAACACTGAACACGAAGAGACAGATTACGACTCAAGGTAGCTGCAAGCAGCTGGCGCAACCTAGCGAAGACGAGGACACGAAGAGGCAAGACCACACAACAATAGACTGATCCTTATATTGACGAGACAAGGCTTCAGTCTCACTCCGAACCGTTAACTTGACAGGGATTTAGATTATTTAGATTATGAAGACACGTAATACCCTTTTATTGTCAATAAGTAATGCATGCATTAAGAATTGACACATTATTTCCTCCGGTGTGATATCACAAAAACACAAGACGAACCAATACTGAAAAAAAACTGACAAAACCACATAATTTTACGTATAGTTACAACTGTGCAACAATACCATAAATTGATGAAAAGTCCAGGAGCACAGTAAATTTCAAAGTTTCTCAAATGTCCCACATCTCACGCAGACGGGCGACGGAAGGAAGATAAACTCTACCTGCCATGCGCGACCACAATCCATCTCTGAGTCATCCGAAAACTTCAAGCTCTGATCAGCTCTCCGACACCTAGTACTGAGCGCCATCTCTGGACGAGCGATTCGACCTCTTTCTCGGTCGCCAAAAGCTAGCAAGGCGGGGAATTTGAGGCCTACCCTCGAAAGATTCCCGACCGCACAGTAACGACAGCAGCGGACGAGCGTTCAGAAATTTCTCCAGATGTTCCTCTGTGCCTTCACGTCTGTCTCCATCAAATTAGAAATTGTTCACGGCCCTTATTTAACAGATACGACATCTTTTTTTAAACCGGAGAGCTGCGCACGCGCGGTGCGCTGCCATCTTCTGCTCCCGCTAAGTCACAGACGCGGTTGCAGGCGAGGTCACAGACGAGGTCACTGATGAGGTCACTGACGAGGTCACTGATGAGGTCACTGACGAAGGTTGCGGAAAATGTTTCAGAGCAGTTTTCAGAGGAGGTTACAGACGACGTACAGAAGTGGTAACTCACGGGGTTCTGAAGGGAATGGTCCATCCACTGTCACTGAGCCCCAGAGATATTTATGTTGCCAGCCGGAGATGAGAATCAGGTGCCTCAATTATGGCCCCCGATGTAACAAGAGGAAAACGAAATAACCGGAGTACCGAATCCACGGACCGGGCAGTGAACCGCAATGAGCACTTCACGGAGTGGACCGTCACATCCGTAAGTTGCTCTGCTAAATGGGAGCTGAACCGGGGAAGTCAGAATTGAGACTATTTAGACAGCGATCTGAATGGAACTATGACACTGTCCACTTCTTAATAACTAACTCTGATTCTAATGTATTTGTCGATCTCATACTTCTGTCCTTCGTTGCACTTAATATAACACTTCATTACCAGCAATGGATCGCCTTCCTTGGTCCGTCTTTCATGACTGTCTTAAATTTTCGTTGCCGTGGCACGCTATACCTGTCTCTGTAGTCCAATCTAGTCCTTTATTTGTCTACTCCATACCCCCGCCGTCCATCTATTTCTCTCTCTCTCTCTCTCTCTCATCTCGCTCCCTAGCGCTGTGGGAACATCCGTTCGCAAGCTGCCAGTTCACTCGGTATTCCGGTATTCATTGTCAATCTGAAAAAAAAGTCAATTGTTCTCCACTTTTAGGAAGCTAATGATAATAGAGTCCAACTGATTTTTTTCTTCATCAGAGGGACTTACATGACAGCTTAGCCGATGCTGTCTAGTCACATGCACCCTCAACATCTCCAGATTGCACTCATGTTCACTGTTCATCGCGCAAGCTCGTCACAAATTATGTCCGGCCAAATGTTAACCACACAATATTGTTATAGGCAACAGACACACAATATTGTTATGGACACTGAGATATACTGAAAAATGTCTCGGAAAAATGCCACAGTAATATGAGGTAGAGCTGAATTCAAGAAGTGTTCTTCAATGTTTGGCGCAGTTTGCTGCTGAATGCGGCATTTGAAACCGAGCACGTGATCCTTATGCTTTGTGCGTGTGGCTGTTCCAGTCTCCCAGCTAAGGCGCCCTCTAGTGATCACGTGTCCGGACCCACTGTGTCCCTGAAATTCTGCAGGGTGCATTGCACAGTGGTATACGCCAGAGTCTGGAACAGGAACTCCAGATATATATAAATGAGCTGACTGTGCCTCTGTGTATATCAGCTGAAAATCTCGCCGAACATTCTGGAGGTTACTGCAGTGTTCTTGAGTAATATACTTTCAGCATTTATTTTTCGAGGTATTCTGCGATGCTGAGTGGATCAAAAATATTTGCACTAGTTCTTGTGTAATTGCAGTTTAGTGTTATGAGCTGACATTCGTCAGCCGTTAATTTGGTAGCATACTGGATCACTGAAACTTTCTCTCTCGTTCCTGTATTAAAGAAAAAAATGCGCTAATATCCCGGACTTTCACTGAACTCACTTGGCACTGTCTCGTCATATGTGCAGCGTCTTGCCTTTCAGAATGATGAATGTAATGAATACGAAACAAAGGGAGCACATGCTCTGGCTGCAGCCTCGATAAAACGGTAGATAACTTCCAAGAAATTATCACTATGGCAGATGCTAGGGAGTAAAATCGTATCATAAATAGATTTCACTCTGCCCTGCTCAATGATTGGTAGATAAAACGGAGCCGATGCTCTACGAACACGAAAAAGAAAACCCGATTTCGTTGATTTCCGCTCTCTGCCTTTTTTCCCCACTTTCCCCACAATCTTCCTCCCTCTTCTCTCTCCACTCCCGATCTCTCTCCATCTACCTATTTATCTATCTTTCTCTCTTTCTCACTCTCTTGCTCTTTCCCCACCTTCTTCTCTCTTTCGCTGTCCTTCCGAAAACTAATTTCTATTTATCTACCTATTTTGTTCGCTCCATGAATTCATTCTCGCTTCCTTTGCCTCTCCTCTCTCCCTTCTCACAGCATGTCACTCCATGCTAACCAGTGTATTACAGAGTCATTCACCATGTTATGACTTTCTACTGGACCTGCTATCTATCTTATCAATAGCCTTTTTAAGTTATTGGCGAAATACCTTTCAATCTATCCGCATCCCACTAGATATTCCTAGTCAATAGCACACCAAATATTTACATCCCTAATATTTTTTGTATAAGTGAACCAATCTCCTATCCATGGCAATAGACTCAATAGAGAACTTATTCTCTGCAGTAGCCTTCGCCCTCATATCTTAATGACTCCTTTCTCAGAATGTAAAAACCCTGTAAGTCCTGTTCACCGTGTACCATGAAGGACATTTTGTGAAGAGTTCAAAGTCCTGACCGTTATTGTAGACAACAAGGTGAAATAGATATTCAGATATCTCGAAAATATTTTAACTTCTTATTTGTACCTACACACTGAACTTAGGCGTAGACGCCTGCGATCCTGAGAGCTGCCAGATTAAGGCGAACGAGCGATCTGCCTTCGTCTTTGCGTCGAATCTTGATTCGCTCTCTAGTCAGCGCTCTGTACACCAGTTGGAGACTGTATTTCCACGTCTATTATTCCCCTCTAACGGGGAGTGCTGCATGGCAGAAAGATACAAGGAAGAGTCCGATGCAAGACCCTCGGTGATGTATCATTGAACCATCTTCGATCATTTCGCAAAGCAATAGTAAACAGCAAAGCATCAATTAACGACAGGTTGGGGTGCGGAAAAAAGACAGAGATGATGCAATAAATTCAGTCTTCAAGGCAGGGGCGGCGCTAATGTGGTGCTAACTGGGGCTATAGCCCCAGCAGAAATTGCAATAGCACCAGCGTAGCACCACCAAGAAATTAACTGAAATTTGACATACAAATTGCAGCTTCTTTGCTTTCTGTGTATAGCTTTGAATACAGCTTGTTTCTGCAGTTGAGCGAGTGAAACAACACCCTCAACTACTATAGCACCCACGCAGCAATAAAGTTATAAACTCTTGAGATCCACTCTACACTTCTGCTTATTCGGTCGTTGTCAATGTCTCGCCGTTGCTGTCCTCAGATCAGTTCAGCTGATCTAAGATCACTTAAGGTGGTGATGTCACTCACTGTCACTCACGCGAGAGATTTGTAGTACACATCCAGGCGCAGATCCATGGTCTCGCGAGACCAACGGATGCCCTCCAACACACACACACACACACACACACACTCGTTGTGCTTTTCCAATCTAACGTGGGCCTAGCAAGTGCATTATTTTGGCGGCGTGAAGAATAGATCGAATTTTAGTGAGACAACGACCTCGTCCAGAAGAATTTGTGGTGTCTCAGCCTGAGCTTGTCTTAAGTGACATGCAGAAAGAAGTAAGTGGGGATGAGGACGACAGCAGTTGGTCGAAGGAGTGTGAGGGCGAAGTAGAGGAACAAGAAGTGGAGCGGGATTCGGAAGAGAACGTGAATGAAGCTGCTCTTAGTGCTAGAGGAAATACTGTTAGAGATATTCGCCAGCAGCCTGAGGAAGGACCCCATCGGCCAGCATTGAAAAGTACCCTTCGCTGCTCGCAACAGTTTGGCATTAAGCAAAGGAGGTTTATTCGTGGCTGGCTTGACTGACTGGAATATTCAATCGCGAAAGATACTACGTTCTGCTTCGCATGCAGGCAATTCCTGTGTGGAGTACATGGGTTCCATTCTGAATGTACCTTCACTGCCACCGGTTACCACAACTGGCGGAAAGCTACAACATCTTTTAAACACACCATGTAAGTGCAGCTCAGGAGATTGCTATGGAGGCTCGAGCAGAATTCAGATTGAGAAAACAAGATGGTTCAAGTTTGGGAAATATGCTTGACAAAGAACATGCAAAGATTGTCCAAGAAAAGCGTGAGTATATGACAGCTGTGGTTGAGTCTCTGGCAATGACAGACAGCGAATGACACAGTGGAATTTCTAGCTCTAATGCGACCCTATCGCGATGCATTTATAAAATTATACAAACTAATCTGCATATCACTGACTCTACCGGTGACATCTGTTTCATGCAAATGGAGTTTCTCTTGCCTCACACGCCTCAAAAACTACGTAAGGAATAGCAGCGGCGATGCTCAGAACAGCAACTTGGCCCTGTAGGCCTGAAATAGCCGGAGGGCCAAAGCACTTGGCATTCAACAAATCATTGATGCTTTCACCACCAACGACAAAAACAGATGGATTGTGCTTCTATGAAAACATCAATATGGAGTAGTTTTATTTTTTTCAATTTGGGACAAGACTAATGCTGATTATTATTATTATTATTATTATTATTATTTTGTAGTGGATCCCCCATAGTCTTTATGTTTCTTGCAAATCCTAAAGTATTACATTTACTGCTGTTAAGCCTATTGGTTTTGCTTAGACTTCCAAGCGGTGATTCTGTTGATTTTTGTTTTAAATTCAGTAGCCGAATTAATTGTGGTATTGCACGGTCAGATTGCGATTTGTCCAACTCCTGGTAAATCCTTGCATCTGTTGTTTACCTTATTTGACTTTAATAAAGGTGCGTCTTTAGGCATTGTCTGCCTATGTAATGAGAATCGCAGTGGACATTGTGGGTTAGTGTTGTGTCTTTCAGTTGAAAAGCAGGCATTTGACGTTGATTGCGGAATTGGTGCGTGATTCACGTTGTGCGCTATGGGTCGGCTGCAGTGTTGGTTTGTTTGTTTATGTTCTGTGTAGTTCAGGTTGTCTCCGATGGTGCTGACTCTGTCACAGTCAACTTCTATATTATATTTATCAATTGCTGTTGCTTGTGAATCAACAGAGGCATTTGTAGTAGGCACATCATGCTTGAAGCTGACTTTTGAACGCCATGCGTCTGGCTTTGCCAATACATATTACCATAGGGTACATCCCTCAGCACCATCACTGAATAATCCAGCCCCACCGTAGCACCAGCAAGAAAAAAAATCTCTGGCGCCACTACTGCTCCTCACTATCAGCAAAACAAATGAACGGGTCATTGACTTCAGAAAGGGAGAGGGTGAGCGAACATAACCAATAACTTTTTTCAGGTTCAGCACTTTGGCGCCATGTCCAAGGAAGCTCAAAAATGCAATCAAGATCTCAGGAGGCAAAATAAAATTCGCATGACCCCATTGACCCGGAGTAATTTTTGATGAACCCTGTAGAAAACATCAGTTCCAGACGCATCATGGCTTGAATGGCAAATATTCTGCCAGTGACTGCAAGAACTTCGGCCGAGTTATGGACACAAGCTAGAACATTACTGATAGAACATGAATTCTGCCTGCACTCTTGCTGAATCAGTGAAGCACCAGGCACTTTCAAAATATTACCCATTCTCGACATTCGTTCATTTCTCCCCTCCAATCCGGCAACAGATATAGAAACATCAGAGTCAACCTCTAAAATTCTATTAAAAGACAACTGCGTAATTACCCTGTAAGGTAAGTTGAACAGTTGACGTCGCAAGTTAAATCAAACGAAATTCACCATTTCGTCGACTGGCGCAACACTTTCTTTGCAGCTGCTTAACTGTATTGCCAATTCTGTTGTTGACGCAGCTTGCACACCTTCAATGCACAATGTAATGATTTGATGCCTGTAAAAATATGCACGGCAGTATATTCACTGTACCTCCGTGGATAAGTCACTCTCTAACCAAAGACTAAACCAGCTGGTCAGTCGCTGTGAGTAAGCAGGTGAGGCAAGAAATTAAACCGACATTATTTAAAGTATAGGACATAGGGTGAGCAACTAAACGTGGCGGTGGTCGTGTTCGGAAGTATGTTTTATTTGTCGCCGTGCTACATGCTGCCCCCCCACCCCCCCGATATTTCCAGGAACCCTGTTTCAGTCCGACCACTGATGTTGTCTGAATGTATGTCTCGATGTGACCATTTGCCTCGCTTCTCCGGAATCCGAAAGACCATAAGACCATATGATATAGGAAAAGAAGTACGTCATTCATTTCATCGAGTCCGCTCTGCCATTCAATCATGGGCTGATCCAATTCATCCAGACATCGCCATTCCTCAGCCTGCTCCCCATACTTTTTGATGTACAGGCTAATCAAGAACCTATCCATCTCTGCCTTAAACAAACCCGAAGTTTGTGAGAGGCGCCGGATCCTTATGGGTTGAGTAAGAAACTGCAAGTGTTAAGGAATCCTGCTGGCAGCTATATACAAGCCTCCCGACAGTATGTGGAATGTGGGGCACAGATTACAGGAGGAAATGGAATAGGGATTTCAAAAGGGTAACGTTATGATAGTCATGGGGGATGTCAACATGCAGGTTGATTGGACAAGTCAGGTTAGATATGGATCTCAAGAGAGGGAGTTTATTGAATGCCTGTGAAACGACATTTTAGAGCAGATTGTCCATCACCCTACAAGGCGATCAGTTGTACAGGATTGCCTATTGTGCAATAAACTGGATATAATTAGTGACCTGAGGATAAAACAACAATTTCAAGGCAGTGATCCAAATATGATTGATTTCAACTTGAAATTTGGCAGTGAGAAAGTAAAGTCTGACGAAGCAGCATTTCAGCACAGTAAAGGAAATTTCATATGTATGAGAGGGGAGTTGGTCAACGAATTCAGAAGGCAGGAATTGGAAGAACAGACTGCAAGGGTGGACAACAGACCAGTAAGGGCGTGAATTTCTGGGGAAAATGAGAAAGGTGCTCGATAGCAGTATCCAAAAATGAGGAAATACGCAAATGGAAAAGTAGTGCAACCGCGGATGACAAGGGGAGTCAAAGCTATTCTAAAAGCAAAAGAGCATGTATAAAACTAAGCAAAAATTTGTAGCACGACAGAGGATTAGGAAGCATTCAGAACCCTGGAGAAAAAACTAAAAGAATGATGAGGAGGTAAAAGATGGTATATGAACGCAAGCTAACAAACTATATCAAAGTGGATAAGAAAAGTTATTTATCAACAACGTAAAAAAAATAAAAGTGAGATGAGAGTGCATATAGAAAGCAAGAAAATGTAGACGAAGAAATAATGCTGGGGGACAAGTTGATGGCAGATGGACGATATAAGTATTTCACATCAGGCTTCACTGTGGAAGACCTGATCAGCGGGTCAGACATTGAAAGGTGCAAAGGAAGACATCTGAGTGCAATTACAGTTACAAGGGTGAATGCCCTTAAAACGCTGAATGACAGAAGAGTATATAAGTCATCCGAACCAGATGAACTGCACCCTTGCGCCCTGAAAGTGGTAGCGGTAGAGATTGTGGAGGCATTAAGAATGATTTTTTTCAAAATTATTGTCAATGATATAGATGATGGAATATATGGCTGTGTTGCCATGTTTGTAGATGACACAATCACTGATGGAAGGATAAGTCGTTCTGAGGAAACATGCAGGCTACAGAAGGACAGAAAGATGAGGTGAATTGGCAAGGGAGTGGCAGACGAAGTAAAATGCACCAAAACCCATGTCATGTACAATGGTGTGAGAAATAAATATGCAGACTATTTTGTAAGCGGGTAAAAAATCCAAAAATCTCCGATAAAAAGAGACTTGGAGGATCCAAGTGCCGAACACGCAGACGGTTACCTTGCAGGTCAAAACGGCGGTGATAAAGAAAAATACAATGTTAGAATTCATTTCAAGATGTGCAGAATAAATGGGCAGAGACGTAATGCAGAGGATTTATAGGACACGTGAGGCCCCTCACAGTGAGCATTCTGAACAGTTTTAGGTTCCTATTCTGACAAAGATGTACTGGCATTGGAAAGGGTTCAGAGGACATTTACATGGATGACACAGTCAACCCGCAAGCAAAGCAGCTGTCCAACTAACTGAAAACTGTAGTCAGTAATTTTTCCCCTTTCCCCTGGAGTTTCGCCTGCTTAAGCCAATCACGTGACAGTGGTGGCTATGTGTTTGCGCCCCGGCTGTTTTCCGGCAAAGGGCTCCCTCTAGCGAGCGCTCACTGCATCACGGAGGACGGATTTTGTCTTGAGCTGTCATCGCCTTGCAACACTGTGGGCATCATGGCACAAAGATAAACGGCGGAGTCCGACACAAGAGCACCAGAGATGTTCAAATGGGCTGCCTTGCTGTCACGCTGCCAACCAGCGGTAAACCTCGCTGGATTCCGGTCCATCTTCCCAGTCAGCAAATATCTTGGAGATTCCTCGCGATGCTGAACGTACCAAACGATAGAATAAGGATTACCAGTGTAATTACAGTTCAGTGTTACACTTTGTTCTTCCGTAATCGTTAATTCAAGAGGCCATTGTGTCACCGAATCTTTCCCATTTGTTCCTGCAATAAAAGGACAGAATGCATGAACAGATCGGGATTTCTTCCACATACGGAACAGATATAGGCCGTCATCGCGGAGACTCACCGGGCATCATAGTCAATATAATCAGCAGATAACACAGAGAATTCATGGTGTCTGGCTTCAAACTCGATCGAAAGACAGCTTACTTTCAACAAGTTAATATCCTTGACCGATATTGAAGACTAAACTCAGATCTGCAGCTTATTTCAGCTGGCTTTTCCCTGCCATTGGATTGATTGGCTGTGAGCACCGATCTGCGCCGGTCCGAGCACCAATCACAGATAGGTTTGTTTCAGTTCCTCTATATGCTTTTAAAGATCCGACGCCGGGAGATGTATATAGCGTCGCGTTAACCACTGTGCAAGAGTTGTTATACTTCACTCGCTCTCTCTTGCATTCTTCTTCCAGTCAGGCTCCCATCCCTATTTCTCTCTCCTCTCCATGTTTATCACTGTACTCTTTGTTCTACCGATCACCATCACTCGCTCTCTCACTTCTTCATTTATCTTCCGTAACCCCGAGTTATCCACTTTGTCATTCCATCATACCAAACTGCCCACTTTCTCCCCCCATTTTACTCGCCATATCAACTGCCCACCGTTTTCCCTGGATATCACTTCCTCTGCCCACTCGCAAACCGCAATTCACACTCACACGAATTTATCTCCACATTTCTCCCCTCCGGCAAACAGGCGAAACGCCACTGAGACAGACAATGAGAAAAACGTCTTCACTCGGGGGAGCGGGGAATGCGCCTTGTGTGCTAGTCTCTTGTCTCGCTGCGATTCTGCCTTCTCTCTCCAGGAAAGTTGTTGTCGCTCCTGTCTTGTGGACGGACGAGAGTTGGATGAAAAAATTGCAGATGCTGAAAATCCAACGCAACTCACAAAGCTCTGGAGGAAGTCAGCAGGTTAGGACAAATCTGGGGAAAATGTAAGTAGTCGACGTTTCGGGCCGAGCCCCTTCTTCAGGACTGAGAACTAAGTAGGGAGATGTATAAATTTAAATGTGAAGGAACATGAAAGAGGCTGACTAAAAGGCTATAGGTGAAACCAGGTAGCTGGGAAAAGCCAAGGGCTGTGGAATAAAGAAACTGATTTTCTTATTAAGGTATGATCTTATTCAATTGCGGAACAGGTTCGACGGGTAAAATGGCAAACTCCTAGTCTTATTTCTTATGGTATTTCGTTCTGCCCTTCCACGATCATTAATTCGCTCACATCCTGAGTTACCGAATTTACCCCACTCGTATCTGTAACAGCTCTCGCAGAGCGTGAGTGGCGCCGAATCGTAATGACGGTGTAGAACACGCGCAAACTGAAGAAGAAGAAGAAATTATCCAGACAGAGCAGCCATTAAAATCATAAACAAACACGAGCGTGATACGGTGTCGGCCTTAACATCAACAATAGGATTATATCAAATTTTGAGCCAGGTGAAGGTAATTACGTCACGTCAGGAGCATCAGAGGCTCGGGGGAGACAAGTGCCCTTCCTCTCGAACGGGATTGGTTTATTGCCTATGATGTGCCTTCGACTCGACAGGCGTATTGGCTCCAGGTCAGCTTCTCTTAGAGCTTCATTTCTCCCCTCTTACTTTACACAGCGTAGTAGATGTCTGTTGTGTTTTCTTCTTGGCAAATTTTGGAGACCTGGGAGATCCAGAGTCTTCCAGGGAACTACATCTGCAAGGAATGCATCTAGAAGAGCCCCTTGAAGACCATGGTAGGAACTGGAGTGACCATCTCAATGACCTTCGGCTTGTACGACAGAGCGAGAATATAATCGATCGGAGTCATAGGGAAGTAGTCACCGCAAAACTGCAGGAGGCAAGTGGCTATTGGACTATCAGGAGAAATGGAAATGTGAATAACAGTTAGCGCAGCGCACCCCTGCGGTCATTCCTGTCAATAGTAAGAATATTTTTCTGCATACCTATCTTGGGGATGAACTCACAGGGGAATGCTAGGGAGACACGGCTAACGCAACGCAGCATAGGTCCGAGCTGCAGATGGGAAAGAGGAAGAAGAAGGGAGCGGTAGCGATAGGGGTCTCAGCAATCATGGGAACAGACAGGAGATTCTGTGGACCCAAGCACAGTACCCTGATAGTATTCTGCCTCCGATATATTAGCTTCGAATCGCGTCAACGACATTTTAGAGAGGGAGGAACAGCATCCAGATGTCATGGTACACATTGGCAACAATCAACAATGAAGGAAAAGCAAAGAGATCCTGAAACGTGTATTTGCAAAGCAAGGAAGAAGGCACGAGCTGATGCTGACGGGTGCGAGGGATGTGCAGTTACTGTTACAAGGCTCCAAGAGCCGAAAGAGCTAAGTCAACCGTACCGGATGAACTGCAACCTCGGGTTCTGAAAGAAGTAGTGGCAGAGATTATGGCGATATTATTAATGATCTTTCAAAATTATGCCTGAGGAATGTAAAATTGGAAAACTCACTCTATTCTTTAAGAAAAGAAGAAATTAAAGTCCTGTTAGCCTGACCTCAGTGGTTGGGAATATGTTGGATTCAATTGTTAAGGCTGAAATTCGGTTTATTTGGTGACATGGGACCAGACAGGAGAAAGGCAACATGGTTTCCTTAAGGAAAAGATTGCCTGACGATCATGTTGGAATCATCGGAGAAGACTACACGTAAGTTAGATAAAGCGGGTGCAATGGATGTTGTATGTAAAGAGTTTCATAAGGCCTTTGCCAAGGTGCCAAATATGAGGATGCTTACCAAGTTAAGAACCTATGGTATTACAGGAAGTTTACTGGCAGAGTTAGAGCACCAGCTGTTTGGCAAAAGGGAGCGAATAGCACTAAAATAATCACTCTCCGGTTGGCTGCCGGTGAGAAGTGGTGCTCCGCAGGCCTCCGTGCTGGGACCAATGGTTCTTATGTTGTACATCAATGATTTAAATGATAGAACTCTTCACTTTGTTGCCACGTTTGCAGATGATTCGCAGACTGATGAAGGGTCAGGGTGCATTAATAAAACAGGTAATATGCATAAGGCCTGAGACAAATGACCAGAATGGGAAAGAGAGTGTAAATGAAATATAATGTTGGAAGATCCATGGTCATGCACTTAGTTGGAAGAAATAATTGTGTAGACTCATTACTGAACGTGGACAAAAGCCAAAGCGCAGATGTGCAAAGTTGTAACACGGCTTGGTGGTCCTTGTGCAGAACACCCTAGAGATTAATTTACTCCCAGAGTCGGCGGTGAGGAAAACAAATACAGTGTTAGAACTCATTTCAGGGGCTGGAGAATACAAGAGTAGGGATGTGATGCTGACGCTTAAAGGCACTGGTTAGGCCCCACTTTCAGTATTGTGAACAGTTTTGGGCTCCACATTACAGAAAAAATCCGCTCGCATGTATGATTCCAGTAATGCAAGTGTTATCATACGAGGAACGTTTGATATTTATGAGTCTGTATCCGTTGGCATTCAGAAGGATGAGGGGGATCTCACAGAATGTTTTCGAATATCGAACGTCCTCGACAGAGTAGATGTGTAAAGCATGTGGGGGATTCCAGGACAAGAGGGCATAGCCTCAGGGAAGACGACGTCACCTTAATACAGAAATGCGGAGAGACTCCATCTGCGACAGTGTGGTGAATGTGTTGCATTTATTTGCACGGGCAGCTGTGGAGGACGGGTGGTTGGGTATACTTAAGGCAGAGGATGATATGTTTTCAACTGGCCACGGTATCAAAGGTTCCAAAAGGAAGGCCGGGAGTGGGGCTGAGGAAGGGCCAATCGATCAGCCATGATTTAATAGCGGAGCAGATTCGATGGGCCAAATGCCCTAATTCTTCTGCTATGTTTTATGGTCTTGTGGTGTTACCATCTCTTTCAAAATGGGCAAGCTTTAGCAGACTTTCAATTCTTCGCCCTCGACCCTTCTCGCGCGTTCTTCCTCTTGCTGTATCCTTACCAGGATACGTCTCCTTTCCCTGTTTGTCTCCGTTAATCACTCTTATCACTCTTCTCCTTATCGACCATTCTCTGAGCCCAGCTCTTTCCGTTTCGCTTTTTCCCTCCCGTGACGAAACTGCTACTCGTGGTTGTGGGTGTATTGTAGCTCTTGTCGCCCTGCCCCTTCACCCCCTTGTAGCCTCTGAGAAGGGAGGTTGTGTTGTCTCATGGTTCCTGAGGGCGGTGAGTTGTTCGATGTTGAGCAGGATGCGGTGGGCCGCGGGCGCCCTTCATTCCATTCGCACATTTTACGCCGGATCTGTTTTGTCCAGATCGGTAATCGCACTGCATTAGGACGGGCTAATCATGCAAATATACATAGTGGAACCCGGCACAAAACTACTGAAGAGATTTGAATCCAAACAGCAGCCATTTCATGTCCAAACAACCGGAAATCTTCACCGATGTAGTTTGCTACTGAGTTTCGCTCTCATAAGTCAACCACGTGATTCTTTCAAATATTTGGGTGCGCCACTTCGACTTTTCTAGCAGGACCCGCCCTCTAGCGACGGTTCACTGCATCACACCTCGCACATACCGTATGTAGTTTAAACATAAATGCACTTTGGAAAAATGATGATTTCTCACAGCCCTGTAATGCAACGACCAAAATACTATATGCATTCTCCATCACGCTAAGCATCCGCAGGGTCTGTCGCATTATCTAAATACTCACTATAAATCATAAGCTGCCACTGTAACAGTCTTAATTTCAGCAGCATGTCACCTGCTGTTCTTTGTCTAACTAAAAACAACGATTTCCCCACACTCTGTTTTCCCTTAGTGGACTATTGCCCTACTTAAATATATTGCAGTTCCACTCCGTCCTTATTACTCCTTCATGTAGAACCTCGAACAATGTGGCCAAAGACGACGTCATACTAGGTTGTCAGTCGCGATATGCCGTTGCAGCAAAGAGGGTGGGTGAATGCACATTGCCGTATCCCGGAAATACATTATAAAGATCCAGTCTGGGTGTGCGCTGCAGTCATGAACTGTTCCATTACCTTCGGCGCCTTGTGTTGGTGATTGCAGCCATCTTATGTAGGGCACGTGACCACGCCTGTTATCAGTGTGTGCACTCCCAATTTACCGGCAAAAGACGCTGTCCAGTGAGAGCTTTTTACTTTATACAGAACAAATTTTTGTTCGAGACCCGCCGTCTTCATGCAACAGGTAGGAATCATTGCACAGAGATAGATGCTAGAGTCCGACACAAGAGCTTTAACGATATTCAATTGAGCAGACTTGCTGTCTTTGTACAGGGGTATACTCGAAAGTCCGGGACAAGAATTCCAGAAATACTGAAATGACCTGACTCTGCGTTTGTGCAGAACAGCTGTAAACCTCGCCGGACATTCTGAGGCCACGCCAGTTTTCCTCATCATATATCTTCAGCGGTTTTTAGGAGATTCACCGCGATGCTTCTCTTAGTTCGTGTGTAACTGCATTTCAGTGTTATCATCTGACTTTCGTCAGTCGATAATTCAGGAGCATCCTGATCATAGAACTGTACATTCTCGTTCCTGCAATAAAGGACAGAATGCAGTGTCATCCCTGACTTCCACTGAACTACGCTCTCGCTGGTCCTGTGTGCAGCGTCTTAGCTGTCAGGATGGCGAATGAAACCTATAAGAATCTGAGGGACACATGCTCACTCGCTTCAGCCCCGAAGGGATCGCAAATCCCTTACAACCACTTATCAACATGACAGATAACGGAAAGAAAAACGTATCGGAAGTAGACTGAATGGTGCAATGCTCAACGATTGCAAGGTAAAACCAGAGCATAGGCTATATAAGCATTAATCAGAATACTGTTACTTTGAAAGCCCCTTTTTTCTTTTCCCACACTATAAATCTCTCTCTCTCCCTCTCTCTCTCTCTTTCTCTCTCTCTCTCTCTCTCTCTCTCTCGCCCTCTCTCTCTTTCTTTCACTTTCTTCCCCCCCCCACTCTACCTGTCTCCATCATCTACTTATCTACCTTTCTGTCTATATCTCATTCTCTCTTTCTCACTCATTTGCTCTATCCCTACTGACTTCTCTCTCTCGTTCGCACACCGGACATTGATTTCTATTTTTCTATTTATTTACTCACTCTCGCTTTCTTTGGCATTCTGCCCTGCTCTATCCTTTTTCACAGCATGTCACTCCGTGCCAACCAGCGTATCCGCGACGATTCCAACGAGTCATCCGCAAAGTTAGGACTTTCCGCTGTTGCTTTTTTCTACTTTATGATTAGCCTTTTAAGTTATTGACGGGTTACCTTTCAATCTTCCAGGACCCCATTGGATATTTCTTTGCAATAGCACATTAAATGTTTTTTTTTTCCGATAGACGAAATGGCATTAAATGGTTAGCGGTCATGGAAGGCACCGGGCACCATTTAGAGCAGACACACATTGCGAACCTGAGCTTTCCAAATCCTGTATCGCTGTGGAACGTTGGTGCTGAACTGCGCAAAGCTATTCAGTGGATTCCGGCACGATGCCCCCGAACTTATTTGAGCGAAACATCTTTAAACAGAGACCCGAAATATTAACTGGACTTGTCTTCGCGTACAACAATATAGTGACAAGGTCTGCTCTTCCACGGTCATTAAATCTCTCCTTTTTGGGTTCACAAACTCTTCCCCACTCGTCCGTTTAATAGGCCCCGAATGTAGAGGGGCGACAGAACGCACTGACCCTGCAGGACGCGCTCCGACCGAAGAGACGGATTCACCAAGCAGAGTAGTCGATACAAAGACGATCCAGGGGTGGTTGCAGCGGGAACATCGTACATTGAATAAAGTAACCAGAGAATGATTTGAAGATATTTCTCCGATAAAAAGAGAAGTTATTCAAGTAAGGACAAGCAGAGACTTTCCGGGCAACCCGGCGCTTTCATTTAAAAGTATATGTGCATTTTACTTCTAAATACAGGGTTGATGCCAACCACAGGACGGTCTGGCGTTAATTCACTCATTTCTCCCCACACCGCTCCCCACCCCCTTCGTCTCCAGCACCGTCTGACTTCTCTCTCTCTCTGTCTCTTTGTCTCAGTCCATCACTTTTGACTCCGCATCTCCGATTATCCTCCGAATCGTCTCCCTCCGTATCTCTCTCACTCACACACACTTTCAAGTGGATCTGAAGGTGTTTATTTTTGCATTCTTTTAGTGTTTCACATTGTACTACCTCGATAAGCTGTTTAATTAATGCATCTGTTAAATCCCAGTCAATGCAATCATCCGACAAGAATAAAAAAGCATATCCAGTAAAATGTCCCTCGTGGTGATAACATCAGATCTGTCAAATCTGTTTGGGAAACCAGATTATACAAGCTATCACTCTGTTGTGCTCCCATTCCCTCTCTCCCTCTCTCGCTCTCTTTTCTACTGAAAATGGCTGCAGAATATAAGTGTATGGGTAGTATGCGGTCAAGTGTATGTACTTTAATCATAAAGTTTTTTTGAACTTGTACCTCTTACGCTGTCACGCTAAACATTGGCAGGTTCTGTCGTATTATTTAAATACTCAGCATAAATCAATGTCGCTTTTGCAACATCCTTAATATCGGCAGCATGCCACTTGTAAATCTTTGTCAATCCGAAGACCATTATTTTTCCCACCTGTGTTTTCCGTTTGTCAGCAATTGTCCTATTTAAATATATCCCGCTTCCTTTCTCATTATTTCTCGCTGCAGACACCAGAACAAAGTGTCCATAGACAAGGTCACGCAGTGTTGTCAATCGTGGTATGCAATTGCAGCAAACGAGGTTGCGTAAAAGAACATTGCAGTACCCCGGAAATGCATTTTAAAGTTCCAGTTTAGTTGCGCATTGCAATCAGGAACTGCTCCTTTAGATTCGGCGCCTTCCGCTGCTGATTTCAGCGCTCTTGAGTAGGGCACCTGACCATGGCTGAGTTCTATGTGAGACCCTTCCATTTTTCCGGAAAAAAGGCGCCCTCCATTGCGAGCCTTTTTTTTTTCCATTATACAGAACCAGTTTTATACAGATACAGATACGTGCCAGTATTCGACACAAGAGCTCCAACCAAATGTAATTAAGCCGTCTAGTTTTCCTTCTGCAGCTAGCGGTAAATCTCACTGGGCAATCTAGATACCGCTCCATTATTGCTATGCGATATAACTACAGCAAGTAATTTGGCGATTCTCCACAATGTTGAATATAAAAAAAGATATTTGCATCAACTTCAGTGGAATTACATTTCAGTGTTATGTTCTGTCCTTTCTCAGCCGTTACGTTAGGAGGATCCTACGTCACTGAGTCTTTCCCGCGCTTTCCTGAAATGAAGTTCACAGTAATTTAACATCGCTGTCTTGTATTGACCGCAGGGGAAATTCACTGTCCACCTTCGCAGAGACTCACCAGGTAGCACAGCCAATGCATTACGTAATGAACAGAGGAAAAGCATGGTCTCTAATTTCTGTCTGGATCGAACGGCAAATTCCTTCCAGGACGTAATTATCACTCAACAGGTATTGTTTTGTGAGGTCGTTTCAGTGATAGCTTTCACCTTGTGTCAGACTAGAGGCGTTTTGCTGCTCTTTGTAGTCGCTGGCATAAAGAACCGAAATTTTTCTGAGCAACAATCAGACTCTGCTTTACTTCTATTCATCTTTCTACTCGTTTGATCGTTCTTTGAAGACCGCACGTGAACCACACCCCATCTCTCTCTCTCTCTCTCTCTCTCTCTCTCCGCCTCTCTCTCCCTCTCCGCCTCTCTCTCCCTTCTCTCTTTCTATCTCTCCTGTTTCTTTCTATCTCTCCCTTTCTCTCTCTCCCAGGCTGCTTTGGGATTTTTTTTACTGATTGGACGATGTCTGTGGAGGGTATGAATTTCGTGATAAAGATTGTGTACATTCTCTGATTTTAAATGGAACCATTGTAGCATGCTGGATAGATCTTTTGCTGTACCCTGGTACATCAGAAACAAAACAAAAATATAATGAACATGAACCAGTTTGGGATAAGTGTGAGGGTCTGCAAAGTGAAGGAATATATCAGGCTGCCCTGCAGCTCATAGAATATCGACTGAGCGGATAAATAGAGGTGATGAAATGCACAATACCCACCTTTCAGTGCGGTGATATCTGGTGTCATGTCACCAGGGATCCGGTTCATTTCTGATATTCAATCCGATCAGCAGGTACCCATGTGCTCATTTCCACTTTTCCCGCGTTATTACGTTTTCAACGTCCCGCAAAAGAAGCTTTGGGAAGCATTCCTCCTGTTAACAGGAATTTGCGAAAATTGGACAGGTAAATCTGTGAACTGTTAGAACATAATATATAGGAACATAATTAGACCGTTTGTCCGATCGTCTCTTCTTCGCCATTTCAGATCAGACAGTCTGGAAATGGAATTTTTCGATACGGTAAACGTACCATTAAATTGAGAGTTTCAGAAATTCGAAATATAGCTTTGGAAAAAAGCTGCGATAAATTTCTGTTCCTTCGGCAGTCACGAGGAAATCTGCAGATACTGGAAAGTCAAGCAACACACACAAAAAATGCTGGTGAACACAGCAGGCCAGGCAGCATCTATAGGAAGAGATACAGTCAACATTTCGGTCCGGGACCCTTCGGCAGGACTAACTGAAAGAAGTGATAGTAAGGGATTTGAAAGTGGAGGGGGGGGGGAGATCCGAAATGATAGGATAACACAGGAGGGGAGGGGTGGATCCAAGAGCTGGAAAGTCGATTGGCAAAAGGGATCCCAGACTGGAGAAGGGAGAGGATCATCGGACGGTAAGCCTGGGGAGAGAGAGAAGGGGGAAGGGGGAAGGGGATCCCGGAGGGTGGGGTGCAGGCAAGGAATTATAGTGAGAGGGACAGAGGGAAAAAAAGAGAGAGAGGGAAAGAAAAACGGGTGGGAATAAAACATATATAATAAATAAATAAATAAACACTAAGCTTTGGGGTGTGAAGGGGATATGGGGCATTAACGAAAGTTGGAGAAGTGGATGTTCTTGCCATCAGGTTGGAGGCTACCCAGACGGAATACAAGATGTTTTTCCTCCAACCTGAGTGTGGTTGCGTCTTGACAGTGGAGGACCCGTGGACAGACATATCACAATGGGAATGGGAAGGGGAATTAATAATGTGTGGCCACTGGGAGTTCTTGAATTCTCTGGTGGACATAGTGTAGGTGTTCAGGGAAACGGTCTCCCAGTTTTCATCGAGTCACGCCAATATATAGAAGGCCGCACCGGCAGCACCGGACGCAGTATATCACGCCAGCCGAATCACAGGTGAAGTGTCGACTCACCTGGAAGGACTGTCTGGGGCCCTGAACGGTGATGAGGGGGAAGTGTAAGGGCATGTGTGACACATATTCCGCTTACAAGGAGGAGCGCCGGGAGGGAGATCGGTGGGAAGGAATTGGCGAGGCGGGGTGCTAATGATCAAGGGAGTCGCGCTGGGAGCGATCTTCTGCGGAAAGCAGAAAAGGTCGGGGGGAGGGAAAAATATGCTTGGTGGTGAGATCCCGTTGGAGGTGCGGGAAGTTACAGACAATTATATGTTGCACCCGGAGGCTGGTTGGGTGGTGGGTAAGAAAAACGGGAACCCTGTTCCCGGTGGGTTGGCGGGAGGATGGGGTAAGTGCAGATGTGCGTGAAACAGTAATCAACAGTAATCAGTTGTTCTCTCTATGTGTCTCTTCCATCGTAGGGAAAACACTAAACTGGAAAAGCAGGTTTCAGTGTGCACAAGTATACATTCTACCCGATTATAAGAGTATGGAAATGTGGAATAAAATTGAATATCAATCCCAATCCACCAGGGTCTGATCGTGTTCTTTATTTGCTGGCTGTGCAGCATTTTTATACGTCTGTTGCACTTTTTTTTATATTGTTTTATTATTTTACTTTGAACTACCGCGATAAGCAGTGCAGTGAATTCATCTGCAATAACCGAATCGATGCAATCATGCAACAATAATAAACACATTCCGTTCGCAATCTAGGTACATATATCAAAATACTCAATGTGGTGATTACAGCGTATCCGTTAGATCGGGTTGGGAGCCAGATTATACGAGTTATCTCTCTGTTGTGATCCCATTCCCTCTCTTCCTCGCTCGCTCTTTCATACTGAATGTGCCTTCAAAATATGAGTCATCCGACCGCATAGATGCCTATATTTATTTTAACCATAAAGTTACTTTCAACACCGAACCTCTTTCGCACAGCACGGGAATACAGCGACGATAATAGTCTCTGCATTCTCTATCACGCTGAACATACGCAGGTTCTGTCGGATTATCTAAATTCTCAGTATAAACCATGAGTAGCTGTTGGGTCTTCCATAATTTCAGTGGGTTGTTAATTTCTGGGTTTCGTTAGCATGCCACTTGCAATTCTTTGTCATTCAGAAAAGCACCGATTTTGCCACCCTCTGTTTTCCATTGACCACTTTAAATATACCCCGGTTCGACTCCGTCCCTATTATGTTTCCTTGCAAACAAACGAAAAAAATGGCCAAAGACAATGTCAGTCAAGACTGTCCATCGTTATATACCCTTAGAGTAAAAGAAGAAGGTCGAATGCACATTGTGTTATTCAGGAAATGAATTGCAAATTTCCAGTTCGGTTTCGCCTTGTAATCAGAAACTGTTCCTTCAGCTTCGGCGCCTTGTGCTGCTGCTTACAGCGCTCTTCCGCAGGGCACGTGACCATGGATGATTTCCGGGTGCGCCCCTTCCAGATTCGCCGAGAACAGGTGCCCTCCTGTGAGAGCATTTTGCACCATACATGACTAGTTTTTTGTCCGGACCCGCCGCCTGCATACTCATTGCACAGAGGTACCTGCCAGAGTCCGAATCCAGAGCTTCATGGATGATCAATTGCGCCGTCTTGTTGACTCTCTGAAAACTAGCGGTAAACTGATTAATTCCATTCATTCCTCCAGTGCTAGTTACCTTCAGCAAATAATTTGGAGGTTCTCCACTACGTTGAATGTACCAACCAATAAAATATGCATTATCGTTAGTGTAATTACAGTTCAGTGTTATGTTCTGTCCTTCCGTGGCCGTTATGTATTGAAGATCCTGCGTCACTGAATCTTTCCCACTCGCTCCCGCAATAAAGGACAGAATGCATCAACAACACCGGCTTGTATTGAACGCTGGGGAAAATCGCTGGCCACCTTCTCAGAAACTGACCAGGCAACACAGACAGTGCAGTCATTAATAAACAGAGGGAAATCATGGTGTCTAATTTCTGGCTGAATAGAATGGCAAATGCCTTCCAGGACGCAATTATCACTCAATAGATATTGCGGTGTGAGGTCTTTACAGCGATACCTTTCATCTTATGTAAGAGCGGGTGCTCTTTCCTGGTTAAATAATTGGCTGACACAATAAACCAAGGCTTACTAAGCACCAATCACAATCTGTTTTTTATCATATGTCATTCTGCCTGTTTCTCCGCTATTTCAATGCCACGCGTTCCAATCTGTCTCTCTCTCTCTCCCTCTCCCTCCCTCTCTCTCTCTCTCTCTCTCTCTTCCTCTGTCCTACTGACTTTGTTACCCTGTTATCTGCATAATCACAACATATTCAAAAACTTATCAAAGTGTAATCAAACTCCGTTAAGCATTTTCCACATGGTCGTTTCTTCGACATTGACAATATCCTGCTGGAAGTAGTTCATTTATTTATTTCTTTGTTTAGTTAGTTATTTGGTGATATATCCCACAATAGTCCCATAGGTCAACATTTTTCAATCTTCTGGCATTGAACTAGTTAATCAATGTCAGCAAGTGTAGACAATGAAATCAGTAAGGATCAAGGCCGCACATGGTGTCTGCTTTCCCGCACGGTCTTAAGCAGATACCAAGAAGCTAATACCACAGATTTGCGAGAATTATGTCAGATCCACTGCACCCCTCACTTCGTGGAAAACCTGCGTAATTTGCTCTTCCAACTGGGCGTGAATGGAACTAATACACTCCCGGCTTATTTATCAGTCACTCACTTTCATTCAGGTGCCTTGCCGGTCGGCGTGGGCGATCATGTGTCTCCATCCATCACGGTCCCTGACCCTCCGAATTGTAATTGTTGCCTGCCCTGTTTCTAACCATGATGTTATTCCATCTATCATTTTCATTCTCTGTCTCGCTCTGCTTCTTTTTCCTCCAGTTTTCCAGTTGTAACTAAATGTTCTAATGTCTCTGTTCGGATGATGTGTCCAAAGAATTTTGATTGTTGTTTTCTGATTTGTTTTAAATATGTACGCTTTCTTTTCGTTCTCTGTATTACTTCTTCGTTGGTTATTCTGTCCGTATATGATATGCATATCATTCTTCTGAGGAACCACATCTCTGCTAAATTGATTCTATTTCCCATTGCAGTAATGAAGGCCCATGACTCGAAACTATACATCAATATAGGAAGCATTTAGCAGCTAAGAGGTTTAAGGCGGATGTCAATTGTTATTTTCTTGTTCGTTAGGATGTTTCTGATTTCTGTAAATGCTGTTCTTGCCATTGCTATTCTTGCTTTTATGTCTGTTTCGCATTTGCCGTCAGATGTTATTCATGATCAAAGGTACTTGAAGTTGTGAACATGTTTCAGGATTTTATTTCCCAACACGATCCTACAGTTTGGGATATCAGTTTTATTTATATTACCATTACTTCAGTTTTCTTTTTGTTTAAGGTTCGTCCAAGTCTTTCGCTGTCTGTGTTGAAAGTAGATCATTCACTCTAACTATATTCTGTTTGTCAATCTCACTTTTCCCTTTTTCGTTCTACTTTAATAAACACTTCATTTCTTGCAATGAATCTCCGTCTTTGTTCCCTATTTTGTTACTGACCTATATTTCCGTCGCTATGTCAAGCAATGGCTCCCAGTCTGCCTCTGTATTCCAATTTTACTGAAACATCAATGCAGCTTTAAACTTGTTATGGAAACTTCTTTTCATCCAACGCCAGTCCATTCGGTATTAATTTGCAATTCGTAAAATAAACATCAATTTATCTGAACTTTTAGGACGCTAATGTCAATAGACACCACCTGCAATTTATCTCCATCAGAAGCATTCGATGTGACAGCATGCCGAATGCTATCTAATTATATACAATCTCAGTATCACTAGGTTGCACTCAACTTCACTGTTAATCATAGCAAGAGGATACGAGTACAGGAGCAGGAAGGTAATACTGCAGTTATACAAGGCCTTGATGAGACCTCACCTGGAGTATTGTATGCAGTTTTGGTCCCCTATTCTGAGGAAAGACATGCTTGCCATAGAGGGAGTGCAGAGAAGGTTCACCAGATTGATTCCTGGGATGGCAGTACTGTCATAAGATGAAAGACTGGATCGACTAGGCTTATACTCGTTGGAATTTAGAAGATCGAGGGGGGATCTTATTGAAACGTATAACATTCTAAAGGGATTGGGCAAGCAAGATGCAGGAAGATTGGTCCCGATGTTGGGGAAGTCCAGACCGAGGGGTCAGATTTGAGAATAAAGGGGAAGCCTTTTTAGGACCGAGGTGAGGAAAAAGTTCTTCACACAGAGAGTTGTAAATCTGTAGAATTCCCTGCCACAGGAAACAGTTGAGGCCAGTTTATTGGCTATATTTAAGAGGGAGTTAGATGTGGCCCTTGTGGCTAAACGGATCGGGGGTATGGTGAGGAGGCAGGTACAGGGTTCTGAGTTGGACGATCAGCCATGATCATATTGAATGCTGCTGCAGGCTCGAAGGGCCGAATAGCCTACTCCTGCAGCTATTTTCTATGTTTTTATGTTTATGTTTAATCCCTCGAGGTAGTGAAAAATGAAGTCTAGCAAAAAAAATTACCACGAGATATTCTTAGAGCCAACAGAGCGACATGGACACCACCATATAGTAGAAATGCTTCAGAAAGCCGCCACAGTATCCCTAGGTAAATCTAAATTCAAGCGGCGTTCCACAAGTTTGTCATATTTTGTTGCTGAATGCGGCATTTCAAATCGACCGCGTGATTTTCTGCTTTCTGCGTACAGCTGTTCCAGTTCCCCAACAAAAGGCGCCCTCTAGTGATCACGCAACGCTGGACTTTGTACAGACCCGCTGTTTCCCTACAACACTGAGGGGTCCTTTGTACAGAGGTACTGTATACACCTGAGTCCGGGACAAGAATTCCAGAGATACTTGAATGAGCTGACTCTGCGTCTGTGCATTACAACTGTAAACCTCGCCCGACATTCTGAGGCCGCTGCAGTTTTCCTCAGTCATAGAGCTTCAGCAGGATTTAAAGACATTCTCCATGATGCTGAGTGTATCAAATATTTTTGCCTGAGTTCATGTGCAACTGCATTTCAGTGTTATTATCTGACTTCCGTCAGCCGATAATTTAGGAGCATCCTGATTACAGATTTGAACTTCCTTGTTCCTGCAAGAAAGGACAGAATGCAGTGACTTCCCTGACTTGCACTGAACTACGCTCTCGCTGGACATGTGTGCAGTATCTTAGCTGTCAGGATGGCGAATGAAAATTGTAAGAAACTGAGGGACACATATTCACTCGCTTCAGCCCCGATAGGATCTCAAATCACTTACAAGAATTATCAACATGACAGATAATGGAGAGTAAACGTATCAGAAGAAGATTCAATGGTGCAATGCTCAACGATTGCAAAATAAAACCAGAACAAAGGCTATATGAGAACTCGTCATAATCCAGTTACGTTGAAACCCCCATTTTGCTTTTCCACACACTATAAATCTCCCCCTCTCTCTCTCTCTCTCTCTCTCTCTCTCTGTCTCTGTCTGTCTGCCTGTCTGTCTGTCTCTCTCTCTCTCTCTCCCTCTCTCTCTCTCTCCCTGTCTGTCTCTCTCTCTCTCTCTCTCTCTCTGTCTCTCTCTTTCTCTTTCCTTCACTTTCTTCCCCCCTCTCCCCACTCTACCTCTCGCCATTTATCTGTTTATCTATCGTTCTCTCTTTATCTTGGTCTCTCTTTCTCACTCTTTTGTTCTATCCCAACCTACCCTCTCTCGCTCTCACTCCAGACATTGATTTCTATTTCTCTGTTTATCTACATGTTTGAACGCTCTAACAACTCACTCTCGCTTTCTTTGCCATTCTGCCCCTGCTCTATCCTTTTTCACAGCATGTCACTCCATACTAACCAGCGTATCAGCGACGATTCCTCCGAGTCATCCGCAACGTTATGACTTTCCGCTGCTGCTGTTATCTAACTTATTATTAGCCTTTTAAGTTTTTGACGGAACACATTTCAATCTTCCAGAACCCCGTTGGATTAGTCTTGTCAATAGCATATCAAATATCTATTCCCAGGGACGAGCTGGAATTAGATTTTTAACGGATTTGGAAGGCTCCGGCTAGAGCAGGTAAACATTGCGAACACTGAGGTGTCCAGATCCTGTATCGCCGGGGAACGTTGGTGCTGAACTGCGCAAAACTATTCAGTGGATTCCGGCACGATTCCCTCGAACTTATTTAAGCGGAACAACTTTGTCCAGAGACCCGAAATATTACTGGACTGTCTTCGCGTAGAACAATATTTCCTGCCATGAATATTTTCATCGGTTTTCCAGAATATTGGACGCACGACAAACAGGTTCTGCCAGATGCCAAGTGACTGCAGCTCAGTGGCACGGTTTCCCCTTCCACGGTCATTAAATCTCTCTTTATGAGGTTCACAAAATCTGCCTTACTTGTCCCTGTATCAAACCCCGAAAGCGTGAGGGGCGCCTGAACGCAGTCAACTTGGAGGGCACGCTCTGACAGCTTCGCCTGATTCAACAAACAGAGTAGTAAGTATAAAGAACATCGCAGCGGGAACATGGTGATTTGAATGAAATAAAGAGCAAGATTTGAAGATGTTACTCCGATAAAACAGAAGTTACTCAAGTAAGTACGAGAGACTTTCCGGGAGATTCGGCGCTTTCGTTTCGATGTATATTCGTCTCCCCTCTCACTTCCTATGTTCCTATGGGAGAGTTTACTGCCGATCACCTGTCGGGGATATTGGAATGAGAAGAATGCTTGACTGTAACATCGAAACAGCGACTGCTGTCTCCTCTCTCGCTTTCCAACAAACCGTATCAGACTCTCCCTTGTTAGTATGAGAGACAGAAAGCCTGTGGGACAAAGAAATGATGCAGTAAACAGCTGTTGTTTTTTTCTTTTCCTGTACAGTAAGCCAAGCCTCTCCTTGTACCTTTGCGGTGACTTCGACGGTGGTTGGTGGTGGAATTGCTGATGCTTTATATTACAATGAGTGAGAGAAGTAGAAGCTGGTTAGGTTAATGTTGCTGACCGCTGATTTTGCGAGAGATGTGGCCGTGGGCGTTCAGGTCTTACCTTTTTTTTTCTGATATTGGTGCTTTGGGTTTTTGTTCTGTATTAAGGATATCTGTGGAGACAATATATTTCAGGTTATGTATTGTGTCCATTCTCTGATTTTAAACGAAACGCTTTAAGCATGCTGGGCATACTTTTTGCAGTACTCTGGTATATCTGACAACAGCAAATATATAATAAACGTTAACCAGTTTGGGTTAACTGTAAGCGTCTGTAAAGTGAAGGAATACATCAGGCTGTCTTTCATTAGTTCATAAAATATCAGTTGAGCGGGGAGGCGGAGTTAGTTGTGTACTGCAGAGCGCCTATCGTGGCACCCTGGCGATATCTGGTGTTATTTCACCATGGATCCGGTTGGATTCCGAAAATATCGATGCTGTCAGCAAATACGTCTGTGCTCAGTTTCCACATTTTGCGCGTTACCAAGTATTACACTGCCTGCAAAGGACGTTCTGGGTAGCATGTGCCCGTTATCGGAGGATCACTGCGTTTGTACGTTAAGAGGAATGTGCTACAATTGGACCGATAATTCAGTCTGCTCCACCATTTCAGATGAAACACTGTGGTAATGGAATTCTTCGACACAGTAAACATATAATTAACATATAATTAAAATAATAGGTTCAAAAAGTCGAAATATAACTTTGGAAACAGAAGCTATCACTGTGTGCTCCGTCGGTAGTAATCTGACGTCTCCCCTCTTTGTCTCTTCTATCGTGAGGTGATTCAAAGTTCTAAAAGCAGCAATAGATTATTTCCTTTGCAACAGTATTGAACGGTAGGATGAAATTGAATCTCAATCCCATCCGCCTCGGTATGACCTTGCTCTTTAATTCCTGCCTGCGCTGCATTTTTATACGGCTGTTAAAATATATTTTTGCATTATTTTATTGTTTAACTTTGCACTACCTCCATCAAGGGTGTATTGAATTGATCTGTAAAAACCGAATCAAGGCAATCATATGACAACAATAAACAAATTCCTATCCAATTTACATATGTAGCGAACTTCATCTGGCAATAAAATTACATCAGTTAAATCTTGTTGGGAAACTAGATTGTTCAAGCAATCACCCTGTTGTGATCCCATTCCCTCTCTCCTCCCTCGCTCTCTTTTACACTGAAAATGCCTACAAAAATATGAATCTCGGAGTAGTATGCGATCACATATATGTAGTTCAATCATAAATTCAGTTTAAGTATTGAAACTCATTATCAAAGCAACGACCAATATAGTATCTGCATTCTCTGTCACGCTAAGAGCATCCACTGGTTGTGGCTCATTATCTAAATTCTCAAAATAAACAATAAGTAGTTTTTCCAACATCCTGACTTTTATTAACCTGTCACTTGCAATTCTTCATCAATCGGAAAACCACAAATTTTCACACCATCTGGTGTCCTTTAGTCAGCAATTGTGTTATTTAAATATATCCCGAATCCACTCCGTTCTCATTATTTCTCACTGCAGGCACTCTAACAAAGGGCCATAGACAATGACAGACAACGGTCTCAATGGGGATATGCCGTTGCAGCAACAGAGAGTGGGTGAATGCACATTCCGATATCCCGGAAAGTTGTGTAGTTCCATTTTGGGTCCGCGTTGTAATCAACAACGGTTCCTTTAGATTCGGTGTCTTGTGCTGCTGATTACAGCGCTCTTATATAGAATACGTGACCATGGTTGATGGATGCGCCCCTTTGAGGTTCGTCGCAAAACGACACCCTCCAGAGAAAGCTTTTAGCATTATAGAGGACCAGTTTTTGTTTGGACCCGCCGTCGCTGTATAACTGAGTGGTGCTCATTTCACAGACGTGCATGCCAGAGTCCGACTCAAGAACTTCACTGATATTTAATTGAGACGTCTTGCTGGCTTTCTGCAAACTAGCGGTAAACCTCACTGCGCAATCTTGATACCGCTCCATTCCTCCTGTGCTATGTAACTTCGGCAAATAATTTGGACGTTTTACGCTATGTTGAATGTACCAACAGATATTTGCACTTGCGTAAGTGTAATTAAAGTAAGGTGTTATGTTCTGTCCTTCCTCCGCCATTAAGTCGGGAGGATCCTGCGTCACCGAATCTTTTCCGCTCGCTCCTGTAATAAAGCAGTGGTCCCCAACCACAGAACCGCGGACCGGTACCGCGCCGCAAAGCATGTGCTGCCAGACCGCAGGGAAAATATATGATTTGGCGATATGAAACGATATGAGTCATTCGCACCTTTCCTCATTCCCTGTCACGCCCACTATTGAACTTGAACACACGCGAGGTTTTTACTCACGCGAGGACATCAGATGGTCATTAACCTGCAACTCCTCGATGAGTAAAAAAGAAACGTTGCTTGAGAGTTTCTTTGAAAGAGATGGTAGGAGACATGAAAGGCCCAACGATGACGATAACGCAGAGACAGCTGAGGCCGAGACTGCAAAAAAAAAACAGAAAGCTTCCTTCAACAGAAAATGCGACGCGTTGTACATAAACTATGGCTTTATTACGACCAGTGACTCGCACGCTCCAAGCGCCCTGTGTGTCATATGTGGAGACAAAGTGTCTAATTAGGTAATGAAGCCCTCAAGACTGCTTCGGAACCTTGAGTCCAAGCACAATGCACTTAAATACGTTGAGTTTTTCGAGCGGAAGAAGCGTGAGCAAGCGGAACAGTAGCAAGTGCTGAGAGCCATCTCCTCCACAAATACTGCTGCTCTGAGAGCGTCGTACTTAGTGGTTAGCCGTATTGCTAAGGCTAAGAAACCTGTCGCTGTTGCTGACGATTTGATTCTGCCTGCTGCCAAAGACTTGTGCTGTGAACTGTTGGGAGAAGCTGCAGCTAACAAGATGGCACAGGTTTCTCTTTCAGCTACCACAATCTCAAGACGAATCGATCACATAGCGGAGGACATTGAAGCACAGCAGTTGTAACAGCTTAACGAGTCTGGTTTCACTACCCGAGTCAAAGAGGTTGCTCCTGAAAGACAGGCTACACACTGTGTCACACACAGGGAAATGCTGGCTAGCCGAAAAATGACACCTGACCATAACAGCGTATTGAGTGACGTTGTTGAAGTTATCAACCACATCAAAGCAAAAGACCTGAACTCACGTCTGTTTGAGCAGCTTTGCGAGGAAATGGATTCAGAGCACAAACACCTTCTCTTACACACTGAAGTCAGGTGGCTATCAAGGGGGAGAGCCCTGGCCAGGGCTGTCGAGGTAAGACGGCAACTAAAGAAATTTCTTTCGAGTAAAAAAGTCACCACTGGCAGCACGCTTCAGTGACGAGGAGGCGGACATCAAAAATCGCTTATCTGTGTAACATCTTCAAACTGCTCAATGAACTCAATTTGTCACTCCGGGGAGAATGACAACTGTCTTCAATTTGGCAGATAAAGTGTCTGCTTTCACAGCCAAACTGGAACTGTGTGGACGGCGACTGGACAGGGGCATATTTGACATGTTCCCAACATTAGCTAGGAGTTTAGGAGCGACTGAGGTTCACAGCTCGTGCACGAACACCTATCTTCGTTGTCGACAGAATTCGAGCGTTACTTCCCAACCGCAAATGACTGAAGACGTGCAAATGAATGGGTCCGTGATCCATTTGTGAATGTCCCCGGTGAATCACTATGTCAGCGCGAGAAGAAGATCAACTGTTTGAGCTTGCAAACGACGATGAGCTGAAAAGTATGTTTGACATAACATCTCTTCCGGCATTCTGGATCAAAGTCAAGGCTGAATACACTGAGATAGCCGCGAAAGCACTGAAAACGTGGCTTCCATTTCCAACATCATATCTCTGCGAAGCGGAGTTTTTGCAATGAATGCAATGAATACTAAATTGCGGAATAGACTGGACATAGGGAATCCCCTTATAACTGTCTTATCACTATATTCATGCAAGGAAAATATGCGCTGTTTGTTTAATAATAAATTCGTTAGATAAACCCTTTTAAAACTAAATTGAGTGCATTAGCCACTGAAACTGATTTATAATTGACTTATCACCTGTACTCTGGTTATGATTAACACCCCCCCCCCACACCCCCACACGTCTGCCAGTCCACAAGAATATTGTCAATATTAAAACGGTCCGCGGTGCAAAATTGGTCGGGTCCCTGCAGTAAAGGACAGAATACATCAACTTCGCTTGCTTGTATTGAACGCCGGGGAAATTCGTTAGCCTCCTTCACAGAGACTTGCCAGGCAGTACAGTCAATCCAATCAGCAATAAACAGATGGAAATCATGGTGTCTAATTTCTGGCTGAATCGAACGGCAGTTTCCTTCCAGGACGTAGTTATCACTTAATAGTTATTGCGGTGTGAGATCGTTTCATCAACACCTTTCACCTACTGTAAGCGCGAGGACGTTTTCCTGGTTAAAGGATGGGCCGACACAATGAACCGACCAATCAGCGTTTGCTTTGTTTCGATTCGACGTTCTGCCTGTTTCTTCGCTCCTTCAACGTTCCGCATTCTTCCCCACTACGCTCTCTCTCTCTCTCTGTCTCTCTCTGTCGTCTCTCTCTCTCTCTTTCCCAGTATGCTCTACTTCCTCAGTTTCCCGGTACTCTGCATCTCTGCTTGTTCACTGCACATACTTACCGATGTGTAATCCACCACAAGCTTTTCACGTTGTCCCTTCTTCAAAATCAGCAAAATCTCGCTGGAAGTAGTTGATGTATTTATTTATTTGTTTTATTAAGCCGGCCTTAAGACAATATGCTTCAGTCTTCCGGCATTCAGCTAGTTTTTTCTATGTCTGCAAGTTATTTTTTCCCTAAGCTTTGTATACTGTAAGAGAGGCATCTGCTATCCACGCCAGTAGACTCCTGACAACACACTCTGTGTAGCCAACATATTCTTAGTTGAAAAACTCACATCTGGTATTACCCTTGAAATTTGTTCCAATCGTCTTAAAATATCGTCCTCTTGCGTCCACTTCGAAGTCTCCAACCTCAGCTACTGGAAACTCGTGTTCCAATTCGGTACACTCACTTACACTGCACTCTTCTCTGTATGCATGGGCCAGCTTCTCCCGGACCACAATAACAGTAGGCTGGTCAACTGCCGTCACATCTTCCCTAGCCTGGGCGAAAACGAAATGTTTTCCTGCTGATTGGTCAAACTATCTACGTCACTGAACTTTGATCCATCGGTTTTTGCAACGAAGGAAAGAATCATTCCGCATTCTGAGAGGGTGCTTAATCCGGGACATGTTGAGGTACTATGAGAAATTCACCAGACACAATGACTATTATAACCAGAAATAGGACCCTGATCAGGATCAGCAAGGTTCCTATAAAATCTAGCCTGTCTGTATGTAATTACCTCCGCCGAACTCTTTCTTACTCGGTTCCTTTATTTATTTTTTTCATTCGCCGCTTTTCTGTTTCTTCCTTCGACTTCCTGTTTCTTTCATACTGCGCCGTCCTCTTTACCGCAGCTTTCGTTATCGCCATGCTATTCCAATCTCTCTCTGTCTCTCTTTCTCTCTCTCTCTCTCTGTCTCTCTCTCTCTGTCTCTTACTCTCTGTCTCTCTCTCTCTCTCTCTCTCTCTCTCTGTCTCTCTCTCTGTCTCTCTGTCTCTCTGTCTCTCTCTCTCTCTCTCTCTCTCTCTCTCTCTCTCTCTCTTTCTTTTGCCCCTCTCAATTTAACTTTTCTGGTTCTGTACGGTCCTACCTATTTCTTTTTCCATGTACATCACTCGGTTCCTCTACTCCATCACTCCCACATTCTTAGAGGCTAGACGGTTGTTCAAGTGGAAAAGTGACATTCACCATGAACGGGATAACTACCCTGCGTGAATTACTGACACTAATAAATTTCAATATTTCGTTGCACATCGTTGCACTGTAGCATAGAAGGAAACACAATACAGATCTCGATATATGGATTATGTGGGCATTTCTTTTAGGTAACGCACTTCTAATCGACTGTATTTTGCACAAGCGAATCTGAGTCCCACACTTGCTGACTGAGGTAATTTCAAATAAGATTAGACGGCACGGTGTGATTTTATTAAACTCTGATGAATGAAAGTTTGAATCAGAAAATCAAACAATTCGTGAAAAGTGCAAATAACAACGTGTTACTGAAACAATTACTGGGTATAACTAGAAATAGTCAGCCTGCCTGGAAACGACTTTGGAGATTAAACTTTCAGACATTTCATGGGGATTGTGAACTAATTTGGGCAGTGTCACCAATGGGATTGTTTCATGCATAACACAAGTTTAAAATGATACTAGTAAAATACTGTTAGAAGACTGAAAACGGATGCTTTAATTCTGTTATCCTTTCTTCGACAGAAAACTGAACATTATTTCTGTTCTCTTTTCCAGTCGTGCAGGTAAGATATTATTTACAAGGATAGTTTCTGCTCTGCGTCGTCAGAGTAATGGGATGCAGGATGAGATAGTCTGTAAACCCCCAATGCACTTGTTCTGGCCTTACTCTTAGCTGCCATGCAATATTTTGTTATTTTGGCTGTTATTTTCTTCTGCGTTTCAAAAGTTTTATACTATCTCATACTATCTCATCACACAGTGCAATGAATTGATATGTATGATCAGAACCAATTCAACAGTTCACAGTGTGTTGGCACATTTTACTATTTAATAAATGCAACTCTAACTTCGATATTTAACAAGACGTTGGAAGGACGCCGTTGTCATTGACATAACTATTCTGGATACATTAAACAACCTTGTTTTGTCCTATCTTGTCACTCCTATTCCTTCATCACAGATCTACCAGAATTGTATCCTCTGTATGTATCATACTATAGATCCATAGGTTGTGTAACTTATGTAAATAATCAATGAAATGATAAGTATTTGTCACAACATGCCACTTGTTATGCATAGTCAATCCGAGGAACACTGATTTTACCCCACTCTCTGATTTTCTTCTTTGAATCAATGTCAATAGTTTCCACATGAGCATTCGGCTTGATCTGTAGCATTTGATGTTGCACCGAATTCAATGTTTTCTATTTCCAAGTTCGACGATAACCTCGCTGTTGTTTCCTCAAGAAACCCTAACAATCTGGCAAAAAAACTACGTTGAATATAGCTGACAATCGTGATATGGCATCCCATGCAAAAGAGGGTATTTAGATACCGTAGATCAGGGTTCCCCGACCTATTTTGCACGGCGGACCGGTTTACTATTGACAATATTCCTGCGGACCGGCCGACCGGAACGTGGGGGGGCGGGGGGGGGGTTGCTGACGGTGGGGCTGTTAATCACATCCGGAATATAGGTGCTAAGTCAACTATAAGTCACGTATTAGTGGCTAATACACTGAATTTCGTTTCTAAAATGGTTTATCTAGCGAATTTAATATTAAACGCACAGCGCATATTTTCCTCGCATGAAGACAGTGATAAGTCAATTTTAAGAGGGTTCCTTTTGTCCAGTCTGTTCCGCAATTTAGCTATCATTGCACTCATTGCAGAAAACTCCGCTTCGCAGAGATATGATGTTGGAAATGGAAGCAACGTTATCAGTGTTTTCGTGGCTATCTCAGGATATTCATCCTTAACTTTGATCCAGAATGCCCGAAGAGATGTTATGTCAATCATATTTTTCAGACCTTCGTCATTTGCAAGCTCGAGGAGTTGATCTTGTTCTCGCACTGACATAGATGATTCACCGAGTACATTCACAAATAGGTCACGGACCCATTCCTCTGCAGGTCTTGCGTCATTTGCGGTTGAGAAGTAACGCTCGAATTCTGTCGATAGCGAAGATAGGCGTCACGCACGAGCTCTGAGCCTCAGTCTCTCCCAAATTCCCAGCTAATGTTGGGAACAAGTCAAATATGCACCTGTCCACTCGCCGTCCCCACAGTACCAGGTTGGCTGTGAAAACAGACACTTTATCTGCAAAATTGAAGACAGTTGTCATTCTCTCCTGTAGTGACAAATTGAGTTCTTATAGTAGGTTGACGATGTCACACAGATAAGCGAGTTTTGCTGTCCACTGCTCGTCACTGAAGTGTGCTGCCAGTGGTGACTTTATTTTTTTTCTCTAAAGAAATCTCTGTAACTGCTCTCTTATCTCGAAAACCCTGGCCAGGACGCTTCCCCTTGATAGCCACCTGACTTCAGTGTGTGGAGAAGGCGTTTGTGCTCTGTACCCATTTCCTCGCAAATCTGCTCAAACAGACGTGAGGTCAGGGCTTTTGCTTTGATGTGATTGATAACTTCAACAACGTCACTCAATACACTGTTAAGGTCAGGTGACATTTGTCGGCTAGCCAGCATTACCCTGTGTGTGACACAGTGTGTAGACTGTCTTTCTGGAGCAAACTCTTTGACTCGGGTAGTGAAACCAGCCTAGTTAAGCCGTTCCAACAGCTGTGCTTCGATGTCCTCCGCTATGTCATCGATTCTCCTTGAAACTGTGGTAGCTGAAAGAGCTGTTCCCAACAGTTCACGGCAGATGTCTTTGACAGCAGGCAGAATCAATTCTTCACCAACAGTGAAAAGCTTCTTAGCCTCAGCAATATGGCTAGCCACTAAGTACGACGCTCTCAGAGCAGCAGCTTTTGTGAACGTGGTGGCTCTCAGCCCTTGCTTCTGTTCCGCTTGATCACGTTTCTTCTGCTCAAAAAACTCAACGGCTTTGTGTTTAAGAGCAGGGTGCCTGGACTCGAGTTTCCGAAGCAGTCTTGAGTGCTTCATTGCCTCATTAGAGAGCCTGTCTCCACATATCACACACAGAGGGCTTGGGGCGTGCGAGTCTCCGGTCGAAATAAAGCCATATTTTATGTACGACTCGTCGTATTTTCTGTTGAAGGCTGCTTTCTTTTCTTCTTTTTTTTTGCAGTCTCGGCCTCAGTTGTCTCTTAATGCGTTATCATCATCTTTAGGCCTTTTATGTCTCCTCCCATCGCTTCCAAGAAACTCTCAAGCGACGTTTGGGTTTTACTTATCGAGTAGTTGCAGGTTAATAACCAACTGATATCCTCGCATGAGTAATGACCTGGCGTGCGTTCAAGTTCAGTAGTGTACGTGACAGGGAAGAGGAAAGGCACAGCTGACTCATATCGTTTCATATCGCCAGATAATATCGTTTCCCCGCGGACCGGTAGCACACCTTTGCGGCCTCGCACCGGTTCGCGGCCCGGTGGTTGGGGACCACTGCCGTAGATATACAAGAAATACAATGTAATGCTTTCATTTGAGTTGAATGCAAGAATAGTACTCAAGCTTGACAGGTTTTGCGACCGAGCGACACCCCTTTAACTCGACCACGTAATCTTACTAATATCTGTGTCCGCCCCTTGCACTTAAATGGCAAAACAGGCCCTCCGCTGACATTTATTTAATTACCCAGAACTGTTTTACTTTTGCTTTTGTCCGTACCCGAGGTTTCCCTGCTTTAGCGTGGTTCCTCATGACACAGAGGAACATGGTGCACTGCAACAAAGAGCTCCAAGATATTCTTCGCTTTAACAGTAACCGGACATTATGGAGAGCGCTCGAAATATTTCAGAAATTATTTTAGAGATTCCCCGTAATGCTGACTGTACTAAAAGTAGTTACTCCAGAGTTAGTGTTGTGTTACTCTCTTTCTCAAACTTTAATTGAATGGAACCCTACATCACTGTATTTATTTTCACTCAATACAAGATAAAATGTTGGAAGGTCCCTGGCTTGCACTAATCTTACTAGGAATCAGTTGGACGCCACTTTCCGACACTCGCTGGGCAAAAGGCCAGTGCAAACTATAAGGAACAAAGGAATGGCGCATGGCGTCGGGGTTCTGACTCTGTCGAAAAGCAGTCTAGTGCCAAGCAGCTACTTCTGATTGACAGATATGGAAATCGTTAGTATAAGTAAAATTCAGTGTTATGGTCAGCTTCCCTTCGAGCGTTAATTCAGGAGGGTCCTGTTTCACTAAATCTTCCCTCTGGCTTCTGCAAGAAAGAACACATGTATGAGCATCCCTGGTTTGTAATACAACCATGGGGCATTGATTGTCCATCACAGAGACTCACCATGCAGAACAAATATTCTAATTAGTAACGAACGGAGGGTACGCCTAGCAGAGGCGATAGATCAGAAGCGAAATTGTAGGATATGAATAGATCAGCGACATCGATCTCCGTGGGTAAGACTTGGGGCGTTTTCCTGCTAAAGTATTAGATGATAAAGTGGAATCGGGCTTATTGAGGCAGAAATCGGCATCCGCTTTCGTTCTTTCCCTCGCTACTAATTTTCCTTCCGATCAATCATCGAAGTCATCAGGGAATCTGATAACTATCGCAGCCCTAGAGTCTCCCTGCACCCGACATGCCTACCTTTCTACAAGTGTTTATTTTTGTCGTTCCCTCTCTACCGTTAGTGAACTTCCTCTCATGCTCCCTGCTCCGTTGTCGTCGCTGAAACATTGAGTTATTGAGGATCCAAGACAAATGAGTGACATGGCCGAGTGTTCAAGACGGACTAAATTTCCATTGCCTCTCCATGCGGGGGTTCCAATCCCACCCTGGTCTACTGAAGTCATTTCTGCTTCTGTTTATCGGTGACTTTTTTCTAGTGGAAAGATTGCCGTTTAAATCTGAAATGACGCCTAACGGCGACTCCTTTGCTTGCAACTTCGGAAACAGCTCTATTTCCATCTTGAGTATTTGTATTTTCCCCTTTCAGGGTTCTTTTGAAGATCCTAACCCGGAGTTACATGCTGACTTCAGTTTTTGCGGAAATGGGGCCCGCTCCCGGGGTTCCACGACTGGCCGTTAATGATATCAAGGATGCGGCCTAAGAGATTAGGGGCTCTGGAGACGGGCGGACCGAAGGTCGGTGTCTCTGCAGGAATCTGGTATGTCCAGTGCACAGAACAGCGAAAGCAGCGATCTGCCTGCTGGCTGTGTGCCCCTAGACCCTCTTTATTTGGGCACAGAGCTCGGAAAATGGACTTTTGCCATCGCAAATCGCAGATGTTTGTTATGTCTCCTCTCTGAATGTGAAACCGAGACACCTCTTTCTCCCTTATAAGGGACAGAGAGACCTGTAGTATGTCGAATACCGGGTGAGCAAATAGTCTATAGTGTTGTGGAAGTCTGTGTCTCTGCTGATGCTTTGTTGCTCGCTTAAGTGCACGGCGGTGGGTCCGATGCTTTGTTTTTGCTGGTGGGTGAGTGAGGATTGTTGATTTGCTGCTGTTTACGCGTTGGACGGAGGAACTGGGGCTCGACTTTAGGGTTGTAACATTTAAGTGTCGCTAATTCTTTGGAGGAACTCCTCTGTTTTTCACTGGAAGATTGCAAAGAAAATATATTTTAGGATGCATGTGGTGTATATTTCTCTCACATTAATTGTACGTTTGAAGCCTTTGAAATCTAATCAGTGTTGACAAAAGTAGAAATAGGGCCACATGACTTGAAATATTCGGCTAGTCTAAAAAGGTCTGAGGAGAGAGGACTTTCAGGATTTACATCAGCACGTTTTACTGAAAATGTCAAAGGATATTAGCGCGCAAAAAAATAAATCTCATATATTTTATATTTATCAGGATGGCCATTGCTGATCCAGGGTGAGAGGGTGAACGTGATTACGGCCCTCCTTAGATCAATTTATCGTAAAATGCAACTCGTTGAAGTCAACGTGTAAGAGCACAGCCTTTCCAAATCAGATTGAAGTATTCTATGTCTGTTTCGAACAGAAGAGAGCAGCTGCACAGAGATCTTCCAATGCACCTGAAGCCACAGTCAGCGCCGTGGATGTAAGTTCCATCATCAGGTGAGTGAATCCGTGGAAAGTACCAGGACTGGGTGGTGTCTAAGGCACTGTGGTTAGTAGTTGTTGAAGAACTCAATTCGCGGGGCTACATGCTGAACATTATCACCTCGTCCCACTTCAATATGAGGCTTCTGCCTGACTTAGAAGATCACTATTAAGTTTGTACCTCAGAAAAAAATAAAGTAACGTGCCTTATTGACCACCGACCAGTGAATGTGAATCTCTGAATCCATTATCATTACGTGATCATGGCACAGATTAACTCCAGCTATCCAGCCAAACTCGACCCGTTGCTGTTCACTACTGCCAAAGCAAATTAACAGTGGACCCCTACTTCCTAGTTTTACATGCATCTACAGGTGTACTTTAAGCGAACCCACATTCGTTAGACAGCTTTTATCGGCTGCGCTATGTAATATCCCAGTTTGGGTGCGCGTTGTAATCAGGAACATTCCTTTAGATGCGGCGCCCTGTGCTGCTAATTGCAGCGCTCTGAAGTAAGGCAGGAAACCATGGCTGATTTCCGGGTGCACCCCTCCCACTTTCTGGGCAAAACGACGCCCTCCACTGAGAACATTTTGCATTATTCAGGACCAGTTTTTCATCCGGACCCGCCATCTGCTTTCAACTATATGATACTCATTGCACAAAGATACATGCTGAAGTCTGAAACATGAGCTTAAACGATTTGCAATTGAGCTGTCTTGCTGCCTTCCTGCAGACTAGTGGTGAATCTCACTTAGCAATCTGGATGCCGCTCCATTCTTCCTGTGCTATACACCGTCAGCAAATAATTTGGAGGTTTTCCACAATGCTGAATCCACCCAATGATATCTGCATCATCGTTGGTATAATTACAGTTCAGTGATATGGTTTGTCCTTTTTCAGCCGTTACGTCGGGAGGATCCTGCGTCACTGAGTCATTGAACTACTCGTCCCTGCAATAAAAGGCAGAATACATCAACATCGCTGTCATGTATTGAACGCCGGAGAAATTCGCCGGCCACCTTCGCAAAGACCCACCAGGCGGCACAGCCAATGCAAACACGAATGAACAGAGGGCAATTATGGTGTCTAATTTCTTGCCGGATCGACCGGCAGACTCCTTCCAGGTCGCAAATATCACTTAGCAGTTACTGTTGTGTGGGATCGTTGAAGCGATACCTTTTACTATGTGTAAAACCGGGAACGTTTCCCTGGTTAAAGAATTCGCGAAAACTAAGAACCGAGCCTTTCTGAGCGTCAGTCAGAATCCGCTTTGTTTCCATTCGTCATTCTGATTTTTTTTTTCCGCTCAGTCAAGGTCCCGCGTCCACCCCGCGCCCTATCCCGTCTCTCTGTCTCTCTTTCTCTCTGTCTCACACTCACTCTTTCTCAGTGCGCACAATTGCCTCTGCCCCCTGTTCTCTGCATAATCACAGCATATTCACATACCTATCGATGTGTAATCCAGATCAATTATGAATGTTCACGTGGTCACTTCGTCGTCTCCGTCAATATTGCGCTGGAAGTATTTATTTATTCATTCGTTTATTTAGTCAGTAATTTGGAGATATATCCCACAATTGTCACTTAGATCAACATTTATCAGTCTTCCGGCATTGAACTAGTT
This sequence comes from Mobula hypostoma, assembly GCF_963921235.1. Taxonomy (NCBI): domain Eukaryota; kingdom Metazoa; phylum Chordata; class Chondrichthyes; order Myliobatiformes; family Myliobatidae; genus Mobula; species Mobula hypostoma. The sequence continues at coordinate 25,435,561 of NC_086106.1, forward strand.
ATTCAATGCCAGAAAGTGTTCATCTGGTTGTTCCCTAATCTTTGTTGGCTGTTAGGGAGCCAATCTCCTATCCACGCCAATAGACTTCTGACAGCACCCTTTATGCAGCCAGCACTCCTTTAGTTAAAGAAAAAAATAAATAAATTCACATCTGGCAGTCCCCTTGTAATTTTTCCCATCGCCTTAAAATATCTCCCTCTCGCATAACTCATTTCCACCATTAGGTTGTCCACTCTATCTTGCCTCTTGTCATATTATACATACATAAGGGTGTATGGGGTGTCAGGGAGGGGTAGCACCTCTGGTGGAGGAACATGTCGCGTCCTTTTCAGGGCGATTACTCCACCTTTGGTCCCCACCTGACACTCAGCTCTCACCTGTGGCTCCCCGTAGCTGTTTGCATGCGACAGCGGCCACACCCCGGGCAATGGCTTCGACTAGCCGGCAAATCCAGGTGAGGGTAGCCGACGGGTCTCAAACCCTCGGTGAGATAGGGAGTTGTCTATCCCAGCATGTGAAGACAGACTCCGGCGGATGGAGCGGACGAGACCTATGGAAGGTCCAACGATTAAGAAGGCGGTCTCTGCAAGCGTCGTGGAACGTGTACAGCAGAACAAGACACAGAAGACGTCCCGATCATCCACTGCGCCTAGTCCCATCTCCAGCCGTCTAGACTCTGTCTTGCCACTGAATCGAGATGGGAATTGGGGAGAGAGAGTGAGGCTGACGTTGCGCAAATCTCCCTCACCTAAATCCAAATCACGCACCAGTGTCAACACCATCATAATGGTGTCGAGGTCCTCATCGACGTCAACGATGGACGAACAACCAACCACATAGTAATTACTTAACCCCTCATCTTCCGTCTTTACAAAAAAAAAGGCACTTGTTCGCAGAAACTGAGATGTCCCGGGAAATATCCATTCGCTTGCGGTGTGCAACTGAACTTCAGCATTCGTCCTCGTTTAGTCGTCAATGCAGAGAGCTTAATCCTTCCCAAACAATTCTACAAAAGAGGACAAAATGACTGAACATCCATTGCTCCTGCTGCACCTGCAAGACACCAACTGTATATTTGTCCAAAGATTCACCGGACAACCTAGCCCATATAATCAGAAAGAATCAAGGAAGCACATGGTGTTTCTTTCACGCGCGATCTAAATCCAGATTACATACAAGAAGCTAATACCACAAATTTGGAAGAATGTTATCAGATACGCTGCACCCTTCATTTCGTGTAAAACCTGCGAATATTGCTCTGCTAAATGGGAATGGAACCGGGGAAGGCACAGCTGAGCCTGTTTAGCCACCGATCTGACTGAAGCTACTACACTCTGTTTAGTTCTATATTTCTGTTCTACTTGTCGATCTCAAACCTCATCTCTTCGTTCCTTCTTTCTCCTATATTTCCGTCCTGTGTCACTCAATCCTCCTCTGTCTGCCTGTATATTCCAATCTCCACTTATTCTAAATCATTTATGTAGATTTTAAATAGTTGTGGGGACATAGTTTAATCCAATTCCAGTCCACTCGGGATTCATTTTAAATCTGAAAGATAAACATCCATTTAACTCCTCTTTGAGGAAGCTAATGTTAAATGACGCCACCTGAAAATTATCTTCATCTAAGTATTTAGTGTTACAGCTAATAGGATGCTGTCTGGTCATATACATCCTCAGTATCTCCAGGTTGCACTCAGCTTCACTGCTAATCCGTCAAAGTAGTGAAAAATGATGTCCACCAAAAAATAAAATAGCCACAAGGTATTGTTATAGGCAAGAAAGAGCGACATGGTCACCGAATTGTAGTGGAAGTGTTCCGGATAAATGCCACGATATCCCTAGGTAAAGCTAAATTTAAGAAGTGTTTCACAAACTTGAGCGCATTTTGCTGCTGAACGCCGCGTTTTAAGTTGACCACGTGATCCTCATGCTCTGCGCGTGCAGCTGTTCCAATTTCCCAACAAAAGTCGCCCTCTAGTGATCACATGAGGCTGGATGTTGCCCGTAACCGCGGTCTCCCTGCAACACTGAATGGTCCATTGCACAGAGGTATACACCAGAGTCCGGGACAAGAATTTCAGAGATATTTAAATGAGCATACTATGCGTTTGTGCACATCAGCTGGAAACCTCGTCGAATATTCTGGAGGCCGCTCCAGTGTTCCTGAGTCATATAGCTTCAGCAGTATTTTTTCCGACATTTTCCGCAATGCTGAGTGTATCAAAAAATATTTGCTTTAGTTCGTGTAAAATTTCAGTGTTAATGATCTGACTTTCGTCAGCCAGTAATTTAGGAACATCCTAGATCATTCAGTTGTTCCCTCTCGTTCCTGCAATGAAGGGCAGAATGCTGTAATATCCCTGACTTGCTCTGAACTAACGTAGTATTCTCTGGCTGCGTATGCTGGATGACGAATGTAATCAATGATAAACGGAGGGAAACACATACTCCCTGGCTTCTGCGAATTAATCACTATGGCAAGTATAAGAGTAAAACTGTATCAAAATAGACTTCACGGTGCCCTGATCAACGATGGCAGATAAAACAAACCGAGGCTACATGAGGACGAATCAGAATCCTTGCATTGGCATTGTGACCTGCTCTCTCCCTGCTTACACCATGTGACACCATGCGAAGCAAAGTATTACTGATTCATTCGCAAGACTTTGACTTTCAGTTTCTGATATCTAATATCATCAGCCTTTTAAGTTATTAACGATTCCCTTTCAATCTTTCAGCATTCCGCTTGATATTCCTTGTCAATAGCACACCATGTATTTATTCCGTGGACCAGCTGGGCTTGGATGCTGAGGGGATACCGTAGGCACCCCTTACAGCAAGAAAACATTGCGAACACTGAGGTGTCCGGATTCTGTATCGCTAAGAACACTTGAGTGCTGATCTGCGAACGCAATGCAGTGGTGTCCGGCACAACACTCCCGAAGATATTTAAGCCATTTTTGCACAGAGACCAGAAAAACTGAACGGACTGTCCTCGCGTAAACCAAAATCTCCAATAATGAATATTTTCATCGGTTTTCCAGAATATTCAGCGCACAACATATAGGCTCTGCCAGATTCCAAGCAACTGCAAATCAGTGACATGGTCTGTCCTTCCAAGTTTATTAAATCCCTCCTATTGGGGTCACAAAATCTGCCACACTCGTCCCTGTAAGAAGCCCCGAATGTGTGAGGGGCGCCGGCACGCAGTGGCCCTGCAGGACGCATTCTGACCGATTAGAGAGATTCAACAGCCAAAGTATTCGATGCAGAGAAATTCCAGAGGATGGTTGTAACGGGAACATAGCACAATGCATAATGTAAACAAAGGTTGATTTGAAGATATTACTCCAACAAAAGAGAAGTAATTCAAGTAAAGATCAGCAGAGAGTTTCCGGGAGAATCGGCAATTCCGTTTCGAAGCATATGCGGATTTTATTACTAAATTAGGGCACTGTAGCAATCCTAAGACTGCAGTGGAGTAAATCGCCTCCTCCTTCAACGCACCTCTATGCATTTTGCCTCCGTCTCTCTCTATCGTGCTCCTGTTCGTCTCCCTCTGTTCCTCTCTGTTATTGTCACTTTAAAAAGGGAGTTAAAGTGCTGTTACACATTATTACACATCGGGTGATTTCACATGGATTTGAGTACAGAGTACAGAGAGGAAATTATGAAACTGATGGCATGGTGGAAGACAATAACCTATCCCTCAACATCAGCAAGACGAAGGAATTGGTTGCTAACTTCGGAAGAAGTAGCGGACCGCACGACACAATTTGCATCGGTGGTGCACAAGTCGAACAGGTGAAAAGCTGTAAGTTCCGCTGGGTTGTGACAAGAATACACATAGATGTTAGCTGTCCTGTGTGAGCAGCAGCTGGTCTGCCACCTGTCCTAAGGGGAGGGAGAGATAAGGAACACAATGATGCAGCATTTGGAGATGTTAATTAAGGAGCCATCAGTCTGGGTATTGTCAAGATTGGCTCCCCCTTTGAACCCTGAACTGTTTGAAGTGATGGACAGGCGATACCCCAGCAGGGGGATAAAAAGGGACAGGTTCGCTAAGGCAGGACACACACGACACCCGAGGTAACAAGACCCTGGAAGCGGTGCCCCCCCCGCAAGTCGGCGGGAGTCGTTTGGAAGGCTGGTGGCGGAACCAAGCCTTAGACGCACAGGGTGGAAAGGTACGATCAGCGGGAACCCGGTGTGTGTCCGCCCTTGCTTGGGTGCCAGGTTCACTGCAGAGGATCGACCGCATCTGGAGGAGGGGTCACAGTCGGTGACCTCAGGTGACATCACAAAGGACCCGCCCGAAAGCTTCTTGTGAGCAATATCGCAGGTCTGTGAGTGGAAGCCGTTTTGAATGATCATTCGTTCTTGTTCTCTCTCTCTTTCCCCCCATATTGTCCATCGCCATGGCGACGATTACTGCGAACTGAACAAATTGAACTGGACTTTGTGTCACTTTGAAATTGGTCATTTACCCCTAGACAACGATAGAGCTTGATTGATCCTGTTATCTTAATTCTGTGCACATGTGTGTTTATCATTGCTGAACTGTTGCATTTATTATCCTTTCGATTACTGTGTTGCTTGTTTCTTTAATAAAACTTTCTTATATCTAGTGATCCAGACTCCAACTGAGTGATCCATTTCTGCTGGTCTGGCAACCCAGTTACGGGGTACGTAACAGGGTCAATATCACAAATGACCTGACTTGGTCCAACCAAGCAGAGTCCACCGCCAAAAAGGACTTTACTTCCCGAGAAAGCTAAGGAAATTGGGCCTGTCCCCTAAAACCCTCACTATTTTTGATAGATGCACCATAGAAAGCATTCCCATGACAAGTTTTACACAGATGCGAGAATTCAACATAACAGCTCGAAGGCTATGCAATTGAGCCGTCAGCTGCCTATGTGCAAACTAGTGATAAATCTCACTGGGCAATCTGGATGCCGCTCCATTACTGCTGCGCTACAATTTATTTCAGCAAATTATTTGGATTTTCTCCACAAAGTTGAATGTACCAAAATGTATCTGCATCAGCGTAACAGTAATCAAATTTGTGTGTTATTGTCTATCCAACCTCAGCCGATCAGTCGGGAGGATCTGGCGTCACTGAATCTTTACCACTCGTTTCTGCAATAAAGGACACAATGCATCAACATAGATGGCTTGTATTGAACGCCGGGGCAATTCGCTCGCCACCTTCGCAGACACTCACCAGGCAGCACAATCAATGCAATCCGTCTAAAACCGAGATTAGATTAGATTAGGTTAGATTCAACTTTATTGTCATTGTGCCGAGTACAGATACTAAGCACACCACCCCCACCCATCTCTCTCTCTCCCTCTCCCCACTCTCTCTATCTCTCTCTCTCTCTCTCTCTCTCTCTCTTTCTCTCTCGATGCCATTGGGAGAGATTACTGCCGATTCCCTGTTGGGGATATCGGTATGAAAAGAATACTTAGTACTGACTGTAACATCGAAATAGTGACTGCTGACTCTTCTCTCGCTTTTGAACGAGCCATATCAGTCTCTCATTTATTAGTGAGAGAGAGAGAATGCTTGTGAAACGATGAAATGTTGCAGTAAACAGCTAGCTTTTGTTGTACTGTAGACCAAACCCCTCTTTGTGTTTGTGGTTGTTTCGATGGTGGTTGGTGGTGGACATTCTGATGCGTTATGCTAGAATAAGTGAGAGAGGTTGAAGCTGGTCAGGTTAATGATGCTTGTCGCTGATTGTGCGAGGGATGTGGCAGGGGACTTTTAGGATTTTATGTTTTTTTCAGATATTGATCCTTTGTGGTTTTATTCTGTTTTACGGATATCTGTGGAGAGTGTAAATTTCAGGTTGTGTATTTTGTACCTCTCTGATTTTAAGCAGAGCAATTGAACCAAGCTGGGTATTCGTTTCGCTGTACCCTGGTACAACTGACGACAGCAAATATATAATGTACATAAACCAGTTTGATGTAACTCTGAGCGTCTGCAAAGTGAAAGAATATATCAGGCTGTCCTTCATTATTTCATTAAAAAATGGGTTGAGCCGGAAAGTGGCGGCGATGGTGGTGGTGGACTGCAGAGAACCTATCATGACACCCTGGCATTATCTGGTATCATGTCCCAGGGTTTCGGTTCGACTTAGGTTTTCAGTTTCCACAATTCCCGAGTTGCTATATTTTCCACTACCCAAAAAAAGAAGACGCTCTTGGTAGCACGTGCTCGTGATCGGAGGGTCAGTGAATGTACATGTTAAGAGAAATTTGGGAAATTGGACAGATAAATCAGTTGACAATAAGACCATAAGATATTGGAACCGAAGTAGGCCATTTAGCTTGTCGAGTCAGCTCCGCCATTTCGGATGAGAGGGTGTCATGATGGAATTATTCGATACAGTAAACATATAATTAAAAAGATATTTTCAAAAAGTCGAAATGTACCTTTGGAAATAGATTATATCAGTTTGTGTTCCTTCGATAGTAACCGGACGTTCTCACTGTTTGTCTCTTCCATCGGTGGGAAAACACAGAGTTCACAAAGCAAGCTCCAATGAAACAACAATAGACTATTACCACTTTCAAGGGTATTACACTGTAGGATGGAATTGAATCGTAATCTTGGTACGACCTTGCTCTTTATGTCCTGCCTGCGCTGCATTTTTATACGTCTGCTACAGTTTATTTCTCTATTTTTTTATTGTTTTACTTTGTACTACCTCTATAAGCTGTGTAGTGAATTCATCTGTATAAAAAGAATCAATGCAATGATGCGACAATAATTAACAAATTCCGTTTTCAATTTAGATATGTAGCAAAATGCTACACATGGTGATAAACAACAGGAATTCTGCAGATGCTGGAAATTCAAGCAACACACATCAAAGTTGCTGGTGAACGCAGCAGGCCAAGCAGCACCTATAGGAAGAGGCGCAGTCGACGTTTCAGGCCGAGACCCTTCGTCAGGACTAACTAGTCCTATAGATGCTGCTTGGCCTGCTGCGTGCAACAGCAACTTTGATGTATGTTGCGTGACACATGGTGATAACATCGGATCCGTTAAATCCGATTGGGAAGCTAGATTATACTAGCAATCAATCTGTTGTGATCCCATTCCCTCTCTCTTCCTTCGCTCGCTTTTATACTGAAAATGCCTTCAAAAATATGAATCTCAGGATAGTATGCGGTCACGTATATGTATTTTAATCATAAATTTAATTCCAACATTGAACCTCTTTCTCACAGCTTGAGAATGCAACGACCAAAATAGTATATGCTTTCTCCAACACGCCAAGCTTTCGCAATTCTGCCGAATTATCTAATTACTCCGCATAAATACAATATCAATACAATGTAACTGCTGCAACATCCTTGATTTCAGTAGCATGCCACTTGCAAATATTTGTCAATTTGAAAACGACCAATGTTCACACCCTCTGTTTTCCTTTATTCAGCCATTGTTCCATTTAACTATATTTCGGTTCCAAACCATCATCGTTCTTTCACACTGCAGATACTTGAACAAAGACGATGTCAGACAAGTCTGTCCATCGTGTTATGTCGTTGCAGCAAAAGATGTTGGGTGATTGCAAATTCTGGTATCCCAGAAAGTTATAAAGCTCAGTTTGTGTCCGCGTTGTAATCAGGAACTGCTCCTTCAGCTTCGGCGCCTTCTGCTGCTGAATGCAGTGGTCTGAAGTAGGGCACGTGACTGTGACTGATTTCCGGGCGCGCCCTCTGCAGATTCCTCGGAAAAAGGCGCCCTCAAGTGAGAGCTTTTTGCAATATACAGAAGCAGTTTTTGCACAGACCCGCCGTCCCCATATAACAGTGTGGTACTCATTGCACAGAGATACATGGCAGAGTCCGACACAAGAGCTTCACGGATATTCAATTGAGACGTCTTGCTGCCTTTCTCTAAAGTAGCGGCAATCCTCTCTGAATACCGCTGCGTTTCTCCTGTGCTATATAACTTCAGCAAATAATTTGGAGGTCTTCCAGTATGTTGAATGTACCAAAAGATATATGCATCACCATAGGTGTAACTACAGTTCAGCGTTATGTTCTGTCCTTCCTCAGTCGTTACATCGGGAGGATCCTGCGTCACTGAATCTTTCCCACTCGTTCCTGCAAGAAAGGACAGATTATATCAACAACGCTGGCTTGTATAGAATGCCGGGCAAACTCGCTAGCCAGCTTCGCTGAGACTCACCAGGCAGCACAACCAATGCAATCAGCAATGAACAGAGGGAAATCATGGTGTCAAACTTCTGGCTGAATGGAACGGCAGTTTCCTTCCAGGGCTTTATTATCACAGCAGATTATGTGGTAGTAGATTGTTTCAGCGATACATTTCATCTTGTGTAAAACCGGAGATGTTTCTCTGGTTAAATGATTGGCTGACAGAAATAACAGAGCCTTCTTGAGCACCAATCAGAGCTGCTTTTGTATCCATTCGTCAGTCTGCCTGTTTCTCCGCTCTTATAATGTCCGATATTCATCCCTCTCTACCTTTCTCACGCCGTCTCTCTCTCTCTCTCTCTCTCTCTCTGCTTAATCCCATCATATTCACATACGTATCATTGTGTAATCGAACATAATTAAGAGTTTTCGGGAGTTTGCTTCTTCAAAGTTGACAATGTCCCGCTAGAAGTAGTTGATTTCTTTATTGTATATGTTTTGTTGGTTAATTATTTGAAGATATATCTTACAGTAGGCCCTTAATTCAATATGTTTCAATCTTCCAGCATTGAACTACTTATTCAAAGGTTAGCAAGATTTCGTCTAGATATTTCCAAATCTTTGTTTGCTGCTTGGGTACCAATTTATTATCTACGTCAATAGACTCCTAACAACACTTTCTGTGTAGCCACCACTTTCTTCGTAAAAAAAAAACTCACCTCTGGCATTTCCCTTATAATTTCTTCCATTCGCCTCAAGATACTGCATCGCCCTCTCGCATGAGCCATTTCCACCCTTAGGTCAAAGCGCTAGTTGTCCACTTTATTTATGCCCTTTATCATATCATGCACAGCTATTAAGTGACCCCTTACCTTCCGTCGTTCCAAAAAGAAAGGTCCTTGCTCACAGAAACTAAAATGTCCTGTGGGGTATACATGCACTTGCGGATGTGTAACTGAATTTCAACATTACGATTCGTCCCCTTTTAATCGGCGATGAAGAGAGATAAGTCTTTCCCAGACGATTCTAAAAAGAAGGACAAAATGACTGAGCATTCAATGCCTCCATTGCATATGCGAGACACCAGCTGACTATTTGTGCAAAGGTACGCCGGGCACCATAACCCATATAATCGGTCTGGATCTGGAATCACATGCAGTCTTCTTTCAGGCGAGATCTGAACCAGATTACATTCAAGACGCTAATACCATAGACTGGCGAAAATTATGTCAGCTACGCTACACCCTTCACCTCGTGAAAAACCTCCGTTGTTGCAAGGGGGCGTTTAAGGAGCCGACCCAAATGCAAGACACAGACAACGAACTACTCGCAACTGGACTAAGATTATCAAGAATGCAAGGGAAGTCAGGAAGCAAGGATTGATTTGGGTAATCCAGGAAAGATCAAAGCGCAAACGGGAAAAAGCGTAGCTCGACACGGACACAGGCCCTGGACTAGACTAGAACTCAGGGCCTGGGATTGGACTTGGACTTGGAGCACAGGACCCGAATGTGGAAATTGGAACAAGGACCCTGTAGTAGGATGTCGGAACTCCGGAACCAGAGTCTGGACAGGGACTCGGTAACTGGGTCTTGACTAAGACCAGGAACCCGGGCCTGGACTAGGACTCGGGACTAGGATCTTGGCTAGGACTCGAGAGGAGGACTTGGATCGGACTTCAATTCGACTGGGACTTGGATCGGAATTGACACTCGACTGGGACCTGAAACATGAGGCCTTGCCATGGACTGGACTGGAACATGAAGCATTGACTTCGACTGGACGAGAAAACGAATACTTGACCTGGACTGGACTGGAACCCGAAGCCTTGACTTGGACTGGACTGTAAAACGAAACACACAGCCGGGACTTCTACTTGGATACAGGATATGGAGCCGGGACCCCTCTTAGAAACGGAACACAGAGCCAGGACCCCCTCCTTGAGTATAAATCAAGGGGCCGGGAGTCTGCTGATACACAGAACACTGAACACGAAGAGATAGATCTCGACTCAAGGTAGCGGCAAAGAGCTGGACCTCCCTAGCAAATGTGAAGACACGAAGAGACAAGACCACACAACGATAGACTGTTCCTTATATTGACGAGACAAAGCTTCAATCTCACTCCGGCGGGTTAACTTGAAGGGGATTCTGACAAAGTCACAGATGCGGTTGCAGACGAGGTCATTGACGAAGTCACTGACGATGGTAGCTGACAAAGTTTCAGACGAGCTTACAGACGAGGTACAGACGAGGTAACTCACGAGGTTCTGAAGGGAACGGTCCAGCCACTACTACTGGAACCCAGAGCTATTTATGTTGGCAGCCCGAGACGAGAATAAGGTGCCTCAGTTAATGCCCCGATGGGACAAGGGGAAAACGAAATAACCAGAGTAGCAAAGACACGGATTGGACCGTGGACCGGAATGCGCACTTCACGGACGGGACCGTGACATCCGTAATTTGCTCTGCTAAATGGGAGCTGAACCGGGGAAGGCAGAACTGAGCCTATTTAGCCAGCGATCTGAATGGAACAATGACACTGTCGGTTTCGCAATAATTTACTCTAATTCAAATGTATTTGTCGATCTCAACCTCCGTCCTTCGTTGTACTTTAAATGACAGTTCATTTCTAGCAATGGATCGCCGTACTTGGTAGTTTTTCGTGACTCTCTTAAAATTCCGTCCCCGCGGCACGCTGTGTCTGTCTCTGTAGTCCAATCTAGTCCTTTATTTGTCTCCCTATACCCACGCTGTCCATCCATCTCTCTCCCCCCCTCTCTCTCTCTCTCTTTCATCTCGCTCCCTAGCGCTGTGGGCATATCCGTTAATAAGCTGCCAGCTCACCCGGTATTCCAGCATTCATTGTCAATCTGAAAAAAAAAATCAATTGTTCTCCACTTTTAAGAAGCTGATGTTAATAGAGTCCATCTGAAATTTATCTTCATCAGAAGGAGTTACATGACAGCTTAGCCGATGCTGTCTAGTCAAATGCACCCTCAGTATCTACAGGTTGCACTCACCTTTACTGTAAATCGCGCAATCTTGTCAAAAATTATGTCGAGCCAAATGTTAACCACACAATATTGTTATAGGCAACAGAAACACAATATTGTTATGGACACTGAGATATAGTAAAAAATGTTTCGGAAAAATGCCACAGTAACCGGAGGTAGAGCTGAATTCAAGAAATGTTCATCAATGTTTGGCGAATTTTGCTGCTAAATGCAGCATTTTAAGTCGACCACATGATCCTTATGCTTTGTGCGTGCGGCTGTTCCAGTCTCCCAAATAAGGCGCCCTCTAGGGATCACAAGTCCGGACCCGCTGTGTCCCAGCAATTCTGTAGGGTGCATTGCACAGTGGTATACACCAGAGTCTGGGCAAGAACTCCAGATATACATAAATGAGCTGACTCTGCCTCTGTGTATGTCAGCTAAAAATCTCGCCGAACATTCTGGATGTTGCTCCAGTGCTCCTGAGCCATCTACCTTCAGCATTTATTTTTCGATATATTCCGTGATGCTGAATGTATCAAAAATACTTGCATTAGCTCTTGTGTAATTTCAGTTTAGTATTATGAGTTAACTTTCGTCAGCCGTTAATTTGGTAGCATGCTAGATCACTGAACCTTTCTCTCTCGTTCCTGCATTAAAGGACAAAATGCACTAATATCCCAAACTTGCACTGAACTCACGTGGCGCTCTCTGGTCATATGTGCAGCGTCCTGCCTGTCAGGATGACGAATGTAATGAATACGAAACAAAGGGAGCACGTTCTTCTGACTTCCGCCTCGATAGGACGGCAGATAACTTCGAAGAAATTATCACTATGGTAGATGTTAAAGAGTAAAACCGTGTCAAAAAGAGATTTCTCAGTGCCCTGCTCAACGATTGGTAGATGAAACGGAGCCGAGGCTCTATGAACACGAAAAATAATCGGATTTCGTTGATTTCGCCCTCTGCATTTTCCCCACACACTATAAATCTTTCTCCGCATTTCTCTCTCTTTTCCCTTCTCTCTCGCCACTCCCTATCTCTCTCCATCTATCTATCTTTCTTTCTTTTCGTTCTTTCTCTCTGTTTCTCTTTCTCACTCTCTTGCTTTCTCCCCACCTCTTTCTCTCTCTCTTTAGCTCTCGTTCCGAACATCATTTTCTGTTTATCTACCTCTTTAGTTCGCTCCATGAATTCATTCTATCCTCCTTTGCCTCTGCTCTCTCCCTTCTCACACCATGTCACTCCATGGTAACGAGCGCATTACTGAGTCATCCACCATGTTATAACTTTCTATTGGTCCTGCTATCTATCTTATCAATAGCCTTTTAAGTCATTGACGAAATACCTTTCAATCTATCAGGATCCCACTAGATATTCCTAGTCAATAGCACACCAAATATTTACATCCCTAATATTTTTTGTATAAGTGAACCAATCTCCTATCCATGGCAATAGACGCAATTCAGAATTTATTTTCTGCAGTTGCCTTCGGCCTCACATCTTAATGGCTCCTTTCTCAGAATGTAAAGACCCTGTAAGTCCCGTTCACCATGTACCATGAAGGAAATCTTACGAAGAGTTCAAAGTCGTGACCGTGTATTGTAGTCAACAAGTGGAAATGGATATTGAGATGTCTCGAAAATCTTTTAACTTCTTGTTTGTACCTAAAAACTGAATTTAGGCCTAGACGCCTGCGATCCTGAGAGCTGCCAGGTTAAGGCGAACGAGTGACCCTTCTTCCTCTTTGCGTCCATTCTTGATGCGCTCTCTAGTCAGCGCTCTGTGCACCAGCTAGCGACAGTAATTCCGTGTCGATTATTCCCCTATAATGGTTGGTGCTGCATGGCAGAAATATACAACGCAAGAGCCTCGGTGATGTATCTTTGAAGCATCTTGGTTCATTTCGCAAAGCAGTGGTAAACAGCACAACATCAATTAACGACAAGTTGGGGTGCGGAAAAGAGACAGAGATGATGCTATGAAGACAGTCTCCTCAGTATCAGCAAAAGAAATGAACGGGTCATTGACTTCATAAAGGGAGAGGGCGAGAGAACATAACCAATAACTTTTTCAGGTTCAGCACTCAGGCGCCATGTCCAAGGAAGCTCAAAAATGCCATCAAGACCTCAGTTGGCAAAATAAAATTCATATGTCCCCAGTGACCTGGACTAATTTTTGATGAACCCTATTGAAAGCATGAATTTCAGGCGCATCATGGCTTCAATGACAAATATTCTGCCCGTGACCTCAAGAAACTCGGCCGTGTTATAGACGCAACCTAGCACATTACCGATAGAACATGAATTGTGCCTGCACTCTTGCTGAATCAGTGAAACACCAGGTCCTTATAAAATCTTACCCATTCTGGACCTTCGTTCATTTCTCCCCTCCAATTCGGCAACAGATATAGAAGCATTAGAGTTAACCTCTAAAATCCATTAAAAGACAACTGCATAGTTCCCCTGTAAGAGAAGTTGAACACGTGACCTCACAAACTAAATCAAACGAAATTCACTATTTAGTCAACTTGCACAACACTTTCTTTGCAGCTGCTTAACTGTATTATCAATTCTGTTGTTGTCTCAGCTTTCACACCCTCAATGCACAATGCAATGATTTGATACCTGTAAAGATATGCAAGGCAATATTTTGACTTTACGTCGGTGGATAAGTCACTCTCTAAGCAAAGCCGAAACCAACTGGCCAGTCTATGTGAGTAAGCAGGGTGAGGCAAGAAATTAAGCTGGCAGTTTTGAAAGTATAGGATATAGGGTTAGCGAGTAAACGTGACGGCGGTCGTTTTCGGAAGTATGTTTTATTTGTCGCCGTGATTTGCCGCCCCCTGATTTCTCCAGGAACACTGCTTCAGTTCGAACACTGAAGTTGTCTGAAGGTATGTCTTGACGTTCCTATGTGTCTCATTTCCTCCGGAATCCGAAAGACCAAAAGATAGTATGTCATTCGGCCCATCGTGACTGCTCTGCATGTCGATCATGGGCGGATCCAATTCTTCCAGTCATCGCTATTACTCTGGCCTTCTGTCCCTACCCTTTGATGTCCAGGCTAATGAACAAGGTATACATCTCTGCCTTAAATCAGTGGTCCCCAGCCATCGGTCCACTGACCGGTACCGGGTTGCAAAGCATGTGCTACCGGGACGCGGGGAAACGATATGATTTGGCGATATGAAACGATACGAGTCAGCTGCACCTTTCCTCATTCCCTGACACGCTCACTATTGAGCTTGAACGCACGCGAGGTTATTACTCACGCGAGGACTTCAGTCGGTTATTACCCTGCAACCACTCAATGAGTAAAAAACAAACGTCGCTTGAGAGTTTCTTTGAAAGAGAAGGCAGGAGACATGAAAGGCCTAACGATGATGAAGAACGCAGAGACAGCTGAGGCCGAGAATGCAAAAGAAAAAAAAAAGAAAGTTTCCTTCAACAGAAAATGCACCGAGTCGTACATAAAATATGGCTTTATTTCGACGGCTGACTCTCACGCTCCAATCCCCCTGTGTGTGATATGTGCAGACAAGCAGTCTGATGAGGCGATGAAGCCCTCAAAACTGCTTCGGAACCTTGAGTTCAAGCACACTGCACTTAAAAACAAAGCCGTTGATTGTTTCTTAAGCGGAAGAAACGTGAGCATGCGGAACAGAAGCAAGTGCTGAGAGCCAACACCTCCACAAATGCTGCTGCTCTGAGAGCGTCGCACTTAGTGGCCAGCTGTACTGCTGAGGCTAAGAAGCCAATCACTGTTGGTGAGGAATTGATTCTGCCTGCTGCCAAAGACTTGTGCCGTGAACAGTTGGGAGAAGCTGCAGCTAACAAGATGGCACAGGTTTCTCTTTCAGCTACCACAATCTCAAGACGAATCGATCACATAGCGGAGGACATTGAAGCACAGCAGTTGTAACGGCTTAACGAGTCTGGTTTCACTACCCGAGTCAAAGAGGTTGCTCCCGAATGACAGTCTACACATTGTGTCACACACAGGGAAATGCTGGTTAGCCAAAAAATGTGTCACCTGACCTTAACAGATAATTGAGTGACTTTGTTGAAGTTATCAATCACATCAAAGCAAAAGCTCTGAACTGACGTCTGTTTGAGCATCTTTGCGATGAAATGGATGCAGAGCACAAACGCCTTTTCTTACACACTGAAGTCAGCTGGCTATCAAGGGGCAGAGCCCTGGCTATGGTTTTCGAGATAAGAGGGCAGCTACAGAGATTTATTTAGAGAAAAAAAAGTCATCACTGGCAGCACACATCAGTGACGAGGAGTGGGTAGCAAAACTCGTTTATTTCTGTGCCATCTTCAACCTGCTCAATGAACTCAATTTCCCACTTCAGGGGAGAAAGACAGCTGTCGTCAAGTTGGCAGATAAAGTGTCAGCTTTCATAACCAACCTGGAACTGTGGGGACGGCGAAATGGATAGGGGCATATTTGACATGTCCCCAACATTAGCTGGGAATTTGGGAGAGACTGAGGCTCACTGCAGGTTTACGGACACTTATCTTCGCCGTCGACAGAATTTGACCGTTACTTCCCAACTGCAAATGACCCAAGATGTGCAAAGGAATGGGTCCGTGACCCATTTGTGAATGTCCCCGGTGAATCATCTCTGTCAGCGCGGGAAGAAGATGAACTCCTGGAGTTTGCAAAGGACAGTGGGCTGAAAAGTATGTTTGACGTAAGGTCTGTTCCGGCATTCTGGATCAAAATATAGGATGAATATCCTGAGAAAGCCACGAACGCACTGAAAACGTTGTTTCCATTTCCAACATCATATCTCTGTGAAGCGCAGTTCTCTGCAATGAATGCAATGAAAACTAAATTGCGGAAGAGACTGGAAATAAGGAACCCCCTTATAATTGACTTATCACTATATTCATGCGAGGAAAATATGCGCTGTGTGTTTGATATTAAATTCGTCAGATAAACGCTTTTGGAAGCGAAATTGAGTGTATCCGCCATTGATAATTGACTTACAGTTGACTTATCACCTATATTCCGGTTGTGATTAACACATGCTCCCCCACCCCCAGTCGGCCAGTCCGGAAGACTATGGTCAAAATTAAACCGGTCCGCGGTGCAAAAAGGGTTGAGGAACCCTGCTCTAATAAATCCAGAGTTTGTGAGAGGTGCCGGATCCTTCTGGGTTGTGTTAAGAAATTGCAAGGGTTAAGGAACCCTGCTGGCAGCTATGCACAAGCCTCCCGACAGTATGTAGAATGTGCAGCACAGATTACAAGAGGAAATAGAAATGGCCTCACAAAAGGGTAATGTTATCATCGTCATGGGAGATGTCAACATGCAGGATGATTGGGAAGGTCAGGTTAGATATGGATCTCAAGAGAGTGAGTTTGTTGGATGCCTATGAAACGACATTTTATAGAAGATTGTCCATCACCCTACAAAGCGATCAGTTGTACAGGATTGGGTGTTGTGAAATAAACTGGAGATAATTGGTGACCTTAGGATAAAAGAATAATTTTAATGCAGTGATCCAAATATGATTGAGTTCAACTCGAAATTTGCCAGTGAGAAGTAAAGTCTGATGAAGCAGTATTTCAGCACAGTAAAGGAAATTTCAGTGGTGTGAGTGGGGCGTTGGTCAACGAACTCAGAATGCAGGACTTGGAAGGACAGGCTGCAAGAGAGGACAACAGAGCAGGAAGGGCGTGAATTTCTGGGGATAATGAGAAAGGTGTCCGATAGCTGTATTCAAAAATGAAGAAATAAGCAAATGAAAAAGTAGTGCAACCGTGGCTAACAAAGGGAGTCAAAGCTAATGTAAAAGCAAAAGAGCAGGTATACAACTAAGCAAAAATTAGTAGCAAGGCAGAGGATTAGGAAGCTTCCAAATCCATAGAGAAAAACTAAAAGTGTGATTAGGAGGGAAAAAAGATAATATATGAGCGAAAGCTAGCAAACAGTATCAAAGTAGATAAAAACAAAGGTTTCTTCAAGAATGAAACAAAAAATAAAAGTGAGATGAGAGTGCATATAGAAAGCAAGAAAATGTAACCGAAGAAATAATGCTGGGGGACAAGTTGATGGCAGATGAACGATATGAGTATTTCGCATCAGGATTCACTGTGGAAGACCCGAACAGTGTGTCAGACGTTGAAGTGTCCGAATGAAGACATGTAAGTGCAATTACAGTTACAAGGGTGAAGGTCCTCAAAACGCTGAAAAACAGAAGAGTATATAAGTCATCCGAACCAGATGAACTGCACCCTTGCCCTCTGAAAGCAGTAACGGTAGAGATTGCGGAGGTATTAGGAATGATTATTCAAAATCATTGTCAATGATATAGGTGATGGAATAGATGGCTGTGTTGCCAAGTTTGGAGATGATGCAAAGATTGATGGAAGGATACGTCGTTCCTGGAGATGATTAGGAGAATGGGCAAGAGAGTGACAGACTAAGTACAATGTACCAAAACGCATGTCATGCACATTGGTATAAGAAATAAATGTGCAGACTATCTTGTAAGCAGGGGAAAAAATCCAAAAATCTCCGATGCAAGGATACTTGGAGGATCCAAGTTTAGAACACGCTGAAGTTTAACTTGCAGTAGAGTCAGTGGTGAGGAAGGAAAATACAATGTTAGCATTCGTTTCAAGATGTCCAGGATACATGGGCATAGACGTAATGTAGAGTATTTATGAAGCACGTGAGGCCTCACCTTGAGCATTCTGAACAGTTTTGGGTTTCTAATCTAACAGAGATGGACTGGCATTGGCGAGGATTCAGAAGGCATTCACACGGATGACACAATCAGTCCCGCAAGCAAAGCAGCTGTCCAACTAACGGAAAAATGTAGTCAGTAATTTTTCCCCTTTCCCCTGGAGTTTCGCCTACTTAACTCATTCACGTGACAGTGTTTGATAAGTGTTTGCGCCCCCGCTGTTTTCCGGCAAAGGGCTCCCTCTAGCGAGCGCTCACTGCATCACGGAGGTAGGATTTTGTCCAGAGCCGTCATCGCCTTGCAACACTGTGGGCATCATGGCACAAAGATAAACGGCGGAGTCCGACACAAGAGCACCAGAGATGTTCAAATGGGCTGCCTTGCTGTCACGCTGCCAATTAGCGGTAAACCTCGCTGGGTTCCGGTCCACCATGCCTGTGCTATATACCGTCAGCAAATATCTTGGAGATTCCTCGCGATGCTGAACGTACCAAACAATAGATTGAGGATTGCCAGTGTAATTACAGTGCAGTGTTACATTTTGTTCTTCCGCAATCGTTAATTCAAAAGGCCATTGCGTCACCGAATCTTTCCCATTTGTTCCTACAATAAAAGGGCAGAATGCATGATCAGATCGGGCTTTCTTCGCACATACGGAACAGATATAGGCTGTTACCGCGGAGACTCACCGGACATCATAGTCATTATAATCAGCATATAACACGGAGAATTCATGGTGTCTGGCTTCAAACTCGATCGAAAAAGAGCTTACTTCCAACAAGTTAATATACTTGACTGATATTGAATAGTAAAATCAGAGCTGCAGCATATTTCAGCCGGCGTAATCTGAGGGCGTTGCCCTGCCAATGGATTGATTCGCTGTGGGCATTAATCTGCGCCGGTCCGAGCACCAATCACAGATCGGTTTGTTTCAGTTCATCCATATGCTTTTATATATCTGACGCTTGGAGATGTAAATAGCGTCGCGCTACCACTGTGCTAGAGTGGTTATACTTCACTCTCTCTCTTGCATTCTTCTTCCAGTCAGGCTCACATCCTTATTTCTCTCTCCTCCCGATGTTTATCGCTCTACTTTCTGTTCTATCGATCACCATCACTCGTACTCTCATTTCTTCATTTCTCTTAAGTCTCCCCGTGTTATCCACTTTGTCATTCCATCATACCAAACCGCCCACTTTCTCCCCGCCCCACCACCACCATTTTACTAAGAAAGATCGACTGCCCACCGTTCTCCCTGGATATCACTTTCTCTGCCCACTCGCCAACCGCAATTCACACTCAGACGCATTTATCTTCACATTTCTCCACTCCGGCGAAAGGGGGAAACGCCACTGAGGCAGACAATAAGAAAAACGTCTTCACTTGGGGGAACGGGGGATGTACTTTTTGTGTTAGCCTCTTGTAGCTCTGCTCCTCAGCCTTCTTTCTCCAGAAAGATCTTGTCGCCTGTGTCTTGTGGACGGACGAGAGTTGGATGAAAAAATTGCAGATGCTGAAAATCCAATGGAACTCACAAAACTCTGGAGGAAGTCAGCAGGTCAGGCACAACCTAGGGAAAATGTAAATAGTCGGCTTTTCGGGCCGAGACCTTTCTTCAGGACTGAGTAGTAAGGAGCGAGATGCATAAATTAAAATGTGAAGGAACATGTAAGAGTCTGACTGAGAGGCGAAAGGGGAAACCAGCTGGGATAGGCCAAAGGCTGTAGAAGAAATAAACTGATGATCTTATTAAGGCATGATCTTATTCAATTGCGGAGCAGGTTCGACGGGTCAAATGCAATACTCCCAGTCTTTTTTCTTATGGTATTACGTTCTGCCCTTCCACGATCATTAATTCGCTCACGTCCTGAGTTACCGAATTTACCCCACTCGTATCTGTAACAACTCTCGCAAAGCGTGAGTGGCGCCGAATCGTAATGACGGTGTAGAACACGCGTAAACTGATGAAGAAGAAATTATCCAGACAGAGCCGCCATTAAAATCAGCAACAAACACAAGGGTGATAAGGAGTCGGCATTAACATAAAAAAATAGAATTTTATCAAATTGTGAGCCATGTGAAGGTTAATTACCTCATGTCAGGAGCATCAAAGGCTCGGGGGAGACACGTGCCCTTCCTCTCGAACCGTATTAGTATATTGCCTGTGATGTGCCTTAGAATCGACCGGTGTGTTCAGATTCTCTTAGGGCTTCATTTTACCCCTCTTAATTTACGCAGTGTAGTAGATGGCTGTTGTGTTTTCTTAATGGCAGATCTTGGAGACCTGGGAGATCCAGAGACTCCCAGGGAACTATATCTGCAAGGAATGCATCTGGATGAAGCTCCTTGAAGATCATGTTAGGGTTCTGGAGTAACCAGCTCAATGACCTTCGACTTGTACGGCAGAGCGAGAAGATAATCGATCGGAGTCATAGGGAAGTAGCCACCGCGAAGCTGCAGGAGGCAATTGGCTATTGGACTATCAGGAGAAATGGAAATATGAAAGACAGTTAGCGCAGCGTACCCCTGTGGTCATTCCTGTCAATAGTAAGAATATTTTCTGCATACCGATGTGGTGGATGAACTCCGAGGGGAAGGCTAGGGAGACAGGGCTACTGCAACAGAGCATCGGCCCGTGCTACAGATGGGAAAGAGGAAGAAGAAGGGAGTACTAGCGATCGAGGACTCAACAATCATGGGAACAGACAGGAGATTCGGTGGCTGCGAGCACAGCACCCTGATGGTATGTTGCCTCCCACATGTCAGTTTCGAATCGCGTTCACGACATGTTAGAGAGGGAGGAACAGCATCTAGATGCATGGTACACATTGGCGCTAATGACACACGAAGGAAAAGCGAAGAGATCCTGAAAAGGGTATATGCGGAACAAGGAAGACGGCACTAGCAGATGTTGACGGGTACGAGGGATGTGCAGTTACTATTACAAGGCTCAAAGAGCCGAAGAGCTAAGTCAACCGTACCAGCTGAACTGCAACCTCAGGTTCCGAAAAAGTAGTGGTAGAGATTATGGCGATATTATGAATGATCTTTCAAAATTATTGGACTGTGGCATGGTGCCAGAGGAATGTAAAATGCGAAACGTCACTGTACTTTTTAAGAAAAGAAGAAATTTAAGACCTGCTAGCCTGATCTTAGTGGTTGGGAAGATTGTGGATTCAATTGTTAAGGATTAAATTATGGAGTATTTGGTGACACAGGACCAGATAGGAGAAAGTCAGCATGGTTTCCTTAAGGAAAAATATTGCCTGACAATCATGTTGGAATTATTTGAGGAGACTACACGTAGGTGATATAGAACGGGTGCAATGGATGCTGTATGTGAGGAGTTTCTTAAGGCCTTTGCCAAGGTGCCAAACATGAGCGTGTTTACCAAGTTAAGAAGCTATGGTATTTCAAGAACTTCACTGGTCTGGTTATAGCACTAACTGTTTGGCAGGAGTTAGAGACGACACGAAAACAATCACTCTCCGGTTGGCTGCCGGTGACAATGGTGCTCCGCAGTGGTCTGTGCTGGCACCGGTGCTTTTGTGCTGTACATCAGTGATTTAAATGATAGAATCCTTCGCTTTGTTGCCAGGATTACAGATGATACAGAGAATGATGAAGCGTCGTGGTGTATTGATAAAACAGGTCATCTGCAGAAGTGCTGAGACAAATGATCAGAATGGGAAAGAAAGTACTAAATGATATATGATGTTGGAAAATGCGTGGTCATGCACTTTTTTGGAAGAAATAATTGTGCAGACAATTTTCTGAATGAGGAGAAAAGCCAGAAGTAAGATGTGCAAAGATGCAACGGGGCTTGGTAGTCCTTGTGCACAGCACCCTAGAGGTTAATTTTCTCCTAGAGCCGGCGGTCAGGAAGGTAAATCCAATGTTAGAACTCATTTCAGGGGGTCGAGAGTACAAGAGTAGGGATGTGATGCTGACTCTTAAAGGCACTGGTGAGGGCCCACTTTGAGTATTGTGAACAGTTTTGGGCTCCTCATTCAAGAAAAAATCCGTTCGCATGGATAATTCCAGTAATGCCAGTGTTATCATAAGAGGAAAGTTTGAGATTTATAAGTCTGTGTCAGTTGGAATTTAGAAGGATGAGGGGAATCTCATTGAATCCTTTCGAATGTTGAGGAATAGACAGAGTAGATGTGTAAAGAATGTTTCATATGGTGGGGGAGTCCAGGACAAGAAGGCAAAGCCTCACGCGAGACAGGCGTCAATTTAATACAGAGATGCGGAGAACTTTCATCAGCGCGCGTGTGGTGAATTTATTGCATTTATTAGCACGGGAAGTTGTGGAGGTCAGGTGGTTGAGTATGCTTAAGGCAGAGCGTAATATGTTTTTAACTGGCCACGGTATCAAAGGTACCGAAGGGAAGCCGGGAGTGGGGCTGAGGAAGGATCAATCGATCAAGCTTGATTTAAAGGCAGAGCAGATTTGATGGGCTAAATGCCCTAATTCTTCTGCTAAGTTCTATGGTCTGATGGTCTTACCCTCTCTTGGATATTTCTTGTCAATAGCACGTGAGATATGTATTCCCATGAAGGAGCTAGGATTAGATGTTTAGCGGACATGGAAGGCACCGGTTACAGCAGGCAAACATTGCCGAAACTGAGCTCTCCAGATCCTGTATTGCCGTGGAAAGTTGAGTGCTGAACTGCGCAAAGTTATTCAGTGGAGTCCGGCAGGATGCCCCCGAACTTATTTAAGAGGAACATCTTTACCAGAGACCCGAAATATTACTGGACTTGCCTTCGCGTAGAACAATACCGTGACACGGTCTGCTCTTCCACGTGCAATTAAATCCCTCCTTTTGGGGTTCACAAAATCTGCCTAACTCCTCCCTTTGACAGGCTCCGAATGTATGAGGGGCGCCAGAACGCACTGACCCTGCAGGACGCGCTCCGACCGATTAGACAGATTCACCAAGCAGAGTAGTCGATACAAAGACCATCCAGGGGTGGTTGTAGCCGGAACATCGTACATTCAATAAAGTAAACAGAGAATGATTTGAAGATGTTTGTCCGATAAAACAGAAGTTATTCAAGTAAGACAAGCAGAGACTTTCCGGGAAACTCGGCGCATTCATTTCAAAGTATATGCGGATTTTTTTTGTTCTCTAAATACAGGGTTGATACCAACCACAGGACGGTTTGGCGTTAATTGACTCACCTCTCCCCCCCACCCCACCGACCCCCTCCCCTCGTCTCCGTCACTGTCTGATCTCTCTCTCTCTCTTTTTGTCTCAGTCCATTACTTTTGGCTCTGCATCTCCGATTATGCTCCGAATCGTCTCCCTCCGTATCTCTCTCACTCACTTTCACTTTGAAGTGGATCTGAAGGAGTTTATTTTTGCATTCTTTTAGTGTTTCACTTTGTACTACCTCGATAAGCTGTTTAATTAATGCATCTGTTAAATCCCAGTCAATGCAATCATCCGACAAGAATAAACAAACATATCCAGCAAAATGCCCCACGTGGTGATAACATCAGATCTGTTAAATCTGTTTGGGAAACCAGATGATACAAGCTATCACTCTGTTGTGCTCCCATTCCCTCTCTCTCTCTCTCCCTCTCTCGCTCTCTTTCCTCCTGAAAATGGCTTCAGAATATAAGTATACGGGTAGTATGCGGTCAAGTTTATGTACTTTAATCATAAAGTTATTTTGAATATTGAACCTCTTACGCTATCACGCTAAACATTGGCAGGTTCTGTCGCACTATCTAAATACTCAGTATAAATCAATGTCGCTTTTGCAACATCCTTAATATCGATAGCATGCCACTTTCAAATCTTTGTCAATCCGATAACTATTTTTCCCACCTGTGTTTTCCTTTGTCAGCAATTGTACAATTTAAATATATCCCGTTTCCATTCTGATTGTTTCTCGCTGCAGACACTCGAACAAAGTGTCTATAGACAAGGTCAGGCCGTGTTGTCGATCGTGGTATGCAATTGCAGCAAAAGAGGTTGGGTGAAAAATCAATTAAAATGCAATTTATCCGTACAGTTGTCCTTCTGCAACTAGCTGTAAATCAAAGTGGGCAACATTGATGCCTCTCCAGAACAACGGCAAATAATTTAGAGATTGTCCATAATGTTGAATGTCCGAAAAGATATTTGCAACAACTTCAATGTAATTACATTTCAGTGTTATGTTCTGTCCTTTCTCAGCCGTCACTTCTGGAGGATCCTACGTCACTGAATCTTTCCCGCGCGTTCCTGGAATAAAGGACACAGTAAGTAAACATCTCTGTCTTGTATTGACCGCAGGGGAAATTCACTGTCCACCTTCGCAGAGACTCAGCAGACAACACAGCCAATGCAACGCGTAATGAACAGAGGGAAAGCATGGTGTCCAATTTCTGTCTGGATCGAACGGCAAATTCCTTCCAGGACGTAATTATTACTGTACAGATATTGTGATGTGAGTTTCAGTGATAGCTCTCACCTTGTTTATGTCCCCTCTCTCTCTTACTCTCTCTCTCTCTCTCTCTCGCTCTCTTTCTCTCTCTCTCTTTGGGTTTTGGTACTCTTTGGAAGATGTCTGTGAAGGGTATGAATGAATTTTGTATTATGTATTGTGCACATTCTCTGATTTACAGGGAACCCTTGAAGCATGCTGGATAGGTTTTTCGCTGTTCCCTGGTACATCAGAAAAAAATATAATGAACTTTAACCAGTTTGGAGTAAGTGTGAGGGTCTGCAAAGTGTAGGACTATATCAGGCTGTCCTGAAGCTCATAGAATATCGGTTGAGCGGAAAAATGGAGGTGATGGACTGCAGAGAACCTAGCATGCGGTGCGGTGATATTTGGTGCCACGTACCCAAGGATCTGGTTCGATCCCGACATTCGATTCTATCAGCAGATACCCATGTGCTTAGTTTCCTTATTTCCTGCGTTATCATGTTTTGAACGTCCCGTATAAGATATTCTGGGTAGCCCGTCTTCCTGATCGAAGGGTCACTGAGGTACGTGTTAAGAGGAATTTGTGAAAATTCGACCGGTAAATCTGTTAACCATTAGACCATAAGATAGAGGTTCAGAATTAGGCCATTTTTTTTTCTGATCGAGTCTGCTCCGCCATTTCAATGAAACAGTGTGAAAATGGAATTTTGCCAAACGGCAAACATACCATTTAAGTGAGAGTTTCAGGAGGTCGAAATGTAGCTTTGGAAACAGATGTAATCATTTTCTGTTCCTTCTACCGTAATCGGTCGTTCTCTTTGTTTCTGTCTTCCATCTAAAGGAAAACACGGAAGTCTAAAAGCACGTTCCAATGTGCACAAGTATACATTCTATACGGTTATAAGAATATTGAACCAGATGATATAATTGAATCTCAATCCCTATCCACCTCGGTATGATTTTGTTCTTTATTTCCTGGCTGCGCTGCATTTTTATTCGTTTGCCACACGTTATTGGTGCATTGTTTTATTGTTTTACTTTGTACTACCGGAATAAGCAGTGCAGTCAAATCACCTGTTATAACCGAATCGATGCAATCATGCGACAGTAATAAACAAATTCCGTTTGCAATCTAGATATATATACCAAAATGTTCCATGTGGTGATTACATGGGATTCGTTCAATCTGGTTTGGAAACCAGATTATACAAGCTTTTCACTCTGTTGTGATCCCTCGCTTCCTCCCTCGCTCTTTTATTCTGAAAATGTCTTCAAAATATGAAACTCGGGGTAGTATGCGCTCGCCTATATGTATTTTAAGCACAGAGTTACTTTCAGCACTGAACCCCTTTCACACAGGACGGGAATACACCGACCAAAATAGTATTTTCATTCTCTGTCACTCTAAATATCGGCAGGTACTGTCGAATTATTTAAATACTCAGTAGCTGTTGTATCTTCATAATTTCAGTGGGTTGTAGATTTTTGGGTTTCAGTAGCATGTCACTTGCAATTCTATGTTATTCTCGAAAACACAAATGTTGTCACCCAAACATGAGAAAATCTGCAGATGCTAGTGTTAAATACTTCATGGATATCTTGTGACTGTATTATGAGGATGATGTAATGGTGTTGCGGAGGTCATATACGTATTTTTCCCGCCGATGTGAGGTCATGTGATGACCTGTTCTCACCAGGTATATAAGGGCAGACTCCCGGTGACGCAGTTAGTTACTCAGTTAGATCGTCAGTCAGATACTCCACTATGCTGCGTATTCGTCCCATAACGCAGTTTAGTTTTAAAACAGAGTTTTACTTTCTACTGTAAGGTGCAGAAGTGTTGGACCGGCAGTTTCACCAATAGTTGCAAGCTTTGTTGGTGTAGTTTTTCATTAGTATTGGAGAGTGAAAACATTACTAAAGTACGGAACCTGAAGGACTCCAGTAAAGCTGATATCGTTTGGCGGTTTTGGAGAGGATCGACCTTTATTGAATCATCGTTCAAGTAAAAGTGACTGCAACTGAGATATACCCTGCTAAAATAGGAAGGATAGTGCAGTGTCTAATCGCCAGAGGAAAAGGTCAGTTCCTTGAAACCGTTTTATTTCCGTCATCATGAATCCTGCGGTCAAGGCAGGTACCAGCTGGGATCAGCAGTAACGACACGTCCACGAGGAATTATTTACTGCAGGAAAAACTCTGCTAATTGACTGTATAAATCTCTTGGACTTTCGAATTTGCTATTCTAAGAAGGGTGTTCGAATTTACCACTTTAAGAATTGATTTCCCATTTACCCTTTTAAGAACTGCTCCAGAGTTCCCGTATAGCAGTTAACTTCCGTTTAAATTAGTCGTAGATATACATGCCGCTGTTTTTGAGCAAGGTTTAATAAATGTTTGTTTGTTTTTATAAAACATGTCTCAATGCTACAGTCATTCTTGTCGGTCACGTGACACGGGAAATTCAAGCAATACACACAAAATGCTGGTGGAACGCAGCTATCCAGGCAGCAACTGTAGGAACAAGTACAGTCGACGTCTCGGGTCGTGGCACTTCGTCAGGTCTGACGGAAAAAAGAGACAGTGAGTGATTTAAAAGTGGGAGGGGAAGCAGAGACCCGAAATGATAGGAGAAGACAGCAGGGGAGGGATGAAGCCAAGAGCTGGGAAGTTGATTGGCAAAAGGGATACAAGGCTGGAAAAGGGCGAGTATCCTGGGATGGAAGGCCTTTGAATAAGGTAAGGAGTAGGGGAGCACCAAAAGAATATGCGGAACAGGCAAGGAGTTATTGTGAGACGTAAAGGGAGAGAAAAAAAAAGATAAATAAATAAGTAGAGATGGGGTAAGAAGGGGAGGAGGGGCACGAACGGAAGTTAGAGAAATCATTGTGCATACAATCAGGTTGGAGGCTACCCGGACGGAATATAAGGTGTTGTTCCTCCAACCTGAGTGTGGTTTCATGTCGGCTGTACAAATGGATTGCCATATCGGAATGGGAATGGGACGTGGGCACTGGGAGATCCTGCCGCCCCTGGAGGGCACCCTCTGTTTACCTTTGGTCAGCTATTGACCACTTCAAATATATCCCGGTTCCACTCCATCCTTGCAAACAAACGAACAAAGTGGCTGAAGACAATGTCAGTCAAGGCTGTCCATCGTTATATAACCCTACAGCAAAAGAAGATGGTCGAATGCACATTACGTTATTCAGGAAAAGAATTGCAAACTTCCAGTTTGGTTGCGCCTTGAAATAAGAAATTGTTCCTTCAGCTTCGGCGACTTGTAATGCTGCTTACAGCGCTCTTCCGCAGGGCACGTGACCAAGGATGATTTCTTTGTGCACCACTTCGAGATTCGCCGTGAAAGGGCGCCCTCCTGTGAGAGTTTTGTGCATAATACAGGACTAGTTTTTGTCCAGACCCGCCGTCTGCATACAACAGTGTGGTGCTCATTGCACAGAGATACCTGCCAGAGTCCGACACAGGAGCTTCAATGATATTCAACTGAGCCGTCTTGCTGGATTTCTGCAAACTGGCGGTAAACCTCAACGGGCAATATGGATGCCGATGCATTCTACCAGTGCTAGATACCTGCAGCAAATACTTTGGATGTCCTCCACTATGTTGAATGTACCAAAAGATATATGCATTATCGTAAGTGTAATTACAGTTCATTGTTATGTTCTGTCCTGCCTTGGCCGTTAGGTCGGGAGGATCCTGCGTCACTGAATCTTTCCCACTCGCTCCTGTAATAAAGGACAGAATACATCAACAACGCCGGCTTGCATTGAACGCCGGGGAAATTCGCTGGCCACCTCCGCAGACACTCACCAGGCAGCACAGCCAATGCAATCATTAATAAACCGAAGGAAATCATGGTGTCTAATTTCTGGCTGAATCGAACAGCTGGTTCCTTCCAGGACGTAACTATCACTCAACAGATATTGTGGTGTGAGGTCTTTTCAGCGGTACCTTTCAGTCTCTATAAGAGAGGGGGCGATTTCCTGGTTAAAGGATTGGCTGACACAATGAACCGCGACTTTCTGAGCACCAATCAGAATCTGTTTTCTTTCCTTACGTCATTCTCCGCTCTTTCAATGTCCCACATTCTTCTCTCTCTCTCTCTCTCTCTCTCTCTCTCTCTCTCTTTCTTTTTTCAGTGTGCCCTACTGTATCTGTTACCCTCTTCTCTGTATAATAACAACATATTCAAAAACTTACCAATGTGTAATCATGCCCAGTTAAGATTTTTTCACATGGTTGCTTCTTCGAGTTGGAGTGTATCCAGCTGGAAGTAGTTCATATCTCTATTTGTTTGTTTAGTAGTTATTTGGTGATATATCCCACAATAGTCCCTTAGGTCAACATTTTTCAATCTTCCAGGATTTAAGTAGTTATTCAATGTCAGCAAGTGTTCATTTAGCTATTCCCTAATCTTTCTTTACAGTTGGGGAGCCAGTCTACTATCCACGCAAATAGACTCCTGAAAGCAGATTCTGTGCAGCAAGCACTCCGTTGAAAAAAAATACTCACAACGGCATGCCCCTCGTAATTACTTCCAGTCGCATGAAAATGTCGTAATTTCGCATGAGCCATTTCCACCCTTAGGGGAAAGGGCTGATTGTCCTCTCTATCTAAGTCTTGACAGTTATTAAGTTATTAAGTTACCCCTCGTCTTCCTTCGTTCTAAAAAGAAAGGTCATTTCTCGCAGAAACTGAAATGACCTGTGGAATATACAAGCACTTGTGTATGTTAACTGAAGTTGAGCATTACGATTCGTCTTCCTTTAAACGTCGATGCAGAGAACTAGACCTATCCCACACGCTTCCACAGAAGAAACACAACATGACTGAAAATCCAGTGCTCGTATTGCACCTGCGAGACACCCACTTTCTACTTGCCGGGCAGCAGAGACAATATAATTAGTGAGGATCAAGGACGTACATGGAGCCTGCTTTCACGCGCTGTCTTAAGCCAGATAACAAGAAGTTAACACCACAGATTTGAGAGAATCATGTCTGATACGCTACGCTCTTCACATCGTGCAAAACCTGTGTAATTTCCTCTGCTATTCGGTGTTTAACCGTGGAGCTCAGAGCTGAGCCTATTTAACCACCGACGTTAATGGAACTAATACACTCTCTGTTTATTTATCATTCACTCTACCTATATTATATTTGCCAATCTCACCCTTCCCTTCTTCGTTCTATTTGAATTAATACTTCATTTCTTGCAATGCATCTCCTTCTTTGTTGCCCATTTTTTTTACTGTCCTTTCTTTCCTTCGCTCAATGGCTCTTCGTCTGCCTCCGTATTCCAATCTGCAATTTCACTGAATCATCAATGTAGTTTTAAACTCATTGTGGGAACATCCTTTAATCCAACGCCTGTCCACTCCGTATTAACTTTCAATCCATAAAATAAACATCTATTTATCTGCCATTTTCGTAAGATAATGTCAATAAACCCCAAATGAAATTTATCTTCATCAGAAGCATTTAGTGTGACAGTATGTCCGATGCTGTCTAGTCATATACAACCTCAGTATCTCTAGGTTGCACTCATGTTCACTGTTAATCCCGCAAGGCAGTGAAAAATGAAGTCCAGCAAAAAATTAACCACACAATATTCTTGCAGGCAACAGAGAGACATGGACACCACCATATAGTGGAAATGCATATAGTGGAATTGCTTCGCAAAGCCGCTACAATATCCCTAGAAAAAGCTATATTCAAGAAGTGTTCCACAAGTTTAGTCACATTTTGTTGCTGAATGCGGCATTTCAAATCGACCACGTGATCCCCATGCTTTCTGCGTACAGCTGATCTAGTTCCCCAGCAAATGGCGCCCTCTAGTGATCACGTAACACTGGATTTTGTCCAGACCCGCAACACTGCGCGGTCCATTATACAGAGGTACTGTATACACCAGAGTCAGGGGCAAGAATAATTCTGAAGAATTCCAGAGATACCTGAATGAGCTGACTCTGCGTCTGTGCATAACAACTGTAAACCTTGCCGGGCATTCTGATGCAGCTCCAGTTTTCCTCAGCCGTATAGCTTCAGCAGTTTTTAGGAGATTCTCCGCGATGCTTAGTGTATCAAACTTGTTTGTCTTAGATCTTCTGTAACTGCATCTCAGTATTATCATCTGACTTTCGTCAGACGGTAATTTAGGAGCAGCCTGATCACAGTATTGTACTTTCTCGCTCCTGCAATAAAGGACAAAATGCAGTGACTTCCCTGACTTGCACTAAGCTGCGCTCTCGCTGGTCACGTGTGCAGCGTCTTAGTTGTCAAGATGGCGAATGAAATTTATAAGAAACTGAGGGACACATGCTGACTCGCTTCAGCCCTGATAGGATCGCAAATCACTTACAAGAATTTATCAACATGACAGATAATGGAGAGTAAAACGCATCCGAAGAAGACTGAATGGTGGAATGCTCAACGGTTGCTAAATAAAATCAGAACAAAGGCACTAAGCAGAATCCGGTTGTGTTGAAAGCCTTTTCTTATCCTTTTCCCACAATATAAATCTCTCTTTCTCTCTCTCTCTCTCTTCCTCCCGCTGTTTCTTCCACTTTCTTACCCCTCTCCCCACTCTACCTCTCAAAATCTATCTTTATCTCTTCATCACCGTCTCATTATTTTGCTCTATCCATACCTACTTCTCTCTCTCGTTCTCACTCTGCGTATTGATTTCTATTGTTCTATTTATTTACATTTTTGAATGCTCTAGCAACTCACTCCCGCTTTCCCTGTCATTCTGCCCCTGCTCTATCCTTTTTCACACCGTCACTCCATGCTAAGCAGCGTATCCGCGACGATGCCTACGAGTCAACCACAGAATTATGTCTTCCCGCTATTGCTGTTATCTAACTTGTATTAGCCTTTCATGTTATTGACGAAATACCTTTCAATCTTCCAGAACTCGGTTGGATAATTCATATTAATAGCACATGAAATATATATTCCCATGGACGAACTGGAATCAGATGTTTAGCGGACATGGAAGGCACGGTTAGAGCAGGCAAACATTGCGAAAACTGAGGTCTCCAGATCCTGTATCGCTGTGGAACGTTGAGTCTTGAACTGCGGAAAGCTATTCAGTGGAGTCCGGCACGATGCCCCCGAACTTATTTAGGCGGAACATCTTTGACCAGAGACCCAAAACATTACCAGACTCACTTCGCGTAGAACAATACAGTGACACAGTCTGCTCTTCCACGTGTAATTAAATCCCTCCTTTTGCGGTTCACAAAATCTGCCCTACTCCTCCCTTTAACAGGCTCCGAATGCATGAGGGGAGCCGGAACGCACTGACCCTGCAGGACGCGCTCCGACCGATTAGACGGATTCACTAAGCTGAGTAGTCGATACAAAGACCTTCCAAGGGCGGTACTATCGGGAACATCGTACATTGAATAGAGTTTGAAGACATTTCTCCGATAAAAGAGAAGTTATTCAAGCAAACACAAGCAGAGACTTTCCAGGAAACCGGTGCTCTATTTCAAACTATATGCGGTTTTTATTTCTAAATCAGGGTTTATACTAACCACAGGATTGTCTGGCGTTAATTGGTTCCCTCTCCGACCCCCACCGTCTCTCTCTTACCGCCCCCTCCCCCGCCACCGTCTGTCACTTCCACCCCTCCCTCTCTCTCCCTCTCTGCTCTCTCTCTGTCTCTCTCTGTCTCTCTCTCTCTCTCTCTCTCTCTCTCAAGCTGCTTTGGGTTTTTGTAATGTTTGGAGGATGTCTGTGGAGGCTATGAATTTCGTGTTCTATATTGTGCACATTCTCTGATTTTAAAGGGAACCATTGAAGCATGCTGGATAGGTTTTTCGCTGTACCCTGGTACGTTAGAAAAAGAAACAAAAATATAATGAACGTTAACCAGTTTGGGGTAAGTGTGAGGGTCTACAAAGTGAAGGAATATATCAGGATGTCCTACACCTCTTAGAATATCGGTTGAGCGGTAAAATGGAGGTGATGGAATGCACAATACCTAGCTTGCA
The DNA here is from genome assembly GCF_963921235.1 of Mobula hypostoma. Classification (NCBI taxonomy): domain Eukaryota; kingdom Metazoa; phylum Chordata; class Chondrichthyes; order Myliobatiformes; family Myliobatidae; genus Mobula; species Mobula hypostoma. The sequence continues at coordinate 25,467,895 of NC_086106.1, forward strand.
GTGCGGTGATATCTGATGCATTGTCACCAGGGACCCGGTTCGATTCCGACATTCAATTAGATCAGCAGATACCTGTGTGCTCAGTTTCCACGTTTCCCGCGTTATCATGTTTTCAACGTCCCGTAAAAGATGCTCTGGGTAATATTCCTCCTGATCGAAGTATCACTGAGGTATGTGTTAAGAGGAATTTGCGAGAACTCGACAGGTAAATCTGTTAACCATTAGACCATAAGATATAGGAACAGAATTCGGCCATTTGTCCAATCGACTCTGCTCCACCATTTCAGATGAGACAATGTGGTAATGGGATTTTTCGGAACGGTAAACAAACCATTAAAATGAGAGTTCCAGAAATTCGAAATATAGCTTTCGAAACAAGTGCAATCAATTTCTGTTCCATCGACGGTAATCAGTTGTTCTTTCTATTTGTCTCTTCCATCGGAGGAAGAACACAAAAGACGAAAAACACGTTCCAGTGTTGCAGAAGTATACATTCTACCCGATTATAGGAGTACTGAACTGTAGGAAGAAATTGAATCTCAATCCCAATCCACCTGCGTCTGATCGTGTTCTTTATTTGCTGGCTGTGCATCATTTTTATACGTCTGTTAAACTTTATTTTTTTACTTTGTTTTATTGTTTTACTTTGTACTACCGCGATAAGCAGTGCAGTGAATTCATCTGCAATAACCGAATCGATGCATTCATGCGACAATAATATACAAATTCCGTTCGCAATCTAGACATATATACCAAAATACTCCACGTGGTGATTACATCGGATCCGTTAAATCTGGTTGGGAAACCTGATTTTTACAAGTTATCACTCTGTTGTGATCCCATTCCCTCTATTCCTCTTTCCCTCTTTTATACTGAATATGCTTTCAAAATATGAATCTTGTGGTAGTATGCGGTCGCCTATATGTATTTTAACTATAAAGTTACTTTCAACACTGAACCTCTTTCACACAGCACGGGAATACACCGAGCAACATAATATCTGCATCCACTATCACGCTAAACATCCACAGGTTCTGTCGGATTATCTAAATACTCAGTATAAATCATGAGTAGCTGTTGTATCTTCCTTAATTGCAGTGGGTTGTTAATTTCTGGGTTTTGTTAGCATGCGACTTTCAATTCTTTGTCATTCTGGAAAGCACCAATTTTGCCACCCTCTGTTTTCCATTGACCACTTTAAATATATCCCGGTTCCACTCCTTCCATATTATTTTTCCTTGCAAACATTCGAACATAGTGGCTAAAGACAATGTCAGTGTAGTTTGTCCGTCGTTATATACCCTTAAAGCAAAAGAAGATGGGTGAATGCTCATTGTTATTCAGAAAATGAATTGCAAACTTCCAGTTTGGTTGCGCCTTGTAATGAGAAAGTGCTCCTTTAGCTTCGGCAAAGTGTGCAACTATTTCCAGCGCTCTTAAGCAGGGCACGTGACCAAGGACGATTTCCTAGTGCACCGTTCCAGATTCGCCGTGAAAATGAGCCCACTTGTGAGAACGTTCTGCATAATACAGGACTAGTATTCGTCCGGACCTGCCGTCTCCATACAACAGTGTAGTACTCATTGCACAGAGATACCTGCCAGAGTCTGACACTAGAGCTTCATGGATGTTTAACTGAGCTTTTTCCTGACCTGCAAACTACCGGTAAACCGGTTCATTCGATTCATTCCTCCAGTGCTAGATTCCTTCAGCAAATAATTTGGAGTTTCTCCACTACGTTCAATGTACCAACAAAGAAAATATGAATTATCGTAAGTGTAATTACAGTTTAGTGTTATCATCGGTCCTTCCTTGGCCGTTAAGTCGGGCGGATCCTGCGACACTGAATCTTTCCCACTAGCTCCTGCAATAAATGACAGAATACATCAACAACGCCGGCTTGTATTGAACGCCGGGGATAATCGCTGGCCACCTTCACAGACACTCACCAGGCAGCACAGCCAATGGAATCATTAATAAACAGAGGGAAATCATGGTGTCTAATTTCTGGCTGAATCGAACGGCAGATGCCTTTCAGGACGTAATTATCACGCATAGATCTTGTGGTGTGAGATCTTTTCAGCGATACCTTTCACCTCATGTAAGAGCGGGTGCGTTTACTGGTTAAAGTACTGGCTGACACAATGAACCACGGCACCAGTCAGGGCCTGCGTTGTTTCTTACGTCATTCGGCCTGTTTCTCCGCTCTTTCAATGTCTCTCTCTCTCTCTCTCTCTCTCTCTCTCTCTCTCTCTCTCTCTCTCTATCTCAGTGTGCCCTACTGCCTCAGTTACCCTGTTCTCAGCATAATCACAGTATATTCAAAAACTGATCTCCGTGTAATCCTACCCAATTAAGTATTTTTCACATGATGGTTTCTTCGACTCGACAGTATACCGCTGGAAGTAGTTTATTTATTTGTTTGTTTGTTCATTTGGTAATTTGGTGATGTATCCCACAATAGTCCGTTAGGTCAACTTTTTTTCAATTTCCGGCATTGAACTAGTTTTTCAATGTCAGCGAGTGTTCATCTAGTCTTTGTTTGCTGTTGCAGAGCCAATCTGCTATCCAAGCCAATAGACTCCTGAAAGCACACTCTGTGTTGCCAGTAAATTCTCTCTTTTATACTCCGGACATTTATTCATATTCTTTCCATTTATCTACATGTTTGAACAATCTAACAACTCACTCTCGCATTCTTTGCCATTCTGCCCCTGCTCTATTCTTTTTTTTTACATCATGTCACTCCATGCTAACCAGCGTATCCGCGACGATTCCTCCGAGTTATCCGCAAAATTATGGCTTTTCGCTGTTGCTACCTTCTGACTGATTATTAGCCTTTTAAGTTATTGCCTGAACACCTTTCAATCTTCCAGGTCTCTGTTGGATATTTTTTGTCAATAGTATATCAAATATTTGTTCCCATCGACGAGCTGGGATTAGGTGTTTAGCAAAAATGGTAGGCACCGTTGGAGCAGGCAAACATTGCTAAAAATGTGTCTAGATCCTGTATCGCCGTGGAGCGTTGAGTGCTGAACTACGCAAAGCTATTCAGTGGAGTCCGGCAGGATGCCCCGGAACTTATTTAACCGGAACATCTTTGCCCAGAGTCCCGAAATATTACTGGACTCTCTTCCTTATGAAAAATAATTTCATCAGTTTTCCAGAACACTGAACGCACGACAAATAGGTTCTGCCAAATTCCGAGTAACTGCAATTCAGTGACACCGTTTGGCCTTCCACGGTCATTAAATCTCTCCTCCTGAGGTTCACAAAATCTCTCCCACTCGTCCCTGTATCAAGCCCTGACGGTGTTAGAGGCGCCGGAATGCAGTGACCCTGCAGGGCACGCTCTGACGAATTCGTCAGATTCACCAAGCAGAGTTGTAAATACATAGAACCTCGCATGGGAACATGTTAATTTGAATAAAATAAACAGAGGAAAATTTGAAGATGTTACTCCGATAAAACAAAACTGATTCAAGTAAATACAACAAGAGACTTTCCGGGAGACTAGGCGCTTTTGTTTCGATGTATATTAGTCTTTCTTTTTTTTAAAATTGGAGGATTATACCACTGATAGGGATGTGACTGGCGTTAATTGACTCCACCTCTATCTCCCTCTCTCTCTCTCTCTCCCTCCCTCCCAGTCTCTCTCTCTCTCTCTCTCTCTATCTCTGTCTCTGCCTCTCTATCTTTTCCTATGTTCCTCTGGGGGAGTTTGAAGCCGATTACCAATCAGAAATATTGGAATTAAAAGAATGCTTGACTGTAACGTCGAAACAGCGACTGCTGTCTCCTCTCCCGCTTTCGAGCAAACCATATTAGACTCTCACTTGTTACTGTGAGAGAGAGAATGCCTGTGGCACGACGAAATGTTGCAGTAAACAGCTTTTTTTTTTCTTGCACTGACGGCCAGGCCTCTCCTTTTACCTTTGTCGTGAATTCGACGGTGGTTGATGGTGGAAATGGTCATGCTTTATGATACAGTGAGTGAGAGAAGTAGAGATGGGTTAGGTTAATGCTGCTTGCCGCTGATTTTGCGGAGATAGGGCAGTGAGAGTTCAGGTTCTTACCTTCCTTCTGACATTGATGCTTTGGGCTGTTGTTCTGTATTAAAGATATCTGAGGAAACTATCAATTTCAGGTTGTGTATTGTGTCCATTCTCTGATTTTAAAAAGTAACTGTTGAAGCATGCGTGACATTCTTTTCGCAGTACTCTGTTATATCTGACAACAGCAAAATATATATTATAAACGTAAAACAGTTTGGTGTAACCGTAAGCGTCGGCAAAGTGAAGGAATACATCAGACTGTCTTTCATTAGTTCAAAACATATCGGTTGAGCGGGTAAGTGGCGGTAGTTGTGTACTGCGGAGTGCCTATCGTGGCACCCTGCTGATATCTGGTGTTATTTCACGAACGATCCGGTTGGATTCCGACAATTTCGATGCTGTCACCAAATACTTCTGTGCCCACTTTCCACGTTTTGTGCGTTACCAAGTACTACACTGCCCGCAAAAGACGTTCTGGGCAGCATGTGCCCGTGATCGGAGGACCACTGAGTGCGTACGTTAAAAGGAATGTGCGACAATTGGGCCGATAAATCAGTTGAACATAAGTCCATAAGAATCGAGGAACTGAATTAAGCCACATGACCTATCGAGTCTGCTCCACCATTTCAGATGCGACAGTGTGGTAATGGAATTCTTCGACTCAGTAAACATATAATTAAAATAATAGGTTCAAAAAGTCGAAATATACCTTTGGAAACAGAAGATATCACTCTGTGCTACCTTGCTCGTACCCGGACGTTCCCTCTTTTTGTCTCTTCGATCGTGAGGTGATTCAAAGTTCTAAAAGCAGCAATAGATTATTTCCTTTGCAAGAGTACTGAACGGTAGGATGAAATTGAATTTCAATCCCATCCACCCCGGTATGACATTGCTCTTTAATTCCTGTCTGAGCTGCATTTTATACGGATCTTACAATTTATTTTTGCATTATTTTAGTGTTTAACTTTGTACTACCTCCACAAGGGTGGTATTGAATTAATCTGTAAAAACCGAATCAAAGCAATCAGGTGACAATAGTAAATAAATTCCTTTCCAATTTACATATGCAGTGAACTTCACGTGGCGATAACATTAGATCAGTTAAATCTGTTTGGGAAACCAGATAAGACAAGCAATCACCCTGTTAGGATCCCATTCCCTCTGTCCTCTCTCGCTCTCTTTTACACTGAAAGTTCCTTCAAAAATATGAATCTCGGAGTAGTATGGGAACACGTATATTTAGTTTATTTAAATTCACTTTAAGTATTGGACCTCCTTCTCACATCAACGACCAAAATAGTATCTGCATTGTCTATCACGCTAAGCATCCGCAGGTTGTGTCGCAAATCTAACTTCTCAAAATAAACAGTAAGTAGTGTTTCCAACATCCTGATTTTCATTAGCGTGCCACTTGCAATTCTTCATCAATCGGAAAACCAGAAATTTTCACACCATCTGGTGTCCTTTAGTCAGCCATTGTGTCATTTAGTTATCTCCCGAATCCACTCCGTTCTCATTATTTCTCACTGAAGACACTCAAACAAAGGGCCATAAGACAATGTCAGACAAGGGTCTCAATGGGGATATGCCGTTGCAGCAACAGAACGTGGGTGAATGCACATTCCGATATCCTGGAAAGTTGTGTAGTTCCAGTTTGTGTCCGCGTTGCAATCAGCAACTGTCCCTTTAGATTCGGCGTCTTGTGCTGCTGATTACAGCGCTCTTAGGTAGGATACGTGACCATGGCTGATGGGTGCGCCCCTTCGAGTTTCGTCGCAAAACGACGCCCTCCAGTGTAAGCTTTTAGCATCATACAGGACCCAGTTTTTGTTTGGACCCGCCGTCACCATACAACAGTGTGGTGCTCATTGCACAGAGATACCTGCCAGAGTCCGACACAAGAGCTTCACTGATATTCAACTGAGCCGTCTTGCTGGCTTTCTGCAAACTAGCGGTAAACCTCACTGGGCAATCTTGATGCCTCTCCATTCCTCCTATGTTATATAACTTCAATAAATAATTTGGATGTCTTCCGCTATGTTGAATGTACCAAAAGATATTTGCACTAGCGTAAGTGTAATTACAGTTAAGTGTTATATTCTGTCCTTCCTCGGCCGTTAAGTCCGGAGGATCCTGCGTCACTGACACTTTTCCACTTGCTCCTGCAATAAAGAACAGAATACATCGACATCACTGGCTTGTATTGAACGCCAGGGAAATTCGTTGGCCAGTTTCGCAGATACTCACCAGGCAGCACAGTCAATCCAATGAATAATAAACAGATGGAAAACATGGTGTCTAATTTCTGGCTGAAGCGATCGGAGATTCCTTCCAGGACGTAATTATCACAATAGATATTGTGGTGTGAGATCGTTTCATCAATACCTTTCACCTATTCTAAGAGCAGGGGCGTTTCCCTGGTTAAAGGATTTGCTGACGCAATGAATCGAGCCTTTCTGAGCACCAATCGGCATTTGCTCTGTTCCGATTCGACATTCTGCCTGCTTCTTCGCTCTTTCAACGTCCCGCATCTCTCTCTCTCTCTCTCTCTCTCTCTCTCTCTCTCTGTCTCGCTCTCGCTCGCTCTCTTTGTCGTCTCTCTGTCTTTCCCAGCGTGCCCTGCTCCCTCGATTTCCCAGTTCTCTGCATTTTCCGGACACATACTTATCAATGTATAATTTATCACAAGACTTTTCACGATGTCGCTTCTTCAACATCAGCTAAGTCTGAGTTTTGCGACGAAACTCGCAGGGGCGCACCCATCAGCCATGGTCACGTATCCTACCTAAGAGCGCTGTAATCAGCAGACTAAGTTTCAGTCTACCGGCATGGAACTAGTTTTTTTCAAGTGTCTGCCATATTTATTCGCTAAGGTTTGTATTCTGTGAGAGAGGCATCTCCTATCCACGCCAATAGACTCCTAGCAGCACACTCTGTGCAGCCAACACATTCTTCGTTAAAAAATACTCACTTCTGGCACCCCTTGTAATTTCTTCCAATCGTCTTAAAATGTCGTCCTCTTGCAGAAGCCATTTCCACCCTTAGGTCAAGGTGTGAGTTGTCCACTTTATCTCTGTCTCCTATCGTATCATACACACCTAAAAAGCTACCCTCATCTTCTAAATTTTCAAAAAGAGAGGTCTTTGATCGAAGAAACTAAAATGTCCCGTGGAATATAAATGCGGTTGCAAATGAGTAAATGTAGTTCAGCAGTACGACGTGTTCTATCTTAATCGTCGATGCAGAGAGATAAATCTCTCCCCTACGAGACAACCACTATTTGTGCAAAGATTGACCGGGAAGCATAGTCAGTAAGGATCAAGGAAGCACATGGTGTCTGATCTCAGGCACGATCTAATGTCAGATTGCATTTAAAAAGCTAATACGACAGATTTGTGAGAATGATATCAGATATGCTGCACCTTTCACTTTGTTTGAAACTTGCGGAAATTGCTCTGCTAATTGGGAGCTGAACCATGGAAGTCAGAGCTGAGTATATTTAGACGCTTTCTGAATGGAAATACAACGTTCTCCGTTCCATATACTTCCGCTCTAATTTTATTCTATTTGTCGCTCTCACCCCTCCCTCCTTCGTTCCACTTTGACTGACACTTCATTTCTAGCAAAGCATCTCTTTCTCTATTCCCTCTTTCGATACTCTACTATATTTCTGACGCTCAATCTGTCAATCGCTCTCTGTCTGCCACTGTACTCCGATCTAGTCGATTTTTGTTGACCCCAAGCCCCTAACGCCCATCTCTCTCTCTCCACAAGATATTGTGATAGGCAACAGAGAGAAACATGGACACCGATATATAGTGGAAATGCTTCGGAAAGCTTCCGCAATATCCTTAGTTAAACAGGAATTCAAGAAGTGTTCCTCAAAGTTGTGCGCATTTTGGTGCTGAATGCAGCGTTTTAAGTTGATCACGTGATCTTCATACTTTGTGCGTCTCGCTGTACCAGATTCCCAGCAAAGGCACCCTGTAGTGATCACGCAAGCATGGACTCAGAGCAAGCTGGAGGAACTCAGTGAGTCGGGCAGCATCCGTGGAAAAGACCGGTCGACGTTTCGGGCCGGAACCCTTCGTCAGGACTGTAGAGGGGAGGAGCAGAAGACCTATAAAGAAGCTGGGGGACCGGTGGAAAGGAGAAGGCTGGTAGGTTCCAGGTAAAAAAACAGTAAGGGGAAAGGTAAAGGAGTGGGGAGGGGATGCAGGGAAGTGATAGGCAAGAAAGTTGAAGAAAGAATAGAGGAAAAAACAATGAGTAGTAGAAGAAAACAGAACCATGTGGGAGGTGATAGGCAGCTACTGGAGGGGGCAGAGTGACATAGGGATAGGGGAAGGAAGAGGGAGAGAATTACCGGAAGTTGCAAAATTCTATGTTCATACCAAGGGGCTGGAGACTACCGAGACGGTATACGAGGTGTTGCTTCTCCAACCTGAGTTTAGCCAGATGAGGTTAAACTCAGGTTGGAGGAGCAACATATCATATACCGTCTAGGTAGACTCCAGCAGCTTGGTCCGAAATGTCGACCGATCTTTTCCGCGGATGCTGCCCGACCTGCTGAGCTCCTCCAGCGTGTTGCCAGTGTCGCTTTGACCCCGGAATCTGCAGATTATTTTGTATTTACGCAAGCCTGGATTTTCCCAACCCGAAGTCTCCCTGTTCATCCTGAAGGATCCATTGCGTAGTGGTATACGCCAGAGACCGGCACAGGAACTTCAGTGATATTTAAATAACTGACTCTGCCTTTGTGTATATCAGCTTTGAAACTCACCGAACGTTCTGAAGGCCGCTCCAGCTTTGCTGAGCCATATACTTTCAGCATTAATTTTTCGAGATTTGCCACGATACGGAGTGTATCAAAAATGTTTGCATTAGTTTGTGTGTAATTGCAATTCAGTGTGATGATCTGACTTACGTCAGCCGTTAATTTAGGAGCATCCTAGATCACTTAATCTTTTTTTCTCTCGTTCCTGCATTAAAAAAACGGAATGCAGTAATATTACTCACTTGCACTGAATTCATGTTTCACTCTTTGGTCATATGTAGAGCGCCTTATCTGTCAGGATGGCAAATATAATCAATAAGGAACAAAGGGAACACATACTTCTGGCTTCTGCCTCGATAGGACGGCAGATAACTTCCAAGAAGTTAACACTATGACAGACATTGGAGAGTAAAATTGTATTGAAAGTAGACTTCACAGTGCCCCACTAAACGATTGGTAGATTAAACGGAACAGGAAACTAAATCTGATTTCGTTGAATTCCCCCACACCGCCATTTTCCCTCAGTATAAACCTTTCTCACCCATTCTCTCCCTCTACCTCCTCTCTCTGTCCACACCGTCTCTCTCCATCTATCTACTTATTTATCTTTCTTTCTTTCTCTCTGTCTGTCTTTCTCGGTCTCTCCCTACATTGTCTCTCTTTCGTTCTCTTTCCGAACAATTATTTTTATTGATCTACCTTTTTTGTTCGCTCTAAGAACTCTCTCGCGCTTTGTTTGCTATTCTGTCCCTGCTCGCTCCTTTTTCACACCATGCTAACCAGCGTATCACTAAGTCATACGCAAAATTATGAAATCCCGCTGGTCCTGTTACCTATCATGAGCCTTATCAGTTATTGACGAAATACCTGTTAATCTACCAGCATCCCTTTGGATATTGCTGATCAATGGCACAACAAATATTTATTCCTTTTTTTTTCATAAGTGAGACAATCTCCTATCCATGACAATAGATTCAACTGAAAATTTATTTCTGTTGTTGCCTTCTGTCTCACATCTTAGTGGCTCCTTTCTCAGAATGTAAAGAGCCTGTATGTAAGGAAATCTTTAAGTGTGTTCAAACTCGTGACAGACTGTTGCAGACAAATGGATATGGATATCAGTTGCCTCGAAACTCTTCAAGTTCCTATTTGTACCTACAAACTGAATTCAAGTCCGGAAGCCTGCGATACCAAGTGCTGCCAGAATAATAAAACCAGTTGAATCACGTTTGTCATTGCTTCCATTCTTCTTTCTGTGTAAAACTCGCCCGCTATTCCTCGCTCCTTAAAACAGTTAGGGGCTGTATTTTCCGTATCCATTATCTCCCTTCAATTGTGCCTGCTGTACGGCAGAAAGATACAAGGAAGAGTCCGAAGCAAGATCCTCGGTGATGGTTCATTGAACCATCTTCCTTCATTTCGCAGAACAGTGGTAAACCGCAAAACATCAATTAAATCCGAGCGGGTTATGGAAAAGAGACAGAGATGATGCTATGACTACAGTCCCCTCAGTGTCAGTAAAACAAATGAACTGGTATTGGCTTCAAAAGTGAGGGGGAAAGCGAGCATCAACAATAGTTCTTTCAGGATCAGCGCGTAAACACCATGCAGAGGAAAGCTCAAACACGCCATTAAGTCCTCCATAGGCAAAATCAAATTAGCATGCTCCCATCGACGCTGTCCATTTCTTTGATGAACCCTATAGAAAGGATTATTTCCAGATGTTTAATGGCTTGGAATGGCAAATGTTCTGCACGTGACTGCAATAAATTGCGCAAAGTTATAGACACAGCTTAGCTCATCACTGATAGAACAGGAATTCTGCCTGCACTCTTGCTGAATCAGTGAAACAACCAGCATGATAAAAATCTTACCTTTTCCAGGCATTCGTTCATTCTCCCCTCCGATCGGGCAACAGATATAAAAGCATTAGGGTGACCCTCTAAAATGCTATGAAACGAAAACTGCGTAGCTCCCCTGTGAGAGAAATTGAACACTTGAACTCACAACAAAATCGGTATGACCTTCCAACATTTCGTCACCTTGCACAACACTTTCTTTGCAGCTTCTTAACCGTATTGTCAATTCTGTTGTTGACTCAGCTTGTACAACCTCAAATCCCAATGCAATAACTTTATCCTTTTAAGGATATGCAAGACAGTATTTTCACTGTACCCCGGTAGATAAATCAATACCTAACGAAAATCTAGCTTGGTCAGTCTCTGTGAGAAAACGCGGTGACGCAAGAATTCAGGCCGTCATTATTAAGAGCATAGGGTATAAGGATAGCGATAAAACGTGGCCTTGGTCGTTTTCGGATGTATGTTCTATTTGGTGGTGTGGTAGAGGCTGCATAGTGATATCTCCAGGAATCCTGCTTCAATTCGACTCCCCATCTTGCCTGAAGTATGTGTGCAGCTACCCATGTGTCTTCTTTCCTCCGGAGTCCCAAAGACTATATGACTATCAGATATAGGTGCATAAGTAGGCAATCTGGCCAGTCAAGTCTTCCCCGCCATTCAATCACGGGTATATCTAATTGTTCCAGTCATTCCCCCTCCCCTGCTTTTCTACATACCCATTGATAGCCCGGCTAATCAATAACCTATCTCTCTGCCTTAAATGTACCAGTGACTTGGCCTCCACAGCCGTTCGTTGCAACACATTCCGGAGGTTTACCACCCTCCGACTAAAGTAACTTTTCCGCATTTCTGTTCTAAATCGACTTCCTTCAATCCTGAAATCGTGTCCTCTTGTCCTAGACTCCCCTACCATAGGAAATAACTTTGTCATATCTAATATCTTCAGGCCTTTTAACATTCGAATTGTTTCTATGAGATCCCCAGTCATACTCCTGAACTCCAGGAATGGCAGCCCAAGGGCTGACAGACGTTCGTCATACGGTAACCCCTTAATTTATGTAACCAATCTCGTGAATCGTCTCTGAACCTTCACCAATGTCTGTGTATATTTTCTAAAATAGGGAGCCCAAAAGTGCAGACAAAGTGTTGTGCCTTAAGGAGCCTCAACATCACATCTCTGCTCTTATATTCTATACCTCTACAAATGAATGTCAACATTGCATTTGCCTTCTGCACCACGGACCCAACCTGTAGGGCATCGTGAACAAGGACTCCGAATTCCATTTGCATCTCTGCATTTTGAATTCTCTCCCCATCGCAATAATAGTCTGCAAGTTTATTTCTTCCACCAAAGTGCATGACCATACATTTTCCAACACTGTATTTCATTTGCCACTTATTTGCCCCTTTCACTGAACTATCTGAGTCTGCAGACACTCTGTTTCCTCAACAGTACCTGCTGCTCAAACTATTTTTGTATGACCGGCAAATTTACCCACAAATTCAGTAATCACATCGCCGAAATCATTGTCATACATCGTAAAAAGCAGCAGTCCCAACACCGACACCTGTGGAAATCCACTGGTAAGGGACAGTCAGCCAGAATAGGATCTCTTTATTCCCACTCTCTATTTTTTTTTTTGTTTTGATGTTGTTGTTTTTTTTTTGGCAGACCAGCCACTGCTCCACGCACTCTAGTAACTTCCCTGTAATTCCAAGGACTCTTATCTTGCTGAATAGCCTCATGTGAGGTGCCCTATCAAACGCCGTCTGAAAATCCAAGTACAGCACATTTACTGAATCTTCTTTCTCTATCGTGCATGCAATTCGAAGCAAAGTTGTTGTAGGTTAGTCAGAAAGGATTTTCCTTTCAGGAATCCATGCTGGCCCTGGACTATAATGTCATGTTGCCTCAAGGTATTCCGTAATCTCATCCCTAACAATCGATTCCAACAACTTCCCAACCTCTGATGGCAGGCTAACAGGTCCCTTTCTGCTGCCATCCACTCTCCTTAAATAGCGGACTAACATTTGCAATTTTCCAGTCATCTGGTACAATGCTAGATTCTATGAATTGATGAACGATCATTGTTAATCCCTCCACAACCTCAGCAGCAACTTCCTTCATAACGCATGAGTGCATTTGGGAGGTCCCAGGAGATTTATTCAACATCGGAGCATTAAGCATCCTGAGTACCTTCTCAGTCGTAGTTTTCACTGCACGTACTCTACTTTCCTGTCCGGGATACTGCAGATGTTTTCCAATGTGATGGCTGATTCAAAATCCACATTCAGTTCCTCTGCAAGTTAGTCGTACTGGTTCATAGCTGGTCATGATTACAAGAGAGATCTGGATGAAAACACTGGGAAATTCGTGATAGGGAAATAGACTGGGCGGTGTAAATAACGGAAAACATAAAATAAAAATGAGAATTGTTGAGAAAAATGAGAAAAGTTTTGCAACGGATGCTTAAAATTTGTGCAATCCTTCGGCAGCAAACCGGGTGTATTTGCCGCGCCCTCTCCCAGCAATCAGAAGATACAAAAGCCTTTAACAACGTAGAATAGCATGAAGAATATCTTCTAGCTTGGTGGTACGACAGTATTGAACGGCGCGATGGGATGAAATATTGATCCACACCATCGTCTTCCGTGTTATGTCTTTATGCTTTATAGTCTCTCTGCTCCACATTTTTTTCGGAGTATGTTGCACTTTAATTTGCTACCTGGTATTGTTTAGCTTTGTTCAAAAACGTTGCCCTATGTAATAAATCAATGGGAATGAGCACGATATTTCAAGACATTATTTCCCTGCATTTCGTGATACGTAGGAATAATAAATAATTCCAATTCCATCTACGGTCAACCTCGGACCCGTTATACCAAGCTGTCAGATTAAGCTCTAATGAATTTGGCACTCTTTTTAAAATCTGTTTCTGTCAACCCTTCTTCTCTCTCCTTTTCCCACCCCCTCTCTCTCTCTTTCTCTCTCTTTATCGCTCCCTCTCTTTTTTTTTATCTTTCCCTTTCACTGCCTCATTCTTTCCTCATTCCGTTCCTACCCTCACTGGGAATTTTTCAATGAAGAGTAGCAAAGTTGCCAAAAACAAGTCCAGCAAAGTTATCAACTGCGATATGACGTTGAGTGCAAAAGAGTTATGACAAGAACATCAAATTGCACTGGACGTTCATTATGAAAATCACATTTGTATCTCTCTGTACGCATTGATTTCGAGATTTGTTCCGCAGTCCTGAGCAGATGTTGCTCCTGATCGTGGCTCCATTAAGTCTCCAGAGATCTCTTTCCTTCCCACTTCTTCTTTCCTCACGTGCATTTTTCCCTCTTCCCCGTTTTATCTATCCCTGTCTCTTGCTTCTCCTTCCCCACTCGTTTCCCAGTTAGTGTTTCACTCGATATTAATCCAAGTTCCCTCCTTTCCCCACTCTAGCCCTTTCCGCTCCCTGGCTATTTTTCCGACCTCTTTCTCGCTCTCCTCCTACATCTCCTTGCGCTTTCTTCTACTTCCCTCTGGTTGGCATCATTTTTTTCTCGCTCTCGCTCTGTGTCGCTCTCGTTCATTCATTCACTTTCTCTCGCCCTTCACCATATTTCGCTCTCCATATTTCTTTGGCTATCTTGCTTTTTAGTTTCTCACGCATTGTTCTCGAAATCCTTCTGTCCGCTCCTCAGACACAACACACTGTTTACATTCATCCTCATCATACTCTGGCTTACTCTATTGCACATCGGAACAATGCATAAGAGTCATGCCACTGACAGTAGAGAGAAAGAGAGCAGAATTTGCTCGGAGGAGGGGTGGTAGTGTTTTGCAGAGCGTATCCCCCGTCGCTGAAGCCTTGAGCAGCCTGTCCGGAGGAGAATGCGATGACGTCTTCGCCCCATGGACGAGCTTGATTTGAATTTTGAGGGAACACCGAAGGTACCCGTTAGAGCAAGCAAACACTAACAACTCTGTGGCATCCGGTTCCTGTATTGACGTGCAACGTTAAGTACGGAATTGCGCAATGCTATTCGGTGAGGACAGCAGAATCCTCCCGAACATATTTAAGCGGAACAGCTGCCATTTTTGTACAGAGACCCGAAGTCCTGACCGATCTGTCTTCGCCTAGAACTATATCTCCAGTCATGAATGTTTTCGTAGTTTTTTCCAGAATATTGAACTCCGCCAGATTGCAAGTTACTGCAGCACAGTAACACGGTCTGCCCTTCCAAGGCCATTAAATCCTTTCTATTGGGGTTACAAAATCTGCACCACTCGACCCTGTTACAAACCTCAAATGTTTGAGCGGCGCCGGAACGCACTGACCCTGCAGAACACGCTCCGACCGAATAAACAAATTCAACAGGTAGAATAATCGATACAAAAGAACATCCATGGGGTAGTTGTATCGGCAACATCGTACATTAAATCAATTAAACAGATCATGATTTGAAAACGTTACTGCGATATAAGACAGGTGATTAAATTAAGGACTAGCAGTGACTTTCTCGGAGACTCTGTACTTTCGTTTCGAAGTATTTTCGCCTTTTACTTCTAAAATAGGTCATGAGAATGGACTGACGTTTATTGACTCATTTCTTCTCTTCCTATTCTCTCTCTCTCTCTCTCTCTCGCTGTTCCATTCACCCTTTCCCCCTCATTCCAACCGCTATCTTTTTTTTTGTTTCGGCTTTCTACTGTATTTTCCTTTCTCCTTCACTGTCTGATGTATCTCACTGTCTCATTTCATCTCGCTTACGTCCGCCTCTCTATGTCCTCATCCTATTCGACTCTCTCAGTTTCTCTCTGTCACTGTCAAGTCCTCTTTCTAATTCTTGCATTCTCTATCCCGCCTTAAGATCTTTCCCACCCACCTCTCCGCAGCACCTTTCCCAGATGCTGAAAACGGCCCCAGATAAATAAGTAACAATATAAAATTGTGATACGAAGAATTTGTTTCCAGCGGATGATGTTTTGCAATCCTCTCTCACAAAGAGCTGCGGAGGCAGTGATTTCCTCTAAAACACAGAGATTATGTTTACATCGTCAAGAACTCCAGGATATCTGCAAGCTTCTGTAAAATATAAACAGAGAATTTTGAGGGGTCTCAGATAGTTTGGTCTTTCTCTGCTCGCCTTTGAGTGTAAACGTGGAACTAGTCCTGGTTACGGCGACAACTACTCCTTATTCAAGTATCCAATGTCCACGTCTCGCATACTTACAAAACAGAGTAGGGAGATACTGCAACAATGTTTTACGGAAAGGGAAATCCTGACCACAAAGATAAAGGCTACGTCCTCACTAGACCGGATAATTTTGAAAACGACAGGCGTCCACACTAGGCGTTTATCAAAATATCTCTGTACACACTAAAACGGATATTTGGGCGATACTACTCCACTGTGCAAGCGCAGACACATCTGCAGAAAACAGGCGAAGAGGAAACGGTTTAATATTTACGTTTCCACGGGTGCGTTGTGCTATTTTCATTGCTGAAAAACTAGAGTACCAGTAACACCAGCGAAAGAAAGTTTTCAGCTATGTCTTCGAGGAATACAAAGAAAACCTCTGCTGGGAAAATCAGACTGGACTTCTTTGTTTAGATGGACAATGAAGTCGAGCTGTTTCTCCGAGTTACAAACGACTACTCAGTCAGCAAAGCAGTGGAGCTGTTTAATTCCAAACAAACTATTAACGTAGACAATAAAGTAAACAACACACACATGAAACCGTCCTCTACCCAAGATCAACAAGATCAACAATTAAATGTTTTATGGTCAACTCGACATAGAGTACCAATCTACCATCAAACGCAAACCAATTAGGAGCAGAAGAGGGCATTCAACTGAATGTGAAATACTAACTACCAAGTAAGATGTGTGCAGAATTTCATTTTCCCCCGCACAATTAAAGCATGGAATAATCTTAATCCGAAAACAGTCACACAACCAAACCCAATTAAATTTAAGGCAGCTTTTCTTCTTCAAAAATCTACTTTTAAAGCCCACCCTCCGCCACTCCCAGTTTAAATTCCATGCGGAATACCTTGGAGGATCAAGAACCAAGAGAGTGGAATCTTCTGTCGGTAGACCTGCGCAGTATTTCTGACAGTAATATTTTTTAAAGGTAGACTCAATCAAATCAATTTAGGGGATATAGTCAAAAAAGCTTACTTTACAATTTAGCTCTCACTCCGTTCACACCACACCGACTGCACGTTATAACAACTGCCCGGCAGTGCTTGCGCAGTACCAAGCAGAAGCAGAAAAAAACATTATTGTGGTGGTGTTGTCATGAAACGTTTCACTACCCGGTTCTCACTACAACGCGAAACACTCGTTTTCAAATTTACACACCCTGGAGAGTGTTTTCGAAAATCTCCGTTTTCGGGGGATGAAAACGCTGTTTCAGTGAGACGGAGGGACAAAGCGAAAAGAAAAATCTTCGTTTTCAAAATTATCCGGCGTAGTGTGCACGTAGCCTTAGGGTGAGGTGGATGTTCTTTCACCAGAATATCGGGCATGTTTGATGTTTTATGAGCTATGTTTGCTTGTCTGCTGCAGAAACAGCGGTGATCGAGCAGTTTCGATCTGTATTGGAGATCACAGGGATAGGTAATGCTGATGTTAAATCAGTGTGACTATTGAGAAGGCAATGTGAATATTGAGAGCACAATGGGTTGAAAGGCACAAAGCGAAACGATGGAATCCGGAAGAGTCTCGGAAATATATAAATGATACTGCTGGCCAGTTTTGTTCAGAGAACCTGAAACCCTGAACGGAATGCCTTCAGATTGAACTGCGTTTCCATTCCAGAATAGTATCAACAATGTTTTCCGAGATTTTCCAGGACGTTACCAGTTTCCGAGTAGCTGCATCTCAGTGACACTCTCTCTTCTTCATCAATCATTAATTCCGGCCAATCCTGAATCACAGAGTGTGCCCCACTTGTATCTGTAATGTTACATGCTCAAGGAGATACGTTTTATTTTTTGTGAAAATGATGTAATAGTCTTTTGGAGGTCACCTGATGTGATTTTCTCGCCGATGTGAGGTCACGTGATGACATGTGCCCCGTGACTATATATGGGCGGACCCAGGTGACGCAGGAGTCTTTCTTTTAGTTTGTAGACTTCCAGGTAGAACGTGCTGTATCTCCGTTTCTGTTGCGTGTTTGTTTTTGGTGACGTAGTTTTATTTTTAAAACGGAGTGTGCGTTCTGTTGCAAAATAGCAAACTGGAATATTTTGCTAGATGTGTTGATTTAATCAATTCCAACATTAGAAGGGAGAGTGAAGATTCTATAGAAGTTACAGGATCGAAGGACCGAAAGGAGTCGGCATCATTTGGCAGTTTAATAAAGGATCGACCTTATTGAGTCTTCGTTGGAGGAGTAGCGACCTGCTTCGAGATAACTCTTGCCAAAAAGAGCAAGGAGTTCATGCAAAAAGGCGCTCTCTCTCTCTAAAGCAATTTAAGACAGTTGATTTAAATTGCTTTTTTTTCGGCATCGTGAATCCTGTGGACAGAACCAGCAGGAAACTTGAGTCTGTGAAGAAATCCTTCTCCAGAGAAGTCTCTCCCAATTGAACGTGTAATTCTGTTGGACTTTCGAAGTTATCGCTTTAAGAACTATATTTGATTTTATCGCTTTAAAAACTGTTTTCGCATTTAACGCTTTAAGAATCAGAGCCGAGTGGCGAATTGGTGAACGGGTGCATATCTGTTAACTTCCGGTTAAAGTTTTTGTTTATTTTTTCCTTATCGGTTATCCGTGTTTCTTAAATGTTTGGTTGTTTTTATATAACCTGTCTCGATTGATATTCATTGTTGCCGTTTTCGTACATTAAACAGTTGGTGCTCGGTCAGGATATGTCCCGATTTTGAGTTTAAGTGCTGGTAATTGCCATTTTGATTTGGAAAATTTGGAAAACTGTCCCGATTTTTTTTTTGACTGGTGTGCGTGTTTTTTTCGGCAAACAATGGATATTAACGGGTTTTTGGATACGCCTGATTCGAGATCATTAGAGAATGCCAGAAAACCTGAGGTATTCGAGATTTCAAGGAAGTTGGATATTAAAGGAATTACGAGAAATTCTACGAAGGCTTTCATACAAAGAAAAATCGCTGAACGTTATATGAATTTGGAATTGTCTGATGCTGAGGTGTTAGAGCAGTTTCCACTGAGTATTCTGGAAATGCAGTTACATCTTCAACAGTTAAAGTTTGAAAGATTTAAAGTGGAAATGAAAGAGAGAGAAGCTGAAAACCAGAGGAAGTTTGAGCTAGAGATAGAGAAAATAAGGTCTGTGAGTCAGTCTTCTGGTTCTACGGAACAGTTTATTGCTAGTCGTGCGTTGTTTTAGCTCCTCCATTTAATGAAGCTGATGTGGGCACTTATGACCAACATTTCGAAATAGTTGGTCTGCGTTTAAAGTGGCGAAAGACCAATGACCAGTGATGTTACAAAGTGTAATTATAGACAAGGCACAACAAGAGGGAGGGATGGAGCCAAGAGCCGGACAGGTGATTGGTAAAGGGGATATGAGAGGATCATGGGACAGAAGGTCCGGGAAGAAAGACAACCGGGGGGGGGGGGGGTACACAGACGATGGGCAAGGAGTATATTCAGAGGGACAGAGGGAGAAAAAGGAGAGTGAGAGAAAGAAAGTGTGTATAAAAATAATGACCAGATGGGGTACGAGGGGCAGTTGGCGCATTAGCGGTAGTTAGAGAAGTCGATGTTCATGCCATCAGGTTGGAGGCTACCCAGACGGAATATAAGGTGTTGTTCCTTCAACCTGAGTGTGGCTTCATCTTTACAGTAGTGGTGGCCGTGAATAGACATGTCAGAATGGGAATGGGATGTGGAATTAACATGTGTGGCCACTGGGAGATCCTGCTTTCTCTGGCAGACAGAGCGTAGGTGTTCAGCAAAGCGGTCTCCCAGTCTGCGTCGGGTCTCGCCAATATATAAAAGGCCATATCGGGAGCACCGGACGCAGTATATCACCCCAGCCGACTCACAGGTGAAGTGATGCCTCACCTGGAAGGACTGTTTGGGGCCCTGAATGGTGGTAAGGGAGGAAGTGTAAGGGCATGTGTAGCACTTGTTCCGCTTACACGGATAAGTGCCAGGAGGGAGATCAGTGGGGAGGGATGGGGGGGACGAATGGACATGGGAGTCGCGTAGGGAAGGATATCTGCGGAATGCAGGGGGGGGGGAGGGGAAGATGATCTTAGTGGTGGGATCCCGTTGGAGGTGGCGGAAGTTACGGAGAATAATATTTTGGACCCGAAGGCTGGTGGGGTGGTAGGTGAGGACCAGGGGAACCGTATTCCTAGTGGGGTGGTGGGAGGATGGAGTGAGAGCAGATGTACGTGAAATGGGGGAGATGCGTTTAAGAAGAGTTGATAGTGGAGGAAGGGAAGCTCCTTTCTTTAAAAAAGAAAGACATCTCCATCGTCCTAGAATGAAAAGCCTCATCCTGAGAGCAGAAGAGGCAGAGACGGAGGAATTGCGAGAAGGGGGTGGCGTTTTTGCAAGAGACAGGGTGAGAAGAGGAATAGTTCAGATAGCTGTGAGCGTCAGTAGGCTTATAGTAGACATCAGTGGATAAGCTGTCTCCAGAGATAGAGAAAGAAAGATCTAGAAAGGAGAGGGAGGTGTCGGAAATGGACCAGGTAAACTTGAGGGCAGGGTGAAAGTTGCAGGCAAAGTTAATAAAGTCAACGAGCTCTGCATGCGTGCAGGAAGCAGCACCAATGCAGTCGTCGATGTAGCGAAGGAAAAGTGGGGGACATATACCAGAATAGGTACGGAACATAGATTGTTCCACAAAGCCAACAAAAAGGCAGGCATAGCTAGGACCCATGCGGGTGCCCATAGCTACACCTTTAGTTTGGAGGAAGTGGGAGGAGCCAAAGGAGAAATTATTAAGAGTAAGGACTAATTCCACTAGTCGGAACAGAGTGGTGGTAGAGGGGAACTGATTAGGTCTGGAATCCAAAAAAAAGAGTAGAACTTTGAGACCTTCCTGATGGGGGATGGAAGGATGGGTAGCCTCCAACCTGATGGCATGAACATCGACTTCTCTAACTTCCGCCAATGCCCCACCTCCCCCTCGTACCCCATCTGGTACTTATTTTTATACACACATTCTTTCTCTCAATCTCTTTTTTCTCCCTCTGTCCCCCTGAATATACCGCTTGCCCATCCTCTGGGTACCCCCCTCCTTGTCTTTCTTCCCGGACCTCCTGTCCCATGATACTCTCGTATCCCTTTTGCCTATCACCTGTCCAGCTCTTGGCTCCATTCCTCCCCTTCCTGTCTTCTCCTATCATTTTGGATCTCCCCCTCCCCCTCCAACTTTCAAATCCCTTACTCACTCTTCCTTTAGTTAGTCCTGACGAAGGGTCTCGGTCTGAAACGTCGACTGCACCTCTTCCTAGAGATGCTTCCTGGCCTGCTGCATTCACCAGCAACTTTTATATGTGTTGCTTGAGTTTCCAGCAACTGCAGAATTCCTGTTGTTTTAGTAATTTTATGTCTGGGTTATTTCAACAGATAGTTTAAAAACTCGGAGCAAAATAGATTGTTTCCTCAGCCTATCATCCAGAATCACAAGGAGCCTTGGAGAGATTTCATTCTGCACTAAAAACTATGATTACGATGTATTGTGTAGAAAATGAAAAGGAATGGGATGAAGGTATACATTTACTACTTTTTACAGTAAGGGAGGCTGTACAGGAATCATTAGGTTTCAGTCCTTTTGAACTTGGGTTTGGACATAGAGTTCGAGGACCTTTGGCTTTGTTGAAGGAACAGTGGATTAATAAGGAAGTACAGACTAGTTTGCTAGATTATGTTTTGAAATTTAAAGACAGATTGTACAAAGTTTGCAGCTTGGCAAAGGAAAATATAAATTCGCTCAAGAGAAGATGAAGACGTGGGATGATAAGGAAGGTAGGATGAGGTCATTTAAGCCTGGAGGTAAGGAGTTGGTTCTTTTCCCAGTTACAAGCCAAATTCCATGGTCCTGATGATATTAAATCTAAGGTAAATGATGTGGATTATGTGGTAAAAACCCCAGAATCGAGAAAGACAACTCAACTGTGTCATATAAATATGCTATACCGTACTATGAGACAGAAGTTTCTACTATGGCTGTTGTGGTCAATAATGAGTCTGATCTTGATGAGAACTTTATAGAGGAGTCATCTGAAGCGCATTTTAAACCCAACATTATTTCAGCCAGGTTACGAAATTCAAAAATTCTGGAAAATATTGATTAAAAAAATAGCTCATTTACAGCCGGAGCAGAAAGAGAAGATGAAACAGTCAATTTTTAAGTATAGAGATTTATTTCCAGACATCCCTAGAAGAACCATCGTAGCTACACATGATGCAGATGTTGTAGATGCCAAACACATAAAACAGCATCCATATAGAATGAACAGGGAAAAATGTGAACTTGCTGAACAAGAAATTAAGTATATGTTACAGAATGATATTATTAGACATTCCAATTCGATTTGGAGTTCACCATGTGTTATGGTGCCTAAGCCAGACAATAGTATTAGGTTTGTATTGTTACGTACCCCGTAACTGGGTTGCCAAACCAGCAGAAATGGATCACTCAGTTGGAGTCTGGAGTACTAGAACTAAGAAAGTTTTATTAAAGAAACAAGCAACACAGTAATCGAAAGGATAATAAATGCAACAGTTCAGTGATGATAAACACACATGTGCACAGAATTAAGATAACAGCATCAATCAAGCTCTATCGTTGTCTAGGGGTAAATGACCAATTTCAAAATGACTCAAAGTTCAGTCCAGTTTAGTAGTTCAGTTCGCAGTAATCGTTGCCATGGCGGTGGACAATGTGGGGGAAGAGAGAGAATGAATAGGAACAACTCATCATTCAGAACGGCTTCACTCACAGACCAGCAGGATGGCTCACAGACCAGCGAGATGGCTCACAAACAGCTTTTTGGGCGGGTCCTTGGTGATGTCACCTGAGGTCACCGACTGTGACCCCTCCTCCAGATGCGGTCGATCCTCTGCAGTGAACCCGGCACCCAGGCAAGGGCGGACACACACCGGGTTCCCGCTGATCGTACCTTTCCACCCTTGTCGTTGTCTGGGACTTCTCACCCACTCGTGAGAAGCGCACCGCTTCCAGGGTCTCGTTACCTCGGGTGGCGTGTGTGTCTGTCTTAGCGAACCTGTCCCTTTTTATCCCCCTGCTGGGGTATCGCCTGTCCATCACTTCAAACAGTTCAGGGTTCAAAGGGGGGAGCCGCTCCAGACAGCTCTTCCTCCCACATCCCTTCATTACACATCTCCAGACGCTGCTCCATTGTTCCTTATCTCTCCTTCCCCTGAGGGCAGGTGGCAGACCAACTGCTGATGCCACTGATGCTAGCCCAGGCCAGCAAACATCTTAATTTTATGTGTATTCTCGTAACACTTCCCCCCTTTAAGGATTTTTACCGGGAGGTAAAAATTACAAACATGACTACATTATCTGATACATACACAATATACATCTTTAACAGTTATTTAGCTAATACAGAGAATTTGAAGCTGTCAACACCTTGACAGACAGTCATCACATTTTCTGTTCCTTTTACACGTGTTATTAATAATCCCTTAGACCAGGCTCCAACTCAGCAAACTTCATAGTGGCCAAAAACACTGATGAATTGCGACCAATGTAACCTCTCATTTGGTTTTGTCCCGGACCACAATAACAAGGGTCGTCCCATTCCGACTCAGTTTTCTCTCGCAAGGGCTTAGTAGGAGGGGGACGGGTATTGACCGCAGAGTTATTGCAAAACTTCCTGCAGTACCCCACCATCTCCAAGAGCCTTCTGAGGGCCCTCCTGTCTGTCGGGGTTGGGAGGTCAGCGATAGCCTGCACTGTAGCTTGCATCACTGCCAGCTGCCCCTGTGTCACCACAATTCCCAGGTAAGTGACTCTCGTGTGGCCGAATTCATTTTTTCCAAGGCTCACTATCACGCTGGCTTCAGACAGCCGTATTAAATTGCCAATACACACCTCTGTGTTCATCAGCCCTTTAGTCACTGAATTACTCAAAAAATATGGGTGTTGTTTACTTGGCCGCCCTATTGTAACCGACATAACCCAACGTCCCAGTTCTTTGCATTTCCTCGGGACAATCAAACACATGGGTGCGAGTCGTTTAATTACTCCTTCGGGGATTAAGGGAGAGACCTTATCAGTAGACCTGGCCAAAACAATAGCCTTCTCCCATCTGACCGATCCCATCCTAATCTTTTCAAAATGGTTTTTTCCTCTTATCAAGGGGCCCCTAGCTTCATTGATTTCCACGCTAACACCGACTAGGTTTGTTAGCATATCAAAAGCCGGTGACCGTCTCAGTTCGCGTCGGTCATGATCAATAACATTCTTCCCCCTGGGCAGCCGGTAAATCTCTTTCATGATTCCACCAACTGTTTCCTCCAGCACCGCAAAATGTCCACCGGGGGGTACCTCGTGGGCCATGTTAAAAACCTCATCCCCATAACTCTTTTGCACCACCCCCCACTCCTCATCTGCGGATGCTGTACTTGATTTCCCTTTCTTCCTTAGCACTTCCTCATCCGCACAATAGCCTACTAGTTCCCTTGTCAAGGCTGTGTCAGAGAGAGCTGTCTCGGCCAAAACCATCAGCCCCTCGTCTCGCTCCTGCGTCTGCACAAATTCTTTCCTGGCTACTGCTACGTCCGTCCCAGCTCCCTCACTACCTCTTATCTCACTACACCCTGTCTCATACAAGGTTGGCAGGAATGTTTCAGCCAAATTCACCATCGCGGGCGGGGCCCCCATGCTGGCAGGCTGACCCGTCAATCTCACGACTGGGAACACGATTCCTCCGGCGATGTCATTACCGAGCAAGACTTCCACGTCTTTCATCGGTAATTCGGACCTCACCCCGATCGTGACTAGTCCAGAGACCAGGTTGCTCTGTAAATGTATCTGGTGCAAAGGGACTGACTCTGTCCCTTCCCCAACACCTTTGACCTCTACCTCCCCAGTCTGGGTCTCTGAGCTAAACTCTAATACACTCTTCAGTATTAGTGACTGACACGCTCCCGTGTCTCTCCAGATCCGCACTGGAACTGGTTTTAACCTCTTTTTCACTGACACCAGTCCGGCCGAGATAAACCTCTCGCGCCCTTCCTGGACTTTTTCAGACCTGTCCTTCCCTAGCGGTTCGCTTAACAGCTCAATACAGCCATTCAAAATTTCCGCTTTTCCTTTCCCCGTCTCCTTCCTTGGGGCAAAGCACCTGGACGCAAAGTGTCCGACTTTCCCACAATTATAACAGACGACTCCAGGAGACTTCCTACCAGACTGCTCCCGGTCTACCTTATCCTTTTCACTAGTCCCCGGCTTACTTTCTGACTTTTCCGGTGGACTCTCCCCGCCGTCCTGACTACCCTTCTGGTAGCCTTTACTCGGGGCAACCTTCATTTTATGCGTCAACGCATACTCATCCGCTAACTTAGCAGTTGCGGCTAACGTGGCTGCCTCTTTCTCATCGAGGTAGGGTCTCATACCCTCAGGGACACAACCTTTAAACTGCTCAATCAGAACCAGTTGCAGCAGTCTGTCATAATCCCCCTCTACCCCTTTCGAGGCGCACCAACGCTCACAATATGTTTGCATCTCGCGAGCAAACTCCAAATACGTGCGGTCCCACCGCTTCCTCGCATTTCGGAACCTCTGCCGGTATGCCTCCGGGACCAACTCATAAGTCCTGAGGATGGCCTCCTTCACCACCTCATACTTCTGGGCATCTTCCGGGGATAAAGCGGAGTAAGCTTGTTGGGCTTTCCCTTTCAGTACACTCTGAAGTAAAACAACCCACTTATCCCTCGGCCAGTCCTGACTTATAGCTACTTTTTCGAAGTGGAGAAAGTACCGATCCACATCGGTATCGTCAAATGGGGGAACCAGCCTAACCTCCTGGGTCGCCCGGAACCCTCCACCTTGGTTCGGCACGAGCCCCTGCTCGGCCCTTATCTTTAACTTCTCCAGCTCAAATTCCCTTTCCCTCTGTTTCTCCTCTCTCTCCAACTGCCTGTCCCTCTCTCTCTCTTCTCTCTCCAACTGTCTTTCTCTCTCTTGCCTTTCTAACTCTTTCTCTCTCTCCCGCCTTTCTAACTCTCTCTCTTTCTCCTGCCTTTCTAACTCTCTCTCTTTCTCCCGCCTTTCTAACTCTCTCTCCTGCCTTTCTAACTCTCTCTCTTTCTCCCGCCTTTCTAACTCTCTCTCCTGCCTTTCTAACTGCTTCTCTTCGTGTTCTAACTGCCGTACCCGGAACTCGTGCTCGAGTCTCAGTTTTTCAAGCTGTACCTGTACCGCGTCTCCAGCAGGTTTTTCAATAGACACCACCCCCAGCTCACCTTGGGGAAACACACCTTTAGATACATAGTGCTCTACAATAGCTCTGTGTATCTCCTCTCTCCTCAGTGTCGACCTCACCTTAGCAAGATTCACCCGTTTTGCCACAGCTATCAATTCCGATTTCCTGGCATCCTCTAATGCCTCCAAGGTCGGCGCCTTTATAAATTCCTCAACCTCCATTTCTGCTGTTTGTCTTTTCTTTCTTTCGGGAATTTTAACCCAATCAATTTACTCCGTCCAAAATTTAGCGTTCAAAATCGCGGACGAGAACCCCACTTATGTTACGTACCCCGTAACTGGGTTGCCAAACCAGCAGAAATGGATCACTCAGTTGGAGTCTGGAGTACTAGAACTAAGAAAGTTTTATTAAAGAAACAAGCAACACAGTAATCGAAAGGATAATAAATGCAACAGTTCAGTGATGATAAACACACATGTGCACAGAATTAAGATAACAGCATCAATCAAGCTCTATCGTTGTCTAGGGGTAAATGACCAATTTCAAAATGACTCAAAGTTCAGTCCAGTTTAGTAGTTCAGTTCGCAGTAATCGTTGCCATGGCGGTGGACAATGTGGGGGAAGAGAGAGATAGAATAGGAACAACTCATCATTCAGAACGGCTTCACTCACAGACCAGCAGGATGGCTCACAGACCAGCGAGATGGCTCACAAACAGCTTTTTGGGCGGGTCCTTGGTGATGTCACCTGAGGTCACCGACTGTGACCCCTCCTCCAGATGCGGTCGATCCTCTGCAGTGAACCCGGCACCCAGGCAAGGGCGGACACACACCGGGTTCCCGCTGATCGTACCTTTCCACCCTTGTCGTTGTCTGGGACTTCTCACCCACTCGTGAGAAGCGCACCGCTTCCAGGGTCTCGTTACCTCGGGTGGCGTGTGTGTCTGTCTTAGCGAACCTGTCCCTTTTTATCCCCCTGCTGGGGTATCGCCTGTCCATCACTTCAAACAGTTCAGGGTTCAAAGGGGGGAGCCGCTCCAGACAGCTCTTCCTCCCACATCCCTTCATTACACATCTCCAGACGCTGCTCCATTGTTCCTTATCTCTCCTTCCCCTGAGGGCAGGTGGCAGACCAACTGCTGATGCCACTGATGCTAGCCCAGGCCAGCAAACATCTTAATTTTATGTGTATTCTCGTAACAGTATGGATTATAGAAATGTGAATGCTGTGACAAAAAATAAAAAGGCTGATGCATATCCAATCCCTAGAGTAGATGATTGCGTGGATAAAGTTGGACAGGCCAAATTCCTGACAAAAAAATGATTTGTTGAAAAGTTCTTGGTGTGTTCCGTTGACGGATAGAGGTAGAGAGATTTCAGCATTTGTAACCCCATCTGGGTTATATGAATATAATGTTCTTCCATTTGGGATGGAGAATGCACCAGGTAATTTTCAGAGGATGACAAATGGCGTGATTCAGACAAACAGATGCAGATGCCTATATTGATGATTTAGTACAGGGAATAATACGTGAAAGCATATGTTACGGCGGTGGAGAAATTATTTGAGAGACTTTCAAAAGCTAACTTAACTACTAACCCAGCTGAAAGTGAATTTGGTAATGCCACTGTGACAGTTAAGGAAAAAGGTTAGGGCATTTGGAATCCAATTTAATACCACAGTTTAATGTTAAAAGATTACAATATTTTGATCACTCATATTAAGGGTAAAGATAATATGATCACAGATTGTCTATCTAGGTGTTTAATGGACGATAATAATTTGTTTTTTTTGGAGTGATGTTTTAACATTTGTAACACTCCTACTGTGCATTAGTTTGTAAAAGGCTGAAAGATAAGATTGTATGTCTTGTGTACTTTGTAAATTTTATACCTTTTATTATTTTTGTAAAAATTGTTAACATTATTTTCTTCAAGAGACCAATTATTTTTTTCGAGGGAGGTGTTACATGCTTGAGGCGATCTGTTTTTTTTTGTGAGAATGATGTAATTGTCTTTTGGAGGTCACCTAATGTGATTTTCCCGCCGATATGAGGACACGTGATGACATGTGCCCTGTGACTATATAAGGGTCAACCCAGGTGAAACAGGGGTCTTTTTTTTTAGTTGTAGACTTCCAGGTAGAACGTGCTGTATCTCCGTTTCTGTTGCATGCTTGTTTTTGGTGACGCAGTTTCGTTTTTAAAACGGAGTGTGCGTTCTGTTGCAAAATAGCAAACTGGAATATTTTGCTAGATGTGTTGATTTAATCAATTCCAACATTAGAAGGGAGAGTGAAGAATTTATCGAAGTTACAGGATCGATGGATCGAGAGTAGTCGGTATCATTTGGCAGTTTACTAAAGGATCGACCTTATCGAGTCTTCGTTGGAGGATCAGCTACCTGCATCGAGATAACTCTTGCCAAACAGAGCAAGGAGTTCATGCAAAAAGGTGCTCTCTCTCTCTAAAGGAATTTAAAGTCAGTTAATTTAAACTGTTTATTTTTTGCATCGTGAATCCTGTGGACAGAACCAGCAGTAAACTTGCGTCTGTGAAGAAATCCTTCTCCAGAGAAGTCTCTCCCAATTGAACGTGTAAATCTGTTGGACTTTCGAAGTTATCGTTTTACGAACTATATTTGACTTTAACGCTTTATGATCTTTTTTCGCATTTAACGCTTTAAGAACCAGAGCCGAGTGGCGAGTTGGTGAACTTCTGCATATCTGTTAACTTCCGGTTAAAGTTTTCGTTTATTTTTTCCTTATCGTTTATCCGTGTTTAATAAATGTTTGGCTATTTTTTATATAACCTGTTTCGATCGATGTTCATTGTTACCGTTTACGTAACAGTAAAAACTCCCAGAGTCTGTGAGCGGAGCCGAATCGCACCGACCACGTAGGACAAGCGCTATCCGATTAGGCCGAGACACGCCAGGGAGCGCAGACGTTAGGGTCATCGACCAACACAGGGGAAATATGCTGTCTGCATTACAATCAATAATAGGCTTTTTTTTGAAATTGTTACTGGAGAAGGTAACAGGTTCAGTTCAGGGGCAGAAGAGACTCAGGTGGACCTAGAAAGATTGTCTCTCGCAACTCATTCCTCACCTACACAAGGTGTAGGATTATGGAATCAATCAGTACAATTATGTGTTCACAGAATCTCTCGGTTTCCCACTCATGATCCCTCTCGGCGATCCTCTTCTTGTAGTCTGAATCCTTCCCACACTGGCCCTCCTTGCTTTTTTTCTGTCCCGTTGTTAACTTCTCACCTGTTTATCACTCTTTTCTCCTTTCTTTTTCCCCTTCTCTTTTCCTTTCACAGTTTTGTTATCCCTCTCTTTTATCCAATTTGCTTTTGCTTTCTTTATTCTGCTCCCTCTCTCTCTCACACACACACACGTGCACACACGCATTCTCTCTCTCTCTCTCTCTCTCTCTCTCTCTCACACACACACACTCTCACTCTCGCTCTCCCTCTCTATCGCTCGTTTGCTCTGTGCCACATGCGAGTACACATCTTGTATAATAAAGATTATACGATGTTGAAATTCTGAAAGAGGTTGTTTACTTGTGAGGGGCCTGGAGACAATGCAGCGATTAATATCACGTAGACAAATTGTGGGATATGTGCAGACAGCCGAACGTTGGATGCTGATGTTAGAGAATGAAGATGATACCTGGAGTGGCGAAATGGCCTGTTCTTTCTCCTCTTGCTAATGATCGTTACACTGTAACTCATCCTGGTAATTTTGGTTAACTGTTCAGAAATTTGATCGGCTCAGCTCATTTTCTCAGTAAACAGAGCAGAAAGCATGGTGAGAATAGTCAAGGACAAAAACGAGGTCTTCGTTCTTGTGTGGTTCCGGATTTAAAAGGAAAATGGACTCCTTCTCTACGAAGCACTTTCACGGAAGCTTCATTCGGAGTGCAGTGGCTCTCTTTGGAACAGATGGTTCAGCAGGTTCGGTGTTTATAGTGCTGAAGATGCTGTCTGCCAAAAAAAAACATATCGATTGAACGGTTTTCATCTGTGTTGCAGAGAGAAGAATAAGCATTATTGGACATATAAAGTTTGGATGTGGCTTACACAGTGGACCGAGGACACTTCTCCTGGCAAAAGCAGCCAGGGTATTGTGACTTCGATAGGATTGACAGACCTTGTCTTCAGAATGTGGTTTGAATATGGTGGAATCATACAGGAAAGCGATGCAACCTGCAACCAGATAGGGGCTGGCTATCGAGACGCTGGGCGGAAGGGGGTCGAAATAGGTTATCAAGAAGAGATCGGAGTAGTAGTGGAAAGAAAATAATTCTCGGGGGGGTGGAGGAGGTTGGACAAGTGGGATTTTCTGAGGGGATTTACGTTGATCAGAAGGAGAGACAGGAAAAGGGATAGCCGGAACAATCGAACATGGAGAAATAAAATTTAATAATGTAGTTTTGCAGGTACCCCATGGGAAAATACAGTGCAGTTCTTTCAGTTTTCAATTTACCTCATCCTGCTGTTGTTGGAAGCCGGCAAGTTCCGACTCTCCATTTATATCAAAACGTTATCCTCATCTGTGCATCTTTGGGTCTTCCTCCCCTTCGAGTTTGAAACTGTAAGCAAATAAAGAAAAACAATAAGCAACGTCTTTTTTTGTGCATAGGAGTTGTGTGTTCCGTCTCTTGTACCCAAACAGTGTTGTCTTCAAAGGGCTCTGTCTTGGGAAGGTGTGAAGGATCTATTTTTTGTCCATATCCGCCTCCAACCACAAAATCTGTGGTCTGATTTGCGCAAAGATACAGCGCAGAAACCCACCCAAGAACTACGGAGGTAGTTTCCTGCTCTGGAAATCAGACATCCTAACAGGGTTATCTTCAGACCGAGCCACGTATGCGAGGATGAACGTTGTAAATATTTTCTCTGAAGTTTCCACGAATGTTGATTGTTGCACAGATAAGCAATGACAATTCCCGAGTAATTTTAGCTCAGCGACGTGCTCTGTACTTCCTAATTCAATAATTCCTTCCGAACCTGGCTCAACTAATACGGCCCATTCATACCTCTAACAAACCCAAAGTTTCTGAGGGGCGTCGGATCCTTATGGGTTGAGTTAAGAAACTGCGAGGATTACGGACACCTGCTGGCAGCTATATACAAGCCTCCCGACAGTAGGTAGAATGTGGAGCACAGATTCCAAGAGGAAATAGAAAAGGAGTCTCAAAGGGTAATGTTATGATTTTCATAGGAAATGTCAACATGCAAGTTGATTGGGAAAGTCAGGTTAGATATGAATCTCAAGAGAGTGAGTTTGTTGAATTGCAATGAAACGGCATCTCAGATCAGATTGTCCATCACCCAACAAGGGGATCAGTTGTACAGGATTGGTTGCTGTGCATTGAACTGGAGATAATTAGTGACCTTAGGATAAAAGAACAATTTGAAGGCAGTGATCCCAATATGACTGAGTTCAACTTGAAATTTGCCACTGAGAAAGTAAAGTCTGACGAAGCAGAATTTCAGCACAGTAAAGGAAATTTCAGTGGTATGAGAGGGGAGTTGGCAAACGAATTCTGAATGCAGGACTTGGAAGGACAGGCTGCAAGGGAGGACAACAGAGCAGAAAGGGCGAGAATACCTGGGGAAAATGAGAAAGGTGCCCGACAGCTGTATCCAAAAATGAGGAAACACGGAAATGGAAAAGTAGTGCAACCGTGGCTGACAAGGGAGTTAAAGCTAATGTAAAAGCAAAAGAGCGGGTATACAACTAAGCAAAATTAGTTTCAAGACAGAGGATTAGGAAGCTTTCAAATCCCTGGAGAGAAACTAAAAGAATCATTAGGAGGAAAAAGATCATATATGAGCGTACGCTAGTAAACAATATCAAAGTGGATTAAAAAAAAGTTGTTTTCAAGAATGTAAAAAAAATAAAAGTAAGATGAGAGCGCATATAGAAAACAAGAAAATGTAGCCGAAGAAGTAATGCTGGGAGACAAGCTGATGACAGATGAACGATATGAGTATTTCGCATCAGGCTTCACTGTGGAAGATCCGAGCAGCGGGTCAGTCGTTGAAGGGTGATAGGGATGACATGTCAGTGCAAATACAGTTACAAGGGTGAAGGTCCTGAAAACACTAAACGCTAGAAAGGAATATAAGTCATCCAAACCAGATGAACTGCACCCTTGCGCCCAGAAAGTGGTAGCAGCAGAGATTGCGAAGGCATTAGGAATATTTTTTCAAAATCATTGGCAATGATATAGATGATGGAATACATGGTTGTGTTCCCAAGTATGTAGATGATACAAAGATTGATGGAAGAATAAGTCATTCTGAGGAAACATGCAGGCTACAGAAGGACAGAAAGATGAGGGAATGGACAAGAGATTGGTGGACGAAGTACAATGCACCAAAACGCATGTCATGCATATTGGTATAAGAAATAAATGTGCAGACTATTTTATAAGCAGGTAAAAAATACAAAAATCTACGATGCAAAGAGAATTGGAGGATCCAAGTACAGAACACCCTGAAGATTAGCTTGCACGTAGAGTCGGTGGTGAGGAAGAGAAATAAAATGTTAGAATTCACTTCAAGATGTTCAGAATACATGGGCAGAGACGTAATGCAAAGGATTTATAAGACACGTGAGGCCTCACCCTAAGCATTCTGAACAGTTTTGGGTTCCTCTTCTCACAAAGATGTACCGGCATTGGAAAGGGTTCAGAGGACATTCACATGGATGACACAGTCAGTCCCGCAAGCAAAGCAGCTGTCCAACTAACTGAAAAATGTAGTCAGTAATTTCTCCCCTTTCCCCTGGAGTGTCGCCTTCTTAAGCCAATCACGTGACAGTGGTGGATCTGTGTTTGCGCCCCGGCTGTTTTCCGGCAAAGGGCTCCCTCTAGCGAGCGCTCACTGCATCACGGAGGTCGGATTTTGTCGAGAGCCGTCATCGCCTTGCAACACTGTGGGCATCATGGCACAAAGATAAACGGCGGAATCCGACACAAGAGCACCAGAGATGTTCAAATGGGCTGCCTTGCTGTCACGCTGCCAATCAGCGGTAAACCTCGCTGGATTCCGGTCCATCGTCCCACTGCTATATACCGTCAGCAAATATCTTGGAGATTTCACGTGATGCTGAACGTACCAAACAATATATTGAGGATCGCCAGTGTAATTACAGTTCAGTGTTACACTTTGTTCGTCCGCAATGGTTAATTCAAGAGGCCATTGCGTCACCGAATCTTTCCCATTTGTTCCTGCAATAAAAGGACAGAATGCATGAACAGATTGGGCTTTCTTCGTACATACCGAACAGATATAGGCCGTTATCGCGGAGACTCACCGGGCATCATAGTCAATATAATCAGCAGATAGCACAGAAAATTCATGGTGTCTGGCTTCAAACTCGATCGAAAGAGCGCTTACTTTCAACAAGTTAATATCCTTGACCGATCTTGAAGAGTAAAATCAGATCTGCGGCATATTTCAGTTTGCGTAAATCTGGGGGCGTTGCCCTTCCGATTGATTGGCTGTGAGCACCGATCTGCGCCGGTCCGAGCACCAATCACAGATCGGTTTGTTTCAGTTCCTTTCTATGCTTTTAGAAATCCGACGCCCGGAGCTCTAAATAGCGTCGCGCAACCACTGTGCGAGAGTGGTTATACTTCATTTTCTCTCTTGCATTCTTCTTCCAGTCAGGCTCCCATCTCTATTTCTCTCTCCCCCCGATGTTTATCGCTCTACTCTCTGTTCTATCGATCATCATCTCTCGCTCTCTCAATTCATTTCTCTTACGTCTCCCCGGGTTATCCACTTTGTCATTCCATCATACCAAACCGCCCACTTTCTCCCCCCATTTTACTCGCCATATCAACCGCCCCCCGTTTTCCCTGGATATCACTTCCTTTGCCCTCTCGCAAACCGGAATTCACACTCAGACGCGTTTATCTTCAGAATTCTCCGCTCGGGGAAAACGGCGAAACGCCACTGAGGCAACAAGTCGAGAAACGTCTTCACTCGGGGGAACGGCGGATGTGCTTTCTGTGCTAGTCTCTTGTCTCTCTGCGCTTCAGTCTTCTCTCTCCAGGAAAGTTCTTGTCGGTTCAGTGTTGTGGACGGGCGAGCGTTGGATGAAAAAATTGCAGATGCTGAAAATCCAATACAACTCTAAAACTTTGGAGGAAGTCAGCAGGTCAGGCAGAATCTGGGGAACATGTAAATAGTCGACGTTTCGGGTCGAGACCTTTCTTCAGGACTGAGAAGTAAGGGGGGGTATGCATAAATTAAAATGTGAAGGAACATGAAAGAGTCTGACTGAAAGGCTACAGGTGAAACCAGGTAGCTGGGACAGGCCAAGGGCTGTAGAAGAAAGAAACTGATGTTCTTATTGAACTGCGGAGCAGGTTCGATGGGTCAAATGGCATACTCCTAGTCTTATTTCTTAAGGCCTTGTGTTCTGCCCTTCCACGGTCATTAATTTCCTCACATCCTGAGTTAAGGAATTTACCCCACTCGTATCTGTAACAAATCTCGGAGAGCGTGATTGGCGACGAATCTTAATGACGGTGTATAACACGCGCAAACTAATGAAGAAGAAATTACCCAGACAGAGCAGCCATTAAAATCAGCAACAAACACGAGGGTGATATGGAGTCGGCATTAACATCAACAATAGGATCTTATCAAATTCTGAACCAGGTGAAGGTAATTGCGTCACGTCAGGAGCATCAGATGCTCGGGGGAGACACGTGCCCTTCCTCTCGAACCAGATTAGTATATTGTCTATGATGTACCTTCGACTCGGCAGGCGTGTTGGTTCTAGGTCATCTTCTCTTAGGGCTTCATTTTACCCCTCTTCCTTTACATAGTGTAGTAGATGGTTGTTGTGTTCTCTTCATGGCAGATGTTGGAGACCTGAGAGATCCAGAGTCTCCCAGGGAACTACATCTGCAAGGAATGCATCTGGCTGAAGCTCCTTGAAGACCATGTTAGGGATCTGGAGTGACCAGCTCAATGGCCTTCGGCTTGTACGGCAGAGAGAGAACATAATCGATCGGAGTCATAGGGAAGCAGCCACCGCGAAGGTGCCGGAGGCAAGTGGCCATTGGACTATCAAGAGAAATGGAAATGTGAATAGACAGTTAGTAATAGGACAGAGAATTAGAAAGTTTTCAAAACCCTAGGGAACAACTAAAACATCATTAGCAAACAATATCAAAATGGATACTAAAAGGTTTTTTTCAAAAATGTGAAAAAATAGAAGTGATGTCAGAGTGCATATGGAAGGCAAGAAACTGTCGCCGAAGAAATAATGCTGGGAGACAAGCTGGTGGCAGATGAACTATATGAGTATTTCGCATCAGGCTTCCCTGTGGAAGATCCGAGCAGCGGGTCAGACGTTTAAGGCTGCAGGGGAAGATATCTAAGCGTAATTATAGTGACAAGGGTGAATGTCCTCAAAACGCTGGAGGACAGAAGGGTATATAAGTCGTCTGAACCAGCTGAACTGCACCCTTGCGCCCAGAAAGTGTTAGCGGTAGAGATTGCGGAGTCATCAGGAATGATTTTTCAAAATCATTGTCAATGATATAGATGATGGATTATATGACTGTCTTGCCAAGTCTGTAGATGGTACAATCACTGATGGAAGGATAAGTCGTTCTGAGGAAACATTTAGGCTACAGAAGGACGGAAAAATGAGGAGAATAAGCAAGCGAATGGCAGACGAAGTGCAATGTACCGAAATGAATGTCAACCCATTGGTATAAGAAATAAATGTGCAGACTATTTTGTAAACGGGGAGAAGATCCAAAAATCTACAATGCAAAGAAATTTGAAGGCTCCAAGTGCAGAACACCGTGACGGTTAACTTGCAGGTAGAGTCGATGGTGAGGAAGGCAAATAAAATGTTAGCATTTATTTCAAGATGTCCAGAATACATGGGCAGAGATATAATGCAAAGGCTTCGTAGGACACGTGAGGCCTCTCCTTGAACATTCTGAACAGTTTTGGGTTCCTATTTTAACTAAGATGTACTGGCATTGTAAAGGATTCAGAGGACATTCACAAGTATGACACCGTCACACCGCAAGCAAAGCAGCTGTCCAACTAACTGAAAAATGTAGTCGGTAATTTCTCCCCTTTCCCCTGGAGTTTAGCCTTCTTAAATTACTCACGTGACACTGGTGGATCTGTGTTTGCGCTGCGAATGCTTAAGGCAAAGGACCCCTGTAGCGAGCGCTCACTGCATCACGGAGGTTGGATTTTGTCTGGAGCCGTCATCGCCTTGCAACACTGTGGGCATCATGGCACAAAGATAAATGGCGGAGTCCGACACAACAGCACCAGAGATGTTCAAATGTGCCGCCTTACTTCCACGCTGCCAACCAGCGATAAACCTCGCTGATTTCCGTTCCATCGTGCCACAGCTATATACCGTCAGCAAATATCTTACAGATTCCACCCGGTGCTGAATGTACCAGAAATAGATGTAGGCTCGCCACTGTAATTACAGTTCATTGTTACACTTTGTTCTTCCGCAATCATTATTTCCAGAGGCCATTGCGTCATCGAATCTTTCCTATTTGTTCCTGCAATAAAAGGACAGAATGCAGGGCAGTACCCTGCCAATGGATTGATTGGCTGTGAGCACCGATCTGTGCCGGTCCGAGCGCCAATCGCAGATCGTTTTGGTTCAGTTCCTCTATATGCTTTTATAATTCCGAAGGCCGGAACTGTAAATAACGTCGCGCTGACCACTGTGCGAGAGTGGCTATACTTCTCTCTCTCTCTCTCTCTCTCTCTTTCTCTCTCTCTCTCTCTCTCTCTCTCTTTTGCATTCTTCTTCCAGTCAGGCTCTCATCCCTATTTCTCTCTCCTCCCAATGTTTATCGCTCTACTCTCTGTTTTATCGATCACCAACTCTCGCTCACTCACCTCTTCATTTCTCTTACATCTCCAAGAGTTATCCACTTTGTCATTCCATCATACTAAACCGCCCACTTTCTCCCCCAGTTTTAC
This sequence comes from Mobula hypostoma, assembly GCF_963921235.1. Classification (NCBI taxonomy): domain Eukaryota; kingdom Metazoa; phylum Chordata; class Chondrichthyes; order Myliobatiformes; family Myliobatidae; genus Mobula; species Mobula hypostoma. Next base: position 25,505,003 of record NC_086106.1, read on the forward strand.
TCACCATATCAACCGCCCACCGTTTTCCCTGGATATCACTTCCTCTGCCCACTCGCAAAGCGCAATTCACACTCAGACGCATTATCTTCACATTTCTCCCGTCTGGCAAATGGGCGAAACGCCACTGAGGCTGACAATAAGAAAAACTACTTCACTCGGGGGAACGGGGATGTGCTTTGTGTTCTAGTCTCTTGTCATAATGCGGTTCAGCCTTCTCTCTCCAGGAAAGTTCTTGTCGCTTGTGTCTTGCGGACGGACGAGAGTTGGATGAAAAATTTGCAGATGCTGAAAATCCAACGCAACTCACAAAACTCTGGATGAAGTCAGCAGGTCAGGCAGAATCGGTAGAATTTTTTTTTTGTCGACGAATCGGGCCGAGACCCTTCTTCAGGCCTGAGAAGTAAGGAGGAAGATGCAAAAATGGAAATGTGAAGGGACATTCAAGAGGCTGACTGAAAGGCGATAGGTGAAACCAGGTAGCTGGGAAAGGCCAAGGGATGTAAAAGAAAGAAACTGATAATCTTATTAAGGCATGATCTAATTGAATTGCGGAGCAGGTTTGACGTGTCAAATGGCATACTCCAAGCATTATTTCTGATTGTCTTATCTTCGGTCCTTCCACGGTCATTAATTTCCTCACATCCTGAGCTACCGAATTTACCGCATTCGTATCTGTAACAACGTATCTGACGGCGTAGAAAACGCGCTAACTGATGAAGAAGGAATGATCCAGACAGAGCAGCCATTAAAATCAGCAACAAACACGAGGGTGATACGGTGTCGGCATTAACATCAAAAATAGGATTTTATCAGATTGTGATCCAGCTGAAGGTAATTACGTCACGTCAGGAACATCAGAGGCCCAGGGGAGACATGTGCCTTCCTCTCGAACCGGATTGGTATATCGCCTATGATGTGCCCTTGACTCGACAGGCGTGTTGGCTCCAGGTCAGCTTCTTAGGGTTCCATTTTCCCCCACTTACTTTACATAGTGTAGTAAATGGCTGTTGTGCTTTCTTCAGGGCAGATCCAGAGTCTCCCAGGGAGCTACATCTGCAGGGAATGCATTTGGCTGAAGCTCCTTGAAGACCATGGTAGGGATCTGGAGTGAGCAGCTCAATGACCTTCGGCTTGTACGGCAGAGCGAGAAGATAATCGATCGGAGACATAGGGAAATAGCCACAGCGAAGCTGCATGTGGCAAGTGGCTGTTGGACTATCAGGAGAAATGGAAACGTGAATAACAGTTAGCGCAGCGCACCCCTGTGGTCATTCCTGTCAATAGTATGAATATTTTTTTCTGCATACAGATGTGGGGGCTGAACTCCCAGGGGAATACTAGGGAGACAGGGCTACCGCAACGCAGCACTGGTCCGTGCTGCAGATGGGAAAGACGAAGAAGGGAGCGGTTGCGATAGGGGACTCAGCAATCATGGGAACAGACAGCAGATTCTGCGGACGAGAGCACAGGGCCCTGATGGTATGCTGCCTTCGACATGTCAGTTTGGAATCACTCTTATCACCTATTTCCTCTCCTTTCTGCCCATTCTCTATACCCCGTTCTTTCTGTTTCTCTTCTTTTTTGTCCTCGACTTTTCGTCTCTAACTTTCGTTCACTCACTTTCCCTTCCCGTTTCTCCCGCTCTCTCTCTCTCTCTCTCTCTCTCTCTCTCTCTCTCTCTCTCTCTCTCTCTCTCTCTCTCTCTCTCTCCTATCTATCTCCCTATCTCCTCCCTCTTTTGCACGTATTCCGTGTGGATGCTCCTGACTGAGGCCCACGGGCGCCATGCGTCCATTGGACGCAGTATCTGTTCAGCCCAGATCGGCAATTGTACTGCATTAGGGAGGGCTGTTCATGCAAATAGACATAGAGGAACCCTTCCCAAAACCACTGTAGATATTTAAATCCAACCAGTGGAAATTTCATTTCCAAACAACCTGATATCTTCACCTATGTAGTTTACCACTGAGTTTCGCTCGCATAAGTCAACCACGTGACTGTTGCAAATACTTGGTTACGCCACTTCGACTTTTCTATCACGACCCGCCCTCTAGCGATGGTTCACTGCATCACACCTCGCACATTCAGTATGTGTTTTAAACATAAATTCACTTTGAACAATGACAATTTCTCACAGTCCAGAAATGCAACGACCAAAATACTCTTTGCATTCTCTATCACGCTAAACATCCGCAGGATCTGTCGCATTATCTGAATACTCAGTATAAATCAGAAGTAGCCACTGCAACATCCTTAATTTCTGCAGCATTACACTTGCTATTCTTTGTCAAACTAAAGCAAATAATTTGCCCATGCTCTGTTTTCCTTCAGTGAACCACTGTCCTATTTAAGTATATTGCAGTTCCACTTCGTCCATATTACTTCTCTGTGCAGAAGCTCGAACAATGTGGCCAAAGACAACGTCATTCTACGTTGCCAATGGTGATATGCCGTTGCAGCAAAGAGGGTGGGTGAATGCACATTGCCGTATCCCGGAAATACATTATAAGGATCCAGTCTGGGTGCGCGCTGTAGTCATGAACCGTTCCATTACCTTCACCGCCTTCTGTTGGTGATTGCAGCGCTGTTAAGCAGGGCCCGTGACCACGGCTGATTTCAGCGTGCGCCCTACCACTTTCTCGGCAAAAGTCGCCCTCGAGTGAGAACTTTTTTCATTGTACAGAACCAGTTTTTGTCCGGACCCGCCGTCTTTAGGCAACAGTGTGATAGTCATTGCACAGAGATAGATGCCAAAGTCCGTCACAAGAGCTTTAGCGATATTCAGTTGAGCAGTCTTGCTGCCTTTCTGCAAACTAGCGGTAAATGCCACTGGGCAATCTGGATGCCGCTCCATTTTTCCTGTGCTATAAACCTTCAGCAAATACTTTGGAGATCCTCCACTATGTTGAATGTACCAAAAGGTATCTTCATCAGCGTCCCTGTAATTAGACTTCATTGTTATGGTCTGCACTTCCTTAGCCGTTACGTCGAGAGGATCCTGCGATACTGAATCTATCCCAGACGATCCTGCAAGAAAGGACTGAATGCTTTAACATCGCTAGCTTGTATTGGACACCGGGGAAATTCGCGGGCCACTTTAACAGAGACTCACCAGGCAGCAAAGGCAATGAAATCAGTAATGAACAGTGGGAAATCATGGTGTATAATTTTGCTCTGAATCGAACGGCAGATTCCTTTCAGGACGTAATTATACCAGATATTATGATGTGAGATTGTTTCAGCGGTGCCTTTCACCTTTTGTAGGACCGAGGACGTTTCGTGGTTTAAAGGATTCGCTGCCAGGAAGTACGGATACCTTCGGCGGAACAATCAGGATCTGCTTTGTTTCCAGAGCGTCATTCTGCCTATTTCCTTGCTCTATCCTGGTACCACGTTCCCCTCCCCCCCCCCCACTCTCTCTTACTCTCTCTCTCTCTCTCTCTCTCTCTCTCTCTCTCTTTCACACAGCAGTCTCACGGTTTGTAGAACACCTTCCGTAACCGTACATGTTCTACATATTATTCAAAAGTGACACAACAAAGGTGCCAGTGTACTGGAACTGAATGTCAATCGAATAAATCAACCATTTACTCCCCAGTCATTTTCTGACAGTGGTAAAACATCTTTCGTTGCAACATGCCAACGTCAATAATATTAACTACAACAATCGCCATTAGAGTGATATCCTATCCAATATTTGTCCGGAATATAAAGACATTGTGCACACAGAGATTCCTTCATCCTTGAGGAGATCTACCAAAGACAATTGCGATAAAGATGTCAATGTGCACACGAGCTTTGCGAAGATACTACGTGAGCGTGTGATCTCACATGGATTCAACGTAAGTTCTTTAGCTTGTACGATTTGTCTTGGTGAATATCGCCCTGATGAAATGGACCTCGAGACCTTCATTGATCTGTGTACATCTATTATACTGTTTCAGAAAAGCGCGCCTCTGCCAACGGCCTGTTTTTACGGGTCTTGCATGTCCCTGCGACAATATGAGTTCCAGGATACAAATGACAGAAGAACCGCGAGGATACAGAGATATTGAAATGAACCATATTCCTATCTTGCTGCAGAAAAGCTGTAAAGGTCAGGGCTCATTCTAGAGATTGTTACTCCTTTGTGTTGTACTCCTTCAGCAATTATCTTAGCCGTTCTCTTCGATGCTCAATATAAAAACGAATACACCTATTTTAGATCGAGTAATTTCAGTTGTTTAATATTGGCTGCAATGCTTAGCAGTTAATTTAGGAGGGTATTGCGCTGCTGAATCTTTCCCGACTGAACACCTGTAATAAAGGACAGAATGTCTGGACTGCCTAGCTTCACATTCAACTGAATATATACACGTTGGCCTTTTTTTGCAGAGATTCATCGTACTGCATGGTAAATATAACAGTTGGGGAAAGCGGGAGCACTGCCGTCGGCGTTGATAAAATCATTCTGGTATTTAACACAATTTTACCGATACTGGAGAATGAGTTCAGACCCACCTTGATCAAAACTAAGCACCGATCAGAATGGCCTTTGACTTTAATCCAGTGTCACTGTCTGCCTGTGTGTCTCATCCCTCATATTCCGTCTCCCTTCTCACCACACGGCTGTCACGCACACTAACTCTCTTCCTTAGAATTTAATAACAGTTGCTTGAATTAAGCGAATATTGATTCCAGAAAAAAGAGAAATTAAGAAAAACATTGAAGGTCCAAGTATTTTCAAAATCTGATGTTCGTAATGCAATAAGTAAGATGAAGGGAGGAAAGGATCCTTTTTATGTCCGTTCTGTCGAGGTTTTTCAACTCAAAATTCCGACACTACTTTTTTTTATAGACCTTGACTCTCCTGCTCAGTTCCTCGAGCATTAGGTGTGTGTTGATCTAAAGGCAAATTTCATTCAATAAATAAGACTCTCTTACTGCTCTGATCAGCTCAACAAGTGAGGGAGAGGGTGGCGATTCTTACGAGAGATTCGGAGACTTAAAGCAATAACGTCATATGTCAATGCGACCTTCGCCGCTTGGTTCTTCATTAATTGATTTACCACAGCCAGTTGAATATCCCGTCTGCGCCGCAAGCAAAGCAGGTAACTATCTGAAAAATAAAGCAGTAATTTATCTCCTTCCCCTTGGAGTATGCTCCTAAACGCCGCCAGCTGCTCCACTGGGCTTCACGCTGTGCAAACAAAAAAACTTCCTTCCAACGTTTGCATGTAACACACGGAAGTGGAAAACGGATTCTCTTACATGAAAGAGCGCACCAGATCAGCAGCCGAACATTTGAGACTCTCTGCCTGTCTTTGTCTTTGTACATATCAGAGACAGCCACTCATCGGACATCTGAGAGGTCTGCTCCATCCAATATTCCTCCTCCGCCTCTCGGGGATGTGCTTCACTCCCTTTACCATTATCAGCCTACGATAACATTGTTTCTCCGCCGGTGTATTTGGCCATTAATGTGGTGGGGATATTAGCGCTGATACCTACTCAGAATATTTTCCCTTGCTGGAGGACTCATTAGACCTTCCACATCTGATAACTCCTTCCCTTCACTCCGAAGCAACGATATCAACTTGTCTTTGAAGTCTCCAACCTCAGCTACGGGAAATTCGGGTTGCAATTCGGTACTCTCACTTCCACTGCACTCTTGTCTGTAGGCATGGGCCAGCTTCTCCCGGGACCACAACAGCACGAGGCTAAGCAACTGCCGTCACATCTTCCCCAGCCTGGACGAAAACGAAATATCTGCCCGCTGCTTGGTCAAACTATCTACGTCACTGAATTTTGAGCCATCGATTTTTGTAACGAAAGACAGAATCATTCAGCATCCCTGGAGGGTGCTTAACCCGGGAAATTTTGAGGTACTACGAGAAACTCACCAGACACAATTACTAAGATAACCAGAAATATGACGCTGATCAAGATCAGCAGGGTTCCGGTAAATCGGGTTTACTGCCAGTTCTAGCCTGTTTGTTTGTAATTACTTCCGCCGACCTCTTTCTTACACGCTCCATTTATTTCTTTTTTCATTCGCCGCCCTTTCGTTACATCCTTTGACTTCCTGTTTATTTCATACGGCGCCGTTCACTTTGCAACACCTTTCGTTATCGCCGCGCTATTCCAATCTCTCTCGCTCTCTCTCCCTCTCTCACCGCCCACCCCCCCCCCCCCACCCCCGGCCCTCTCTTTCTCTTTCTCTTTTGCCCCTCTCAATTTAACTTTTCCGGTTCTTTACGGTCCTACCTATTTCTTTTCCCGTGTACATCACTCTCTTCCTCCACTGCATCACTCCCAAATTCTTAGGATTTAGCAACTAGACCGTTGCTCAACTGGTAATGTGACATTCACCGTGAGCGGGATAAATATCCTGTGAGAATTACTCATACGAATGAATTTCAATATTTCGTTGCACATCGTTGCGCTGTAGCAGAGAAGGGAACATAACACAGATCACGATATATGCAATTATGTGGGCATTTCTTTCAGGTAATGCACTTCTAGTCGACTGTATTTTTTCACAAGCGAGTTTCAGTCAAACACTTGCTGAATGAGGTAAATTCAAATAAGATTAGACGATACGGTGTGATTTTATTAAGACACAGATGAATGAAAGTTTGAATCAGAAAATCAAACATTTTGTGAAAAGTCCAAATAACAACGTTTACTGAAACAATTACTGGACATAACTAGAAATACTCAGTCTGCCTGGAAAGGACTATGGAGATTAAAGTTTCAGACCCTTCATGAGACTGTGAACTAACTTGGGCAGTGTCACCAAAGGGATTGTTTCATGCATATCACCAGAGTACAATAATAGTGGTAAAATATCAACTTAGAAGTTTGAAAACAGATCATTTCATTCTGTTCTCCTTACTTCGACAGTAAACTGAACATTCTGTCTGTTCTCTTTTCCAGTCGTGCAGGTAATACATTGTGTACAGAGATAGTTTCTGCTCTGCATTTATAGGACTGCAGGATGCAGGATGAGATAGTCTCTTAACCCCAATGCACTTGTTCTGGCCTTACACTTAGCTGTCATGCAATATTTTTCGCCACTTCCCGATATTCGCTAGGCAAAAGGCCAGTGCAAATTATAAGGAACAAAGGAATGGCGCATGGTGTCGGGCTACTGACTCTGTGGAAAGGCAGTCTAGTTCCAAGTAGCTACTTTTAATTAACAGATATTGGGAATCGCGAGTATAAGTAAAATTCAGTGTTATAGTCCGTCCTTCTTCGAGCGTTACTTCAGGAGGGTCCTGTTTCACTAAATCTTCCCTCTCGCTTCTGCAAGAAAGGACACGTGTATGATCATCGCTGGTTTGCAATACAACCACCGGCCACTGATTGTTCATCACAGAGACTCACCGTACAGAACAGATAACCTAATTAGTAAGGAACGGAGGGGACGCATAGTGTTGGCATAGGCGATAGACCTGAAACGAAACTGTAGGCTGAGAATGGATCAGAGACATGGTTCTCCATGGGTAAGCTTGGGGCGTTTTCCTAATAAAGTATTAGATGATAAAGCGGAATCCGGCTTATTTAGGCAGAAATCGGCATCCGCGTTCGTTCTTTTCCTTTCTGCTATTCTATCCGTTCTTTCAATCATCGAAGTCATCAGGAATCTGATAACTATCGCTGCCCTAGAGTCTCCTGACACCCGACAAGCCTATCTTTCCAGAAATGTTTAATTCTGTCTTTGGCTCTCTACCGTTGGTGATCTTCCTCTCATGCTCCCTGCACCGTTACAGTCGCTGTAGCATTGAGTTATTGAGGCTCCAAGACAAATGGGTGACGTGGTAGAGTGTTCCAGATAGACTAAATTTCCATTGCCTCTACATGCGGGGGGTGCAATGCTACCCTGGTCTATTGAAATAATTTTTGCTTCTGTTTATCGGTGTCGGTGCTTGAACTTCTTTTTATTGTATGGAAAGAATGGACGTTTAAATCCGAAATGGCGCCTAACTGTAACTTCTTTGCTTGCAACTTCGGAAACAGCTCAATTTCCATCTTTAATATCTCTATTTTTCCCTTTCAGGGTTCGTTTGAAGACGCTGACCTCAGTTACATGCTGACATCAGCTGTTTGCGGAAAAGGGCCCTGCTCCCGGGTGTCCATGATTGGCCGTTATTCCGTATCAAGGATGCGGCCTAAGAGATTAGGTCGCCTTCTCAGTCCCAGGATCTCGTGGCTCTGGAGACGCGCGGACCGAAGGTCAGTGTCTCTGCAGGATTGCGGTGTGTGGAGTGCACGGAAGAACGAAAGCAGCGAGCTGGCTGCTGGCTGTGTGCCCCTAGACCCTCTTTATTTACGCACATAGCTCGGAAAACGGACTTTTGACATCGCAAATCACCGAGTTGTTTGTTATGACTCCCCTCTGAATGTGAAACGGAGACATCTCTTCCTTCCTGATAAGAGAGACAGAGACTTGCAGTATGTCGAATACCGGTGGAATAAATAGTCTTTCGGATAGTGCAGGTCTGTGTCTTTGCTGACGCTTTGCTGCACGGTGCTGGGTGCCGATGCTTTTTTTGCTTGTGGGGGAGAGGGGATTGTTGATTTGCTGCTGTTTACGCGTTGGACGGTGGAGCTGGGGGTAGTCTTTGGGGTTCTAACTTTTAAATGTCGATCATACTTTGGGGGCATTCCTCTGTTTGTCCTGGATCATTGCGAAGAATAGAAGTATTTTCGGATGTAAATGGTATATATTTCTCTCACATTAATTGCACCTTTGAAGCCTTTGAAATCTAATCAGTGTTGACAACAGGAGAAATGGGCCACATGACTTGAAATTTTCAGCTGGTCTAAAAAGGTGTCAGGGGAGAGGACATTCAGGTTGTTCATCACCACGTTCTCCTGAAAATGTCAAAGAACACTAGCGCGCAAAATAGAAGTTTCATAAATCTTATATTTATCAGGATAGCCATTGCTGATCCAGGATGAGAAGGTTAACGTGATTACGGACTCCTTAAATCAATTTATCGTAAAATGCAACTCGTAGAGGCCAACGTGGAAGAGCACAGTCTTTCCAAACCAGTTTGAAGTATTCCATGTCTTGTTTGAACAGAAGAGAGCAGTGAGGTTACGATCCACACAGAGATCTTCCAATGCACATGAAGCCACAGTCAGCGCCGTGGACGTAAGGCCCATGATCAGCAGAGTGAACCCGTGGAAAGTACCTGGACTGGGTGGTGTCTAAGGCACTGCGGTTAGTTGCTGCACAACTCAGTTCGCAAGGCTACATGCTGAACATTTTCTCCTCGTCCCACTTCAATATCGGGCTCCCACCTGGCTTAGAAAATCACTATTAAGTTTGCTCCTCAGGAAAAATGAAATAACGTGCCTTATTGACCTCCGGCCAGTGACTCTGAATCTCTGAATCCATCATCATTACGTGATAATGGCATAGATTAACTCCAGCTACCCGGCCAAATTCGACCCACTGCTGTTCACTACTGCCAAAGCAATTTAACAGTGGACGCCTTCTTCCTAGTCTTACATGCATCTACAGGTGTACTTTAAGCGAACCCACATTCGCTAGACAGCAGTTATCGATCGCGCTATGTAAAGTCCCAGTTTGGGTGCGCGTTGTAATCAGGAACAGTTCCTTGAGCTGCCGCGCCCTGTGCTGCTGATTGCAGCGCTCTGAAGTAAGGCAGGAAACCATGGCTGATTTCCGGGTGCGCCCCTCCACCTCCTGGGCAAAAAGATGCGCTCAACTGAGAACATTTCGCATTATTCAGGACCAGTTTTTCGTACGGACCCGCCATCTGCATTCAACCATATGATACTCATTGCACAAAGATACATGCTGGAGTCAAAAACATGAGCTTAAACGATCTGCAATTGAGCTGTCTTGCTGCCTTCCTGCTGACTAGCGGTGAATCTCACTGGGCAATCTGGATGCCGCTGTATTCTTCCTGTGCTATATACCGTCAGCAAATAATTTAGGGGTTTTCCACAATGCTGAATCCACCAAAAGATATCCGCATCACCGTTGGTATAATTACATTTCAGTGTTATGGTCTGTCTTTTTCAGCCGTCACGTTGGGAGGATCCTGCGTCACTGAGTCAATGAACTACTCGTTCCTGCAATAATGGGCAGAATACATCAACATCACTGTCTTGTACTGAGCGCCAGAGAAATTCGCCGGCCACCTTCGCAGAGACTCACCAGGCAGCACAGCCAGTGCAAACACTAATGAACAGAGGGAAATTCATGGTGTCTAATTTCTTGCTGAATCGACCGGCAGACTCCTTCCTCGTCGTCAATATCAGTTAGCGGTTACTGTTGTGTGGGATCTTTGAAGAGGTACCGTTTACTGTGTGTAACTTCGGGGACGTTTCCCTGGTTAAGGAATTCGCTGGCACTAATAACCGAGCCTTTCTGAGCGCCAGTCAGAATCCACTTTGTTTCCATTCGTCATTCTGGATTTCGCTCCCCTCTTTCAAGGTCCCGCATCCACCCCCCGCCCTATCCCGTCTCTCTGTCTCTCATTCTCTCATCTCACACTCTATCTTTCTCAGTGTGCCCAAATGTCGCTGCCCCCTTTCCTCTGCATATTCACAGCATATTCACATACTTACCGATGTGTAATCCAAATCAATTATGAATTTTCACGTGGTTACTTAGCAACAATTATCAGTCTTCCGGCATTGAACTAGTTATTCAATGTCAGCAAATGTTCATCTAGTTATTCCCTCATCGTTGTTTGCTGTTAGGGAGCCAATCTTCTATCCACGCCAAAAGACTCCTGACAGCACCCTTTATGGTGCCACCACTCCTTTCGTTAAAAAAAAAACTCACATTTGGCAGTTCCCTTGTAATTTCTTCCCATCGCCTAAAAATATCGTCCTCTCGCATGACCCATTTCCACCCTTAGCTTGTCCACTCTATCTTGCCTCTTGTCATATTATACATAGTTATTAACTAAACCCTCATCTTCCGTCTTTCCAAAAAAAATGTTAGTTGTTCGCAGAAACTGAAATGTCCCGGGAAATATACATGAACTTGCGGGTGTGCAGCTGAACTTCAGCATTACGATTCGTCCTCCTTTAATCGTCCCAAACTATTCTACAAAAGAAGGACAAAATGACTGAACATCCATTGCTCCTGCTGCACCTGCAAGACACCCACTGTATATTTGCCCAAAGTTTCACCGAGCAACACAGCCCATAGAATCAGTAAGAATCAAGGAAGCACATGGTTTGTGGTTTCAAGCGCGATTTAAATCCAGATTACATACAAGAAGCTAAGACCACATTTTGAAAGAATGTTATCAGATACGCTGCACCCTTCATTTCGTGTAAAACCTGCGAACATTGCTCTGCTAAATGGGAATGGAACCGGGGAAGGCACAGCTGAGCCTGTTTAGCCACCGATCTGACTGGAACTACTGCACTCTGTTTAGTTCTATATTTCTATTCTACTTGTCGATCTCAACCCTCATCTCTTCGTTCCTTCTTTCTCCTATATTTCCGTCCCTGCGTCACTCGATCGCCCTCTTTCTGCCTGTATATTTCAATCTCCATTTTTTCTAAATCACCAATGCAGATTTTAACTAGTTGTGGGAACATCGTTTAATCCAATTCCAGTCCACTCGGGATTCATTTTCAATCCGAAAGATAAACATCCATTTATCTACACTTTGACGAAGCTAATGTTTATACATGCCACCTGAAAATTATCTTGATCTAAGCATTTAGTGTTACCGCTAATAGGATGCTGTCTGGTCATATACACCCTCAGTATCTCCAGGTTGCACTCGTCTTCACTGCTAATCCCTCAAGGTAGAGAAAAATAGCCACAAGATATTGTTATTGGCAGGAAGGAGAGACATGGTCACCGAGATGTAGTGGAAATGTTCCGGAAATCTGCCACGATATCCCTAGGTAAAGCTAAATTTAAGAAGGGTTCCACAAAGTTTGGCGCATTTTGCTGCTGAAAGCCGCGTTTTAAGTTGATCACGTGATCCTCATGCTCTGCGCGTGCAGCTGTTCCAGTTTCCCAACACACAAGGCTGGATGTTGCCCGTAACCGCTGTCTCCCTGCAACACTGAGTGGTCCATTGCACAGAGGTATAGGCCAGAGTCCAGGACAAGAATTCCAGAGATATTTCAATGAGCTTATTCTGCGTTTGTGCACATCAGCTGGAAACCTCGTCGAATATTCATTCTGGGGGCCGCTCCAGTGTTCCTTTGCCATTTAGCTTCAGCAGTATTTTTTTTCAGAAATGTTCCGCAATTCTAGCGTATCAAAAATATTTGCATTAGTTCGTGTATAATTACAGAGTTATGATCTGACATTCGTCAGCCATTAAATTAGGAGCATCCCAGATCATTCAATTGTTCCCTCTCGTCCCTGCAGTGACGGGCAGAATGCAGTAATATTCCTGACTTGCTCTGAACTAACGTGGCACTCTCTGGTTGTGTATGCTGGATGACGAAAGTAATCAATGATAAACGGAGGGAACACATACTCCCTGGCTTCAGCCTCGACAGAACGGCAACTTACTTCCGAGAATTTATCTCTACGGCAAGTATTAAAGAGTAAAACTGTATCAAAATAGAATTCTCGGTGCCCTGCTGAAAGATGGCAGATAAAACAAATTGAGGCTACATGAGGACGAATCAGAATCCGCTTTCTTTGGATTCCCATCTTTGCCTTTTTCCCGACACTATAACTCTCTCTCTCCTTCTCTCTCTCTCTCTCTCTCTCTCTCTCTCCATCTATCTATTTATCTATCTTTCTCTATTCTGCGCTCTTTCTCCCTGTCTCTCTTTCTCGCTCTCTTGTTCTCTACCTGCCTTCTTCTCCCTCTCGGTCTCATTCCAAATATTAATTTCTATTTTATTCGATTTACCCACCTCTTTTGTTCGCTCTACCAGCTCACTCTCGCTTACATTGGCATTCTGACCTGCTCTCTCCCTCTTACACCATGTGACACCATGCGAAGCAGCGTATTACTGATTCATTAGCAAAATTTTGACTTGCCTCTGCTTCTAAAATCATCAGTCTTTTAAGATATTGACGAATTCCTTTCAATCTTTCAGCATTCCGCTGGATATTCCTTGTCAATAGCACACCAAATATTTATTGCCGTGGACCAGCTGGGGTTGGATGCTGAGGAGATACCGAAGGCACCCGTTAGAGCAAGCAAACACTGCGAACACTGAGGTGTCCGGATCCTGTATCGCTGTGGGAATTTGAGTGTTGATCTGCGTACGCTATTCAGTGGTGTCCGGCAGAACGCTCCCGTAAATATTTAAGCCTTTTTTTTTTGCCCAGAGAGCAGAAGAAACTGAACGGACTGTCCTCGCGTAGACCCAAAATCTCCAATCATGAATATTTTCATCGGTTTTCCAGAATATTCAACGCCCAACATATAGCCTCTGCCAGACTCCAACCAACTGGAACTCAGTGACATGGTCTGCACTTTCAAGTCCATTTAATCCCTCCTATTGGGGTCAGAAAATCTGCCCCACTCGTCCCTGTAAGAAGCCCCGAATGTGTGAGGTGGCATTCTGACCGATTAGACAGATTCAACAGCCAAAGTAGTCGATACAGAGAAATTCCAGGAGGTGGTTGTAGCGGGAACATAGCACAATGAATAATGTAAACAGAGGTTGATTTGAAGGTATTACTCCAATAAAAGAGAAGTAATTCAAGTAAAGATAAGCAGAGAGTTTCCGGGAGAATCGGTGCTACCGTTTCGAAGCATATGCGAATTTTATTACTAAATTAGGGCACTATAGCAATCCTTAGACTGCACTGGAGTAAATCGAACACCCCCCTCAACTCCTCTCCATGAATTATGCCTCTGCCTCTCTCCGTCGTGCTCCTGTGCGTCTCTGTTACTGTCACTTTACAGAGGGAGTTAAAGTGCTGTTACACATTATTACACATCGGGTGATTACGCATGGGTTTGAGTACAGAGTACAGAGAGGAAATTAAGAACCTGGTGGCATGGTGCGAAGACACTAACCTATCCCTCAACGTCAGCAAGACGAAGGAATTGATTGTTGACTTCAGAACGCCCAATTTGCATCGGTGGTGCGAAAGTGGAACAGGTGAAAAGCTCTTTCTTCCTCGGGGTCAATATCACAAATGACCTGACTTGGTCCAACCAAGCAGAGAGCAATGCCAAGAAGGCTCACCAGCGCTTTAGTTCCCGAGAAAGCTAAGGAAATTTGGTCTGTCCCCTGAAACCCTCACTAATGTTATAGATGCACCTCAGAAAGCACTCTCAATGTCAGTCTTACACAGATGCCAGAATTCAACGTAAGAGCTTGGGGGCTATGCAATTGAGCCGTCAGCTGCCTATATGAAAAGTAGTGATAAATCTCATTGGGCAATCTGGATGTCGCTCCATTACTGCTGTGCTGGAATTTGCTTCAGCAAATTATGTGGAGTTTTTTCCACAATGTTGAATTTACCAAAATCTATCTGCATCAGCGTAACTGTAATTACATTTGAGTCTATCCTCTCTCAGCCGATCAGTCGGTAGGATCTGGTGTCACTGAATCTTTCCTACTCGTTTCTGCAATAAAGGACAGAGTGCATCAACATAGCTGGCTTGTATTGAAAGCCGGGCAAATTCGCTTGTCACCTTCGCAGGCTCCCCAGGCAAAACAGCCAACGCAATCAGTCCAAAACAGAGGTTAGATTAGATGATTAGATTAGATTAGATTAGATTAGAGTCAACTTCATTGCCATTGTGCCGAGTACAAATACAAAGCACACCACCCCACCCATCTCTCTCAATCTCTCTTTCCCCCCAACTCTCTCTGTTTTATTCTCTCTCTCTCTCTCTCTCTCTCTCTCTCTCTCTCTCTCTCTCTCTCTCTCTCTCTCTCTCTCTCTCTCTCTCTCTCTTTCTCTCTCTGTCTCCCTCGATGCCAACTGGAAAGAATACCACCGATTCCCAGTTGGGGATATCGGTATGAAAAGAATACTTCATACTGACTGAAACACCGAAATAGTGACTGTTGATTCCCCTCTCGCTTTTGAACGAGCCATATCAGTCTCTCATGTATTAGGAAGAGTGAGAGAGAATGCCTGTGTAACGATGAAATGTTGCAGTAAACAGCTAGCTTTTGTTGTACGGTAGACCAAGTCCCTCTTTGAGTTTGTAGTTGTTTCGATGGCGGTTGGTGGTGGAACTGCTGATGCTATAAGTGAGAGATGCAGAAGCTGGTCAGGTTAATGCTGCTTGCCACTGATTGTGCGAGGGATGTGACAGGGAACTTTTAGATTTTTATCTTTTTTTTGATATTGTTTTTATTCTGTTTTAAGGACGTCTGTGGAGACTGTAAATTTCAGGTTGTGCATTTTGTACCTCTCTGACTTTAGCGGGACCATTGAAACAAGCTGGGCATTCATTTCGCTGTACCCTGATACGTCTGACAACAACACATATATAATAAATATAAACCATTTTGATGTAACTGTGAGCGTCTGCAAAGTGAAGGAATATATCAGGCTCTCCTTCATTAGTGCATTCAACATGGGTTGAGCCGGAAAGTGGCTGTGGTGGTGGACTGCAGAGTGCCTATCATGACATCCTGGCGACATCTGGTGTCATCTCCCAGGGATTTGGTTCGATTCTGACCTTCCGATGCTGTCAGCGGATCCTTCCGTGCTCAGCTTCCACAATTCCCGAGTTGTTATGTTTACCACTGCCCGAAAAGGACGCTCTGGGTAGCACGTGCTCGTGATCGGAGGATCAGTGAATGCACATGTGAAGAGGAATTTGCGAAATTGTACAGATAAATCAGTTGACAATAAGACCATTAGATATAGAAACTGAAGTAGGCCATTTGGCTTGTCGAATCACCTCCGCCATTTCAGAGGAGAAGGTGTCGTGATGGAATTATTCAATACACTATACATACAATTAAAATGAAATTTCAAAAAGTCGAAATATACCTTTGGAAACAGATGCTATCAGTTTGTGCTCCTTCGACAGTAACCGGACGTTTTCACTGTCTATCTCTTCCATCGGTGAGAAAACACAAAGTTCTCAAAGGAAGATCCCATGAAACGACAATAGACTATTCCCACTTGCAAGAGTACTAAACTGTAGGGTGAAATTGAATCTTAATCTCGGTATGACCACGCTGTTTATTTCCTGCCTGCGCTGGATTTTATACGTCTGTTGCGTTTTATTTTTGTACTATTTTATTCTTTTACTTTGTACTATCTCGATAAGATGTGTAGTGAATGCATCTGTACAAACAGAATCAATGCAATAATGCGACAATAATAAACAAATTCCGTTTTCAATTTAGATATGTAGCAAAATGCTACACGTGGTGATAACATCGGATCCGTTAAATCGGATTGGGAAACCAGATTATACAAGCAATCAATCTGTTGTGATCCCATTCCCTCTCTCTTCCTTCGCTCTCTTTTATACTGAAAATGCCTTCAGAAATATGAATCTCGGTGTACTACGCTGAACGTATATGTTCTTTAATCATAAATTTAATTCAAACGTTGAACATTTTTCTGACAGCTTGGAAATGCAATGCCCAAAATATTATCTGCATTCTCCAACGCGCTAAGCATTCGCAGGTTCCGCCGAATTATCTAAATACTCAGTATAAATAATATGTAGCTGCTGGAACATCCTGAATTTCAGTAGCAAGCCACTTGCAGTTATTTGTCAAATTGAAAACGACCAATTTTTACACCCTCTGTTTTCCTTTAGTCAGCCGTTGTGCCATTTAAATATATCCCGGTTCCACTGCGTCCTCATTATTTCACACTGCAGATACTTGAACAAAGTAGCCAAAGACGATGTCAGACAAGGCTGTCAATCGTGATATGCCGTTGCAGCAAAAGATGGTGGGTGATTGCACATTGCGGTATCCCAGAAAGTTATAAAGCTGAGTTTGTGTCCGCGTTGTAATCAGGAACTGCACCTTCAGCTTCGGCGCCTTCTGCTGCTGAATGCAGTGGTCTGAAGTAGGGCACGTGACTGTGACTGATTTCCGGGCGCGCCCTCTGCAGATTCCTCGGAAAAAGGCGCCCTCCACTGAGAGCTTTTTGCAATATACAGATTCAGTTTTTGCACGGACCTGCCGTCCCCATATAACAGTGTGGTACTCACTGCACAGAGATACATGGCAGAGTCCGACACAAGAGCTTCACGGATATTCAACTGAGACGTCTTGCTGCCTTTCTGTGAAGTACCGGTAATCCTCTCTGAATACTGCTGCGTTCCTCCTGTGCTATATAACTTCAGCAAATAATTTGGAGGTCCTCCACTTTTTTGAATGTACCAAAACATATCTGTATTAGCGTAGGTGTAACTGCAGTTCATTGTTACGTCCTGTCCTTCCTCAGCCGTTACATCGGGAGGATCCTGCGTCACTGAATATTGCCCACTCGTTCCTGCAAGAAAGGACAGAATATATCAACAACGCTGGCTTGTATTGAATGCCGGGCAAACTCGCTAGCCAGCTTCGCTGAGACTCACCAGGCAGCACAGCCAATGCAATCAGCAATGAACAGAGGGAAATCATGTTGTCTAGTTTCTGGCTGAACCGAACGGCAGATTCCTTCCAGGGCGTTATTATCACAACAGATATTGTGGTTGGAGATATTTTCAGCGATACCTTTCACCTTGTGTAAAACCGGAGGTGTTGCTCTGGTTAAAAGATTGGCTGACAGAAAGAAACGAGCCTTCCTGAGCACCAATCAGAAGCTGCTTTGTATCCATACGTCATTCTGCCTGTTTCTCCGCTCTTACAATGTCCGCATTATTGCATTTATTTTGCTGTTTGGTTATTTGAAGATACATCCTACAGTAGGCACTTAAATCAGATGTTTCAATCTTCCTGCATTGAAATACTTATTCAAAGATCATCAAGAGTTCATATAGATATTTCCAAATCTTTGTTTTTTGCTAGGGTGCCAATTCCTTATCTACACCAATAGACTCCTGACAGCACTTTTTGTGTACCCAGCACTTCCTTTCTAAAACAAAAAAAAAACTCACATCTGGCATTTTCCTTGTAATTTCTTCTATATGCCTCAAGATATCATCCTCTCGTATGAGCCATTTGCACCCTTAGGTGAAAGAGCTAGTTGTCCACTTTATTATGCCCCTTATCATTTCATACACAGCTATAAGTGACCCCTTACATTCCGTCGTTCCAAAAAGAAAGGTCCTTACTCCCAAAAACTGAAATGTCCCGTGGAATATAAATGCACTTGCGGATATGTAACTGAATTTCAACATTACGATTCGTTCTTCTTTAATCGTAGATGAAGAGAGATAAATCATTCCCAGACGATTCTGCAAAAGAGGGACAAAATGACTGAACATTCAATCCCCCCATTAACATGAGAGACACCAGCTCACTATTTGTGCAAATATACGCCGGGCAGCATGACCTACATTATCGGTAAGGGTCTGGAAGCACATAGAGTCTGCTTTCAGGCGAGATCTAAGCCTGATTACATTCAACAAGCTGATACCACAGACTGGCGAAAATTATGTCAGATACGCTACACCCTTCACTTTGTGAGAAACCTCCGTTGTTGCAAGAGGGCGTTTAAGGATACCGACCCCAAAGCAAGACACAGACACCGAAATACGAGGAACTGGACTAAGATTATCAAGAATGCAAGCGAAGTCGGGAAGCAGGGATTGTTCAGAGGATAATCCAGGAAAGAGCAAAGCGTAAGCGGGAATAAGCGTAGCTGGACACGGACACAGGCCCTGGACTAGACTAAGACTCAGGGCCTGGGATAGGACTTGGACTAGGAGCACAGGACCCGGCCGTGGAACTTGGAACAAGGAGCCTGGACTAGGAACTCGGAACTCCGGAACCAGAATCTTTACAGGGAAGCTGGGTCTTATCTCGGTACTGGAACGCGGGCCTAGGCTAATACTCGGGGCTATGATCTTGGCTAGGACTCGGAAGGAGGACTTGGATCGGACTTGAAATTCGTTTGGGACTTGGATCAGAATTGACACTCGACTGGGACCTGGAACACGAATCCTTGACTGGACTGGACTGGAACACGAAGCCTTGACTTGGACTAGACTGTAACACGAAACACAGAGCCGGGACCCCTCATTGGATACCGGATATTGGGCCGGGACTCATGTTAGACACGGAACACCGAGCCACGAGCCCTCCTTGGGTAAAAGACATAGGGCCGGGACTCTTCTTATGCACAGAACACTGAACACTGAACACTGAACACTGAACACGAAGAGACAGATCTCAACTCAAGCTATTGGCAAACAGCAAACCCTACCTAGCAAAGGCGAGGATACGAAGAGACAAGTCTACGCAACAATAGACTGTTCCTTATATTGACGACACAAGGCTCCAGTCTCACTCCGGCGGGTTAACTTGACGGGGATTCTGACGAAATCACAGACGAGGTCGCAGAGAAGGTCGCAGACGAGGTCACTAACGAGGCCACTGACGAAGGTTGCTGACAAAGTTTCAGAGCAGGTTTCAAACGAGGTTACAGACGAGGTAACTCACGGGTTTCTGAAGGAAACGGTCCAGCCATTATCACTGGACCCCAGAGCTATTTATGTTGCCAACCCGAGAGGAGAATCAGGTGCCTCAGTTAAGGCCCCGACGGAACAAGGGAAAAACGAAATAACCGGAGAACCAAAACCACGGACCGGACTCTGAACCGGAATGCCACCTTCACGGAATGGACCGTGACATCCGTAAATTGCTCTTCTAAATGGGGGCTGAACCAGGGAAGTCAGAACTGAACCTATTTAGCTAGCGATCTGAGTGGAACTGCGACACTCTCGGTTCCTTAATAATTTACTGTAATTCTAATGTAAGTGCCGACGTCACAACTCTGTCCTTCGTTATACTTTAATGATACTTCATTTCTAGCAATGGATCACCGTCCTTCGTCCGTCTTTCGTGACTCTCTTAAATTTTTGTCGCCGTGACACGCTGGGTCTGTCTCTGTAGTCCAATCTAGTCCTTTATTTGTCTACCCCATACTCCCGCCGTCCATCCATCTCTCATCTCTCCATCTCTCTCTCTCTCTCTCTCTCTCTCTCTCTCTCTCTCTCTCTCTCTCTCTCTCTCTCTCTCTCTCTTCATTCTCGCTAGCTCTGTGGGTATATACGTTTACAAGCTGCCAGTTCAGTCGGTTTTCCGGTATTCATTGTCAATCTGAAAAAAAAACAATTGTTCTCCACTTTTAAGAAGCTAATGTTAATAGAGTCCACCTGAAATTTATCTTCATCAGAGGGACTAACATGACAGCTTAGCCGATGCTGTCTAGTCACATGCACCCTCAGTATCTACAGGTTGCAGTCATCTTCACTGTTCATCGCGCAAGCTCGTCAAAAATTATGTCCGGCCAAATGTTAACCACACAGTATTGTTATAGGCAATAGACACGCAATATTGTTATGGACACTGAGATATAGTGAAAAATGTTTCGGAAAAATCCCACTGTAATCCGAGGTAGAGCTGAATTCAAGAAGTGTTCCTCAATGTTTGGCGCATTTTGCTGCTGAATGCAGCAGTTTAAGTCGACCACGTGATTCTTATGGTTTCTTCGTGCGGCTGTTCCAGTCTCCCAGATATGGCGCCCTCTAGCGATCACGAATCCGGACCCGCTGTTTCCCTGCAATTTTGTAGGGTGCATTTGCACAGTGGTATACGCCAGAGTCTGGAACATGAATTCCAAATATATATAAATGAGCTGACTCTGCCTCTGTGTATATCAGCTGAAAATCTCGCCGAATATTCTGGAGGTTGCACCAGTGTTCCTGAGCCATATACCTTCGGCATTTACTGTTCGAGATATTCCGCGTTGCAGAGTGTATCAAAAATATTTGCATTCGTTCTTGTGTAATTTCAGTTTTAGTGTTATGAGCTGACTTTCGTCAGCCGTTAATTTGGTAGCATGCTAGATCACTGAACCTTTCTCTCTCGTTCCTGCATTAAAGGACAAAATGCACTAATATCCCTGACTTGCACTGAACTCACGTGGCGCTCTCTGGTCATATGTGCAGAGTCCTGCCTGTCAGGATGACGAATGTAATGAGTACGAAACAACTGCCGCCCAATTTCTGACTTCCGCCTCGATAGGACGGCAGGTAACTTCCAAGAAATTATCGCTATGGCAGATGTTAGGGAGTGAAATCATATGAAAAATAAATATCACAGAGCCCTGCTCAACGATTGGTAGATAAAACGCAGCCGAGGCTCTATGAACACGAAAAAGAATCGGATTTCGTTGATTTCCGCCCTCTGCCTTTTTCCCCCACACTATAAATCTGTTTCCGCATCTTTCTCTCTCATTTTCCTTTCTCTCTCTCCGCTCCCTATCTCTCTCCATCTATCTATTTATCTCTTTCTCTCTTTCTCGCTCTTTCTCTCTGTCTCGCTTTCTCACTCTCTTGCTCTGTCCCCACATTCTTCTCTCTCTCTTTCTCACTCCGGGTATTGATTTCTATTTTACTATTTATCTACACGTTTGAACGCTCTAACAACTCACTCTCGCTTTCTTTGCGATTCCGCAACTTCTCTATCCTTTTTCACACGTTGTCACTCCATGCTAACCAGCGTATCCGCGACGATTCCTCCGAGTCATCCGCAAAGTTATGACTTTTGCTGCTGCTGTTATCTAACTTATTATTAGCCTTTTTAAGTTATTGTCGGAATACCTTTCAATCTTCCAGAACCCCGTTGGATAATTCTTGTCAATAGAACATAAAATATGTAATCCCATGGACGAACTGGGATTAAATGTTTAACGAACATGGAAGACTCCGGCAAGAGCAGGCAAACATTGTGAACATTGGGGTGTCCACATCCTGTATCCCTGTGGAATGCTGGTGCTGAACTGCGCAAAGCTATTCAGTAGATTCCGGCACGATTCCCTGGAACTTATTTAAGCGGAACATCTTTGCCCAGAGACCCGAAATATTACTGGACTGTCTTCGTGTAGAACAATATCTCCTGTCATGAATATTTTCAACGGTTTTCCAGAATATTGAACGCACAACAAACAGGTTCTGCTAGATTCCAAGTGACTGAAGCTCAGTGACACGGTTTGCCCTTCCATGGTCATTAAATCTCTGTTTATGAGGTTCACAAATCTGCATCACTCGTCCCTGTATCAAACCCCGAAGGTGTGAGGGGCCCGTGAACACAGTGACCTTGGAGGGCACGGTCTGACAGCTTCGCCAGATTCACCAAACAGAGTAGTAAGTACAAAGAACATCGCAGTGGGAACATGGTAATTTGAATAAAACAAACAGAGGAAGATTTGAAGATTATACTCCGATAAAGCAGAAGTTACTCAATTAAGTTCAAGAGACTTTCCGGGAGACTCGGCGCCTTCGTTTCGATGTATACTCGTGTACCCTCTCTCTTCCTATGTTCCGATGGGAGAATTTACTGCCGATTGCCTGTCCGTGATATTGGAATTAAAAGAATGCTTGACTGTAACATCGAAACAACGACTGCTGTCTCCTCTCCCGCTTTCGAGCAAACCATATAAGAATCTCCCTTGTTAGCGTGAGAGAGAGAATGCCTGTGGGTCGACGGAATGTTGCAGTAAACAGCTATTTTTTCCTGTACTGCAGGCCAAGCCTCTCCTTGTACCTTTACGGTGACTTCGATGGTGGTTGGTGGTGGAAATGTTGATGCTTTATATTACAATGAGTAAGTGAAGTAGAAGCTGGTTAGATTAATGCTGCTTGCCGCTGATTTTGCGAGAGATGTAGCAGTGGGCGTTCAGGTTCTTACCTTTTTTTTTCTGACATTGAAGCTTTGGGTTTTTGTTCTGTATTAAGGATATCTGTGGAGACAATATATTCAGGTTATGTATTGTGTCCATTCACTGATTTTAAACGTAACTGTTTAAGCATGCTGGGCATTCTTTTCGCAGTACTCTGTTATATCGGACAACAGCAAATTATATAATAAACGTAAACCAGTTTGGGGTAACTGTTAGCGTCTGCAAAGTGACGGAATACATCAGGCTGTCTTTCATTAGTTCACAAAATATCGGTTGAGCGGGGAAGTGGTGGTAGTTGTGTACTGCAGAGCGCCTATCGTGGCACCCTGGCGATATCTGGTGTTATTTCACCATGGATCCGATTGGATTCCGACAATTTCAATGCTGTCAGCAAATACTTCTGTGCTCAGTTTCCGCTTTTTGCGTGTTACCAAGTGTTACACTGCCCGCAAAAGACGTTCTGGGTAGCATGTGCCCGTGATCGGAGGATCACTCAGTGTGGACGTTATGAGGAATGTGCGATAATTGGGCTGATAAATCAGTTGACCATAAGACCATAAGAATCGAGGAACCGGATTAGGCCACTTGATCTATCGAGTCTGCTCCACCATTATCAGAAGAGACAGTGTAGTAATGGAATTCTTCGACACAGTAAACATGTAATTAAAATAATAGCTTCAAAACATCGAAATATACCTTTGGAAACAGAAGCTATCACTTTGTGCTCCCTCGGTAGTAATGTGACGTTCCCTCTCTTTGTCTCTTCGATCGTGAGGTGATTAAAAGTTCTTAAAGCAGCAATACATTATTTCCTCTCCAAGAGTACTGAACGGTAGGATGAATTTGAATCTCAATCTTATCCACCCCGGTATGACCTTGCTCTTTAATACCTTCCTGCGCTGCATTTTTATATGGCTCTTACAATTCATTTTTGCATTATTTTATTGTTTAACTTTGCACTACCTCCATCAGGGGTGTTTTGAATTCATCTGTAAAAACCGAATCAAGGCAATCATGTGACAATAATAAACAAATTCCTATCCAATTTACATATGTAGCAAACTTCACCTGGAAATAAAATTATATCAGTTAAATCCGGTTGGGAACATAGGTTATTCAAGCAATCACCCCGTTGTGATCCCATTCCCTCTCTTCTCCCTTGCTCTCTTTTACACTGAAAATGCCTTCAAAAATATGAATCTCGGAGTAGTATTCGATCGCGTATATGTAGTTTAATCATAAATTCACTTTAAGTATTGAACTCCTTTCTCACAGCGACGACCAAAATGGTATCTGCATTCTCTATAACGCTAAGCATCCGCAGGTTGTGTCTCATTATCCAGATTCTCAAAATAAACAATAAGTAGTTTTTCCAAACATCCTGACTTTCATTAGCGTGCCACTTGCAATTCTTCATCAATCGGAAAACCACAAATTTTCTCACCATCTGGTGTCCTTTAGTCCAATGGTCCCCAATCACCGGGCCGTGGACCGATACCGGGCCGCAAAGCATGTGCTAACGGCCCGCGGGAAAACGATATGATTTGGCGATATGAAACCATATGAGTCAGCTGCACCTTTCCTCATTCCCTGTCACGCCCACTGTTGAACTTGAATGCACGCGAGTTCATTACTCACGCGAGGACACCAGTTGGTCAATCACCTGCAAGTACTCAATGAGTAAAAAAGCAAACGTCGCTTGAGAGTTTCTTTGAAATAGATGGTAGCAGATATAAAAAGGCCTAACGATGACGGTAACGCAGAGACAGCTGAGGCCGAGACTGCAAAAAAAAAATAACAGAAAGCTTCCTTCAACAGAAAATGGTGACTGGCACGTTCCAAGCCCCCTGTGTGTGATTTGTGGCGACAAGCTGTCTAATCAAACAATGAAGTCCTCAAAACTGCTTCGTAACCTTGAGTCCTAGCACCCTGCATTTAAAGACAAACCCGTTGAGTTTTTTGAGCGGGAGAAACGTGATCAAGCGGAACAGAGGCAAGTGCTGAGAACCACCACATTCACAAATGCTGCTGCTCTGAGAGCGTCGTACTTAGCGGCTAACCGTATTGCTGAAGCTAAGAAGCCTTTCGCTGTTGCTGACGATTTGATACTGCCTGCTGCCAAACACATATGCTGCGAACTGTTGGGAGACCCTGCAGCTAACAAGATGGCACAGGATTCTCTTGCAGCTACCACAAAATCAAGGAGCATCGATGACATAGCGCAGGACATCGAAGCAAAGCTGTTGGAACGGCTTAACTAGTCTGCTTTCACTAACCGAGTCAAAGAGGTTGCTCCTGAATGCCAGTCTACACACTGTGTCACACACGGGGAAATCGTGATTAGCCGAACAATGTCAGCTGACCGTAACAGCGTATTGACTGACGTTGTTGAAGTTAACAATCACATCAAAGCAAAAGCCCTGACCTCACGTCTTTTTGAACAGCTTTGTGAGGAAATGGATACAGGACACAAACGCCTTTTCATAACACTGAAGTCAGGTGGCTCTCAAGGGGGAGAGCCCCGGCCAGGGTTTTCGAGATAAGAGGGCGGATACTGCGATTTCTTTCGAGAAAAAAGTCACCACTGGCAGCACACTTCAGTGACGAGGAGTGGACAGCAAAACTCGCTTATCTGTGTGACATCTTCAACCTGCTCAATGAACTCAATTTGCCACTTCAGGGGAGAATGAGAACTGTCTTCAAGTTGGCAGCTAAAGTGTCTTGTTTCACAGCTAAACTAGAACTGTGGGGACGGCGAGTGGACAGGGGCATATTTGACATGTTCCCAACATTAGCAGGGAATCTGGGAGAAACTGAGGCTCACAGCTGCTGCAGGATCACCTATCTTCGCTGTCGACAGATTTCGAGCGTTACTTCCCAACAGCAAATGACCCAAGACGTGCAAAGCCGTGACCCATTTGTGAATGTCCCTGGGGAATCATCTATGTCAGCTTGAGAAGAAGATCAAATCATCGGCCTTGCAAATGACGGTGGGCTGAATACTATGTTTGATATAACATCCCTTCGGCATTCTTGATCAAAGTCAAGGCTGAGTATATTGAGATAGCCACGAAAGCACTGAAACGTTGCTTCCATTTCCAACATCATATCTCTGAGAAGCGGATTTTCTGCAATGAATGCAAATGAACACTAAATTGCGGAATAGATGGGACACAAGGAATCCCCTTATAATTAACTTATCACTATATTCATGCGAGGAAAATATGCGCTGTGTGTTTAATATTAAATTCGTTAGATAAACCCTTTTAGAAACGAAATTGAGTGATTAGATTATATTATTAGTTTATGAGGACACGCAGTCCTCTTATATTGTCATTTAGTAATGCATGCATTAAGAACTGACACAATATTCCTCCGATGTGATATCACAAAACCACAGGACAGACCAAGACTGAAAAAATAAAAAAAAACATAATTATAACATATAGTTACAACAGTGCAACAATACCATAACTTGTTGAAGAGCAGTCCATGGCACAATGCGTCGCGCTGCCATCTTCTCCTCCCGCCTGAGCGTATTAGCCACTGACAGAGTATTAGATTGAGTCAATTAGCCACTGATAAGGGCCTTAGAGTTGATTTACCACCTGTAATCTGCTCCCCACCCCCGTCGGCCAGGCCGAAAGAATATTGTCAATGTTAAACCGTTCCGCGGTGCAAAAGAGGTTGGGGACCGTTGCTCTAACAAACCCAAAGTTTGTGAGAGGCGCCGGATCCTTACGGGTTGAGTTAAGAAACTATAAGGGTTAAGGAACCCTGCTGGCAGCTATATACAAACTTCCGGACAGTATGTAGAATGTGGAGCACAGATTACAAGAGGAAATGGAAAAGGCGTCTCAAAGGGTAATGTTATGATAGTCATGGGAGATGTCAACATGCAGGTAGATTGGTAAAGTCAGGTTAGGTATGGAGCTCGAGAGTGAAACGACATTTTAGAGCCAATGTCCATCACCCTGCACGGCGATCAGTTGTACAGGATTGGGTGTTGTGTAATAAACTGGAGATAATTAGTGACCTTAGGATAATAGAACAATTTCAAGGCAGTGATCCAAATATGACTGAGTTCAACTTGAAATTTGCCAGTGAGAAAGTAAAGTCTGACGAAGCAGTATTGCAGCACATCAAAGGAAATTTCAGTGGTATGTGAGGCGAGTTGGCCAACGAATTCAGAATGCAGGACTTGGAAGGACAGGCTGCAAGGGTGGACAACAGAGCAGTAATTGCGTGAATTTCTGGGGGAAATGAGAAAGGTGCCCGAGAGCTATGTCCAAAAAATGAGGAAATACGCAAATGGAAAATTAGTACAACCGTGGCTGACAAGGGGAGTCAAAGCTAAAATAAAAGCAAAAGAGCGGGTATACAACTAAGCAAAAATTAGTAACAAGACAGAGGATCAGGAAGCTTTCAAAACTCGAGAGTAAAACTAAAAGAATCATTAGGAGGAAAAATATTATACATGAGCGTAAGCTAGCAAATGATATCAAAGTAGATAAAAAAAAGTATTTTCAAGAATCTAAAAAAAAATAAAAGTGAATGGAGAGTACATATAGAAAGCAAGACAATGTGGCCGAAGAAGTAATGCTGGGGGACAAGTTGATGGCCGATGAACGATATGAGTATTTCACATCAGGCTTCACTGTGGAAGACCCCAGCAGCGGATCAGACACTGAAGGGTGCAAGGGAAGACATCTGAGTGCAATTACAGTTACAAGGATGAAGGTCCTCAAAACGCCGAAGGACAGAAAAGCATATAAGTCATCCAAACCAGATGAACAGTACACTTGCGCCCTGAAAGTGTTAGCGGTAGAGATTGCGGAGGCATTAGGAATGATTTTTCAAAATCATTGTCAATGATATAGATGATGGAATATATGGCTGTGTTGTGAAGTTTGTAGATGATACAAAGATTGGTGGAAGGATACGTCGTTCTGAGGAAACATGCAGGCAACAGAAGGCCGAAAGATGAGGAGAATAGGCAAGAGATTGGCAGACGAAGTACAATGCACCAAAAAGCATGTCATGCATATTGGTATAATAATTAAATATGCAGACTATTTTGTAAGCGGGGAAAAATCCAAAAATCTACGATGCAAAGATATTTGGAAGATCCAAGTGCAGAACACTCTGACGGTTAACTTGCAGGTACGGTCGGTGGTGATGAAGTAAATGCGATGTTAGCATTCATTTTAAGATGTCCAGAATACATTGGCAGACACGTAATGCAGAGGATTTATAAGACAGGTGAGGCCACACCTTGAGCATTTCTGATCAGTTTTAGGTTCCTATTCTAACAAAGATATACTGGCGTTGGAAAGGGTTCAGAGGACATTCACATGGATGACACAGTCATTCCCGCAAGCAAAGCAGCTGTCCAACTAACTGAAAAATGTCGTCAGTAAATTCTCCCCTTTCCCTGGAGTTTCGCGTTCTTAAGTCAATCCCGTGTCAGTGATGGATATTTGATTGCGCCCCGGTTGTTTTCCCGCAAAGGGCTCCCTCTAGCGAGCGCTCACTGTATCACGGAGGTCGGATTTTGTCTGGAGACGTCATCACCTTGCAACACTGTGGGCATCATGGCACAAAGATAAACGGCGGAGTCCGACCCAAGAGCACCAGAGATGTTCAAATGGGCTGCCTTGCTGCCAGGCTGCCAACCAGCGATAAACCTCGCTGGACATTCTGGATGCCGTTCCATCGTGCCAGTGCTAAATACCCTCAGCAAATATCTTGGAGATTCCACGCGATACTGAATGTACCAAACAATAGATTGAGGATCGCCAGTGTAATTACAGTTCAGTGTTACAATTTGTTCTTCCGCAATCGTTAATTCAAGAGGCCATTGCGTCACCTGCAATTTGTTCCTGCAATTAAAGGACAGAATGCATGAACAGATCGGGCTTTCTTCGGACATATCGAACACATATAGGGCGTTACCGCGGAGACTCACCGGGTAGCATAGTCAATATAATCATCAGATAACACAGAGAAGTCATGGTGTCTGGCTTCAAACTCGATCGAAAGAGAGCTTACTCTCAACAAGTTGATATCCTTGACCGATATAGAAGAGTAAAATTAGATCTGCAGCATATTCCAGCTGGCGTAAATATTGGGGTGTTGCCCTGCCAATGCATTGATTGGCTGTGAGCACCAATCTGCGCCGTTCCGAGCACCAATTATAGATCGGTTTGTTTCAGGTCCTCTACTTCCTTTTATAAATCCGACGCCCGGAGCTGTAAATAGCGTCGCGCTAACCACTGTGCGAGAGTGATTATACTTCATTCTCTCTCCCCCCTCGATGTTTATCGCTCTACTCTCTGTTCTATCAATCACCATCTCTAGCTCACTCATATCTTCATTTTTCTTGCCTCTCCTGGAGTTATCCCCAGAGAGCTTGAGTGGCGCCGAATCGTAAAGACGGTGTAGAATACGGGCTAACTGATGAAGAAGAAATTATCTAGATACAGCAGCCATTAAAAATCAGCAACAAACGCGAGGGTGATTCGGTGTCGGCATTCACATCAACAATAGAATATTATCAAATTGTGACCCAGGTAAAGGTAATTACGTCACATCAGAAGCATCAGAGGCTCCGGGGAGACATGTGCACTTCCTCACGAACCGGATTGGTATGTTGCCTATGATGTGCCTTCGACTCGACTAGAGTTTGGCTCCAGGTCAGCTTCAATTAGAGCTTCATTCTTTCCCCTCTTACTTTACATAGTGTAGTAGATGGCAGTTGTGTTTTCTTCATGGCAGATGTTGTAGACCTAGGAGATCCAGAGACTCCCAGGGAGCTATATCTGCATTGAATGCATCTGGCTGAAGCACCTTGAAAACCATGGTAGGAATCTGGAGTGACCAGCTCAATGACCTTCGGCTTGAACGGCAGAGCGAGAAGATAATCGATCGGAGTCATATGAAAGTAGCCACCACAAAGCTGCAGGAGGCAAGTGGCTATTGGACTATCAGGAGAAATGGAAATGTGAATAGACAGTTAGCGCAGAGAACACCTGTGGTCATTCCTGTCAATAGTAAGAAAACTTTTCTGGAGACCGATGTGGGGAATGAACTCCCAGGGGAATACTAGGGAGACAGGGCTACTGCCACGGAGCATAGGTCCGTACTGCAGATGGGAGAGAGGAAGAAGAAGGGAGTGGTAGCAATAGCGGACTCAACAATCATGGGAACAGACAGGAGATTCTGTGGACGTGAACACGACACCCTGATGGTATTCAGCTTCCCAGATTTCAGTTTCGAGTCTCGTCCACGACATTTTAGAGAGGGAGGAACAGCATCCAAATGTCCTGGTACACATTGGCTCCAATGACACACGAAAGAAAAGCACGGAGATCCTGAAAAGGGTATTTGCAGAGCAACGAAGACAGCACTAGCAGATGTTGACGGGTGCGAGGGAAGTACAGTTAATATTATAAGGCTCAAAGAGCCGAACGAGCTAAGTCATCCGTACCAGATGAACTGCAACCTCTGGTTTTGATAGAAGTAATAGCACTAGCTGTTGGGTAGGAGGTAACGAATAGTACTAAAATAATCCGGTTGGCTGCCGGTGACAAGTAGTTCTCTGCAGGTGTCCGGCTGGGAGTAATGCTTTTTATGCTTTACATCAATGATTTATATGATAGAACCCTACGCATTGTTGCAAGGTTGCAGATGATACGAAGACTGATGGAGGGTCGGGGTGTATTGATAAAATAGGTAAGCTACAGAAAGCCTGAGACAAAAGACCAGCATGGGAAAGAGAGTGGTAAATGAAATATAATGTTGGAAAATGCTTGGTCATGCACTCTGTTGCAAGAAATAATTATGCAGACTATTTTCTGAACGTGGACAAAAGCCAAAACTAAGATGTGCAAAGATGCAACGAGGCTTGGTAGTCCCTGTGCAGATCACCCTAGAGATTAATTTTCTCCCAGAGTCGGCGGTGAGGAAGACAAATACAATTTTAGAACTCATTTCAGAAGGTCAAGAATACAACAGTAGGGATGTGATGATGACTCTTAAAGGCACTGTTGAGGCCCCACTTTGAGTATCGTGAACAGTTTTGGGCTCCCCATTGAAGAAAAAATCCTTTCGCATGGATGATTCCAGTAATGCAAGTGTTATCATACGAGGAAAGATTAGTATTATTTAGAGTCTGTGTCCGCTGGAATTTAAAAGGATGAAGGGGATCTCACGGAATCCTTTCGAATGTTGAAAGGCACAGACAGAGCAGATGTGTAAAGGATATTTCATATAGTGAGGGAGTCTACGACAAGAGGGCAAAGCCTCAAGAGAGACTGGCGTCAATTCAATACAGAGATGCGGAGAAATTGCATGTGCTGAATTTGTTGCATTTGTTAGCACGGGCAACTGGGGAGGTCAGGTGGTTTGGTATGCTTAAGGCAGAGCGTGATATGTTTTTGATTGGCCTCGGTATCAAACGTTCCGAAGGGAAGGCCGACAGTGGGGCTGAGAGAGGTTCAATCGATCAGCCATGACTTAATGGCGGAGCAGATTCGATGAACCAGAAGCCCTAATTCTTCTTCTCAGTTTTATGGTCTTACGGTCTTACCCTCTCTTCCGAAATGGGCAAGTTTTACCGGACATTCAGTTTTTCACTTTCGACCCTCTTCGAGTATCTTCTTCATGCTGTATCCGTACCCGAATATGTCTCCTTCCCTTCCAGGTCTCCCTTAATCACTCTAATCACCTGTTTCTCTCTCTTGTCTGCTCATTCTCTGTACCCTGCTGTTTCCGTTTCTCTTTCTTTTGTCCTCCAATTTTCTCTCTATATTTCGTTCTCTCACTTTCCCTTTCTCTCTCTCTCTCTCTCTCTCTCTCTCTTTCTCTCTCTCTCTCTCTCTCTCTCTCTCTCTCTCTCTCTCTCTCTCTCTCTCTCTCTCTGTATCTATCTATCTCTCTTCTATCTATCTCTTCCCTCGTTTCCTCGTTTGCACGGATTCACTGCGGATCTTCTAATTGGCAAACATTTATCCACGCATCAGTATATTCCTCCTTATACGAAACTGCTACTAGGGGTTCTGGGTGTATTGTAGCTCTTGTCCCCCCGCCCCTTCACCCACTTGTAGCCCCTGAGCAGCGAGGTTGTGTTCTCTCCTGAGGACGGGGCGTTGTTCGATATTGAGCAGGATGCGGTGGGCAGCGGACGCCCTCCATTCCAACCTCCCGTTGTACGCAGGATCTGTTCTGTCCAGATCGGCAATCGCACTGCGTTAGGGAATGCTGATCATGCAAATATACATAGCGGAACCCGGCACAAAACCATGAAGATACTTGAATCCAAGCAGTGGCCATTTCATGTCCAAACGTCCTAAAATCTTCACCCATGTCGTTTGCTACTGAGTTTCACTCTCATAAATCAACCACGCGATTCTCGCAAATATTTGGGTGCGCCACTTCGACTTTTCTAGCACTACCCGCCCTCTAGCGACGGTTCACTGCATCACACCTCGCACAGACAGTATGTACTTTCAACATAAATTCACTTTGAACAATGACCATTTCTCACAGCCCTGGAATGCAACGAACAAAATACTATTGCATTTTCTATCACGCTAAACAGCCGTAGGATCTGTCTCATTTTCGAAATACTCAGTATAAATTACAAGTAGCCACTGCAACATCCTTAATTTCAGCAGCGTGGCACCTGCTGTTCTTTGTCTAACTAAAAACAACGATTTGCCCACGCTCTGTTTTCCCTCATTGAACCACTGTCCTATTTAAATATATTGCAGTTCCACTCCGTCCTTATTACTTCTCCGTGCAGAACCTCGAACAATGTGGCCAAAGACGACGTCATACTATGTTGCCAATCGCGATATGCCGTTGCAGCAAAGGGGGTGGGTGAATGCACATTGCTGTATCCCGGAAATACATTATAAAGATCCAGTCTGGGTGCGCGTTGGAGTCATGAACTGTTTCATGACCTTCGGCGATTTCTGTTGGTCAAAAGATTGATTGGTAGATCAAAAATAAGCACCGATCAGAATAGCCTTTGAGTAGTGTCAAAGTTTCCACTAGCTTTCAGTGTCACTATCTGCCTGTGTGTCTCATCTCTCATATTCCGTCTCCTTTCTCACCATACCGCTCTCAAACACACTAACTGTCTTCCTTAGAATATATTAACTATTGCTTGAATTAAGCCAATATTGATTCCAAGTTTTGCCTAGAGAAGAGAACATGTGACCTTCGCTGGTTAGTTTACCTGTTGTGAGGGGATCCAGGAGTATCCCAATTAACTGTTTGGAGAGAGACATTTATCATTGTTGGTTTGTTTGGGAAGGAGAGAGAGACAGAGTTATTTACCACCGATATGTTGCTTTTGAAAGGAGAGAGAGAGACGAAGATTAACGGTTGGACTGTCACTTCAAGGCACTGGAAGTAACTTTGGATCTCTACTGAGTTTGGAGTTGGAGACAGCACCGAGCAGCTCGAAGGTTGCTATAATGACCAAAGACAGATTGTAGATGTTACTTTCAAGGACGTGTTGCCTGCTTGCACTCCTTTACAGACAAAGGAGGGAAGGACTCTTTGAATGACAGGTGATGATCAGCCTGGTGAAATAAATGAAAGGTCAGATGATACAGACCTCAGACACATGATCTTGATACTGAATGAGCATCGTTGTGCCCGCAGGAAAAGTGGGTTTGGAGGATCGATAAGGCGGATCGATCCAAATTGCTATTCCATCGGTGAAGAAGGGGTTGACTGGTGGGGAGTTGTCTATGTATCCACCCTCGCCTGAGTGATACCTCCACCACAGAAGACCGGTCCCCTTGGTTAAAGTCTCAGTCGGCGACTTGTAAAGGATTTCGGAGGACGACGAGAAGATCGACGGCATCAGCTCACCTGAAGACTCAACTCTCTCTCTCTCTCTCTCTCTCTCTCTCTCTCTCTC
Source organism: Mobula hypostoma (assembly GCF_963921235.1). Lineage (NCBI taxonomy): Eukaryota > Metazoa > Chordata > Chondrichthyes > Myliobatiformes > Myliobatidae > Mobula > Mobula hypostoma. The sequence goes on from NC_086106.1 coordinate 25,538,698, forward strand.
TCTCTCTCTCTCTCTCTCTCTCTCCCCCCCTCTCTCCATCACTACTCAACTAAATACCACGAACTGAACTGAACTGAGCTTTACTCAACATCGTAAGACTGTATTTTTTTACACCTGGACTTAACGAAGCTTGATTTTCATACATCTATATTCCACACTTACTTTTAAGTTAAATGATTGCTAACCTGTTTGATTTGGCTACATTTGCATTACTGTATTACATAGTTACTAATAAATATTATCAGTCCATAGCAATACGAGACTCCAAAGTGGTTTCTATTTCTCCTGGTTCTTTATCCCCGTCACGGGGTCCGTGACACTGTGCATGTGTGCATATCTGTGTTTGTGTGTGGGGCTGGGTGGCAGCGGTGTATTTTTTAATGTGTGTCCCTGTGTGAACGCATGGCTCGCCGTCTGTGTTTATATACAGTATACAATATACTGTGTTTATATACAGTACCCATTATCTCGTGTCTTCCAACTCGATTTCCCGCAATGTTGTCAATTAGTATAACAATTCAGACAACTAAGAATCGTAGATAATGAGTCCCAGAAATGCAAACAAAATGCTCAAGGAATTCATCAGGCCAGGCAGCATCTATGTAAATGAGTACAGTCACCATTTGGAGTCGAGATCGTTCAGCAGGACCGAAAGGATCAGGCCCGAAACATCGACTGTATTTTTTCCATAGACGCTCTCTGGCCTGCGAATTCCTTCAGCATTTTGTGTGTGTGTTGCCTTGTTCGTGAGTCCAGGGAATGCTCTGTTAAGTTCATCCTTATACATAAAGATACGCGTTGAATTCACTAAGTATAAACTGTGTTACTGTTTAACCTTAACTCGCTGTTTTTAGGTGTGAGTCACTACGGTTAATCCGCATCCACTGATATAGGCCTATTACAAACCTAGGGGTAGGAAGAAAAGATACACCTGGAACCTGGTATCCCTCAAGCTCTAAACAACAGAGAATCTGCATGTGCTGAAAATCGGAGAAACACACAAATGCTGGCGGAACTCAACAGGCCAGACAGAATCTATGAAAAAATTACAGTCGACGTTTCAGGCCGAAACCCTTCGGTAGGACTGGAAAAAAAAAACGTCCTCCTGTTTGTCGGCAGCGTACAGTAGTCTATGTCTCAAGCTTCTGCTTACATCAAACAAAAGGGGTAGCCACGAGGACGCGAATGGGTCCCAGTTATGCCTGCCTGTTTGTAGGCTCTGTGGAACACCAGTACACTGCTGACCGCCCCGTACTTTTCCTACGCTACATCGCCGACTGCTTTGGTGCTGCTTCCTGCACCCATGCTGATTGCATCCACTTTGGCTCCGACTTCCGCCCTGCCCTCAAATTTATCAGTTGAAGTTCCGACACCTTCCTTCTCTTTCTGGATTTCGCTGTCTCTGCCTCTAGGGACAGCTTATCCACTTATCTCTATTACAAATCCACGAACTCACAAAGCTATCTGGACTATACCTCGTCCCAACCTGCTACTTGTAAAAACGTCATCTCCGTCTCTCAGTTCCTCATCTGCTGGCAGGATGAGGCTTTTCATTCGAGAACGAAGGAGATGTCATTTTTTTTCCAAAGAAAGGGGCTTCTCTTCCTCCACCATCAACGTTGCCCTAAACCATATCTCCTCCATTTCACGAATGTTTGCTCTTACTCCATCCTTCGGCCTCCCCATCAGGGATAGGGTTCCCCTTGTTCTCACCTACTAATCCACTAGCCTCCCCGTTCAGCGCATAAGTCTCCGAAAATTCCGCCACCTCCAACGGGATCCCACAGTAAGTGCATTTCTCCCTCTCCCAACCTCTGAACCTCACCCGACCCCCATTTACTGCTTTCTGGAGGGATCGCTCCCTACGCGAATACCTGGTCCGTTCAGCCTTCCTCACTGATCTCCCTCCTGGCATTTATCCTCGCAAACGGAACAAATGGTGCACCTGCCCCTATATTTCGTCCACGCAACCATTCATGGTCCTAAGCAGTCCTTCCAGGTGTCGGCTATTGGGATCATATACTGTGTTCAGAGCTCCCATTGTGGCCTGCTTTATATCTGTGCGGCCCGACGTACATTGGGAGACAGCCTCGTCGTGCATCTGTGCTCCATCCTCGTGAAAAAAGCAGGACTTTCTAGTGGTCATTCATTTTAATTCCACTTCTCATTCCTTTTTCAATAATGTACATCCATGGCCTCCTCTACTGTCGTGATGAGGCCACACTTACGTTGGAAGTAGAACACCTTATATTCCGTTTGGGTAGCCTCCATCCTGATGGCTTGAACATCGATTTTTCAAACTTTCGGTAATGCCTCCCACAACTTGCCCCCTCCTTCACTATTTACCATTCCCTTTTCCCTCGTTAACATTACCGCCTTCCCGCCCATCGCCTCTATCTTGGTGTTCCTCTCTAACTTTTCTTTCTTCCACAGACATTTGTCTCATTCACTAATCAACTTTCCGGCACTCTCTTTCATGACCTCCTCCAAGTTTGAGCTATCACCTATTTTTCTCTCCTCCCTCTCCCCACCTACAGATCTAGTTCTCAGCTATTTATCTCCGTCCTGTCAACGTGTTTCAGCCCAAAATCCCAACTCTAATTTTCCATAGATCCTGAGTCTCCTGCTCAGTTCCGGAAAGGGGACCCTGATCAGGATCAGCTGGGTTCCTATAATATCGGGTTTACTACCAATTCTAGCCTGTAATTACCTCCGCCGAAATCTTTCTTACTCGCCTCATTATTTAGTTTCTCATTCGCCGCCCTTCCGTTACTTCCTTTGACTTCCTTTTTCTTTCATACTGCGCCGTCCACTTTGCAACAGCTTTTTATTATCGCCATGCAATTGCTCTCTCTCTCTCTCTCTCTCTCTCTCTCTCTCTCTATTTCTCTTTTGCATTTCTCAGTTTATCATTTCTGGTCCTTTACTGTCCCACCTATTTCTTTTTCCTTGTACATCACTCGGTTCCTCTACTGCATCACTCGCACATTCTTAAGGAATAGACGGTTGCTCAAGTAGAAAGGTGGAATTAGCGGGATAACTCCCCTGTATGAATTACTGATACTAACGAATTTCAATATTTCGTTGCATATCGTGTAGCTCACTGTAGCAGAGACGAGAGTGTAATACAAATCACGATATATGCAATTACGTGGGCATATCTTTTAGGTGATGCACTACTAATTGACGGTGTTTTGCAGGAGCAAGTTTGAGACCCACACTTGCTGATAGAAATAATTTCAAAAAAGATTAGACGGTACGGTGTGATTTTATTCAGTCTCTAGTGTATGAAAATTTAAATCAGAAAATCAAACAGTTCGTAAAAAGTGCAAATCACAACGTATTACGGAAACAATGACTGGACGTAGTGGAAGTAGTCAGTCTGTCTGGAAACAACGATGAAGATTAAATTTTCAGACCTTTCATGGGGACTGTGAACTAATTTAGGCAGTGTGATCAATAGTATTGTTTCATGCATGAACACATGATTAAAATGATAGTGGTAAAATATCAAGTTAGAAGTTTGAAAACGGATGCTTTCATTCTGTTCTCCTTACTTCCACAGTAAACTGAACATTCTGTCTGTTCTCTTTTCAGTCGTGCAGGTAATATATTGTGTACAGGGATAGTTTCTGCTCTGCGTTGATAAGGGTAATGAGCTGCAGATGAGATAGTCTGGTAACACCCAATGCGCTCGTTGTGGCCTTACTCTTTGCTGTCATGCATTATTTTTCTTTTTTTTTCTTCTTTGCTGTTACTTTCTTCTGCGTTCCAAAACTGTTTAATGTATACTATTTCGTCACACAGTGCAATGAATTGATCTGTATGATCGGAAACAATTCAACATTTCACAATATGTTGGCACATTTCACTATTGTATAAATGCAATTCGAACTTCGATATTTAAAACGAAGTTGGAAGGAAGACATTGCCATTGACATGTCTATTCTGGAGACATTAAACAATCTCGTTTTATGCTATCTTGTCACTCAATTCCTTCCTCACAGATTGTGAGCGCATCTATCACAATGGTATCCGCTATATGTATGATACTATAGATCCATAGGTTGTGTAACTTATGTAAGTAATCAATAAAATGCTAAGTATTTGTAACAACATCCTATCTTTCAGTGGCATACCATTTGTTATGCGTAGTGAATCCGAGGAACACCGATTTTCCCCACTCTGATTTTCTTTATTGAATCAATGTCAATAGATTCCACGTGAGCTTTCGGCTTGATCTGTCGCATTTGATGTTGCACCGCATTCAATGTTCTCTATTTCCAAGTTCGACGATAAACTCACTGTTTCTCTATCAAGGATCCCTGACAAACTGGCAAAAAAACAACGTTGAATACAGTTGACAATCGTGATATGGCATCCCATGCAAAAGTGGGTATTTAGATACCTAAATTTGGATTTTTTTTTTACAAGAAATCCAATGTAATGCTTTCATTTGGTTGAATTCAAAAATAGTACTCAAGCTTGACTAATTCTGCGACCGAGTGGCGCCCATTTAAGTCGACCACGTAACCTTACTAATATCTGAGTCCGCACCTTGCAGTTAAATGGCAAAACAGACCCTCCACTGACATTTGTTGCATCACCAGGAACTGTTTTATTTTTGCTTTTTTCCGGACCAGAGGTTTCCCTGCAAGAAACACACATCAAAGTTGCTGGTGAACGCAGCAGGCCAAGCAGCATCTCTAGGAAGAGGTACAGTCGACGTTTCAGGCCGAGACCCTTCGTCAGGACTAACTCAAGGAAGAGTTAGTAAGATATTTGAAAGTGGGAGGGAGAGGGGCAGATATAAAATGATAGGAGAAGACTGGAGGGAATCCGACGGGATCCCACCACTAAGCACTTCTTGCCCTCCCCCCATCTCTCTGCTTTCTGCAGGGATCGCTCCCTACGCAAATCATTTGTCCATTCATCCCCCCCCCCCTCCCACCCCCGCCATCCCTCCCCACTGATCTCGTTCCTGGCACTTATCCTTGTAAGCGGAACAAGTGCTACACATGCCCTTACACTTTCTCCCTTACCACCATTCAGGGCCCCAAACAGACCTTCCAGGTCAGGCGACACTTCAACTGTGAGTCGGCTGGGGTGATATACTGCGTCCGGTGCTCCCGATGTGGCTCTTTATATATTGGCGAGACACGACGCAGACTGGGAGACCGCTTTGCTGACACCTACGCTCTGCCCGCCAGAGAAAGCAGGATCTCCCAGTGGCCACACATTTTAATTCCACATCCCATTCCCATTCTGACATGTCTATCCACGGCCTCCTCTACTGTGAAGGTGAAGCCACACTCAAGTTGGAGGAACAACACCTTATATTCCGTCTGGGTAGCTTCCAACCTGATGGCATGAACATCGACTTCTCTAACATCCGCTAATTCCCCACCGCCCCCTCGTACCCCATCTTTATTTATTTTTATACACACATTCTTTCTCTCACTTTCCTTTTACTCCCTCTGTCCCTCTGAATATACCACTTGCCCATCCTCTGGGTTCTCCCCGCCCTGTCTTTCTTCCCGGACCTCCTGTCCAATGATCCTCTCGTATCCCTTTTGCCAATCACCTGTCCAGCTGTTGGCTCCATCCCTCCCCCTCCTGTCTTCTGCTATCATTTTGGATCTCCCCCTCCCCATCCAACTTTCAAATATCTTACACACTCTTCCTTCAGTTAGTCCTGACGAAGGGTCTCAGCCTGAAACGTCGACTGTACCTCTTCCTAGAGTTGCTGCATGGCCTGCTGCGTTCACCAGCAACTTTGATGTGTGTTGCTTGAATTTCCAGCATCTGCAGAATTCCTGTTGTTTGCGTTTTTAACTTCACCTTTGAGTCGGCTTGGGTGATATTTTGCGTCCGGTGCTCCCATTGTGGCCTTCTATATATTGGCGAGACCCGACGCAGAATGGGAGACCGCTTTGCTGAACACCTACGTTCTGTCCGCCAGAGAAAGCAGGATCTCCCAGTGGCCACACATTTTAATTCCACATCCCATTCCCATTCTGACATATCTATCTAGGGCCTCCTCTACTGTAAAGATGAAGCCACACTCAGGTTGGAGGAACAACACTCTATATTCCGTCTGGGTAGCATCCAACCTGATGGCATGAGCATCGACTTCTCTAACTTCCGCTAATGCCCCACCTCCCCCTCGTACCCCATCCGTTATTTATTTTTATACACACATTCCTTCTCTCACTCTCCTTTTTCTCCCTCTGTCCCTCTGACTATACCCCTTGCCTATCCTCTGGTTCCCCCCCCCCCCTTGTCTTTCTCCCCGGACCTGCTGTCCCATGATCCTGTCAAATCCCCTCTGCCAGTCACCTGTCCAGCTCATGGCTCCATTCCTCCCCTTCCTGTCTTCTCCTATCATTTTAGATCTCCACCTCCCCCTCCAACTTATACAGAGGTATACGCCAGAGTCCGGGACAGGAATCCCAGAGATATTTAAACGAGCTTATTCTGCGTTTGTGCACATCAGCTGGAAAACTCGTCGAATATTCTGGAAGCCGCTCCAGTGTTCCTGAGCGATATAGCTTCAGCAATATCTTTTTGCGAAATTTTACGCAATGCTCAGTGTATCAAAAATATTTGCATTAGTTCTTGTATAATTTCAGTGTTATGATCTGACATTCGTCAGCAATTAAATTAGGAGGATCCTAGATCAGTAAATTGTTCCCTCTCGTTCCTGCAATGAAGGACAGAATGCTGTAATATCGCTGACTTGCTCTGAACTAACGTGGCACTCTCTGGTCATGTGTGCAGGATGACAAATGTAATCCGTAATAAACGGAGGGAACACATACTCCCTGGCTTTAGCCTCAACAGAACGGCAACTTACTTCCGAGAATTTATCACGATGGCAAGCATTGAACTGTAAAACTCTATCAAAATAGACTTCACGGTGCCCTGCTCAACGATGGCAGATAAAACAAACAGCGGTTCTATGAGGAAGAATCAGAATCCGCTTTGTTTGAATTCCCACTTTTGTCTTTTTCCCGACAGTATAAATCTCTCTCTCTCTCTCTCTATCTATCTATCTATCTATCTATCTATCTTTCTATCTATCTATCTATCTATCTATCTATCTATCTATCTATCTATCTATCTATCTATATATCTATCTTTCTCTCTGTCTCTCTTTCTCACTCTCTTGTTCTCTACCTGCCTTCTTCTCTCTCTCGGTCTCAATCCGAATATTAGTTTCTATTTGTTTCGACTTACCCACCTCTTTTGTTCGCTCTACCAGCTCACTCTCGCTTACATTGCGATTCTGCCCTGCTCTCCCGCTTCTTACACCATGTGAAACTATGCGAAGAAACGCATTATTGATTCATTCGCAATATTTTGACTTGCCTCTGCTTCTAAAATCATCAGTCTTTTAAGATATTGACGAATTCCTTTCAATCTTTCAGCATTCCGCTGGATATTTCTAGTCAATAGCACACCATGTATTTATTCCATGGACCAGCTGGGCTTGGATGCTGAGGGGATACCGAAGGCATCCGTTAGAGCAAGCAAACACTGCAAACACTGTGGTGTCCGGATACTGTATCGCTGTGGAAATTTGAGTTCTGATCTGCGAACGCTATTCAGTGATTTCTGGCACAACGCCCCCGAACATATTTAAGCCTTTTTTGCCCAGAGACCAGAAAAACTGAACCGACTGTCCTCGAGTAGACCAAAATCTCCAATCTTGAATATTTTCATCGGTTTTCCAGAATATTCAACGCACAACATATAGGCTCCGCCAGATTCCAAGCAACTGCAACTCAGTGACATGGTCTGCCCTTCCACGTTCATTAAACTCTCTTATTGGTACACAAAATCTGCCCACTTGTCCCTGTAAGAAGCCTCGAATATGTGAGGGACATCGGAACGCAGTGACCCTGCAGGACACATTCTGACTGATTAGAAAGATTCAACAGATAACGCAGTCGAAACAGAGAAATTCCAAGGGGTGCTTGTAGCGGGAACATAGCACATTGCATAATGTAAGCAGAGGTTGATTTGAAGATATTACTCCAATAAAAGAGAAGTAATTCAAGTAAAGATTAGCAGAAAGTTTCCGAGAGAATTAGCGCTTCTGTTTCGAAGCATATGAAGATTTTATTTCTAAATTAGGGCACAAAAGGAATCCTAAAACTGTAGTGGAGTAAATCGACTCCTCTTTCAAACGCCCTCTATGCATTTTGCCTCCGCCTCTCTCTGTCATGCTCCTGTTCGTCTGCTTCTGTTCCTCTCTGTTACTATCACTTTAAAGAGGGAACTAAACTGCTATTACACGTTATTACACATCAGGTGATTACGTATGAGTTTGAGTACAGAGTACAGAGAGGAAATGAAGAACCTGGTGACATGGTGCGAAGACAATAACCTGTCCCTCAACGTCAGCAAGACGAAGGAATTGGTTGTTGACTTCAGAAGGAGTATTGTACCGCACGACCCAATTTACATCGGGGGTGCGCAAGTGGAACAGGTAAAAAGCTATAAGTTTATAATTATCATGGAAAAGGATAGAATCAAAGAGGACCGGAAAATTTTTAGTTGGGGAAAGGCAAATTATGAGGCTATAAGGCTAGAACTTGCAGCTGTGAATTGGGATGATGTTTTTTGCAGGGAAATGTACTATGGATATGTGGTCGATGTTTAGAGATCTCTTGCGGGATGTAAGGGATAAATTTGTCCCGTTGAGGAAGATAAAGAATGGTAGGGTGAAGGAACCATGGCTGACAAGTGAGGTGGAAAATCTAGTCAGGAGGAAGAAGGCAGCATACATGATGTTTAGGAAGCAAGGATCACATGGGTCTATTGAGGAATATAGGGAAGCAAGAAAGGAGCTTAAGAAGGGGCTGAGTAGAGCAAGAAGGGGGCATGAGAAGGCTTTGGCGAGTAAGGTAAAGGAAAGCCCCAAGGCATTCTTCAATTATGTGAAGAAAAAAAGGATGACAGGAGTGAAGGTAGGAACGATTAGAGATAAAGGTGGGAAGATGTGCCTGGAGGCTGTGGAAGTGAGCGAGGTCCTCAATGAATAGTTCTCTTTGGTATTCACCAATGAGAGGGAACTTGATGATGGTGAGGACAATATGAGTGAGGTTGATGTTCTGGAGCATGCTGATATTAAGGGAGAGGAGGTGTTGGAGTTGTTAAAATACATTAAGACAGGTAAGTCCCCGGGGCCTGACGGAATATTCCCCAGGCTGCTCCACGAGGCGAGATAAGAGACTGCTGAGCCTCTGGCTAGGATCTTTATGTCCTCGTTGTCCACGGGAATAATACCGGAGGATTGGAGGGAGGCGAATGTTGTTCCCTTGTTCAAAAAAGGTAGTAGGGATGGTCCGGGTAATTATAGACCAGCGAGGCTTACATCTGTGGTGGGAAAGCTGTTGGAAAAGATTCTTAGAGATAGAATCTATGGGCATTTAGAGAATCATGGTCTGATCAGGGACAGTCAGCATGGGTTTGTGAAGGGCAGATCGTGTCTAACAAGCCTGATAGAGTTCTTTGAGGAGGTGACCAGGCATATAGATAAGGGTAGTGCAGTGAATGTGATTTTTATGGATTTTAGTAAGGCATTTGACAAGGTTCCACACGGTAGGCTTATTCAGAAAGTTAGAAGCCATAGGATCCAGGGGAGTTTGGCCAGATGGATTCAGAATTGGCTTACCTGCAGAAGGCAGAGGGTGGTGGTGGAGGGAGTACATTCAGATTGGAGGATTGTGACTAGTGGTGTCCCACAAGGATCTGTTCTGGGAACTCTACTTTTCGTGATTTTTATTAACGACCTGTATGTGGGGGTAGAAGGGTGAGTTGACAAGTTTGCAGACGACACAAAAGTTGGTGGTGTTGTAGATAGTGTAGAGGATTGTCAAAGATTGCAGAGAGACATTGATAGGATGCAGAAGTGGGCTGAGGAGTGGCAGAAGGAGTTCAACCCAGAGAAGTGTCAGGTGGTACACTTTGGAAGGACAAACTCCAAGGCAGAGTACAAAGTAAATGGCAGGATACTTGGTAGTGTGAAGGATCAGAGGGATCTCGGGGTACATGTCCATAGATCCCTGAAAGTTGCCTCACAGGTGGACAGGGTAGTTGAGACATCTTATGGGGTGTTAGCTTTCATAAGTCGAGGGATAGAGTTTCAGAGTCGCGATGTAATGATGCCGCTCTATATAACTGTGGTTAGGCCACACTTAGAGTATTGTGTCCAGTTCTGGTCACCTCACTATAGGAAGGATGTGGAAGCATTGGAAAGGGTACAGAGGAGATTTAACAAGATGCTGTCTGGTTTAGAGAGTATGGATTATGATCAGAGATTAAGAGAGCTGGGGCTTTACTCTTTGGAGAGAAGGAAGATGAGAGGAGACATGATAGAGGTGTACAAGATGATAAGAGGAATAGACAGAGTGGAAAACCAGCGCCTCTTTCCCAGGGCACAACTGCTCAATACAAGAGGACATGGCTTTAAGGTAAGGAGTGGGAAGTTCAAGGGAGATATTACAGGAAAGTTTTTTTACTCAGAGAGTGGTTGGTGCATGGAATGCGCTGCCTGAGTCAGTGGTGGAGGCAGATACACTCGTGAAGTTTAAGAGACTACTGGACAGGTATGTGGAGGAATCTAAGGTGGGGGCTTATATGGGTGGCAGGGTTTGAGGGTCGGCACAACATTGTGGGCCGAATGGCCTGTAATGCGCTGTACTATTGTATGTTCTATGTTCTATGTTCTATGTTCCACGGGGTCAATATCACAAATGACCTGAATTAGTCCAACCAAGCAGAGTCCACTGCCAAGAAGGCCCAACAGCGCCTTTACTTCCTGAGAAAGCTAAGGAAATCTGGCCTGTCCCCTAAAACCCTCACTAATTTTTAGAGGTGCACCATACAAAGCATTTCCAGGACCAGTTTTACACAGATGCCAGAATTCGACATAAGAGCTTGAGCGCTAAGAAATTAAGCCGTCCATCTGCCTTTATGCAAACTAGTGATAAATCTCACTGGGCAATATGGATGCCGCTCCATTACTACTGTGCTATAATTTGCTTCAGCAAATAATTTCGAGTTTCTCCACAATTTATCTGCATCATCGTAAGTGTAATCACAATTGAGTGTTATGGTCTATCCTCTCTCAGCTGTTCAGTCGGGAGGATCCGGCGTCACTGAATCTTTCCCACTCGTTTCTGCAATGAAGGACACAATACATCAACATAGCTGGCCTGTATTGAACGCCCGGGAGATTCCCTGACCAGCTTCGCAGGCTACCCTTCCGAGCACCAAACAGAATCAGCTCCTTTTTCGTTCAAGGGCGCAAGCACACCACCCCACCCATCTCTCTCTCTCTCTCTCTCTCTCTCCATCTATTTATGTATCTGGCTCTCTTTTGCGCTCCTTTTCTCTGTCTCTCCTTCTCACTCTCTTGTTCTCTACCTGCTGTCTCCTCTCTCTCGTCTCAATCCGAATATTACTCTCTATTTTTTTTCGATTTATCCACCTCTTTTGTTCGCTCTACCAGCTCAGTCTCGCTTGCATTGCCATTCCGCCCTGCTCTCTCCCTTCTTACACCATGTGACACCATGCGAAGCAGCGTGTTATTGATTTATTCGCAAAATTTTGACTTTCAGCTGTTTCTGTTTTCTGAAATCATCAGCGTTTTAAGCTATTGAATAATTCCTTTTAATCGGTCAGCATTCCGCTGGATATTCCTTGTCAATAGCACACCAAATATTTATTGCCGTGGACCAGCTGCGCTTGGATGCTGAAGAGATACCGAAGGCACCCGTTAGAGCAAGCAAACACTGCAAACAGTCAAGTGTCCAGATCCTGCATCGCTGTGGAAATTTGAGTGCTCAGCTGCGAACGCTATTCAGTGGTGTCCGGCACAACGCTCCCGAAAATACTTAAGCCTTCTTTGCCCAGAGACCAGAAAATCTGAATGGACTGTCCTCGCGTGGACCAAAATCTCCAATCATGACTATTTTCATCGGTATTCCACAATATACCACGCTCAACATACAGGCTTTACCAGATTCCAAGCAATTGCTACTCAGTTACAAGGTCTGCCTTTCCACGTTCATTACGTCCCTCCTATTGGCGTCACAAAATCTGCCCCACTCGTCCCTGTAAGATACCCCGAATGCATATGAGGATTTTATTACTGAATGAGGGCACTATAACAATCCTAAGACTGCAGTGGATTAAATCAACTCCCCCTTCACCCCCCCCCCCCATGCAGTTTGGCTCCGTCTCTCTCCGTCATGCTCCTGTTCGTCTCCTTCAGATCCTCTCTGTTACTGTAACTTTAAAGAGTGAGTTAAAGTGTTATTACACATTATTACACATCGGGTGATGACACATGAGTTTGAGTACAGAGTACAGAGAGGAAATTAAGAACCTGGTGGCATAGTCCGAAGACAATAACCTATCGCTCAACGTCTGCAAGACGAAGGAATTGGTTGTTGTCTTCAGAAGGAGTAGTGGACTGCACCACCCAATTTACATCGGTGGTGCGCAAGTGGAACAGGTTAAAAGTTTTAAGTTCTTCGGGGTCAATATCACAAATTACCTGACTTGGTCCAACCAAGCAGAGTCTACTGCCAAGAAGGCCCACCAGCGCCTTTACTTCCTGAGAAAGCTGAGGAAACTCGCCTGTCCCCTAAAACCCTCACTAATTTTTATAGATGCACCGGAGAATGCATTCTTCTAGGGTGCATCACAACCTGGTATGAATGTTGTCCTGTCCAAGAAGGAAGAACCTGCAGAAGATCGAAACACAGCCCAGCACCTCACACAAACCAATCTTCAGTCTTGCACTCACTTCAAACCGCACGCTGTCGGAGCAGTGCTGCCAGGATAATCAAAGACACGATCACCCAGGCAACACACTTTTCATCCCTTTTCCCTCAGGGAGAAGGTTCAGGAGATTGAAGACTCATACGACCAGATTTGGGAACAGGTTCTTTCCAACTGTGATATAACTGCTGAACGGATCCTGACCCGGATCTGGGCCGTAGCCTCCAAATACCCGGACCTACCTCTCGTTTTTATTTATTTATTTTTTGCATTATCTTACTATCCATTTTTCAATTTTCTATTTATGATTTATAATTTAATTTTTTAATATTCACTACCGATTTGTATTCCAGGGAGCGCGAAGCGCAGAAGCAAATATGGCGGTGATGATTGTACGCTTTAGTATCAATTGTTTGGCGACAATAAAGTAACGTATTTTTGCATTCTTCTGCTGCTTCACTTCGTACTACCTCGATAAAGTGTGCAGCGATTCCATATGTATAATCCGAATTAATGCAATCATGCTGCAATAATAAACAAACTCCGTTTCCAATTTACATATGTAGCAAAATGCTCCAAGTGGTGATAACACCCGATCCGTTTAATCTACTCGTGAAACCAGATTATAGAAGCTGTCACTCTGTTATGATCCGATTCCATTTCTCCCTCTCTCCCTCTCTGCTCTGCTGCAAGAATAGTATGCGGTCACGTATGTGTACTTTAATCATAAAGTTACTTTGAGCACTGAAACTCTTTCTCACCTCTCACCAATGCACGGACGAACATTGTATCTGCATTCTCTATTACGCTAAACAGTCGCCGGGTTGGTCGTATTATCTAAATATTCAGTATAAATCATAAGTAGCTGTTGCACCAAGCTCAACATAAGTAGCAAGCCGCTTGCAATTCTTTCTCACTCCGAAGACCGCCCATTTTCCCGCGCTGTGTTTTCCTTTTGTTAGACATTGTCCAATTTAAATATGCCACGCTTGTCGGCAATGCTCATTATTGCTCGTTGCAGACACTCGGAGAAATTGGGCAAGGACAATGTCAGGCAAGGTTAGCAATCGTAGTATGCTGTTGCAGCAAAAGAGGGTAGGTGAGAGCACATTGTGGTATCCCGGAAATGTATTGTAAAGTTCCAGTTTAGCTGCGCATTGTAATCAGGAAATGCTCCTTTAGGTTCGGCAGCTTGAACTGCTGATTGACGCACTTTTAAGGAGGACACGTCACCACGACGACTTTCTCGGTGCGCCCCTTCCTGTTTCACGGAAAAAAAGACGCCCTCCAGTGAGAGCTTTTTGCATTTTACAGGACCAGTTTTACACAGATGCCAGAATTCAACATAAGAGCTTGAGGGCTATACAATTGACCCGTCCAGCTGTCTTTATGCAAACTAGTGATAAATCTCACTGGGCAATCTGGATGCTGCTCCATTACTGCTGTACTATAATTTGCTTCAGCAAATAATTTGGAGTTTCTCTACAATGTTGAGTGTACCAAAACCTATCTGCATTAGCGTAAGTGTAATCACATTTGAGTGCTATGGTCTATCCTCTCTCAGCCGTTCAGTCGGGAGAATCCAGCCTCACTGAATCTTTCCCACTCGTTCCTGCAATAAATGACAAAATGCATCAACATAGCTGGCTTGTATTGAACGCCTGGGAAATTCGATGGCCACCTTCGCCGGCTCCCCAGGCAACACAGCCAATGCAATCAGTCTAAAACAGAGATTAGATTAGATTAGATTCAACTTTATTGTCATTGTGCCGAGTACAGATACAAAGCCAGTGAAATGCATTTATTATGAGAAGCAAAGCATGGTATCAAATTTATGGCTAGATAGAACGGCAGATTTATTCCAGGACGTAATTAACACTCACCAGAAATTGTGGTGTGGGATCGTTTCAGCACTACCTTCACTGCCTGGAAGAACCAAAACCTTTCCGAGCACCGAACAGAATCAGCTTCGTTGCTGTGTTTTCCACTGCCCGAAAAATGCTCTGGGTAGCACGTGCTCGTGATCGGAGGATCAGTGAATGTACACGTGAAGAGGAATTTGCGAAATTGGACAGATAAATCAGTTGACAATAAGACCATAAGATATAGGAACCAAAGGAGTCTGTTTGGCTTATCGAGTCAGCTCCGCCATTTCAGATGAAAAGGCGTCGTGATGGAATTATTCGATACACTAAACATATAATGAAAACGAGATTTTCAAAAAGTCAAATATACCTTTGGAAACAGATGCTATCTGTTTGTGTTCCTTCGACAGTAACCGGACGTTTTCACTGTTTGTCTCTTCCGTCGGTGGGAAAACACAAATTTTCAAAGCAAGTTCCCATGAAACAACAATAGACTATTCCCACTTGCAAGAGTATTAAACTGTAGGATGAAATTGAATCATAATCTTGGTTTGACCATGCTCTTTATTTCCTGTCTGCGCTGCATTTTTATACGACTGTTGCGCTTTATTTTTGTATCTTTTTATTCTTTCACATTGTACTACCTCGATAAGCTGTGTAGTGAATAAACAGAATCAATGCAATAATGCGACAATAATTAAGAAATTCAGTTTTCAATTTATATGAGTAGCAAAATGCTACACGCGGTGATAACATCGGATCCATTAAATCTGATTGGGAAAGCAGATTAAACAAGCAATCACTCTGTTGTGATCCCATTCCCTTTCTCTACCCTCGCTCTCTTTTATACTGAAAATGCCTTCAAATATATGAATCTCGGAGCAGTATGCGGTCACTTATATGTACTTTAATCATAAACTTAATTCAAACGTTGATCCTTTTTCTCACAGCTTGGGAATGCAACGACCAAAATAGTATCTGCATTCTGCAACACGCTAAGCATCCGTAGGTTCGGCCGAATTATCAAAATACACAGTATAGATCATAAGTACCTGCTGCAACATCCTTAATTTCAGTAGAATGCCATTTGCAATTATTTGTCAATTCGAAAACGACCAATTTTCACACCCTCGGTTTTTCTTTAGTCAGCCATTGCCCCATTTAAATATATCCCGGTTCCACTCCGTCCTTATTATTTCACACTGCAGATACTTGAACAAAGTGGCCAAAGACGATGTCAAACAAGGCTGTCAATCACTATATGCTGTTGCAGCAAAAGAAGGTTTGTGATTGCACATTCCGGTATCCCAAAAAGTTATAAAGCTCAGTTTGTGTCCGCGTTGTTATCAGAAAATGCGCCTTTAGCTTCGGCGCCTTCTGCTGCTGAATGCAGTGGTCTGCAGTAGGGCACGTGACTGTGACTGATTTCCGGGCGCGCCCTCTGCAGATTCCTCGGAAAAAGGCGCCCTCCAATGAGAGTTTTTTGCAATACTGCATACGGAACCAGTTTTTGCACGGACCCGCCATCCCCATATAACAGTGTGGTACTCGTTGCACAGAGATACATGGCAGAGTTCGACACGAGAGCTTCACGGATATTCAGTTGAGACGTCTTGCTGCCTTTCTCTAAAGTAGCGGTAATCCTCTCTGAATACCGCTGCGTTCCTCCTGTGCTATATAACTTCAGCATATAATTTGGAGGTCCTCCAGTATGTTGAAAGTACCAAAAGATATTTGCAGTAACGTCGGTGTAACTACAGTTCAGTGTTATTTTCTGTCCTTCTTCAGTCACTGCATCGGGAGGATCCTGCGTCACTGAATCGTTCCCACTCGTTCCTGCAAGAAAGGACAAAATATATCAACAACGCTGGCTTGTATAGAATGCCGGACAAACTCGCTAGCCAGCTTCGCTGAGACTCACCAGGCAGCAGAGCCAATGCAATCAGCAATGAACAGAGGGAAATCATGCTGTCTAATTTCTGGCTAATTCGAACGGCAGATTCTTTCCAGGGCGTTATTATCACAACAGATTTTGTGGTAGAAGATATTTTCAGCGATATATTTCACCTTGTGTAAAACCGGAGGTGTTTCTCTGGTTAAAAGATTGGCTGACAGAAAGTACCGAGCGTTCCAGAGCACCAATCAGAAGCTGTTTTGTAACCATGCGTCATTCTGCATGTTCATCCCCCAACTCCCTCTCTCTCTCTCTCTCTCTCTCTCTCTCTCTCTGCTTAAACACA
The DNA here is from genome assembly GCF_963921235.1 of Mobula hypostoma. Taxonomy (NCBI): domain Eukaryota; kingdom Metazoa; phylum Chordata; class Chondrichthyes; order Myliobatiformes; family Myliobatidae; genus Mobula; species Mobula hypostoma. The sequence continues at coordinate 25,555,601 of NC_086106.1, forward strand.
ACATAATCACATGCCTATAATTTTATTCCATTCTGTCCAGATATCGTCCTCTCGCATGAGTCATTTCCACCCTTCGGTCAAAGCGCTAGTCGTTCACTTTGTTTATGCCCCTCATCATATCATACACAGCTATTAGGTTACCCTTTACCTTCCGTCGTTCCAAAAACAAAGGTCCTTGCTCCCTGAAACTGAAATGTCCCGTGGAATATAAATGCACTTTCGGATGTGTAACTGAGTTTGAACATTGCGATTCGTTCTCCTTTAATTGTCAATGAAGAGCGATAAAACTTTCCCAGACAATTCTGCAAAAGAAGGACAATATGACTGAACACTCAGTGCCCCCGTTGCACATGCGAGACACCAGCTGACTACTTGTGCAATGGTACGCCGGGCAATATAACCCAAGTTATCGGTAAGGACCTGGAAGCACATAGAGTATACTTTCAGGCGAAATCTAAGCCAGATTACATTCAAGAAGCAAAGACGGCAAACTGGAGAAAATTATGTCAGGTACGCTACACACTTCACATCGTGAAAAACCTCCCTTGTTACAAGAGGGCGTTTAAGGAGCCGACCTAAATGCAAGACACAGACACCGATGTACGAGGAACTGGACTAACACTATTAAGAATGGAAGGGAATTCGGGAAGATGGGATTGATCAGAGGGTAATCTATGAAAGAGCAAAGCGTAAACGGGAATACGCGTAGATGGACACGGACACAGGCCCTGGACTAGACTAGGATTCAGGGCCTGGGATAGGACTTGAACTAGGAGCACAGGACCCGGGCGTGGAGCTTGGAACAAGGAGCCTGGACTAGGAACTCAGAACTCCGGAACCAGAGTCTGAACAGGTCTCGGAACCTGGGTCTTGACTTGGTCCCGAACCCGGGCCTAGGCTAGGACTCGGGACTAGGACTTCCGCCAGGACTCGGGAGGAGGACTTGGATCGGACTTGAAATTCGGCTGGGACTTGGATCGGAATTGACACTCGACAAGGACCTGGAACTCGAGGCCTTGACTTGAACTGGACTGTAACACGAAACACATAGCCGGGACCCCTCCTTGGATACAGGATATGGGGCTGGGACTCCTCTTAGACACGGAACACAGAGCCAGAACCCCTCCTTGAGTAAAAGACATAGGGCCGGGACTCTTCTTATACACAGAACACTGAACAGAAAGAGATAGATCCCGACTCAAAGTATCGGCAAACAGCTGGACCTAGCTAGCGAAGGCGAGAACACGAAGATACAAGACCACACAACAATAGACTGTTCCTTATATTGACGAGAGAAGGCTTCAGTCTCACTCCGGCGGGTTAACTTGACGGGGATTCGGACTAAGTCACAGATGCAGTTGCAGACGAGGTCACAGACGAGGTCACTGACGAAGGTTGCTGACAAAGTTTCAGAGCAGGCTTCAGTCGAGGTTACAATACAAGTTTACAGACGAGGTATAGACGAGATAACTCACGGGGTTCTGAATGGAACAGTCCAGGTACTATCACTGGACCCCAGAGCTATTTCTGTTGCCAGCCCGAGACGAGAATCAGGTGCCTCAGTTAAGGCCGCGGATGGAACAAGGGAAAAACGAAAGAACTGGAGTACCGAGTCCACGAACCGGACCGTGAACCAGAACGCGCATTTCACGGAATGGACCGTGACACCTGTAAATTGCGCTGCTACATGTGTGCGGAACCGGGGAAGTCAGTACTGAACCTATTTAGCCAGCGATCTGATTGGAAGTATGACATTGTCGGTTTCGTAATAATTTACTCTAATTCTAATGTATTTGTCGATCTCATCCTCCGTTGTACTTTAAATGATACTTCATTTCTTGCTATGGATCTCCGTCCTTTGCGACTGCCTTAAAATTTCGTCACCGTGGCACGCTGTGCCTGTCTCTGTTGTCCAATCCTCTCTCTCTCTCTGTCTCTCTCTCTCTCTCTCTCTCTCTCTCTCTCTCTCTCTCTCTCTCTCTCTCTCTCTCTCTCTTTCTCTCTCTCTCTCTCTCTCTCTCTCTCTCTCCTCTCTCTGTCTTCTTGCTCACTAGCTCTGTGGGTACATCAGTTTACCAGCTGCCAGTTCACTGGATATTCCGGTATTCATTAACAATCTGAAAATCTTAGCCGACGCTGTCTAGTCACATGCACCCTCAGTATCTCCAGGTTGCACTCATCTTCACTGTAAATCGCACAAGCTCGTCAAAAATTATGTCCAGCCAAATGTTAACCACACAATATTGTTAAAGGCAACAGACATACAACATAAGAACTCCAGGTATATATATAAATGAGCTGACTCCGCCTCTGTGTATATCAGCTGAAAATCTCGCCAAGCATTCTGGAGTTTGCTCCAGTGTTCCTGAGTCATCTACCTTCAGCATTTATTTTTCCAGATATTCCGCGATGTTGAGTGTATCAAAAATATTTGCATTATTTCTTGTGTAATTGCAGTTTAGTGTTATGAGCTGACTTTCGTGAGTCGTTAATTTGTTAGCATGCTAGATCACTGAACCATTCTATCTCGTTCCTGCATTAAAGGACAAAATGCACTAATATCCCACACTTGCACTGAACTCACGTTGCACTCTCTGGTCATATGCGCAGCGTCCTGTCTGTCAGGATGACGAATGTAATGAATACGAAACAAAGGGAACACATGCTTCTGACTTCCGCCTCGATAGGACGGTAGATATCTTCCAAGAAATTATCACTATGGCAGATGTTAGGGAGTAAAATCGTATCAAAAGTAGATTTCACAGTGCCCTGCTCAACGATTAGTAGATAAAATGCAGCCGAGGCTCTATGAACAGCAAAAACAAAATCGGATTATTTTGATTTACCCTCTCTGCCTTTTTCCCTCACACTCTCTGTCTTTCTCCCCATATCTCTCTTTACCCTCCTATCTCTCCATCTATCTATTTATCTGTCTTTCTCTCTTTCTCGCTCTGTCTCCCTGTCTCACTTTCTCACTCTCTTGCTCTCTCCCCACCTTCTTCTCTCTTTCGCTATCCTTTTGAACATTAATTTCTATTTATCTACGTCCTTTGTTCGCTCCATGAATTCATTCTCGCTTCCTTTGCCTCTGCACTCTCCCTTCTCACAGCATGTGACCACGCTAAGCAGCGTATTACTGAGTCATCCACCATGTTATGACTTTCTACTGCTCCTGCTATCTATCCTATCAATAGCCTTTTAAGTTATTGACGAAGTACCTTTCAGCATCATATCTATCAGCATCCCGCTAGATATTTCTTGTCAATGGTACACCAAATATTTACGCCCTAATATTTTTCCGTAAGTGAGCCAATCTCCTATCCATGGCAATAGACTCAATTGAGAATTTATTTTCTGCAGTTGTCTTCGGCCTCACATCTTAATGGCTCCTTTCTCAGAATGTATAGAAAGAGACCCTGTAAGTCCTGGTCACCGTGTACCATGAAGGAAATCTTGTGAAGAGTTCAAAGTCGTGACCGTGTGTTGTAGATAACAAGGGGAAATGGATATTGCGATGTCTCGAACATATTTTAACTTCTTATTTGTACCAACAAACTGAATTTAGGCCCAGACGCCTGCGATCCTGAGAGCTGACAGATTAAGGCGAACGAGTGACCCTCCTTGCCGATTATTCCCCTTTAACGGTGCGTGCTGCATGGCAGAAAGATACAATGAAGAGTCCGACGCAAGAGCCTCGGTGATGCATCATTGAACCATCTTCGATCATTTCGCAAAGCAGTGTTAAACAGCAAAACATCAATTAACGACAGGTTGGGTTGCGGAAAAGAGACAGCGATGATGCTATGAATACAGTCTTCTCAGCAGGGGCTGCGCTAATACGGTGCTAGCTGGGGCTATAGCCCCAGAATAAATTGCAATAGCACCAGTATAGCACCACCAAGACATTAGCTGAAATTTCACATACAAATTGCAGCTGCTTTGCTTTCTCTGTGTAGTTTTGAATACAGCATGTTTCTCCAGCTGAGCTAGTGAAACAGCGCCCTCAACTACCATAGCGCCCACGCAGTAATAAAGTTATAAACTCTGTCAGATCCACTCTAAACTTCTATTGATTCGTTCGTTGTCAATGTCTCGCCGTTGCTGTCCTCAGATCAGTTAAGCTGATCGAAGATCACGTAAGTCGGTGATGTCACTCACTCTGACTCACGGGAGAGATTGATAGTATGCATCCAGGCGCAGATCCATGGTCTCGCGAGACTAACGGATGCCCCCCATATACACACTCATTGCGCTTTTACAAGCTAGCGTGAGTCTGGCACGTGCACTATTCTGGCGGCGTGAAAAATTAATCGATTTTTGTGAGAAAATGACCTCGTCCAGAAGAGTCAGTGGTGTCTCAGCCTGAGCTTGTCTTAACTGAAAGTGACGTGCAGAAAGAAGTAAGTGGGGATGACGACGACAGCAGTTCATCGAAGGAGTGTGAGGGTGAAGTAGAGGAACAAGAAATGGAGCGGGTTCGGAAGAGAACGTAGACGAAGCATCTCTTAGTGTTAGTGGGAATACTGTTAGCGATAATAGCCAGCAGCCCGAGGAAGGACCCCGTCGGCCAGCGTTGAAAAAGTACCCTTCGCCGCTCGTAACAGTTTGGCATTCAGCAAATCATTTTTATTCGTGGTTGGCTTGACTGACTGGAATATTCGATCACGAAAGATACCACGTTCTGCTTCGCATGCAGGCAATTCCTGTGTGCAGGACATGGGTTCCATTCTGAGTCTACCATCACCGTCACCGGTTCCCACAACTGTCGGAAAACTATAACAGCTTTCAAAACCCACCATGTAAGTGCAGCCCATAAGTTTGCGATGGAGGCGCGGGCCGAATTCAGATTGAGAAAACAAGACGTTTCAAGATTGGGAAATATGCTTAATTAAGGACATGCAAAGATTGTCCAAGAAAAGCGTGAGTATATGGGAGCTGTGGTTGAGTCTCTGGCAATGGCAGACAGCGAATGAAACAATGGAATTTCTAGCGCCAATCAGACCCTACCGCGATGCATTTATAAATTTATGCAGACTAATCTGCATATCACTGACTATACCGGCGACATCTGTTTCATGCAAATGGAATTTCTCTTGCTTGCGACGCTTCAAAATCTACCTAAGGAATAGCAGCGGCGATGTTCGGATCAGCAACTAGGCCCTGTTGGCCATAAACACCCGGAGGACCAAAGCACTTGACGATCCGAAAATCATTGATGCTTTCACCACCAATCACAAAAACAGACGGATTGTGCTTCTCTGAAAACACCAATGGGGAGTGCAGTTGTTTTTTTTTTAATTTGGGCCAGCACTAATGCTGATTATTATTAGTACTTTGTGGTGGATAACCCATAGTCCTTATATTTCCTGCAAGTCCTACACTATTACGTTTACTGCTATAAGCCTACTGGTTTTGGTTAGGCTTCCAAGCGGTGATTCTGTTGATTTTTGTTTTAAATTCAGTAGCCGAATTAATTGTGATATTGCATGGTCACATTACGATTTGTCCAACTCCTGGTAAATCCTTGCATCTGCTGTTTACCTTATTTGACTTTAATAACGGTGTGTCTTTTGGCATTGTCTGCCTATGTAATGAGATAACAGTGGACATTGTGGGTTAGTGTTGTGTTTTTCAGTTGAAAAGCAAGCATTTGACGTTGATTGCGGGATTGGTGCGTGATTCACGTTGTGCGCTATGGGGCGGATGCATTTTTGGTTTGATTGTTTATGCTCTGTGCAGCCCGGGTTCTCTCCGATGGTGTTCACACTGTCACAGTTCACTTCTATATTATACTTATCAGCTGCTGTTGCTTGTGAATCAACAAAGGCATTTTTAGTCGGCACATAATGCCTGAAGCTGACTTTTTTACACCAGGCGTCTGGCCTTGCGAATACATATTACCATAGGGTGCATCCCTCGGCCTCATCACTGAATAATTCAGCCCGACCGCAGCACCAGCAAGAAAAAATCTATGGCGCTGCCACTTGTTCTCTGCATAATCACAACATATTCAAAAACGTATCAATGTGTAATCATACCCAATAAATTTCTAATCATACATGTTTCACATGGTCGCTTCTTTGACATCGGCAGTATTCCGCTGGAAGTAGCTAATTTATTTATTTGTTTGCTTAGATAGTTGTTGCTGATATATCACGCAATAGTCCCTTCGGTCAACGTTTTTCAATCTTCCAGCACTCAACTAGTTATTCAATGTCAGCAAGTGTTTGTTTAGTCTTTGTTTGCTGTTTCAGTGCCAAATTGCTACCCACGCCAATAGACTCCTGAAAGCACACTCGGTGTAGCCAACCATCTCTTTGCTAAAAAAAAAAATGCTCACATCTGCATGCCCCTTGTAATTACTTCCCATCGCATTAAAATATCGTAATCTCGCATGAGCCATTCCAACCCTTAGGTCAAGGCGCTGATTGCCCTCTCTATCTATGCTTCTTGACATATTAAACACAGTTATTAAGTTACCCCTCATCTTCCTTCGTTCCAAAATGAAAGGTGCCTGTTTGCAGAAGCTGAAATGACCGGTGGAATATACAGGCACTTGCGGATGTGTAACTGAAGTTGAGCATTACGATTCTTCTTCCTTTAATTGTCGATGCAGAGAGCCAGATCTTTCCCAAACACTTCTTCGGAAGAAGGGGGAAAAAAATTGAACATCAATTGCTCCCATGGCACCCGCGAGACATCCACTAACTATTTGCGAAAAGATTCGCCAGGCAGCGTTGACGATATAATCAGTAAGGATCAAGGACTCACATGGATCTGCTTTCACGCATTGTCTTAAGCCAGATAACAAGAAGCTAATATCACATATTTGCGAGAATGATGTCAGATATGCTACACCCTTCACTTCGTGGAAAACCTGCGTACTTTGCTCTGCTAACTGGGAATTGAACCGTGGAACACAGAGCTGAGATTATTGAACCACCGTCGTCAATGGAACTAATACACTCTCGGTTTATTTATTAGTCACTCTTGTTCATTCAGGTGCCTTGGTGTTCGGCGTGGGCGATCATGTTTGTCCATCCACCACGGTCCCTGACCCTCCGAATTGTAGTTGTTGGCTCTCCTGTTTCTAAACATGACGTTATTCCATCTATCATTTTCATTCTCTGCCTGCCCTGCTTCTTTTTTTTATTTCCAGTTTTCCAGTTGTAACTAAATGTTCTAACGTCTTTCTTCGGATGAAGTGTTCAAAGAATTTTGATTGCTGTTTTCTTATTTTTGTACGTAATGTACGTTTTGTTTTTTGTCAAAGAACTTTTTCTTTGCTTATTCTGTCCGTATATGATATGCATAACATTCTCCTGATGAACCACAGCTCTGCTGCATTGATTCTTTTTTTTTTTTCCGTTGAATTTGTGATTTTCCATGACTATACCCATTCATCAATATAGGAAGAATGTAGCAGTTGAGAGTTCTAAGGCGGACGTCAATTGCTATTTTCTTGTTCGTTGGGATGTTTCTCATTTCTGTAAATGTTGTTCTTGCCATTGTTATTCTTGCTTTTATGTCTGTACAGCATTTGCCATCAGATGCTACCGTGATCGATGGTACTTGAAGTGGTGAAGTTGTTTCAGGATTTCATTTCCCAATGCGATCCGACAGGTTGGGATATCAGGTTTCTTTGATATTATAGGCAATAGACATTAGACAATAGGAGCAGGAGTAGGCCATTCGGCCTTTCGAGCCACACCGCCATTCACTGTGATAATGGCTGATCACCCACAATCAGTATACAGTTCCGGCCTAATCCCCATACCCTTTGATTCCGCTATCTTTCAGAGTTCTATCCATCTCTTTCTTGAAAGCATGCAGAGCCTTGGCCTCCACTGACTTCTGGGTCAAAGTATTCCACATATCCACAATTCTCTGGGTGAAAAGAAAATTCCCTCAACTCCGTTCTAAATGGCCTCCCCCTTATTCCTAAACTGTGGCCTTTGGTTCTGGACTCACCCATCAGCGGGAACATGCTTCCTGCCTCCAGCGTGTCCGATCCCTTCATAATCTTATATGTTTCAATCGGATTCCCTCTCATCCTTCTAATCTCCAGTGTATACAAGCCCAGTCGCTCCAATCTTTCAACATATGACAGTCCCGCCATCCCGGGAATTAACCTTATTAACCTACGCTGCACGCCCTGAATAGCAAGAATGTCCTTCCGCAAATTTGGAGACCAAAGCTGCACACAATATATCAGGTGTGGTCTCACCAGGGACCTGTACAGCTGCAGAAAGACCACGTTGCTCCTATGCTTCATTCTCCTTGTTATGAAGGCCAGCATGCCATTAGCCTTCTTCACTGCCTGCTGTACCTGTATGCTTACTCTCAGTGACAGATGAACAAGGACACCCAAATCTCACTGTACTTCCCTTTTTCCTAACTTGACTCCATTTAGATAATAACTTGCCTTCCTGTTTTTACAACTAAAGTGGATAACCTCACATTTATCCACATTAAACTACATCTGCCATGCATCCTCCCACTCACCCTGCATTCTCCTAACATCCTTCTCACATTTCACACTGCCGCCCAGCTTTGTGTCATCTGCAAATTTGCTAATGTTACTTTTAATCGCTTCATGTAAATCATTAATGTATATTGTAAACAGCTGCGGTCCCAGCACTGAACCCTGCGGTACCCCGCAGGTCATAGCCTGCCATTTCTAAAGGGACCCGTTAATCGCTACTCTTCGTTTCCTGTCAGCCAGCCAATTTTCAATCCATGTCAGTACTCTGCCCCCAATACCATGTGCTCTAATTTTCCCCACTAATCTCCTATGTGGGACTTTATCAAAGATTTTCTGAAAGTTCAGCTGTACTACATTCACTGGCTCTCCCTTGTCCATTTTCATAGTTACATGCTCAAAAACTCCAGAAGATTAGTCAAGCACGATTTCCCCTTCGCAAATCCATGCTGACTCGGGCCTATTCTGTTACTGATATCCAAATGTGTCGTAATTTCATCCTCTATAATTGAGTCCAGCATCTTCCCCACCACCGATCGCAGGCTAACTGGTCTATAATTCCCTGTTTTCTCTCTCCCTCCTTTCTTGAAAAGTGGGACACTATTAGCCACCCTCCAATCCACAGGAAGTTGTCCTGAATGTATAGATCATCGGAAAATGATTACCAATGCGTCCATGATTTCTAAAGCCACCGCCTTAATATGATCAGTCGTATCAGATATTACCATTACTACAGTTTTCTTTCTGCTTAGGGTTAGTCCAAGTCTTTCGCTCTCTGTGTTGATGGTAGTTCATTCATGCTAACTATGTTCTGTTTGTCAATCTCACCCTTCCCTTCTTCGTTTTACTTTAATTCACAGTTCATTTCTTGCAATGAATTCCTTCATTGTTCCCTATTTTGTTACTGTCCTATATCTCCGACGCTATGTCACTCAATGCTTCTCTGTCTGCCTCTGTATTCCAATCTGCAATTTTAGAAAATCATCAATATAGCTTTAAACCAGTTGAGGGAACATCCTTTAATCCAACGCCAGTACACTCCGTATTAATTTTCAAACCGTAAACTAAACATCTACTTATCTGCACTTTTAGGAAGCTAATGTCAATAGACCCCACCTGAAATTTATCTTCATCAGAAGCATTTAGTGTGACAGAATGTCCAATGCTGTTCCGTCATATGCAACCTCCGTATCTTTAGGTTTCACTCATCTTCACTGTTAATCCCTCACGGCAATGAAAAATAAAGTCCAGCAAAAAATTAAACACAAGATATTTTTACAGGCAACAAAGAGACATGGACACCACCATATAGTAGAAATGCTTCGGAAAGCCAATATTCCTAGGTAAATCTAAATTCAAGAAGTTTTCTGCAAGTTTGCTGCTTGGGCGCATTTTGCTGCTGAATGCGCATTTCAAATCGACCACGTGATACCCATGCTTTCTGCGTGCAGCTGTTCCAGTTCTCCAGCAAAAGGCGCCCTCTAGTGATCACGTAACGTTTTTTTTTGTCCAGACCCGCTGCTTCCCTGCAACACTGAGCGGTCCTTTGTACAGAAGGACTGTATACACGAGAGTCCGGCACAAGAATTCCGGAGATACTTAAATGAGCTGACTCTACTTTTGTGCATAACAGCTGTAACCCTCGCCCGACATTCTGAGGCCGCTCCAGTTTTCCTCAGCCAGAGAGCTTCGGCAGGTGTCAGGAGACTCTCCGCGATGCTGAGTGTATCAAACATGTTTGTCTTCGTTCGTGTGTAACTGCTTTTCAGTGTTATCGTCGGACTTCCGTCTGCCGAAAATTTAGGGCCATCCTGATCACAGTTTTGTACTTTCTCTTTTCTGCATTAGTAGACAGATTGCATTGACTTCCCTAACTTGCACTGAACTGCGCTCTCTCTGGTCATGTGTGCTGCGTTTTAGCAGTCAGGAAGACAAATGAAACCTATAAGAAACTAAGAGACACATGCTCACTCGCTTCACTTCCAAGAATTTATCACGATGACACACTATAAATCTTTTTTTCTCTTTCACTATATCTCTCTATCCCTCTCTTTATTTCACTTTCTTCCCTCCTCGCCCCACTCTACCTCTCTCCAGCTATCTATTTATTTATCTATCTTTCTCTCTTTATCTCCGTCTCTCTCTCTCACTCTCTTGCTCTACACGTACCCATTTCCCTCTCTCGTTCCCACTCCGCACATTCGTTTCTATCTTTTCTATTTATTTATATTTTTCAACGCTGTAATAACTCACTCTCGCTTTCTTTGCCATTCTGCCCCTGCTCTATCCTTTTTCACAGCATGTCACTCCATGCTAACCAGCGTATCCACGACGGTTGCGACGAGTCAACTGCAAAATTATGACTTCCCGCTGTTGCTGTTATCTAACTTATTATTAGTCTTTGAAGTTATTGAAAGGATACCTTTCAATCTTCCAACACCCTGTTAGATATTTCTTGCCAATAGCACATCAAATATTTATTCCCATGGACGAGTTGGGATTAGATGCCAGAGTACACGGACCGGACCATGACAAGTCATGAAGACTAACATCGGTTTTCCAGAATATTGAACGAACAACAAATAGGTTCTGCCAGATTCCAAGTGACTGAAGCTCAGTAACACGGTTTCCCTTTCCACGGTAATTAAATCTCTCCTCCTGTGTTTCACAAAATCTGCATCTCTCGTCCCTGTATCAAGCCCCGAAGGTGTGATGGGCGCCGGAACGCAGTGACCCTGGAGGGCACGATCTGACGGATTCGACAGATTCACCATGCAGAGCAGTAAATACAAAGAACTTCGCAGCGGGACCATGGTAATTTGAATAAAATAAACAGATGATTTGAAGATGTTACTCTGATAAAACAGAAGTGATTCAAGTAAGTACAATAAGAGATTTTCCGGGAGACCCGGTGTTCTCGTTTCGAAGTATATTCGTCTTTCTATTCTAAATCAGGGGAACATAGCAATCATTGGGACATAGCAATCATTGGGACGTGACTGGCGTAAATTAACTCCTCGTCTTTCCCCGGCTCTCTCTCTCTCTCTCTCTCTCTCTCTCTCTCTCTCTCTCTCTCTCTCTCTCTCTCTCTCTCTCTCTCTCTCTCTCTCTCTCTCTCTCTCTCTGTCACAATGGGGCGTTGGGAACGAACCCAAATGCAAGACACAGACACTGAATTACAAGGAGCAGGACTTGACTACAGTAGGGACATGACAGGATTCAGACCAGGAGCAGGGACAGGAGCTTAGACTTGGGCTAGGGAAAGCGGGACCAGGATGAGTATCCATGGACTAGGAGACAAGGCTTGGGCTCCTGGCCCGAGACTGGACAAGGACACAGAACGTGGGTCTAGCCTTGGGCTCGGGCCCCAGAACCAGGTAAGGACATGACATCCTGGGGTGTTTGTTCTTGAGCTTGTTTTAAGGCTGCGCTCTTGGGTCTTTAGCTTCGCTTGAGGCTGGTGTCTTGGATCTTGAGCTTGGCTGCAGGCTGGGGTCCTGTGTCATGTGCTTGGCTTGGAATCCTCGAGACTTGGAATCCTCGAGACAGAATCCTGTATGACTGTGTTGCCAAGTTTGTAGATGATACAAAGATTGATGGAAGGATAAGTCGTTCTGAGGAAACATGCAGGCTACAGAAGGACAGAAAGATGAGGGAATGGGCAAGAGAGTGGCAGACGAAGTAGAATGCACCAAAACGCATGTCATACATATTGGTATAAAAAATCAATTTGCAGACTATTTTGTAAGCGAGTAAAAAAAAATCCAAAAATCTACGCTGCCAAGAGACTTGGAGGATCCAAGTGCAGAAAATCCTGACGGTTAAAATGCAGATAGAGTCGGTGGTGAGGAAGGAAAATACAATGTTAGCATTCATTTCAAGATGTCCAGAATACATGGGCAGAGACGTAATGCAGAGGATTTGTAATACACGCTAGATCTCACATTGAGCATTGCGAACGGTCTTGGGTTCCTATTCTAAGAAAGATGTACTGGCGTTGCAAATAGTTCAGAGGAAATTCACATGGATGACACGGTGAGTCCCGCAAGCAAAGCAGCTGTCCATCTAACTGAAAACTGTAGTCAGTAATTTCTCCCCTTTCCCCTGGAGTTTCATCTTCTTAAGCCAATCACGTAACAGTGGTGGATCTGTGTTTGCGCTCCGGCTATTTTCCGGCACAGGGCTCCCTCTAGCGAGCGCTCACTGCATCGCGGCGGTCGGATTTTGTCGAGAGCCGTCATCCCCTTGCAACACTGTGGGCATCATGGCACAAAGATAAACGGCGGAGTCCGACACAAGAACACCAGAGATGTTCAAATGGGCTGCCTTGCTGTCACGCTGCCAACCAGCGGTAAACCTCGCTAGATTCCGGTCCATCGCGCCAGTACTATATACCGACTGCAAATATCTTGGAGATTCCACGCGATACTGAACGTACCAAACAATAGATTGAGGATCGCCAGTGTAACTACAGTTCAGTGTTACAATTTGTTCTTCCGCAATCGTTAATTTAAGAGGCCATTGAGTCACCGAATCTTTCCCATTTGTTCCTGAAATAAAAGGACAGAATGCATGAACAGATCGGGATTTCTTCCACATACGCAACAGATATAGGCCGTTACCGCGGAGACTCACCGGGCATCATAGTTAATATAATCAGCAGATAGCACAGAGAATTCATGGTGTCTGGCTCCAAACTCGATCGAAAGAGAACTTACTTTCAACAAGTTAATATCCTTGACCGATATTGAAGAGTAAAATCAGACCTGAAGCTTATATCAGCTGGTGTAAATCTGGGGGCGTTGCCCTGCCTATGGATTGATTGGATGTGAGCATCGATCTGCGCTGGTCCGAGCACCAATCAGAGATTGGTTTGTTTCAGTTCCTCTGCATGCTTTCAAAAATCCGCCGCCAGGAGATGTAGGTAGCGTCGCGCTAAGCACTGTGCAAGAGTCGTTATACTTCACTCTCTCTCTCTCTTGCATTCTTCTTCCAGTCAGGCTCTCATCCGTATTTCTCTCTCCTCCCGATGTTGATCGCTCTACTCTCTGTTCTATCGATCACCATCCCTCGCTCTCTCACTTCTTTTCTCTTACATCTCCCCAAGCTATCCACTTTGTTATTCCATCATACCAAACCGCCCAGTTTCTCCCCCCATTTTACTCACCATATCAAACCCCCACCGTTTTCCCTGGATCTCACTTCCTCTGCCCTCTCGCAAACCGCAATTCACACTCAGACGCATTTATCTTCACAATCCTCCCCTGAGGAAAACGGGCGAAACACCACTGAGGCAGAAAATAAGAAAAACATCTTCGCTCGGGGGAACGGGGGATGTGCTTTGTGTGCTACTCTCTTGTTTTTCTGCCCATCAGCCTTCTCTCTCCAGGAAAGTTGCTGTTGGTTGAGTCTTGTGGACGGATGAGGGTTGGGTGAAGAATTTAAGATGCTGAAAATCCAATAGAACTCACAATACTCTGGAGGAATTCCTCAGGTCAGGCAGAATCTGGGTAAAATGTAAATAGTCGACGTTCCGTCCGAGACTCTCCTTCAGGACTGAGAAGTAAGGAGGGAGATGCATAAACTAAAATGTGAAGGAACATGAAAGAGGCTGACTGAAAGGCGAAAGGTGAAACCAGGTAGCTGGACAGACCAAGGGCTGTAGAAGAGAGAAACTGATGACCTTATTAAGGCATGATCTTATTCAATTGCAAAGCAGGCTCGACGTGTCAAATGGCAACGCCTGGTCTTATTTCTTATGGTCTTATGTTCTGCCGTTGCACAGTCATTAAATCTCTCCTCCGGAGTTTCACAAAATCTGCATCACTCGTCCCTGCATCAAGTCCCGAAGGTGTGATGGGCGCCGGAACGCAGTGACCCTGGAGGGCACGTTCTGCCGGATTCGCCAGATTTACCAAGCAGAGCAGTAAATACAAAGAACTTCGCAGCGGGACCATTGTAATTTGAATAAAATAAACAGAAGAAAATTTGAAGATGTTACTCCGATAAAACAGAAGTGATTCAAGTAAGTACAATAAGAGACTATGTTTTCGTTTCGAAGTATATTCGTCTTTCTATTCTAAATCCGGGGAACATAGCATTGGGACGTGACTGGAGTAAAATAACTCCTCGTCTTTCCTCCCCCCCCCCTCTCTTTGTCACAATGGGGCGTTGGGAACGGACCCAAATGCAAGACACAGACACTGAAGTACAAGGAGCAGGACTTGACTAGAGTAGGGACGTGTCAGGATTCAAATCAGGAGCAGGGCAGGACCTCAGACTTGGGCTAGGGAAGCGGGACCAGGATTAGGAACCATAGACGAGGAGACAAGGCTTGGGCTCAGGGCCCGAGACTGGGCAAGAACAGAGACCGTGGGTCTAGTCTCGGGCTCGGACCCCAGAACCAGGCAAGGACATCACATGGTTTCAGAACAGGACGTGCCTGGAGCCTACAGGCCTGAACTTGGAGACAGACTGGGGTGCTTGTTCTTGAGCTTGTTTTAAGGCTACGCCCTTGGGTCTTGAGCTTGGCTTGAGGCTGGTGTCTTGGGTCTTGAGCTTGGCTGCAGGCTGGGGTCTTGGGTCATGTGTTTGGCTTGGGATCCTCGATGCTTAGGTTCTTGGAGCTTGGCTTGGGATCTTCGAGGCTTGGGTTCTTGAAGCTTGGCTTGTGATCCTCGAGGCTTGGGTTCTTGGAGTTTGGCTTGCGATCCTCGAGGCTTGGATTCTTGGACTTTGGCTTGGGATCCTCGAGGGTTGGGTTCTTGGAGCTTGGCTTGGGATCCAAAAGGCTTAGGCTATTGGAGCTTGGCTTGTATTCCCCGAAGCTAGTTTTTTTGGAGCTTGGCTTGGGATCCTCGTGGCTCGGGTTCATGGAGCTTGCCTGCGGGATCCTCGAAGCTTGTGTTCTTAGAACTTGGATTGGGATCTTCGAAGCTTGGGTTCTTGGAGCTTGGCTTGGGATCCTCGAGGCTTGGGTTCTTGGAGCTTGGCTTGCGATCCTCGAGGCTTGTGTTCTTGGAGATTGGCTTGGGATTCTCGAGGCCTCGGTTCTTGGACGTTGGCTTGCGATCCTCGAGGCTTGGGTTCTTGGAGCTTGGCTTGCGATCCTCGAGGCTTGGGTTCTTGGAGCTTGGCTTGGGATTCTCGAGGCTTCGGTTCTTGGACGTTGGCTTGCGATCCTCGAGGATTGGGTTTTTGGACCTTGGCTTGCGATCCTCGATGCTTGGGTTCTTGGAGCTTGGCTTGGGAACCTCGAGGCTTGGGATCTTGGAACTTGACTTGCGATCCTCGAAGCTCGGCTTTTTGGAGCTTGGCTTGGGATCCTCGAAGCCCGAGTTCTTGGAGCTTTCCTGCGGGATCCTCAGTGCTTGGGGTCTTGGAACTTGGCAGCGGGTTCGTCGAGGCTCGGGTTCTTGCAGCTTCCCTGCGGTTCGGTGTTTATAGGGCTGAAGATGCTGTCTGTCAAAATAACCATATCGATTGAATGGCCCACATCTGTGTTGCAGAGCGAACGATAAGCATTATTGAACACATAAAATTTTGAGCTGGCTTTCCCAGTGATCCGAGGACACTTCTCCTTGCTAAACCAGCAGCAGTGTTGAGACTTCGATAGGATTGACAGACATTGTCTTCAGCATGTGGGTTCAATATGGTGGAATCAGAATCGGAAAGGTATGCAACCTGCGACCAGATAGGAGATGGCGATCGGGACGCTGAGGGAAGTGGGTCGAAATAGACTATCAAGAGGAGATAGGAGTGGAAAGAAAACAATTCTCACGGGGATGGAGCGGGTTGGACAGGAGGGTTTTTCTGAGGGGATTTACGTTGATCAGAAGGAGAGACAGGGAACGGGATTGCCGGAACATTTGAAATAAAACATAATAACGTCGTTTTGCAGATACTCCATGGGAAAATACAATGCAGTTCCTTCAGTTTGCATATTCACCTCAAACTACTGTTGGTCGAAGCCGGCAAGGTCCGACTCTCCCTTTATATCAAACCGCTATCCTCGTCTGCGCATCTTTCGGTCCTCCTCCCCTTCAAGTTCGAAATCGTAAGGAAATAAAGAAAAGCAATAAGCAAGGTCTTTTATGAGCATCGGAGTCGTGTGTTCAATCTCTTATCCCCTAACGGTGTTGTCTTCATAGGGCTCTGTCCTGCGAAGGTGTGAAGGATATATTTTTTGTACGTATCCGCCTTCACCCACAAAATTTGAAGTCCGATTTACGCAATGATACAGCACAAAAACCCACTCATGAACTCCGGAGATATTTCCCTGCTCTGGAAATCCTACATCCTGACAGGGTATCTTCAGGCCGAGCCACGTATGCGAGGATGAACGTTGTAAATATTGTTATAAAGTTGCCACGAATGTTAATTGTTCCACAGATAAGCAATGACAATTCCTGAGTAAGTTCAGCTCAGCACCATGCGCTGTCCTTCCTAATTCAATGATTCATTCCGATCCTGGCTCAACTAATCTACCCCATTTGTACCTCTAACAACCCAAAATTTGTGAAGGGCGCTGTATAGTTATAGGTTTAAGGTAAGAAACAGCAAGGGTTAAGGAACCCAGCGGGCAGCGATAAACAAGCCTCCAGACAGTAGGTAAAATGTGGAGCACAGATTACAAGAGGAAATAGAATTGGAATCTGAAACGGTAATGTTATGATAGTCATGGGAGATGTCAACATGCAGGTTGATTGGGTAGGTCAGCTTACATATGGATCTCAGGGAGTGAGCTTGTTGAATGCCAATGAAACGGCATCTCAGATCAGATTGTCCGTCACCCTACAAGGGGATCAGTTGTACAGGATTGGTTGTTGTGCAATGAACTGGAGATAATTGGTGACCTTAGGATAAAAGAACAAGTTGAAAGTAGTGATCCCAATGTGATTGAGTTCGACTTGAAATTAGTCAGTGAGAAATTAAAGTCTGCCGAAGCAGAATTTCAGCAAGTCAAGAAAATTTCAGTGTTAGGAGAAAGAAATTGGCCAACGACTTCAGAATGCAGAATTTGGAAGGAGAGGCTGCAAGGGAGGACAACAGAGCAGTAAGGGCGTCAATTTCTGCGGTAAATGAGACAGGTACTCGATAGCTGTATCCGAAAAGGCGGAAATACTCAAATGGAAAAGTTGTGCAACTGTGGCTGACAAGGGGAGTCAAAGCTAATGTAAAAGCAAAAGAGCAGGTATACAACAAAGCAAAAATTAGTAGCAAGACAGAGGATTAGCAAGCTTTCAAAACCCTACAGAAAAACTCAAAGAATCATGAGGAGGAAAAAGATGATATATGAGCGCAAGCTAGCAAACAATAATAAAGTGGATAAAAAAAAAGGTTTATTCATGCATGTAAAAACAGAACGCAGAGATGAGAGTGCATATAGAAAGCAAGAAAATGTAGCCGAACAGTAATGCTGGGGGACAAGTTGATGACAGATGAACGATATGAGTATTAGGGTTTAAGAGTTCAGGGGCAGACATGTGAGTGCAATTTCAGTTACAAGGGTGAGGGTCCTCAAAACGCTGAATGACAAAATGATATATAAGTCATCCGAACCAGATGAACTGCACCCTTGCGCCCTGAAAGTGGTAGCGGTAGAGATTGCGGAGGCATTAGGAATGATTTTTCAAAATCATTATCAATGAAATAGATGGTAAAATATATGACTGTGTTGCCAAGTTTGTAGATGGAAGGATAAGTCGTTCTTAGGAAACATGCAGGCGACAGAAGGACAGAAAGATGAGGGAATGGGCAAGAGAGTGGCAGACGAAGTAGAATGCACCAAAACGCATGTCATGCATATTGGTATAAAAAATCAATGTGCAGACTATTTTGTAAGTGGGTAAAAAAAATCCAAAAATCTGGAATGCAAAGAGACTTGGAGGATCCAAGTGCAGAACACCCTGACGGTTAACTTGCAGATAGAGTCGGTGGTGAGGATGGAAAATACAATGTTAGCATTCATTTCAAGATGTCCAGAATACATGGGCAGAGACGTAATGCAGAGGATTTGTAATACACGTGAGACCTCACATTGAGCATTCCGAACGGTTTTGGGTCCCTATTCTAAGAAAGATGTACTGGCGTTGCAAATGGTTCAGAGGACATTCACATGGATGACACAGTCAGACCCGCAAGCAAAGCAGCTGTCCAACTAACTGAAAACTGTAGTCAGTAAGTTTTCCCCTTTCCCCTGGAGTTTCGCTTTTTAAGTGAATCACGTGACAGTGGTGGATATGTGTTTACGCTCCGGCTATTTTCCGGCAAAAGGCTCCCTCTAGCGAGCGCTCACTGCATCGCGGAGGTCGGATTTTTTCCAGAGCCGTCATCACCTTGCAACATTGTGGGCATCATAGCGCAGAGATAAACGGCGGAGTACGACACTAGAGCACCAGAGATGTTCAAATGGGCTACCTTGCTGTCACGCTGCCAACCAGCGGTAAACCTCGTTGGATTCCGGTCCATCGGCCCTGCTATATACCGTCAGCAAATATCTTGGACATTCCACGCATACTGAACGTACCAAAAAATATATTGAGCATTGCCAGTGTAATTACAGTTCAGTGTTACAATTTGTTCTTCCGCAATCGTTAATTCAAGAGGCCATTGCGTCACCGAAGCTTTCACATTTGTTCCTGCAATAAAAGGACAGAATGCATGAACAGATCGGGATGTCTTCCACATACGGAACAGATATAGGCCGTTACCGGGGAGACTCACCGGGCATCATAGTCAATATAATCAGCAGATAACACAGCGAATTCATGGTGTCTGGCTTCAAACTCGATCGAAAGAGAACTTACTTTCAACAAGTTAATATCCTTGACCGATATTGAAGAGTAAAATCAGACCTGAAGCATATTTCAGCTGGTGTAAATCTGGGGGCGTTTCGCTGCCAATGGATTGATTGGCTATGAGCATCGATCTGCGCTGGACCGAGCACCAATCAGAGATTGGTTTGTTTCAGTTTCTCTGTATGCTTTTTAAAATCCGACGCCCGGAGCTGTAAGATTTGTCGCGCTAACCACTGTGCAAGAGTGGTTATACTTCTCTCTCTCTCTCTCTCTTGCATTCTTCTTCCAGTCAGGCTCTCATCCCTATTTCTCTCTCCTCCCGCTGTTTATCGCTCTACTCTCTGTTCATCGATCACCATCCCTCGCTCTCTCACTTCTTCTTTTCTCTTGCATCTCACCGAGCTATGCACTTTGTCATTCCATCATACCAAACCGCCCACATTCTTCCCCTATTTTACTCACCATATCAACATCCCACCGTTTTCCCTGGATATCACTTCCTCTGCCCACTCGCAAACCGCAATTCACACTCAGACGCGTTTATCTTCACATTTCTCCACTGCGGAAAACGGGCGAAACGCCACTGAGGCAGAAAATAAGTAAAACAACTTCACTCGGGGGAACGGGGGATGTGCTTTGTGTGCTAGACGCTTGTCTCTCTGCTCCTCAGCCTTCTCTCTCCAGGAAAGTTGCTGTCGGTTGAGACTTGTGGACGGACGAGAGTTGGATGAAGAATTTGAAGATGCTGAAAATCCAATGCAACTCACAAAACTCTGTAGGAAGTCCCCAGATTCTGCCTGATCTGGGGAAAATGTAAATAGCCGACGTTCCGTCCGAGACCCTTGTTCAGGTCTGAGAAGTAAGGAGGGAGATGCATAAACTAAAATGTGAAGGAACATGAAAGAGGCTGACTGAAGGGCGAAAGCTGACACCAGGTAGCTGGAAAGGCCAAGGGCAGTACAAGAAAGAAACTGATTATCTTATTAAGGCATGATCTTATTCAATTGCGGAGTAGGTTCGCCAGGTCAAATGGCATAGTCCGAGTCTTATTTCTTTTTGCCTTATGTTCTGCCCTTCCACAGTCATTAACTTTCTCACATCCTGAGTTACCCAATTTACCCCGCTCGTATCTGTAACAAATCTCGAAGAGGGTGAGTGGCGCCGAATCTACATGACGGTGTAGAACACGCGCAAACTGATGAAGAAGAAATTATCCAGACAGAGCAGCCATTAAAATCAGCAACAAACACGAGGCTGATACGGAGTCGGCATTAACATCAACAATAGGAATTTATCAAATTCTGAACCAGGTGAAGGTAATTGCGTCACGGCAGGAGCATCAGGGGCTCGGGGAAGACACGTGCCCTTCCTCTCGAACCGGATTGGTATATCGCCTGTGATGTACCTTCGACTCTGCAGGCGTGTTGTTTCTCCGTCAGCTTCTCTTCGGACTTCATTTTACACCCCCCCTCCCGCTTACTTTGCATAGTGTAGTAAATGGCTGTTGTGTTTTTTTAAGGGCAGATGTTGGAGACCTGGGTGATCCAGAGTCTCCCAGGGAGCTACATCTGCAAGGAATGCATCTGCTCCTTGAAGATCCTTGAAGACCATGGTAGGGATCTGGAGTGACCAGCTCAATGACCTTCGGTTTGTACGGCAGAGCAAGAAGGTAATCGATCGGAGTCATAGGGAAGTAGCCACCGCGAAGCTTAGGAGGCAAGTGGCTATTTGTCTATCAGGAGAAATGGAAATATGAAAGACAGTTAGCGCAGCGCACCCCTGTGGTCATTCCTGTCAATAGTAAGAATATTTTTCTACATACCGATGTGGGCGATGAACTCCCGGGGAATACTAGGGAGACAGGGCTACTGCAACGCAGCATAGGCCCGTGCTGCAGATAGGAAAAAGGAAGAAGAAGTGAGCGGTAGCGAGAGGAGACTCAGCAATCGTGGGAACAGACAGGAGATTCTGTGGACGTGAACACAGCACACTGAAAGTATTCTGCCTCCCACATGTCAGTTTCGAATCTCGCCAACGACATTTTAGGGAGGTAGGATCAGCATTCAGATTTCAGGGCGCACATCACGCACGAAGGAAGAGCAAATAGATCCTGAAAAGTGTATTTGTAAAGCAAAGAAGAAGGCACTGGCAGATTTTGACGGGTACGAGGGATGTGCAGTTACTATTACAAGACTCAAAGAGCTGAACGAGCTAAGTCGCCCGTACCAAATGAACTGCAATCTCAGGTTCTGAAAGAAGTAGTTTTAGAGATTATGGGGATATTTTTTAACGATCTTTCAAAATTATTGTACTGTGTCATGGTGCCAGAGGAATGTAAAATTAGAAACGTCACTCTACTCTTTAAGAAAAGTAGAAATTAAAGGCCTATTAGCCTGATCTCAGTGGTTGTGAATATGTTCGATTCAATTGTTATGGATGAAGTTAGGGAGTATTTGGTGACACAGGACCAGATGGGAGAAAGTCAACATGGTTTCCTTCAGGAAAATATTACCTGACGATCATGTTGCAATTATTTGAGGAGACTACACGTAGGTCAGATAAAGCGGGTACAATGGATGTTGTCTGTGAGGTGTTACATAAGGGCTTTGGCAAGGTGCCAAATATGAGGATGCTTGACAAGTTAAGACCTATGGTACTACAGGGGTATGTGGGGTGTCAGGAAGGGGTAGCACCTCTGGTGGGGGAACATGTCGTGTCCTTTTCAGGGCGGTTAGTCCACCTTTGGTTCCCACCTGGCACTCAGCTCTCACCTGTGGCTCCCCCTAGCTGTTTGCATGCGACAGCGGCTACACCCCGGGCAACGGCTTCGACAAGCCGGTTAAACCAGGTGAGGGTAGCCGACGGGTCTCAAACCCTCGGTGAGATAGGGAGTTGTCTATCCCAGCATGTGAAGACAGACTCCGGCGGATTGAGCGGACGAGACCAATGGAAGGTCCAACGGTCAAGAAGGCGGTCTCTGGAACGTGTAGAGCAGGACAAGACACAGAAGATGTCCTGGTCAACCACTGCGCCTAGTCCCATCTCCAGCCGTCTAGACTCTGTCTTGCCACTGGATCCAGATGGGAATTGGGAAGAGAGAGTGAGGCTGACACTGCGCAACTCTCCCTCACCTAAATCCAAATCACGCGCTAGTCTCGAGAGGTCCTCATCGTCGTCAACGATGGACGAACAACAACAACATGGTACTACAGGAATGTTACTGGTATGGTTAGAGTAGTAGCTGTTTGGCAGCAGATAACGAATAGCACTAAAATAATCGTTCTCCGGTTGTCTGCCCGTGACAGGTGGTGCTCCGCAGTGCTCCCTGCTGGAAGAAATGTTTTTTTTTATGCTGTACATCAATGATTTAAATGATAGAATCCTTCCCTTTGTTGCCAGGTTTGCAGATGATGCGAAGACCGATGAAGGGTCAGGGTGCTTTGATAAAACAGGTAATCTGCAGAAGGCCTGAGACAAATGACCAGAATGGGAAAAAGAGTGTAAATGAAATATCATCTTGGAAAATCCATGGCCATGCACTTCGTTGGAAGAAATAATTGTGCAGACTATTTTCTGAACGTGGACAGAAGCCAAACCTAAGATGTGCAAAGATGCAGCGGGGCTTGGTAGTCCCTGTGCAGAACACCTTAAAGGTTATTTTGTTTTTTTTTCGTGGAATTGGCGGAGAGGAAGACAAATACAATGTTAGACCTCATTTCAGGAGGTGGAGAATACAAGAGTAGGGATGAGTTGCTGACGCTTAAAGGCACTGGTGAGGCACCACTTTGGGTATTGTGAACAGTTTTGGGCTCCTCATTAAAAAAAAAATACGCTCGCATTGGGGAGGGTTCAGAGGAGGTTCACAAGGATATTTGCTGTAATTATTTGCATACGAGAAAAGTTTGATATTTATGAGTCTGTGTTCCCTGGAATTAAAAAGGATTAGGGGGATCTCACTGAATCTTTTCGAATGTTGAAAGGCCTAGACAGAGAAGATGTGTAAAGGATGTTTCATATGGTGAGGGAGTCTACCACAAGATGGCTAAGCCTCAGGCGAGACGGGCGTCAATTCAATGCAGAGATGCGGAGAAACTCCATCAGCGCGAGTGTGGTGAATTTGTTGTATTTGTTAGCACCGGCAACTGTAGAGGTCAGGTGTTTGGGAATACTTACGGCAGAGCGTGATACGTTTTTGATTCGCCACGGTATCAAAGGGTCCAAAGGGAAGGCCAGGAGTGGGGCTGAGAAAGGGTCAATGATCAGCCATGATTTAATGGCGGAGCGGGTTCGATGGGTCAAATGCCCTAATTCTTTTGCTAAATTTTATGGTCTTACGGTCTTACCTTCTGTTTCAATATGGTCAAATTTTAGCGAACTTTCAATTTTTCGCTCTCGACCTTCTTCGCGTGTCTCCTTCTTGCTGCATCCACACCAGAATATGTCTCGTTCCCTACCTTGTCTCCCTTAATCACTCTTATTACCTGTTTCCTCTCCTTTCTGCCCATCCTCTGTACCCTGCTCTTTCCGTTTTTTTTCTTTTGTCCTCCACTTTTCGTCTCTAACTTTCGCTCACTTACTTTCCCTTCCCCTTTCTGCCGCTCTCTCTCTCTCTCTCTCTCTCTCTCTCTCTCTCTCTCTCTCTCTCTCTCTCTCTCCTAACTATCTCCTCCCTCTTTTGCACGGATTCCCTGTGGATGCTCCTAATTACAAACAATTCTCCACGGATAGGTATATTCCTCCTCGTACAAAACTGCTACTAGGGGTTTGGGTGTGTTGTAGCTCGTGTCCCCCTGCCCCTTCACCCTCTTGTAGCCTCTGAGCAGGGAGGTTGTGTTGTCTCAGGACGGACCGTTGTTCGATGTTGAGCAGAGTGCGGTGAGCCGCAGGCGCGCTCCGTTCCGTGCGCCCATTGTACGCAGGATCTGTTCTGTCCAGATCGGCAATGGCACTGTATTAGGGAGGGCTGATCACGCAAATATACATAACGGAAGCTGGCACAAAACAACTGGAGATATTTGAATCCAAGCAGTGGCCATTTCATGTCCAAACAACCTGAAATCTTCACCGATGTAGTTTGCTATTGAGTTTCGCTGTCCTAATTAACCGCGTGATTCTCGCAAATATTTAGGTGCGCCACTTCGACTTTTCTGGCACGACCCGCCCTCTAGCGACGGTTCACTGCATCACACCTCGCACAGACAATATGTACTTTAAACATAAATTCACTTTGAACAATGACCATTTCTCACAGTACGAGAATGCAACGGCCAAAATACGATATACATTCTCTATCACACTAAACATCCGGAGGATCTGTCGCATTATCTGAATCCTCAGGATAAATCAGAAGTAGCTGCTGCAACGTCCTTAATTTCATCAGCATGACACTTGTTGTTCTTTGTGAAACTGAAAACAACGAGTTTGTCCACACTCTGTTTTCCCTTAATTACCCACTGCCCTTTTTAAATATATCGCAGTTCCACTCCGTCCTTATTACTTCTCCATGCAGATGCTCGAACAAAGTGGTCGAAGACGACGTAATACTACGTTGTCAAACGTGATGCCGTTGCAACAAAGAGAATGGGTAAATGCACATTGCCGTATCCAGGAAATACATTACAAAGAACAAGTTTCGATTTGTGTTGTAGTCATGAACTGTTCCATTATATTCGCCGCCTTGGGTTGGTGATTGCAGCGTTCTTACGCAGGGCAAGTGACCACGGCTGATTTCAGTGTGCGTCCTACCACTTTCCCGGCAAAAGTCGCCCTCGAGTGAGAGCTTTTTGCATTATACAGAACCAGTTTTTGCCCGGACCCGTCGCCTTCAGGCTACAGCGTGGTACTTAGTGAACTGAGATTTATGCCGCAATCCGACACAAGTGCTTTTACGATATTCAAGTGAGCCGTCTTGCTGCCTTTCTCTCTAAACTAGCGGTAAATGTCACTGGGCAATCTGGATGCCGCTCTATTCTTCCTGTGCTATATACTTTCAGCAAATACTTTGGAGATCCTACACTACGTTGAATGTACCAAATTATATATTCTTCAGCGTCAGTGTAATTACAATTCATTGTTATGGTCTGCCCTTCCTAAGCCGTTACGTCGGGCGGATCCTGCGTCACTGAATCTATCCCAGACGATCCTGCAAGAAAGGACCGAATACATTCACGTCGTTAGCTTCTATTGAACACCGGGACAATTCGCGGGCCACCTCAGCAGAGACTCCAGGCAGCACAGCCAATGAAATCAGTAATGAACAGAGGGAACACATCGTGTATAATTTATCTCTGAATCAAACGGCAGATTCCTTTCAGGACGTAATTATAACAGATTTTGTGGTGTGAGATTGTTTCATCGGTACCTTTCACATTGTGTAAGAGCCGGGGCGTTTCCCTGTTCGAAGGCTTCGCTGACAGAAAAAATAAAACAATAGCTTCTGAGCACCAATCAGAATCTGCCTTGTTTCCATAGCGTCATTCTGCCTATTTCTTTGCTCTGTCCTGGGGCCGCGTTCCTTTTCCTCTCTCTCTCTCTCTCTCTCTCTCTCACGCACACACACACACACACACACACACACACACACACTCTCCCTCTTGACGCCACTGGGAGAGATTAATGCCGATTCCCAAACGGGGATGTCAGTATAAAAAGAATGCTTAGTAGTGACTGTAACTTGGAAATAGCGACCGCTGTCACCTCTCTCGTTTTTGAACGAGCCATATCAGTCTGTCATTTATTAGTGTGTGAGGGAGAGAATGCATGTAAAACGGTGAAATGTTGCAGTAAAAAGCGAGCTTTTGTTGTACTGTAGACCAATCCCGCTATGTGTATCTGGTTGCTTCGATGGTGGTTGCTGGTGGAAATGCTGAAACTTTATGCTAGAGTAAGTGAGAGAGGTAGAAGTTGTTTATACTTAATCCTGTTTGCCGCAGATTCTACAAGAGATGTAGCAGGGGAGGTTTAGGGTCATATCTTTTTCTGATATTGATGCTCTCGGTTTCCGTTCTGTTTTTAGAATGTCTGTGGGGACTATAAATACTAGCAACATACATCAAAGTTGCTGGTGAACGCAGCAGGCCAAGCAGCATCTATAGGAAGAGGCGCAGTCCACGTTTCAGGCCGAGACCCTTCGTCAGGACTGTCAGGACCTAGTCCTGACGAAGGGTCTCGGCCTGAAACGTCGACTGCGCCTCTTCCTATAGTTGCTGCTTGGCCTGCTGCGTTCACCAGCAACTTTGATGTATGTTGCTTGAATTTCCAGCATCTGCAGAATTCCTGTTGTTTGACTATGAATACTAGGTTGTGTATTTTGTAACTTCTCTGATTTTTAACGGAACCATTGAAACAAGCTGGGCATTCTTTTCGCTGTACCCTGAAACAACTGACAACAACAAATATATAACAAAACATAAATCATTTTGATTTAACTGTGGCGTCTGCAAAGTGAAGGAATATATCAGGCTGTCCTTCATCAGTTCATATAACATGGGTTGAGAAGGAAAGTGGCGGTGCTGCTGGACTGCAGAGTGCCTATCATGACACCCTGGCGATATCTGGTATCATGTCCCAGAGATTAGGTTCGATTCCGACTTTCAATGCTGTCAGCAGATATTTATGCGCTCCGTTTCCAGAATTCCCGAGTTGCTATGTTTTCCACGCTCTGGGTAGCACGTGCTCGTGATCGGAGGATCACTGAATGCACATGTTAAGAGGAATTTGCCAAATTGGACAGATAAATCAGTCGACAATAACACCATAAGATACAGGAACTGAATTAGGCCATTTGACCTGTCGAGTCAGCTCACCCATTTCAGATGAGAAGGTGTGGTAATGGAATTATTCGATACACTAAACATATAATTAAAATGAGATATTCAAAACGTCGAAATATACCTTTGGAAAAAGATGTTATCTGTTTGTGCTCCTTCGACAGTAACCGGACGTTTTCACTGTTTGTCCCTTCCATCGGGGGGAAAACAGAAAATTCTAAAAGGAAGTTCCCATGAAACAACAATCGACTATTCCCACTTGCAAGAGTATTGCACAGTGGCATGAAATTGAGTCTTAATCTTGGTATGACCTTGCCCTTTATTTCCTGCCTGTGCTGCATTTTTATATGTCTATCATAGTTTATTTTTGTATCCTTTTATTGTTTTACTTTGTACCTCCTCGCTAAGCTGTATAGTGAATACATCAGTATAAACAGAATCTATGCAATAGGCGACAAAAATAAACAAATTCCGTTTTCAATTTAGATATGTAGCAAAATGCTACACGTGCTGATATCATCGGATCCGTTAAATCCGATTTGGAAACCAGATTACTCAAGCAATCACTCTGTTGTGATCCCATTCCCTCTCTCTTCCCTCTCTCTCTTTTATACTGATAATACCTTCAAAATATGAATCTCGGTCAAACATATGTACTTAAATCATACATTTAATTCAAACATTGAACATTTTTTTCACAGCTTCGGAATGCAACGACCAAAATAGTATTTGGATTCTCCAACACGCTAAATATCCGCAGGTTCTGCCTGATTATCTAAATACCCAGTATAAATCATAAGTAGCTGTTTCATCATCCTTAATTTCAGTAGCATGCCACTTGCAATTATTTGTCAATTCGAAAACGACCACTTTTCACACCACCTGTTTTCCTTTAGTCAGCCATTGTGACATTTAAATATATCCCAGTTCCACTCCGTCCTCATTATTTCACACTGCAGGTACTTGAACAAAGTGGCCAAAGACGATGTCAAACAAGGCTGTCAATCGTGATCAGCCGTTGCAGCAAAAGATGGTGGGTGATTGCACATTGCGGTATCCCAGAAAGTTATAAAGCTCAGTTTCTTTCCGCGTTGTAGTCAGGAACTGCTCCTTCAGCTTCGGCGCCTTCTGCTGCTGAATGCAGTGGTCTGAAGTAGGGCACGTGACTGTGACTGATTTCCGGGCGCGCCCTCTGCAGATTCCTCGGAAAAAGGCGCCCTCCTGTGAGACCTTTTTGCAATAAACAGAAGCAGTTTTTGCACAGACCCGCCGTCCCTATATAACAGTGTGGTACCCATTGCACAGAGATACACAGCAGAGTCCGACACAAGAGCTTCACGGATATTAAATTGAGACGTCTTGCTGCTTTTCTGTAAAGTAGCGGTAAACCTCTCTGGGCAATCAGAATGCCGCTGCATTTCTCCTGTGCTATATAGCTTCAGCAAATAATTCGGAGATCCTCCATTATGTTGAATGTACCAAAAGATATTTGGATTAGCGTCAGTGTAATTACAGTTCAGTGGTACGTTCTCTCCTTCCTTGGCCGTCAAGTCGAATGTATCCTGCGTCACTGAATCTTTCCCACTCGTTCCTGTAAGAAAGGACAGAATACATCAACAACGCTGGCTTGCATTGAATGCCGAGCAAATTCGCTAGTCAGCTTCGATAAGACTCACCAGGCAGCACAGCCAATACAATCAGCAATTTATGAAGGGAAATCATGGTGTCTAATTTCTGGCTGAATCGAACGGCAGATTCCTTCCTGGGCGTTATTATCACAATAGATATTGTGGTACGAGGTAGTTTCAGCGATACCTTTCAGATACTTTTCACCTTTTGTGAAACCTAAGGTGTTTCTTCTGGTTAAAAGATTGGCTGACAGGAACAACCGAGCCTTCTTGAGCACCAATCAGAAGCTGTTTTGTATCCATTCGTCATTCTGCCTGTTTCTCCGCTCTTACAATGTCCGGTGTTCATCTCCCAACTCCCCAACTCTCTCTCTCTCTCTCTCTCTCTCTCTCTCTCTCTCTCTCTCTCTCTCTCTCCCTCTCTCTCAATCTCTCTCTCTCTCTTTCTCTCTCTCTCTCTCTCTCCTTAATCACAACATATTCACTAACGTATCAATGTGTAATCTAACATAATTAAGACTTTTCGTGAGTTCGCTTCTTCAAAATCAACAATATCCCACTGAAAGTAGTTGATTCATTCATTGCATTTGTTTTGGTGGTTAATTATCTGAAGATACATCCTACAGTAGGCCTAAAGTGAATATGTTTCCATATTCCAGCATTGAACTACTTATTCCAATGTCAGTAAGAGTTCATCTAAATATTTCCGAATCTTTGTTTGCTGCTGGGGTGCCAATTTCTTCTTTACGCCAATAGATTCCTGAAAACACTTTCTGTGTAGCCACCACTTTTTTTCGTAAATAAAAATTCACATCGGCCACTTCCCTTGTAATTTCTTCCATTTGCCTCAAGATATCTTCCACTCGCATGATCCATATCCACCCTTACATCAAAGTGCTAGTTGTCCACTTCATTATGCCCCTTATCATATCATACACGGCTATTAGTTTACCCTTTACCTTCCGTCGTTCCAACAAGAACGATCCTTCCTCCCAGAAACTGAAATGTCCCGTGGAATATAAGTGCACTTGCGGATGTGTAACTGATTTTCAACATTACTATTCATTCTCCCTTAATCGTCGATGAAGTGCGATAAATCGTTCCCAGACGATTCTACAAAAGATGACAAAATGACTGAACACTCAATGCCCCCATTGTACATGGCAAACATCTGCTGACTATTTGTGCAACGGTACGCCGGGCAGCAAAACCCATATTATCAGTTAGGATCTGGAAGCACATAGAGTCTACATTCAGGCGAGATCTAAGCCAGATTACATTCAAGAAGCTAATGCCACAGACTGGCGACAATTATTTCAGATACGCTACATCCTTCACTTTGTGAGAAACCTCCCTTTTTGCAAGGGGGCATTTAAGGAGCCAACTCAAGTGCATGAAACAGACACCGAAGTATGAGGAACTGGACTAAGATTATCAAGAATGCTAGGGAAGCAGGGATTGATCGGGGTAATCCAGGAAAGAGCAAAGCGTTAGCAGGAATAAGCGTACCTGGAAAAGGACACAGGCCCTGAACTAGACTAGGACTCATGTCCTGGAATAGGACTTGGACTAGTAGCACGGGATCCGGACGTGGAAATTGGAACAAGGAGCCAGGACTAGAAACTCGGAACTCCGGAAAAAGAGTCTGGACAGGGACACGGAACCTGGATCTTGACTCAGACCCGGAACCCGGGCCTGGGCTAGGACTCGAGACTAGGAACTTGGCTAGGAATCGGAAGGAGGACTTGGATCGGACGAAATTCGACGGGGACTTGGATCGGAAATAACAGTCGACAGGGACCTGGAACACGAGGCCTTGACTTGGACTGGACTGCAATACGAAGCCTTGATTGAACTGGACTGTAACACGAAACACAAAGCCGGGACTCCTCCTTGGATACAGGATATTGGCCGGGACTCCTTCTTGGATACAGGATATGGTCCGGGACTCCTCTCAGACACGGAATACATAGCTAGGACCCCTCCTTGAGTAAAAGACATAGGGCAGGGACTCCTCTTATACACAGAACACTGACCACGAAGAGACAGATCTTGACTCAAGGTAGCGACAGACAGCTAGACCTACATAGCGAAGGCGAGGTCATGAAAAGACAAGACCACACAACAATAGACTGTTCCTAATATTGACGAGACAAGGCTCCGGTCTCAATCCGGCGGGTTAACTTGACGTGCATTCTGACGAAGTCACAGACTAGGTTTGTGGACGACTTCACAGACGAGGTGATTGACGAAGGTTGCTGACAACGTTTCAGGGCAGGTTTTACACTAGGTTACAGACGAGTTTATAGAGGAGCTACAGACGAGGTACAGACAAAGTGACTCAAGGGGTTCTGAAGGGAACTGTGCAGACGCTATTACTGGACCCCTGAGCTTTTTTTATGTTGGCAGCCCGAGACGAGACTCAGGTGCCTCAGTTAAGGTCCCCGACGGAGCAAGGGCAAAATGAAGTAACTGGAATACTAAATCCACGGGCCGGACCGTGAAGCGGAATGCGCACTTCACGGACTGGACCGTGATAACCGTAAATTGCCCTGCTAAATGTGAGCTGAACCGTTCTTGTCTATCTCACACCTCCGTCCTTCGATGTACTTTAAATGACACTTCATTTCTAGCAATGGATCGCCGTCCGACTTTCGTGATTCTCTTAAATTTTCGCCGCCGTGGCACGCTGTGTCGGTCTCTGTAGTCCAATCTAGTCCTTTATTTGTTTCCCTATACCCACGCCGACCATCCATCTCTCTCTCTCTCTCTCTCTCTCTTTCTCTCTCTCGCTCTCTCTCTCTATCTATCTATCTATCTCCCCCTCTCTCTCTTCTTGCTCCCTAGCTTTGTGGCTACATCCGTTTACAAGCTGCCAGTTCACTCGGTATTCCGGTATTCATTGTCAATCTGAAAAAAAAATCAATTCTTGTTCACTTTTAAGAAGCTAATGTTAATAGAGTCCATCTGAAATTTGTCTTCATCAGAAGGATTTACATGACAGCTTATCCGATACTGTCTAGTCACATGCACGCTCCGTATCTCCAGGTTGCAGTCATCTTCACTGTAAATCGCGCAAACTCGTCAAAGATTATGTCCTGCCAAATGGTAACCACACAATATTGTTATAGGCAACAGAAGCACAATATTGTTATGGACACTGAGATATAGTGAAAAATATTTCGGAAAAATGCCACAGTAATTCGAGGTAAAGCTGAATTCAAGAAGGGTTCCGCAATGTTTGGCGCATTTTGCTGTTGAATCCGGCATTTTAAGTCGACCACATGATCCTTATGCTTTGTGCGTGCGGCTGTTCCAGTCTCCCAGCTATGGCGCCCTCTAGTGATCACGAATCCGGACCCGCTGTACCCCTGCAGTTCCGTAGGGTGCTTTGCACAGTGGTATACACCGGAGACTGGGACAGGAACTCCATATATATATATATATATATATATATATACATGAGCAGACTCTGCCTCTGTGCATATCAGCTGAAAATCTCGCCGAACATTCTGGAGGTTGCTCCAGTGTTCCTGAGCCATGTACCTTCAGCATTTATTTCTAGAGATATTCTGCGATGCTGAATGTATCAAAAATATTTGCATTAGTTCTTCTGTAATTGCAGTGTAGTGTTAAGAGCTGACATTCCTCAGCCGTTAATTTGGTAGCATACTAAATCAATGAACCTTTCTCCCTTGTTCCTGCATTAAAGGACAAAATGCACTAATATCTTGACTTTCACTGAGCTCACGTGGCACTCTCTGGTCACATGTGCAGCGTCCTGCCTGTCAGGATGACGAATGTAATGACACGAAACAAAGGGAGCAGATGCTTCTGGCTTCAGCCTCGATAGGACTGCAGATAACTTCCAAGAAATTATCTCTATGGCAGATGTTAGGGAGTAAAATTGTATCAAAAATAGATTTCACAGTGCCCTGGTCAAAGATTGGTAGATGAAACGAAGCCGAGGCTCTATGAACACGAAAAAGATTTCGTTGATTTCCGTCCTCTTCATTTTTGCCTCACACTATAAATCTTTCTCCCCATCGCGCTCTCTTTTTCCCTCCTCGCTCTCCGCTCCCTGTCTCTCTCCCTCTATCTATTTATCTATCTTTCTCTCTTTCTCACTCTTTCTCTCTGTCTCTCTTTCTCACTCTCTTGATCTCTCCCCTCCTTCTTCTCTCTCTCGCTCTCCTTCCGAATATTAATTTTTGTTTATCTACCTCTTTTGTTCACTCCATGAATTCATTCTCGCTTCCTTTGCCTCTGCTCTATCCCTTCTCACACCATGTCAATCCACGCTAACCAGCGTATTACTGAGTCATCCACCACGTTATGACTTTCTACTGGACCTGCTATCTATCTTACCGATAGATTTTTTAAGTTACTGACGAAATACTTTTCAATCTATCAGCATCCCGCTAGATATTCCTTGTGAATAGTACACCAATATTTACCCCCTAATATTTTTCCATAGGTGATCTAATCTCCTATCCATGGCAATAGACTCAATTCAGAATTTATTTTCTGCAGGTGCCTTCGGCCTCACATCTTAATGGTTCCTTTCTCAGAATGTAAAGTCCCTGTAAGTCCTGTTCACCGTGCACCATGAAAGAAATCTTTCCAAGAGTTCAAAGTCGTGACCGTGTATTGTAGACAATAAGGGGAAATGAATATTGAGATGTCTCGAAAATCTTTTAACTTCTTATTTGTACCAACAAACTGAATTTAGGCCTAGACGCCTGCGATCCTGAGAATTGCCGGATTCAGGCGAACGAGAACCCTCCTTTGTCTTTGCGTCCATTCTTGATTCGCTCTCTAGTCAGCGCTCTGTACACCAGCGAGCTACTGTAATTCCGTGTCGATTATTCCCCTTTAACGGTGCGTGCTGCAAGGCAGAAAGATACAAAGAAGAGTCCGACGCAAGTGCCTCGGTGATGTTTCATTGAATCACCTTCGTCCATTTCGCAAAGTGGTGGTAAACGGCAAAACATCTCCTGACGACAAGTAGCAGTGCGGAAAAGAGACAGAGTTGATGCTAGAATACAGTCTTCTCAGTGTCAGCAAAGCAAACGAACGGGTCATTGACATCAGAAAGGGAGAGGGCGAGAACACAATAACTTTTTCCAATAACTTTTTTAGGTATAGCACATAGGCGCCATGTCCAAGGATGCTCAAAAATACCATCAAGACCTCAGTAGGCTAAATAAAATTTATAAATAAAATAAGATTGCAGAGGAGGTTCCGAACCATGAGTCCAGTAATGCAAGCGTTATCATTCGAGAAATGTTTGATATTTATGAGTCTGTGTTCGCTGGAATTTAGAAGATGAGGGGGATCTCACTGAATCATTTCGAATTTTGAAAGTCCTAGACAGAGTATATGTGAATAGGATGTTTCATATGGTGGGCGAGTCTAGGAGAATAGGGCAAAGCCTCTGGTGAGACGGCGTCAACTTAATACAGAGATGCGGAAAAATTCTATCAGCGGGAGTGTAGTGAATTTGTTGCATTTGTTAGCATGGGCAGCTGCGGAGGACAGGTGGCTGGGTATACTTAAGGCAGACCGTGATATGTTTTTGATTGGCCACCGTATCAACGATTCCGGAGGGAAGTCCGGGTGTCGGGCTGAGGAACGGTCAATCGATGAGCCGTGATTTATTGGCGGAGCAGATTCAGTGGGCCAAAGGCCTTAATTCTTCTGCTACGTTTTATGGTCTTATGCTAATAGCCACTCTTTCAAAATGGATAAGTTTTAACAGACTTTCAATTCTGCGCTCTCGACCCTCTTCGCGTGTCTTCTTCTTGCTGAATCCGTACCAGAATATGTCTCATTCCCTTCTTTGTCTCCCTTAACCACTCCTATCACCTGTTTCCTCTCCTCTCTGCCCCGCTCTTTCTGTCTCTTTTTTAATCATCCACTTTTCGTCTTTAACTTTCGTTCACTCACTTTCCCTTCCCCTTCTCTCTTTCTCTCTCTCTCTCTCTCTCTCTCTTTCTATCTAGCCCCCCCCCCCGCCTTTTGTACGCCTTCCATGTGGATGCTCCTAATAGGCAAACATTCATCCTCGCATACATATATTCCTCCTTGTATGAAACTGTTACTAGGGGTTGTGGGTGTGTTGTAGCTCATGTGATCCTGACCCTTCACCCTCTTGTAGCCTCTGAGCAGGGAGGTTGTGTTGTCTCAGGACGGGGCGTTGTTCGACGTTGAGCAGGGTGGGGTGAGCCGCGGGCGCCCTCCGTTCGATGTGCCCATTGTACGTAGGATCGGCAATCGTACTGCATTAGGGAGGACTGATCATGCAAATATACATAGCGGAACCCTGCACAAAACCACTGGGGATATTTGAAACCAAGCAGTGGTTTCATGTCCAAACAACCTGAAACCTTCACCGATGTAGTTTGCTATTGAGTTTCGCTGTCCTAATTAACCACGTGATTCTCGCAAATATTTGGGTACGCCACTTCGACTTTTCTATCACGACCCGCCCTCTAGCGACGGTTCACTGCATCACACCTCGCACATACAGTATGTACTTTAAACATAAATTCACTTTGAACAACGACCGTTTCTCACAGTCCGGAAATGCAACGACCAAAATACTGTTTGCATTCTCTATCACGCTAAACATCCCCAGGATCTGTCGCATTATCTAAATACGCAGTCTAAATCATAATGAGCTACTGCAACATCCTTAATTTTAGCAGCATGGCACTTTCTATTCTTTGTCAAACTGAAAACAGCGAGTTTGCCCACGCTTTGTTTTCCTTCAGTGAACAACTGTCCTACTTAAATATAATGCAGTTCCACTCCTTCCTTATTGCTTCTCCATGCAGAAGCTCGAACAATGTGGCCAAAGACGACGTCATACTACGTTGCCAATCGCAATATGTGGTTGCAGCAAAGAGGGTGGGTTAATGCACATTGCCGTATCCCGGAAATACATTATAAAGATCAATTTTCGGTTTGCGTTGTAGTCATGAACTGTTCCGTTACCTTCGGCGCCTTGTGTTGGTGATTGCAGGGCAAGTGACCACGGCTGATTTCAGTGTGACCGCTACCACTTTCCCGGCAAAAGACGCCCTCCAGTGAGAGCTTTGTACATTATACAGAACCAATTTTTGTTCGAGACCCGCCGTCTTCATGCAACAGATGGCACTCATTGCACAGAGATAGATGCCAAAGTCCGACACAAGAGCTTTAATGATATTCCATTGAGCGGTCTTGCTGTCTTTGTACAGAGGTATATTCCAGAGTCCGGGACAAGAATTCCAGAGATACTGAAAATGGTTGACTCTCCGTTTGTGCATAACAGCTGTAAACCTCGCCGGGGCATTCTGAGTCCACGCCAGTTTTCCTCATCATATATCTTCAGCAGTTGTTAGGAGATTCACCGCGATGATTGTCTTAGTTCGTGTGTAACTGCATTTCAGTGCTATCATCTGACTTTCGTCAGCCGATAATTCAGGAGCATCCTGATCACAGAATTGTACTTTCTCGTTCCTGCAATAAACGATAGAATGCAGTGATTTCCCTGACTTGCACTGAACTGCGCTCTCGCTGGTCACGTGTGCAGCGTCTTAGCTGTCAGGATGACGAATGAAACCTATAAGAAACTGAGGGGCACATGCTCACTCGCTTCAGCCACGAAGGAATCGCAAATCACTTACAACAATCTATCAACATGACAGATAAGGGAGCGTAAAACATATCAGATGTAGACTGAATTGGCAAAGCTCAACGATTGCTGGATAAAACCAGAACAAAGGATATATGAGCACTAATCAGAAGCCAGTGACGTTGAAAACCCCTTGTTGCCTTTTCCCACACTATAAATCTCTCCCCCCCCCCCTCTCTCTCTCTTTCTCTCTCTCTCTCTCTCTCTCTCCCCCGCCCCCGACCCGTCTCACGGTCTGTAGAACATCTTATCAGCCCTACATGTTGCTCAAAAGTGCCACAATAAAAGTGACAGTGTACTCGAACTGAATGTCATTCGAATAAACCAGCCTTTTATTCCCGAGTTTCTGATAGCGGGAAAAACATCTTTCCTTGCTACATATCGACGTCAATAATATTTACTACTACAATCGCCATTAGAGTGATATCCTATCCAATATTTGCCCGGAATATGAAGACATTGTGCACGCAGAGATTCCTTCATCGTTGTGGAAATCTACCAAATATATTTGCGACGAAGATGTCAATGTGCACTCGAGCTTTACGAAAATCCGACGTGAGCGTGTGATCTCACATGGATTCAACGTAAGTTCTTTAGCTTGTACGATTTGTCTTGGCGACTAGCTCCCTGATGAAATGGACCTCGAGATCTTCATTGATTCATGTGCATCTTTTATAACGTTTCAGAAAAGCGCGCCCTCTGCCCATGGCCTGTTCTTACGGGTCTTGCATCTCCCTGCGACGATATGAGTTCCAGGATACAAATGTACACGCCGGATTCCGACAGCGGAACCGGGAGGACACGGAGAAATTTAAATGAACCATCTTCCTATCTGGCTGCGGAAAAGCTGTAAAGGTCAGGGCACATTCTAGAGATTGTTACTGCTTTGTGTTGTACTCCTTCAGCAAGTATCTTAGACGTTTTCCTCGATACTCAATATAAAATAAAAGAATACAACTATTTTATATCGAGTTATTTCAGTTGTATAATATTGGCTGCCATGCTCAGCAGTTAATTTAGGAGGATATTGTGCTACTGAATTTTTCCCGAGTGAAAACCTGTAATAAAGGACAGAATGTCTCGCCAGCCTAGCTTCACATTCAACTGAATATATACACACTGGTCCTTTTTTTGCACAGATTCATTGTACTGCATGCTAAATATGACAGTTGGTGAAAGCGGGAGCACTGCAGTCGACGTTGATAAAATTATTCTGGTATTTAACATAATTTAAGCGATACTGAAGAATCAGGTCAAACCCACCTTGAATGTACCTTGATCATAAATAAGCACCGATCAGAATAGCCTTTGACTTTAATCCAGTGTCACTGTCTGCCTGTGTGTCTCATCCCTCATATTCCGTCTCCCTTCTCACCACACCGCTGTCACACACACTAACTCTCTTCCTTAGAATTTAATAACAGTTGCTTGCATTAAACGAATATTGATTCCAGAAATACCAGAAATTAAGGAAAACAATGAAGGTCCAAGTATTTTGAAATTGGAAGTTTGTAATGCAATAAATAAGATGAAGGAAGGAAAGGATGTTTTTTATCTTCGTCCTGTCGAGGTGCTTCAGCTCAAAATTCCGACTCTACTTTTTTATAGATCTTGACTCTCCTGCTCAGTTCCTCCAGCATTAGGTGCGCCTTGATATAAAGGCAAATTCCATTCAATAAATAAGACTCTCTTACTGCTCTGATCAGCTGAACAAGCGAGGGAAGAGATTGGCGATTGTTACGGGACATTCTGAGGCTTAAAGCGATCACGTCATATCGCCGCTTGTTTCTTCATTAATTGACTTACCACAGCCAGTTGAATATCCCGTCTGCGCCGCAAGCAAAGCAGCTAACTAACTGAAAACTAAGGCAGTAATTTCTCCCCTTCCCCTTGGGGTATGCTCCTAAACCCCGCCATCAGCTCCACTGGTCTTCTCGTCGTGAACACAAACATTTCCTTCTAACGCTTGAAGGTAACACGCG
Source organism: Mobula hypostoma (assembly GCF_963921235.1). Lineage (NCBI taxonomy): Eukaryota > Metazoa > Chordata > Chondrichthyes > Myliobatiformes > Myliobatidae > Mobula > Mobula hypostoma. The sequence continues at coordinate 25,593,942 of NC_086106.1, forward strand.
GAGTTTGGAAGAGGATTCTCTTACATAAAAGAGCGCACCATATCAGCAGCCGAACATTTGAGACTCTGTGCCCGTCGTTGTCTTTGTACATATTAGAGACAGCCACCCATCGGACATCTGAGAGGTCTGCTCCATCCAATTTTCCTCCTCCGCCTCTCGGGGATGTGCTTCACTCCCTTTACAATTATCAGGCTACGATGACATTGTTTCTCCGCCGGTGTATTTTGACTTTAATGTGGTAGGGATATAAGCGCTGATACCCACTCAGAATATTTCCCCTTGCTAGAGGATTCATTAGACCTCCCACATCAGACAATTCCTTCCCTTCACTCCGAAGCAACGAGATCACCTTGTCTTTGAAGTCTCCAACCTCAGCTACGGGAAACTGGGATTCCAATTCGGTAGTCTCACTTCCACTGCACTCTTGTCTGTAGGCATGGGCCAGCTTCTCCGGGGACCACAACAGCACGAGGCTAAGCAACTGCTGTCACATCTTCCCCAGCCTGGACGAAAACGAAATCGTTGCCCACTGCTTGGTAAAACTATCTCCGTCACTGCACTTTGATCTATCGATTTTCGCAACGAAAGGCAGGAGGGTGCTTCATCCGGGAAATTTTGAGGTACTATGAAAAACTCACCCGACACAATTAGTATGATAAACAGAAATGGGACCCTGATCAGGATCAGCAGGATTCCAAGAAAATCGGGATTACTACCGTTTCTAGTCTGTCTGTTAGTAATTACCTCCGCCGAACACTTTCTTACTGGAAACAACAGGAATTCTGCAGATGCTGGAAATTCAAGCAACATACATCAAAGTTGCTGGTGAACGCAGCAGGCCAGGCAGCATCTATAGGAAGAAGCGCAGTCGACGTTTCAGGCCGAGACCCTTCGTCAGGACTTTCTTACTGGCTTCCTTTATATTTTTTTTTATTCGCCGCCCTTCCGTAACTTCATTTGACTTCCTGTTTCTTTCATATAGCGTCCTCGTCTTTGCAACAGCTTTCGTTATCGCCATGCTATTCCAATCTCTCTCTCTCTCCCCCCCCCCTCTCTCTCTCTCTCTCTCCCTCCCTCTATCACTCTCAAATTCTTAGGAACTAGATGGTTGCTCAGGTGGAAAGGTGACATTCGCCATGAGCGGAATAATTACCCTGTGTGAATTACTGATACTAATAAATTTCAATATTTCGTTGCACATCGTTGCACTGTAGCAGAGAATGGAACATAATATAGATCTCGATATATGCTATTATGTGGGTATTTCTTTTAGGTAATGCACTTCTAATCGACTGCATTTTGCACAAGCGAGTTTGAGTCCGACACTTGCTGACTGAGGTAATTTCAAATAGGATTAGACGGTACGGTGTGATTTTATTACGACCCAAATGAATGAACGTTTGAATCAGAAAATCAATCAATTTCTGACAAGTTCAAATAACAACGTATTACTGAAACAATTACTGGACATAACTAGAAATACTCAGTCTGCCTGGAAAGGCCTATGAAAATAAAGTTTCAGACCCTTCATGAGACTGTGAACTAAGTTGGGCAGTGTCATCAATGGGATTGTTCCATGCATAACTCAAGATTAAAACGATAGTGGTAAAATATCAAGTTAGAAATTTGCAAACAGATCATTTCATTCTACTCCCCTTACTTCGACAGTAAACGGAACATTCTGTCTGTTCTCTTTTCCAGTCGTGCAGGTAATACATTGTGTACAGGGATAGTTTCTGCTCTGCGTTTTTCAGAGTAATGGGCCGCAGGATGAGATAGTCTGTTAACCCCCAATGCACTGGTTGTGGTCTTACTCTTTGCTGCAATGCATTATTTTGTTACTTTGGCTGTTACTTTCTTCTGCGTTCCAAAAGTGTTTATCTTATATTATCTCATCAAACAGTGCAATGAATTGTTCTATAAGATCGGAACCAATTCAACATTTCACAGTGTGTTGGCACATTTCACTCTTTTATAAACGCAACTCTAACATCGGTATTTAACAAAATATTGGAAGGATGCCTTTGCCATTGACATATCTATTCTGGATACATTAAACATTCTTGTTTTGTCCTATCTTGTCACTCCTATTCCTTCTTCACAGAAAACTATCACAATTGTATCCTCTCTATGTATCATACTATAGATCCATAGGTGGTTTAACTTATGTAAATTATCAATAAAATGAAAAGTATTTGTCACAACATCTTATCTTTCAGTGGCATACCATTTGTTAAGCATCGTCAATCCGAGAACCATCGATTTCCCACCACTCTCTGGTTTTCTTTATTGAATCAAAGTCAATAGATTCCACATGCGCATTCGCCTTGATCTGTATAATTTAATGTTGCACCGCATTCAATGTTTTCTATTTCCAAGTTCGAAGATAACGTCACTGTTTTTTCCTCATGAATCACTAACAATATGACAAAAAACAACGTTGAATATAGTTGGCAACCGTGATATGGTATCCCATGCAAAAGAAGGTATTTAGATATTGTAGATATCCAAGAAATACAATGTAATGCTTTCATTTGAGTTGAATGCAAGAATAGTACTCAAGCTTGACAGCTTTTGCGACCCAGCGACGCCCTTTTAGGTCGACCACGTTAATTTACTAATATCTGTGTCGGCTCCTTGCAGTTAAATGGCAAAACAGGCCCTCCACTGACATTTATTGAATCACCCATAGCTGTTTTATCTTTGTTTTTGTCCGTACCCGAGGTTTCCCTGCAAGACCGTGCTTCCTCATAACACAGAGGAACATGGTGCAGTTGCAACAAAGAGCTCCAACATATTCTTGGCATTAACTCTAACCGGACATTATGGAGAGCGCTCGAAATTTTCCTGAAAGTATTTTACAGATTCCCTGTAATGCTGACTGTACTAAAAGTAGTTACGCCAGCGCTAGTGTTGTGTTTTCTCTTTCTCAAACATTAATTGAAGGGAACCTTACATCCCTGATTTTTTTCACTCACTGAAAGGTAGAATATTGGAAGATGCCTGGCTTGCACTAATCTTACTAGAAATCAGTTGGACGCCACTCCCCGACATTTGCTAGGCAAAAGGCCAGTGCAAACTATAAGGAACAAAGGAATGGCGCATGGCGTCGGGCTTCTGACTCTGTCGAAAGGAAGTCTAGATCAAAATAGCTACTTTTAATTGAGAGAAATTGGGAATCACTAGTATAAGTAAAATTCAGTGTTATAGTCGGTCCCTCTTCGAGCTTTAATTCGGGAGGGTCCTGTTTTACTGAATCTTCCTTCTCGTTCTGCAAGAAAGCACACGTGTTTAAGTATCCCTGGTTTGCAATAAAACAACGGGACACTGATTGTTCATCACAGAGACTCACCGGACAGAACAGATAATTAAACAGTAAGGAACGGAAGGGGCGCATAGTGTTGGCACAGACGATAGATCAGAAGCAAAATTGTAGGGTGAGATTGGATCAGCGACATCGGTCTCCGTGGGTAAGACTTGGGGCGTTGTTCTGCTAAAGTATCAGATGATAATGCGGAATTGGATTTATTTAGGCAGAATTCGTCATTCACTTTCGTTCTTTTCCTCTCTGCTATTTTCTCCGTTCCATCAGTCATCGAAGTCATCAGAGAATCTGATAACTATCGCTGCCCTAGAGACTCCCTACACCCTATATGCCTGTCTTTCCACAAGTGTTTATTTTTGTCGTTCCCTCTCTACCGTTGGTGATCTTCCTCTCATTCCCTGCCCCGTCGCAGTCGCTGTAGCATTGAAATATTGAGGCTCCAAGACAAATGGGTGACGTGGTCGAGTGTTCAAGATGGACTAAATTTCCATTGTCTCTACATACGGGGGTTCCAATCCCACCCTGGTCTATCGAAGTCATTTCTGCTTCTGTTAATCAGTGTCGGTGCATTGACTTTTTTTTAACGGAAAGAATGGACGTTTAAATCCGAAATGACCCTAACGGCGACTCCTTTGCTTGCAACTTCAGAAACAGCTCTATTTCCATCTTGAATATCTCTATTTTTCCCTTCCAGGGTTGTTTTGAAGAGCCTGACCCGGCGTTACATGCTGACTTTAGATCTTTGCGGAAATGGGGCCCGCTCCCAGGGTTCCACGACTGGCCGTCATTCGATATCAAGGATGCGGCCTAAGAAATTAGTGGCTCAGGAGACTGGCGAACCGAAGGTCGGTGGCTCTGCAGGAATCCGGTATGTTCAGTGCACGGAAGAACGAAAGCAGCGAGCTGGCTGCCGGTTGTGTGCCCCTAGACCCTCTATATTTGGGCACAGAGCTCGGAAAACGGACTTTTGACATCGCAAATCGCTGATGTTTGTTATGTCTCCCCTCTGAATGTGAAACAGAGAGACCTCTTTCTCCCTTATACGGGAGACAGAGACCTGTAATATGTCGAATACCGGGTGAACAAATAGTCTTTCCGGTACTGCAAGTCTGGGTCTCTGCTGATGCTTTGCTGCACGCTTAAGTTACGGTGGTGGGTGCCGATGCTTTTTTTTTGCTGGTGGGGGAGAAGGGATTGTTGATTTGCTGCTGATACGCGTTGGACAGAGGAGCTGTGGGTGGTCTCTGGAGTTCTAACATTTAAATGTCGTTCATTCTTTGGCGGCACTCCTCTGTTTTTCCTGGATGGTTGCGAAGAAAACGTATTTCAGGATGTATAAGGTATATATTTCTCTGACATTAATTGTACCTCTGAAGCTTTTGAAATCTCAGCAGTGTTGACAAAGGGATAATTAGGGCCGCATGGCTTGAATTACTCAGCTGGTCTGAAAAGGTCTGAGGGGAGTGAACGTTCAGGTTTTTCGTCAGCTCGTTCTCCTGTAAATGTTAAAGGGCACTAGCGCGCAAAAAAGAGAAGTCTCATATATCTTATATTCATCAGTATGGCCATTGCTGATCCAGCGTGAGAGGGTTAACGTGATTATGGACTCCTTAGATCAATTTATCGTAAAATGCAACTCGTTGAAGTCAACGTGGAAGAGCACAGCCTTTCCAAATTAGCTTGAAGTATTCTATATCTGTTTTGAACAGAAGAGAGCAGCTACGTTACGATCCAAACAGAGATGTTCCAATGCAAATAAAGCAACAGTCAGCGCCGTGGACGTAAGTTCCATCATCAGGAGACAACCTGTGGAAAGTACCTGGACTGGGTGGTGTCTAAGGCACTGCGGTTGGTTGCTGCACAACTCAGTTCGCGGGGCTACATGCTGAACATTTTCACCTCGTCCCACTTCCATATGAAGTTACCACCTGGCTTAGAATATCACTATTAAGTTTGCACTACAGAACAAATATAAAGTAACTTGCCTAATTGACCACCGGCCAGTGACTCTGAATCTCTGAATCCATCACCATTACGTGATAATGGCACAGATTAACTCCAGCTATCCAGCCAAACTCGACCCACTGCTGGTCACTACTGCCAAAGCTCTACTTCCTAGTCTTACATGCATCTACAGGTGTACTATAAGCGAACCCACATTCGCTAGACAGCTGTTATCGACTGCGCTATGTAAAGTCCCAGTTTGGGTGCGCGTTGTAATCAGGAACAGTTCCTTTAGCTGCCGCGCCCTGTGCTGCTGATTGCAGCGCTCTGAAGTAAGGCAGGAAACCATGGCTGATTTCCGGTTGCGCCCCTCCCACTTTCTGGGCAAAAAGGACGCCCTCCACTGAGAGCATTTTGGATTATTCAGGACCAGTTGTTCGATCGGCCCTGCCATCTGCATTCAACTTTATGACACTCATTGCAGAAAGATGCATACAGGAGTCCGAAACATGAGCTTAAACGATCTGCAATTGAGCTGTCTTGCTGCCTTCCTGCAGAGTAGTGGTGAATCTCTCTGGGCAATGTGGACGCCGCTCCATTCTTCCTGTGCTATATACCGTCAGCAAATAATTTGGAGGTTCTCCACAATGCTGAATCCACAAAAACATATCTGCATCATCGTTGGTATAACTACAGTTCAGTGACATGGTCTGTCCTTTATCAGCCGTTACGTCGGGAGGATCCTGTGTCACTGAGTCATTGAACTACTCGTTCCTGCAATAAAGGACAGAATACATCAACGTCGCTGTCTTGTATTGAACACTGAGGAAATTCGCTGACCAGCTTCGCAGAAACTCACCAGGCAGCACAGCCAATTCAAACGCTAATGAACAGAGGGACATCATGCTGTATAATCTCTTGCTGGATTAACCGGCAGACTCTTTCCAGGTCGTAAATATCACTTAGCAGTTACTGTTGTGTGGGATCGTTGAAACGGTACCGTTTACTATGTGTAACACCGGGGACGTTTCCCTGGTTAAAGAATTCGCTAACACTAAGAACCGAGCCTTTCTGAGCGCCAGTCAGAATCCGTTTTGTTTCCATTCGTCATTCAGGGTTTTTCTCCGCTCAGTCAAGGTCCCGCGTCCACTCCCCGCCCTATCCCGTCTCTCTGTTTCGCTTTCTCTCTGTCTCACGCCCTCTCTCTCTCAGTGTGCCCAACTGCCTCTGTCCCCTGTTCTCTGCATAATCACAGCATATTCACAAACTTATCGATGTGTAATCCAGATCAAATATGAAGTTCACGTGGTCACTCCGTCGTCTTCGTCAATGTTATGCTGGAAGTATTTACTTATTCATTTGTTTATTTAGTTAGTTATTTGGAGATATATCCCACAATTGTCCCTTAGATCAACATTTATTTGTCTTCCGTCAATATTCAATGTCAACAAGTGTTAATCTGGTTGTTCCCTAATCTTTGTTTGCTGTTAGGGAACCAATCTCCTATCCACGCCAATAGACTCCTGACAGCACCCTTTATGCAACCACCACACCTTTAGTTAAAAAAAACAACTCACATCTGGCAGTCCCCTTGTAATTTCTTCCCATCGCCTTAAAATACCGTCCTCTCTCATGACCCGTTTCCACCCTTAGGCAAAATCGCTGGCTGTGTACTGTATCTTGCCTCATGTCATATTATACATAGCTATTAACTAACCCCTCATCTTCCGTCTTTCCAAAAAAAGGTACTTGTTCGCAGAAACTAAGATGTCCCGGGAAATATACATGCGCTTGCGGATGTGCAACTGAACTTCAGCATTACGATTCATCCTCCTTTAATCATCAACGCAGAGAGCTTAATCCTCCCCAAACGATTGTACAAAAGAAGGACAAAATGACTGAACATCCATTGCTCCTGCTGCACCTGCAACACACCCACTGCATATTCGCCCAAAGATTCACCGGGCAACATAGCCCATATATTCAGTAGCAATCAAGGAAGCACATGGCGTCTGCTTTCAAGCGCGATCTAAATCCAGATTACATACAAGAAGCTAAGACCACATTTTGAAAGAATGTTATCAGATACGCTGCACCTTTCATTTCGCGTAAAACCTGCGAATATTGCTCTGCTAAGTGGGAATTGAACCGGGGAAGGCACAGCTGAACCTGTTTAGCCACCGATCTGACTGGAACTACTACACTCTGTTTAGTTCTATATTTCTGTTCTACTTGTCGATCTCAACCCACATCTCTTCGTTCCTTCTTTCTCCTATATTTCCGTCCCTGTTTCACTCAATCGCCCTCTGTCTGCTTATATATTCCAATCTTCATTTTTTTCTAAATCATCAATGCAGATATTAACTAGTTGTGGGAACATCGTTTAATCCAATTCCAGTCCACTTGGGATTCATTTTCAATCCGAAAGATAAACATCCATTTATCTCCACTTTGAGGAAGCTAATGTTAATAGACTCCATCTGAAATTTATCTTCGTCTAAGCATTCAGTGTTACAGCTAATAGAATGCTGTCTGGTCATATACGCCCTCAGTATCCCCAGGTTGCAGTCATCTTCACTGCTAATCCCTCAAGGTGGAGAAAAATTATGCCTAGCAAAAAAAAAATAATAGCTGCAAATATTGTTATAGGCAAGAAGGATAGACATGGTCACCAAGATGTAGTGGAAATGTTCCAGAAAACTACCATGAAATCCCTAGGCAAAGCAAAATTTAAGAAGTGTTCCATAAACGTGTTCCACGGGCAGCAGTGGAGGCCAAGTCATTGGGTGTATTTAAGGCAGAGATTGATAGGTATCTGAGTAGCCAGGGCATCAAAGGTTATGGTGAGAAGGCGGGGCAGTGGGACTAAATAGGATAAAGTGGATCAGCTCATGATAAAATGGCGGAGCAGACTCGATGCGCCGTATGGCCTACTTCTGCTCCTTTGTCTTATGGTCTTATGGTCTTACAAAGTTGGGCGCATTTTGCTGCTGAAAGCCGCGTTTTAAGTTGACCACGTGATCCTCATGCTCTGCGCGTGCAGCTGTTCCAGTTTCCCAGCAAATGTCGCCCTCTAGTGATCACACAAGGCTGGATGTTGCCCGTAACCGCTGTCTCCCTGCAACACTGAGTGGTCCATTGAACAGAGGTATACGCCAAAGTCCGGGACAAGAATTCCAGAGATATTTAACTGAGCTTATTCTGCGTTTGTGCACATCAGCTGGAAACCTCGTCGAATATTCTGGAGGCCGCTCCAGTGTTCCTGATCCATCTAGCTTCAGCAGTAATTTTTTCCGAAATTTGCCGCAATGCTGAGTGTATCCAAAATATTTGCATTAGTTCGTGTATAATTTCAGTGTTATGATCTGATTTTCGTCAGCCATTAATTTAGGAGCATCTTAGATCATTCAATTCTTTCCTCTCGTTCCTGCAATGAAGGGCAGGATGCAGTAATATCGCTGACTTGCACTGAGATAACGTGGCACTCTCTGGTCATGTCTGCAGGATGACGAATGTAATCAATGATAAACGTAGGGAATACATACTCCCTGGCTTCAGCCTCGACAGAACGGCAACTTACTTCCGAGAATGTATCACTACGACAAGTATTAAAGAGTAAAACTGTATCAAAATAGACTTCATGGTGTGCTGCTCAACGATGGCAGATAAAACAAACTGAGACTACATGAGAACGAATCAGAATCCCCTTTCTTTGAATTCCCATGTTTGCCTTTTTCCCGATGCTATAAATCTCTCTCTCTCTCTCTCTCTCCACCTTCTATCTATTTATCTATCTTTCTCTCTTTTGCGCTCTTTCTCTCTGTCTCTCTTTCTCACTCTTTTGTTCTCTACCTACCTTCTTCTCTCTCTCTCAGTCTCAATCCGAGTATTAACTTCTACTTTTTTTTCGATTTATCCACCTCTTTTGTTTGCTCTACCGGCTCACTCTCGCTTACATTGCCATTATATCCTGCTCTCTCCCTTCTTACACTATGTGACACCATGCGAAGCAACATATCATTGGTTCATTCGCAAAATGTTGACTTTCAGCTGTTTCTGTTATCTAAAATCACCAGTCTTTTAAGTTGTTGACGAATTCCTTTCAATCTTTTAGCATTCCGCTGGATATCCCTTGTCAATAGCACACCGAATATTTATTGCCGTGGACCAGCTGGGCTTGGATGATGATGCGATACCGAAAGCACCCGTTAGAGCAAGCAAATACTGCGAACACAGGTGTCCGGATGCTGTATCGCTGTGGAAATTTGAGTGCTGATCTGCGAACGCTATTCACTGGTGTCCGGCACAACGTTCCCGAAGATGTTTAAGCCTTTTTTGCCGAGAGACCGGAAAAACTAAACGGACTGTCCTCGCATAGACTAAATCTCCAATCATGAATATTTTCATCGGTTTCCAGAATATTCAACGCACAACATATAGTCTCCGCCAGATTCCAAGCAACTGCAAATCAATGACATGGTCTGCCCTTACACGTCCATTAAATCCCTCCTATTAGGGTCACAAAATATGCCCCACTCGTACCTATAAGAAGTCCCGAATGTGTGAGGGACGCCGGAACGCAGTGACCCTGCAGGGCACATTCTGACTGATTAGCCAGATTCAACAGCCAAGGTAGTCGATACAGAGAAATTCCAGGGTGTAGCTCTGGCGGGAACATGGTACATTGCATAATGTAAACTGAGGTTGATTCGAAGTGCCGAATGGCCTACTCCTGCACCTATTTTCTATGTTTCTATGTTTCTATATTACTTCGATAAAAGAGCAGTAACGAATAGCAGAAAGCTTCCGGGAGAATCGGCGGTTCCGTTTCGAAGCATATGCGAATATTATTTCCAAATAAGGGCACTATAGCAATCCTAAGACTGCAGTGGAATAAATCGACTCCTCCTTCAAACCCCCTCCATGCATTTTGCCTCCGCCTCTCTCCGTCATGCTCCTATTCGTCTGCTTCCGTTCCTCTCTGTTACTGTCACTTTAAAGAGGGAGTTAATGTGCCTATTACACATTACTACACATCAGGTGACAACACTTGGGTTTGAGTACAGAGTACAGAGAGGAAATTAAGAACCTGGTGGCATGGTGCGAAGACAATGACCTATCCCTCAACGTCAGCAAGACGAAGGAATTGTTTGTTGACTTCTGAAGGAATATCGGACCGCACGACCAAATTTACATCGGTGGTGCGCAAGTGGAACAGGTGAAAAGTTTTAAGTTCCTCGGGGTCAATATCACAAATGATCTGACTTGGTCCAAACAAGAAGAGTCCACTGCCAAGAAGGCTCACCAGCGCCTTTACTTCCTGAGAAAGCGAAGGAAATTTGGCCAGTCCCCTAAAACCCTCACTAATTTTTAAAGATCCACAGTAGAAAGCATTCTTACAGGACCAGTTTTACACAGATGACGGAATTCAACATAAGAGTTGGAAGGCTATGCAATTGAGCCGTTCAGCTGCCTTCATGCAGACTACTGATGAATCTCACTGGGCAATTTGGATGCCGCTCCATTACTGCTGTGCTATAATTTGCTTCAGCAAATTATTTGGAGTTTCTCCATAGGGTTGCATGCACCCAAATCTATCTGCATCAGTGTAAATGTAATCACATTTGAGTGTAATGGTCTATACCCTCTCTCAGCCGTTCAGTCGGGAGGATCTGGAGTCACTGAACCTTTCCTACTATTTCCTGCAATAAAGGACACGATGCATCTACATAGCTCGCTTGTATTGAAAGCCGGGGAAAATCGCTGGCCACCTTCGCAGGCTCCCCAGGCAACACAGCCAATGCAATCAGTCTAACACAGAGATTAGATTAGATTAGATTAGATTAGATTAGATTAGATTAGATTGGATTGGATTAGATTCAACTGTATTGTCATTGTGCCGAGTACAGACACAAAGCGAATGGAATTCATTTATTAAGAGAGGGAAAGCATGGTGTCTAATTTTAGTCTAGATCGAACGGCAGATTTATTCCAGGACGTAATTAAAACTCAGCAGACATTGTGGTGTGAGATCGTTTCAGAACTACCTTCACTTTGTTCAAGGCCCGGAGCGTTTCCTTGGTTAAAGATTCACTGACATGAGGAAACCGAAACCTTTCCGAGCACCGAACAGAATCAGCTTCGTTTCCATTCGGCATTCTGCTCGTTTCTCCGTTCATTCACCCCACCCATCTCTCACACTCTCTCTCTCCCTCTCTCTCTCTCTCTCTCTCTCTCTCTCTCTCTCTCTCTCTCTCTCTCTCTCTCTCTCTCTCTCTTTCTCTCGATACGAATGGGAGACATGGAGAGATTACTGCTGATTCCCAGTTGGATATCGGGGATGTCGGTATAAAAAGAATGTTTAATACTGACGGTAGCATCGAAATACTGACTGCTGATACCTCTCTTGCTTTTGAACGAACCATATCAGTCTTTTATTTATTAGTTAGTGAGAGACCAGAAAATGCCTGCGAAACGATGAAATATCGCAGTAAACACCGAGCTTTTGATGTACAGTAGACCAAGCCCCTCTTTTTGTTTGTGATTGTTTCGATGGTGGTTGGTTGTGGAAATGCTGATGCGATATGCTAGAATAAGTGAGAGAGGCAGAAGCTGGTTAGGTTAATGCTGCTCGCCGCTGATTGTGCGAGGGATGTGGCAAGGAACTTTTAGGTTCTTATCTTTTTTTTCTGACATTGATGCTTTGTGTTTTTGTTCTGTTTTAAGGATCTGTAAAAACTGTAAATTTCAGGTTGTGTATTTTGTACGTTCTCTGATTTTAAGCGGAACCATTGAAACAAGGTGGGCATTCGTTTCGCTGTCCCCTGGTACATCTGACAACAAATATATAATATACATAATCCTGTTTGATGTAACTGTGAGCGTCTGCAAAGTGAAGGAATATATCAGGCTGTCCTTCATTAGTTCATTGAACATGGGTTGTGCAGGAAAGTGGCGGTGGTGCTGGACTGCAGAGCGCCTATCATGACAGCCTGGCGATATCTGGTGTCATGTCCCAGAGATTAGGTTTGATTCCGACCTTCCGGTGTGTCAGCGGATACTTAAGTGCTCAGCTTCCGCAATTCCCGAGTTGCTATGTTTTCCACTGCCCGAAAAAGACGCTGTGGGTTGCACGTGCTTGTGATCGGAGGATCAGTGAATACACATGTTAAGAGGGAGGAATTTACAAAATTCGACAGATAAATCAGTCGACAATAAGACCATAAGATATTGGAACAGAAGTAGGCCATTTGGCTTGTCGAGTCAGCTCCGCCATTTCAGATGAGAAGGTATCCTGGTGGAATTATTCGATACACTAAACATATAATTAAAATGAGATTTTCAAAAAGTCGAAATATACCTTTGGAAACAGATGCTATCAGTTTGTGCTCCTTCGGCAGTAACCGGATGTTCTCACTGTTTGTCTCTTCCATCGGTGGGAAAACACAAAATTCTAAAAGCAAGTTCCCATGAAACAAAAATAGACTATTCCCACTTGCAAGAGTATCAGACTGTAGGATGAAATTGAATCTTAATCTTGGTATGACCTTGCTCTTTATTTCCTGCCTGCGCTGCATTTTTAGACGTCTGTTACAGTTTCTTTTTGTATCCTTATATTGTTTTACTTTGTACTGTCTCGATAAGCTGTGTAGTGAATTCATCGGTATAAACAGAATCAATGCAATAATGCGACAATAATAAACACATTCCGTTTTCAATTTAGACATGTAGCAAAATGCTACAGGTGGTGATAACATCGAAACTGTTTAATCTGATTGGGAAACCAGATTATACAAGCAATCAATCTGTTGTGATCCCACCCCGCTCTCTTCCTTCGCTCTATTTTATACTGAAAATGCCTTCAAAACATGAATCTCTTGATAGTATGCGGTCACGTATATGCACTTTAATCATAAATTTAATTCAAACATTGAACCTTTTTCTTAGAGCTTGGGAATGCAACGACCAATAATAGTATCTGCATTCTCCAACACGCTAAGCATCCGCAGGTTCCGCCGACTTATCTAAATACTCAGTATAAATCATAAGTAGCTGCTGCAACATCCTTAATTTCAGTAGCATGCCACTTGCAATTATTTGTCAATTCGAAAACGACCAATTTTCACATCCTCTGTTTTCCTTTAGTCAGCCATTGTGCCATTTAAATATATCCCGGTTCCACTCCGTCCTCATTATTTCACACTGCAGGTACTTGAACAAAGTGGCCAAAGACGATGTCAAACAAGGCTGTCAATCGTGATATGCTACTACTACTACTACGTAGACTCAGGCCTAGGGAGCCTGCGTCGGGCACGATGACGGACTCTCCACTTCTCCCTCTCCCTCATCAGTGTGTTCAGTTCACCTACATTAGCCGCGCCGCTGTCTTCTAGGAGCGTGTTGACCATAGTCTCCTGAGAGCACCCAGGGTTCAACCACCCGTGCTTGGGCTCCCATATGATGACTAGGCTGGCAGGTAGCACGGGGTGGCGGAGACAGTGCCCCGCTAGTTGCAGTCTTCTCGCCTCGATTTTAGGAGAGAGCATCGGTAGGTTGTTGTAGAGCTCAACGTTCGTCATGTGCTGTTGCCAACTCACATCAACAGCCATCCGCAGCATTCGTGTATAACAACCATCTGGAGACTTCCGCATCGTCTTGGTGAGTGTCCACGTGTCGCATCCGTACGTGAGAATGGACTCTATGACTACTATTAACATCCTTTTTTTAGCCCTCTGGTCACCTTCGGTTTCCAGATTTGCTTCATGTCGTTCGTAGCCCTCCGCGCCAGCGCCTTCCGTATCTTAATTCCTTCTCCGGACTCATCATTCTTGACCCGAGGTACTTGTAGTCAAAGACTTTCTTAATGTTATCATTCTCTACCTGTCATGAGAGTACCTTTGTCGCAGTTAAAAGCCATGTACTCCGTCTTTTCAGCGTTTAGGTGAAGTCCAACTTTATTGTTTTCTCTTTCCACTTTTGTCAGTAGCTGTAGTGCTTCCTCCATCTGGTCGGAGAGCAGGAGTATGTCATCTGCAAAATCGAGATCTGTGAGTGTAACTGGTTCGCCCTGGTTTTATGGTAAAACAAAGCTTGTCATGATCTTTGGAAGCTTGACGCAGAGCGTAATCAAGGACGATTATAAAAATGTAGAGTGTCTCCTTGCAGCACACCAGCTAGGAGCCTGAACACTGCTGTTTTTCCGTCTGGTGCGACAACTTTTGCCATGTATTTGGTATAGCTGGACTCTATTGCTCTCGGTAGATGGTCTGGCACTCCGTAAGCTATCAGGATCTTCAGCATTTTACTTTGCTGAATGGAGTCAAAAGCTTTGCGAAAATCGATATAAGTAAGCACGGCTGGTAGGTTGTTGTTCTTGACTTCCTCGATGATCCTACGGAGAGCAAGTATATGCATTACTGTTGTGCGCTTCTGCCGAAAACCAATCTAATTGAATCTTAGCTTAGGGTCATTGGCGGTGCGAAACCTGTTCAAGTTCATCCAATTGAGTTATATGTCTTTGTGAGGGATCCAGACTTGGGGGCTGGGATAATGGTTGAGAGTGACCACCGTTCTGGTGTGTCGCCTTTCATCAATGCCGTACTACATATGTCCAGCACGATGTCGCCCAGGTCGCAGTTCTTCAGGACATCTGGTGGTATTCCATCTGGTCCAACGCTCCTGCCCTGTTTGAGTGCCTATTTGGCCTTCTTCAGTTCCTCAATGGTGAATGGGCCGTCATTGATGTCGACTTGCGTTGGTATCATAGGTACGTCCTCTTCTTCTTCCGTGATCGTTGGAGGGCTTCCCAGCAGGTTCTGAAAGTGGGTAAACCATGTCAGGACACGGTCGTCTGCTGTTTTACCACTCATTTGACCTCATGGGCACTTCTTCCGTTTACTGATCTCATTGCCCAGGCGCCATGCTTGAGTGCATATTTGGCCTTCTTCAGTTCCTCAATGGTGATTGGGCCGTCATCGATGTCGACTTGTGTTAGCATCGTGGATATGTCATCTTCTTCTTCCGGGATATTTGGAAGGCTTCCCAGAAGGTTGTTAAAGCTTGTAAACCATGTCAGGACACGGTCCTCTGCTGTTTTACCAATTATCTGACCTAATGGGCACTTGTTGCGTCTACTGATCTCATTCACTAGGTGCCAGCTTCTATTTCTCTGATCCTCTCAGCTAGTTCCTCTTCCTTCAGTCGGTCGTATGTGGCAAATAGATTCTCCTTTGCTGCCTTGAACTTGTCTCTTAACTCTTCTGTTTCGCTTCTTCTAAGTTCGGCACGACAAGCAGTGACGACACTTCAAGCTGACACGATGTCAGGATGTTTTGAGATCCGTCTCTTCTTCATTCGCTTCACAGTAGACAAACTCGTTGTTGCATCTGTGTGTGCGTCTATGAGCCGTTGATAGCGGTCGGTGGCAGTCTCTTCCTCTCCGCTTTCCAGTGGGCCGAAGCGATTTCTCACCTCCACTGTGTACTGAGTTTGAAGAACAGGTTGTGAGGAGAATGCCTTCCCGTCTATCTTCTCCTTGGGACCTGTGGCTTTGGGTTGCCGCGGGCTTAGTCTCACTTACATTGACACTACTCTGTGATCAGAACTGACCGAGTTGAAGATGCCGTAGGCTACTGTGTTGATCACACAATTACGCCATTTTGTTCTTACGAAGAAGTAATCAAGCTGCTTCCTGTAGATAGAGGCTCTGTTTTCATACGTCCACAGTTTACCAGCTCGCTCCTGAATTGTGTGTTGGCGACAATGAGACTGTGTTCCTGGATCAAATCAACTAGATATTAACAATTTCCGTTGTTAAAGTCTTGGTATGAGTATGGAATATCTTCCAGTCCGACCTGGGCATTAAAGTCGCCGAGCACAGCCAGGCATTTATGTGCCGGTATTGAAGTGACAGCCTTGTGAAGTTTACTGTGGAAGGCCTCCACCTCCTTCTCCTCGCTGCAGTTGGGTGGGGCGTAACGGATGATGACAGAGGTCGCCGGGTTTCTGTAAAATTCCGCAGTAAGGATTCTGTGACTGACTGAGACTACGCCCCTCAGTGCCTCCTTCGCCTTACAGTTCAACATCAGCCCTACTCCACATTGTGCAGACATCGTCGTCGGCTCTCTCCACGCAGACGAGGTCATGAGGTGCGTCCCCTCTACCTCTATGAACCTTATCTCTTCGTCAGGGTGTACATGACAGTGTTCTTAGATCCCCAGGATGGAGATCTCATATCTGCTTGCCTGTAAAGCCAACTATGTGCATCGAGGCAAGAGGTGGATGTGGTTTAAGATGAAGGTTGAGAAGATCGTTTTTACCTTACAACGCAAAAGAGGCGCAGTTCGCTCGGCCCCCTTGTCGGACTCAACCCTCCCCATGGTGTTTGAGCTTGGGTCTTCATAGTGTCTGTCTAGGCCAGGTTCTGGGCGTTCCGCAGAGTTCCTGAGCACTCCCGGCTCTGGAAGTATAGGGTTTGTTGGGTTGTCTGTCATCATAATGCCTTACCAGGCTCTTAATGAAAGATTGTGTGGCGCGCCACTCCTCACACAGACAGTAGGTGGCCGTTGACTCACAAAGAGTTCATCCGCCCTTTGACAGGTTTTGGTTTTAGTCCTTTTGGGTGCCTACACACTCTCCTCCCTGGTTAACAGAAGTGCACCAGGGGCTGTGCCGGCTGAGTCGCCGATCACCCGACCCGAGGCAGGTAGTACTGAGCTACGCGGTACCAGTATCAAGGGAACGCCCTGACCTGACCTTATGATATTCCGTTTCAGCAAAAGATGGTGGGTGATTGTACATTTCGGTATCCCAGAAAGTTATAAAGCTCGGTTTGTGTCCGCTTTGTAATCAGAAACTGCACCTTCAGCTTCGGCGCCTTCTGCTGCTGAATGCAGTGGTCTGAAGTAGGGCACGTGACTGTGACTGATTTCCGGGCGCGCCTTCTGCAGATTCCTCGGAAAAAGGCGCCCTCCAGTGAGACCTTTTTGCAATATACAGAATCAGTTTTTGCACGGACCCGCCGTCCCCATATAACAATGTGGAACTCATTGCACAGAGATACATGGCAGAGTCCGACACAAGAGCTTCACGGATATTCAATTGAGACGTCTTGCTGCCTTTCTCTAAAGTAGCGGTAATCCTCTCTGAATACTGCTGCGTTCCTCCTGTGCTATATAACTTCAGCAAATAATTTGGAGGTCCTCCACTATGTTGAGTGTACCAAAAGATATATGCACTAGCATCGGTGTAACTACAGTTCAGTGTTATGTTCTGTCCTTCCTCAGTCGTTACATCGGGAGGATCCTGCGTCACTGAATATTGCCCACTCGTTCCTGCAAGAAAGGACAAAATACATCAACAACACTGGCTTGTATAGAATGCCGGACAAACTCGCTAGCCAGCTTCGCTGAGACTCACCAGGCAGCAGAGCCAGTACAATCAGCAATGAACAGAGGGAAATCATGCTGTCTAATTTCTGGCTGAATCGAACGGCAGATTCCTTCCAGGGCGTTATGATCACAACAGATATTGTGGTAGGAGATATTTTCAGCGATACCTTACACCTTGTGTAAAACCGGAGGTGTTTCTCTGGTTAAAAGATTGGCTGACAGAAAGAAACGAGCCTTCCTTAGCACCAATCAGAATCTGTTTTGTATCCATTCGTCATTCAACCTGTTTCTCAGCTCTTACAATGTCCGGTGTTCATCCCCCAACGCTCGCTCTCTCTCTCTCTCTCTCTCTCTCTCTCTCTCTCTCTCTCTCTCTCTCTCTCACTCTCTCTCTCTCTCTATCTATCTATCTCTCTATCTCTCTCCCTCTCTCCCTCTTTCTCTATTTCTCTCTCGCACGCGCGCGCTCGTCCCCGCTCTCCCTAGTCAATTTCCCTGCTGCCACATTTTTCCTCGACTCCTGTCCTTTTGCTCTGTTTCTTTTTTCTCTGATCCCTACTGTCTAATCTACCTCTCTTTGTCTCAATCCATCACTTTTGCTTCCGCAATTCCTCGTCATCCTCCTAATCGTTTCCTTCCGTTTTTCTCACTCACTGACTCTTTCAAGTGGATGTGAAGATATTTGTTTTATCATTCCTTTGTACCACCTCGATAAGCTGTTCAAAGATTTGATCTCTTAAATTCCAGTCAATGCAATCATCCGACAGGAATAAACAAACATATCCAGCAAAATGCTGGTGATAACATAAGATCCGTTAAATCTGTTTGGGAAACCAGATTATACAAGCTATCACTCTGTTGTGCTCCCATTCCCTCTCTCCCTCTCTCGCTCTCTTTTCTACTGAAAAAGGCTTCATAATATAAGTTTAAGGGTGGTGTGCAGTCAAGTTTATGTACTTTAATCAGAAAGTTACTTTGAATATTGAACCTCTTTCGCTATCACGCGAAACATTGGCAGGTTCTGTCGCATTATGTAAAAACTCAGTATAAATCAACGTAGCTGTTGCAACATCTTTAATGTCAGTAGCGTGCCACTTTGCAGTTCTTTGTCAATCCGAAGACCACCATTTTTCCCAACTGTGCTTTCCGTTCATCAGCAATTGCCCTATTTAAATATATCCTACTACCAATCCATTCTCAATATTTCTCAGTCCATGGGTAATTTCTAGGTGCGCCCCTTCCAGATTCCCGGAAAAGACCCCCTCCAGTGAGAGTTTTTTTTACATTATACAGAACCATTTTATATAGATAAAGATATATGCCAGTATTCGACACAACAGCTTCAAGAAAATTGAATTAGGCCGTCTAGTTGTCCTTCTGCAACTAGCGGTAAATCTCACTGGGCAATCTAGATGTCGCTGCATTATTGCTATGCCCTATAATTTCAGCGAATAATTTGGAGATTCTCCACAATGTTGAACGTACGAAAAGATAGTTGCATCAGCTTAAATGTAATTACATTTTAGTGTTATGGTCTGTCCTCTCTCAGCCCTTACGTAGGGAGGATCCTACGTCACTGAATCTTTCCTGCGCGTTCTTGAAATATAAGACGCAGTAAATAAACATCGCTGTTTTCTTGTGACCGCATGGGAAATTCGGTGGCCACCTTCGCAGAGACTCAGCAGGCAGCACAGCCAATCCAATCCGTAACGAACAGAGGGAAGGCATGCTGTCTATTTTCTGACTGGATCCAACGACAGATTCCTCCCAGGACGTAATTATCACTGAACAGATATTGTGGTGTGAGGTCGTTTCACTGATAGCTTCCACCTTGTGTAAGAGCAGGGACGTTTCCCTGCTTTTTGCATTCGCTGACACAAAGAACCGAAATCTTTCTGAGCAACACTCAGACTCTGCTTCATTTCTATTCGTCTTCTACTCGTTTCTCCGTTCTTTGAAAATTGCACGAGAACCTCTCACTCTCTCCCTCCCCTTTCTCTCTTTCTCTCTCTCCCTCTATTTCTTTCTCTCTATCCCCCTCTCTCCCCCCCCTCTCTCTCTCTCCCTCTGCTACCTCTCTGTCTTTCACTCTCTCCCATGCTGCTTTGGGTTTTTTGTACAGTTTTGAGGATGTCTGTGCAGGGTTTTGACTTTCGGGATGTATATTGTGCACATTCTCTGATTTTAATGGGAAACATTGACGCATGCTGGGTAGGTTTTTCGTTGTACCCTGGCACACCAGAGAGAAAATAAAAGAAAGAAAAATATAATGAACATTAACCAGTTTGGGGTCAGTGTGAGGGTCTGCAAAGTGATGGAATATATCAGGCTGTCCTACAGCTCATAGAATAACGTTTGAGAGGGAAAAAAAGAGGTGAATGACTGCAGGGTACCCATCTTGCAGTGTGCTGATATCTGGTGTCATGTAACCAGGGATCCAGTGCGATTCCGACATTCGATTCGATCAGCAGATACCTATGTGCTCAGGTTGCACGTTTCCCGCGATATCATGTTTTCAAGGGCCCGTAAAAGATGCTCTGGGTAGCATTCTCCTGATCGAATGATCACTGAGGTACGTGTTAAGAGGAATTTGCGAAAATTGGAGAGGTAAATCTGTTAACCATGAGACGACAAGATAGAAGTTGAGAATTCGGCCATTTTTTCCGATCGAGTCTGCTCCGCCAGTTCAGATGAAACAGTGTGGTGATGGAATTTTTCGCACCGCTCATTAAAGTGAGAGTTTCAGAAGATCGAAACCTAGCTTTGGAAACAGATGCAATCAATTTTTGTTCCTTCGACAATAATCGGTCGTTCCCTTTGTTTGTCTGAGGGAAAACATTGAAAGCTAAATGCACGTTCCAGTGTGCACAAGTATACATTCTACCCGGTTGTAAGAATATTGACCTATAGCATGAAATTGAATCTCAATCCCAATCCACCTCGGTATGAACTTCTTCCTGATTCCTGGCTGCACTGTATTTTTAGACGTTTGTTACACTTTATTGTAGTATTCTTTTATTGTTTTACTTTGTACTACTGCGATAAGCAGTGAAGTGAATTCATCTGTAATAACCAAATTGATGCAGTCATGCGACAATAGTAAACACATTCCGTTTGCAATGTAGATATATATACCAAAATGCCCCGATTACATCGGATCAATTAAATCTGGTTGGGGAACCAGATTATACTCTCATGGTCTGGGCCGTGAATTTCGCATTCCGGTTCACGGTCCGGTCCGTGGACTCAGGACTCCGGGTCTTCCAGCTGTCCCTCGTTTGGTTGAGTTTTCATAGGCACCTGATTCCCATATTTGGGCTTAAAATATAAGTATCCCTGGGGTTGAGTGTGGGCTGCTGGTTTGTCTTGTGAGACGCCTTGGAGCAACCTGCTGATGGAAGGCTAGACAAACCATTTGAGATCTTTAGGCCTGGTTGGAGGATCACCGCTTCATGGAGCCTTGTTGCCACTCGTTGGAGTATTCTTTGCAGTATGGATTCGGCTGTTTCCCGGGCCAGCTGAGTAGCCGTCACACTCCGAGCTCGGTAGGGATCCGGCTGTTTCTGTAGCCGGCGGTGGTTTCTGGGTGTAACGGCGAGTCCGAGCAACCCCGAAGCAGAGATGGGACTGTCTGTCTTTCTTCATTGTTTCTCTCTTCTTGTGTTCGCCTCCGTGGGATAAGTTAGGCTGTTCTGCCGTTGCCCTGCGGAGGGTCATGTCTTGTCTTGTCTTGTCCTCGCTTCCGTGGGGTAAGTCAGGCCCTTTGGCCATTGCCCTGCGGGTGCACATGTCTGGTCTTCGCCTCTGTTGGGTAAGTCCAGTCGTTCTGTCGTTACCCGACATATGTGCCTGTCACACCTTGGTGAGGAGAGGTTGTGTCCCGGCTTGTCTAAGTCCAGGCTCAATATCTGTGTACTGTCCTGCACCTTGTTGGTGTCGTGTAACAATGAGTCCCGGCTTTCCGAAGGACAAGTTCCGGCTCTATGTTGTTGTTCAGTTCCCAGTCAGTCTCTCAGCTCCAGCCTCCGAGTTATAAGCCTCCGCATTTCAATACGAAGATCCCGCAGCCAAGCTCCTAGAACCCAGGCCTCGACGATCCCAAGCCAAGCTCCAAGAATCCAAGCCTTGAGGATCCCAAGCCAAGCTCCAAGAATACAAGACTCGAAGATCCCGCAGCCATGCCCCAAGAACCCAAGCATGGAAGATCCCTCGGTCAACCTCCAAGAACACAAGCCTGAAGACCCCAGCGTCAAGCCTCAAGACCAAGACCCCAGTCTCAAGCCTGCAGCCAAGCTCACGACCCAAGACCCAAGCCTGCAGCCGAGCTCACGACCCAAGACCCAAGCCTGCAGCCGAGCTCACGACCCAAGAGCCCAGCCTGCAGCCGAGCTCACGACCCAAGAGCCCAGCCTCAAACCTCAAGACCAAAGACCCCAACCTGTCTCCAAGCTCAGGCCTCTAGACCCCAGCCACGTCTTGTACTGAAGCCATGTCATGTCCTTGCCTGGTTCTGTGTTTGTGTATAGGATTTCGGTCCGTTCCCAACGCCTCCATTGTGATATATACAAGTAATGACTCTGTTGTGGTACCATTACGTTGCTTCTTCTCTCGCTCTTTTATTCTGAAAATGCCTTCAAAATGTGAATCTCGGGGTAGTATGCGGTCGCCTATATGTATTTAATCCACAAAGTTACTTTCAACACTGAACCCCTTTCACACAGCACGAGAATACACCGACGGACATAGCATCTGCATTCTCTATCACGCTAAATATACGCAGGTTATGTTGGATTATCTAAATACACAGTAGCTGTTGTACTTTTCCTTAATTTCAGTGGGTTGTAAATTTCTGGGTTTCAGTAGCAACCCACTTGCAATTCTATGTCATTCTGGAAGACACAAATTTTGTCCCCCAAACACGAGAAAATCTGCAGATGCTGGTGTTACATACTTCATGGATATCTTTTGACTGTCTTATGAGGATGATGTAATGGTGTTGCGGAGGTCACATTATGTAATTTTCCCACCGATGTGAGGTCATGTTCTCACCAGGTATATAAGGGTAGACCCATGGTGACACAGTTAGTTTTTCAGTTAGATCGTCAGTCAGATACTCCACTATCCTGCGTATTCATACCATTACGTAGTTTAGTTTTAAAACGGAGTTTTACTTTCTATTGTAAGGTATGGAAGTGTTGGGCCGGCAGTATCACCAATAGCTGCCAGCTTTGTTGGTGTACCTTTTCAGTAGTATTGGAGAGTGAAGACATTACTAATGTACGGAATCTGAAGGAGACGAGTTAAGCTGATATTGTTTGGCGGTTTTAGAGAGGATCGAACTTTATTGAATCTTCGTTCAAGTAAAAGTGACCAACAACTGAGATATCCCCTCTAAATTAAGAAGGATAGTGCAGCGTCTAATTGCCGGAGGAAAAGGTCAGTTTCTTTAAACCGTTTTATTTCCATCGTCATGAATCCTGCGAACAACGCAGGTCTGGCTGGGTTCAGCAGTAACTACACGTCCTCGAGGAATTCTTTACTGCAGGAAAGTCTCTCGTAATTGACTATATAAATCTCCTGGACTTTCGAATTTACTATGCTAAGAACGGTGCTCGAATTTACCACTTTAAGAACTGTTTTCACATTTACCCTTTTAAGAACCGTTCCAGTGTTGCCGTATAGCAGTTAACTTCCGGTTAAGTCAGTTGTTTAAATACATTTCGCTATTTTTGAGCAAGGTTTGATTAACATTTGCTTGTTTTTATAAAAACTGTCTCATATCTTTATTCATTGTTGCCTGTCACGTGACACTGGAAATTCAAGCAATATGCACAAAATACTTGTGGAACGCAGCTGTTCAGGCGGCAACTGTAGGAAGAAGTACAGTCAACGCTTCGGATCGGGATCCTTCGTTAGGTCTGACGGAAAAAAAGAGACAGTAAGAGATTTGAAACTGGGAGGGGGAGGGGGAGACCGAAAATCATAGGAGAAGACAGGAGGGGAGGGATGAAGCCAAGAGCTGGGAAGTTGATTGACAAAAGGGACACAAGGCTGGAGAAGGGGGAGTATCCTGGGACGGAAGGCCGTGGAAGAAAGAAAGGGGGAGGGGAGAACGAAAGAAAGATGGAGAACAGGCAAGGAGTCATTGTGAGACGGAAAGAGACAGGGATAAATGAACAAATAAATAAATAAACAAAAAAATAGATAGATAGATCGATAGATAGATAGATAGATAGATAGATAGATAGATGAATGAATGAACATAAATAAATAAACAGATACGAATGTGTTAAGAATAGGAGGAGGGGCATTAAAAGAAGTTAGGGAAATCAATCTTCATGCCATCATGTTGGAGATTACCCAGACGGAATATCAGGCTTTCTTCCTCCAACCTAAGTGTGGCTTCATCTCAGCAGTGCAGGGGCCATGGGTTGCCATATCGGAGCGGGAATGGGACGTGGAATTAAAATGTGTGGCCACTGGGAGATCCTGCTTCCTCTGGAGGGCATCCTGTGTTTTCCTTTGGTCAGCAATTGACCACCTCAAATATATCCTGGTTCCACTCCGTCCTTATTATATTTCCTTGCAAACAAACGAATAAAGTGTTCAAAGACAATCTCAGTCAAGGCTGTCCATTGTTATATGCCCTCACAGCAAAAGAAGATGGGAGAATGCACATTGCTTTATTCAGGAAATGAGTGGCAAACTTCTAGTTTGGTTGCACCTTGTAATCAGAAACTGTTCCTTTAGCTTCCGCGACTTCTGCTGCTGCTTACAGAGCTCTTAAGCAGGGCACGTGACCATGGATGATTTCTGGGTGCACTCCTTCATGAGTCGCCTGAAAAGGCGCCCTCCTGTGAGATTTTTCTTCATAATACGGCACTAGTTTTTGTCCGGACCTGCTGTCTCCATACAACAGTGTGGTACTCATTGCACAGAGATACATTCCAGAGTCAGACACAGGCGCTTCACTGATATCCAATTGAGCCGTCTTGCTCCCTTTCTGTAAACTAGCGGAAAACCTCAACGGGCAATCTGGATGCCGAAACATTCCACCAGTGCTAGATACCTGCAGCAAATAATTTGGAGGCTCTCCACTATGTTGAATGTACCAAAAGATATACGCATCATCGTAAGTGTAAGTACAGTTCAGTGTTATGTTCTGTCCTTCCGTGGCCGTTAAGTCGGGAGGATCCTGCGTCACTGAATCTTTCCCACTTGCTCCTGCAAAAAAGGACAGAATACATCAACAACACCGGCTTGTATTGAACGTCGGGAAAATTCGCTGGCCACCTTCGCAG
Organism: Mobula hypostoma; assembly: GCF_963921235.1. Classification (NCBI taxonomy): domain Eukaryota; kingdom Metazoa; phylum Chordata; class Chondrichthyes; order Myliobatiformes; family Myliobatidae; genus Mobula; species Mobula hypostoma. The sequence goes on from NC_086106.1 coordinate 25,618,901, forward strand.
ACACTCACCAGGCAGCACAGACAATGCGATCATTAATAAACAGAGGGAAATCATGGTGTCTAATTTCTGTTAGAATCGAACAGCAGGTTCCTTCCAGGACGTGATTATCACTCAATAGATGTTGTGGTGTGAGGTCTTTTCAGCGATAACTTTTACTTTCTGTTTGAGCGGGGGCGCTTTCTTCGTTAAAGGATTGGCTGACACAATGAACCGCGACTTTCTGAGCACCAATCAGAATCTGTTTTCTTTCCATGTACGTCATTCTGCCTCTTTCTCCGCTCTTTCAATGTCCCGCATTCTTCTCTCTCTCTCTTTCTCAGTGTGTCGTGCTGCATTTGTTACCCTGTTCTCTAGAGAATAACAAAATATTCAAAAACTTATCAATGAGTAATCATGCGCAATTAAGAGTTTTTCACATTGTCGCTTCTTCGTCATCGACAGTATTCCGCCGGAAATAGTTTATTTATTTATTTGTTTCTTTAGTTAGTTATTTGGTGGTATATCGGACAATAGTCCCTTAGGTAAACATTTCTCAATCGTCCAGCATTAAACTAGTTATTCCATGTCAGCAAGTGTTCATCTAATTATTCCCAAATCTTTGTTTGCAGTTGGGGAGCCAATTTGCTATCCACGCCAATAGACTCCTGAAAGCACGTTCTGCGTAGCCAGCACTCTCTTCGTTAAAAAAAAACAAGACTCACATCGGCACGCCCCTTGTAATTATTTCCAATCGCACTAAAATATCGTAAACCTGCATGAGCCATTTCCACCTTTCGGTCAACGGGCTGATTGCCCTCTCTATCTATGCCTCTTGACAGTTATTAAGTTATTAATTTACCCCTCATCTTCCTTCGTTCCAAAAGAAAGGTCCAAGCTCGCTGAAACTGAAATGACCTGTGGAATATACAGGCACCTGCGGATGTGTAACTGAAGTTGAACTTTACGATCCGTCTTCCTTTAATCGTCGATGCAGAGAACTAGATCTTTTCCACACGTTCTACAGAAGAAGGACAACATGACTGAACATCAAGTGCTCCCATTGCACCTGCAAGACACCCACTAACTATTTGCGAAATGGTTCGCCAGGCAGCAGAGACAATATAATCAGTAAGGATCAAGGACGTACACGGTGCCTGTTTTCGCGCGCGGTCTTAAGCCAGATAGAGTTATAGAGTTGTTCGTCCATTGTTGACGTCGATGAGGACCTCGACACTATTATGATGGTGTCGAGACTAGCGCGTGATTTGGATTTAAGTGAGGGAGAGTTGCGCAGCGTCAGCCTCACTCTCTCTTCCCAATTCCCATCTGGATCCAGTGGCAAGACAGAGGCTAGTCGGCTGGAGATGGGACTAGGCGCAGTGGATGACCTGGACGTCTTCTGTGTCTTGTCCTGCTCTACATGTTCCACGACGCTTGCAGAGACCGCCTTCTTGACCGTTGGACCTTCCATAGGTCTCGTCCGCTCAATCCGCCGGAGTCTGACTTCACATGCTGGGATAGACAACTCCCTATCTCACCGAGGGTTTGAGACCCGCCGGCTCCCCTCACATGGTTTAGCCGGCTTGTCGAAGCCGTTGCCCGGGTTGTAGCCGCTGTCGCATGCAAACAGCTAGGGGGAGCCACAGGTGAGTGCTGAATGCCAGGATGGGACCAAAGGTGGATTAACCGCCCTGAAAAGGATGCGACATGTTCCACCACCAGAGGTGCTACCCCTCCCTGACACCCCATACACCTCAGATAACAAGCCAGATAACAAGAAGTTAATACCACAAATTTGAGAGAATGATGTCAGATACGCTACACCCTTCACTTCGTGCAAACCCTGCCGTAATTTGTTTTGCTAACTCGGAGTTTAACTGTGGAATTCAGAGCTAAGCCTATTTAAGCACCGACGTGAATGGAACTGCTGCACTCTCTGCTTATTTATCATTCACTCTAACTATGTTATATTTTCCAATCTCATCCTTTCATTCTTCGTTCCATTTTAATTAACACTTCATTTCTGGCATTGCATCTCCCTCTTTGTTCCCTATTTTGTTACTAGTTATAGTTCCGTCGCTATGTCACTCAATGGCTCTATGTCTGCCTTTGTATTCCAATTTGCAATTTTAGTGAATTATCAATGTAGCTTTAAACTCGTTGTGGAAACATCTTTTAATCCAACGCCTATCCACTCTGTATTAATTTTCAAACAGTAAAATAAACATCTATTTACCTGCACTTTTATAAACATAATGCTAGTGGACGCCACCTGAAATTTATCATCATCAGAAGCATTTAGTGTGACAGCATGTCCGATGCTGTCTGGTCATATACAACCTCAGCATCTCTAGGTGGCACTTATGTTCACCGTTAATTTCTCAAGGTAGTGAACACTGAAGTTCAGCAAACAATTAACCACAAGATATTGTTATAGGCAACAGAGAGACATTGCCACCACCATATAGTAGAAATGCTTCGGAAAGCCGCCAAAATATCCCTAGCTAAAGCTAAATTCAAGAAGTGTTCCGCAAGTTTGGTCGCATTTTGCGGTTGAATGCAACATTTCAAATCGACCACGTGATCCTAATGCTTTCTGCGTACAGCTGTTGCAGATCACCAGCAAAAGGCGCCCTCTAGTGATCACGTAACCCTGGATTTTGTCAGATCGGCAACACTGCGCGGTCCATTATACAGAGATACTGTGTACACCAGAGTCAGGGACAAGAATTGCAGAGATACTTGTATGAGCCGACTCTGCGACTGTGCAGAACAGCTGTAACCCTAGCTGGACATTCTGAGGCAGCTCCAGTTTTCATCAGCCGTATAGCTTCAGCAGTTTTTAGGAGATTCTCCGCGATGCTGAGTGTATCAAATATGTTTGTCTTCATTCGTGTGTAACTGAATTTCAGTGTTATCATCTGACTTTCGTCAGACGATAATTTTGGAGCATTCTGATCACAGAATTGTACTTCCTCGTTCCTGCAATAAAGGACAGAATGCAGTGACTTCCCTGACTTGCACTGAACTGCGCCTCGCTGGTCATGTGCGCAGAGTATTAGTTGTCAGAATGGCGAAAGAAACCACTAAGAGACTGAGGGACAAATACTGACTCGCTTTAGACCCGATAGGATCGCAAATCACTTACAGGAATTTATCAACATGACAAATAATGGAGAATGAAACGTATCGGAAGAAGACTGACGGGTGCAATACTTAACAATTGCTAAATAAAACCAGAACAAAGGCACGAAGCAGAAACCAGTTACGTTGAAAGCCCTCTTTTGCCTTATACCACAGTATGAATCTCTCTTTCTCTCTCACTTTCCCTGCCCTTCTTTCTTTCACTCCCCCCCCCCCACTCAACCTCTCTCCGTCTGTCTTTCTCTCTTCATCACCGTCTGTCATTCTCACTCTCTTGCTCTATCCCTACCTACTTCTCCCTCTCTGTCGTTCTGACTCCGGGCATTGATTTCTATTTATCTACATTTTTGAACGCACAACTCACTCCCGCTTTCTTTGCCACTCTGCACCTGCTCTATCCTTTCACACCATGTCACTTAATGTTAGCCAGCGTATCCACGACGATTCCTACGAGTCAATTCCGCAGTTGCTGTTATGTAACTTATTATTGGCCTTTTAAGTTATTGATGGAACACCTGTACCTTTCAATCTTCCAGAACCCCGTTGGATAATACTTGTCAATAGCACATCAAATATTTATCCCCATGGACGAAGTGGGATTAAATGTTTAGCGGACATGGAAGGCACCGGTTAGAGCAGGCAAACATTGCGAACACTGAGGTGTTCAGATCCGCTATCGTCGGGAAACGTTGAGTGCTGAACTAAGCAAAGCTATTCAGTGGAGTCCGGCACGATGCCGTATAACTTATTTAGGGGTAACATCTTTGACCAGAGACCCAAAATATTACTAGAATTACTTCGCATAGAACAATACAGTGACACAGTCTGCCCTTCCACGGTCATTAAATCCCTCCTTGAGGGGTTCACAAAATATGTCCCACTCGTTCTATTAACAGACCCCGAATGTATGAGGGGCGACAAAACACACTGCCCTGCAAGACGCGCTGCTACCAATTAGACAGATTCACCAAGCAAAGTAGTCGATCCGAAGAGTTTCAAGCAGTGGTTGTAGCCGGAACATCGTACATTGAATAAAGTAAACAGAGAATGATTTGCAGTTGTTTCTCTGATAAAAGAGAAGTTATTCAAGTAAGCACAAGCAGGGGCTTTCCGGGAAACTTGGCGCTCTCGTTTTAAAATAGATGCAGCTTTTATTTCTAAAATCAGGGTTTATACCAACCACAGGACGGTTTGGCGTTAATTGGTTCCCTCTCCGCATCGCAAACATCTCTCTCTCTCTCTCTCTCTCTCTCTCTCTCTCTCTCTCTCTCTCTCTCTCTCTCTCTCTTTCTCTCTATTTCTCTCGCACGCGAGAGGGATGTTTTGCATTATACAGAACCATTTTCATATAGATAGAGATATATGCCAGTATTCGACACTAGAGCTCCACGAAAATGTAATTAGGCCGTCTAGCTGGCCTTCTGTAACTAGTGGTAAATCTTACTGGACAATCTGGATGCCGCTCCATTATGGCTATGCCCTCTAAATTCAGCAAATTGTTTGGAGATTCTCCACAATGTTGAATGTACGGAAAGGTAGCTGTGGTCTGTTCTTTCTCATCCGTTACATCGGGAGGATCCTACGTCACTGAATCTTTCCCACACGTTCCTGAAATAAAGGACACAGTAAGTAAACATCGCTGTCTTGTATTGACCGCAGGGGAAATTCACTGTCCACCTTCGCAGAGACTCAGCAGGCAGCACAGCCAATGCAATCCGTAATGAATTGAGGGAAAGCATTCTATAGGAAGAGGTGCAGTCGGCGTTTCAGGCCGAGACGAAGGATCTCGGCCTGAAACGTCGACTGCACCTCTTCCTACAGATGTTGCCTGGCCTGCTGCGTTCACCAGCAACATTGATGGGTGTTGCTTGAATTTCCAGCATCTGCAAAATTCCTGTTGTTTGAGGGAAGTATTCTGACTGGATCGAACGGCAGATTGTTCCAGGACGTAATTAACAAATATTGTGGTGTGAGGTCGTTTCAGTGATAGCTTCCACCTTGTGTAAGATCTGCTTTTTCGATTCTCTGACATAAGGTATCGAAGTCTTTCAGAGCAGCAAGCAGACCCTGCTTCATTTCTAATCGTCTTTCTACTCGTTTCTCCATTCTTTGCAGATCGCATGTCAACCTCTCTCTCCCACTTCTCTCTTTCTCTCTCTCTCTCTTTCTCTCCCTCCCTTTCTCTCTCTCTCTCTCCCCTTTCTCTCTCTCTCTTTCTCTCTCTCTCTCTCTCTCTCTCTCTCTCTCTCTCTCTCTCTCTCTCTCTCTCTCTCTCTCTCCCATGCTGCTTTGGGTTTTTGTACTGTTTGGAGGATATCTCTGGAGGGTATGAATTTCGTGATGTATATTGTGCACATTCTCTGATTTTAAACGGAACCACTGAAGAATGCTGGATAGGTTTTTCGCTGTACCCTGTTACACCTGGAAAAAAAAACAGAAAGTTAAGTAACATCACCAGTTTGAAGTCAGTATGAAGGTCTGCATTGTGAAGGAAGATATCAGGCTGTCCTGCAACTCATAGAATATCGGTTGAGCAGATAAATGGAGATGAATGACTGTAGGTTACCTATCTTGCAATGCAGTGATACCTGGTGCCATATAACCAGGGATCCGGTGCGATTCCGATATTCCATTCGATCAGCAGATACGTGTGTGCTCAGTTTCCACATTTACCCCGTTAACATGTTTTCACGGTCCGATTAAAAGATGCTCTGGATAGCCCGTCCTCCTGATCGAAGTATCACTGAGGTACGTGTAACAGGAATTTGCGAAAATTGGACAGGCAAATCTGTAAACCATTATACGATAAGATGAAAGTTCAGAATTCTGCCAGTTTTTCCGATCGAGTCTGCTCCGCCATTTCAGAGGAAACAGTGTGGTGATGGAATTTTTCGGAACTCTAAACATACCATTAAAGTGAGAGTTTCAGAAGGTCGAAATATAGCTTTGGAAACAGATGCAATCAATTTCTGTTCCTTCTACAGCAATCGGTCGTTCTTTTTGTTTCTCTCTTCCATCTGAGGGAAAACACTGAAGTCTACAAGCACGTTCCAGTGTGCAGAAGTATACATTCTACCCGGTTGTAAGGATATTGAACTATAGGATGAAATTGAATCTCAATCCCAATCCACCTCAGTATGATTTATTCTTTATTTCCTGCCTGCGTTGCATTTTTATACGTTTCTTACCCTTTATTGTTGTATTAATGTTGTTATATATACACCAAAATGCTCCACGTGGCGATTACATCGGATCCGTTAAATGTGGTTGGGAAACCAGATTATACAAGGTATCACTCTGTTGTCATCCCATTCCCTCTCTTCCTCTCTCGCTCCTTTATTCTGAAAATGCCTTCAAAATATGAATCTCGGGGTAGCATGCTAGCGCCTATATGTATTTTAACCACGAAGTTATTTTCAACACTGAACCCCTTTCACACAGCACGGAAATACTCCGACTAGCATATTATCTGCATCCACTATCACGCTAACCGTCGGAAGGTTCTGTCGGATTATCTAAATGTTCAGTATAAATAATGAGTAGCTGTTACATCTTCCTTAATTTCAGTGGGTTTTTAATTTCTGGGCTTCGGTAGCATGCCACTTGCAATTCTTTGTCATTCTGAATAGCACCAATTTTGCCATCCTCTGTTTTCCATTGACCACTTTAAATATATACCGGTTCCACTCCTTCCATATTATTTTTCTGTGCAAACAAACGAACAAAGTGGCCAAAGGCAATATCAGTCAGGGCTGTCCATCGTTATATATCCTCTCAGCAAAAGAAGATGGGCGAATGCACATTGCTTTATTCAGGAAATGAATTGCTACTGTTCAGTTCACTTCCGCCTTGTAATCAGAAACTTCCTTCAGCTTCGGCGCCTTGTGCTGCTGCTTACAGTGCTCTTCCGCAGGGCACGTGACCATGGATGATTTCCGGGTGCGCCCCTTCCAGATTCGCCGCGAACAGGCGCCCTCCTCTGAGAGCTTTTGGCATCATACAGGACTAGTTTTTGTCCGGACCCGCCGTCGCCATACAACAGTGTGGTACTCATTGCACAGAGATACCTGCCAGAGTCCGGCACCAGAGCGTCACGGATGTTCAACTGAGTCGTCTTGTTGACCTTCTGCAAACTAGCGGTAAACCGATTCATTCGATTCATTTCTCCAGTGCTGGATACCTTCAGCAAAAAATTTGGAGGTTCTCCACTACGTTGAATGTACCAACCAATAAAATATGGAGTATCGTAAGAGTAATTACAGTTCAGTGTTATCTTCTGTCCTTCCTTGGCCGTTAAGTCAGGAGGATCCTGCGTCACTGAATCTTTCCCACTCGTTCCTGTAATAAAGGAAAAAATACATCAGCAACGCCGGCTTGTATTGAACGCCGGGGAAATTCGCTGGCCACCTCCGCAGACACTCACCAGGCAGCACAGCCAATGCGATCATTAATAAACAGAGGGAAATCATGGTGTCTAATTTCCAGCTGAATCGAGTGGCATACGCCTTCCAGGACGTAATTATCACTCAATAGATATTGTAGTGTGAGGTCTTTTCAGCGAAACCTTTCACCTTATGTAAGAGTGGGTATGTTTTCCTGGTTAAGGAACTGGCTGACACAATGAGCAAAAACTTTTTGAGCACCAATCAGAATCTGTTTCTTTTCTTACGTCATTCTGCCTGTTTCTCCGCTCTTTCAATGTCCCGCGTTACTCTCTCTCTCTCTCTCTCTCTCTCTCTCTTTCTGTTTTTCAGTTGCCCTACAGCCTTTGTTACCCTGCTGTCCTTGCATAATCACAACATACTCAAAAACTTATCAATGTACAATGATACCTAATTAAGAATTTTTCACCTGGTCGCTTCTTCGACTCGACAGTATACAACTGGAAGTAGTTCATTTATTTATTTGTTTGTTTAGTTGGTGATATATCAAACAATTGTCCCTTAGGTCAACATTTCTCAATCTTCCGGCATTGAACTAGTTATTCAATGTCAGCAAGTGTTCGTCTAGTCCTTGTTTGCTGTTGCGGAGCGAATCTGCTATCTACGCCAAGTGATTCCTGAAAGCACATTCTGTTTCGCCAGCAATCCCTCTCTTTCTTACTCAGAACATTGATTTCTACTTTTCTATCTATCGGCACGTTTGAACGCTCTTTCAACTCACTCTCGCTTCCTTTGCCACTATGCCCCTGCGCTATCCATTTTTACACCATGTCACTCCATGCTAACCAATGTATCCGCGACGATTCCTACGAGTCATCCACAAAATTATAGCTTTCCACTGTTGCCGCTTTCTAACTAATTATTAGCCTTTGAAGTTAATGTCGGAACACCTTTCAATCACCAGGACTCCGTTGGATATTTCTTGTCAATTGCACATCGAATATTTATTTACATGGACGAGCTGGGATTACATGTTCAGCGGACATGGAAGGCGCCGGTTAAAGCAGGCAAACATTGCGAAAAACGAGTTGTCCAGATCCTATATGCCATGGAACGTTGAGTTCTGAACTGGGCAAAGCTATTCAGTGGAGTCGGGCAAGATGCCCCCAAATTTTATTTAAGCGGAACATCTTTGCCCAGAGATCCGAAATATTACTGGACTGTCTTCGTGTAGAACAATACAGTGACACGGTCTGCCCTTCCACGCTCACTAAATATCTCTTCTGACGTTCACAAATGCTGCCTCATTTGTGTCTGTATCGAGCCTCGAAGGTGTGAGGCGCGCCGGAACGCAGTGATCCTGGACGGCACGCTCTGACGGATTCGCCAGATTCACCAAGCAGAGTAGTAAGTACAAAGAACCTCGTAGCGGGATCATGGTGATTTGAATAAAATAAACAGAGGAAAATTTGAAGATATTAATCCGATAAAAGAGAAGTGAATCAAGTTAGTTTAACAAGAGACTTTCCGGGAGACTCGGCGCTTTAGCTTCGATGTATATTCGTCTTTCTTTCCTAAATTAGGGGATTATAGCAATCATAGGGATGTGAGTGGCGTTAACTAACTGCTCTTCTCTCTCCCTCTCTCGCCCTCTCTCTCTCTCTCGCACGCGTACGCTCGCCCTCGCTCTCCGCACTCATTCTCCCTGCTGCCATATTTTTCCTCGCCTCCTGTCTTTTTGCTCTGTTTTTCTCTCTTATCCTTACTGTCTTATCTCCCTCTCTTTGTCTCAATCCATCACTTTTGCCTCCGCATCTCTTCGTCATCCTCCTATTCGTTTCCTTCCGTTTTTCTCCCTCACTGACTCTTTCAAGTGGATGTGAAGGTATTTATTTTATCATTCCTTTGTACTACCTCGATAAACTGTTCAAAGATTTGTTCTCTTAAATCCCAGTCAATGCAATCATCCGACAGGAATAAACAAACATATACAGCAAAATGCCCCACGTGGTGATAACGTCAGATCCGTTAAATCTGTTTGGGAATCCAGATTATACAATCTATCACTCTGTTGTGCTCCCATTCCCTCTCTCCCTCTCTCGCTCTCTTTTCTACTGAAAATGGCTTCATAATATATGTATATGGGTAGTATGCAGTCATGTATATGTACTTTAAATATGAAGTTACTTTGAACATTGAACCTCTTTCGCTATCACGCGAAACATTGGCAGGTTCTGTCGCATTATCTAAATACTCAGTATAAATCAACGTAGCTGTTGCAGCATCCTTAATGACAGTAGCATGCCACTTTGCAGTTCTTTGTTAATCTGAAGACCACCATTTTTCCCACCTGTTTTCAGTTTGCCAGCAATTGTCCTATTTAAATATATCCTGTTTCCAATCCATTCTCATTATTTCTCGCTGCAAACACTCAAACAATGTGTACATAGACAATGTCCGGCAGTGTTGTCAATCGTGGTATGCAATTGCAGCACAAGAGATTGGGTGAAAAAACATTGCCGTACCCCGGAAATGCATTGTAAAATTCCAGTTTATTTGCGCATTGGTATCACGAACTGCTCCTCCAGATTCTGAGCTGTCTGCTGCTGATTTCAGCAAACTGAACCAGGGCACAAGTCAATGACTGATTTCTGGGTGCATCTGTCCAGTTTCCCGGAAAAAGGAACTCTGCAGTGAGGACTGTTTTGCATTATACAGAACCATTTTTGTATATATTACAGATACACGCCAGTATTCCACATTACAGCTGCAAGAAAATGTAATTAGGCCGTCTAGTTGGCTTTCTGCAACTAGCGGTAAATCTCACTGGGCAATCTAGATGCCGCTCCGTTAAAGCTATACCCTATAACTTCAGCAAGTAATTTGGAGAATCTCCACAATGTTGAATGTACGAAAAGATAGTTGCATCAGCTGAAATGTAATTACATTTCACTGTATGTCCTGTCCTTCCTCAGCCGTTACGTAAGAAGGATCCTACGTCAGTGAATCTTTCCCGCGCGTTCCTGAAATGAAGTTCACAGTAAGCAAACATCTCTGTCTTGTACTGACCGCAGGGGAAATTCACTGTCCACCTTCGCAGAGACTCACCAGACGGCACAGCCAATGCAGTCCGTAATGAAAAGAGGGAAAGCATGGTGTCTAATTTCCGTCTGGATCCAACGGCAGATTCTTCCAGGGCGTAATTATCACTCAACAGATATTGTGGTGTGAGATCGTTTCAGTGATAGCTTCCACCTTGTGTAAGATCAGGGACGTATCCCTGCTTTTTGGATTCTCTGACATAAAGTATCGAAATCTTTCAGAAGAGCAAGTAGACCCTGCTTCATTCTATTCGTCTTTCTACTCATTTCCCTGTTCTTTGAAGATCGCACCTGAACACCTCTCCTCTCTCTCTCTCTCTCTCTCCCTCTCTCTCTCTTTCTCCATCTCCCTCTCTCCTTCCTCTCTCTCTCTCTCTCTCTCTCTCTCTCTCTCTCTCTCTCTCTCTCTCTCTCTCCATCTCTCTGTCTTTCTCTCTCTATTTCTCTCTTCCTTCTCTCACTGCCATGCTGTTTTGTGTTTTTGTACTGTTTGGAGGATGTCTGTGTAGGGTATGAATTTTGTGTTGTATATTATGCACAGTCTCTTATTTTAACGGGAAGCATCGAAGCATGCTGGATAGGTTTTTCGGTGTATCCTGGTACACCTGAAAAACAAACAGAAATATATGTAACATCACCAGTTTGAAATCAGTGTGAGGATCTGCAAAGTGAAGGAAGATATCAGTCTGTCCTGCAACTCATAGAATGTGGCTTGAGTGGAAAAATGGAGGTGAATGACTGCAGATTACCTATCTTGCAATGTGGTGATATCTGGTGCCATGTGAACAGGGATCCGCTGCGATTCCGATATTCGATTCGATCAGCAGATACCTGTGTGCTCAGTTTCCACATTTCCTGCGTTAACACGTTTTCAAGGTCCCGTAAAATATGCCCTGGGTAGACCGTCCCCCTGATCCAAATATCACTGAGGTACGAGTAAGAGGAATTTGCGAAAATTGGGCAGATAAATCTGTTAACCATTATACGATAAGATAGAAGTTCAGAATTCTGCCATTTTTCCGATCGAGTCTGCTCCGCCATTTCAGATGAAATTGTGTGGTAATTGAATTTTTCGAAACGCTAAACATACATTAAAGTGGGAGTTTCAGAAGGTCGAAAGATAGCTTTGGAAACAGATGCAATCAATATCTGTTCCTTCGACAGTAATCGGTCGTTCTCTTTGTTTCTCCCTTCCATCTGAGGGAAAACCCTGAAGTCTAAAAGCACGTTCCAATGCGCACAAGTATACATTCTACCCGGTTGTATGAATACTGAAGTGTAGGATGAAATTGAATCCCAATCCAAATCCACCTCGATATCATTTTGTTCTTTATTTCCTGGTTGCGCAGCATATTTATACGTTTGTTACCCTATATTGTAGTATTCTTTGATTGTTTTACTTTGAACTACCGCGATAAACAGCATAGTGAATCCATCTGTTATAATCAAACCGATGCAATCATGCGACAATAATAAACAAATTCCGTTTGCAATGTAGATATATATATACCAAAATACTCCAAGTGGCGATTACATCGGATCCGTTAAATCTGGTTGGGAATCCAGATTATACAAGCTATCAATCTGTTATGATCCCATTCCCTCTCTTCCTCTCTCGCTCTTTTATTCTCAAAATGCCTTCAAAATATGAATCTCGGGTTAGTATGCGATCGCCTGTATGTATTTTAACGACAAAGTTACTTTCAACACTGAACCCGTTTCACACAGCACGGGAATACATCGACGAACATAATATCTGCATTCTCCATCACGCTAAACATCGGCAGGTTCTGTCCGATTATCTAAATGTTCAGCATAAATGCTGAGTAGCTGTTATATCTTCCTTAATTTCAGTGGGTTGTTAATTTCTGGGTTTCGTCAGCATGCCACTTGCAATTCTTTGTCATTCTGGAAATCACCAATTTTGCCATCCTCTGTTAACATTGACCACTTTAAATATATACCGGTTCCACTCATTCCATATTATTTTTCTCTGCAAGCAAACGAACAAAGTGGCCAAAGACAATGTCAGTCAAGGCTGTCCATTATTATATACCCTTACAGCAAAACAAGATGGGCGATGTGCATTGCGTTATTCAGGAAATGAATTGTAAATTTCCAGCTCAGTTGCGCCTTGTAATTAGGAACTGTTCTTTCAGATTCGGCGCCTTGTGCTGCTGCTTACAGCGCTCTTCCGCAGGGCACGTGACCATGGATGATTTCCGGGTTCACCCCTTCCAGATTCGCCGAGAACAGGCGCCCTCCTGTGAGAGCTTTTGGCAACATACAGGACCAGTTTTTATCCGGACCCGCCTTCTTCATACAACAATGTGGTACTCATTGCACAGAGATACCTGCCAGAGTCCGACACCAGAGCTTCACGGATGTTCAATTGAGCCGTCTTCCTGACCTTCTGCAAACTAGCGGTAAACCGATTTATTCGATTCATTGCTCTTGTGCTAGATACCTTCAGCAAAAAATTTGGAGATTCTCCACTACGTTGAATGTACCAACCAATAAAATATGGATTATCGTCAGTGTAATTACAGTTCAGTGTTATGTTCTGTCCTTCCTCGGCCGTTAAATCGGGAGGATCTTGCGTCACTGAATCTTTCCCACTCGCTCCTGCAATAAAGGACAAAATACATCAACAACGCAGGCTTGTATTGAACGCCGGGGTAATTCGCTAGCCACCTTCACAGACACTCACCGGGCAGCACAGCCAGTGCATGATTAATAAACAGAGGGGAATCATGGTGTCTAAATTCCAGCTGAATCGAATGGCAGATGCTTTCCAGGACGTAATTATCACTCAATGGATATTGTAGTGTGAGGTCTTTTCAGCGAAACCTTTCACCTTATGTAAGAGCGGGTCCATTTTCCTGGTTAAAGAACTGGCTGACACAATGAACAAAAACTTTCTGAGCACCAATCAGAATCTGTTTTTTTACGTCATTGTCTCATTCTCCGCTCTTTTAATGTCCCGCATTCATCCCCGCTTCTCTCTCTCTCTCTTTCTTTTTGTTTTTCAGTGTGTCCTACAGCCTTTGTTACCCTGTTCTCTGCATAATCACAACATACTCAAAATCTTATCAATGTGCAATCATACCCAATTAAGCATTTTTCACATGGTCGCTTCTTCGATTCGACAGTATCCCGCTGGAAGTAGTTCGTTTATTTATTTGTTTGTTTTGTTGGTTATTTGGTGATATATCAAACAATTGCCCCTTAGGTTCAACATTTTTCAATCTTCCAGCATTGAACTAGTTATTCAATGTCAGCAAGTGTTCGTCTAGTATTTGTTTGCTGTTGCCGAGCCAATCTACTATCCACGCCAAGAGATTCTTGAAAGCACATTCTGTTTCGACAGCAGTCCCTCTCTTTCTTACTCCGGACATTGATTTCTACTTTTCTATTCATCTACATGTTTGAACTCTCTTTCAACTCGCTTCCGCTTTCCTTGCCATTATGCTCCTGCGCTATCCATTTTTACACCATATCACTCCATGCCAACCAAGGTATCAGCGACGATCCCTACGAGTCATCCGCAAAATTATGGCTTTCCCCTGTTGCTGCTTTTAACTTATTATTAGCCGTTTAAGTTATTGTCAGAATACCTTTTAATCTCCAGAACACCGTTGGATATTTCTTATCAATAGCACATCAAATATTCATATACATGGACGAGCTGGGATTAGCTGTTTACCGGACATGGAAGGAACCGGTTAGAGCAGACAAACAATGCAAAAAATGAGGTGTCCAGATCCTGTATCGCCGTGGAACGTGGACTGCTGAACTGTGCAAAGCTATTCAGTGGAGTCGGGCAAGATGCCCCAGAACTTAATTAAGCGGATCATCTTTGCCCAGAGACCGAAATATTACTGGACTGTCTTCGCGCAGATCAATACAGTGACATGGTCTGCTCTTCCACGCTCATTAAATCTCTCTTATGACGTTCCCGACTTCTGCCCCATCTGTCCCTGTATCAAGCCTCGAAGGTGTGAGGGGCGCCGGAACGCAGTAATCCTGGAGGGCACGTTCTGACGGATTCGCCAGATTCACCAAGCAGAGAGGTAAATACAAAGAACCTCGCAGTGATATCATGGTAATTTGAATAAAATAAACAGAGGAAAATTTGGAGATGTTACTCCGATGAAAGAGAAGTGATTCAAGTTAGTTTAACAAGAGACTTTCCGGGAGACTCGGCGCTTTCGTTTCGATGTATATTCGTCTTTCTTTCCTAAATTAGGGGATTATAGCAATCAAAGGGATGTGAGTGGCCTCTTCTCTGTCCTCTCTCTCTCTCTCTGTCTCTCTCTCTGTCTCTCTCTTTCTCTCTCTCTCTCTCTCTCTCTCTCTCTCTCTCTCTCTCTCTCTCTCTCTCTCTCTCTCTCTCTCTCTCTCTCTCTCTCTCTCTCTCTCTTCCTGTATTCCCATGGAGAGTTTGATGCCGATTACCAATCGGGGATATTGGAATTAAAAGTGCGTCACAATGGGGTGCTGGGAACGGACCCAAATGCGAGACACAGACACTAAAGTACAAGGATCAGGACTTGACTAGAGTAAGGACGTGAGAGGATTCAGAAAAGGAGCAGGGATAAGAACGCAGAATTGGGCTACGGAAAGCGGGACCAGAACTAGGAACCATGGACTAGGGGGCAAGGCTTGGACTCCGAGCCCGAGACTGGACAAAGGCCCAGAACCTGGGCCTTGCCTCGGGCTTGGACCCCAGAACCAGGCAAGAACATCACATGGGTTGAGGCTGGGTTCCTGGTTTTGACCATGGCTTGGGATCCTAGAGGCTTGGGGGTCTTGGGTCTTGAGCTTGGCTTTCGAGGCTTGGAGGTCTTGGGTCTTGAGCTTGGCTTGGGATCCTCGAGGCTTGGGATCTTGGGTCTTGAACTTGGCTTGGGATCCTCGAGGCTTGGGGTCTTGGGTCTTGAGCTTGGCTTGGGATCCTCGAGGCTTGGGGTCTTGGGTCTTGAGTTTTGTTTGGGATCTTCAAGGCTTGGGGTCTTGGGTCTTGAACTTGGCTTGGGATCCTCGAAGTTTGGGGTCTTGGGTCTTGGCTAAAGGATCTTCGAGGCTTGGGTTCTTGAAGCTTGGCTGAAGGATCTTCGGGGCTTGGGTTCTTGCAGCTTGGTTGAGGGATCCTCGAGGCTTGGGTTCTCGGAGCTTGGCTGCGGGATCTTTGTCTTGAAATGCCGTGGCTTATAACTCGGAGGCTGGAGCTGAGATACAGACTGGGAACTGAAGATCAACATAGAGCCGGGACTTATCCTTCGACAAGCCAGGACTCATCCTTAACACAACACTAACACGAGACAGGACAGAACATAGACATAGAGCCGGGACTTATCCTCCGACAAGCCGGGACTCAACTTCAGCTCCACACCGGGGTGGGGTGCTCTCTCCGTCAGGTAACGGCAGAACGGCCAGACATACCCAACAGAGGCAAAGACACAACAAGACAGGTCCCCCCTGTGGAGACTACATATTTCAGGTTTTGCACTGTGCCCATTCTCTGATTTTAAAAGCAACCGATGAAGCATGCTGGACGTTCTTTTGTCTGTACTCTGGTATGTCTGACAACAACAAAATATATGATAAACGTAAACCAGTTTGGGGTAACTGTAAGCGTCTGCAAAGTGAAGGAATACATCCGGCTGTCTTTCATTAACTCAGAAAATATCGGTTGAGCGGGGAAGTGGCGATAGTTGTGTACTGCAGAGTGCCTGTCGCGGAAACCTGGCGATCTCTACTGTTATTTCACCAGGGATCCAGTTGGAATATGACATTTTCGATGCTGCCAGCATAATTCTTCTGGGCTCAGATTCCACGTTTTGTGCGTTACCATGTATTACATTGCCCGCAAAAGACGTTCTGGGTAGCATGTGCCAGAGATCGGAGGATCACTGAGTGTGTACGTTAAGAGGAATGTGCGACAATTGGACCGATAAATCGGTTGAAAATAAGACCATAAGAATTGAGGAACTGAATTAGGTCACTTGACCTATCGAGTCTCCTCCACCATTTCAGAAGAGACAGTGTGGTAATGGAATTCTTCGACACAGTAAACATATAATTAAAATAACAGTTTCAAAAAATCGAAATATACCTTTGGAAACAAAAGCTATCACTTTGTGCTCCCTCGGTAGTAATCTGACGTTCCCACTCTTTGTTTCTTCGATGGTGAGCTGATTCAAAGTTCTAAAAGCAACAATAGATTATTTCCTCTGCAAGAATATTGAACGGTAGGATGAAATTGAATCTCAATTCCCATCCACCTCGGTATGCCCTTGCTCTTTAATTCCTGCCTGCCCTGCATTTTTATATGGCTCTTAGAATTTATTTTTTTGCATTCTTTTATTGTTTAAATTTGTACTATCTCCATAAAGGGTGTAGTGAATTCATCTGTAAAAACCGAATCAAGCCAATCATGTGACAATAATAAACAAATTTCTATCCAATTTACATATGCAGCGAACATCACGTGGCGATAAAATTAGATCAGTTAAATCTGGTCTGGAAATCAGATTGTGCAAGCAATCGCCCTGTTTGATTCCATTCCTTCTCTCGTCCCCTCGCTCTCTTTTACACTGAAAATGTCTAAAAAAATATGAATCTCGGGGTAGTATGCGATCGCGTATATGTAGTTTAATCATAAATTTACTTTAAATTGTGAACCTCTTTCTCACAGCTACGACCAAAATAGTATCTGCATTCTCTATCACGCTGAGCATCCACTGGTTGTGTCGCATTATCGAAATTTCCAAAATGCACAATAAGTAGTTTTTTTTTTCCCAACATCCTGACTTTCATTAGCGTGCCACTTGCAATTCTTCATCAATTGGAAAATCGCCAATTTTGACACCATCTGGTTTCCTTTAGTCAGCCATTGTGCCATTTAATTATATTCTGGTTGCATTCCATTCTCATTATTTCCCACTGCAGACACTCGAAAACAGTGGCATAACACAAGTTCAGACATGGGTCTTAATCGTGATATGCGGTTGCAGCAACAGAGCGTGGGTGAATGCAGATTCCGATATCCCAGAAAGTTGTACAGTTCCAGTTTGGGTTCGCGTTGTAATCAGCCCCTTCGAGTTTGGTCGCAAAACGACACCCTCCAGTGAAAGCTTTTAGCATTAAACAGGACCGGTTTTTGTTTGGACCCACCGTCGCCTTACAACAGTGTGGTTCTCACTGCACAGACGTACATGCCAGAGTCCAACACACGAGCTTCACTGATATTCAATTGAGCCGTCTTGCTGCCTTTCAGCAAACTAGCGGTAAACCTCACTGCAATCTGGATACCGCTCCATTCCTCCTATGCTATGTAACTTCAGCAAATAATTTGGACGTTTGCCGCTATGTTGAATGTACCAAAAGATATTTGCACTAGCGTAAGTGTAATTACATTTAAAAGTTGTGATTTGTCTTTCCTCAAACGTTAAGTCGGGAGGATCCTGCGTCACTGAATCTTTTCCGCTTGCTTCCACAATAAAGAACAGAATATATCGACATCGCTGGCTTGTATTGAACGCCGGGGAAATTCGTTGGCCAGCTTCGCAGAGAGTCACCAGGCAGCACAGCCAATCCAATCAGAAATAAACAGATGGAAATCATAGTGTTTACTTTCCGGCTGAAGCGAACGGAGATTCCACCCAGGCCGTTATTATCACTTAATAGATATTGTGGTGTGAGATCGTTTCATCAATACCTTTCACGTATTCTAAGAGCGGGGGCGTTTCAGCTGGTTAAAGCATTGGCTGACACAATGAAACGAGCCTTTCTGAGCACCAATCAGCAGTTGCTTTGTTTCGATTCGAGGTTCTGCCTGTTTCTTCACTCTTTCAACGTCCCGCATTCATCCCCGCTCCTCTCTCTTTCCTCTCTCTTTCTTTCTCTCTCTCTCTCGATCTCGCTCTCTTTGTTGTCTCTCTCTCTTTCCCAGCGTGCCCTACTTCCTCGGTTTCCCAGTTCTCTGCACGTTCACTACACAGACTTATCAATGTGTAATCGATCACAAGACTTTTCATGTTGTCGCTTCTTCAACATCAGCAATATCTCGCTGGAAGTAGTTGATGTATTTATGTATTTATTTGTTTTGTTTGTTAGTTATTTAAAGACCCTAAAGTAGGCCCTTAAGACAATATGTTTCAGTCCCTTGGCATTGAACTAGTTTTTCAAATGTCTGCAAGATTTATTCCTTAAGATTTGTATGCTGTTAGGGAGGCATCTCCTATCCACGCCAATAGACTCCTGACAGCACACTTTCTGTAGCCAACACATTCTTCCTTAATAAAACAACTCACATCTGGCATCCTCCTATCATATCATACACAGCTATTAAACTACCCTCATCTTCTAAAATTTCAAAAAGAAAGGTCTTTGCTCGCAAAACTGAAATGTCCCATGGAATATCAAAACACTTGCGAATGTGTAACTGTAGCTCAGCATTACAACTTGTTCTATCTTAAGCATCGATGCAGAGAGATAAGTCTCTCCCCTACGAGACACACACTATTTGTGCAAAGATTCGCCGGGCAGCTAAGTCAGTAAGGATCAAGGAAGGACATGGTGTCTGATTTCAGGCACGATCTAAAGCCAGATTACATCGAACAAGCTAACACCACAGACCTGTGAGAATAGTGTCAGATACGCTGCACCTTTCACTTCGTTTAAAATCTGCATAAATTGCTCTGCTAAATGGGAGCTGAACCGTGGAAGTCAGAGCTGAGTCCATTTAGCCACCGGTCTGAATGGAACTACTACGTTCACTGTCTCTTAAACAATCTCTCTAATTTTATTCTATTTGTCGCTCTCATCCCTCCCTCCTTCGTTGCACTTTTACTGACTGTTCATTTCTAGCAAATGCAATTCCTTCTCTATTCTCTCTTCCTATACTGTCCTATATTTCCGTCGTTGAGTTTCTCAATCGAACTCTGTTTGCCACTGTATTCCGATCTAGTTTATTTTTGTTGACCTCCATACCCCCACCGTCCATCTGTCTCTCCACAAGATATTGTTAACGACAGGATATTGTGATAGGGAACAGAGAGACACATGGACACCGAGATATAGTGGAAATGCTTCGGGTAGCTGCCACAATATCCTTAGGTAACCCGGAATTCAAGAAGTGTTCCTCAATGTTGTGCGCATTTTGGCGCTGAATGCAGCGTTTTAAGTTGATCACGTGATCCTCATACTTTGTGAGTCCCGCTCTACCAGTTTCCCAGCGAATGCGCCCTCTAATTATCACGCCAGCCTGGATTTTGTCCGGACCCAATGTCTCCTTGCTAATCCTGAAGGGTCCATTGCACAGTGGTATATGCCAGAGTCTGGCACAAGAACTTCAGAGATATTTAAATAGCTGACTCTGCTTTTTTGTGCATATCAGCTTTAAACCTCGTCGAACATTTTGGAGGCCGTTCCAGTTTTGCTGGACCATATACCTTCAGCAGTCATTTTTAGAGATTTGCCACGAGACGGAGTGTATCAAAAATGCTTGCATTAGTTCATGTGTAATTGCAATTCAGTGTGATGATCTGACTGTCGTCAGCTGTTCATTTAGGAGCATCCTAAATTATTGAATCTTTCTCTCTCGTTCCTGCATTAAAACACAGAATTCAGTAATATCCCTGATGTGCACTGAACTCATGTTTCATTCCTTGG
Organism: Mobula hypostoma; assembly: GCF_963921235.1. NCBI lineage: Eukaryota > Metazoa > Chordata > Chondrichthyes > Myliobatiformes > Myliobatidae > Mobula > Mobula hypostoma. The sequence continues at coordinate 25,639,185 of NC_086106.1, forward strand.
TCATATGTAGAGCGTCTTACCTGTCAGGATGGCAAATGTAATCAATAAGAAACAGAGGGAACACATACTTCTGCCTTCTATCTGATAGGGGGGCAGATAACTTCCAAGAAGTTATCACTGTGATAGACATTGGAGAGTAAAATCGTATTAAAAGTAGACTTCACAGTGCCCTACTAGACGATTGGCAGGTAAAACGGAAGAGGACACTGAATCTCATTTCATTGAAATCTCCACTCTTGCCATTTTCTCACACTGTAAACCTTTCTCAACCCTCCTTCTCCCTCTCGCTCTTCTCTCTCTCCACGCCGTCTCTCTCCTTCTATCTACTTATCCATCTTTCTCTCTTTGTCTCCGTCTCTCTTTCTCGCTCTCTCAGTACCTTCTCTCTCCCTCGCTTTACTTCCGAACAATGATTTCTATTTATCTACCTCTATTGTTCGTTCAAAGAACTCTCTATCTCGCTTTGTTTGCTATTCTGTCCCTGCTCTCTCCATTCTCACACTAGGTCATACCATGCTAACCAACGTATTACTGAATCATATGCAATATTATGAATTCCCGCTAGTCCTGTTATCTATCAGTAGTCTTATAAGCTATTGACGAAATACCTGTCAATCTACCAGCATCCCTTTTGATATTCCGTGTTAATGGCACACCAAATATTTATTCCCTATTTTTTTATCCATAAGTGAGGCAATCTCCTATCCACGGTAATGGATTCAACTGAAAATTTATTTTCTGCGTTTGCCTTCTGTCTCACATCTTAATGGCTATTTTCTCAGAATGTAAAGACCCTGTATGTAAGGAAATCTTGCGAACAGTCCAAAGTCGTGACAGACTATTGTTGATAACCCATGGAAATGGATATGAGTTGCCTCCAAAATCGTTTAAGTTCCTATTTGTACCTGCAAGCTGAATTCAAGCCTGGAAACCTGCGATCCCGAGTGCTGCCAGATTAAGGCAAACCAGCTGAATCACGTTTGTCGTTGTTTTCTTTCTGTGTAAAACTCGCTCTGTATTGAGCGCTCCTTACAACAGTTAGGGGTGGTATCTTCCGTATCCATTATCTCCCTTCACCTGTGCGTGCTGCATGGATGAAAGATACAAGGAAGAGTCCGAAGCAAGATCCTCGGTGATGTTGCATTGAACCATCTTCCTTCATTTCGCAAAACAGTGGTAAACAGCGACACATCAATTAACTACGAGTGGGGTACGGAAAAAAAGACAGAGATAATGCTATGAAATCAGTCCCCTCAGTGTCAGCAAAACCAAGGAACTGGTATTGACTTCAAAAGTGAGGTGGCGAACGAGCACCAACAATAACCTTTTCAGGATCAGCACGTAAACACCATGGACAAGAAAGCTCAAACACGCCATTAAGTCCTCCATAGGGAAAATCAAATTAGCATGCTCCCATCGACCCGGTCTATTTCTTTGATGAACCCTATAGAAAGTATTATTTCCAGATGTGTAATGGCTTGGAATGGCAAATGTTCTGCATGTGACTGTAATATATTTCGCAAAGTTATAGACACAACTTACCTGATCATTGATAGAACAGGAATTCTAACTGCACTCTTGCTAAATCAGTGTAACACCCGGCATGATCAAAATTTTACCCAATCCAGACCTTCGCTCATTCTCCCCTCCGATAAGGCAACAGATAGAAAAGCATCAGGGTGACCCTCTAAAATGTTGTTAAAAGATACCTGCGTCTCTCCCCGTAAGCGAAGTTGAACGCTTGAACTCACAACTAAATCAATATGACCTTCCACCATTTCGTCAACTTGCACAACACTTTCTTTGCAGCTTCTTAACCGTATTGCCAATTCTGTTGTTGACTCAGGTGTATAACCTCAAATACCAATGCAATGACTTTATCCTTTTAAGGATATGCAAAACAATATTTTCAATGTACCCCGGTAGAGAAATTATTATCTAACGAAAACCTAATCCAGCTTAGTCAGTCTGTGTGAGTAAACGGAGTGACGCAAGGATTCAGGCAGTCATTATTAAAAGCATTGTGTAAGAGGAAAGCGAGTAAACGTGGCGTTGGTCGTTTTCGAATGTATGTTCTATGTGCTGCCGTGCTTGAGGCTGCTCTTCAATAAATTGATGAGTATGAACAAGACATTTCAAGACATCATTTGCTTGTATCTCGGTATACGTGGCAATGATAATCAATACCAGTTCCATCTGGGGTCAGTCTCGGACCCGTTATACCTAGCTGTCAGATTAAGCTACAATGAATTTGACTCTCTTTTTAAAATCTGTTTCTGTTAATCCTTCTTCTCTCTCCCTTTCCCTCCTCTCTCTCTCTCTCTCTATCTCTCTCTCTCTATCTTTCCCGCTCACTGCCTCATTCTTTCCTCATTCCGCTGCTATACTCAGCGCGAATTCTTCAATGAAGGGTATTAATGCTGTCAAAAGGAAGTCCAGCAAAATTGCCCACTGCGATATGACGTTGAGGGCAGAAGGGTTATGATAAGAACATCACATTGCACTGGACGTTCCTTCTGAAAATAACATTTGTATTTCTCAGTACGCATTGATTTCGATAATTGTTCCTCGACCTTGAGCACATGTTGCTCCTGAACGTGGCTCCAGAAAGTCTCTAAAGACGTTTTTCTTTCTCACTGCTTCTTTTCTCACGTGCTTTTTCTTTCCTCTTTCTCGCTTTATCCGTCCTCGTGTCTTGCTTCTCCTTCGCCACTCTCCTCCCAGCTAGTCTTTCTCTCGATATCAATCCAAGCTCCCTGCTTTCCCCACTCTAGCCCTTCCCGCTTCCTCGCTCTGTTTCCTACCTCTCTCTCGCTCTCCTCCTACATCTCCTTACTCTTTCATCTACTTCCCTCTGTTTGGCATCATTCTTCTCTCTCTCGCTCTGTGTTGCTCTCCTTCATTTATTCACTTTCTCTCGCCCTTCACCATATTTCGTTCTTCATATTTCTTTAGCCATTTTGCTTTTTCGTTTCTCACGCATTTCTCTCGAATTCCTCCTGTCCGCTCCCCTGACACAACACACTCTTTACGTTCATCCTCATCTTACTCCGGCTTTCTCTATTGCACATCTGAACCCATACATAAGGGTCATGCCACTGACAGTAGAGAGAAAGAGAGCAGAATTTGCTCGGAGGAGAAATGGTAGTGCTTTGCAGAGCGTATACCTCGTCGCTGCAGCCTTCAGGAGCCCGTCCTGAGGGAGAATGCGGTGACGTCTTCGCCCCATGGTGAGCAGGAATTGAATGTTGAGGGAACACCGAAGGCACCCGTTAGAGCAAGCTAACACTGAGAATACTCCGGCGTCCGGATCCTGTGTTGACGTGGAACGTTAAGTACGGAATTGCACATTGTTATTCGGAGAGGCCAGCAGAATCATCCCGAACATATTTAAGCGGAACACCTGCCATTTTTGTACAGAGACCCGAAGTCCTGACCCGTCTGTCTTCGCCTAGAAACATACCTCCACTCATGAATGTTTTCGTCGGTTTTCCAGAATATTGAACGCACAACAAATAGGCTCCGCCAGTTTGCAAGTTACTGAAGCACAATGACACCGTCTGCCCTTCCAAGGTCATTGAAGCCCTCCTATTGGGGTTACAAAATCTCACAACTCGCCCCTGTTACAAACCTCGATAGTTTGAGCGGCGGCGGAAAGCACTGACCCTGCAGAACAGGTTCCGACCGATTAGACAGATTCAACAGGTCGGATAATCGATTAAAAAAAAAGAATATCGTGGGGTAAACAACAGGAATTCTGCAGATGCTGGAAATTCAAGCAACATACATCAAAGTTGCTGGTGAACGCAGCAGGCCAAGCAGCATCTGTAGGAAGAGGTACAGTCGACGTTTCAGGCCGAGACCCTTCGTCAGGACTAACTGAAGGAAGGGTGAGTAAGGGATTTGAAGGCTGGAGGGGGAGGGGGAGATGCAAAATGATAGGAGAAGACAGGAGGGGGAGGGATAGAGCCGAGAGCTTGACAGGTGATAGGCAAAAGGGGATACGAGAGGATCATGGGACAGGAGGTCCGGGAAGAAAGACAAGGGGGGGTGACCCAGAGGATGGGCAAGAGGTATATTCAGAGGGACAGAGGGAGAAAAAGGAGAGTGAGAGAAAGAATGTGGGCATAAAAATGAGCAACAGATGGGGTACGAGGGAGAGGTGGGGCCTTAGCGGAAGTTAGAGAAGTCGATGTTCATGCCATCAGGTTGGAGGCTACCCAGACGGAATATAAGGTGTTGATCCTCCAACCTGAGTGTGGCTTCATCTTTACAGTAGAAGAGGCCGTGTATAGACATGTCATAATGGGAATGGGATGTGGAATTAAAATGTGTGGCCACTGGGAGATCCTGCTTTCTCTGGCGGACAGAGTGTAGATGTTCAGCAAAGCGGTCTCCCAGTCTGCGTAGGGTCTCACCAATATATAAAAGGCCACATCGGGAGCACCGGACGCAGTATATCACCCCAGTCGACTCACAGGTGAAGTGATGCCTCACCTGGAAGGACTGTTTGGGGCTCTGAATGGTGGTAAGGGAGGAAGTGTAAGGGCATAGCACTTGTTCCGCTTACATGGATAAGTGCCAGGAGGGAGATCAGTGGGGAGGGATGGGGGGGGGAAGAATGGACAAGGGATTTGTGTAGGGAGCGATCCCTGCGGAATGCAGAGAGAGGGGGGAAGGGAAAGATGTGCTTAGTGGTGGGATCACGTTGGAGGTGGCGGAAGTTACGGAGAATAATATGTTGGACCCGGAGGCTGGTGGGGTGGTAGGTGAGGACCAGGGGAAACCTATTCCTAGTGGGGTGGTGGGAGGATGGAATGAGAGCAGATGTACGTGAAATGAGGGAGATGCGTTTAAGAGCAGAGTTGATAGTGGAGGAAGGGAAGCCCCTTTCTTTAAAAAAGGAAGACATCTCCCTCGTCCTAGAATGAAAAGCCTCATCCTGAGAGCAGATGCGGCGGAGACGGAGGAATTGCGAGAAGGGGATGGCGTTTTTGCAAGAGACAAGGTGAGAAGAGGAATAGTCCAGATAGCTGTGAGATTCAGTTGGCTTATAGTAGACATCAGTGGATAAGCTGTCTCCAGAGACAGAGACAGAAAGATCTAGAAAGGGGAGGGAAGTGTCGGAAATGGACCAGGTAAACTTGAGGGCAGGGTGAAAGTTGGAGGCAAAGTTAATAAAGTCAGCGAGTTCTGCATGCGTGCAGGAAGCAGCGCCAATGCAGTCGTCGATGTAGCGAAGGAAAAGTGGGGGACAGATACCAGAATAGGCACGGAACATAGATTGTTCCACAAACCCAACAAAAAGGCAGGCATAGCTAGGACCCATACGGGTGCCCATAGCTTCACCTTTAGTTTGGAGGAAATGGGCGGAGCCAAAGGAGAAATTATTAAGAGTAAGGACTAATTCCGCTAGACGGAGCAGAGTGGTGGTAGAGGGGAACTGATTAGGTCTGGAATCCAAAAAGAAGCGTAGAGCTTTGAGACCTTCCTGATGGGAGATGGAAGTATATAAGGACTGGACACCTTCCTGATGGGGGAATGGAAATCTATATATCGGCAACATCGTACATTAAATCAACTAAGCAGATGATGATTTGAAGATGCTACTCATCTAGAAGACAAGTGATTCAAGTCAGGACTAGCAGAGGCTTTCTGGGAGGCTCGGTGCTTTCGTTTCTAAGCATATACGCCTTTTACTTCTAAAATAGGGGACTGCAGATCATAAGAATGGACTGACGTTAATTGACTCTACTTCCCCTCCTACGTTCTCTCTCTCTCTTTCTCTCTCTGTCGCTCTCCCATTCACACTTTCTCCTTCATTCCATCCGCTATCACTTTATTTCTCGCTTTCTCTTTCTACTGTGTTTTCCTTTCTCCTTCTCTGTTTGATGTCTCTCACTGTCTCACTTCATCTCTCTGACGTCCGCCTCTCTATGTCCTCATCCTATTCGACTCCCTCAGTTTCTCTCTGCCACTGTCAGGTCCTCTTTCCAACTCCTGCATTCTCTATCCTTCCTTCGGATCTTTCCCATCCACCTCTCCGCAGCCCCCTTCCCAGATGTTGAAAACGGCCGCAGGTAAATGAGCACCAATATAAAATTGTGATACGAAGAATTTGCTTCCAGCGGATGACCTCTTGCAGACCTCTCTCACAAAGGGTTACGGAGTCAATGATTTCCTTTAAAACACCGAGAATATGTTTGCATATTCAAAGGATCGGGAAAATCTGCAATCTTCTGTAAATATAAGCAAAGAATATTGAGGAGTTTCGACCGACTCAGATAGTTTGAACTTTCTCTGCTCGCCTTTGATTGCAAACATGGAACTAGTCCCGGTCACGGCGGCAACCACTCCTTGTTCAAGTATCCAATGTCTACATCTCCCATACTTACAAAACAGAGTAGGGAGCTACTGCAACAATGTTTTACGAAAAGGTAAATCCCGACAACAAATATTCTTAGTGTGAGGTAGATGTTCTTTCACCAGAATATCGGACATGTTCGATGTATTTTGAGCTATGGTTGTTTGCCTGCTGAAGAATCAGCTATGATCGAGCATTTTGTGTCTGTATTGGAGATCACAGGGATAGATAATGCTAGTGTTAAATCAAGGTGAATAATGAGAGGGCAAGTGAGCGTAACAGCAGGGAAATACAATCCATTCTGAGGGCAGTTGAGACAAAGCGTCTTCGATAGGATTGAGGTACAATGTCTTCATATGTTCCGGTAGAGACCGTAAGACCGATGTTACAAATTCATAAATCGGTGATTGAACGGCGCTTGGAGAATTGAGTATTCCGGCTGCTGCTGTAAAATGTAGGAGAAAGAACATGGAAGGAAACATACAATAGAAAGTGCGTGTACATGCGGCCAGGGGCAGGAAGGTGATCGGTAGAGTCAACAGAGTCTTTAACAGATAAGTAAGGAAGGTAGGCAGTGATACTAACCAAATAAGGTTGAGATGGTGGGCCAAATGAGAATACTTAGGTGGAGGGGCGAAGGTTCCGGGTCGAGGTACGGACTTAGGATGTTGATCGCGTGGAGACAGATAGAGAGGGTAAAGAATCTTGGAGACAAAGAGCTGGAGGGTGCTTAGAGAGAAGAGGCGTGCGAGGGAAATGGGAGAGTCAGAACGGATGAGAGAAAGAAAAGGGATGGGATAAATGAAATTGCAAATTTTATTTATCATGCAGGTGGGATGTAAACACGCCAGGTGAAACATGAGATACAGTTCCTCTAATTGAATTGGCTTTATTTGGGCAGATAAAGAGATGAAGATCGAATACAGATCAAGAACATGGGTTCAGACTAATAGACTCTTGGCCAAACACATTTTTGCCATTTGGAAAATAAACAAATTTCAGAATTGCATTATAGATACTTACTTTGATGGTAAAGTGAACCTTTGAAAATTTGAACATTTGAAGATATATTATAGTTAATGTAACCCAGTGTTTTTATCTGCCTTTATTATCAAGTATTTCATTGTAATGCTGCCGAGGAAAGACGTTTTAGATTACATGTGTTGATATTAACTCCGATTCTGAACATTTCAAGTGCCTAGGAGTAAACAGACGGTAAAACCACGTTGACGCCACGGCCAAGATACCTCGCAAAAACTCTGTATCGCATACGACTAAAGCAACTGAGTATGTCCCCATCGGCCTGCAGAAATATTTATCGATGCTTCACGCCTTGGTATTTCAACTGCTCTGCCCATGACTGCAGAGTTAGAGACGAATCTGAGAAACCAGCCGACCCTCCATGAATTGTGTCCATCTTTCTTGCTGCCTCGGTGAAGCTGCCAGCTTAAATAAAAACATACAAACCTTCATCAATCCCTGCCCTGTGTTGTGTACTTTTTTGCAGTCCTGGGTCGGTATGAAGTCTAGTGTAGTTTTTATTTGTGTGTTTTTTTTTAAGGTAGTTCAGTGTAGTTTTTGTATCGTTTCATGTAGCACCATGGGCCTGGAAAACGTTGTCTCATTTTTACTATGTTCTGTACAAACAGTTATGGTTGAAATGACAATAAAAAGTGACTTTACTTGACTTGACCTGACTTGCTTCTGAGTGCAGTGGCTCTCCTGTGAGCAGAAGGTTCAAGAGGTTTGGTGTTTATAGGGTGAAGGTGCTGTCTGTCAAAATAACCAGATCAATTGAACGGTTCGCGTCTGTGCTGCAGAGAGAAGGAGAAGCATTATTGGACATATAGAATTTTGAGATGGCTTACCCAGTGGACCGAGGATACTTCTCCTGGTAAAAGCAGCCGGAGTATTGAGACTTTGATTGGATTGAGAGACATTGTCTTCAGAATGTGAGCTGAATACGATGGAATCAGAATAGGAAAGATAGACAATCTGCGACCAGATAGGGGAGGGCTATTGGGACGCTGTGTGGGAAGGAGTTCTAATAGCTTATCAAGGGGATTTACTTTGATCAGAAGGAAAGACAGGGAACGGGATGGCCGGAACATTTGAGCAGTGAGAAAATAAACTTAATAACGTCGTTTTGCAGAAACCCCGTGGAAGAAATACAGTACAGTTCCTTCGGTTTGCATTATGCCTCAACCTGCTCTTCGTGGAAGCTGGCAAGGTCCGACTTCCCTTCATATCAAAACGCTATCATCGTCTGTGCATCCTTTAGTTTTCCTCCCCTACGAGTTCGAAACTGTAAACAAATAAAGAAAATCAATAAGCAATATATTTTCTGAGCTTAGGAGTCAGGAGTTCAATCCCTTGTCCCCTAACGGTGTTGTGTTCATCGGGTTCTGTCCTGGGAAGGTGTGAAGGTGCCTGAGTCTCGTGGCCGGGCCCACGTTGACGTGGAGGTTAGGCTGAGGACACCCTCTGGTATCAGAGCCCACTGCACTCAGGATATATATATTTTTTTGTCCAGATCTGCCTTCATCCCGAAAATATTTGGGCTGATTTGCGCAAAGGTACAGCAGAGAAATCCACACATGAACTCTGGATATAGTTTCCTGCTCTGGAAATACGACATCCTGTCAGGGTTGTCTTCAGACCGAGCCACATATGCGAGGATGAACATTGTTAATATTTTTCTAACGTTTCCACGATGTTGATTGTTCTACAGATAGGCAATGCCAGTTGCTGAGTAATTTCATCACAGCGACATGCTCTGTCCTTCCTAATTAAATAATTCTTTCCGATCCTGGCTCAACTAATCCGCCCCATTCGTACGTCTAACAAACTCAAAGTTTGTCGGATACTTATGGGTTGAGTTAAGAAACTGCAAGGGTTAAGGGCCCGTGCTGGCTGCTATACACAAGCCTCCCGACAGTAGCTAGAATGTGGAGCACAGATTACACAGTCATGGTCATACTTTATTGATCCCGGGGGAAATTAGTTATCGTTACAGTTGCATCATAGATAATTAAATGGCAATAAAACCATAAATAGTTAAATAGTAATATGTAAATTATGCCAGGAAATAAATCCAGGACCAGCCTATTGGAAATAGAAACAGGAAATAGAATACAAGAGGAAATAGAAAATGTGTGCCAAAAGGGTAATATTATGGTAGTCATGGGAGATGTCAACACGTAGGTTGATTGGGAAAGTCAGTTTAGATATGTATTTCAAGAGAGTGAGTGTGTTGAATTCCTATGAAACGACACTTTAGAGCAGTTTGCCCATCACCCTACAAGGCGATCAGTTCTACAGGATTAGTTGTTGTGCAATGAACTGGAAATAATTAGTGACCTTAGGATAAAAGAACAATTTCAAGGCAGTGATCCCAATATGATTGAATTCAACTTGAAATTTGATAATGAGAAAGTAAAGTCTGACGAAGCAGCATTTCAGCACAGTAAAGGAAATGTCAGTTGTATGAGAGGGGAGTTGGCCAACGAATTCAGAGTGGAGGACTATGAACGACAGGCTGCAAGGGAGGACAACAGAGCATTAAAGGCATGAATTTCTGGGGGAAATGAGAAAGGTGGCTGATAGCTGTATCCAAAAATGAGGAAATACGCAAATGGCAAAGTAGTGCAAACGTGGATGACAAGTGGAGTCAACGCTAACGTAAAGGCAAAAGATTAGGTATAAAACAAAGCAGAAATTAATAGGAAGACAAAGGATTACTAAGCTGTCAAAACCCTAGAGAACAACTAAAAGAATCATTAGGAGGAAAAAGATGAAATATGACCGCAATATCAAAGTGGATAGTAAGAGGTGCTTTGAAGAATGATAAAAAAAATACGTGAGATGACAGTGTATATAGAAAGCAAGAAAATGTATCCGGAAAAATAATGCGCGGGGACAAGTAATGGAAGATGAACAATATGAGTATTTCGCATCAGGTTTCACTGTGAAAGACCCGAGCAGTGGGTTATGCACTTTGGTATAGGAAAACAAATGCAGACTATTTTGTAAGCGGGGAGAAAATCCAAAAATCTCTGATGCAAAGAGACTTGGGGGATCCAAGTGCAGAACACCCTGACGGTTAACTTGCAGGTAGAGTCGGTGGTGAGGAAGGTAAATAAAATGTTAGCATTCATTTCAAAATGTACAGAATACATGGGCAGAGATGTAATGCAGGGGATTTCTAAGACACGGGAGGGCTCACCTTGAAAATTCTGAACAGTTTTGGGTTCCTATTCTAACAAAGATGTACTGGCATTGGAAAGGGTTCAGATCAAATTCACAAGAATGACACTGTCATTCCGCAAGCAAAGCAGCTGTCTAACTAACTGAACAATGTAGTCAGTAATTTTTCGCCTTTCCCCTGCAGTATGCTCCTAAACCCCCGATCAGCTCCATTGGGCTTCCCGTCGTGCCAAAAAAAAAGCCTTATAACTCTTACATGTAACACACTGAAGTCAGAAGAGGACTCTCTTCCTTGAGGAAGAGCACCACTTCAACACTTCAGGCTCTCCACCAGTCTCTCTCATTCCACATGTTCACAAAATGCCACTCATCGGTATCTGAGAGGTCTTCTCCACCAAGGCCTCATAGTTCTGCTCCCCCTCGAGGGTGTGCTTCACTTCCTTGAGCATTATCAGCCTATGATAACATTGTTCCTTCGCCGTTTATTTATGCAGGAGGGACTGTAAGTGCTGATAGCAACTCAGAATTTATGCAGGAGGGAACGTAAGTGCTGATAGCACCTCAGAATTTTTCCCCTGGCAGAGGACTCATTAGATGCACTACATCAGACAACTCTTGCCTTTCACTCCGGAGCAAAGACAACAACTTGTCTTTGAAGTCTCCGCCCTGAATTACGAAAAACACTACGTCCAGTTCTGCACCCTCACCTACTCTCCCCTCTGCTTTGTAGGTATGAGCGGCCCATGGCTCAGCTTCTCGCGGGACCACAATATTACTAGAAAGATCAACTGCCGTCACATCTTCCGTAGCCTGAACGAAATTGAAATTTTTGCTCACTGCTTGTACAAGCTGCCAACTTTACTGAGCTTTGCTCCATCCGTTTCGCAACGAAGGGCAGAATCATTCAGCATCCAGACACAGTGCTTAACCCAGGAAACTTTCGGGTACTATGAGAAATTCATCAGACACAATGACGAATTTAACTGGAAAAAAGACACTGACAAGGTCAGCTGGGTTCGTGCGAAATCGGGTTTACTACTATTTCTAGCTTTTGCATTTATAATTCCCTCCGCCCAACTCTCTCTCTCTCTCTCTCTCTCTCTCTCTCTCTCTCTCTCTCTCTCTCTCTCTCTCTCTCTCTCTCTTTCCCCCTTTTCCCCTCTCGATTTACATTTTCTGGCCGTTTACTGTCCTATCTATATCCTTTTCTCTGTATGACTCTCGGTTTTTCTACTCCATCACTCCCACTTCGTGAGGAACTACACGGATGCTTACGTAGAAAGATAACATTCACCTCGAGCGAGATATCTAGCCTGTGTGATTTACTCATACTAATTAGCAGACAAGGGAACATACTACAGGTCAGGATATATGCCATAATGGGGGCATTTTATCAGGCAATGCACTGCTAATCGATTGTGTTCTGCTGGCGTCAGTTTGTCTCCGACACTTGCTGATTGAGGTAATATCAGAAAAGTTTAGACTGTACGATGTGATTTTATTCAGTCTTAAATGCATGAAATTTTGAATCAAAAAGTAAAAATATTTTGTGAAATACTGTCTTCTTCATGCGGAGATTAAAATTTCAGAACTTTCATGGGGACTGTGATCTAATTTGTGCAGTTGATCAGTGGGATTGTTTTATGCGTACACACAAGATTAAAATTATAGTGGTAAAAGAATCTATGCTTTCATTCCTTACTTCGACAGGAAACTGGACAGTTTTCCCGTCGTGCAGGTGATACACAGTATACAAACACAATTTCTACTCTGAGATTATAAAAGTAATGGACTGCAGGATGAGATCATCTTTTAACCCCCAATGCACCAATTGTGGCCTGACGCTGTTTTGCCATTCATTATTTTGTTAAATTTGCTGTCCTTTTATTCTACGTTCCAACATTGTTGACCTTGTACTCTCTCGTCAAACAGTGCAAATAATTGATCTATATGATCGGAACCAATTCAACCATTCACAGTATGTTGACACATTTGACTAATGCAATTCTAACTTGGATATTTAACAGGATATTGGAAGGAAACCGTCCTCATTGACAAATCTATTCCGGAGATATCAAACACTCTTGTTTTGTCCTGTCTTGTCACTCTTATTCTTTCCTCAGAGACTGTGAACGCTTCTATCACAACTGCATCCGTGAAATCTATCATCCAATACATCCCCAGTTGCTCCCACAATGATCCGAGCAAACTGGTAAAAGACAATGTTGAGCACAGTTGACAAACGTGATATGGCATCCCATGCAAAAGTGCGTTTTTAGATACTGTAGATATACAAGTAATGGATTGTAATGCTTTCATTTGTGTTGAACGCAAGAACGGCAATCAAGCTTGACAGTTTTGCTACTGAGCGCCTCCCATTTAAGTCGACCGCGTAATATTACTGATATCTGTGTTCGCCCCTTTCCATTAACTGTGAAAACACACTCCACTGACACTTAGTGCATCACCCAGAACTTTCTTTTCGTACTAACCCGAAGTCTCCCTGCAAAGGCGTAGTTCTCATAGCTCAAAGGAACATGGTAGAGTACAAAAAGAGTTCCAAAATATTCAAGTGAGCAGTTTTGCAGAATTTCAGCGAAATGGCGATAATCTAACCGGATATTTTTGAGTGAGCTCCAAATTTTCGCTGAGGTATAAACAGTATCTTCACAAGTTACTTTAGAGATTGCCCGCAATGCGGAATGTATTTTAAAAAAAGTTAAACCGGCGCTAGTGTTGTGTTCTGTCTTTCCTCAAACGTTAATTGAAGGGAAGTCTCCATCACTGATTTTCTTTCCAGTCAATAAAAGGCAGAATGTTGGAAGATCCCTGGCTTGCAATAATCTCACGAGCAATCCGTTGTATGCTACTTGCTGGACTCGACAACAAACGGCCAGTGCGAACAATAAGGAACAGAGGAATGGCGCATGGCGTCCAGTTTGTGGCTCTGTCGAAAAACAGTCTAGTTCCAAGTATTTACTATTAATTGACAAATATTGGAAAATTAGTGCCAATCAGCATCACACAACCGTTATTTAAGATAGCAAGACTTCTCTCCCTGAAGAATTGGCTGATTAGTTCGCCAACCAGCGCTACATTTTGTTGTTGTTGTTGCTGGTACACTTTACTCCACATTATTTTATTGTTTTAACTTGTCCTATCTCGACAGCCAATTGATGTGTATCAGTCTTTCACTGTTTAGCTACAGCTGTAACAATAATAGACATATTTCCTTTCAAATTTGTGAGCCCATGTCCCATCCACGTGAATCTTTGCTTTGATCATGAGCATTTCGAATGTCACCTCATCCAATTCTGTCTAAGGAAACACAGTCATTGTATCTCCAGGTTTCCCCACACTGTAATACACTCAAGGATGTAGAGTGAATTTGTCATGGATGATGTCGAACACGGTCGATGCATTGATATGGTGTTCCAGGCAAAAGAGCTTTGCAGGATGTATATCCCTGAAATGCATTGAAAATATGCAATTTCAGTACACGTTACATTCCACAATTTGGGCGTCTTAATTCGAACCCACGACACAACTGACCTTGAAGTGCGCTCCTTCCAGTTTCACAACGAAAGGCGTGTTCCAGTTAGAGCTCATTGCGTCATCGACGACAGGGTTTTGTGCAGACCCGCAGTCTACCTGCTACAGCCTGGTTCCCGTTGCACAGAGAAAAACGGTGGAGCCCAAAACAAGAGTGTAGAGATATTCAAATGTGCCGGCTTGATACCTTTCTTCAAACGAGCAGTAAACCTCAAAGTTCCTTGCTTTCCTGAGCTATATCCCCTTCGCAAGCATTTTCGCAATAACTCACAAAGCTGATGGTACCGACAGCGTCGGTGTATTCACAGTTCCATCTTTCCTCAATAATTAATTCTAGAGGGTTCGAGATCACTGAAAATGTTTCCATTCGTCATTGGAATAAAAGACAGAATGTTTCAACATTCCTGTGGTCCATTAAACCCACGAAACAGTACCTGTCCGATTACGCAAAGACTCACAACACAGTACAGTTGAAACTATCAGAAAATTAAGAAAACATGCATAGCTTTGGGCTTCTGGCTTATTCGAAAGGCATATTAGTTCCAGGCAGTTACTATCAATTGATAGAAGGAGAGAGATGATGATCAACGGCACTCTTCACTTTGATTAGGATCGGGCATATTGCCCTACTGAATTATTCGCTGATCAAAAGGGGCCCAGACTTTCTGAGCACCAGTCAGAATCTATGTTGTTTCAGATTATCGCTCATCGTGTTTTGATGCTCTTAAAGAAAGTACTTATAGCAGAGTGGTAGAAACTGCACTTAAAACTCGAGGTACATGCTTTCAACATTGCATGTTCTCCTTTTGGAGACAATGGGGTTACCAGTGGGAGGAGAGAACATCGACTATTTGCTGATGCTGTCTGCCAGATGTGCAGACGGAGTCCAAACCACAGAGAGTGGTTTTCGTGATGTGTCTTCAGTTGCTTGATGAATAGCATAGCGGTTTGCGCGACTTTGTTAAATCTGGGATCTTCGGAGTTCAATGTTCAATTCCGGCGTTTGCAAGGCGTCTGGACGTACAATGGTTGCAATCATTGTTGACTTTTTGCTTTCAGTCCAAATCCTTGAGTTTCTTCCCACAGTGCAAGTTAGGTTATTGGGTCATTGTAAGTTGATCCATGAATAATAAGTATTAAATATGGGTTGTCAGGGTTTGCTACGGCGGTGCGAGTTAAAGGCATACTCTGTGCCGTATCGCGCAGAAAACAAGTAAATGAATATCCAAATATCGCGAAAATGGAATGTACAGTTCCCATATGGGTACGTCTTCAAACGAAGAAGTGATGTTCAGTCTTGAAAACACTTTGTCACTGAGTGTTTCAGTCTTATATCTAGTAGTTGTGTAACACCAGGGGTGTTTCCCTGGTTAAAAGATTCGTTGACACAATGAACGGAGTCTTTCTGAGCGCCAATCAGAATAGGCTTTGTTTCCTTTCGTCATTCTGTTCCTTTTACCGTTCTTTCAAGGTCCCGTGCCCCTTTCCCCCAATCTCTCTCTTAGTGTGCCCTTCTGCCTCTGCCACGTATTCTCTGCATACTCACAGCATATCCACATACTTCTCGATGTGTAATCTAGAACAATTCAGACTCGATCTAATGCCAGATTACATCCAAAAAACTAATACCACAGATTTGCGAGAATGATGTGAGATACGCTTCACCGTTCACTTCGTGTAAACCTGCGTAAATTTCTCTGCTAATTGAGAGTTGAACCGGGCAATTATGAGCAGAGCCTATTTAACCACCGATCTGAATGAAAACGCTACGTCTCCGTTTATCAACCATTCTCTCTAATATTATTCGATTTGTCTTTCTCACCCTTCCCTTCTTCGTTCTAATTGAATTGACCGTTCCTTTCTAGCAAAGCATCTCCTTCTTTGTTCTCTCTTTCGTTACTCTGCGATTATTCTTCGCGGTGTCTCTCAATCGCTCTGTGTCTGCCTCTGTTTTTTAATCTGCAATTTTTTCTAATTCATCAATTTCACTAGTTGTCGGAACATCTTTTATTCCATTGCCAGTCCAATCGGTATTCATTTTCAATCCTAAGAATAAACATCCATTTAACTCCACTTTTAGGGATCTAATGCCAATGGACTCCACCTAAAACGTATCTTAATCAGAAGCATATAGCGTGATAGCTAATCCGATGCTATCTAATCATATACATCCTCATTCATCTTCACCGTTAATTCCTAAGAGTGATGAAATTGATATCCAGCAAAAAAAAACACACACTATATTGTTATAAGCATGAGAGAGAGACATGGACACCGAGATATACTGGAGATGTTTCGGTAAGCTGCCAGAATATACCTGGGGAAAGCTGAATTCAAGACGTGTTCCACAAGGTTGGGGGCATTTTGCTGCTGAATGCAGCGTTTGATGTCGACCACGTTATCCTCATCCATTGCGTGTACAGCTCTTCCAGGTTACCAGCAACAGTCGCCCTCTTGTGATCACATAAGGCTGAATTTTGTCCGGATTCGCTGCCTCACTGCAATAATTCGGGGTGTATTGCACAGTGGTATACGCCAGAGTCAGAGACAACACTTCCGGAGATATTTAAACGAGCTGACTCTGCGTTTGTGCATATCAGGTGTAAACTTCGCCGGACATTTTGGAGGCCGCTCCAGTTCTCCTGAGCCATATACCTTCAGCAGTTTTTTTGGAGATTTTCCGTCATGCTGAGTGTATCAAAATGTTTTCATTAGTTCGGGTGGATTTGCAGTTCAGTGTTGTGATTTGACATTGGTCAACCAGTAATTTAGGAACATCCTGGATCACTGAATTGTTCCCACTAGTTCCTACAATAAAGGACAAAATGCAGAAATATCCCTGACTTGCACTGAACTCACGTCGCACTCGCTGGTCATGTGTACAGCGACTTACCTGTCAGGATGGCGAATGCAATCAACAAGAAACACAGGGAAAACATACTGTTTAGCTTCAGCCTCGACAGGACGTCAAATTTCATCCGTGAAGTAATCACCATGGCAGTTATTCGAGAGTAAAATTGTATCAGAAGTAGATTTCATGGTTCCGTAAACAATAATTGGTAGATAAAAGAATACCGAGGCTATATGAGCACGAGTCAGAATCCGGCGCTGTCATTGAATTCCCCATTTTGTCCTTTCCCACTCTCTCGCTCTCCCCCTCTCTCTCTCACTCTCTCTCTCTCTCTCTCTCTCTTCTCTTCTCTATGACTCTCATTCTCTCTCCTCCTCTCTCTCCACTCCTTGTCTCTCTCCATCTAGTTATATATTTCTCACTTTCTCGCTCTTTATATTCTTTACTATTTCTCACTCTCTTGCTGTCGCTCTCACGCCGAACATTGATTTCTATTTTTCAATTGTTATGCCTCTCTTGTTCGTCCTATCAACACCCTCGCTGTCTTTGACATTCTGCCGCTGCTCTCTCCCATCTCACATCATGTCACTCCATGCTAAACAACGTATTACTCAGTCATCCGCAACATAATGACTTTTTGTTATTCATGTTAACTAATTTATCATCACCCTTTTAAATTTTGGCGAAATACCTTTCAATCGTTCAGCATCCCGCTGGATATTCCTTGTACAGAGCACACCAAATATTTACTCCCTTGGACCACCTGGGCTTAGATGTTGAGGGGATACAGAAGGCACCTGTTAGATCAAGTAAACACTGCCAATACACAGGTGTCAGGATCCTGTGTCGCTGTGGAACTTAGAGTGATGAACTGCGCAAAGCTATTTGGTGGAGTCCGGCACAATGCCCCCGAACATATTTAAGGGGAAGAACCGACATTTTTGTCCCGAGACCCGAAATACTGACCCGATTGTCTTCGCGTAGAACAATATCTCCAGTCATGAATATTTTCGTCGGTTTTCCAGAAAATTGAAAGCACAACAAATAGACTCTGTCAGTTACCAATTAGCTGCTGCTCAGTGACACAGTAGCCCCTGCCACGGTCATAAAATTCTTCCGTTTGGGGTTTATAAAATCTGCCTTACTGTTCCTTGGAGCTAGACCCAAGTGTAGGAGGGGCGCCAGAATGCAGTGAACCTACAGGACATGCTCCGACCGATTATACAGATTCAGTACATGCTCTGACCGATTATATAAAAGTAGTGGATACAAAGAACCTCTAGTACGTGGCTGTAGTGGGAATATGGTAGATTGAATAAAGTTAACGAGGATGATTTGAAGATATTCCTCCGGTAAAAGAAAAGTATTTCAAGTGGGGACAATCAACACTTTCTGGGAGACTCGGCGCTTTCTTTTCGAAGTATATGTGGCTATTATTTCTAACTTAGTGCATTATAGCAATGATAAGAATAGACTGGAGTTAATTTACTCCCCCTGCCTCCACCACCATCCACACCTCGCTCTCGCTCTCGCCCACTCTCTTCGCCCTCATTCCCTCCGCTATAGTTTTTTTTTTCTCGCTTTCTCTCTTTTACTTGTACTATTTGTCTTTCTCTTTCAGTCTGGTGTCTCTCTCTCTGTCTCAATACATCGCTTTTGCCTTCGCCTCCCTCCGTCATCCTCCTATTCGTCACCTGCTGTTTCTCACTGTCACTGTGAGAGTTAAAGTAGGAGTTAAAGTACTGTTACAATCGATATCTGTATTCTCTATCACGCTAAACTTTCGCAGGTTCTGTCGCATTATCTAAATACTCAGCATAAACCATAAGTAGCTGTTGCAACAACCTTAATATTAGTGCCGAGCCACTTGTAATTCTTTGTCATTCAGAAGACCACTGATTTTCGCACTTCGTGTTTTCCTGTTTTCAGCCATTATCCAGTTTAAATATATCCCGCTTACACTCCATGCTCATTATGTCTCACTGCTGACACTCGAATAAAGTGGCCAAAGGCAATGTCAAGGAAGGTTGGCAAGATTGGTATGCCGTTGCAGCAAAACGAGCATTGGAGAAAGCACACTGCGGTATCCGGAAAAATGCATTTAGAAGTTCCAGTTTAGAGCGCATTGTAATCAAGACCTGTTCCATTAGATTCGGCCACTTGCATTGCTGATTGTAGCGCGCTTACGTAGGAGACTTGAGCATGGCTGCTTTCCAGGTGCCACCTTCCAGTTTCTCGGGGAAAAAAAGCGCCCTCCATTGAGAGCTTTTAGCATTATCATCATCATCAACATCACCATCATCATCAGGTGCTATGCCCAGTTTGAGCTTTGACTGTTATGGCCCCATGCTCCTGTTTCAGGCCAAGTGAATCAATTCATTGATATTCATTTCCAGTTCTCTGGCTGCTGTATCCATCATCATTTGTCTTTGTTTCCTTTTGCTTCTTTCCTTCAATGTTTCCCATAATTACCGTGCATTCTAACTCCTCTTTCATAATCAAATGTCCAATGAAGTTTCTTCAGTTCGCGCAATGGAAGGCAATAGCAAACCACCGATACTAGGTTTCCAAGAATCTATTTGCTAAGAAACCCACGGCCAAACTCACAAAATGTATACCAGAATAGCAGCGTGAAGACGATCTTCAAGACAGTTCTGAAGATGTTTCGCTCTGTAGGGTTAACTCTGGGCAGCAGGGGATCCCAGACCGTCATCAAGCTATAGCTCATAAAATTTAAGCAATGCAAAAGAAAATTATTGCCACTTGGAATGTAAGAGCACTATATCAATCAGGAACATTGGGCAATGTGATAAATGAAATAGAAAGACTAACAATTACCTTCAAGGGAATTAGCGGAGTACGCTGGACAGGTGATGGAGCATGTCAGAATAGAAATAAATCAGTACTTTGTTGTTGTGTAATATTCCATACTAATTGAGTATGATTTTTTATGGATGAAAACATGGCAAAAAGTGTTTTAGGACATTGGGTGATATCAGAAACAGTGCTCCTTGTTAGATTCGAGGACAAACATTTAATTTAACAGATATACAGGTATATGCACCAACAACAGATGGAACAAATGAGGATATAGTTAATTTCTATGAACAGCTTGAATAAGCAAAGAATGGAAGCAAATCCCAAGATATTGTTACTGTCATGGGAGATCGAAATGCTAAAATAGGACAAGGTGCTGATAGAAATACCATTGGAAAATTTGGTCGAGCGGAAAGAAATGAAAGAGGCGAGAAATGGGTGGAACAGTGCTAGATGAATAATCAGGTCATTATGAATGCCTACTTTAAAAACCATCCAAGACCCGTGTGGATCTGGAAAAGTCCATGTGATTGCACCAGCAAGCAAATTGACTTTATTTTTGCATTATACAGGACAGTTTTATACAGATGCAGATACATGCAAGAATTCGACCCAAAAAGCTTCATGGATATGTAATTTAGCTGTCTAGCTACCTTTCTACAAACGTGTGGTAATGCTAAAGACTAACTGTGACATCAAAATAGAGACTACTGTCTCCTCTATCGCGATATCAGTCTTGTTAATGTGAAAGAGAGACAATATTTGAGGGACGACGAAACGTTGGAGTACATAGCTAGTTTTCGTTGTATTGTAGACCAATCCTCTCCTTCTGTCTTTGCGGTTGCTTTAACGGTAGTTGGTTGTAGAAATTCTGATGTTTTATGCTGGAATGAGTGGTAGAGGTAGAAATGGGTTAGCTTACTGCTACTAGCCGCTGATTGTGCGAGGGAGGCAGCAGCGGGGCGTTCAGGTTCTTAACTTTTTTTCTGACATTGATGCTTTGGGTTTCGGTTCTGTTTTAAGGATGTATGTGGAGACTACAATTTTCGGGTTGTGTATTGTGTACATTCACTGATAATACACACAACCATTCATGCATGCTGCACCTTCTTTTTGCTGTACCCTGGTAAATCTGACAGCAACAATATATATATATATTTCCACGTGTCCCATGTTGCCATGTTTTCCGATGCCTGCAAAAGACGATCTAGGTAGCATGTGCGCGTCATGAGAGAATTACTGAGGGTACATATTAGGAGTAACGTGCGAAAATTCGACAGACAAATGATTTGATAACAAGACAATAACACATAGGAACTGAATTAAGCCATTTAGCCTTTCGAGTCTGCTCCACCATTTCGGCCTAGACAGTGTGCTAATGGAATTATTCGATACAGAATGTATATACAGTGGCATGCAAACGCTTGGGCACCCAGGTCAATTTTTTTGTTACTGTGAGTAGCTAAGCAAGTAAAAGATGCCCCTGATTTCTAAAAGGCATGAAGTTAAAGATGACATATAAATTTTTAATATTTTAAGGAAGATTACTTTTTTTTTTAATTTCCATCTTCTACAGTTTCAAAATAACAAAAACAGGAAAAGGGCCCGAAGCAAAACTTTGGGCACCCGGCATGGTTAGTACTAAATAACACTCCTCTTTGGCATGTATCACAGTTTGTAAACGCTTTTTGTAGACAGCTAAGAGTCTTTCAATTCTTGTTTGGTGGATTTTTGCCTAATTCTTCCTTGCAAAAGGCTTCTAGTTCTGTGGGATTGTTCTGTCGTCTTGCATGCAGTACTCTTTCGAGATCTATCCACAGGTTTTCGAAAATGTTCGGGTCGGCGACTGTGAGGGCTATGGCAAAACTTCAGCTTCCGCCTCTTGAGGTAGTCCATTGTGGATTTTGATGTGTGATTAGTATCATTATCCTGTTGTGGAAGCCGTCCTCTTTGCATCTTCAGTTTTTTTTTTACAGACGGTGTGGTGTTTGCTTCCAGAATTTGCTGGTAGTTAATTGAACGAATTCTTCCCGTTACCAGTGAAATGTACCCCGTGCCGCTGGCTGCAACACAAGCCCAAAGCATGATCGATCCACCCTCGTGCTTAACAGTTAGAGATGTGTATTTTTTCATGAAATTCGGCACCTTTTTATTTCAAACATACGGCCAAAAAGTTCTATTTAACTTCATCAGTCCAGAGGGCTTGTTTCCAAAATACATCAGGCTTATATAGATGTTCCTTTGCACACTTCTGACGCTGCATTTTGCGGTGAGGACGGAGGAAAGGTTTTCTTCTAACGACTCTTCCATGAAGGGCATATTTGTGCAGGTGTCGCTCCACAGCAGAGCAGTGCACCACCACTCAAGTGTCTGCTAAATCTTCCTGAAGGTCTTTTGCAGTCAAACTGGGGTTTTGATTTACCTTTCTAGCAACCCTAGGAGCAGTTCCCTCGGAAAGTTTTCTTGAACTTCCACACCTCAACTTGACCTCCACCGTTCCAGTGAACTACCATTTCTTAATTACATTACGAACTAAGTAAACGGCTACCTAAAAACGCTTTGCTGTCTTTTTATAGCCTTCTCCTGCTTTGTGGGCATCATTTATTTTAATTTTCAGTGTGCGAGGCAGCTGCTTAGAGGAGCCCATTGCTGCTGATTGTTGGGACAAGGTTTGAGGAGTCAAGGTACTTATAAAGCTATGAAATTTCCATCACCAGGCCTTTCCTAACGATGATTGTGAACAAGACATAGCCCTAACAAGCTAATTATGGTCTGACACCTTGGTAAAAGTTGTCTGAAATCTCAAATCTCCTGGCGTGCCCAAACTTTTGCATTGTGCTCCAATCTTTTTCTCACTCTTAAATTGTACAAAACAAAAATAATACACTAATTTGCTTACATATTGAAAAGAATCTCATCTTTAAATTTATGACTTATGGAGCTCAGTTCATCTTCTACTCACTTAACAATTCACAGTAACATTAATTTTGGCCAGGGGTGCCCAAACTTTTGTATGCCAAAGTAATTAAAATGAGAGTTTCAAAAAGTCGAAATATACCTTTGGAAACAGATGCTATCAGTTTGTGCTCCTTTGACAGTTACCGGACGTTCTCTCACTTTGTTTCTTCCATCGGTGGGAAGACACGAAGGTCTAAAACCATGTTCTAATCTGTAAGACAATAGATTATGCCCTTCTGCAAGAGTATCGAACTGTAGTTTGAAATTAAATCTTAATTCCATCTACCTCGGTATGATCTTGTTCTTTACCCCCGGCTTGCGCTGCATCTTGTACGTCTGTCACACTTTATTTTTGCTTACTTTTTGTGTTTTACTTTGTCCTGCCCCTATAAGCAGTGCATTGAATTTATCTGTAAAAAAAACTAATCAATGCAGTCATGCGGCAATAATAAACACATTCCATTTCGAATTTAGATATGTAGCAAAATGCCAGACGTGGGGATAACATCGGATCCGTTAAATCTGGTTGGAAAACCAGGTTATAATAAATATCACTCATCTGTGATCCCAATCCCTCTCTCCTTCTCTGGCTCTTTTTTATACTAAAAATGCCTTCAGTATGAATTACGGGTTGTATGCAGTCACATACATGGATTTTAATCATAAATATACTTTAAACATTGAAGCTCCTTCTCACAGATCTGGAATGCGACGACCAAAGTAAAATCTCCATTCTCTATCACGTTAAACATCGACAGGTACAGTCGTATTGTCTAAATACTCCGCATACATCTTAAGTATCTGTTGCAATGCCTTGAGTTTCAGTAGCATGCCACTTGCGCTTCCTTTTCAATTCGAAAACCAGCACTTTTCCCATCCTATAGGATTATTTTTTAGTCAGCCATTGTGCAATTTAAATATATCCGGTTTTAACCCGGTGTTAATTGTTTCTCCTTGCAGACACAACAACAGAGTAGCCAAAGACAACGTCAGTCAATGCTAGGAATCATGAGATGCCTTTGCCACAAAAGAATATCTATGAATGCACATTGCGTTTTCCCGGAAATGCAATGTAAACTTCCAGTTTGGATACGCCTTGTAATTAGCAACTTTTCCTTTCGCTTCGTCACCTTCTGCTGCTGATGGCAACGCCCTTAATTAGGGCACGTGACTATAGTTGATTTCGGGGTAAGCCCCTTTCAGATTCTGTGCAAAAAGGCGCCCTCCAGTGAGAGCTTTTGCATCACACCTGATAAGTTTTTGTCCGAACCCGCCGTCCCCATACAACAGTGTGGTACTCATTGCACAGAGATACATGCCACTGTCCGATACAAGAGCTTCAGTGATATTTAATTGAGCCATCTTGCTGCCCTTATGCAAAGTAGCGTTTAATTTCACTGGGCAATCTGGATGACGATCCAGTCGTCCTGTGCTATATAACTTCAACAAGTACTTTGGAGGTCCGCCACTATGTTGAATGTACCAAAAGATATCTGCGTCAGCGTAAGTGTAATTACAGTTCAGTGTTATGGTCTGTCCTTCCTTAGCCGTTAGGTCGGAAGGATCCTGCGTCACTGAATCTTTCCCACTCGTTCCTGCAAAAAAAAATGACACAATACGTCAACATTGGTTGCATTCAACGCGAGGGAAATTCACTGACCTGCTCTTCAGAGACTCACCAGGCAGCACAACCAATGTAATCAGTAATGAACAGAGGGAAATCATGGTGTCTAATATGTGGCTGGGTCGAGCAGCAGATTGCTTCCAGGCAGGTATCACTTAACAGAAATTGTGGTGTGAGATCGTTTAGGCGATATATTTTCATCTTGCGTAAATCCAGGGGGCGTTTCCCTGGTTAACGGATTGGCTGACAGAAAGAACCGAGCCTTTCAGATCGCCAATCAGAATCTGCTTTGTTTCCATTCGTCATTCTGCCTACTTCTCCGCTCTTTCAATATCCCGAGTTCACCCCCCCCCCCACCCCGCTGCATTATCGTTTATTTATCAATGTGTAATCCAATACAATTAAGACTTTTCACGTGTTCGCTTTTTCAAATCCGACTGTATCTGGCTGGAAGTAGTTGATCTATTTGTTTATTTATTTGTTTTGTTAGTTGGTTATTGAAGATATATCCTACAGTAGGCCCTCAAGTCAATATGTTTCATTCTTCCAGTATTGCACTAATTATTCAAATGTCAGCAAGATTTATACCCCAACCTCTGTTTGCTGTTCGGGAGCCAATCTCCTATCCACGCCAATAGACTCCTGACAGCACACTCTGTGTAGTGACCACTTTCTTCGTTAAATAACTCACATCTGGCATTCCCCTTGTAATTTCTTCCAATCGTCCTGTGATATCGTCCTCTAGTATGTGCCACTTCCAACCTTAGGTCAAAGTGCTAGTTGTCCACGTTACCTATGCAGGTGTGTAACTGAAGTTCAGCATTACGATTCATTAACTTTTAATCGTCGATGAGAAGAGATAAATCTTTCCCACACGATTCTATAACAAGACAAAACGACTGAACGTCCAGTGCTCGCATTGCAGCTGCGAGACACCCACTGACAATCTGTGCAAATGTTAGCCGGGACAGCAAAGCCCATAATATCATTAAGGATCTTGAAACTCATGGAGTCTGCATTCTGGTGCGATCTAAAGCCAGATGGTACACAATAGGCTAATATCACAGGCTTGCAAGAATGTTGTCAGATACGCTGCATCCTTCCATTCGTGTAAAACCGGCGTAAATTGCTCTGCTAAATGGGAGCTGAACCGGGTAAATCAGAGCTGAGCTTATTTAGCCAGCGATCTAAACGAAACTGCTACACTCTCTGTTTCTTAATCATTTACTCTAATTATATTCTATTTGTCGAACTCACACCTCCCTCCTTCGGTCGACTTTAAATGACACTTCACTTCGTGCAACGGTTCTCCTTCTTTATTCCGTCTATCGGATTTATCCTATATTTCCATCGCTCTGTCACTCAATCGCTCTCTGTTCGCCTCTGTATTCAAAGCTAGTCCGTTTTTGTCTACTCCATACCCCCACCATCCATCTCTCTCTCTCTCTCTCTCTCTCTCTCTCTCTCTCTCTCTCTCTCGCTCTCTTTCTCTCTCTCTCGCTCACTCTTCACTTCGCTCTATTCACTGCTTGCATAGGCAGCCACCACAATTCAATCTCCATTTGTTTTCTAAGTCATCATTTTAGATTTTAACTAACTGGGGGAACATCCTTTAACTCATTGTCAGTTCACTACGTATTCATTGTGAATCCGAAAAAATACCATCCATTACTCTCCACTTTTAGCAAGCTAATGTCAATTGAGTCTACTTGAAATTTATCTTCATCAGAAGCGTTTAGCGTGACTGCTAATCCGATGCTATCTAGTCACATACGCCCTCTGTATGTCCACGTTGAACTCATCTTCACTGTTAACCTTTTAAGGTGGTGAGAAATGATTTCCAGCCAAACGTTGACCACAAGATATTGTTCCAGACAACAGAAAAAGACATGGACACCAAAGATATCGTGGAAATCTTTCCGAAAGCTGTCACAATATCCCTCGCTAAAGCTGAATTCAAGAAGCATTCCTAAATGTTTGGAGAATTTTGCTGCTGAATGCAACATTTTAAGTTGACCAAGTGATGCTCATGGTTTGTGCATAGGCTGTGCTAGTTTCCCAGCAAAGGCGCCCTCTAGTGATCAAGCAAGGCTGGATTTTGCCCGCCCCACTATCTCTCTCTACAATACTGAAGAAGTCGTTGCACAGTGGCATACGTCAAAGTCTCGGACAAGAACTCCAAGATATTTAAATGAGCTGACTCTGCCTTTGTGCATATCAGCTGTAAACTCCGCCGAAAATTCTGGAGACCGCTCCAGATTTCCCGAGCCATGTACATTCGGCAGTTATTTTTCGAGATTGCCCGCGATACTGCGTGTATCAAAAATGTTTGGACCAGTTAGTGGGTAATTTCAGTTCAGTGTGAGGGGCTGACTTTCATCATCTGTTAATTTAGGAGCATCCTAGATCAGTGAATCTTGCCCTCTCGTTCCTCAGTAATGGACAGAATACAGTAATATCCCTGACTTGCACTGAACTCACGTGGCACTCGCTGGTCATATGTGCAGCGTCTTACCGTCAGGATGGGGAATGTAATGAATAAGAAACAGGAAACACATACTTCTGGCTTCAGCCTCGATTGGACGGTATATAACTTCCAAGAATTTATTACTATGACAGATGTTGGAGAGTAGACTTCACGATGTCCTGCTCAGCGATTGATAGATAAATAGGAACCGAGGCTATTTCAACGGTAAAGGGAATCAGATTTCTTTGAATACCCCCCTCTGCCTTATTCCCCACGCTATAAATCTTTCTCTCACTCTCTCTCTCTTTCTCACTTTCTCTGTCCCTCCTCTCTCTCCACTCCCTATCTCTCCATCTGTCTACTTTATCTATATTTCTCTCTTTTAGCACTATCTCTCCGTCTCTATTTCTCACTCTCGTGCTGTCTCCCTACGTTCTTCTCTCCTTCGCTCTCCCTCCAAACAGTCATTTCTATTTATCTACCACTTGCGTTCGCTGTACGAAATCACTCTCGCTTTCTTGGCCAATCTGGCCCTGCTCATTCTCTTCTCACCTGACTCACTCATGCTAAACAACGTAATATCCGGAATATTATGATTTCCCGAAACTCCAGTTATGTATTATCATTAGCCTTTTAAGTTATTGACGAAACACCTTTCAATCTATCAGCATCACGCTGGATATTCCTTGTCAATAGTACACCAAATATGTATTCCGTGATTTTTTTTCCATATGTGATCCAATCTCCCATCCATGCCAATGTATTCGAGTGAAACATTATTTTCTGCAGTTGCTTTCTACCTTACATCTTAATGGCTCCCTTCTCAGAATGTAAAAATACTGTATATCCCGTTCACCGTGTATCGTAAAGGAAAGCTTGCGAAGTGTTCAATATCATGACAGTGTGTTGTTGACAACAGGGGGGAATGGATAAGAGTTGTTTAGGAAAGCTTTTAAGTTCCTATTTGTACCTACAAACTGAATTCCGGCTTGGCGTCTGCGATCCTGAGTGCTGCCACATGAAGTCGAACAGGTGACCCTCCTTCGTCTTTGCGTCCATTCTTGTTTCTGTGTAAAACTGACTCTCGAGTCAGCTCTCTTTACAACAGCTTGCGACTATATTTTCTCTATCCATTATCTCAGTTCAACACTCGGTGCTGTATAGCAGGCAGATGCACAGAAGAGTCCGACACAAGAGGGTGATATTTCATTGAACAATCTTCCTTCATTTCATGAAGCAGTAGTAAACGGCAAAACATCGGGTACCGAAAAGAGACAGAGATGATGCTACGACTAGAGTCTACTCAGTGTCAGCAATACAAATGAATTGGTCACTGACTTCAGAAAGTGAAGGGCCGACCGGGCATTAACAATAACGTTTTCAGGTTCAGCACGTAAACCCCATGGCCAAGAAAGCTCAGAACGCCATTTAATCCTCTGTAGGCAAAGTGAAATTCACATCTCCCCATCGACCCGGACTAACTTTTGATGGACCTTATAGAAAGCCCTATTTCCAGATGCATCATGGCTTGAATGGCAAATGTTCTGCCCGAGATTGCAAGAAATTGCACAGTTATAGACACAGCTGAACACATCGCTGATAGAACATGAAATCTGCCTGCACTCTTGCTGAATCAGTAAAACACCCATCATGATCAAAATCTAACCCAAGAAGGACATTCTCCCCTCCGATCTGGCAACGGTCTTCATGGTCGCCCTCTAAAATGCTATGATTAGTCAACTGCACAGTTTCCCTGAAAGAGAAATTGGACCCTTGACATCAAAAACTAAATCAATATGACATTCCGCCATTTCGTCAACTTGAACCACACTTTCTCTGCAGCTGCTTAACTGTATTGCCAATTCTGTTGTTGACTCAGCTTTTACGCTGTCAATGCAGAATGCAATGACTTGATCCTTGTAGGCAATACTGCAAGGCATTATTTTGTCTGTACCCCGATCGAAATGTTACTATCTAACCGTAGCCTAAACCAGTTTAATCAGTTTGTGTGAGTAAACGGAGTGAGGCATGAAATCAGGCCGGCATTATTTAGAGCATAAGATGTGGGGTCAGCGAGTAAACGTGGCTGTAGTGTTGTTCAGAGGTATGCTTTATTTGGTGTCGTGGTGAAGGTTGCACCTTGATATCGCCAGGGACCCTATTTCAGTCGAATACCGAAGTTGTCTGTATCTCCTGACGTGCCCACGTGTTCCGTTTGCTCCGGAGTCCCGAAGGTAGTCGCACTGTTTGATAGCTCGTCACAAGCAGAAGAGAGATCTGGATGAAAACGCGGAAAAAATTGCTGATGGGAAAATAGACTGGATGATGTGGATAATGGAAACGTAAATGAGGATTGTTGAAAGAAATCGAGAAAAATATTGCAAAGGATGTTTTCAATCTGTGCAACCTTTCGGCAGTAAACCTGGCGTAATCTCCGCTCCCTCTCTCATCAGACAGAAGACACAGAAGCCTGAACTGAAAGAAATTTAAGCAGCCTAAAAAATACCTTCTATCGTGGTGGCATAACACTATAGAACGGCGCGATATGATGAAGTTTTGATATTCACTCCAGTCTCCTTTGCTATGACTTTATGCCTTATAGTCTCACTGCACTACATACCTTTTAAAGTAAATTTTAAGCCTAATCCTTTGACTGCTTTATTTGGTAGTATTGGAGAAAAGTATATTATTTTGGAGCGATCTGATTTGCACATTTTGGGTTTTATGTCTCTTATGTCCAGAAGGACGCTTTTGCTGAAATTGAAAGATGTGGCCCATCCGATTCATGCCCAAAGGTTACGAGATTTGATGTCATGTTTAAATTTAGAGAAGATTGGATGTTCAATTATTGAATCTAATCAATACTTTCAAAGGTTTTAGGGACCTTTTCTGAATTATTTTCAAAACTTTTGATTTGTTGTTAAAACACAGATGATGACGAACAATCTTTTTCTCTTTTTTTTCTACTAATGAGCTTCGGTCTTGGTAGTGGGTTAGATTTTTTTAATAAAGTAAAATTATTATCTTTCAATGTTACGAACTAATTGACATCGACAAAGTAGTTTTTATATGCGATTTTGCTTAATGTACTGACTTATGTATTTTTTCTGTACTCTGTAATCTTATATATAAATTAATAAACATATTGGAAAGGAAAATGATCTTGGCGATCGGAGTGATGCCTTACAGCGGACTGAAAAGCTTGAGCATAGAGATATTAAGGAAGCCGATGTTGTGAAGCTTTTGGAAAGCATCAATTTGGATCAGTCACCAAGACTGGACGAGATGTACGCCAGGCTACTATGAGAGATGAGCGAGGAGATTGCTGAGCCTCTGGCGATGACTTTTGTATCATCAATGGGGACAGGAGACGTTCCGAAGAATTGGGGGATGCGGATGTTGTTCCATTATTAAAGAAAGAGAGTAGAGATAGCCCAGGAAACGATAGACAAGTGAGTCTTACCTCAGTGGTCGGTAAGTTGATGGAGAAGATCCTGAGAGGCAGGATTTATGAACATTTCGAGGGGCATAATATGATTATGAATAGTCAGCATAGCTTTGTGAAAGGCAGGGCGCCCCTTACAAGCCTAACTGAATTTTTTGAAGATGTAACTAAACACATGGATGAAGTTAAAACAGTAGATGTAGTGTATATGGATTTCAGCAAGGCAATTGACAAGGCACTCCATGCAAGACTTATTGAGAAAGTAAGGAGGCATGGGATCCAAGGGTACCTTGCTTTGTGGATCCAGAACTACCTTGGCCACAGACGGCGAAGAGTGGTTGTAGACGGGTCATATTCTGCATGGAGGTCGGTCACCAGTTTTGTGCCTCAGGGATATGTTCTGGGCCCCTGCTCTTCGTGATTTTTATAAATAACCTGGATGAAGAATTGGAGGGATGGGTTAGTAAATTTGCTGATGACAAAACGGTCGGGAGTGTTGTGGATAGTGTGGAGTGGTGTCAAAAGTTACAGCGGGACATTGATCGGATGCAAAAGTGGACTGAGTCGTGGTAGATGGAGATCAACCAAGACAAATGTGAAGTGGTTCATTTTATTTGTCAAATAGGTTGGCAAAATATAGTATTAATGGTAAGACTGTTGACAGTGTGGAGGATCAGAAGGATCTAGGGGACCTAGTCCATAGGACACTCAAATCTGCAGCGCAGGTTGACTCTGTGGTTAATCAAGCATATGGTGCATTGGCCTTCATCAAACGTGGGACGAAGGTTTGGAGCCGAGAGGTAATGTTGCAGCTATATAGGACACTGGTCAGACCCCACTTCGTTTTCTGTGGTCAGTTGGGAGGATGCAGAAACCATAGAAAGTGTGCAGACGAATTTACAAGGATATTGCCTGCATTCGGGAGAATGTGTTATGACAATAAGTTGATTGAACGCAGCCTAGTTTCCTTGGAGCGAAGGAGGATGAGAGGTGACCTAATCGAGGTGTATAAAATGATGAGAAGTATTAATCGTGCGTATAGTCAGAGGCTTTTTCCAGGGCTGTAATAGCTAGCTCAAGATGGGACAGTTTTAAGGTGCTTGGAAGTAGGTACAGAGGAGATCACAAGATCATAAGACAAAGGAGCAGATGTAGGCGATTCGGCCCATGGAGTCTGTTCCGCCAGTACACCATGAGCTAAACTATTCTCCATTCTAGTTCCAGTTTCCGGCTTTTTCTCCACATCCCTTGATAACCTGACTCACTAGATACGTATCAATTTCCTCCTTAACACCCTCAAGGATTGGGCCTGCACAGCTGTATGTTGCGACGAATTCCATAAATCCATGACCCTCTGGCTAAAAAAAAAAAGATCTCCTTATCTCTGTTTTAAATGGCTACACTCTAATTCTAAGACGGTGGCCTCTTGTCATGGATTCATCCACCAATGGAAACAGCCTTTCCGCATCTACTCTGTCCAACCCTTACAACATTCGATAGTTTCTATGAGATCTCCTCTCATTCTTCCATACTCTAATGAATGCGGTCCAAGAGCAGACAAACGCTCCTCATATGTTAGCCTCTGCATTCCAGGAATCATCCTCGTAAATCTTCTCGGAACTCTCTCCAACATTAGTACATCCTTTCTAAGAAAGGGGGCCCAAAACTGCATAAAGCATCCCAAATGAGGTTTCACCAATCCCCATACAGCCTCATCAACACCTCTGTACTCTTATACACTATTCCTCTTGAAATGAGTGCCAACATAGCATTTGCTTTCCTTACTGCCGATCAAACCTGGTGGTTAACCTTTAGAGTATCCTGCACGAGGAACCCCAAGTCCCTTTGCATTTCCGATTTTTGAGTTTTCTCCCCATCTAAATAATAATCTGCCCGATTATTTCTTCTTCCAAAATGTACAGCCGTCCATTTTTCAGCATTGTATCTCATCTGCCGTTTCTTTTTGCCCACTCTCCTAAACTGACCAAGTCTCTCCGCAACCATTCTGTTAATTCAACACTTCCTGCTCCTCCACCTATCGTGGTGTTATCCACCAAACTATTTAATCCATGATCTAAATCATCGATATACACTGTAAAAAGAAGCGGCCCTAACACCGACCCCTGCGGGACAACACTAGTAACCGGCAACCAATCAGAATAGGATCCCTTTATTCCCACCTTTTGGTTTCTGCTTATCAGCTAATGCTCCATCCATTCGAATATCCTTCCTGTAATTTCATGGCTTCTCATCTTATTAAGCAGCCTCTTATATGGCAACTTATCGAAGGCTTTTTGAAAATCCAAGTACACAACATCCACAGCCTCTCCCTTGTCAATCTTATTTGAGATTACCTCAAAAAAATTCCAATAGGTTGGTAAGGCAGGATCTTTCCTTCATGAAACCATGCTGGCTTGGGCCTATCTTGTCATGCACCTCGAGTTATTTCATAACCTCGTCCCTGATGATCGACTCCAATAAATATCCAACTACCGATGTCAGACTAATGGGTCTGTAATATTCTTCTTGCTGCTTCCCTCCTTTCTTAAACAGCGAAACTACATTTGCGACCTTCCAGCCCTCCGGACCCATACCAGAGTCTATTGATTCCTAGAAGATCATTTCCAATGCCTCCACTATCTCTAAAGCCACCTCCATCAGACCCCGTGGGTGCACCTCATCCGGTCCGGGAGAGTTATCTATGCTTAGCCCATTTATCTTCCCAAGCTCTTCCTCGCTAGTAATTTTGACTGTACCTAATTCTATTCCCTGAGACCTCTGGCTATCAGGTACGTTGCTAATGTCTTCCACTGTAGAGACTGATGCAAAATACTCATTTAGTTCCTCTGCCATCTCTTTATTACCGATTATAATTTCTCCAGCATCATTTTCAATCTGTCCTATATCTAACCGTGTCACTCTTTTAGTCTTCATATATTTAAAAAAAACTTATTTCCCTTTTTTATGTTAATTGCCAACTTCCTTTCATAATTCATCTTTTCTTTCCTAATGTCTTTATTAGTTTCCTTCTGTAAGTTTTTAAAAGTCGTCTAGTCCTCAGTTTTCCCACTAATTTTTATTTCCTTGTACGCTGTCTCTTTTGCTTCTATTTTAGCCTTAACCTCTTTCGTAGCCACATTTGTGCCATTTTTTTCCATTCATGATTTTATTTTTTCTTAGAATATATTTTTCCTGCACTTTCCTTATTTCTTGTAGAAATTTCATCGAATTCTGCTCTACCGTCCCTCCATCTAGCTTAGTTCTCCAATCGACTTGGGGCAGTTCCTCTCTCATACCACTGTAATTTCCTTTGTTCCACTGAAATGTCGATACACCTGATACCAGCTTCTCCTTTCCAAATTTGAAACTAAACTCAATCACATTATGATCACGACTTCCAAGTGGTTCCGCTACCTCCAGCTCTCTAATCGCCTCAGGTTCATTACATAGCACGCAATCCAAAACAGCCGATTCCCTGATGTCAGGGGTAGGTTATTTTTTTTACGATGAGAGTGGTGAGTGCGTGGAATGGGCTACCGGCGAACGACGTGAAGGCAGATACGATAGGGTCTTTTAAGAGACGCCTGGACAGGTACATGGAGCTCAGAAAAAAACAGAGAGAGATAGGTAACCGTAGGTAATTTCTAAGTTAAGTACCTGTTCGGCACAGGTTGTGTAACTTAGGGAAATCATCCTATATTTCAGTGACATCCCCTTCGGTATACATAGTAAGTGCGAAGAAAACCCATTTCCCTCCGTTCTCTGATTTTCTTTATTGAATCAATGTCAACAGATTCTACTTGAGCATTCGCCTTGATCTGCAGCATTTACTGTACCATCCCATTCAATGTTTTGTATCTCCAAGTTCGTCGATACGCTCACTATTGCTCCCTCAAGAATAGCTGATAAACTTGTAAGAGACAACGTTGAACAAAGTTGACAGCCGTGGTATGGCATTCCAATCCAAAGAGGGTATTTAGATACCGGAGATATACGAAAAATGCATTCTAATGCTTTCATTTGAGTTGAATGCAGGAACTGTTCTCAAGCTTGACCGCTTTTGCGACTGAGTCGACTACGTAATCTTACCGATGTATGTGCCCGCCCCTTGCAGTTGACTAGCAAAACACGCCCTCCACTGATATTTCTTGCATCACACAGAACTGTTTTAATTTTTTCTTCGCACCCGAGGCCTCCCTGCCAGATCATGTTTTCCCATAGCCCAGAGGAACGTAAGGGTACAACAAAGAGCTCAAAGTTATTCAAGTGAGCAGTTTTACTGCCTGTCAGCGAAGCGGCGGTAAATCTAACTGGGAATTTTGGAGGGCGCCTCAAAATTTTCCTGGGTTATATATCTTCACAATTTTTTTTAGAGCTTTTGAAAAATAGCGCTAGAGCTTTGTTCGGTCCTTCAGATAAAAAAGGTAATTGAAGAGCACCCTACATCACTGTTTTTTTTTCACTCAACAAGGGGTAGAATATTGAAAGATCCCTGGCTTGAAAAATCTCACTAAAAATCAGTTGGACGCCATTTCCCAGAGACTCACCAGGCAAACAGCCAATAATGCAATAAAGAACAGAAGGATAGCGTATGGTGCCGTACTTCTGACTCTGTCGAAAGGCAGTCTAGATCTAAGTAATTACTATTAATTGACAGATATGGTAAAATGAATTAACATCAGCGGCACACTTATTTTTTAAGACAGCAGGCCTTATCGTACTGATGATATACCTGATCAAGTTGTCTACAGACGCCATATTTTTTTTTATTGCTCGTACACTTTACCATGTATTATCTTATTGTTTTACCTTGTACTATATCGACAAACCGGACAATCGATTGATCTGTATCAATAGGAATTAAAGCAATCTTTTTACTGTTCAGCAGCAGATGTGACAATGATAAACGAATTGCACTTCTAATTGGTGAGTGAATGTCCCATACAGGTAAATAGATTCCACATGGGTCTTCGCTATGATCATAAACGTATCGAATGTCACCTCATCCAATTTTGTCTAAGGATATAAGATCTCTGTATCTACAGATTTCCCCACCCCCACTCCACCATCCTCACTGTAATACCTCAAGGATGAAGCATGAATCTGTCATTGACGATTTCGAAGAACGTTAGCTACCTTGATATGGCATTCCAGGCTAAAGAGTTTTGGAAGATGGATATCCCTGAAACTAATTGAAAAATAAGTAATTTTATTACGCGTTGTATTCCATAATTGGAGCGTCTTTTGCTAGTGCGATTCGCTCAAATAATTCGAGCACACGACACAACCGACTTTGGAGTGCGGTCCTTCCAATTTCACAGCAAAGCAAGTGCTCTAGTGAGAACTCATTGCATCATCGACGACAGAGTTTTGTGCAGACCCGTTGTCTACCTGCTACAGCCTGGTCCCTGTGGCACAGGGAAACACGGTGACCTCTGAAACAAAAGCCCGAGAGATATTCAAAATGGGCCACCGTACTACCTTTCTGCAAAACAGCCGTAACCCACAACGGTCCTTCTGGAGAAGTGTCCAGCTTGCCTGAGCTGTATTGCTCAAGTAAGAATTTTTTCAGATAGCGCTCGATGCTGGCTGCAGCAATAGCTTGGGTGTAATTACGGTTCCTTCTTCCCTCGGTCGTTAATTCGGGAGGGTCCGGCATCACTGATTTTTTTCCTTATTTCCTTGGAATTAAAGACGGAATGTTTGAACATTCTTGGCCCCTATTGACACACGGAACAGTAGCTGTCCGACTGTTACCAGGTAACAAGGTCGAAACATAATGGAGCAAAAATAATGCATGACTTTGGGCTTCTGGCTCGATCGAAAGGCAGATTAGTTCTTAACAATTACAATCAATTCATATTTACAAGAGGGAGAGATGATGATCAACGGCACTCTTGACTTTGTTTATGTTCGGGCAAATTGCCCTACTGTAAGGTTCGCTGGGGAAAAGAGGGCCCAACCTTTCTGAGCACCAATCAGAATCTATTTTATCTTTCAGTTTTTAACACATTGTGTTTTCGTTCTCTAAAAAAAAACACTTGTAAGAGAATGGTGGAAACTGCACTTGACTTTCGAGTCACGTGCTTTCAAGCGGTTGCATGTTCCCCTTCGGGAAGCAATGGGGTTGCCGGTTGGGTGGAGAACATCAAGTCTTTGCTGATGCAGTCTGCCAGATGTGTAGAGAAGTAGGCCAAAGCACAGAAACAGGTTGCAATGATGTGTCTTCAGTTGCATGATGGATAGCATAGCATAGCGGTTAGTTGGGATGCTGTTAAATATCGGAACTTCGGAGTTCAGAGTTCAATTTCACCGTTTGCAAGGTGTCTTAACGTACATCGGATGTAATGATTGCCTTTTCTAGCACTTCGGTTTCTTGCCACTGAACATGTCATAGTCCCTTCTGGCAATCCCCCACCTTGCCATTTATCCCAGCAATTGGGCCGCAATCACCTCAATTTACAATCATTCCCAGGTTCCACTAACTACACACGTTAGCTTCCCATCAGAAACTGCAGGATAAAGACCCTGTGATCACCACAAGGTGCTGCCAGTTCGTTGGTCGACTCGTGTATGAGTAACCTCGTTCCATGGTTCTGAGGACTATCAGTTCTAAGTTGAGCATCGTTCCTGAATTCTCTATTTTACGTGCCCCGTAACTGGGTTGCCAAACCAGCAGAAATGGATCACTCAGTTGGAGTCTGGATTACCAGAACTAAGAAAGTTTTATTAAAGAAACAAGCAACACAGTAATCGAAAGGATAATAAATGCAACAGTTCAGCAATGATAAACACACATGTGCACAGAATTAAGATAACAGCATCAATCAAGCTCTATCGTTGTCTCGGGATAAATGACCAATTTCAAAGTGACACAAAGTTCAGGCCAATTTAGTAGTTCAGTTCGCAGTAATCGTTGCCATGGCGATGGACAACGTGGGGGGTGGAGAGAGAGAGAGAACGGGAACGACTGATCATTCAGAAACGGCTTCCACTCACAGACCGGCGATAATTGCTCACAAGCAGCTTCCGGGCAGGTCCTTGGTGATGTCACCTGAGGTCACCGACCGTGACCCCTCCTCCAGATGCGGTCGATCCTCTGCAGTGAACCCGGCACCCAAGCAAAGGCGGACACACACCGGGTTCCCGCTGATGGTACCTTTCCACCCTGGCCGTTGTCTAATACTTCCCACCGACTCGTGAGAGGCGCACCGCTTCCAGGGTCTCGTTACCTCGTGTGTCGTGTCTCCTGCCTCAGCGAACCTGTCCCTTTTTATCCCCCTGCTGGGGCATCGCCTGTCCGCCACTTCAAACAGTTCAGGATTCAAAGGGGGAGCCGCTCCAGACAGCTCTCTCTCCCGTCGCTTCATTACACATCTCCAGATGCTGTTTCATTGTGTTCCTTATCTCTCTCTTGAAGACAGGTGGCAGACCAACTGCGGATCACACAGGACAGCTAACATCTTATCTATGTGTATTATCGTCACACTTCCCCCCTTTAAGGACTTTTACCGGGAGGTAAAAATTACAAACATGAATACATTATTTGATACACGGACAAATATACATCTTTATCAGCCATTTGGCTAACACAGCGAGTTTGAAGTTGTCAACACCTTGACAGGCAGTCATCGCATTTTCTGTTCCTTTTACATGTGTTATTAATAATCCCTTAGACCAGGCTCCAACTCAGCAAACTTCATAGTGGCCAAATACACTGATAAATTTCGATCAATTTAACCTCCCATTTGGTTTTGTCCCGGACTACAATAACAAGGGTCGTCCCATTCCGACTCAATTTTCTCTCGCAAGGGCTTAGTAGGAGGGGGAGGGGTAGTGACCGCAGAGTTATTGCAAAACTTCCTACAGTACCCCACCTTGTCTAACAGCCTTCTGAGGGCTCCCTTGTCTGTCGGGGTTGGGTGGTCAGCGATAGCCTGCACTGCAGCTTGCATCGCTGCCAGCTGCCCCTGTGTCACCACAATACCCAGGTAAGTGACCCTCGTGTGGCCGAATTCATTTTCCTC
Organism: Mobula hypostoma; assembly: GCF_963921235.1. Taxonomy (NCBI): domain Eukaryota; kingdom Metazoa; phylum Chordata; class Chondrichthyes; order Myliobatiformes; family Myliobatidae; genus Mobula; species Mobula hypostoma. Next base: position 25,677,496 of record NC_086106.1, read on the forward strand.
AAGGTTCACTATCAAGCTGGCTTCAGACAGCCGTATTAAATTGCCAATACACACCTCTGTGTTCATCAGCCCTTTAGCACTGAATTATTCATTATATATGGCTGTTGTTTGCTAGGCTGACCTATTGTAACCGACATCACCCAACGTCCCAGGTCTTTGCATCGCCTCGGGACAATCAAGCACAGGGGTGCGAGTCGTTTAATTACTTCTGCTAAAGATTCGCTTTGTTCGGGGATTAAGGGAGAGACCTTATCAGTAGACCTGGCCAAAACAATAGCCTTCTCCCATCTGATCGATCCCATACTAATCTTTTCAAAATGTTTTTTTCCTCTTATCAGGGGGCCCCTAGCTTATTTGATTTCCACGCTAACCCCGACTGGGTATGTTAACATATCAAAAGCCGGTGACCGTCTCAGTTCGCGTCGGTCATGATCAATAACATTCTTCCCCCTGGGCAGCCGGTAAATCTCTTTCATGATTCCACCATTTGTTTCCTCCAGCACCGCAAAATGTCCACCGGGGGGTTCCTCGTGGGTCATGTTAAAAACCTCATCCCCATAACTCTTTTGCACCACCCCCCACTCCTCATCTACGGGTACTGTACTTGATTTCCCTTTTTTCCTTAACACTTCCTCCTCCACACAATAGCCTACTAGTTCCCTTCTTAAAGCTGTGTCAGAGAGAGCTGTCTCTGCCGAAAGCATCAGCCCCTCGTCTCGCTCCTGCGTCTGCACAAATTATTTTCTGGCTACTTCTACGTCTGTCCCAGCTCCCTCACTGCCTCTGGTCTCACTACACTCTTTCTTTTCATTTTCTACCCTCTTCTCGTACAAGGTTGGCAGAAACATTTCAGCTAAATTCACTACCGCGGTCCCGTGATGAATGTGTGAGTCCATGGGCGGGGCCTCAATGCTGGCAGCCTGACCTGTCAATCTCACGACTGGGAACACGATTCCCCCGGCGATGTCATTACCGAGCAAGACTTCCACACCTTTCATCGGTAATTCGGACCTCACCCCGATCGTGACTAGTCCAGAGATCAGGTTGCTTTGTAAGTGTATCTGGTGCAAAGGGACTGACTCTGTCCCTTCCCCAACACCTTTGACCTCTACCTCCCCAGTCTGGGTCTCTGAGCTAAACTCTAATACACTCTTCAGTATTAGTGACTGATACGCTCCCGTGTCTCTCCAGATCTGCACTGGAACTGGTTTTAACCCCTCCTTCACTGACACCAATCCGGCCGAGATAAACCTCTCGCGCCCTTCCTGAACTTTTTCAGACCTGTCCTTCCCTAGCGGTTCGCTTAACAGCTCGATACAGCCATTCAAAGTCGCTGTTTTTCCTTTTCCCGTCTCCTTCTTTGGGGCAAAGCACCTGGACGCAAAGTGTCCGGCTTTCCCACAATTATAACAGACGACCCCAGGAGACTTCCTACCAGACTGCTCCCGGTCTACCTTATCCTTTTCACTAGTCCCCGGCTTACTTTCTGACTTTTCCGGCGGACTCTCCCCGCCGTCCTGACTACCCTTCTGGTAGCTTTTACTCGGGGCAAACTTCATTTTATGCGTCAACGCATACTCATCTGCTAACTTTGCAGTTGCGGCTAACGTGGCTGCCTCTTTCTCATCGAGGTAGGGTCTCATACAGTCAGGGACACTACCATTAAACTGCTCAATCAGGATCAGTTGTAGCAGTCTGTCATAAACCCCCTCTACCCCCTTCGAGGCGCACCAACGCTCACAATATGTCTGCATCTCACGGGCAAACTCCAAATACGTGCGGTCCCACTGCTTCCGCGCATTCCGGAACCTCTGCCGGTATGCCTCCGGGACCAACTCATAAATCCTGAGGATGGCCTCTTTTACCACCTCATACCTCTGGGCATCTTCCGCGGACAGAACGGAGTAAGCTTCTTGGGCTTTCCCTTTCAGTACACTCTGAAGTAAGACAACCCACTTATCCCTCGGCAAGTCCTGACTTATAGCCACTTTTTCGAAGTGGAGAAAGTACCGATCCACGTCGATATCGTCAAATGGGGGAACCAGCCTAACCTCCTGGGTCGCCCGGAACCCTCCACCTTGGTTCGGCACGAGCCCCTGCTCGGCCCTTATCTTTAACTTCTCCAGCTCAAATTTCCTTTCTCTCTCCCATTGCCTCTCTATCTCCTCTCTCTCCAACTACTCTCTCTCTCTTTCTCTTCTCTGTCCAACTCTCTCTCTCTCTCTTGCCTTTCTAACTGTCTCTCCTTCTCCCGCCTTTCTAACTGCTTCTCTTCGTGTTCTAACTGCTGTGCCCGGAACTCGTGCTCGAATCTCAGTTTTTCAAGCTGTACCTGTACCGCGTCTCCAGCAGGTTTTTCAATAGACACCACCTCCAGCTCGCCTTGGGGAAACACACCCTTAGATACATAGTGCTCTACGATAGCCCTGTGTATCTCTTCTCTCCTCATTGTCGACTTCACCTTAGCAAGATTCAACCGTTTGGCCACAGCTACTAATTCCGATTCACTGGCATCCTCTAATGCCTCCAAGGTCGGCGCCTTTATAAATTCCTCAGCCTCCATTTCTGCTGTTTGTCTTTTCTTTCTTTCGGGAATTTTAACCAAATCAATTTACTCCGTCCCAAATTTAGCGTTCAAAATCGCGGACGAGAACCCCACGTATGTTACGTACCCCGTAACTGGGTTGCCAAACCAGCAGAAATGGATCACTCAGTTGGAGTCTGGATTACTAGAACTAAGAAAGTTTTACTAAAGAAACAAGCAACACACTAATGGAAAGGATAATAAATGCAACAGTTCAGCAATGATAAACACACATGTGCACAGAATTAAGATAACAGCATCAATCAAGCTCTATCGTTGTCTAGGGATAAATGACCAATTTCAAAGTGACACAAAGTTCAGTCCAATTTAGTAGTTCAGTTCGCAGTAATCTTTGCCATGGCGATGGACAACGTGGGTGGAGAGAGAGAGAACGGGAACGACTGATCATTCAGTAACGACTTCCACTCACAGACCGGCGATAATTGCTCACAAGCAGCTTTCGGGCAGGTCCTTGGTGATGTCACCTGAGGACACCGACTGTGACCCCTCCTCCAGATGCGGTCGATCCTCTGCAGTGAACCCGGCACCGAAGCAAGGGCGGACACACACCGGGTTCCCGCTAATCGTACCTTTCCACCCTGTGCGTTTCCAGTACTGGCCACCGACTCGTGAGAGGCGCACCGCTTCCAGGGTCACGTTACCTCGGGTGTCGTGTCTCCAGCCTTAGCGAACCTGTCGCTTTTTATCCCCCTGCTGGGGCATCGCCTGTCCGCCACTTCAAACAGTTCAGGGTTCAAAGGGGGAGCCACTCCAGACAGCGCTCTCTCCCGTCCCTTCATTACACATCTCCAGATGCTGTTTCATTGTGTTCCTTATCTCTCTCTTGAAGACAGGTGGCAGACCAACTGCTGATCACACGGGACAGCTAACATCGTATCTATGTGTATTCTCGTCACATCTACTAAAACCAAGACTCCGGCTAAAGACTCTGTTGGACACCGATTCCACGCTCGCTACTACAGTCATGCCTCCGACTAGGCCGCTGCGCCCGTGTTCAGCATTTGGTTGCGTTCCGCCGCCACGTCCTGGTTATGTTATTTAGTTGTTGTAAGTTCTTCTAAGAATCAGTTAGAGTTAATTGTGGGTTTACTGGTCTTGCTACATCGGCGCGAGTTGAAGCATCTTAAAGCCTTATTCCACGTTGCATCGCGAAGAAAAGCAGTACATAATACCTCAATATCGCGAAAAAAGAATTCAAAGTTCCCATTCGGCTTCGCCTTCAAACCGGTGTAAGAGGTTTCTTCTTTTATGGTACTGTGAATGCTCATAAAATGACTTCTTTGTTATGTTAGGATATAATTGGCTTTTCTTTAATCATAACTGCGATGTAAGCGGCTTTCTCTCTCTCTGCTTGTTTGGGTTATATTATTGATAAGTTAGATGAACCCAGCGGACACCTATCCCGTATATCAGGCCCTGGCCAGCCAGAGCTACTTATTGGGTACCAACGAGCATATACTTCGGCAGATCACGGAAAACCTTCGGACGCTATACACGAATGTACGGAAGATCAGTGAAAAAGTGGACCTTGTCTCCGCTTCTTCATCTCCGTCCCCTCCGAGAACACCGGCTACCAAAAACGCACCGCTCTGCATGGCTCCGCTCCTGGCATGAGCAACACCACCCCATCGAGAGCCGTATGTACCCAAGCCTGAACCCTACGCTGAGGATCTAGGTAGGTAGCGGGCCTTCCTGTTACAATGCTCCCTAGTCCTTGAGCTGCAGCCACGTACCTACACTTCTGATAAATCAAAGATTGCGTACATCATGGGGCTGCTACGAGGGGATGCCTTGAATTGGGCAACCGCGATATGGGATAACTGACTACTCCTCATACCCCTCCTTTGTCGCTGAAATGAGGAAAGTCTTTGAACAATCCATTCGCGGTGAGGACGCCGCGAAACGGTTGCTTACTCTACATCACGCTTCGCGAAGTGTGGTCAGGTATTCCACTAAGTTCCGGACCTTAGCCGCAGACTCCGAGTGGAATGACGAGGCCCTACGAGAGGTGTTTCGACAGAGCCTGTCGGACAAGATCAAGGATGAGTTGGCCGCGAAGGACGACACGGAATGTCTTGACTCTCTGATCTCGCTAACCATTAGATTACATTATCGACTTCCGGAGCGTCAGAGAGAGAGAACCTTTCGCCCCGCTCCTCGGGGAAGCCCACAGTCCACCTTACAAGTCTCAGCCAGCCCCCTCTTCCCCAGCCGCTCGCAGTGTGGCTACTGCTTCGACCGTCCCACCCCCCTGGAGAAGGAACCGATGCAGCTTGGACGGACCCGTCTCTCCCCGGCCGAACGAATTTGGAGGTGGATAGCTCGGGATTGCTACTATTGTGGCCAGCCAGAACATTTCCGGGATACCTGCCCACAGCGGCCAAAAGGGAGGGGTCACCGCTGATAAAGAGAGCTCTGGTGAGCCGAATGATACTCACTTCAGCACCCCAGACTGGGATGCAGATCCCGGCAACCGTGAATTACCAACAACAGTCCCTGTCCCTATCCGCTTTGGTAGATTCCGGTGCTGACGGTAATCTGATGAACGATGAGATAGCCACCCAGGAAGGGTACGTCGCGTGCCGCTAAACAGCCCCCGGAACCAGGGGCCGTATACGGAAAACTGCTGGTTCTGGTGATCCATTGTACGCCGCCCCTGACCTTGATGCTATACGGCAGCCATCGGGAGGAGGTACGAGTCAGTCTCATTCATTCAGCTCAAGCCCCGGTAGTTCTAGGGTCTCCATGGCTGACCGAACCCAATCCCCATATCGGCTGGTCTACCGGGAGGATAGCCGAATGGAGCCCGGCTTGCCATGCCAACAGTCTGCGGTCAGCCCCATCTCCGAGAGAGCTACCGCGACCCCGCCTGTTTTCCAACCCCTCGATTTGTCCCGCATTCCACAGAGAACCATGACTTGGGACAGGTAATCAGTAAACAACGGACCCTTTCCCTGCCTCCGCACCGCCCATTTGATGGTGCCATCGATCTTCTCCCTGGGGCCCCGTTACTCACCTTTTTAACCTATCCCGACCGGAGAGAGAGGCAATGGAAAAATACATTAGCGAGGTTCGCGGCGGGCACTACTAGATGTGCGCTGTCGGGGCAAGGGGTCTCCAATACCTGGTGGACTGGGAAGGGTACCGTCCAGTAGAGCGTTCCTGGGGACCGTCTCCTTCATCCTAGACCCTTCTTTCATCCAGGACTTTCATCGGGACCATCCAGACAGGCCTGGAGGAACGCCTAGAGGTTCCTGTTGAAGGGGGGTGGTGTGCTTGGATGGTCCCTTCTAGCAATTCCCCACCTAGCAATTTATCCCAGCAATTGGGCATCAATCACCTCATTTCATTTCCAATCATTCCCAGGTTCCACTGACTACACACACCTGCTTCCCATCAGAAACTGCAGGATCAAGACCCTGTGATCGCAACAAGAAGCTGCCGGTTCGTTGGTTGACTGAAGTAGGACGACCAGTTCTCGGTCTAGCATCGTTCCTCAATTCTCTACTAAAACCAAGACTCCATGTAAAGACTCTTTTGGACACCAATTCAACGCTCGCTACGACCATAACGTCTCCCGACTAGGCCTCCGCGCCTGTGTTCAGCACTTGGGTTCATTCCACCGCCACGTCCAAGGTATGTTATTTAGTTGTTGTAAGTTGTTCTAAGAATAAGCTAGCGTTAATTGTGGGTTGACAGGTCTTGCTATATCGGCTCGGGTTGAAGCATCTTAAAGCCATACTCCACGTTGCACCACGAAGAAAATCAGTACATAATACCTAAATACCACAAAAATGGAATTCAAAGTTCCCATTCGGCTACACCTTCAAACCAGTGTAAGGGGTTTCTTCATTTATGTTACTGGGAAGGCTCATAAAATGGCTTCTTTGATACGTTAGAATATAAATGGCTTTTCCCTAATCATAACTGTGATGTAAGGAGTCGTTTCTCTCTCTGATTGTTTGAGTCATATTATAAGAGGACCAACGAAACACTGAGTGTCCTTGTTATTCTTTTTCTGGGTGACATTCTGTCTCTTATGGCTGGGAACGGTGTGGTTTGGCGGGCTTTCGGGAGGAGACCCGAAGAGGAACGACGTGCTGGATGCTCTCTGGTCGACCACCGAGGTTGGTCCCGAGCGGCGAGTTGAGGGGTTCGGAGGAGATCGCGTGGCGGAAATAGAACCCCGTTAATTGAGCTCCAACGGTTGTGCACGAAGTGGTTGAACTCTGGTAAGTCTGGTGCCTTTTACTTTCCCTTTTATATTGCATCTCTGTTTAGTACATAGTTCCAGTAAGATTTATGAAGTGTAATCTGTAAATCGTACGTTGTGTGCTGGCTGATAGTTGATGTCTGAGTTTGTACCAGGTGGCATTACACAGCTACGACGCAACCGTGAGACACGGTTTGGCAGGCGAACGGGGATTCCCCAGAATAAGCACGAGCTGATAGACCTGAGCGTTACACCAAAAACAGTTTTTAAGTCTTGAGAACATTGTGCCACTGAGTATTTCACGTTGATGTCGAGTATGTGACAGTCAGTGATTGTTGGGTACCTCGCCCTTCCAGTTTTGCAGCAAATGGCAGACTCTGATGAGCGCCGAAAACATCCGTCCCATATGCTCTTTGTCCAGGCCAACTGTCTCACTGCACCACTGTGGGCTGCATCGCACAAAGAGGAACCCCACAGTCAGACACAAAAGCTCCAGAGATATTCAAATGAGCTGTCTTGTTGCCTTGCCACAAATCAGCGACAAAACCGACCGAACATTCTGGAGGCTAGTACAGATCTCCTGAGCTATATAATTTTAAACAAGTATTTTGGATCTTCCACACTATGCTGAAAGTATCAGAAAATTGTAAACAACAGGAATTCTGCAGATGCTGGAAATTCAAGCAACACACATCAAAGTTGCTGGTGAACGCAGCAGGCCAAGCAGCATCTATAGGAAGAGGCGCAGTCGACGTTTCAGGCCGAGACCTTCGTCAGAAAATTGTAAAGTCGCTGTTAGAAGTACAGTTCAGTGTTATGGCTAATGCTTCGAGCATTAATTCAGAAGGGTCGTTTCTTTAAGAGAAAAACATGCGTAATCATCCCTGTCTTACAATAGAAAGACGGTGTATGATTGTCAATCACAGAGGCTCACCGTTCATCACAGCCAATATAATGAGTAAAGAACGGAGGGGACGCATAGTGCTGGCACAGTCGATCGATCAGCAGCGAAATGTTAGAGTGAGAATCGATCAGTGGTATCCTTCTCTGTGGATAAGACCTGGGGTGTTTCCCTGCTAGACTATTGGATGATACAGCGGAATGGGGCAATTTAGGCAGAAATCGGCATCAGCCTTCGGTCTTTTCCCCCTTGATAATTTTACCGCTCCACAAGTCATTGAAGTCATCAGAGAATTTGACAACTCTCGCTGCCCGAACCTCTCTATACAACCTATATGTCCTTCTTTCTGCAGTTCTCTCAAAAACTGTTCGTGTTTTTTCCACTCATGCTCACTGATCAGTTGCGTTCGTTGCGTCATCGAGACATTGAGTCTCCAATTAGTAAAGGGTCTGATTCAGATTCGCTCCCTAAAATTTTCTCCTATTTATTCGGCACGAACTTTCACTCAATATGTTCTTCCTTCTCCCTCTTCGTCTCCCTCATCTACCCTCCAACCTGACTCTCGTCATCTTCTCCGGATCCATTTCTTGGTCGTTCAGTGCCTGATCTCTCTGCCTCTCTGCTTTCTGCCTCAGCTCGCTGTTTATCCATTCCATCCCTTTTCGTCTTTGTGAACTAGGACAAAGACAGTTGTCGTGACCAAATTGAGTGGATACCCCTCTTTGTGCGATTTACCGATATGTCCAAAGGTATTTTGTGTTCTATATTTCATTCGAGAGCGATTGTTGGAAGAAGAGCCAATTACTGCCTCTGGAGGTCTGGTGCATGAGTGACGTGGCCAAGTGATGAAGATGGTCTAAAGTTCCATTGCCTCTCCACGCATACTTTTTTTCTGAATCCAAAGAAAGGAAATTTATACCTGAAATATTAGTCAGTGTTGAGAAAAGGTGAAATAGGGCCAGATGACTAGACATACTCAACTCGTCTAAAAAGGTCTGAGGAGACAGAAAGTTCAGGCTTTTCATCAGCACCATCAGATCATAAGACCATAAGACAAAGGAGCAGAGGTCGGTCAGTCGGCCCATCGAGTCTGCTTCGCCACTTTATCATGTGCTGATCCATTCTCCCATTTAGTCCCAGTGCCCCGCCTTCTCACCATAACCTTTGATGCCCTGGCTACTCAGATGCCTATCAATTTCTGCCTTAAATACACCCAATGACTTGACCTCCACTGCCGCCCGTTGTAACGAATTCCACTGATTCACCACCCTCTGGCTAAAATAAAATATTTGCATCTCTGTTCTGGATGGGCGCCCTCCAATCCTTAAGTCATGCCCTCTCGTACTAGACTCCCAAACCAAGGGAAACAACTTTGCCATATCCAATCTGTCCATGCCTTTCAACATTAGAAATGTTTCTATGAGGTCCCCCCTCATTCTTCTAAACTCCAAGGGGTACAGTCCAAAAGCGGTCAAATGTTCCTCACATGTTAACCCTCTCATTCCCAGAATCATTCTAGTGAATCTTCTCTGAACCCTCTCCTACCTCAGCATATCCTTTCTTAAATAAGGAGCCCAAAACTGCACACAGTACTCCAAATGAGATCACGCTAGTGCCTTATAGGGCCTCAACATTGCATCCCTGCACCTATGCTCTATTCCTCTAGAAATGAATGCCAATATTGCATTCGTCGTCTTCACCAACGACTCAACCTGGAGGTGAACATTAAGGGTATCCTGCACGAGGACTCCCAAGTCCCAGTGCATCTCAGAACATTGAATTTTCTCCCCATTTAAATAATAGTCTGCCCGTTTATTTCCTCTACTAATGTGCATGACCATACACTTTCCAACATTGTATTTCAGTTTCCATTTCTTTGCCTATTCTCCCAGTCTGTCCAAGTCTCTCTGCAGACTCTGTGATTCCTCAGCACTACCGGCCCCTCCACCTATGTTAGTATCATAAACAAACTTAGCCACAAAGCCATCTATTCCATAATCCAAACCGGTGATGTAGAACGTGAAAAGAAGCGGTCCCAACAGAGACCCTTGTGGAACACCACTGGTATTCGGCAGTCAACCATGAATGGGATGCCTTTATTCCCACTCTTTCTTTCCTGCCAATCAGCAACGATTTATCCACGTATGTAACGTTCCCGTAATTTCATGGGCTCTTATCTTGATTAGCAGCCACATGTGTGGCACGTTGTTAAAGGACTTCTGAAAATCCAAATACACAACATCCACTACATCTCCCTTGTCTGGCCTACTTGTAATTTCCTCAAAAAATTGCAATAGGTTTGTCAGGCAGGATTCTCCTTTAAGGAAACCATGCTGAGTTCTACCTTTCTTGTCATATGCCTCCAGGTACTCCGTAACCTTATCCTTGACAATTGACTCCAATAACTTCCCAACCACGGATGTCAATCTAACAGGTCAATAATTTCCTTTCTCTTCCTTGCCCCCTTCTTAAATAGCGGAGTGACATTTGCAATCTTCCAGTCCTCCGGAACCATGGCAGAATCCACTGAGTTTTGAAAGGTCATTACTAATGCCTCCGCAATCACCAGAGCTACTTCCTTCACAACACGAGGGTGCATTCCATCTAGTCCGGGAGATTTATCTACCCTGAGGCTATTCAGCTTCCTGAGTACTTTCTCCGTCGTAATTGTCACTACGCACACTTCTCTTCTCTGACACCATAGAGTGTCCGGTATACTGCTGATGTCTTCCTCAGTGAAGACTGATGCACAATACTCGTTCAGTTCCTCCACCTTCTCCTTATCTCCCATTACAATTTCTCCAGCATCATTTTCTATCGGTCCTATATGCACTCTCACCTGTCTTTTACTCTTTATATACTTGAAAACGCGTTTAGTATCCTCTTTGATATTATTTGCTAGCTTCCTTTCATAGTTCATCTTTCCCCTCTTAATGACCTTCTCAGTTTCCTTTTGTAAGCTTTTAAAAACTTCCCCATCCTCTATCTTCCAAGAAGCTTTTGCTTCCTTGTGTGCCCTCTCCTTTTCTTTTACTTTGGCTTTGACCTCTCTTGTTAGCCACTATTGCATCTTTTTCCCAATAGAAAATGTCTCCTTTTTTGGAATATATAGATCCTGCACCTTCCACACTTCTCGCATAAACTCCAGCCACTGCTTCCCGCTAGTGTCCCTTTCCAGTCAACGTTGGCCAGTTCTTCTCTCATGCCACTGTATATTCCTTTACTCCAGTGAAATACTGATACATCTAATTTCGGCTTCCCTTTCTTAAATTTCACAGTGAACTCCATCATGTTCTGGTCACTGACTCCGAAGGGTTTCTTCACATAACTCTCTCTAATCATCTCTGGTTCATTACACAACACCTAATCCATTACAGCCAATCCTCTAGAGGGCTCAACAGCAAACTGTTCTAAAGAGCCTTCTCGTAGAAATTCTACAAATCCTCACTTAATAGACAATAGACAATCTCTCTTAAGATCCAGTGCCGAGCTGATTTTCCCAGTCCACTCGCATGTTAAAATCCCCCACAATTATCATAACACTGCCCTTCTGACAATCTTTTTTTTTCTATTTCCTGTTGCGCGCCCTCCTGATTGGCCGCAAAAAGGCGCCCTCCAGTGAAGTCGAAAAGTTGAAGTGCCGAAAGTTCTTTTTTTCACTCTTTCCCACTCACAATAACTTATTGCCTGTTCTCCATCTTCCTCTGTTGCTCCCCTCCCACTTTCTTTCTTTCAAGGCCTTCTGTCCCATGATAGTCCCCCTTCTCCAACCTTGTATATTTTTGCCATTCAATTTCCCAGCTCTTGGCTTCATTCCTCCACCTCCTGTCTTCTCCTATCATTCCAGGTCTCCCCCTCCCAATTTCAAATCTGTTACTATCTCTTTTTTGTCCGATAGTCCTGACCAAAGGTCTCGAACCGAGACGTTGACTGTACTTCTTCCAATGGATGCTCCCTGGCCTACTGAGTTCCACCAGCAATTTGTGTGTTGGTCTCAAGTGAGAGCATTTGTATCACACATGGCCAGTTTTTGTCAGGACCCGCCGTCTCCATACAACAATGTGGTATCATTAGACAGAGATACATGCCAGAGTCCGACACAAGAGCCTGAAGGATATCCAGTTGTGCCGTCTTGCTGCTTTTCTGCAAACTACCGGTAAATCTCAAAAGGCAATCTGGAGCCGCTGTATTCCACCTGTGCTATATACCTTCAGCAGTTAATCCGGAGGCTCTCCACTATGTTGATTGTACCAAATGATATCAGCACCAGCATAGGTGTATTTGCACTTCAGTGTTATGGTCTGTCTTTCCTCTGCTGTTATGTCGGGAAGATCCTGCGTCACTGAATCTTTCCCACTCGTTCCTGCAAAAGAAGGACAGAATACGTCAACATCGTGGTTTGTATTCAACGCAGGGGAAATTCTCCATCCACTTTTGCAGAGACTCACTGGGCAGCACAGCCAATGCAATCAGCAATGAACAGAGGGAAATCATGGTTCTTAATTTGTGGATGGATGGAACTGCTGATTTTTTTTCCACAGAAGCTAATTATCATTTAACGGATATTGTGGCGTGAAATCATTTCACGGATATCTTTCACTTCGTGTAAGAGCTGGGAGTGCGGGGTTATCAGTTAAAAGATTCGTTGACACAAAGAACTGCGCCTTTCTGAGCACCAATCAGAAACTGCTTTGTTTCCATTCACCATTCTGCCTGCTTTTCCGCTCCTTCAGTGCTCCGCGTTCCTCCCCCCCCCTCTCTCTCTCTCTCTGTCTTTCTCACTGTGCCCTACTGCCTCTGTTCCCATGTACTCTGCGTAATCACTGCACGTTCACATACTTATCAACATGTAACCTAACACAATTAAGACTTTTTCCACATGGTCGCTTTTACAAAATCGGCAGTATTCCACGGGAAGTAGTTTGTTTGTTTATTTATTTATTTATTTGTATACTTAATTGATCGGAGCTATATCCCACAATAGAAATTTAAGTCAATGTTTATCAATATTTCGCCAATAAATGACAGCAAGAATTCATCTAGTTATTGCCTTTTTTTTTTGCTGTTGGGAAGCCAATCTTCTATCCAGGCCTATGTACTCCTGACAGTACATTCTGTGTAGCCAGTATTCCCTTCATTAAAAGGAAAAACAACTCACATCGGTATTCTCCTTGTTACTTGTAATTTCATCAAAATATCGTACTCTCGCATTGGCCAATTCCACCCTTAGGTCAACGCGTTGCTTGTCCACTCTATCTATGCCTCGACATAGTATAGACAGCTATTAAGTAACCCCTCATCTTCCTTCGTTCGAAAAACAATGTCCCTTGTTTGCGGAAACTGAAATGACCAGTGGAATATATAGACACGCGGATGTGGAACTCAAGTTCAGCAGTATGATTCGGCTTCATTTAATCGTCGAGGCACAGAGCTCGATCTTTCCCACACCATTCTACAAATGAAGGACAAAATGACTGAACATCAAGTGCTCTCATTGCACCTGCGAGACACCCACTGACTATCGGCGTAAAGATTCGCCGAGCATCATAGACCACATAGTCAGTAAGGAGCATAGTAGCACATGGTGTCTGCGTTCACGCGCGAACTAGACAGATGACATCCAAGAAGCTAATACAACCGCTTTGCGAGAATGATGTAAGATACGCCACACTCATCACTTTCCTTAAAACGCACATAAATTGCTCTGCTAAATGGGCGTTAAACCGGGGAAGTCAGAGCCCAGACTTTTGAGCACCGATCTGAATTGAAATACTACACTCTCTGCTTAGTTGTCATGCACTCTAATTATATTGTATTTGACAATATCACCCCTCTCTTCTTCATTCTACTTTAATTAACACTTCATTTATAGCAAAGCATCTCCATCTTTGTTCCCTCTTTCGTTACTTTCCTATATTTCCGTCGTTGTATCTGTCAATTACACTCTGACTGTCTTTGTATTCCAGTTTGCAATTATTGTAAATCATCAATGCAGCTTTAAAGTCGTTGTGGGAACGTTCATTAATCCAATGCCAGCTCACTCGGTTTTAATTTTCCATTCGAAAAATAAATATCGATTTATATCCACTTTTAGGAAGTTAATGCCAATAGACTTCACCTGAAATTTATCTTCTTCAGAGCATTTAGTGATACACCTTTTTTGTCCGATGCTGTTTAGACAGAGAGAACCTCAGTATCTCCAATTTGCACTAATCTTCACCATTGAGGGGTGATGAAAAATGAAGTCCAGCAAAATCTTAACCAGAAGGTAATGTTGTCGGCAACAGAGAGGCATGGACATCGAGATATGGTGGAAATTTATCGGAAAGCTGCCACAGTATCCCGAGATAAGTTAAATTCAAGAAGTGTTCCACAAGTCTGGGAGCATTTTGCTGCTGAATGCAACGTTTCAGTCGACCACGTGATCCTCATGCTTTGTGATACTGCTGTACCAGTTTTCCAGCAAAAGGCGCTCTCTAGTGATCACGCATCGCTGGATTTTGTCCAGACCCGCTGTTCCCTGCAATAGAAACATAGAAACATAGAAAATAGGTGCAGGAGTAGGCCATTCGGGCCTTCGACCCTGCACCGCCATTTATTATGATCACGGCTGATCATCCAACTCAGAACCCAGCCTTCCCTCCATACCCCCTGACCCCTGTAGCCACAAGGGCCATATCTAACTTCCTCTTAAACACAGCCAATGAACCGGCCTCAACAGTTTGCTGTGGCAGAGAATTCCACAGATTCACCACTCTCTGTGTGAAGAAGTTTTTCCTAATCTCGGTCCTAAAAGGCTTCCCCTCTATCCTCAAACTGTGACCCCTCGTTCTGGACCTCCCCAACATCGGGAACAATCTTCCCGCATCTAGCCTGTCCAATCCCTTTAGGATCTTATACGTTTCAATCAGATCCCCCCTCAATCTTCTAAATTCCAACGAGTACAAGCCCAGTTCATCCAGTCTTTCTTCATATGAAAGACCTGCCATCCCAGGAATCAATCTGGTGAACCTTCTTTGTACTCCCTCTATGGCAAAGATGTCTTTCCTCAGATTAGGGGACCAAAACTGCACACAATACTCCAGGTGTGGTCTCACCAAGGCCTTGTACAACTGCAGTAGTACCTCCCTGCTCCTGTACTCGAATCCTCTCGCTATAAATGCCAGCATACCGTTCGCCTTTTTCACCGCCTGCTGTACCTGCATGCCCACTTTCAATGACTGGTGTATAATGACACCCAGGTCTCGTTGCACCTCCCCTTTTCCTAATCGGCCACCATTCAGATAATAATCTGTTTTCCTATTTTTGCCACCAAAGTGGATAACTTCACATTTATCCACATTAAATTGCATCTGCCATGAGTTTGCCCACTCACCCAACCTATCCAAGTCACCCTGCATCCTCTTAGCATCCTCCTCACTGCTAACACTGCCACCCAGCTTCGTGTCATCCGCAAACTTGGAGATGCTGCATTTAATTCCCTCATCCAAGTCATTAATATATATTGTAAACAACTGGGGTCCCAGCACTGAGCTTGCGGTACCCCACTAGTCACCGCCTGCCATTCTGAAAAGGTCCCGTTTATTCCCACTCTTTGCTTCCTGTCTGCTAACCAATTCTCCACCCACACCAATACCTTACCCCCAATACCGTGTGCTTTAAGTTTGCACACTAATCTCCTGTGTGGGACCTTGTCAAAAGCCTTTTGAAAATCCAAATATACCACATCCACTGGTTCTCCCCTATCCACTCTACTAGTTACATCCTCAAAAAATTCTATGAGATTCGTCAGACATGATTTTCCTTTCACAAATCCATGCTGACTTTGTCCGATCATTTCACCGCTTTCTAAATGTGCTGTTATCACATCCTTGATAACTGACTCCAGCAGTTTCCCCACCACCGACGTTAGGCTAACCGGCCTATAATTCCCCGGTTTCTCTCTCCCTCCTTTTTTAAAAAGTGGGGTTACATTAGCCACCCTCCAATCCTCAGGAACTAGTCCAGAATCTAACGAGTTTTGAAAAATTATCACTAATGCATCCACTATTTCTTGGGCTACTTCCTTAAGCACTCTGGGATGCAGACCATCTGGCCCTGGGGATTTATCTGCCTTCCATCCCTTCAATTTACCTAACACCACTTCCCTACTAACATGTATTTCACTCAGTTCCTCCATCTCACTGGACCCTCTGTCCCTTACTATTTCTGGAAGATTATTTATGTCCTCCTTAGTGAAGACAGAACCAAAGTAATTATTCAATTGGTCTGCCATGTCCTTGCTCCCCATAATCAATTCACCTGTTTCTGTCTGCAGGGGATCTACATTTGTCTTTATCAGTCT
Organism: Mobula hypostoma; assembly: GCF_963921235.1. NCBI lineage: Eukaryota > Metazoa > Chordata > Chondrichthyes > Myliobatiformes > Myliobatidae > Mobula > Mobula hypostoma. The sequence continues at coordinate 25,693,559 of NC_086106.1, forward strand.
TTTCCTTTTTACATATCTATAAAAGCTTTTACAGTCCGTTTTTATGTTCTCTGCCAGTTTTCTCTCATAATCTTTTTTCCCCTTCCTAATTAAGCCCTTTGTCCTCCTCTGCTGAACTCTGAATTTCTCCCAGTCCTCAGGTGAGCCACTTTCTCTGGCTAATTTGTATGCTACTTCTTTGGAATTGATACTATCCCTAATTTCTCTTGTCAGCCACGGGTGCACTACCTTCCTTGATTTATTCTTTTGCCAAACTGGGATGAACAATTGTTGTAGTTCATCCATGCAACCTTTAAATGCCTGCCATTGCATATCCACCGTTAATCCTTTAAGTGTCATTTGCCAGTCTATCTTAGCTAATTCACGACTCATACCTTCAAAGTTACCCCTCTAAGTTCAGAACCTTTGTTTCTGAATTAACTATGTCACTCTCCATCTTAATGAAGAATTCCACCATATTATGGTCACTCTTACCCAAGGGGCCTCTCACGACAAGATCGCTAATTAACCCTTCCTCATTGCTCAAAACCCAGTCCAGAATAGCCTGCTCTCTAGTCGGTTCCTCGACATGTTGGTTCAAAAAACCATCCCGCATACATTCCAAGAAATCCTCTTCCTCAGCACCTTTACCAATTTGGTTCACCAGTCTACATGTAGATTGAAGTCACCCATTATAACTGCTGTTCCTTTATTGCACACATTTCTAATTTCCTGTTTAATACCATCTCCGACCTCACTACTACTGTTAGGTGGCCTGTACACAACTCCCACCAGCGTCTTCTGCTCCTTAGTGTTACGCAGCTCTACCCATATCGATTCCACATCTTCCCGGCTTATGTCCTTCCTTTCTATTGCGTTAATCTCTTTTTTAACCAGCAACGCCACCCCACCTCCCCTTCCTTCATGTCTATCCCTCCTGAATATTGAATATCCCTGAATGTTGAGCTCCCATCCCTGGTCACCCTGGAGCCATGTCTCTGTGTTCCCAACTATATCATAATCATTAATAACAATCTGCACTTTCAATTCATCCACCTTATTACGAATGCTCCTTGCATTGACACATAAAGCCTTCAGGCGCTCTTTTACAACTCTCTTAGCCCTTTTTAATGCTTGCCCTGGATTTGTCGGCCTGCCACTTTTACTTTTCCCCTTTGTACTTTTTGCTTCTACGCTCACTTTACACCCCTCTGTCTCTCTGCACTGGTTCCCATCCCTCTGTTGTGAACTAACCTCCTCACACCTAGCCTCTTTAATTTGATTCCCACCCCCCAACCATTCTAGTTTAAAGTCACCTCAGTAGCCCGTGCTAATCTCCCTGCCAGGATATTGGTCCCCCTAGGATTTAAGTGTAACCCGTCCTTTTTGTACAGGTCACGCCTGCACCAATAGAGGTCCCAATGATCCAAAAACTTGAATCCCTGCCCCCTGCTCCAATCCCTCAGCCATGCATTTATCCTCCACCTCATCGCATTCCTACTCTCACTGTCGTGTGGCACAGGCAGTAATCCCGAGATTACTACCTTTGCGGTCCTTTTTTTCAACTCCCTTCCTAGCTCCCTATATTCTTCTTTCAGGACCTCATCCCTTTTCCTACCTATGTCATTGGTACCTATATGTACCAGGACCTCTGGCTCCTCACCCTCCCACTTCAGGATATCTTGGACAGGTGTCCATTGCACAGCCGTACACGCCAGAGTCAGGGACAATAATTCCAGAGATATGTAAATGATCTGACTCTGATTTGTGCATATCAGCTGTAAATCTCCCTGGACATTCTGAGGCCGCTCCAGTTTTCCTGAGCCATATACCTGAAGCAGTTGTTTAGGAGATTTTTGCGACGCTACGTGTATCAAATGTGTTTGTATCAGTTCGTGTATAACTGCATTTCAGTGCTAAGATCTTACTTTCGCCAGCCGTTAATTTAGGAGCATCCTAATTCACTGAATTGGACTCTCTTTTTCCTGCAATAAAAGGCAGAATGCAGAAACATACCTGACTTGCACTGAACTAATGTGGCACTCGCTGGTCATGTGTGCAGGACGACGAATGTAATCAGTAAGAAACATAGGGAAATATACTCTCAGCCTCGATAGGACGGCAAATTACTTCCTAGAATTTCTCACCAGAACAGATATTGTTAAGTGAGGTCGATTCAAAAGTGCGCTGTACGATGACCTGCTCAACGATTGGTCGATAAAACAGAACCGCGGCTATGTAAGCACGAATCAGAATCCGCTTCGTTGAATCCCCATTTTCCCTTTTCCCACACTATAAATCTCTATCACCCCCACTTTCCCTGTCCCCGCTCTCCCTCTCTCTCCACCTATTTATCTGTCTTTCTGTCTTGCTCTCCGTCTACCTTTCTCACTTTCGTGCTTTCTCCCTACTTTTTTTCGCTCTCTCACTCCGAATATCGATTTCTATTTGTCAATTTATCTACCTTTTTGAACGCTCTATCAACTCACTCTCGCTTTCTTTGCCATTCATCCCTTGCACTCTCCTTTCTCACACCATGTCTGCCCATGGTAGTCATCATATCAGCAAGTAGTCCAAAAAGACGTCCGCAAAATTATCACACACAGAATGCTGGTGGAACGGAGCAGGCCAGGCGGAATCTATAGGAAAAAAGTACGGTCGACGTTTCGGGCCGATACTCTTCGGCAGGACTAACAGAGTGCTAAAAACTGCACTTGAAACTCGAGGTATGAGCTTTCAACGTTGCATGTTCTCCTTTTGGAGACAATGGAGTTGCCGGTGGGAGTAGAGAACATCGACTATATCTGATGCTGTCTGCCAGATGTGAAGACGGAGTCCAAACCACAGAGAGTGATTTCCGTGATGTCTTCAGTTGCATGATGAATAGCATAGCGGTTTGCGCGACACTGTTAAAACTCGGATCTTCGGAGTTCAATGTTCACGTCTGGCGTTTGCAAGGCGTCTGGACGTACAATGGTTGCAATCATTGTTGATTGTTTTCTTCTTCTCCAAGTCCTTGAGTTTCCTCCCACAGTGCAAGTTAGGTTATTTGGTCATTGTAAGTTGACCGATGAATAGTTGGTATTAAATATGGGTTGTCAGGGTTTGCTACCGCGGTGCGAGTTAAAGGCATACTCTGTGCCGTATCGCGAAGAAAACAAGTAAATGAATATCCAAATATCGCGAAAATGTAATGTACAGTTCCCATTCGGGTACGTCTTCAAACGAAGAAGTGATGTTCAGTCTTGAAAACATATTGTCACTGAGTGTTTCACTCTTATATCTAGTAGTTGTGTAACACCGGGGGTGTTTCCCTGGTTAAAGGATTCGTTGACACAAAGAACGGAGACTTTCTGAGCTCAATCAGAATACGCTTTGTTTCCATTCGTCATTCTGTCCGTTTTTCCGTTTTTTCAAGGTCCCGCGTCCCGTTCCCCCAATCTCTCTCTCACTCTCTCTTCCTTAGTGTGCCCTTCTGCTTCCGCCACGTGTTCTCTGCAAACTCACAGCATATTCACATAGTTCTCGATGTGTAACCTAAAACAATTCAGACTCGATCTAATGCCAGATTACATCCAAAAAGTTAATACCACAGATTTGCGAGAATGATGTGAGATACGCTTCACCGTTCACTTCTTGTAAACCTGCTTAAATTTCTCTGCTAATTGAAAGTGGAACCGGGCAATTATGAGCAGAGCCTATTTAGCCACCGATCTGAATGAAAACGCTACGTCTCCGTTTATTAATCATTCTCTCTAATATTATTCGATTTGTCTTTCTCAGCCGTCCCTTCTTCGTTCTACTTCAATTGACCGTTCCTTTCTAGCAAAGCATCTTCTTCTTGTTCTCTCTTTCGTTACTCTGCGATTATTCTTCGCGGTGTCTCTCAATCGTTCTGTGTCTGCCTCTCTGTTTCAATCTGCAATTTTTCTAATTCTTCAATTTCACTAGTTGTCGGAACATCTTTTATTCCATTGCCAGTCCACTCGGTATTCATTTTCAATCCTAAAAATAAACATCCATTTAACTCCACTTTTTAGGAATGTAATGCCAATGGACTCCGCCTAAAACGTTTCTTAATCAGAAGCATATAGCGTGATAGCTAATTCGATGCTATCTAATCATATACATCCTCATTCATCTTCATTGTTAATTCCCCGGAGTGATGAAATTGATATCCAGCAAAAAAAAAATAACCACACGATATTGTTATAAGCATGAGAGAGAGACATGGACACCGAGATATACTTGACATGAATATACCTGGGGAAAGCTGAATTCAAGACGTGTTCCACAAGATCGGGGGCATTTTGCTGCTGAATGCAGCGTTTTATGTCGACCACGTGATCCTCATGCATTGCGCGTAGAGCTCTTCCAGGTTACCAGCAACAGTCGCCCTCTACTGATCACACAAGACTGAATTTTGTCCTCACTGCAATAATTCATGGTGTATTGCACAGTGGTATACGCCAGAGTCAGAGACAACACCTCCGGAGATATTTAAACGAGCTGACTCTGCGTTTGTGCATATCAGCTGTAAACCTCGCTGGACATTTTGGAGGCCGTTCCAGTTCTCCTGAGCCACATACCTTCAGCAGTTTTATTGGAGGTTTTCCGTCATGCTGAGTGTATCAAAATGTTTTCATTAGTTCGAGTGGATTTGCAGTTCAGTGTTATGATCTGACATTGGTCAACCAGTAATTTAGGAACATCCAGGATCACTGAATTGTTCCCCCTCGTTCCTACAATGAAGGACAAAATGCAGAAATATCCCTGACTTGCACTGAACTCACGTCGCACTCGCTGGTCATTTGTGCAGCGACTTACCTGTCAGGATGGCGAATGCAAACAATAAGAAACAGAGGGAAAACATACTGTTTAGCTTCAGCCTCGACAAGACGTCAAATTTCTTCCGTGAAGTTATTACCATGGCAGTTATTCGAGAGTAAAATTGTATCAAAAGTAGATTTCATGGTGCCGTGCACAATAATTGGTAGATAAAGGAGTACCGAGGGTATATGAGCACGAGACAGAATCCGCTGTCATTGAATTCCCCATTTTGGACTTTTCTCTCTGTCTCTCTGTCTCTCTGTCTCTCTCTGTCCTCTATGACTCTCATTTTCTCTCCTCTCTCTCCACTCCTTTTCTCTCTCCAACTATTTATATATTTCTCACTTTCTCGCTCTTTATATTCTTTTCTCTTTCTCACTCTCTTTCTGTTGCTCTCCGGCCGAACATTGATTTCTATTTTTCAATTGTTCTGCCTCCCTTGTTCGTCCTATCAACACCCTCGCTGTCTTTGACATTCTGCCGCTGCTCTCTCCCATCTCACATCATGTCACTCCATGCGAAACAACGTATTACTCAGTCATCCGCAACATTATGACTTTTTGTTGTTCATGTTAACTAATTTATCATCACCCTTTAAAAATTTTGTCGAAATACCATTTAATCGTTCAGCATCCCGCTGGATAATCCTTGTACATAGCACACCAAATATGTACTCCCTTGGACCACCTGGGATTAGATGTTGAAGGGATACAGAAGGCACCTGTTAGAGCAAGTAAACACTGCCAATACTCAGGTGTCAGGATCCTGTATCGCTGTGGAACTTTGAGTGATGAACTGCGCAAAGCTATTTGGTGGAGTCCGGCACAATGCCTCCGAACATAATTAAGGGGAACAACTGCCATTTTTGTTCCGAGACCCGAAATACTGACCGGACTGTCTTCGCGTACAACAATATCTCCATCATGAATATTTTCGTTGGTTTTCCAGAATATTGAAAGCACAACAAATAGGCTCTGCCAGGTACCAATTAGCTGCTGCTCAGTGACACAGTAGCCCCTGCCACGGTCATAAAATTCCTCCTTTTGGGGTTTATAAAATCTGCCCTACTCTTCCTTGGAGCTAGCCACAAATGTATGAGGGGCGCCAGAATGCAGTGAACCTACAGGAGATGCTCCGACCGATTATACAGATTCAGTACATGCTCTGACCGATTGTATAAAAGTAATGGATACAAGAAATTTAGTACGTGGATGTAGTGGGAATATGGTACATTGAATAAAGTAAACAGAGGATGATTTGAAGATGTTCCTCCGATAAAAGTATTTCAAGTGAGGACAAGCAACACCTTCTGGGAGACTCGGCGCTTTCGTTTCGAAGCACATGTGGCTATTATTTCTTAGTACATTATAGCAACCATAAGAATAGACTGGAGTTAATTGACTCCCCCTACCACCACCACCATCCACACCTCGCTCTCGATCTCGCCCACTCTCTTCGCCCTCATTCCCTTCGCTGTCGTTTTCTCTCCCTTTTTGTCTTTCTCCCTCAGTCTGGTCTCTCTGTCTCTGTCTCAATCCATCGCTTTTGCCTTCGCCTCCCTCCGTCATCCTCCTATTCGTCACCTGCTGTTTCTCACTGTCACTGTGAGAGTTAAAGGAGGAGTTAAATTACTGTTACACTCGATATCTGTATTCTCTATCACGCTAAACATTCGCAGGTTCTGTCGCGTTATCTAAATCCTCAGTATAAACAATAAGTAGCTGTTGCAACCACCTTAATATGAGTGCCAAGCTACTTGCAATTCTGTGTCATTCAGAAGACCCCTGATTTCTGCACTTTGTGTGTTCCTTTTTCAGGCATTATCCAGTTTAAATATATCCCGCTAATACTCCATGCTCATTATGTCTCACTGCTGACACTCGAATCAAGTGGCCAAAGGCAATGTCAAGTAAGGTTGTCAACATTGGTATGCCGTTGCAGCAAAACGAACATGCGAGAAAGCACACTGCGGTATCCGGAAAAATGCGTTTTGAAATTCCAGTTTAAAAGCGCATTGTAGTCAAGACCTGTTCCATTAGATTCGACTACTTGCATTGCTGATTGTAGCGCGCTTAAGTAGGACAGATTAGCATGGCTGCTTTCCAGGTGCCACCTTCCAGTTTCTCGGAAAGAAAGCGCCCTCCTGTGAGAGATTTTAGCATCATCATCATCATCATCAAGTGCCATGCTCATTTTGAGCTTTGACTGCTATGGCCCACATGCTCCTGCTTCGGGCCAAGTGCATCAATTCATTGATATTCATTACCAGTTCTCTGGCTGCTCTATCCATCATCGTTTGTCTTTGTTTCCTTTTGCTTTCTTCCCTTCAATGTTTCCCATAATTACCGTGCATTCTAACTCCTCTTTCATAATCAAATGTCCAATGAAGTTTCTTGAGTTCGCGCAACGGAAGGCAATAGCAAACCACCGTTGCTAGATACTAGGTTTCCAAGAATCTATTTGCTAAGAAACCCACGTCCAAACTCGCAAAACGTTTAGCACAACAGCAGCGTCAAGACGATCTTCAAGACAATTCTGAAGATGTTTCGCTCTGTAGGGTTAACTCTGGGCAGCAGGGGTTCCCGACCGTCATCAAACTCCAGCTCATAAAAATCAGGTAACACAAAAGAAAATTATTGCCACTTGGAACGTAAGAACACTACATCAAGCAGGAAGATTGGGCAATGTGATAAATGAAATAGAAAGACCAAAAATTACCATCATGGAAATTAGCGGATTTGGCTGGACAGGTGCTGGAGCATATCAGCATAGAAATAAATTACTCCTTTGTTCTTGTGGAATATTCCATACTAATTGAGTAGGATTTTTTATGGGTGATAACATGGCAAAAAGAGTTTTAGGACATTGGGTGATATCAGAAAGAGTGCTTATTGTTAGATTCGGAGGACAACCATTTGATTTAACAGATATACAGGTATATGCACCAACAACAGATGGAACGAATGAGGGTATAGTTAATTTCTATGAAGAGCTTGAACAAGCAAAGAATGGAAGCAAATCTCAAGATATTGTTACTGTCATGGGAGATCGAAATGCTGAAATAGGACAAGGTGCTGATGGAGATACCATAGGAAAATTTGGTCGAGCGGAAAGAAATGAAAGAGGCGAGAAATGGGTGGAACGGTGCTAGATGAATAATCAGGTCATTATGAATACCTACTTTAAAAACCATCCAAGACCCCTGTGGACCTGGAAAAGTCCAAGTGATAGCACCAGAAATCAAATTGACTTTTTTTTGCATTATACAGGACAGTTTTATACAGATGCAGATACATGAAAGAGCTCAACACAAAAGCTTCATGGATATGTAATTTAGCTGTCTAGATACCTTTCTACAAACGTGTGGTAATGCTAAAGACTAACTATGACATCAAGATAGCGACTACTATCTCCTCTATCGCGATATCAGTCTCTCCCTTGTTAATGTGAAATAGAGAGAATATCTGTGGGACGACGAAATGTTGGAGTACATAGCTACTTTTCGTTGTATTGTAGACCAATCCTCTCCTTGTGTCTTTGCGGTTGCTTCGACGGTAGTTAGTGGTAGAAATGCTGATGTTTTATGCGGGAATGAGTGGTAGAGGTAGAAGTGGGTTAGGTTACTGCTGCTTGCCGCTGATTGTGCGAGGGAGGCGGCAGCAGGACGTTCAGGTTCTTAACTTATTTTTCTGACATTGATGCTTTGGGTTTCTGTTCTGTTTTAAGGATGTATGTGGAGACTACAATTTTCAGGTTGTGCATTGTGTACATTCACTGATATTAAACGCAACCATTCATGAATGCTGCACATTCTTTTTGCTGTACCCTGGTACATCTGACAGCAACAACATATATATAATAAACATAAACCAGTTTGAGTTAAATGTAAGTGTCTACAAAGTGAAAGGATGTATCGGCCTCTCCTTCATTAGTTCATGGAATATCGGCTGAGCAGGAACGTGGAGATGGTGGTGGACTACAGAGTGCCTATCGTGGCACCCTCACGGTATCGTGTGTCATGTCACCAGGGATCCGGTTCAACTCCTATATTTGATGCCTTCAGCAGATATTTATGTGCTTAGTTTCCACGTTGCCCATGTTGCCATGTTTTCCGATGCATGCTAAACACGATCTAGATAGCATGTGCTCGTCATGAGAGAATCACTGAGGGTACATGTTACGAGTAACGTGCGAAAATTCGACAGACAAATGAATTGATGATAAGACCATAACACATAGGAACTGAATTAAGCCATTTAGCCTTTCGTGTCTGCTCCACCATTTCGGCCTAGACAGTGTGCTAATGGAATTATTCCATACAGGATATATATACAGTGGCATGCAAAATTTTGGGCACCCAGGTCAAAATTTCTGTTACTGTGAGTCGCTGAGCAGGTAAAAGATGCCCCTGATTCTAAAAGGCAGGAAGTTAAAGATGACATATTTCTTTAATATTTTAAGCAAGGTTATTTTTTTTAATTTCCATCTTCTACAGTTTCAAAATAACTAAAACAGGAAAACGGCCGGAAGCAAAACTGTGGGCACCCTGCATGGTCAGTACTTAATAATACCCCTCTTTGGCAAGTATCACAGCTTGTAAACGCTTTTTGTAGACAGCGAAGAGTCTTTCAATTCTTGTTTGGTGGATTTTCGCCTAATCCTTCCTTGCAAAAGGCTTCTAGTTCTGTAAGATTGTTGGGTCGTCTTGCATGCAGTACTCTTTCGTGATCTATCCACAGATTTTCGAAAATGTTCGGGCCGGGCGACTGTGAGGGCTATGGCAAAACTTCAGCTTCTGCCTCTTGAGGTAGTCCATTGTGGATTTTGAGGTGTGTTTAGTATCATTATGGTGTTTTGGAAACCATCCTCTTTTTATCTTCAATTATTTTTGCAGACGGTGTGATGTTTGCTTCCAGAATTTGCTGGTAGTTAATTGAACTAATTCTTACCGCTACCAGTGAAATTTACGCTGTGCCACTGGCTGCAACACAAGCCCAAAGCATGATCGATCCAACCTCGTGCTTAAGAGTTACAGAGGTGTATTTTTTTCATGAAACTCTGCACCTTTTTTTTCAAACATACGGCCAAAAAGTTCTATTTTAACTTCATCAGTCCAGAGGGCTTGTTTCCAAAATGCATCAGGCTTGTATAGATGTTCCTTTGCAAACGTCTGACGCTGTATTTTGCGGTGAGGACGGAGGAAAGGTTTTCTTCTAACGACTCTTCCATGAAGGGCATATTTGTGCAGGTGTCACAGCAGAGCAGTGCACCACCACTCAAGTGTCTGCTAAATCTTCCCGAAGGTCTATTGCAGTCAAACTGGGGTTTTGATTTACCTTTCTAGCAACCCTAGGAGCAGTTCCCTCGGAAAGTTTTCTTGAACTTCCACACCTCAACTTGAACTCCACCGTTCCAGTTAACTACCATTTCTTAATTACATTACGAACTAAGTAAACTGCTACCTAAAAACGCTTTATTATCTTCTTATAGCCTTCTCCTGCTTTGTGGGCAGCATTTATTTTAATTTTCAGTGTGCGAGGCAGCTGCTGAGAGGAGCCCATTGCTGCTGATTGTTGGGACAAGGTTTGAGGAGTCAAGGTATTTATAGAGCTATGAAATTTCCATCACCTGGCCTTTCCTAACGATGATTGTGAACAAGACATAACCCTAACAAGCTAATTAAGGTCTGACACCTTGGTAAAAGTTGCCTGAGATCTCAAATCCCTTGGGGTGCCCAAACTTTTGCATTGTGCTCCAATCTTCTTCTCACTCTTAAATTGTACAAAACAAAAATAATACGCTAATTTTGCTTAAATATTGAAAAGAATGTTTCATCTTTAAATTTATGAGTCATGGAGCTCAGTTCATCTTCTATTCACTTAACAATTAACAGTAACAGAAATTTTGGCCAGGGGTGCCCAAACTTTTGCATGCCAAAGTAATTAAAATGAGAGTCTCAAAAAGTCGAAATATACCTTTGGAAACAGATGCTATCAGTTTGTGCTCCTTTGACAGTAACCGGACGTTCTCTCACTTTGTTTCTTCCATCGGTGGGAAGACACAAAGGTCTAAAAGCACGTTCTAATCTGCAAGACAATAGATTATACCCTTCTGTAAGAGTATCGAACTGTAGCTTGAAATTGAATCTTAATTCCATCTACCTCGGTATGACCTTGTTCTTTATCTCCGGCTTGAGCTGCATCTTGTACGTCTGTCACTTTATTTTTTGCTTACTATTTGTGTTTTACTTTGTACTACCTCGATAAGCAGTGCATTGAATTTATCTGTAAAAACCGAATCAATGCAGTCATGCCACAATAATAAACAAATTCCGTTCCGAATTTCGATATGTCGCAAATGAAAGACGTGGGGATAACATGGGATCTGTTAAATCCGGTTGGCAAACCATATTATACAAGATATCACTCATTTGTGATCCCATTCCCTCTCTCCCCCTCTGGCTCTTTTTTATACTAAAAATGCCGTCATTATGAATCTCGATTTAGTATGCAGTCCCATACAACGATATTAATCATAAATATACTTTAAACATTGAAGCTACTACTCACAGATCTGGAATGCAACGACCAAAGTAAAATCTGCATTCTCTATCACGTTAAACATCGACAGGTTCAGTCGTATTATCTAAATACTCAGCATAAATCATAAGTATCTGTTGCAATATCTTGAGTTTCAGTAGCATGCCACTTGCGATTCCTTTTCAATTCGAAAACCAGCAATTTCCCCATCCTCTGGGATTTTTTAGTCAGCCATTATGCAATTTAAACATATACAGTTTTAACGCCGTGTAAATTATTTCTCCTTGCAGACACAAGAACAGAGTGGCCAAAGACAACGTCAGTCAAGGCTGGCAATCATGAGCTGCCTTTCCCATAAAAGAATGTCTGTGAATACACATTGCGTTTTCCCGGAAATGCAATGTAAATTTCCAGTTTGGGCACGCCTTGTAATTAGCAACGTTTCCTTTAGCTTCGGCACCTTCTGCTGCTGATGGCAACGCCCTTAATTAGAGCACGTGGCTATAGTTGATTTCTGGGTACGCCCCTTTCAGATTCTCTGCAAAAAGGCGCCCTCCAGTGAGAGTTTTTGCATCACACATGATCAGTTTTTGTCAGAACCCGCCGTCCCCATACAACAGTGTGGTACTCATTGCACAGAAATACATGCCAGTGTCCGACACAAGAGCTTCAGTGATATTTAATTGAGCCATCTTGCTGCCTTTATGCAAAGCAGCGTTTAATTTCACTGGGCAATCTGGATGACGATCCATTCCTCCTGTGCTATATAATTTCAGCAAGTACTTTGGAGGTCCGCCACTATGTTGAATGTACCAAAAGATATTTGCGTCAGCGTAAGTGTAATTACAGTTCAGTGTTATGGTCTGTCCTTCCTTAGCCGTTAGGTCGGAAGGATCCTGCGTCACTGAATCTTTCCCACTCGTTCCTGCAAAAAAAAGACACATTACGTCAACATTGCTAGCGTGCATTCAACGCGAGGGAAATTCACTGACCTACTTCTGAGTGACTCACCAGGCAGCACAGCCAATGTAATCAGTAATGAACAGAGGGAAATCATGGTGTCCAATATCTGGCTGGGTTGAGCAGCAGATTGCTTCTGGGCAGGTATCACTTAACGGATATTGTGGTGTGAGATCGTTTAAGCGATACATTTCACTTTGTATAAATCCAGGGGGCGTTTCCCTGGTTAAAGGATTGGCTGACAGAAAGAACCGAGCCTTTCAGATCGCCAATCCGAATCTGCTTTGTTTCCATTCGTCATTCTGCCTACTTCTCCGCTCTTTCAATGTCCCGAGTTCATCCCCCCACCCCCGCTGCATATTCACATATTTATCAATGTGTAATCCAATACAATTAAGACTTTTGACGTGTTCGCTTTTTTTTTCAAAACCGACTGTATCTCGCTGGAAGTAGTTGATCTATTTGTTTATTTATTTATTTTGTTAGTTAGTTATTTGAAGATATATCCAGCAGAAGGCCCTTAAGAAAATATGTTTCAATCTTCCAGTATTGAAATAGTTATTCAAATGTCAGCAAGTTTTATTCCCCAACCTTTATTTGCTGTTAGGGAGCCAATCTCCTATCGACGCCAATAAACTCCTAACAGCACACTCTGTGTAGCGACCACTTTCTTCTTTAAATAACTCACATGTGGCATTCCCCTTGTAATTTCCTCCAATCGTCCTATAATATCGTCCTCTAATATGTGCCATTTCTATCCTTAGGTCAAAGTGTTAGTTGTCCACGTTACCTATGCGGGTGTGTAAGTGAAATTTAGCATTACGATTCATTAACTTTTAATTGTCGATGAGAAAAGATAAATCTTTCCCACACGATTCTATGACAAGACAAAATGATGAAGATCCAGTGCTCGCATTGCACCTGCGAGACACCCACTGACAATCTGTGCAAATATTCGCTGGACAGCAAAGCCCATGATATCATTAAGGATCTGGAACCCCATGAATTCTGCATTCTGGCGCGATTTACAGCCAGATTATACACAATCAGCTAATATCACAGGCTTGCGAGAATGATGTCAGATACGCTGCATCCTTTACTTCGTGTAATACCGGCGTAAATTGCTCTGCTAAATGGGAGCTGAACCGGGTAAATCAGAGCTAAGACTATTTAGCCAGCGATCTAAACGGAACTGCTATACTCTGTTTCTTAATCATTTACTCTAGTTGTATTCTATTTGTCGAACTCACTCCTCCCTCCTTCGGTCTACTTTGAATGACACTTCATTTCCTGCAATGGTTCTCCTATTTTATTCGCTCTATCGGATTTTTCCTAAATTTCCGTCGCTCTGTTACTCAATCGTTCTCTGTCTGCCTCTGTATTCAAACCTACTCAATTTCTGTCTACTCCAAAACCCCACAGTCCATCTCTTATTCTCTCTCTCTCTTTCTCTCTCTCTCTCTCATTCTCTCTTCACTTCCCTGTAATCACTGCTTGCATAGGCAGCCACCACAATTCAATTTGCAATTTATTTTCTCAGTCATCATTGTGGATTTTAACTAGCTGGGGGAACATTCTTTAACCCATCGCCAGTTCACTCGGTATTCATTGTGAATCCAAAAAAATACCATCCATTACTCTCCACTTTTAGCAAGCTAACGGCAATAGACTCTACTTGAAATTTATCTTCATCAGAATCGTTTAGCATGACTGCTAATCCGATGCTATCTATTCACATACACACTCGGTATCTCCACATTGAACTCATCTTCACTGTTAACCTTTCAAGGGGGCGAAAAATGATTTCCAGCCAAAGGTTGACCACAAGATATTGTTACAGACAACAGAAAAAGACATGGACACCAAGATATCGTAGAAATGTTTCGGAAAGCTGCCACAATATCATCGCTAAAGCTGAGTTCCAGAAGCGTTCCTAAGTATTTGGAGATTTTGCTGCTGACTGCAGCATTTCAAGTTGACCAAGTGATGCTCATGGTTTGTGCATAGGCTGTGCTAGTTTCCCAGCAAAAGCGCCCTCTAGTGATCAAGCAAGGCTGGATTTTGCCGGCCCCACTATCTCTCTCTACAATACTGAAGAGGTCGTTGCACAGTGGCATACGTCAAAGTCTCGGACAAGAACTCTAAGATATTTAAATGAGCTGACTCTGCCTTTGTGCATATCAGCTGTAAACTCCGCCGAAAATTCTGCAGACCGCTCCAGTTTTCGGAGCCATATACTTTCAGCAGTTATTTTTCGAGATTTCCCGCGATGCTGCGTGTATCAAAAATGTTTGGATTAGTTAGTGGGTAATTTCAGTTCAGTGTTATGGGCTGACTTTCATTATCTGCTAATTTAGGAGCATCCTAGATCAGCGAATCTTTCCCCCTCGTTCCTCGATAAAGGACAGAATACAGTAATATTCCTGATTTGCACTAAACTCACGTGGCACTCCCTGGTCATATGCGCAGCGTCTTACCTTCAGGATGACGACTGTAATGAATAAGAAACAGGAAACACATACTTCTGGCTTCAGTCTCGATTGGACAGCATATAACTTCGAAGAAGTTATCACTATGACAGATATTGGAGAGTAGACTTCTCGGTGCCCTGCTCAACGATTGATAGATAAAACGGAACCGAGGCTATTTCAACATGAATGGGAATCAGATTTCTTTGAACTCCCCCCTCTGCCTTTTTCCCCACGCTATAAATTTTTCTCTCACTCTGTCTCTCTGTCTGTCTCTCTCTTTCTCTCTCTCTCCCTCCTCTCTCTCCACTCCCTATCTCTCCATCTGTCTATTTTATTTATGTTTCTCTCTTTTAGCACTATCTCTCCGTCTCTCTTACTCACTCTCTTGCTGTCTCCCTACTTTCTTCTCTCCTTCGCTCTCCCTCCAAACAGTCATTTCTATGTATCTACCACTTGTGTTCGCTCTACGAAATCACTCTCGCTTTCTTTGGCAATCTGGCCCTGCTCACTCCCTTCTCACCTAACTCACTCATGCTAAACAACGTATTACTGAGTCATCCGCAACATTATGACTCCCGCAGCTCCTGTTATCTATTATCATTAGCCTTTTAAGTTATTGACGAAACACCTTTCAATCTATCAGCATCGCACTGGATATTCCTTGTCAATAGTATACCAAATATTTATTCCCTGATATTTTTCCATATGTAAGTCAATCGCCTATCCATGGCAATAGATTCGAGTGCAACATTATTTTTGCAGTTGTTTTCTGCCTTACATCAGAATGGCTCCTTTCTCAGAATGTACAGAGTTACCTGCCAGAGTCCGAAACAGGAGCTTCACGGATATTCAACTGAGCCATCTTGCTGACTTTCTGAAAAACTAGCGGTAAACCTCAATGGGTAATCTGGGTGCCGATGCATTCTTCCAGTGCTAGATACCTTGAGTAAATAATCTAGAGGTTCTCCACTATGTTGGATGTACCAAAAGAGATCTGGATCATAGTCAGTGTAATTGCAGTTCAGTGTTATGTTCTGTCCTTCCTTGGCCGTTAAGTCGGGAGGATCCTGCGTCATTGAATCTTTCCCACTCGCTCCTGCAATAAAGGACAGAATACAGCAACAGCGCCAGCTTGTATTGAAGGCCGGGGAAATTGGCTGGCACGTTCGCAGACACTCACCGGGTGGCACAGAATGCAATCAGTAATAAACGGGGAAAATCACGGTGTCTAATTTCTGGCTGAATCAAACAGCAGGTTCCTTCCAGGATGTAATTATCACTCAATGGGTATTGCGGTGCGAGGTATTTCCAGCGATAACTTTCACTTTGTGCAAGAGCGGCGGGCCTTTTCCTGGTTAAAGCACTGGCTGACACAATGAACCGCGAATTTCTGAGCACCATTCAGAATCTGTTTTCCTTCCATACGTCATACTGCCTGTTTCTCCACTCTTTCAATGTCCCGCGTTCCTATCTCTCTCTCTCTCTCACACACACACTCTCTTTCTCTCTCTCTCTCTCTCTCTCTCTCTCTCTCTCTCTCTCTCTCTCTTTCTCAGTCTGACCAACTGCCTTTATTACCCTGTTCTCTACATAATCACAACATATTCAAAACTTTATCAATGTGTAATCATGTCCAATTTTTCACATTGTCGCTTCTTCGACATGGACAGTATCCCGCTGGAAGTAGTCTGTCTATCTATCTATCTATCTATCTATCTATCTATCGTTAGTTTAGGAGTGAATTGCAAGATGTAAGAGTACAGCAAGAGGATAAGACGTGAAAGAATAGGACCTATCTAGTGTGACAGTGCAAAAGTGGTATGGAACCGGAGGGAATAGCAGAGGTACTTAATGAATGATTTACTTCAGTATTCGCTATGGAAAAGGATCTTGGTGAATGTAGTGATGCCTTGCAGTGGACTGAAAAGCTTGAGCATGTAGATATTAAGAAGGCGGATGTGCTGTAGCTTCTGGAAAGCATCACGTTGGATAAATTTCCGGGAACGGACGAGATGTACCCCGGGCTACTGTGGGAGGAGATTGCATAGGACACTCAAAGCAGCTGCGCAGGTTGAAGCTGTGCTTAAGAAGGCAAACGGTGTATCGGCCTTCATCAATCGTGGAACTGAATTTAGGAGCCGAGCGGTAATGTTGCAGCTATATGGGACCCTAGTCAGACCCCACTTAGAGTTCTGTGCTCAGTTCAGTTCGCCTCACTACAGGAAGGATGTTGAAACCATAGAAAGAGTGCAGGGGAGATTTACAAGGAAGTGGACTGGATTGGGGAGCATGCCTTATGAAAACAGGTTGAGTGCACTCGGCCTTTTCTCCTGGGTGCGAAGGAGGATGACAGGTGCCCCGATAGTGGTATTTATCGGCCTGTGATATTGACGTCAGTGCAGGGTAAATTGAAGGCAAGTATTCTAAGAGATGGTATATATAATTATCTGGATAGCCAGGTTTCTGATCAGGAGCAATTAAAATGCATTTGTGCATGGAAGGTCACGTTTGTCAACACTTATTGAATTTTTTTAAGAGGTTCCTAGGAAAGTTGACGAGGGTAAAGCGGTAGACGTTGTCTGTATGGACTTCAGTAAGGCCTTTGACAAGGTTCCACACGGAAGCTTAGTTAGGAAGGTTCAGTCGTTAGGTATTAATATTATAGTTGAAAAAATGGATTCAGCAGTGGCTGGATGGGAGACGCCAGAGAGTAGTGGTGGATAACGGTTTGTCAGATTGGAGGCCAGTGACTAGTGGTGTGCCTCAGGGATCTGTACTGGGTCCAATGTTGTATGTCATATATATTAATGATATGGATAATGGGGTGGTAAATTGGATTAGTAAGTATGTAGATCATACGAAGATAGGTGGAGTTGTGGATAATGAAGTAAGTTTTCTAAGTTTGCAAAGAGATTTAGGCCAGTTAAAGAGTGAACTGAAGGACAGCAGAAGGAGTTTAATGCTGATAAATGTGAGGTGGTACATTTTGGTAGGACTAATCAAAATAGGGCATACATGGTAAATGGAAGCGCATTGAAGAATGCAGTAGAACAGATGGATCTAAGAATAATGGTGCATAGTTCACTGAAGGTGCAATCCCATGTGTATAGGGTAGTGAAGAAACTTTTGGTTTGCTGGCCTTTAGAAGTCAAAGCATTGAGTATAAGAGTTGGGATGTTATGTTGAAATTGTACAAGGCATTGGTAGAATTAAATTTGGAGTATTGTGTACAGCATTGGTCGCCGAATTATAGGAAAGATGTCAACAAAATAGAGAAAATACAGAGAACATTTACTAGAATGATACCTACGTTTCATCTCCTAAGTTACAGGGAAAGGTTGTACAAGTCGGGTCATTATTCTTTGGAGCGTAGAAGGTTGAGTGGAGTCTTGATAGAGGTATTTAAAATTATGAGGGGGGTTAGATAGTGTTGACTTGTTAGGCTTTTTCCATTGAGAGTGTGGGAAATTCAAACAAGAGGACATAAGTAGAGAGTTAAATGGCAAAAGATTCGGAGTAAAATGAGGGGTAACCTCTTTACTCAGAGAGTGGTAGCTCTGTGGAACGAGGTTCCAGCAGAAGTGGTTGAGGCAGGTTCGATGTTGTCATTTAAATTTAAATTGGACAGCTATATGGACTGGAAAGGAATGGAGGGTTATGGGCTGAGTGCAGGTCGGTAGAATTAGGTGAAAGTGAGAGTTCAGCACGGATTAGAAGGGCCAAGAGGGCCTGTTTCCGTTCTATAATTGTTACATAGTTATACGGTTATATGGTGATTTGGAAATATATCCCACAATAGTCCCTTTCGTCAACATTTTTTTTTATTCTTCCAGCATTGAGCTAGTTATTGAATGTCAGCAAGTGTTCATCCAGTTATTCCCTAATCTGTGTTTGCTGTTGGGGTGCCAAGCTGCTATCCACGTCAATAGACTCCTGAAAGCACATTCTGTGTAGCCAGCACTCTCTGACTTTAAAAATATACTTACATCGGCATGCCCCTTGTAATTACTCCCAATCGCATTAAAATGTCGTAATCTCATGTAAGGCTTCTTTGTTATGTTAATAGAATTTAGAACATAGAATAGTATAGCACAGTACAGGTCCTTCGGCCCACAATGTTGTGCCGACCCTCATACCTGCCTCCCATATAAGCCCCCAACTGAAATTCCTCCATATACTTGTCTAGTACTCTCGTAAACTTCACTCGTGTATCTGCCTCCGCCACTGACTCAGGCAGTCCATTCCACGCACCAACCACTGTCTGAGTAAAAAGCCTTCCTCTAATATCCCCCTTGAACTTCCCACCCCTTACATTATAGCCATGTCCTCTTCTATTGAGCAGTGGTGCCCGAGGGAAGAGGCGCTGGCTATCCACTCTATCTATTCCTCTTATAATCTTGTACACCTCTATCATGTCTCCTCTCATCCTCCTTCTCTCCAAAGAGTAAAGCTCTAGCTCCCTTAATCTCTGATCAAATTTAAAGTTGCTGCGTATGCGAATTAAAATGGCTTCCATGTTATGTTAAATGCTGAGAAAGTCTCTCGTTAGCACTTGGTTGGGTTATGATAGATAGCAGATGTACTATGAGCCAATGGGTGTCCATGTTATTCTTTCTTGGATGGATATGCCGTATCATATGGCTGGGAACCAGGGGCTATTGGCTGGGAGTTGGAGGAGAGACCATGAGGACGACGGACGTGCGGGAAATCTCAGGTTGATCACATTGGTAGTCCCGAGCTGCGAGTCGAAGGGGTCAGAGTTGCCCCGAAGATGTCCCCGAGCTCCAACGTGTACCCGAAGAAATTGAACTTTGATAAGTCTGGCGCCTTTTCCATTTCTTTTTTTTTTATTGAACTTCTATTAATCTCATATACCTATTATTATCTATAAAGTGTAATTGGTAAAACGTACGTTGTGTGCTGGCTGATGATTGGTGTTTGAAGCTGAATCAGATGACAGTTGTACAGCAACCAACATAATCGGGAAACAAGGTGGGCGGCAGACGGGGATTCCCCGGGATAAATGCGAGCCAATATAGCTGAGCGTTACACTTGCATTAGTCTTTTCCACCGTAATGGTCAAAGGGCTGAGTGTCCTCTCTATCTATGCCTCTTCACAGTTATTAAGTTATTAAGTTACCCCACATTTTCCTTCGTTCCAAAAATAAACGTCCTTGCTCGCAGAAACTGAAATGACCTGTGGAATTTCCAGGCACTTGCGGATGTGTAATTGAGTTGAACATTATGACCTGACTTCCTTTAATCGTCGATGCAGAGAGCTAGATCTTTCCCACGCGCTTCTACATATGAAAGACAAAATGACTGAACATGAAGTGCTCCCATCGCACCTTCGAGACACCCACTGACTATTTGCGAAAAGATTCGCCAGGCAGCAAAGATAATATAATTGGTAAGGATCAAGGACGTACACAATGCCTGCTTTCACGCGCGGTCTTAAGCCTGCTAACAAGAAGTTAATACCACAGATTTGCGACAACGATGTCAGATACGCTACACCCTTCGCTTCGTGCAAAACCTGCATAATTTGCTCTGCTAACTCAGAGTTGAACCGTGGAAATCAGAGCTGAGCCTATTTAACCACGGAGGTGAATGGAACTACTACACTCTGTTTATTTATCATACACTCTAACTATATTCTATTTTCCAATCTCACCCTTCCCTTCATCGTTCTATTTTAAGTAACTCTTTATTTCTTGCAATGCACCTCCTACTTTGTTTTCCATTTTGTTGCTGTCCAGTATTTCCTTCGCTATGTCACTCAATGGCTCTCTGTCTGCCTCTGTATTCCAATCTGCAATTTTAGTGATTCATCAATGTAGTTTTAAACTCGTTGTAGGAACATCCTTTGTTCCAACGCCACTGCATTCGTATTAATTTTCAATCCGTAAAATAAACATCCTTTCCTCTGCACTTTCAGGAAGCTAATGTCAGTGGACCCCACCTGAAATGTATCTTCATCAGAAGCTTTGAGTGTGGCAGCATGTCCAATGCTGTCTAGTCATTTACAAACTCAATATATTTAGGTTGCACTCATCTTCACCGTTAACCCCTCAATATCGTGAAAACTGAAGTCCAGCAAAAAAAAAGAAGTAACCATAAGATATTCTTATAGGCAACAGAGAGACATGGACGCCACCATACAGTAGAAATACTTCGGAAAGCCGCCAGAATATACCCAGGTTAAGCTAAATTCAAGATGTTTCCACAAGTTTGGACGCATTGTGCTGCTAAAAACAGCATTTCAAATCGACCACCGTGATGCTCATATTTTCTGCGTACAGCTGTTTCCTGTTCCCCAGAAAAAGGCGCACTCTATTGATCACGTAACGCTGGATTTTGTGCAGACCCGCTGCTTCCCTGCAACACCGAGCTGTCCTTTACACAGAGGTGCTGTATACACCAGAGTCCAGGGACAAGAATTCCAGAGATACTTGAATGAGCCGACTCTGCGTCTGTGCGTAAAAGCTGTCAGCTGTCAAGCCTATGGAATTAAGGGAAACAAGTAGTGAGATCATGGAAACTGTACTGATCGAAAAGGAGGAGGTCCTTGCTGTCTTGAGGAAAATTAAAGTGGATAAATCCCCGGGACCTGGCAGGGTGCTCCCTCAGACCTCGAAGGAGACTAGTGTTAAAATTGCAGGGGCCCTGGCAGAAATATTTAAAGTGCCGCTGTGTACAGGTGAGGTGCCGGAGGACTGGAGAGAGGCTAATGTCGTTCCGTTGTTTAAAAAAAGCATCGAAAAGTAATCCGGGGAATTATAGGCCAGTAAGTTTAACGTAGTTAGTAGGTAAGTTATTGGAGGGAGTATTAAGAAACAGAATCTACACCCACTTGGATAGACAGGGACTTATTAAGGAGAGTCAACATGGCTTTGTGCGTGGTAGGTCATGTTTGACGAATCTATTGGAGTTTTTCGAGGAGGTTACCAGGAAAGTGGATGAAGGGAAGGCAGTGGATATTGTTTACATGGACTTCAGTAAGGCCTTTGACAAGGTCCCGCATGGGAGGTTAGTTAGGAAAATTCAGTCGCTAGGTATACATGGAGAGGTGGTAAATTGGATTAGACATTGGCTCAATGGAAGAAGCCAAAGAGTGGTAGTAGAGAATTGCTTCTCCGAGTGAAGGCCTATGACTAGTGGTGCGCCACAGGGATCAGTGCTGGGTCCATTGTTATTTGTCATCTATATCAATGATCTGAATGATAATGTGGTAAATTGGGTCAGCAAATTTGCTGATGGTACAAAGATTGGAGGTGTAGTAGCCAGTGAGGAAGGTTTTCAGAGCCTGCAGCGGGACTTGGACCAGCTGGGAAAATGGGCGGAAAAATGGCAGATGGAGTTTAATACTGACAAGTGTGAGGTATTGCATGTTGGAAGGACAAACCAATGTAGAATATACAGGGTTAATGGTAAGGCACTGAGGAGTGCAGTGGAACAGAGGGATCTGGGAATACAGATACAAAATTCCCTAAAAGTGGCGTCACAGGTAGATAAGGTCGTAAAGAGAGCTTTTGGTACATTGGCCTTTATTAATCAAAGTATTGAGTATAAGAGCTAGAAAGTTAAGATGAGGTTGTATAAGGCATTGGTGAGGCCGAATCTGCAGTGTTGTGTTTAGTTTTGGTCACCAGCTTACAGGAAGGATATAAATAAGTTTGAAAGAGTGCAGAGAAGGTTTACAAGGATGTTGCCGGGACTTGAGAAACACAGTTACACAGAAAGGTTGAATAGGTTGGGACTTTATTCCCTGGAGCGTAGAAGAATGAGGGGACATTTGATAGAGGTATATAAAATTATGATGGGTATTGATAGAGTGAATGCAAGCAGGCTTTTTCCACTGAGGCAAGGGCGGGGGGGGGGGGGGAACCGGAGGAGATGTGTTAAGGGTGGGGGGGGGAGTTTAAAGGGAACATTAACATTCTTCACACAGAGAGTGGTGGGAGTATGGAATGAGCTGCGAGACAGGGTGGTAAATTCGGGTTCTTTTTTAACATTTAAGAATAAATTGGACAGATACATGGATGGGATGTGTATGGAAGGATATGGTCCGTGTGCAGGTCAGTGAGATTAGGCAGAAAATGGTTCGGCACGGCCAAGAAGGGCCAAAAGGCCAGTTTCTGTGCTGTAGTTTTTCTATGGTTTTGTCGTTCTACTTTCTATGGTTCTAAACTCGCTGGACATTCTGTGGCAGCTCCGATTTTCCTCATAGCTTCAGCAGTTTTTAGGAGATTCTCTGCGATGCTGATTGTATCAGATATGTTTGTCGTAGTTCGTGTGTAGCTGTATTTCAGTGTTATCATCTGCCTTTCGTCAGCCGATAATATAGGAGCATCCTGATCATAGAATTGTACTTTCTCGTTCCTGCAATAAAGGACAGATAATCCGACAGATAATCTGTCGGATTATCTAAATACTCAGGGTAAAGCATGCGCAGCTGTTGTATCTTCCATAATTTCAGTGGGTTGTTAATTTCTGGCTCTCGTTAACATGCCACTTGCAATTCTTCGTCATTCTGAAAAGCACCAATTTTGCCACCCTCTGTTTTCCATTGAGATCTTTATATATGTCCACGTTCCACTCCGTCCATTTTATTTTTCTTTGCAAACAAACGAACAAAGTGGCCAAAGAGAATGTCAGTCAAGGCGGTCCAGCGCTATATACCCTTACAGCAGAAGAAGATGGGCGAATGCACATTGCGTTATTCAGGAAAAGATTTGCAAATTTCCATTTCGGTTGCGCCCAGTAAGCAGAAACTGTTCCTTCAGCTTCGGCGCCTTGTGCTGCTGCTTACAGAGCTCTTCCGCAGGGCACGTGACCAAGGATGATTTCTAGGAGCACCCCTTCCAGATTCGCCGCCAAAAGGCGCCCTCCTGTGAGAGCTGTTTGCATCTAACAGGGCTAACTTTTGTCCGGATCCTCCGTCTGCATACAACAGTGTGGTACTCATTGCACAGAGATACCTGCCAGAGTCCGACACCAGAGCTTCACTAATGTTCAATTGAGCCGTCTTGCTGTCTTTCCGAAAAGTAGCGGTAAACCGATTCATTCGATTCATTACTTTAGTGCTAGATACCATCAGCAAATAATTTGGATGTTCTCCACTATGTTGAATGTACCAAAAGATATCTGGATCATAGTAAGTGTAATTACAGTTCAGTGTGATGTTCTGTACTTCCTTGGCCGTTAAGTCGGGAGGATCCTGCGTCACTGAATCTTTCCCACTCGCTCCTGCAATAAAGGACAGAATACATCAACAACGCCGGCTTGTATTGAACGCCGGGGAAATTCGCTGGCCACATTCACAGACACTCACCGGGTAGCACAGACAATGCAATCATTAATAAACAGGGGGAAATCATGGTGTCTAATTTCTGGCTGAATCGAACAGCAGGTTCCTTTCAGGACGTAATTATCACTCAATAGATATTGTGGTGTGAAGTTTTTTTCAGCGATAACTTTCACTTTGTGCAAGAGCGGCGGGACTTTTCCTGGTTGAAGGATTGGCTGACACGATGAACCGCGAATTTTTTTAGCACCAATCAGAATCTGTTTTCCTTCTATACGTCATACTGCCTGTTTCTCCAATCTTTCAATGTACCGCGTCTCTCTCTCTCTCTCTCTCTCTCTCTCTCTCTCTCTCTCTCTCTCTCTCTCTCTC
Organism: Mobula hypostoma; assembly: GCF_963921235.1. NCBI lineage: Eukaryota > Metazoa > Chordata > Chondrichthyes > Myliobatiformes > Myliobatidae > Mobula > Mobula hypostoma. The sequence continues at coordinate 25,718,017 of NC_086106.1, forward strand.
TCTCTCTCTCTCTCTCTCTCTCTCTTTCTCTCTCTCTCTATCTCTATCTCTCTATCTCTCAATAGGACCGATCAAGTGTGACAGTGCAAAAGTGTGTATGGAACCGGAGGAAATATGAGAGGTATTTGATGAATACGTTACTTCAGTATTCACTATAGAAAAGTATATTGGTGAATGCAGTGATGACTTGCAGTGTACTGAAAAGCTTGAGCATGTAGATATTAAGAAAGCGGATATGCTGGAGCTTTTGAAAAGCATCAAGTTGGATAGGTTTCCGGGACCGGACGAGATGTACCCCAAACTACAATGGGGGAGATTGCTTTGGACACTCAAAGCAGCTGAGCAGGTTCACTCTGTAGATAAGAAGGCATACGGTGTATTGGCATTCATCAATCGTGGAACTGAATTTAGGAGCTGAGATGTAATGTTGCAGCTAGATAGGACCCTTGTCAGACCCCACATGGCGTACTGTGCTCAGTTCTGATCGATCACTACAGGAAGGATGTGGAAACCATAGAAAGGGTGCAGAGGAGATTTACAAAGGTGTGTTCTGGATTGGGGAGCATGCCTTATGAAAACGGGTTGAGTGAACTCGGCCTTTTCTCCTTGGAAGGACGGAGAATAACGTCAGTGGTGGGTAAATTGATGGAAAGTATTCTAAGTGATGGTATATATAATTATTTGGATAGTCATGTTTCTGATTAGGGACAGTCAACATGGATTTGTGCATGGAAGGTCACGTTTGACAAATCTTATTGAATTTTTTGAACAGTTTACTAGGAAGGTTGACGAGGGTAAAGCGGTGGACGTCGTCTGTATGGACTTCAATAAGGCCTTTGAATAGGTTCCGTGCGAAAGGTTAATTAAGAAGGTTCGGTCGTTAGGTATTAATATTGAAGTAGTAAAATAGATTCAGCAGTGGCGGGATGGGAGACGCCAGACAGTAGTAGTGGATAACAGTTTGTCAGATTGGAGGCCGGTGACTACTGGTGTGCCTCAGGGATCTTTACTGCGTCCAGTGTTGTATGTCATATAGATTAATGATTTGGATAATAGGGTGGTAAATTGGATTAGTAAGTATGCAGATGATACCAGGATAGGTGGAGTTGTGGATAATGAGGTAGGTTTTCTAAGCTTGCAAAGAGATTTAGGCCAGTTAGAAGAATGTGCTGAAGGATGGCAAATGTAGTTTAATGCTGATAAATATCAGGTGGTACCTATTGGTAGGACTACTCAAAGTAGGACATGCATGGAAAAATGGAAGGGCATTGAAGAATGCAGCAGAACAGAGCGATCAAGGAATAATGGTGCATAGTTCCCTGAAGGTGGAATCTCATGTGCATAGGGTGATGAAGAAAGCTTTTTGTGTGCTGGCCTTTATAAATCAGAACATTGAGATGTAATGTTGAAATTGTACAAGGCATTGGAAAGGCCAAATTTGGAGTATTGTGTACAGTTCTGGTCAGCAAATTATAGGGAAGCTGTCAACAAAATAGAGAGAATACAGAGAATATTTACGAGAATGTTACCTGGGTTTCATCTCCTAAATTATAGAGAAAGGTTGAACAAGTTGGATCGTTATTCTTTGGAGCGTAGAAGGTTGAGGGGGGACTTAATAGAGGTATTTAAAATTATGAGGGGGATAGATAGAGTTGACATGGATAGGCTTTTTCCATTGAGAGTGTGGGAGATTCAAACAAGACGACGTGAGTTGAGAGTTATATGGCAAACATTTCGGGGTAACATGAGGGGGAACTTCTTTACTCAAAGAGTGGTAGCTGTGTGGAACGAAGTTCCAACAGAAGTGGTTGACACAGGTTCGATGTTGTCATTTAACGCTAGATTGGATAGATATATGGACAGAAAGGAATGGAGGATTATGGGCTAAGTGCAGGTCGGTGGGACGAGATGAGAGTAAGAGTCCGGCACGGAATAGAAACATAGAAACATAGAAAATAGGTGCAGGAGTAGGCCATTCGGCCCTTCGAGCCTGCACCGCCATTTATTATGATCATGGCTGATCATCCAACTCAGAACCCCACCCCAGCCTTCCCTCCATAGCCCCTGACCCCCGTAGCCACAAGGGCCATATCTAACTCCATATATAACCAACGAACTGGCCTCAACTATTTCCTGTGGCAGAGAATTCCACAGATTCACCACTCTCTGTGTGAAGAAGTTTTTCCTAATCTCGGTCCTAAAAGTCTTCCCCTCTATCCTCAAACTGTGGCCCCTCGTTCTGGACTTCCGCAACATCGGGAACAATCTTCCTGCATCTAGCCTGTCCAATCCATTTAGGATTTTATACATTTCAATCAGATCCCCCCTCAATCTTCTAAATTCTAACGAGTACAAGCTCAGTTCATCCAGGCTTTCTTCATATGAAAGTCCTGCCATCCCAGGAATCAATCTGGTGAACCTTCTTTGTACTCCCTCTATGGCAAGGATGTCTTTCCTCAGATTAGGGGACCAAAACTGCACACAATACTCCAGGTGTGGTCTCACCAAGGCCTTGTACAACTGCAGTAGTACCTCCCTGCTCCTGTACTCGAATCCTCTCGCTATAAATGCCAGCATACCATTCGCCTTTTTCACCCCCTGCTGTACCTGCATGCCCACTTTCAATGACTGGTGTATAATGACACCCAGGTCTCGTTGCACCTCCCCTTTACCTAATCGGCCACCATGGTTATATGGTTATTTGGTGATATATCCCACAATAATCCCTTAGGGCAACATTTTTTAAATCTTCCAGCATTGAATTAGTTATTCAATGTCAGCAAGTGCACATCCAGTTATTCCCTAACCTTTGTTTGCTGATGGGGAGCCAATCTGCTATCCATGCCAATAGACTCCTGAAAGCACGTTCTGTGTAGCCAGCACTCTCTTACTTAAAAAAAAATACTCACATCGGCCTGCCGCTTGTAATTACTCCCAATCGCATTAAAATGTCGTAGTCTTGTGTAAAGGGTTTCTTCTTTGTTCTGTTAAAATTAAAATGTTTTCGTTGTTATGTTAATCTTTTTATATTGCTGCGTATGTGAATTAAAGTGGGTTCTATGTTATGTTAAATACTGAGAAAGTCTCTCGCTGGGACTTGGCTTGGGTTATAACAGATAGCAGATGTACTAGGAGCCAATGGGTGTCCGTGTTATTCTTTTTGGATAGATATGCCGTATCATATGTCTGGAAACCAGGGGCTATTGGCGGGGAGTTAGAGGAGAGTCCGTGAGGACGCCGGACGTGCAGGAAAGTTCAGGTTGATCACACTGGTAGTCCCGAGCCGCGAGTCGATGTGGTCAGAGTGGTCCCGAAGAGGTCTGCGAGCTCCAACGTGGGCACGAAGATATTGAACTTTGGTAAGTCTGGATCATTTTCAAATCTTTTTTTTTTGTAATGAACTTCTTATAGACCTGGTAATATCTATAAAGTGTAATTGGTGAAATGTACATTGTGTGCTGGCTGATGATTGACATTAGAAGCTGAATAAGGCGGCGGTTGTACAGCAACGGACATAACCGGGAGACAAGTAGAGCGGCGGACGGGGTTTCTCATAGATAAATGCGAGCCAATATAGCTAGCGTTACACTCACATTAGCCATTTCCACCCTTAGGTCAATGGGCTGAGTGTACTCACTATCTATGCCTCTTATCATTTATTTAGTTCCTAAGTTACCCCTGATCTTCCTTCGTTTCCAAAAATAAAGGTCCTTGCTCGCAGAAACTGAAACGACGTTTGGAATATATAAACATTTGCGGATGTGTAACTGAAGTTGAGCATTATGATGTGCCTTCCCTTAATCGTCGATGCAGAGAGCTAGATCTTTCCCAGGCGCTTCTACATATGACAGACAAAATGACTGAACATCAAGTGCTCCCATCGCACCTTCGAGACACCCACTGACTATTTGCGAAAAGTTTCGCCAGGCAGCAGAGACAGTATAATCAGTAAGCATCAAGGTCTGCTTTCACGCGCGAAATTAAGCCAGATAACAAAAAGTTAATACCACAGATTTAAGAAATGATCTGAGATACGGTACGCCCTTCACTTCGTGCAAAAACCTGTGTAATTTGCTCTGCTAACTCGGAGTTCAACCGTGAAACTCAGAGCTAAGTTGATTTAACCACCGACGTGAATGGAACTACTACATTCTCTGTTTATTTATCATTTACTCTAACTATATTCTATTTTCCAATCTCACCCTTACCTTCATTGTTCCATTTTATTTAACACTTCATTTCTTGCAATGCACCTCCTTCTTTGTTTTCCATTGTGTTATGTCCAATATTTCCTTCGCTATGTCAATCAATGGCTCTCTGTCTGCCTCTGTATTGCAATCTGCAATTTTAGTGAATCATCAATGTAGCGTTAAGCACGTTGTGGGAACATCCTTTAATCCAACGCCAGTGCACTACGTATTAATTTTCAATCCGTAAAATAATCATCTTTTTATCTGCACTTTTAGGAAGCTAATGTCAGTGGAACCCATCTGAAATTTATCTTCAACAGAAGCATTTAGTGTGACAGCATGTCCAATGCTGTCTAGTCATATACAACCTCGGTATCTCTAGGTTGCACTCATCTTCACCGTTAACTCCTCAATATCGTGAAAAATGAAGTGCAGCAAAAAATTAACCACAAGATATTCTTATAGGCAACAGAGAGACATGGACACCACCATATAGTAGAAATTCTTCTGAAACGCGCCAAAATATCACCAGGTAAAGCTAAATTCAAGATGTGTTCATCAAGTTTGGTCGCATTGTTCCCGCAATAAAGGACAGATAATCTGTCGGATTATCTAAATGCTCACTATAAATCATGAATACCTGATGTATCTTCCGTAATTTCAGTGGGTTGTTAATTTCTGGGTTTCGTTAGCATGCCACTTTCAATTCTTTGTCATTCTGGAAAACACCCGTTTTGCCACCCTCTGTTTTCCGTTGACCACTTTAAATTTATCCCGGTGCCACTCCGTCCGTATTATCTTTCTGTGCAAACAAACTAACGAAGTGGCCAAAGACAATGTCAGTCAAGGCTGTTCATCGTTTTATATACTTATAACAAAAGAAGATTGGCGAATGCACATTGCTTTTTTTAGGAAATGAATTGCAAATTTCCAGTTCGGTTGCGCCTTGTAATCAGAAACTTTCCTCAGCTTCGGCGCCTTGTGCTGCTGCTTACAGCGCTCTTCCGCAGGACACGTGACCACAGATGATTTCCGGGTGCACCCCTTCCAGATTCGCCGCGAACAGGCGCCCTCCTGTGAGAGTTTTGCTGTCTTCCGTCTTGCTGACCTTCTGAAAACTAGCGGTAAACCGATTCATTCGATTCATTACTGCAGCGCTAGATACCTTCAGCAAATACTTTGGAGGTTCTCCACTATGTTGAATGTACCAAATATATTTGGATTATTGAAAGTGTAATTGCAGTTCATTGTTATGTTCTGTCCTTCACTGGCTGTGAAGTCGGGAGGATCCTGCGTCACTGAATCTTTCCCACTCGCTCCTGCAATAAAGTACAGAATACATTAACAACGTCGGCTTCAGTTGAACGGCGGGTAAATTCGCTGGCCACGTTCACAGACACTCACCGGGTAGCACAGACAATGCAATCATCAATAAACAGAGGGAAATCACGGTGTCTGGTTTCTGGCTGAATCGAGCGGCAGCTTCCTTTCAGGACGTAAATATCACTCAATAGTTATTGTGGTGTGAGGTTTTTTTTCAGCGATACCTTTCAGCTTATGTAAGAGCGAGTGTGTTTTCCTGGTTAAAGGTTGGCTGCCGCAATGGACCAAAACTTTCTGAGCACCAATGAGAATCTGTTTTTTGTTCCATTTGTCATTCTGCCTGTTTCTTCTCTCTCTCTCTCTCTCTCTCTCTCTCTCTCTCTCTCTCTCTCTCTCTCTCTCTCTCTCTCTCTCTCCTCCCTCTCTCTCTCCTCCCTCTCTCTCTCCTCCCTCTCTCTCTCCTCCCTCTCTCTCTCCTCTCTCTCCCCTCTTTCTCTCTCTCCTCTCTCTCTCCTCTCTCTCTCTCCCCCCCCCTTCTCGGTGTGTCCTACTGCCTTCGTTACTCTGTTCTATGCGTAATCACAACATATTCAAAAAGTTATGAATGTGTAATCTTACATAATCAAGCATTTTTCACATGGTCGTTGCTTCGACATCGACAGTATCCCGCTAGAAGTAGTTCATTCATTTATTTATTTGTTTCTTTAGTTAATTATTTGGTGATATATCTCACAATAGTCCCTTAGGACAACATTTTTCAATCTTCCGGCATTGAACCAGTTATTGAATGTCAGCAAGTGTTCGTCTAGACTTTGTTTGCTGTTGCGGAGCCAATATGCTGTCCCCGGCAATAGACTCCTGAAAACACACTGTGTGTAGCAGCAATCTCTTCGTTAAAAAAAAGTACACACATCGGAATGCCCCTTGTAATTACTTCCAATCACATTAAAATATCGTAATCTCGCATTAGCCATTTCCACCCTTAGGTCAAAGCGCCGATTATCCTCTCTATCTATGCCTCTTTACATATTATACACAGTTATTCAGTCACCCCTCGTCTTTCTTCTTTGCAGAAAGATCCTTGCTGGCAGAAATTGAAATGACCGGTGGAATATACAGGCACTTGCCGATGTGTAACTGAAGTTGAGCATTCCGATTCCCCTTTCTTTAATTGTCGATGCAGAGAGCCAGATCTTTCCCACACGCTTCTACAGAAGAAGGACAAAATAACTGAACGTCAAGTGCTCCCAATGCACCTGCGAGAGACCCACTGACTATTTGCGAAAAGATTCGCCAGGCAGCGTAGACAGTATAATCAGTAAGGGTCAAGGACGCACGTGGTGTCTGCTTTCACTGCTATCTCTCTATCCAGCACGATCCCTGACCCTCCGAATTGTAGTTGTTGCCTCCTCTGTTTCTTACCATGATGTTATTCCATCCGTCATATTCGTTCTCTGGCTGCCTCTGCTCCTTTTCCCTTCGCGTTTTCCAGCTGTAAATAAATGTTGTAATGTCTATCTTCGCATGATGTGTCTAAAGAATTGTGATTGCTCTTTTCTGATTTTTTCGTTAAGTAATGTACATTTTGTTTTCGTTCCTGTAGAAATTCCTCGTTGGTTATTCTGTCCGTATATGATATGCACAGCATTCTTCTGAGGAACCACATCTCTGCTGCATTGATTCGTTTTTCGATTGCATTTGTGATGGTCCGTGACTCGCAGCCATACATCAATATAGGAAGAATGTAGCAGCTGAGAGTTCTAAGACGGACGTCAATTGTTATTTTCTTGTTCGTTAGTATTTTTCTCATTTCTGTAAATGCTGTTCTTGTCATTGCTATTTTTATTTTTATGTCTGTTTCTCATTTGCCATCAGATGTTACCCATGATCGAAGGCACTTGACATTGTGAATTTGGTTCAGGGTTTTATTTCCCAACACGATCCTATAGTTTGGTAAAACAGGTTTCTTTGATATTACAATTACCCTAGTTTTCTTTTTGTTTAAGGTTAGTCCAAGTTTTTCGTTCTCTGTATTGATGGTAGATCATTCACTCTAACTGTATTCTATTGGTCAATTTTACCCTTCCATTCTTCGTTCTACTTTAAATAACAGTTCATTTATTGCAATGATTCTCCTTCTTTGCTCCCTATTTTGTTACTGTCCTATATTTCCGTCGCTATGTTACTCAATGGCTCTCTGTCTGCCACTGTATTCCAATCTGCAATTTTAGTAAATCATCAATGTGGCTTTAAACTCGTTGTTGGAGCATCCTTTAATCCAACGCCAGTCCACTCAGTATTAATTTGCATCTATATATCTGAACTTTCTGGTACCTGATGTCAATAGACCCCACCTGACATTTTTCTTCATCAGAAGAATTTACTGTGACAGCATGTCCAATGCTATCTAGTGATATACAACCTCAGTATCTTTCGCTTGCACTCAACGTTACTGTTAATCCCAAAAGGTAGTGAAAAATGTAGTCCAGCAAAAAAATAACCACAAGATTTTCTTATAGGCAACAGAGCGACATGGACACCACCATATAGTAGAAATGCTTTGGAAAGCCACCATAATTTCACTCGGTAAATCTAAATTCAAGAAGTGTTCCACAAGTTTGGTCGAATTTTGTTGTTGAATGCGGCATTTCAAATCGACCACGTGATCTTCATGCTTTCTGCGTACAGCTGTTCCAGTTCCGCAGCAAAAGGCGCCCTCTAGTGATCACGCAACGCTAGACTTTGTACAGACCCGCTGTTTCCCTACAACACTGAGGGGTCCTTTATACAGAGCTACTGTATACACTTGAGTCTGGGACAAGAATCCCAGAGATACTTAAATGAGCTGACTCTGTGTTTGTGCCTAACAGCTGTAACTCAGCCGGGCATTCTGTGGCCGCTCCAGTTTTCCTCAGCCATACAGCTTCAGCAATTTTTAGGAGATTCTCCGCGATCTTCAGTGTATCAAATAGGTTTGTCTTAGTTCGTGTGCAACTGCATTTCAGTGTTATTATCTGAATTTCGTCAGCCGTAAATTTAGGAGCATCCTCATCACAGAATGTACTTTCTCGTTCCTGCAATAAAGGGCAGAATCCAGTGACTTCCCTGAACTGCACTAAACTGTGTGCTCGCTGGTCATGTGTGCAGCGTCATACCCGTCAGTATGGCGAATGAAACCTATAAGAAACTAAGGGACACAAACTCACTCGCTTCAGCCCCGATAGGATCGCAAATCACTGACAAGAATTTATCAACATGATAGATAACGGGGAGTAAAACGTATCAGAAGTAGACTGAATGGTGCAATGTTCAACAATTGCTGGATAATACCAGAACAAAGGTTACATAAACACTAATCAGAACCTAGTTACGTTGAATCCCCCTTTTTGCCTTTTGCTACAATTTAAATCTCTCTCTCTCTCTCTCAGCCCCCACCTCTATTTCTTTCAACTTCTTCACCCCTCTCCCCACTCTACCCACTCTACCTCTCTCCATCTATCTATTTACCTATCTTTCTCTCTATATCTCCGCCTCCCTCACTCTCTTGCTCTCTCCCTGCCTACTTCTTTCTCTCGTTCTCACTCCGCACATTGATTTCTATTTTTCTATTTATCTACATGTTTGAACGCTCTATCAACTCACTCTCGCTTCCTTTGCCATTCTGCCCCTGCTCTGTCCTTTTCCCACCATGTCACTCCATGCTAACCAGCGTATTCGCGACGATTCCTACGCGTCATCCGCAAAATTATGACTTTCCGCTTTTGCTGTTTTCTAACTTATCATTAGCCGTTTAAGTTATTGACGGAATACCTTTCTATTTTCCAGGATCCCGTTCAATAATTCCTGTCAATAGCACATCAAATATTTATTCCCATGGACGAGCTTGGACAGGATGTTTAGCTGACATGGAAGGCACCGGTTAGAGCAGACACAGGTTGCGAACACTGAGGTGTCCAGATCCTGTATCGCCGTGGAACGTTGAGTGTTGAACTGCGCAGAGCTTTTCAGTGAAGTCCGGCACGATGCCCACGAACTTATTTAAGTGGAACATCTTTGCCCAGAGACCCGAAATATGACTGGACTGTCTTCGCGTAAAACAATAATTTTATCGATTTTCCACAATATAGAACGCACGGCAAATAGACTGTGCCAGATTCCAAGTAACTGCCGCTAATTGACAAGGTTTGCCCTTTTACGGTCATTAAATCTATCCTTTTGAGGTTCACAAAATCTGCCTCACTCGTCCCTATATCAAACCCCGAAGGTGTGAGGGGCGCCTGAACGCAGTGACCTTAGAACGCTCTGACGGCTTCGCCAGATTCGCCAAACAGAGTAGTAAGTATAAAAAATATCATGGTAATTTGAATAAAATAAACAGAGGAAGATTTGGAGATGTCACTCCGATAAAACAGAATTGATTCAAGTAATCACAACAAGAGACTTTCCGGGAGACTCGTCGCTTTCGTTTCGTCTTTCTGTTCTAAATTATTGGATTATAGCAATGATAGGGATATGACTGGCGTTAATTGCCTCCTCCTCTCTCTCCGTCTCTCTCTCTCAGTTTGTCTCTCTTTCTGTCTGTGCGTCTCCCTGTATCTTTCTCTCTCTTTCTCTCGCTCTCTCTCTCTCTCTGCCTCTCCGACTCTCTCTTCCAATGTTCCTGTGGGAGAGTTTGAAGCCGATCACCAATCGGGCATATTGGAATTAAAAGAATGCTTGATTTTAACATATAAACAACGACAGCTGTCTCCTCTCTCGCTTTCAAACAAGCCATATCAGACTCTCCCTTGTTAGTGTGAGAGACAGAATGCCTGTGGGACAAAGAAATGTTGCAGTAAACATCTTTTTCTTGTACTGGAGGGCAAGCCTCTCCTTATACCTTTGCATTTACTTCGACGGTGGTTGGTCAGACAGAAAGATCTAGAAAGGAGAGGGAGGTGTCGGAAATGGACCCTCTCGAGTCAGCTTATCTACTAATGTGTACTATAAGACCTCCCTACCTCCCTACCCTTTCTAGATCTTTCTGTCACTATCTCTGGAGACAGCCTATCTACTGATGTCTACTATAAGCCTACTGACTCTCACAGCTATCTGGACTGTTCCTCTTCTCACCCTGTCTCTTGCAAAAATGCCATCCCTCTCTCGCAATTCTTCCGTCTCCGCCGCATCTGCTCTCAGGATTAGGCTTTCCATAAGTCAAAGAACAGAAGTCGGCCATTCGGCCCATTGAGTCTGCTCCGCCATTTTATCGTGGGCTAATTCATTCTCCCACTTAGTCCCACTCCCCCTCCTTCTCATCATAACCTTTGATGCCCTGGCTACTCAGATACCTATTAATTTCTGCTTTAAATACACCCAATGAGTTTGCCTCCACTGCTGCTCGTGGCAACACATTCCATAGATTCACCACCTCTGACTAAAAAGATTTCTTCGCATTTCTGTTCTGAATGGGCGCCCTTCAATCGTTAAGTCAGGCACTCTCGTACTAGACTCCCCCATCAAGGGGAACAACTTTGCCACATCCACTCTGTCCATGCCTTTCAACATTCGAAATGTTTCTATGAGGTCTCCCCTCATTATTCTCAACTACAAGCAATGCAATCCAAGAGCGGACAAACGTTCCTCATATGTTAACCCTCTCATTCCCGGAATCATTCTAGTGATTCTTCTCTGTACCCTCTCCAAAGTCAGCACATCCTTTCTTAAATAAGGAGACCTAAACTGCCCACAGTACTCCAAGTGAGGTCTCACCAGCGCCTTATAGAGCCTCAACATCACATCCCTGCTCCTATACTCTATTCCTCTAGGAATGAATGCCAACATTGCATTGGCCTTCTCACTGCTGACTCAACCTGGAGGTTAACTTTAAGGGTATCCTGTACGAGGACTCCCAAGTTCCGTTGCATCTCAGAACTTTGAATTATTTCCCCATTTCAATAATAGCCTGCCCGTTTATTTTTTTTTCTGCCAAAGGGCAAAACCATACACTTTCCAACATTGTACTTCATTTGCCACTTCTCTGCCCATTCTCACGATCTACCCAAGTTTCCCTGCAGACTCTCCGTTTCCTCAGCACTACCGGCCCCTCCACCTATCTTCCTATCGTCGGAAGGTTAGCCACAAAGCCATCTATTCCATAATCCAAATCGTTGATGTACAACGTAAAAAGAAGCGGCCCCAACACGGACCCCTGTGGAACACCACTAGTAACTGGCAGCCAACCTGAATAGGATCCCTTTATTCCCACTCTCTGTTTCCTGTCAATCAGCCAACGCTCTATCCACGTATGTAACTTTCCCGTAATTCCATGGGCTCTTATCTTGTTAAGTAGTCTCATGTGTGGCACCTTGTCAAAGGCCTTCTGAAAATTCAAATATACAACATCCACTGTATCTCCCTTGTCTAGCCTACTGGTAATTTCCTCAAAAAATTGTAATAGGTTTGTCAGGCAGGATTTTCCTTTAAGAAATCCATGCTGAGTTCTGCCTATCTTGTCATATGCCTCCAGGTACTCTGTAACCTCATCCTTGACAATCGACTCCAACAACTTCCCAACCAACGATGTCAAGCTAACAGGTCTATAATTTCCTTTTTGCTTCCTTGTCCCCTTCTTAAATAGCCAAAGGTACAAGGAAATTTCCATTCCAGGTCGACGGAGATGTCCTCATTTTTAAAGAAAGGGGCTTCCCTTCCTCCACCATCAACCCTGCTATCAAATGCATCTCCCCCATTTCACGCACATCTGCTCTCAGTCCTTCCTCCCGCCACCTCACGAGGAACAGGGCTCCCTTTATCCTCACCTACACCCCACTGGCCTCCGGGTCCAACATATTATTCTCCGTAACTTCTGCCACTTTCAACTGGATCCCACCACTAAGCCCACCTTTCCCTCCCCGCTTCTCTCTGCTTTCCGCAGGGATCGCTCCGCACTCGAATCCCTTGTCCATTCGACCACCCCGTCCCCCATCCCTCCCATCCGATCTCCCTCCTGGCACTTATCCTTGTAAGCAGAACAAGTGTTGCACATGCCCTTACACTTCCTCCCTTACCACCATTCAGGGCCCCAGACAGTCCTTCTAGGTGATATACAGCGTCCGGTGCTCCTGATGAGGCCTTCTATATATTGGCGAGACCCGACGTAGACTGGGAGATCGTTAAGCTCTGTCCGCCAGAGAAAGCAAGATCTCCCAGTGGCCACACATTTTAATTCCACGTCTCAATCCCATTCTGATATGTCTATCCACAGCCTCCTCTACTGTAAAGATGAAGCCATACTCAGGTTGGAGGAAGAACACCTAGTATTCCGTCTGGGTAGCCTCCAACCTTATGGCATGAAAATTGACTTCTCAAACTTCCGCGATGCCCCACCTCCCCCTCGTACCCCATCCGTTATTTATTTATATACACACATTCTTTATCGCTCTTTCCTTTTTTCTGCCTCTGTCCCTCTCACTATACCTCTTACCCATTCTCTAGGTTCCCCCCCCCCGCCGCTTTTCTTTCTCCCTAGGCCTCCATTCCAATGATCCCCTCATATCCCTTTTGCCAATCAACTGTCCAGCTCTTGGCTCCATCCCTCCCTCTCCTGTCTTCTATTATTTTGGATCTCCCCCTCCCTCTCCCACTTCCAAATCTCTTACTAGCTCTTCTTTCCGTTAGTCCTGACGAAGGGACCCGGCCCGGAACGTTGACTGTACCTCTTCCTAGAGATGCCGCCTGGTCTGCTGCGTTCACCAGTACCTTTGATATGTGTTGATATAATAAACGTAAACCACTTTGGGGTAACCGTAAGCGTCTGTAAAGTGAAGGCATACATCAGGCTGTCTTTCATTAGTTCATAAAATATCCAGTGACTATCGCGGCACTGTGGCGATATCTGGTGTTATTTCACGAAGGATCAGGTTGTATTCCGACAATTTCGATGCTGTCAGCATATACTTCTCTGCTCAGTTTCCGCTTTTAGCGCGTTACCATGTACTACCCTGCCCGCAAAAGATGTTTGGGTTGCATGTGCCCGTGATCGGTGGATCACTGAGTGTGTACGTTAAGAGGAATGTGCGACAATTGGGCCGATAAATCAGTTGACCAGAACACCTTAAGAATCGAGGAACTAAATTAGGCCACTTGACCTATCGAGTCTGCTCTACCATTTCAGAGGAGACAGTGTAGTAATGGAGTTCTTCGACACAGTAAACATATAATTAATATAAGAAGTTCAAAAGGTCGAAATATACCTTTGGAAACAGAAGCTATCACTTTGTGCTCCCTCGGTAGTAAGCTGACGTTCCCTCTCTTTGTCTCTTCGATCGTGCTACTACTACGTCGAGTCAGGCTTAGAGTGCCGGCGTCGGGCACGATGACGGACTCCCCACTTCTCCCTCTCCCTCATCAGTGTGTTCAGTTCATCTACATTAGCCGCGCCGCTGTCTTCTAGGAGCGTGTTGACCATAGTTTTGGGACGGCGTCTAGGGTACATCCTCCTGTGCTTGGGCTCCCATATGATGACTGGGCTGGCAGGTAGCTTGGGGTGGCGTAGACAGTGCCCCGCTAGTTGCAATCTTCTAGCCTGAATTTTAGGAGAGAGCGTCGGTAGGTTGTTATAGAGCACGACGTTCGTCATGTGCTGTTGCCAACTCACATCAAGAGCCATCCGGAGCATTCGTGTATAGCAACCATCTGGAGATTTTCGCATCGTCTTGATGAGTGTCCACGTCTCGCATCCGTACGTGAGAATTGACTCTGTGACTACTATGAAAATCCTTTTTTTAAGCCCTCTGGTCTGGTTCGACTTCCAGATTTCCTTCATGTCGTTCATAGCCCCCCACACCAGCGCCTTCCGTATCTTTATGACCTTCTCCGAACTCACCATCCTTGACTCGAGGTACTTGTAGGTCGATTGTGATGTGATTCAAAGTTCTAAAAGCAGCAATAGATTATGTCCTTTGCAAGAGTATTGAACGGTAGGATGAAATTGAATCTCAATCCCATCCACCTCGGTATGACCTTGCTGTTTAATTCCTGTCTGCGCTGCATTTTTATACGGCTCTCAGAATTTATTTTTGCATTCTTTTATTGTTTAACTTTGTGCTACCTCCATAAAAAATGCAGTGAATTCATCTGTAAAAACCGAATCAATCCAGTCATGTGACAATAATAAACAAATTCCTATCCAATTTACATATGTAGCGAACTTCACGTGGCTATAACATTAGTTCGGTTAAATCTGGTCGGGAAACCAGATTATACAAGCAATCACCCTGTTGTGATCTCATTCCCTCTCTCCCCCCTCGCTCTCTTTTATACTAAAAATACCTTCTAAATATGAATCTCTGGGTAGTATGCGATCACGTATATGTAGTTTAATCATAAATTCACTTTAAATATTGAACCTCTTTCTCAGAGCAAGGACCAAAATAGCATCTGCATTCTTAAACACGCGAAGCATCCGCTGGTTGTATCGCATTATCTAAATTCTCAAAATAAACAATAAGTAATTGTTCCAACATCCTGAATTTCATCAGCGTGCTACTTGCAATTCTTCAACAATCAGAAAACTGCCAATATTCACACAATCTGGTTTCCTTTAGTCAGCCATTGTGTTATTTAACTATATCCGGGATGCATTCTGATCTGATTAATTTACACTGCAGACACTCAACAAAGTGGCACAAGACAATATCAGACAAGGGTCTCAACGGTGATATGCCGTTGCAGCAACAGAGCGCGGCTGAATGCAGATTCCGATATCCAGGAAAGTTGTACAGTTCCAGTTTGGGTCCCCGTTGTAATCAGCCCCTTCGAGTTTCATCGCCAAACGACACCCTCCAGTGAAAGCTTTTCGCATTAAACAGGACAGTTTTTGTTTGGACCCACCGTGGCCTTACAACAGTGTGGTGCTCACTGCACAGACGTACATGCCGGAGTCCGACACATGAGCTTCACTGATATTCAATTGAGCCGTCTTACTGCCTTTCTGCAAACTAGCGGTAAACCTCACTGCAATCTGGATGCCGCCCCATTCCTCCTATACTATGCAACTTCAGCAAATAATGTGGACGTTTGCAGCTATGTTGAATATAACAAAAGATATTCGCACTTAGCGTAAGTGTAATTACAGTTAAGTGTTATTTTCTTTCCTTCCTCGGCCGTCAAGTCAGGAGGATCCTACGTCACTGAATCTTTCCCACTCGCTCCTGCAGTAAAGAGCAGAATACATAGACATCGCTGGCTTGTATTGAACGCCGGGGAAATTCGTTGGCCAGTTCGCAGAGACTCACCAGGCAGCACAGCCAATCCAATCAGTAATAAACAGATGAAAATCATGGCGTCTAATTTCTGCCGCAATCGAGCGGCAGGTTGCTTACAGGTCGTAATTATCACCTAATAGATACTGTGGTGTGAGAACGTTTCATCAATAGCTTCCACCTATTGTTAGATTTGGGGAGTTTACCTGGTTAAAGGATGGGCTGACGGAATGAACCGAGCCTTTCTGAGCACCTGTTTCTTCGTTCTTTCAACGTTCCGCATTCATGCCCGCCTCTCTCTCTCTCTCTCTCTCTCTCTCTCTCTCTCTCTCTCTCTCTCTCTCTCTCTCTCTCTCTCTCTCTCTCTCTCTCTCTCTCTCTCTCTCTCTCTCTCTCTCTCTCTCTTTCTCTCTCTCCCTCGGTCTCCTTGTCGTCTCAGTCTCTTTCCCAGCGTACCCTACTTCCTCGGTTTACCAGTTCTCTGCATGTTCACTACACAGACTTATCAATGTCTAATCCAACACATGGCTTTTCACGTTGTCGCTTCTTCAACATGAGCAATATCTCGCTGCATGTAGTTGATGCATTTATTTATTTGTTTTGTTTGTTAGTTATTTGAAGACCCGTAACACAATATGTATCAGTCTTCCAGCATTAAACTAGCTTTTCAACTGTTTGTAAGATTTATTCTCTACGCTTTGTATGCTGTTAGGGAGGCATCTCCGATCCACGTCAATAGACCCCTGACAGCACACTCTGTGTAGCCAACACATTCTTCGTTAAAAAAAAAAACTCACCTCTGTGTAGCCAACACATTCTTCATTAAAAAAAAACTCACCTCTGGCATTCCCTTGTAATTTCTATCAGTCGTCTTAAAATATCGTCCTCTTGCATAAGCCATTTCCACTCTTAGGTCAAGGTGTGAGTTCTCCACTTTATCTATGTCTCCTATCATATCTTACACAGCTATTAAGCTACCCCTCAGCTTCTAAAATTTCAAAAATAAAAGTGTTTGCTCGTAGAAACTGAATTGTCCGTTGGAATATAAATACGCTTGCGAATGTGTAACTGTAGTTTAGCATTACGACTTGTTCTATCTTAATCGTCGATGCATAGGGATAAATCTCTCCCCCACGAGGCACCCACTATTTGTGCAAAGATTCGCCGGGCAGCTTAGTCAATATGTATCAAGGAAGCACATGGTGTCTCATTTCTAAAAGCCAGATTACATCAAATGAGGTAATACCACAGATCTGTGAGAATAGAGTCAGATACGCTGCACCTTTCACTTCGTTTGAAATCTGCGTACATTGCTCTGCTAAATGGGAGCTGAACCGTGGAAGTCAGAACTAAGTCTATTTAGCCACCGATCTGAATGGAACTACTACGTTCACTGTCTCTTAAACATTCTCTCTAATTTTATTCTATTTCTCGCTCTCACTCCCTCCCTCCTTCGTTGCACTTTTACTGACTCTTCATTTCCAGCAATGCCTCTCCTTCTCTATTCTCTCTTTCCATGCTCTCCTGTATTTCCGTCCCTGTCTCTCAATCGATCTCTGTCAGCCACTGTAATCTGAAGTAGTCGATTTTTGTTGACCCCCCACACCCCCACCGTCCACCACTCTCTCCACAAGATGTTGTTAACCACAAGATAGTGTGATAGGCAACAGAGAGACACATGGAAACCGAGATAAAGTAGAGATGTTTCGGAAAGCTGCCAAAATATCTTTAGGTAACCCGGAATTCAAGAAGTGTTCCTCAAAGTTGTGCGCATTTTGGCGCTGAATGCAGCGCTTTAAGTTGATCACGTGATCCTCATACTTCGTGCGTCCCGCTGTACCAGTTTCCCAGCAAAGGCGCCCACTAGTGATCACGCAAGCCTGGATTTTGTCCGGACCCTGTGTGCCCCTGTTAATCCTGAAGGGTCCATTGCACAGTGGTATACGACAGAGTCTGGCACAAGAACTTCACAGATATTTAAAGAGCTGCCTCTGCCTTTGTGCAAATCAGCTTTCAACCTTGCCAAACATTCTGGAGGCCGCTCCTGTTATGGTCCGGTCCGCAAAGTCCGCATTCCGTTTCACGGACCGGTCCATCGATCCTTATTACAGGTTTTCCGGATTTCCCCTCTTCTTTTGGTGCCTTAATTGAGGCATATGATTCTCATTTTGGGCAGGAGACATGAACAGATCCTGGTTCAGCTTCACTTGCTGGACTGTTCCTTTCCGATCCCCTTCGTTCTGTAGCCCTTGGCTGAAGCCTCACCTGCTACCTTTCGCCTGAAGCCTCGCCTGAGTCTTCGCCTAATCTCGCCGTCAAGTTCTACCGCCGGAGCAAGACGGGAGCCTTACTGTGTTTAGATAAGGAACTGTCTTTCGTTGTTTGGAACTGGCTCTGTCTCCACACCTTCTGTCGGTAAGTCCGGCCGTTTGTCGCTAGCTTGTGTAGGCAACCGTCTCGTCGAGTTCAGCATTCTGTGTATGAGTCCCTGCCCTACATCCTGTTCCCAAGGAGGGTCCGGTGTCTGTGTTCCATGTTCCTGTACTCCCTCGACCAAGTCTCTCTGTTCCTGTCTCCCTCGACCAAGGCTCCGCGTTCCTGTTCTCCCTCGACGAAGGCTCGGCATACTTTTTTTTCCTTCGAACAGGGCTCGGCGTTCCTGTTCTCCCTTGACCAAGGCTCTGCTTTCCTGTTCTCCATCTTCCAAAGCTCTGCGTTTCACTTTTCCCTCGTCCAAAGCTCTGCGTTCCTGTTTTCCTTTGTCCAAAGCTTCGAGGTTCCAGTATCTGCCAAGACAAATTTCCTGTGTTCCAGTTCTGCCAAGATCAAATCCAGGCTTCAGGTTCTTGTCCAGTCCTGAAGCCACGTACAGTCCTCTGGCTACGCCACTTCCTGTAGCCACGTCTTGTCCGAGCCTGGATTCGGAGTCTGAGCCAGAGTCAAGACCCTAGTTCCGGGTCCCTGTCCAGTCTCTGGCTTGAAGTCCTACCCAGGCACAAGTTCCTACTTCCTTTTCTTGGCTCCGCTTCGCTAGTCAAGTCCAGCCCAGGTCTTGGATCCTAGTCTCGTTCAGAGTCTGTGCCTTGCATTTAGGTCCGCTTCCAGCGCCCCCCGCCCCTATGACAGCTTCAGATTTGCTGAGCCATATACCTTCAGCAGTAATTTTTCCAGATTTGCCACGATACGGAATGTATCAAAAATGTTTGCATTACTTCGTGTGCAATTGCAATTCAGTGTGATGATCTGCCTTTTGTCAGCCATTAATTTAGGAGCATCCTAGATCACTGAATCTTTCTCTCTCGTTCATGCATTAAAAGACAGAATGCAGTAATATCCGTGACTTGCACTGAACTCATGTTTCACTCCTTGGTCATTTGCACAGCGTCTTACCTGTCAGGATGGCAAATGTAAACAATAACAAACGGAAGGAACACATACTTCTGGTATCTACCTCGATAGGACGACAGATAACTTCCAAGAAGTTATCACTATAACAGACATTGTAGAGTAAAACCGTATTAAAAGTAGACTTCAAAGGTCGCTACTAAACGATTGGGAGAAAAACAGAGCAGAAAACTGAGTTTGATTTCGTTGAATTCCCCCCTCCTGCCATTTTCCCACACTATAAACCTTTCTCACCCCATCTCTCTCCACGCCGTCTCTCTCCATCTATCGACTTATCTATCTTTCTCTCTTTCTCTCCGTCTGTCTTTCTCGCTCTCTCCATAGCTTCTCTCTCTCTCACACTCTTCTTCCGAACAATCACATCTATTTTTCTACTTATTTTGTTCGCTATAAAAATTCTATCTCGCTTTGTTTGCTATTCCGTCCCTGTTCTCTCCATTCTCACACCACGTCACAACATTACTGAGTCATATGCAAAATTATGAATTCCCGCTGGTCCTGTTATCTATCATTAGCCTTATAACTTATGACGAAATACCTGTCAATCTACCAGCATCCCTTTGGATATTTCTTGTCAATGGCACACCCAATATTTATTCCCGAATATCTTTTCCAACAGTTAGACAATCTCCTCTCCCTGGCTACAGACTCAACTGAAAATTTATTTTCTGTGGTTGCCTTCTGCCTCATAACTTAATGGCTCCTTTCTCAGAATGTAAAGACCCTGTCGGTAACGAAATCTTGCAAAGTGTTCAAAGTCCTGACAGTCTATTGTAGACAACAGGTGGAAATGGATATGAGTTGCCTCGAAAATCTTTTACGTTCCCACTTGTACCGACAAACTGAATTCAAGCCTGGAACCCTGCGATCCCGAGTGCTGTCGGATTAAGGCGAACCCGTTGAATCACGTTCGTCTTGGCTTCCATTCTTCTTTCTGTGTAAAACTCGCTCTCTATTCAGCGTTCCTTACAACAACTAAGGGTTGTATTTTCCGTATCCATTATCTCCCTTCAACTGTGCATGCTGCACGGCAGAAAGATACAAGGAAGAGCCCGAAGCAAGATCCTCGGTGATTTTTCATTGAACCAT
This sequence comes from Mobula hypostoma, assembly GCF_963921235.1. Classification (NCBI taxonomy): domain Eukaryota; kingdom Metazoa; phylum Chordata; class Chondrichthyes; order Myliobatiformes; family Myliobatidae; genus Mobula; species Mobula hypostoma. Next base: position 25,738,268 of record NC_086106.1, read on the forward strand.
CTTCCATCATTTTGCAAAACAGTGGTAAACAGCGAAACATCAATTAATTACTAGTGGGGTGAGAAAAGACACAGAGATGATGCTATGAAATCAGTCCCCTCAGTGTCAGCAAAAGGAATGAACTGGTATTGACTTCAAAAGTGATGGGACGAGCGATCATCAACAATAACCTTTTCAGGATCAGCGCGTAAACACCATGGCCAAGAAAGCTCAAACACGCCATTAAGTCCTCAGTAGGCAAAATAAAATTAGCACGCTCCTATCGACCTTGTCCATTTCTTTGATAAACCCAAAAGAAAGCATTATTTGCAGAAGATTAATGCCTTGGAATGACAAATGTTCTGCACGTGACTACAATAAATTGCGCAAACTTATGGACACAACTTGTCTCGTCAATGATAGAACAGGAATTCTGCCTGCCCTCTTGCTGAATCAGTGAAACACCCAGCATGATCAAAGTGTAACCCATTCCAGACATTAGCTCATTCTCCACTCCGATCGGGGAACAGATATACAAGCATCAGGGTGACCCTCTAAAATGCTATTAAAAGACAACTGCGTTGTTCCCCTGTAAGAGAAGTTGAACACTTGAACTCACAACTAAATCAGTATTACCTTCCAACATTTCGTTAACTTGCACAACACTTTCTTTGCAGCTGCTTAACTACATTGCCAATTCTGCTGTTGACTCAGCTTGTACATCCTCAAATACCAATGCAATGACTTTATCCTTTTAAGGATATGCAAGAAAGTATTCTCACTCTACCCCGGTAGATAAATCACGACCTAACGAAAATCTAATCCGCTTGTTCAGTCTGTCTGAGTAAACGGAGTAACGCAAGAATTGAAGCCGTCATTATTAAAACGATAGGGTGTGAGGATAGCGAGTAAACGTGGCGGTGGTCGTTTTCAGATGTACGTTTTATTTGGTGCCGTGGTAGAGACTGCATAGTGATATCTACAGAAACCCTGTTTCAATTCGACCACCCATCTTGCCTGAAGTATGTGTTCACCTGCCCATGTTTCTCGTTTCCTCCGGAGTCCCAAAGACTATATGACCATCATACGGCCCGTCGAGTCTACTCTGCCATTCAATCATGGGTATATCTAATCTTTCCAGTCATCCCCACTCCCCTGCCTTCTCCCCATACCCTTTGGTACCCCGGCAAATGAAGAACCTATCTGCTTTAAATGCACCAGTGACTTGGACTCTACAGCCGCTCGTTGCAACACGTTCCACAGATTTACCACCCTCCGACTAAAGTAACTTCTCCGCATCTCTGTTCCAAATCGACTTCCTTCAATACTGACGTCGTGTCGTCTTGTCCTAGACCATCCTACCATGGGAAATAACTTTGTCAAATCTAATCTCTTCAGGCCTTTTAACATTCGAAATGTTTCCATGAGATCCCCCGTCATACTCCTGAACTCCAGGAATTGCAGCCCAAGAGTTGTCAGACATTCCTGCAATCATTCTCGTGAATCGTCTCTGAACCTTCCCCAATGCAATGTATATTTTGTAAAATAGGGAGCCCAAAAGCGCAATCCAAGTGTAGCGTCTTAAAGAACCTCAACATCACATCTCTGCTCCTATAGACTATACCTCTACAAATGAATGCCAACATTGCATTGGTCTTCTGCACCATGGACCCAACCTTTAGGTCATCATGCACAAGGACTCCCAATTCCATTCTCATCTCTGCATTTTGAATTCTTTCCCCATCGCAATAATAGTCTGCTCGGTTATTTCATCCACCAAAGTACATGACCATACATTTTCCAACCCTGTTTTCATTTGCCACTTCTTTGCCCCTTTCGCTGCACTATCTGAGTCTGCAGGCTCTCTGTTTCCTCAACACTACCAGCTCCTCAAACTATTTTTGTATTACCGGCACATTTATCCACAAATTCATTAATCACATAGCCCAAATCATTGGCATGCATCGTAAAAAGCAGCTGTCCCAATACCAACACTTGTGGAACTCAACTGGTAATCGGCAGCCAGCCAGAATAGGATCCCTTTATTCCCACTCTGTTTTTATCCTTTGTATTTATTTTTGCCGACCAGCCAATGTTCCACGCACGCTAGTAGCTTCACTATAATTCCAAGGACTCTATCTTGCTGACAGCCTCATGTGCAGTGACCTATCAAACGCCCTCTGAAAATACAAGTACACCACATTTACTGAATCGTCTTTGTCTATCGTGCATGCAATTTGACACAAAGTTGTTGCAGGTTAGTCAGAAAGTATTTTCCTTTCAGGAAGCCATGCTGTCCCTGGCCTATAATGTCATGCGCCTCAAGGTATTCCGTATCTCATCCCTGACAACCGATTCCAACAACTTCCCAACCACTGACGTCAGGCTAAGAGGACCTTTTCTGCTGCCACCCACCCTCCTTAAATAGCAGAGTAAGATTTGCAATTTTCCAGTGTTCTGGTGCAATGTCAGATTCTATGAATTCTTGAACGATCATTGTTAATCCCTCCAAAATTTCTGCAGCAAATTCCTTCAACACCCAAGTGTGCATTCCAGCAGGTGCAGGAGATTTATCCACCATCAGACCATGAAGCTTCCGGAGTACCTTCTCAGTCGTAATTTTCACTGCAAGTACTCTACTGTCCTGACATAGTTGGGTGTCCGGGATACTGCAGATGTAATGACTGATGCAAAATACGCTTTCAGTTTTTTCTGCAAGATAGTCGCACTGGTTCATATCTGGTCTTGAGTAGAGGAGAGATCTGGATGAAAACACTGTCAAATTCGTGATAGGGAAACCGACTGGGCGGTGTAAATAACGGCAAACATAAAATAAAAATGAGAATTGTTGAAAAAAATTTAGAAAATTTTGCAACCGATGCTTACAATTTGTGCAACGCTTCGGCAGCAAACCGGTCGTATTCACCGCTCCTTCTCCCAGCAATCAGAAGACACAAATGCCTGAAACAACGTAGAACAGCATAAGAATAAATAATATCTTCTATCCTGGTGGTATGACACAATTGAATGGCGCAAATGGATGAAATATTGACTCACACCACAGTCTTCCATGTTATGTCTTTACGCCTTATAGTCTCTCTGCTCTACAGGTATGTTGCACTTTAATTTGCTTCCTGGTATTGTTTACCTTTTTCAACCACGCTGCCCTGTGTAATAAATAGATGAGTATGAACAAAATATTTGAAGACATTATTTCCTTGTATCTCGGTATACGTGGCAATAATAAAACAATTCCATTTCCATCTGAGGTCAACCTCAGACCCATTATATCTAGCTGTCAGATTAATCTACAATGAATTTGGCACTCTTTTAAAAATCCGTTTCTGTCAATCCTTCTTCTCTCTCCTTTTCCCTCCCTTTTTCTCTCTTTATCGCTCCCTCTCTTTTTTATCTTTCCCTCTCACTGCCTCATTCTTTCCTCATTCCTCTCCTATCCTCACTGGTAATTCTTCAATGAAGGGGAACACAGTTGTCAAAAACAAGTCCAGTAAAATTGCTAACTGTGAAGTGACGTTCAGAGCAAAAGAGTTATGACAAGAACAACAAATTGCACTGGATGTTCATTACGAAAATAACATTTATATCTCTCATTACGCATTGATTTTGAGAGCTGTTCCTCAGTCTTGACGACATGTTGCTCTTAAACGTGGCTTCATTAAGTCTCCAAAGCTCTCTTTCCTTCTCACCGCTTCTTTCTTCACGTGTTTTTTTCTTCCCTCTTTCCCGGTTTATCCATTCCGTTGTCCTGCTTCTCCTTCCCCACTCTCCTCCCAGCTGTTCTTTCTCTCGATATCAATCAAGCTCCCTCCTTACGCCACTCTAGCCGTTCCCGCTCCCTCGCTCTTTTTCCGACCTCGCTCTCGCTCTCCTCCTACATCTCTTTACTCTTTCTTCTATTCCCTCTCTTTGGCATCATTTTTCTCTCTCTCGATCTGTGTCGATCCCCTTCATTCATTCACTTTCCCTCGCCCTTCACCATATTTCGCTCTCCATATTTCTTTGCTATCTTGCTTTCTCGTTTCTCACGCATTTCTCTCGAATTCCTTCTGTCCGCTCCTATGTCACAACACACTGTTTTCATTTATCCTGATCTTACTCCGGCTTTCTCTATTGCACATCTGTACCCATACATAAGGGTCATGCCAATGACAGTAGAGAGAAAGAGGGCAGAATTTGCTCGGAGGAGAAATGGTAGTGCTTTGCAGAGCGTATACCTCGTCGTTGCAGCCTTGAGGAGCCCCTCCGGAGGGAAAATGCGGTGACGTCTTCGCCCTATGGACGAGCTTAATTTGAAGGTTGAGGGAACACCGAAGGCACCCGTTAGAGCAAGCAAACACTGAGAAAACTCTGGTGTCCGGATCCTCTATTGCCGTGGAACGTTAAGTACGGAATTGCGCAATGCTATTCCGTGAAGTCCAGCAGAATCCCGAAGAACATAATTAAGCGGAAATATGCCATTTTTGTACAGAGACCCGAAGTCCTGACCGATCTGTCTTCGCCTAAAACTATATCTCCAGTCATGAATGTTTTCGTAGATTTTCCAGAATATTGAACGCACAACAAATATGCTCCGCTAGATTGCAAGTTACTGCAGCACAGAGACACGGTCTGCCCTTCCAAAGTCATAAAATCCCTCCTATTGGGGTTACAAAATCTGCAGCATTTGTCCCTGTTACAAACCTCGAATGTTTGAGCAGCGCCGGAACGCACTGACAGATTCAACAGGTAGAATAGTCGATAAAAAAAAGACCACCATGTGGTAGTTGTATCGGCAACATCGTACATTAACTCAATTAAACAGATAATGATTTGAAGATGTTTCTTCGAAGAAGACAAGTGATTCAAGAAAGGACTAGCAGAGACTTTCTGGGAGACTCTGTACTTTCGTTTCGAAGTATATCGACCGTTTTCTTCTAAAATAGATCATGAAAATGGACTGACGTTAATTGACTATATTCCTCTCCTCCTACTTTCTCACTCTCTCTCTCTCTTACTCTCTCTCTCTCTCACTGTCTCATTCACCCTTTCCCCTCTTTTTATCCGCTATTATTTTTTTCTCTTCCGTTTTGTACTGTATTTTCCTTTCTCCTTCACTGTCTGATGTCCCTCACTGTCTCACTTCCTCTCTCTGACGTCCGCCTCTCTATGTCCTCATCCTATTCGACTCCCTCAGATTCTCTCTGTCACTGTCAAGTCATCTTTCCAATTCCTGCATTCTCGATCCCTCCTTCAGATCTTTCCCATCCACCTCTCCGCAGCCCCTTTCCCAGATGATGAAAACGGCCCCAGATAAATGAGTAACAATATAAAATTACCGTACGCAGAATTTGTTTCCAGTGGAAGACCTCTTGCAATCCTCTCTCACAAAGAGCTGCGGAGGCAGTGATTTCCTTTAAAAGACAGAGATTTCGTTTGCATCTTCAAGGAATCGGGGATATCTGCAAGCTTCTGTAAAATATAAACCAAGAACTAAGAGGAGTCTCACATAGCTTGGTCTTTCTCTGCTTGCCTTTGATTCTAAACGTGGAACTAGTTCCGGTTACGGCGACAACTACTCCTTGTTGAAGTATCCATTGTCCACGTCTCGCATATTTACAAAACAGAGTAGGGAGATACTGCAACAATGTTTTACGGAAAGGGAAATCCCGACCACAAAGATAAAGGCTACGTCCCCACTAGACCGGATAATTTTGAAAATGACAGGCGTCCACACTAGGCGTTTATTTCAAAATATCTCTGTACCCACTACACCGGATATTTGGGCGATATTACTCCACTGTGGAAGCGCAGACACATCTACAGAAAACAAGCGAAGAGAAAACGGTTTAATATTTACGTTTCCGCGGCGGCGTTGTGCTATTTCCATTGGTCAAAAACTAGAATAACAGTAACAACAGCGAAAGAAAGTTTTCAGCAATGTCTTCGAGGAATACAAAGAAAACCTCTGCTGGGAAAATCAGACCGGACTTCTTCGTTTAGACAGACAATGAAGTCGAGCTGTTTCTGCGAGTTACAAAAGACTACAAAGTCAGCACAGAAGTGGTGATATTTAATTCCAAACAATCTATTAACGTAGACAATAAAGTAAACAACGCACGCATGAAGCCGTCCTCCACCCAAGATCAACAAGATCAACAATTACAAAATATTAAATGGTCAACTCGACATAAACTACCAATCCCACATCAAACCCAAACCAATTAGGAGCAGAAGATGGCATCAACTCAATTTGAAATACTAACTACTAAGTCAGATATGTGCAGCAATTCATTTTTCCCCCACACAATTAAAAAATGGAATAATCTTAATCCGAACACAGTCACACAATCAAACCCAATTAAATTTAAGGCAAATTCTCTGCTTCAGAAATTTCCTTCTTAAGCCCACCCTCCGCCAGCTCCCGCTTAAATTCCATGCGGAATATTTTGGAGGAGTAAGAACCAAGAACTAAGAACCAAGAGAGTGGAATCTTCTGCCGGTAGACCTGCGCAGTATTTCTGACATTAATGTTTTTAAAGATAGACTCAATCAAATCAATTTAGGGGAACTAGTCAAAAAAGCTCACTTTACAATTTGGCTCTCAGACCGTTCACACCAGTAGCACATTATAACAGCTGTCCGACAGTGCTTGCGCATTACCAAGCAGAAGCAGAAAAAGCAGTGTTGTGGTGTTGTCATGAAACGTTTTTAAATCTCTCCGTTTACCCGGTTCACACTACAACGCGAAACAGTCGTTTTCAAATTTACACAGCCTGGAGAGTGTTTTCGAAACTCTCCGTTTTCGGGGGCTGAAAACGCCGTTTCAGTGTGGACGGAGGGACCAAGCCAAGAGAAAAAGCTTCGTATTCAAAATTATCCGGAGTAGTGAGCACGTAGCCTTAGGGTGAGGTGGATGTTCTTTCACCAGAATATCGGGCATGTTTGATGTTTTATGAGCTATGGTTGCTTGTCTGCTGAAGAAACAACTGTGATCGAGCAGTTTCTATCTGTATTGGAGATCACAGGGGTAGATAATGCTGGTGTTAAATCAATGCGAATATTGAGAGGGCAATGTAAATATTGAGAACACAATGAGCTGGAAGGCACAAAGATAAACAATGGAATCTGGAAGAGTTCCGGAAATATTTAAATTATACTGTTGGCCAGTGTTGTTCAGCGAACCTGAAATCCTGAGCGGAATGCCTTCAGATTGAACCGCGTTTCCAGTCCAGAATATTATCAACAACTTTTTCAGAGATTTTCCAGAATGTTACCAGTTTCCGAGTAGCTGCATCTCAGTGACACTGTCTCTCCTTCATCGATTATTAATTCCCGCCCATCCTGAGTCGCCGAGTTTGCCCTACTTGAATCTGTCAAAACTCCCAGAGCGTGTGAGCGGAGCCGAGTCGCATTGACCACGAAGGACAAGCGCTAACCGATTAGGCCGAGACACACCAGGGAGAGCAGCCGTTAGGATCATCGACCAACACAGGGAAACATGTTGTCTGCATTAAATCAATAATAGGATTTTATGAAATTGTTACGGGAGAGAAGGTGATAGATGGAGTTCAGGGGCAGAAGAGACTCAGTGGACCTAGAAAGCGTGTCTCTCGCACCTCATTCGTCACTTACTCAAGGCGTAGGATTATGGAATTAATCAGAACAATTACCTGTTCACAGAATCTCTCAGTTTCCCACTCATGATCTCTCCCGGCGATCTTCTTCCTGTAGCCTGAATTCTTTCCACACAGACCCTCCTTGCTTTGTTTCTCTTCAGTAATTAACTTCTCAACTGTGTGTCACTCTTTTATCCTTTCTCCTTCCGCTTCTCCTTTCCTTTCTCAGTTTTGTTCTCCCTCTCTTTTACCCAATTTGCTTTTGCTTTCTCTATTCTGCACCCTCTGACACCCACTCACATGCACGCACACTCCCCTCTGTCTCTCTCTCTACCTCTCTCTCACTCTCTCTCTCTCTCTCTCTCACTCACACACACACACACACACACACACACTCTCTTTCTCTATCGCTCGTTTGCTCTGTGCCACATGCAATAACACATTTTGTATAATAAAGATTATACGATGTTGAAATTCGGAAAGGAGTTTGTTCACTTGTTTTACTGTTCCGTGAGGCGCCTGGAGACAATGCAGCGATTAATATCATGTAGACCAATTCTGGGATATGTGCAGACAACCGAAGGTTGGATGCTGATGTTAGAGAATGAAGATGATACCTGGAATGGCGAAATTGCCTGTTCTTTCTCCTCTTGCTTATGATTGTTACGCTGTAACTCATCCTGGTTACTTTGGTTGACTGTTCAGAAATTTGATTGGCTCAGTTCATTTTCTCAGTAAACAGAGCAGAAAGCATTGTGACGATAGTCAAGGGCAAAAACGAGAACAACTTTCTTCTGTGGTTCCGGATTTAAAAGGAAAATGGACTCCCTCTCCACGAGGCACATTCACGGAAGCTTCATTCGGAGTGCAGTGGCTCTCCTGTCAGCAGATGGTTCTGCAGGTTCCGTGTTTATAGGGCTGAAGATGCAGTCTGCCAAAAATAAAAACGTATCGATTGAACGGTTTTCATCTGTGTTGCAGAGAGAAGGATAAGCATTATTGGACATATAAGGTTTTGATCTGGCTTACACAGTGGACCGAGGACACTTCTCCTGGCAAAAGCAGCCGGGATATTGAGACTTCGATAGAATTGAGAGACATTGCTTTCAGAATGTGGGCTGAATATGGTGGAATCAGACCAGAAAAGGTAGGCAACCTGCGACCAGATAGGGAACGGCTATCGGGAAGCTGGGCGGAGCGGGGTCCAAATAAGTTATCAAGAGGGGATCGGAGTAGGAGTGGTAGGACAATAATTCTCAGGGGGCGGGTGCAGCGGATAGGACAGGAGGAATTTTCTGAGGGGTTTCACTTTGATCAGAAGGAGAGAAAGGGAACGGGATTCCCAGAACATTTGAACATTCATAAATAAAACTTAATAACGTCGTTTTGCAGATACCCCATGGGAAAATACGGTGCAGTTCCTTCAGTTTGCATTTTGCCTCATCCTGCTGTTGGTGGAAGCCGGCAATGTCCAACTCTCCCTTTATATCAAAACGCCATCCTCTTCTGTGCATCTTTCGGTCCTCCTCCCCTTCCAGTTCGAAACTGTAAGCAAATAAAGAAAAGCAATAAGCAACGTCTTTTCTGAGCATAGGAGTCGGGTGTTCAATCTCTTGTCGCCTAACGGTGTTGTCTTCATAGGGCTCTGTCCTGGGAAGGTTTGAAGGTGCCTGAGTCTCGTGGCTGAGCTCACTTTGATGTGGAGGTTAGGCTGAGGTCACCCTCTGGTATGAGAGCTCACTGCAGTCAGGATATATATTTTTTGTCCAGATCTGCCTGCATCCCCAAAATCTGTGGGCTAATTTGTGCAAAGATACAGCGCAGAAACCCACACAAGAACTCCGGAGATAGTTTCCTGCTCTGGAAATCCGACATCCTGACAGGGTTGTCTTCAGACCGAGCCACGTATGCAAGGATGAACATTGTAATGATTTTTTCTAAAGTTTCCACAATGTTAATTGTTCCACAGATAAGCAATGGCATACCCTGAGTAATTTCAGCTCAGCGACATGCTCTGTCCTTCCAAGTTCAATAATTCCTTCCGATCCTGAGTCAACTAATCTGCCCCGTTCGTACCTTTAACAAACCCAAAGTTTCTGAGGGGCGCCGGGTCAATATGGGTTGAGTCAAGAAACTGCAAGTTTTAAGGAACCCTGCAGGCAGCTATATACAAGCCTCCCGACAGTAGCTAGAATGTGGAGTACAGATTACAAGAGGAAATAGAAAAGGTGTCTCAAAGGGTAATGTTATGATAGTCATGGGAGATGTCAACATGCAGGTTGATTGGAAAAGTCAGGTTAGATATGGAGCTCAAGAGAGTGAGTTTGTTGAATGCCAATGAAACGGCACTTCAGAACAAATTGCCCGTCACCCTACAAGGGGATCAGTTGTACAGCTTTGGGTGTTGTGTAATAAACTAGAGATAATTAGTGACCTTGGGATAAAAGAGCAATTTGAAGGCAGTCCTTCCAATATGATTGAGTTCAACTGGAAATTTGCCAGTGGGAAAGTAAAGTCTGACGAAACAGAATTTCAACACAGTAAATGAAATTCCAGTGGTATGAGAGAGGAGTTGGTCAACGAATTCAGAGTGGAGGACTTGGAGGACAGGCTGCAAGGGAGGACAGCAGAGCAGTAAGGGCGTGAAATTCTGGGAAAAATGAGAAAGGTGCCCGATAGCTGTCTCCAAAAATGAGGAAACACGCAAATGGAAAAGTAGTACAACCGTGGCTGACAAGGGGAGTCAAAGCTAATGTAAAGGCAAAAGAGCGGGTATACAGCAACGCAAAAATTAGTAACAAGACAGAGGATCAGGACGCTTTCAAAACCCTAGAGAACAACTAAAACAACCATTAGCAAACATTAGCAAAATGGATACTATAAGGTTTTTCTTCAACAATGTAAAATAATAAAAGCGAGATGGGAGTGCATATAGAAAGCAAGAAACTGTCGCCGAAGAAATAATGCTGGGAGACAAGTTGATGACAGATGAACGATATGATTATTTCGCATCAGGCTTCCCTGTGGAATATGCGAGCAGCGGGTCAGACGTGGAAGGGTGCAGGGGAAGACATCTGAGTGCAATTACAGTTACAAGGGCGAAAGTCCTCAAAACGCTGAAGGACAGAAGGGTATATAAGTCATCCGAACCAGATGAACTGCACACTTGCGCCCTAAAAGTTGTAGCGGTAGAGATTGCGGAGGCATCAGGAATGATTTTTCAAAATCATTGTCAATGATATAGATGATGGAATAGATGGCTGTGTTGCCAAGTTTTGTAGATGATACAAAGATTGATGGAAGGTTCAGAGGAAACTTGCAGGCTGCAGAAGGACAGAAAGATTAGGAAAATGGGTCAGAGAGTGGCAGACGAAGTACAATGTACCAAGATGAATGTCAACCCATTGGTATATGAAATAAATGTGCAGACTATTTCGTAAGCAGGGAGAAAATCCAAAATTCTACGATGCAAAGACATTTGGTGGATCCAAGTGCAGAACGGCCGGGCGGTTAACTTGCAGGAAGTGTCGATGGTGAGGAAGGCAAATAAAAACTTAGCATTCATTTCAAGATGTCCAGAATACATGGGCAGAGATATAATGCAAAGGATTTGTAAGACAAGCGAGGCCTCACCTTGAGCATTCTGAACAGTTTTGGGTTCCTATTTTAACAAAGATGTACTGACATTGGAAAGGGTTCAGAGGACATTCACAAGGATGACACCGTCACTCCCGCAAGCAAAGCAGCATTCCAACTAACTGAAAAATGTAGTCGGTAATTTCTCCCCTTTCCCATGGAGTTTAGCCTTCTTAAGTTAATCACGTAACAGTGGTGGCTATGTGTTTGCACCCCGGCTGTTTCCCGGCAAAGGGCTCCCTCTAGCGAGCGCTCACTGCATCACGGAGTTCGGATTTTGTCCAGAGCCGGCATCGCCTTGCAACACTGTGGGCATCATGGCACAAAGATAAACGGCGGAATCCGACACAAGAGCACCAGAGATGTTCAAATGGGCTGCCTTGCTGTCACGCTGCCAACCAGCGGTAAACCTCGCTGGATTCCGGTCCATTATCCCAGTGCTATATACCGTCAGCAAATATCTTGGAGATTCCACCCGATGCTGAATGTACCAAAAAATATATGTAGGATCGCCAGTGTAATTACAGTTCATTGTTACACTTTGTTCTTCCGCAATCGTTAATTCAAGAGGCCATTGCGTCACCGAATCCTTCCCATTTGTTCCTGCAATAAAAGGACAGAATGCATGAACAGATCGGGCTTTCTTCGTACATACAGAACAGATATAGGCCGTTACCGCGGAGACTCACCGGGTATCGTAGTCAATATAATCAGCAGATAAAACTGATAATTCATGATGTCTGCTGTCAAACTCGATCGAAAGAGAGCTTACTTTCAATAAGTTAATATCCTTGACTGATATTGAAGAGTAAACTCAGAACTGCAGCATATTTCAGCTTGCGTAAGTCTGGGGGCGTTGCCCTGCCAATGGATTGGTTGGCTGTCAGCACCGATCTGCGCTGGTCCAATCACCAATCACAGATCGGTTTGTTTCAGTTCCTCTTTATGCTATTCTAAATCCGATGCCCGGAGCTGTAAATAACGTCGCGCTGACCACCGTGCGAGAGTGGTTATACTTCACTCTCTCTCTTCCATTCTTCTTCCAGTCAGGGTCACATCCCTATTTCTCTCTCCCTCCCCCCCCCCCGCGATATTTATCGCTCTACTCTCTGTTCTGTCGATCACCATCTCTCACTCTCTCACTTTTTCACTTCTCTTACGTCTCCCCAAGTTATCCACTTTGTCATTCCATCATACCAAACAGCCCACATTCTCCCCCTATTTTACTCACCATATCAACCTCCCACCGTTTTCCCTGGATATCACTTCCTCTGCCCACTCAGGAGATAAATGCGTCTGAATGTGAACTCGCAAACCGCAATTCACACTCAGACGCATTTATCTTCACATTTCTCCCCTCTGGCAAGCGGGCGAAACGCCACTGAGGCAGACAATAAGAAAAATGTCTTCACTCAGGAGAATGGGGGATGTGCTTTGTGTGCTCGTCTCTTGTCATAATGCGGTTCAGCCTTGTCTCTCCAGGAAAGTTGTTGTCGCTCCTGTCTTGTGGAAGGACGATAGTTGGATGAAAAATTTGCAGATGCTCAAAATCCAATGCAACTCAAAAAACTCAGGAGGGAGTCAGCAGGTCAGGCGGAATCTGTAGAAAATGTAAATAGTCGACATTTCGGCCCGAGACCCTTCTTCAGGACTGAGAAGTAAGGAGGGGGATGCATAAATTAAACCGTGAAGGAACATGAAAGAGTCTGACTGAAAGGGATAGGTGAAACCAGGTAGCTGGTAAAGGCCAAGCACTGTAGAACAAAGAAACTGACGATCTTATTAAGTAATGATGCGACTGAATTGCGGAGCAGGTTCGACGGGTCAAACGGCATACTCCTAGTCTTATTTCTTACGGCCTTATGTTCGGCCCTTCCACGGTCATTAATTTCCTCATTTCCTGAGTTACCGAATTTACCCCACTCGTATCTGTAACAACTCTCGCAGAGGGTGAGTGGCCCCGAATCTTAATGACGGTGTAGAACACGCGCAAACTGATGATGAAGAAATTATCCAGACAGAGCAGCCATTAAAATCGTCAACAAACACGAGCGTGATACGGTGTCGGCCTTAACATCAACAATAGGATTATATCAAATTTTGAGCCAGCTGAAGGTAATTACGTCACGTCAGGAGCATCAGAGGCTCGGGGGAGGCACGTGCCCTTCCTCCCGAACGGGATTGGTATATTGCCTATGATGTGCCTTCGACTTGAAAGGCGTGATGGCTCCCGGTCGGATTCTCTTAGGGCTTCATTTTACCCCTCTTACTTTGCATAGTGTAGTAGATGTCTGTTGTGTCTTCTTCATGGCAGATGTTGGAGACCTGGGAGATCCAGAGTCGCCCAGGGAACTACATCTGGAAGGAATGCATCTGGCTGAATCTCCTCGAAGACCATGGTAGGGATCTGGAGTGACCAGCTCAATGACCTTCGGCTTGTACAGCAGAGCGAGAAGATAATCGATCGGAGTCATAGGGAAGTAGCCAGTAGAAGCTGCAAGAGGCAAGTGGCTATTGGACTATCAGGAGAAATGGAAATCTGAATAGACAGCACAGCTGTGGTCATTCCTGTCAATAGTAAGAATATTTTTCTGCATACCAATCTGGGGGATGAATTCACAGGGGAATGCTAAGGTGCCAGGGCTACTGAAAAGGAGCATAGGCTCGTGCTGCAGATGGGAAAGAGGAAGAAGAAAGGAGCGGTAGCAATAGGGGACTTAACAATCATGGGAACAGACTGGAGATTCTGAGGCTGTGAGCACAGCACCTTGATGGTATGCTGCCTCCCACGTGTCAGTTTCGAATTGCGTCCACGACATTTTAGAGAGGGAGGGACAGAATCTAGATGTCATGGAAAACATTGGCATCAATGACAGACGAAGAAAGAGCAAAAGAGATCTTGAAAAGCGTATTTGCAAAGCAAGGAAGAAGGCGCTAACAGATGTTGGCCGGTTCGAGGGATGTGCAGTTACTATTACAAGGCTCAAAGAGCCGAAAGAGCTAAGTCACCTGTACAAGGTGAACTACAAACTCAGGTTCTGAAAGATTAGTGGTAGTGATTATGGCGATATTATTAATGATCTCTCAGAATTACTGGACTGTGGCATGGTGCCAGAGGAATGTAAAATTAGAAACTTCACTTTACTGTTTAAGAAAGGAAGAAATTAAAGACCTTTTAGCCTGATATCAGTGGATGCGAATATGTTGGATTCAATTGTTAAGGATGAATTATGAAACATTTGGTGACACAGGACCAGATAGGAGAAAGTCAGCATGGTTTCAAGGAAGATATTGCCTGACGATCATGTTGGAATTATTTGAGGGGACTACACGAAGGTCAGATAAAGCGGGTGCAATGGATGTTGTATGTGATGAGTTTCATAAGGTTTTTGCCAAGGTGCCAAACGTGAGGAAGCTTACCAAGTTAAGAACGTTTGGTATTACAGGAACGTTACTGGTATGGTTATAGCACCAGCTGTTTGGCAGAAGGTAGCGAATAGAACTAAAATAATCACTCTCCGGTTGGCTGCCGGTGAGAAGCGGTGCTCCGCAGGGGTCCGTGCTGGGACCAATGGTTCTGATGTTGTACATCAATGATTTAAATGATAGAACTCTTCACTTTGTTGCCAGGTTTTTGCATATGATACGAAGACTGATGAAGGGTTAGAGTGTATTGATAATCTACAGAAGGCCTGAGACAAATGACCAGAATGGGAAAGAGAACGGCAAATGAAATATAACGTTGGAAAATCATGGTCATGAACTTTGTTGGAAGAAGTAATTGTGCAGACTATTTACTGAACGTGGACAAAAGCCAAAACGAAGATGTGCAAAGATGCAACGCGGCTTGGTAGTCCTTGTGCAGATCACCCTAAAGGTTAATTTTTTCGTAGAGTCGGCGGTAAGGAAGACACCAGACAATGTTAGAACTCATTTCAGGGGGTCGAGAATACAAGAGTAGCGATGTGACACTGACGCTTCAAGGCACGGGTGAGGTCTCACTTTGGGGATTGCGAATAGCTTTGGGCTCTTCATTGAAGAAAAAATCCGCTCGCATTGGAGATATTTCAAAGGAGGTTGCCAAGGATGATTCCAGTAATGCAAGTGTTATCGTACGAGAAAAGTTTGATACTTATGAGTCTGTGTTCGCTGTAATTTAGAAGGATGAGGGGGGAATCTCACTGAATCGTTTCGAATGTTGAAAGCCCCTAGGCAGAGTAGATGTGTAAAGGGTGTTTCATACGCTGGTGGAGTCTAGGAGAATAGGGCAAAGGGTCAGGCGAGACAGGCGTCAACTTAATACAGAGATGCGGAGTAATTCCATCAGCGCGAGTGTGGTGAATTTATTGCATTTGTTAGCACAGGCAGCTGTGGAGGACAGGTGGTTGGGGATACTTAAGGCAGAGCGTGATATGTTTTTGATTAGCCACGGTATCAAAGGTTCCGAAGGGACGGCCGAGAGTGGGGCTGCAGAAGGATCAAACGATCAGTCATGATTTCCTGCAGGAGCAGATTCCATAGGCCAAAAGCCCTAATTCTTCTACTAAGTTTTATGGTCTTATGTTCTTACCCTGTCTTTCAAAATGAACAAGCTTTAGCAGTCTTTCAATTCTTCTTCTCGGACCTCATCGCGCGTCGTCTTCCTGCTGTATCGGGACCAGAATATGTCTCGTTCCCTTCTTTATCTCCCTTAATCACTCTTTTCACCTGTTTCCTCTCCTTTCCGCGCATTCTCTGCACTCCGCTCTTTCCGTTTCTCTTTTTTTTGTCCTCCACTTTGCGTCTCTAACTGTCGTTCACTCACTTTCCCTTCCCCTTTCTCCCTCTCTCTCTCTCACTCTCTCTTTCTCTCTCTCACTCTCTCTCTCTCTGTCTCTGTCTCTCTCTCTTTCTCCTCTCATTCTGTAGCTCTCTCTTCTATCTATCTCCTACCTCTTATGCACGGATTCCATGTGGATGCTCCTAATAGGCAATCATTTATCCCTCGCATAGGTGTATTCCTTCTTGTCCAAAACTGTTCTTGGGGTTCTGGGTGTGTTGTAGCTCTTATCGCCCTGCCACTTCGTCCTCTTGTAGCCTCTGAGCAGGGAGGTTGTGTTGTCTCAGGACGGGGCGTTGTACGATGTTCAGCAGGATGCGCTCCGTTCCATGTGCCCATTCTACGCAGGATCTGTTCTGTCCAGATCGGCAATCACACTGCATTAGGGAATGCTGATCATGCAAATATACATAGTGGAACCCTGCACAAGACCACTGGATATATTTGAATCCAAGCAGTGGCCATTTCATGTCCAAACAACCTGAAATCTTCACCGGTGTAGTTTGCTACTGATTTTCACTCTCATAAGTCAACCACGTGATTCTTGCTAATATTTGGGTGCGCCACTTCGAGTTTTCTATCACGACCCGCCCTCTAGCGACGGTTCACTGCATCACACCTCGCACACACAGTATGTACTTTCAACATAAATTCACTATGAACAATGACCATTTCTCACAGTCCGTTAATGCAACGACCAAAATACTGTTTGCATTCTCTATCACGCTAAGCATCCGCAGGACCTGTCGCATTATCTAAATACTCAGTCTAAATCATAAGGAGCTACTGCAACATCCTTAATTTCAGCAGCATGACACTTGCTATTCTTTGTCAAACTAAAACAACGATTTGCTCACGCTCTGTTTTCCCTCAGTGAACCACTGTCCTATTTAAATATATTGCAGTTCCACTCCGGCCTTATTGCTTCTCTATGCAGAAGCTCGAACAATGTAGCCAAATACGACGTCATACTAGGTTGCCAATCGCGATATGCCGTTGCAGCACAGAGGGTGGGTGAATGCACATTGCCGTATCCCGGAAATACATTATAAAGATCCAGTTCGGGTGCGCATTGTAGTCATGAACTGTTCCATTACCTTCGGCGCCTTGTGTTGGTGATTGCAGCGCTGTTAAGTAGGGCACGTGACCACTGCTGATTTCAGTGTGCGCACTCCCAATTTACCGGCAAAAGACCCCTCCAGTGAGAGCTTTTTGCATTGTACAGAACCAGTTTTTGTCCGGACCCGCCGTCTTCAGGCAACAGCGTGATGCTCATTGCACAGAGATAGAAGCCAGAGTCCGTCACAAGAGCTTTAGTGATATTCAGTTGAGCAGTCTTGCTGCCTTTCTGCAAACTAGCGGTAAATGTAACTGGACAATCTGGATGCCGCTCCATTTTTCCTGTGCTATATACCTTCAGCAAATACTCTGGAGATCCTCCACTATGTTGAATGTACCAAAAGGTATCTTCATCAGCGTCAGTGTAATTACAAATCATTGTTATGGTCTGCTCTTCCTTAGCCGTTACGTCGGGAGGATCCTGCGACACTGAATCTATCCCAGACGATTCTGCAAGAAAGGACAGAATACATTAACATCGCTAGCTTGTATTGAACACCAGAGAAATTCGCGGGCCACTTTAGCAGAGACTCACCAGGCAGCAAAGCCAAAGAAATCAGCAATAAACAGAGTAAAATCATGGTGTATAATTTCGCTCTGAATCGAATGGCAGATTCCTTTCAGGACGTAATTATACCAGATATTGTGATGCGAGATTGTTTCAGCCGTACCTTTCACCTTGTGTAGAACCGAGATTTTTCGCGGTTTAAAGGATTCGCTGACAGAAAGAACCGATACCTTCGGCGGAACAATCAGAATCTGCTTCGTGTCCATACCGTTATTCTGCCTATTTCTTTGCTGTATACTGGTACCTCTTCCTACCTCTTCCTTTCTCTCTCTCTCTCTCTCTCTCTCTCTCTCTCTCTCTCACACACACACACACACACACACACACACACAGCAGTCTCATGTTTTGTGGAACACCTTCCGTAACCCTACATTTACTCAGAAGTGCCACAATCAAAGTGACAGTGTACTCGAACTGAATGTCAATCGAATAAGTCAACCATTTATTCCCCAGTCATTTTCTGACAGTGGGAAAAACATCCCTCGTTGCTACATGTCGATGTCAATAACATTACTACTCCAATCGCCATGAGAGTGATATCCTATCCAAAATTTTCCCGGAATATAAAAATATTGTGTTCGCAGAGATTCCTTCATCCTTGAGGAAATCTATCAAAGACAATTGCGACAAAGATGTTCAATGTGCACTCGAGCTTTGCGAAGATCCTGCGTCATCGTGTGATCTCTCATGGATTCAACGTAAGTTCTTTAGCTTGTACGATTTGTCTTGGCGGAAAATGGGTAGGAGGGGTGGCATTACTGCGTGGGATACTATTACAGCTACAGAAAGTGTGGGTAATGTAGTAGGATCCTCTTTTGAGTCAGTATGGGTGGAAGTCAAGAACAGGAAGGGAGCAGTGACTCAATTGGAGGTATTCTATAGGCTCCCTGGTAGCAGCAGAGATGCAGCGGAGCACATTGGGAGGCAAATTTTGGAAAGGTGCAAAGGTAACATTGTTGTTATCATGGGTGACTTTAACTTCCCTAATATTGATTGGCACCTGATTAGCTCCAAGGGTTTAGATGGGGCAGAGATTGTTATGTGCGTCAGGACGGATTCCTGTCACAGTATGTGGACAGGCCGACTAGGGGGAATGCCATACTAGATCTGGTAATAGGTAATGAACCGGGTCAGCTCACAGATCTCTCAGTAGGTGAGCATCTGGGGGACAGTGCCCACCGTTCCCTGGCCTTTAGCATTATCTTGGAAAAGGATAGAATCAGAGACAGCAGGATATTTTTTTTAATTGGGGAAGGGCAAATTATGAGCCTATAAGGCTAGAACTTCCGTGTGTGAATTGCGATGATGTTTTTGCAGGGAAATGTACTATGGGCATGTGGTCGATGTTTAGAGATCTCTTGCAGGATGTTTGGGATAAAGTTGACCCGGTGAGGAAGATAAAGAATGGTAAGGTGAAGGAACCATGGGTGACAAGTGAGGTAGAAAATCTAGTCAGGTGGAAGAAGGCAGCATACATGAGGTTTAGGAAGCAAGGATCAGATGGGTCTATTGAGGAATATAGGGAAGTAATAAAGGAGCTTAAGAAGGGGCTGAGAAGTGCAAGAAGGGAGCATGAGAGGGCCTTGGCGAGTAGGGTAAAGGAAAACCCCAAGGCATTCTTCAATTATGTGAAGAAAAAAAGGATGATTGGCGTGAAGGTAGAACCGATTAGAGATAAAGGTGGGAAGATGTGCCTGGAAGCTGTGGAAGTGAGCGAGGTCCTCAATGAATACTTCTCTTCGGTATTCACCAATAAGTGGGAACTTGATGATGGTGAAGACAATCCGAGTGAGGTTGATGTTCTGAAGCATGTTCATATTAAGGGAGAGGAGCTGTTGGAGTTGTTAAAATACATCAGAACGGATAAGTCCCCGGGACCTGACGGAATATTCCCCAGGCTGCTCCACGAGGCGAGGGAAGAGATTGCTGAGCCTCTGCCTCGGATCCTTATGTCCTCGTTGTCCACGGTAATGGTACCGTGGGATTGGAGGGAGGCGAATGTGGTCCCCTTGTTCAAAAAAGGTAGTAGGGATAGTCCGTGTAATTATAGACCAATGAGCCTTACGTCTCTGGTGGGAAAGCTGCTGGAAAAGATTCTTAGAGATAGGATCTCTGGGCATTTAGAGATTCATGGTCTGATCAGGGACAGTCAGCATCACTTTTTGAAGGGAAGATCGTATCTAACAAGCCAGATAAACTTCTTTGAGAAGGTGACAAGGCATATAGATGAGGGTAGCGCAGTGAACGTGATCTATATGGATTTTATAAGGCATTTGGCAAGGTTCTACACGGTAGGCTTATTCAGAAAGTCAGAAGGCATGGTATCCCGAGAGGTTTGGCAAGGTGGATTCAGAATTGGCTTGCCTACAGAAGGCAGAGGGTCATGGTGGAGGGAGTACATTCATATTGGAGGATTGTGACTAGTGGTATCCCACAAGGATCTGTTCTGGGAACTCTACTTTTCGTAATTTTTATTAACGACCTGGATGTTGTGGTAGAAGGACAGGTTGGCAAGTTTGAGGACGACACAAAGGTTGGTGGTGTTGTAGATAGTGTACAGGAATGTCGCAGATTGCAGAGAGATATTGATAGGATGCAGAAAGGGGCTGAGAAGTGGCAGATGGAGTACAACCCGGAGACGTGTGAGGTGCTACACTTTGGAAGGACAAACTTCATAGCAGGATACAATGTAAATGGCAGGATACTTGGTAGTGTGGAGGACAGAGGGATCTGGGGTACATCTCCACAGATCCCTGAAAGTTACCTCACGGGTGGATAGGGTAGTTAAGAAAGTTTATGGGGTGTTAGCTTTAATAAGTCGAGGGATAGAGTTTAAGAGTCGCAATATAATGATGCAGCTCGAAAAAAAAACTCTGGTTAGTCCACACTTGGAGTACTGTTTCCATTTCTGGTCGCCTTAATATAGGAAGGATGTGGAAGCATTGGAAAGGGTACAGAGAAGATTTACCAGGATGCTGCCTGTTTTAGAGAGTATGCATTATGATCAGAGATTAAGGGAGCTAGGGCTTTCCTCTTTGGAGAGAAGGAGGATGACAAGAGACATGACAGAGGTGTACAAGATAATAAGAGGAATAGATAGAGTGGATAGCCAGCTCCTCTTCCCCAGGGCACCACTGCTCAATACAAGAGAACTTGGCTTTAAGGTAAGGGGTGGGAAGTTTAGGTGGGTTATTAGAGGAAGGTTTTTTATTCAGAGAGTGGTTCGTGCGTGGAATGAACTGCCTGAGTCAGTGGCGGAGGCAGACACACGAGTGAAGCTTAAGAGACTACTGGACAGGTATATGGAGGAATTTGTACGGGAGGTAGGATTTGGGGGTCGGCACAACATTTTGGGCCGAAGGGCCTGCACTGTGCTGCACAATTCTATGTTCTGTGTTCTATCGCCCTGATGAAATGGACCTCGAGACCCTCATTGATTTGTGTTCATCTCTTAAAGCGCCCCCTCCACCCATGGCCTGTTTTTAGGGTTCTTGCATCTCCCAGCGACAATATGAATTCCAGGATACAAATGTACACGCCGGAGTCCGATAGGGGAACCGCGAGGATACAGAGATATTGAAATGAACCATACTCCTATCTTGCTGCAGAAAAGCTGTAAAGGTCAGGGCTCATTCTAGAGATTGTTACTCCTTTGTGTTGTACTGCTTCAGCAAGTATCTTAGACGTTCTCCTCGATGCTCAATATAAAAAAGAATACACCTATTTTAGATCGAGTAATTTCAGTTGTATAATATTGGCTGCGATGCTTAGCAGTTAATTTAGGAGTCTATTGCGCTACTGAATCTTTCCGAGTGAAAACCCGTAATAAAGGACGGAATGTCTGGACAGCCTAACTTCACATTGAACTGTATACATACACGCTGGTCATTTTTTGCACAGATTCATCGTACTGCATGATATATATGACAGTCGGGAAAAGAGGAAGCACTGCCGTCGTCGTTGATAAAATCATTCTGCTATTTAACACAGTTTTAGCGATACTGGAGAATGATGTCAGACCCACCTTGAATCTATCTTGATCAAAAATAGCACCGATCAGAATGGCCTTTGACTTTAATCCAGTGTCACTGTCTGCCTGTGTGTCTCATCCCTCATATTCCGTCTCCCTTCTCACCACACCTCTGTCACACACACTAACTCTCTTCCTTAGAATTTAATAACAGTTACTTGAATTAAGCGAATATTGATTCCAGAATAAAACAGAAATTAAGAAAAACATTGAAGTTCCAAGTATTTTAAAATCTGAAGTTCGTAATGCAATAAGTAAGATTAAGAAAGGAAACGATGCTTTTTATCACCGTCCTGTCGAGGTGTTTCAGCTCAAAATTCCAACTCGACTTTTGTATAATTCTTGACTCTCCTGCTCAGTTCTTCCAGCATTAGGTGTGTGTTGACCTAATGGTAAATTCAATTCAATAAATAAGACTCTTTTACTGCTCTGATCAGCTCAACAAGTGAGGGAAGAGGGTCGCGATTTTTACGAGACATTTGGAGGCTTAAAGCAATCATTTCATATGTCTATGGGCCCTTCGCCGCTTGGTTCTTCATTGCTTGATTTACCACAGCAGGTTGAATATTCCGTCTGCGCCGCAAGCAAAGCAGCTAACTATCTGAAAAATAAGGCAGTAAAATCTCCCCTTCCGCTTGGAGTATGCTTCTAAACGCCGCCATCAGCTCCACTGGGCTTCACGCCGTGCAAACAAAAACTTCCTTCTAACGTTAGCATGTAACACGCGGAAGTGGGAAGAGGATTCTCTTACATGAAAGAGCGCACCATATCAGCAGCCGAACATTTGAGACTCTCTGTCTGTCGTTGTCTTTGTACATATCAGAGACAGCCACTCATCGGACATCTGAGAGGTCTGCTCCATCCAATATTCCTCCTCCGCCTCTCGGGGATGTGCTTCCCTCCCTTTACCATTATCAGCCTACGATGACATTGTTTCTCTGCCGGTGTATTTTGCCATTAATGTGGTAGGGATATAAGCGCTGATACCAACTCAGAATATTTCCCCTCGCTAGAGGATTCATTAGACCTTCCACATCAGACAACTCCTTCCCTTCACTCCGAAGCAACGAGATCAATTTGTCTTTGAAGTCTCCAACCTCAGCTACGGGAAACTCGGGTTCCAATTCGGTAGTCTCACTTCCACTGCCCTCCTCTCTGTAGGCATGGGCCAGCTTCTCCCGGGACCACAACAGCACGAGGCTAAGCAACTGCCGTCACAACTTCCCTAGCCTGGACGAAAACGAAATTGTTGCTCGCTGCTTAGACAAACTGTCTACGTCACTGAACTTTGGTCCATCGGATTTTGCAACGAAAGGCAGTGTCATTCAGCATTCCGGGAGGGTGCTTAACCCTGGAAATTCTGAGGTACTATGAGAAACTCACCAGACACAATTACTATGATAACCAGAAATAGCACCCTGATCTGGATCAGCTGGGTTCCTATAAAATCGTGTTTATTACCAATTCTAGCCTGTCTGTTTGTAATTAGCTCCGCCGAACTCTTTCTTCCTCGCTTCCTTTAATTCTTTATTTTTTCATTCGCCTCCCTTCCGTTACTTCCTATGACTTCTTGTTTATTTCACACTGCGCCGTCCTCTTTACCACAGCTTCGTTATCGCCATGCTATTCCAAACCTCTATCTCTCTCTCTCCCCTCTCTTTCTTTCTCTCTCTCTCTCTTCCTCTCTCCCACTCTCTCTCTCTTTCTCTCTTTCTCTTTCCCTTTTGCCCCTCTCAATTTAACTTTTCAGGTTCTTTACGGTCTTACCTATTTCTTTTTCCGTGTACATCACTCGGTTCCTCTACTCCATCACTCCCAAATTCTTAGGAACTAGACGGTTGCTCAAGTGGAAGAGTAACATTCACCATGAGTGGGATAACTACCCTGTGTGAACTACTGACACTAATAAATTTCAATATTTCGTTGCACTTCATTGGATTGTAGCAGAGAGGGGAACAAAATGCAGATCACGATATATATAATTATGTGGGTTTTCTTTTAGATAATGCACTTCTAATCGACAGTATTTTGCACGACCGAGTTTGAGTCCCACACTTGCTGACTGAGGTAATTTCAAATAAGATTAGACGGTACAGTGTGATTTTATTAAGACTCATTTGAATGAAAGTTTGAATCAGAAAATCAAAGAATTTGTTAAAAGTGCAAATAACAACGTAATACTGAAACAATTACTGGACATAAATAGAAATACTCAGTCTGCCTGGAAACGACTTTGGAGATTAAAGTTTCCAACCTTTGCTGGGGACTGTGTACTCATTTAGGCAGTGTGATCAATGGGATTGTTTCATGCATAACACGAGGTTAAAATGATAGTTGTAAACTATCAAGTTAGAAGTTTGAAAACAGATGCTTTCATTCTGTTCTCCTTACTTCGACAGTAAACTGAACATTCTGTCTGTTCCCTTTTCCAGTCGTGCAGGTAATACATTGTGTACAGAGATAGTTTCTGCTCTGCGTTTTTCAGAGTAATGGGCTGCAGGATGAGATAGTCTGTTAACCCCCAATGCACTAGTTGTGGTCTTACTCTTTGCTACAATGCATTATTTTGTTACTTTCTTCTGCGTTCCAAAAGTGTTTATCTTATACTATCTCATCACACAGTGCAATGAAATGATCTGTATGATCGGAACCAATTCAACATTTCACACTGTGTTGGCACATTTCATCTTTTAATAAACGCAACTCTAACTTCGATATTTAACAAGACATTGGAAGGACGCCGTTGTCAGTGAAATATCTATTCTAGATAAATTAAACAATCTTGTTTTGTCTTATCTTGTCACTCCTATTCCTTCTTCACAGATCTATCACAATTGTATCCTCTATATGTATCATACTATAGATCCATAGGTTGTGTAACTTATGTAAATAATCAATAAAATGATAAATATTTGTCACAACATCTTAGCTTTCAGTGGCATACCATTGTTATGCAGAGTCAAACGGAGGAACACTGATTTTTCCCACTGCCTGATTTTCGTTATTGTATCAATGTCAATAGATTCCACATGAGCTTTGGCCTTGATCTGTAGCTGTTGATGTTGCACCGCATTCAATGTTTTCTATTTCCAGGTTCCACGATAACCTCACTGTTGTTTCCGCAAGAATCCCTAACAATCAGGCAAAAGACAACGTTGAATATAGTTGACAACCGTGATATGGCATCCCATGCAAAAAAAATGTATTTAGATACTATAGATATACAAGAAATATAATGTAATGGTTTCATTTGAGTTGAATGCAAGAATAGTACTCAAGCTTGACAGCTATTGCGACCGAGCGACGCCACTTTAAGTCGACCACATAACCTTACTAATATCTGTGTCCGCTTCTTGCAGTTAATTGGCAAAACAGGCCCGTCCCTGACATTTATTGAATCACCAAGAACTGCCTTATTTTTGTTCTTGTCCATTCCCGAGGTTTCCCTGCAAGAGCGTGGATCCTCATAACCCAGAGGAACATGGTGCAGTGCAACAAAGAGCTCCAAGATATTCTTGGCGTTAACACTATCAGGACATTATGGAGGGCGCTCGAAATTTTCCTGCGATTATTTG
Source organism: Mobula hypostoma (assembly GCF_963921235.1). Classification (NCBI taxonomy): domain Eukaryota; kingdom Metazoa; phylum Chordata; class Chondrichthyes; order Myliobatiformes; family Myliobatidae; genus Mobula; species Mobula hypostoma. The sequence goes on from NC_086106.1 coordinate 25,763,610, forward strand.
AGAGATTCCTCGTAATGCTGATTGTACTAAAAGTAGTTACGCCAGCGCTATTGTGTTCTCGCTTTCTCAAACTTTAGTTGAAGGGAACTCTAAATCGCTGATTTCCTTCACTCAAGAAAATGTAGAATATTGGAAGATGCCTGGCTTGCACTAATCTAACTAGCAATCAGTTGGACGCCACTTCCCGACATTCGTTAGGCAAAAGGCCAATACAAACTAGAAGGAACAAAGGAGTGGCGCATGGCGTCGGGTTTCTGACTCTGTCGAAAGGCAGTCTAGTTTCCAAGTAGCTACTTTTAATTGACAGATATTGGAAATCGCTGGTATAAGTAAAATTCAATGTTATGTTCATTTCTTTCTTCGAGCGTTAATTCGGGAGGGTCCTGTTTCATTAAATCTTCCCTCTTGCTTCTGCAAGAAAGAACTCATGTAGGAGTATCCCAGGTTTGCAATAAAACCACGAGCCACTGATTGTCCATCACAGAGACTCACCGTACAGAACAGATAATGTAATTAGTAAGGAACAGAAGGGACCTATAGTGTTGGCAAAGGCAGCAGATCAGAAGCTAAATTGTAGGGTGAGAATGGATCAGCGAAATCGGTCTCCGTGGGGATGACTTGGGGCGTTTCTCTGCTAAAGTATTAGATGATAAAGCGGAATTGGACTTATTTAGGCAGAAATCAGCATCCACTTTCGTTCTTTTCCTCTCTGCTATTTTTTCCGTTCCATCAATCATCGAAGTCATCAGGGAATCTGATAACTATCGCTGCCCTACAGTCTCCCTGCACCCTACATGCCTACCTTTCCACAAGTGTTTAATTTTGTCGTTCCCTCTCTACCGTTGGTGATCTTCCTCTCATGCTCCCTGCTCGGTTGCAGTCGCTGTAGCATTGAGTTATTGAGGCTCCAAGACAAATGGGTGACATGGTCGAGTGTTCAAGATGGATTAAATTTCTAATGCCTCTACATACGGGGGTTCCAATCCCACCGTGGTCTGTTGAAGTAATTTCTGCTCTTGTTTATCGGTGTCGGTGAATTTACATTTTTTTGAATGAAGAGAATGGACGTTTAAATCCGAAGTGACGTCTAACGGGGACTCCTTTGCTTGCAACTTCGGAAGCAGCTCTACTTCCTTCTTTAATATTTCTTTTTTTTTTTTTTTGCCCTCTTCCAGGGTTCTTTTGAAGAGCCTGACCCAGAGTTGCATGCTGACTTCAGTTCTTTGCGGAAATGGGGCGCGCTCCCGGTGATCCACGACTGTGGCCGTTATTCGATATCAAGGATGCGGCCTAAGAGATTAGTGGCTCCGGAGACGGGCGGACCGAAGGTCGGTGTCTCTGCAGGAATCCGGTGTATCCATTGCACCGCAGAACGAAAACAGCGAGTTGGCTGCCGGCTGTGTGCCCCTAGACTCTCTTTATTTTGGCACAGAGCTCGGAAAACGGACTTTTGACATCGCAAATCGCCGATGATTCCTATGTCTCCCATCTGAATGTGAAACGGAGACATCTCTTTCTCCCTTATAAATGAGAGAGAGACCTGTAGTACATTCAAACCGGGTGAACAAATAGTCTTTCGGGTGGTGCAAGTCTGTGTCTCTGCTGACGCTTTGCTGCTCGCTAAAGTGCACGGTGGCGGGTGACGGTGTTTTTTTTTGGTGGAGGAGAGGGGATAGTTGATTTGCTGCTCTTTACGCGTTGGACCAAGGAGCTGGGGGTGGTCTTTGGGGTTCTAACATTTAAATTTCGCTCATTCTTTGGGGGCACTCCTCTGTTTTTCCTGGATGGCTGCGAAGAAAAAAGATTTTAGGATGTATATGGCATATATTTCTCTCACATTAGTTGTACCTTTGAAGCCTTTGAAATCTAATTAGTGTTGACAAAAGGAGAAATAGAGACACATGACTTGAAATATTCAGCTCGTCTAAAAAGGTCTGAGGGGAGAGGACGTTCAGGCTTTACATCAGCAGGTTCTCCTGTAAAGGGCACCAGCGCGAAAAAAGTAATCTCATAGATATTATATTTATCAGGATGGCCATTGCTGATCCAGGGTGAGAAGGTTAACGTGATTACGGTCCTCCTTAGATCAATTATTCGTAAAAGTCAACGTGGAAGAGCACAGCCTTTCCAAATCAGCCTGAAGTATACTATATCTGTTTTGAACAGAAGAGAGCAGTGAGGTTACGATCCACACAGAGATCTTCCAATGCACATGAAGCCACAGTCAGCGCCGTGGACGTAAGTTCCATCATCAGCAGAGTGAACCCGTGGAAAGTACCTGGACTGGGTGGTGTCTAAGCCACTGTGGTTAGTTGCCGCACAACTCAGTTCGCGGGGCTACATGCAGAACATTTTCTCCTCGTCCCACTTCAATATCAGTCTCCCACCTGGCTTAGAAGATCACTATTAAGTTTGCTCCTCAGGAAAAACATAAAGTAAGTCTTATTGACCACCGGCCAGTGACTCTGAATCTCTGAATCCATCATCATTACGTGATAATGGCACAGATTAACTCCAGCTATCCAGCCAAACTCGACCCACTACTGTTCACTACTGCCAAAGCAATTCAACAGTGGACGCCAGCTTCCTAGTCTTACATGCATCTACAGGTGGGCGTTAAGCGAACCCACATTCGCTAGACAGCTGTTATCGGCTGTGCTATGTAAAGTCCCAGTTTGGGTGCGCGTTGTAATCAGGAACAGTTCCTTTAGCTGCGGCGCCCTGTGCTGCTGATTGCAGCGCTCTGAAGTAAGGCAGGAAACCATGGCTGATTTCCGGGTGCGCCCTTCCCACTTTCTGGGCAAAAAGAGGTCCTCCACTGAGAGCATTTTTCATTATTCAGGACTTGTTTCTTGTCCGGATCTCCATCTGCATTCAACTTTATGATACTCATTGCACAAAGATGCATGCTGGAGACCAAAACATGAGCTTAAACGATCTTCAGTTGAGCTGTCTTGCTGCCTTTCTGCAGACTAGCGGTGAATCTCACTGGGCAATCTGGACGCCGCTCCATTCTTCCTGTGCTATACACCGCCAGCAAATAATTTGCAGGTTTTCCACAATGCTGAATCCACCAAAACGTATCTGCACCATCGTTGGTATAATTACAGTTCAGTGTTATGGTCTGTCATTTTTCAGCCGTTACGTCGGGAGGATCTTGCGTCACTGACTCATTAATCTACTCGTTCCTGCAATAAAGGGCAGAATACATCAACATCGCTGTCATGTACTGAACGCCGGAGAAATTCACTGGCCGCCTTCGCAAAGACTCATCAGGCAGCACAGCCAATGCAAACACTAATGAACAGAAGGAAATCATGCTGTCTAATTTCTTGCTGCATCGACCGGCAGCCTCCTTCCAGGTCGTAAGTATCACTTAGCAGTTACGGTTGTGTGGATCGTTGAAGCGGTACCGTTTTTTATGTGTAAAACCGGGGACATTTCCCTGGTTGAGGAATTCGCTAACACTAAGAACCGAGCCTTTCTGAGCGCCATCAGAATCCGTTTTGTTTCCATTCGTCATTCTGGGTTTTTCTCCGCTCATTCAAGGTCCCGCGTCCACACCCCCCTCCCCACCCCCGCCCTATCCCGTCTCTCTGTCTCTGTTTCTCTCTGTCTCACACACTCTCTTTCTCGGTGTGCCCAACTGCCTCCGCCCCGTTCTCTGCAAAATCACAGCATATTCACATAGTTATCGATGTGTAATCCAAATCAGTTATGAATTTCCACGTGGTCACTTCGTCGTCTTCGTCAATATTACGCTGGAAGTATTTATTTAGCCATTTGTTTATTTAGTTAGTTATTTGGAGGTATATCCCATAATTGTCTCTTAGATCAACATTTATCAGTCTTCCGGCATTGAACTAGTTATTCAATATTGGCAAGTGTTCATCTGGTTGTTCCCTAATCTTTGTCCGCTCTTAGGGTGCCAATCTCCTATCCATGCCAATAGACTCCTGATAGCATCCTTTAAGCAGCCACCCCTCCTTTCGTTAAAAAAAAAAATCTCACATCTGGCAGCCACCTTGTAGTTTCTTCCCATCGTCTTAAAATATCGTCCTCTCGCCTGACTCATTTCCACCCTCAGGCCAAATCGCTGGTTGTCCACGCTATCTTTGAGGAAGCTAATGTTAATAGACGCCACCTAAAATGTATCTTCATCTAAGCATGTAGTGTTACAGCTAATAGGATGCTGTCTGGTCATATACACCCTCAGTGTCTTCAGGTTGCAATCATCTTCACTGCTAATCCCTCAAGGTGGTGGAAAATGATGTCAGCAAAAAAAAAAAATAGCCACAAGATATTGGTAGAGGCAAGAAAGGGAGACATGGTCACCGAGATGTAGTGGAAATGTTCCAGAAAACTGCCACGATATCTCTAGGTAAAGCTAAATTTAAGAAGTGTTCCACAAAGTTGGGCGCATTTTGCTGCTGAAAACCGTGTTTTAAGTTGACCACGTGATCCTCATGCTCTGCGCGTGCAGCTGTTCCAGTTTCCCAGCAAAAGTCCCCCTCTAGTGATCACACAAGGCTGGATGTTGCCCGTAACCGCTGTCGCACTGCAACACTGAGTGGTCCATTGCACAGAGGTATACGCCAGAGTCCGGGAGAAGAATTCCAGGGATTTTAAATGAGCTTACTCTGCGTTTGTGCACATCAGCTGGCAACCTCGTCGAATATTCCGGAGGCCATTATAGTGTTCCTGAGCCATATAGCTTCCGCAGTACTTTTCCGAAATTTCCGCAATGCTGAGTGTATCAAAAATATTTGCATGAATTCGTGTATAATTTCAGTGTTATGATCTGGCTTTCGTCAGAAATGAATTTAGGAGCATCCTACATCATTCAATTGTTCCCTCTCGTTCCTGCAATGAGGGGCATAATGCAGGAATATCCCGGACTTAGACCGTAAGACCAAAAGACAAAGGATCAGAAGTCGGCTATTCGGTCCATCGAGTCCGCTCCCCCATTTTATCATGATCTGATCCATTCTCCCATTTAGTCCCGCTCCCCCGTCTTCTCACCATAACCTTTCATGCCCTGGCTACCCAGATAACATCAATCTCTGCCTTAAATACACCCAATGACTTGGCCTCCACTGCTGCCCGTGGCAACAGGTTCCATAGATTCACCACCCTCTTCGCATTTCTGTTCTGAATGGGGGTCCCTTAATACTTAAGTCATGCCCTCTCGTACTAGAGTCCCCCATCATGAGAAACATCTTTGCCACATCTACTCTGTCCATGCCTTTCAACATTCGAAATCTCTCTATGAGGTCTCCCCTCATACTTCTGAACTCCAAGGGATACAGTGCAAGAGCGGACAAACGTTCCTCATATGTTAACCCTCTCATTCCCGAAATCATTCTAGTGAATCTTCTCTGTACCCTCTCCAAAGTCAGCACATCCTTTCTTAAATAAGGAGACCAAAACTGCCCACAGTACTCCAAGTGAGGTCTCAGCAGCGCCTTAAAGAGCCTCAACATCGCATCCCTGTTCCTATACTCTATTCCTCTAGAAATGAATGCCAACATTGCATTCGCCTTCTTCACCACCGACTCACCCTGGAGGTTAACCTTAAGTGTATCCTGCACGAGGACTCCCAAGTCCCGTTGCATCTCAGAACTTTGAATTCTCTCCCTATTTAAATAATAGTCTGCCCGTTTATTTCTTCTGCCAAAGTGCATAACCATACACTTTCCAACATTGTATTTTATTTGCCACTTCTTTGTCCATCCATCCAATCTATCCAAGTCTCTCTGCGGACTCTCCGTTTCCTCAGCACTACCGGCCCTTCCACCTATCGTCGTATCGTCAGCAAATTTAGCCACAAAGCCATCTATATCATAATCCAAATCGTTGATGTACAATGTAAAAAGAAGCGGTCCCAACACGGTCCCTTGTGGAACACCACTGGTAACCGGCAGCCAACCAGCATAGGATCCCTTTATTCCCACTCTCTGTTTCCTGCCAAACAACCAAAGCTCTATCCACGTATGTAACTTTCCCGTAATTCCATGGGTCTTATCTTGTTAAGTAGCCTCATGTGTGGCACCTTCTCAAAGGCCTTCTGATAATCCAAATATACAACATCCACTGCATCTCCCTTGTCTAGCCTACTTGTAATTTCCTCAAAAAATTGTAATAGGTTTGTCAAGCAGGATTTTCCTTTAAGGAATCCATGCTCAGTTCTACCTATCTTGTCATTATGCCTCCAGGTAGTCTGTAACCTCATTCTTGACAATCGATTCCAAGAACTTACCAACCAGCGATGTCAAGCTAACAGGTCTATAATTTCCTTTTTGCTTCCTTGCCCCCTTCTTAAATATCGGAGTGACATTTGCAAACTTCCAGACCTCCGGAACCATGCCAGAATCTGTCGACTTTTGAAAGATCATCGCTAATGCCTCCGCAATCTCCACAGCTATTGCTTCAGAACACGAGGGTACATTCCGTCTGGTCCGGGTGACTTATCTACCCTTAGATTATTCAGCTTCTTGAGTACTTTCTCTGTCGTTATCGTGACTGCGCACACTTCTCTTCTCTGACACCACAGTGTGTCCGGTATATGCTGATGTCCTCCTCAGTGTAAACTGATGCAAAATACTCGTTCGGTTCCTCCGCCATCTCCTTATCTCCCATTACAATTTCTCCAGCATCATTTTCTATCGGTCCTATTTCTACTCTCACCTGTCTTTTACTCTTTATATACTTGAAAAAGTTTTTAGTATCCTCTTTGATATTATTGGCTAGCTTCCTTTCATAGTTCATCTTTTTTCCCTCTTAATGGCCTTCTTAGTTTCCTTTTGTAAGCTTTTAAAAACTTCCCAGTCCTCTGTCTTCCCACTAATTTTTGCTTCCTTGTATACCCTCTCCTTTGCTTTAACTTTGGCTTTGACTCTCGTGTCAACAACGGTTGCATCCTTTTTCCATTCGAAAATTTCTTCTTTTTTGGAATATACCTGTCTTGCACGTTCCACACTTCTCGCATAAACTCCAGCCACTGCTGTTCTGCCGTCTTTCCTTCCAGTGTCCCTTTGCAGTCAACTTTGGCCAGTTCCTCTCTCATGCCACTGTAATTTCCTTTACTGCACTGAAATACCGACACATCAGATTTCGGCTTCTCTTTTTCAAATTTCACAGTAAACTCAATCATGTTATGATCACTGCCTCCTAAGGATTCCTTCACTTCAATCTCTCTAATCATCTCTGGTTCATTACACAGTACCCAATCCAGTACAGCCGATCCCCCAGTGGGCTCAACAACAAGCTGTTCTAAAAAGCCATCTCGCAGACATTGTACAAATTCTCTCTCTTGAGATCCAGTGGCGACCTGATTTTCCCAACCCACTCGCAAGTTAAAATCCCCCACAATTATCTTAACACTGCCCTTCTGGCAAGCCTTTTCTATTTCCTGCTGTAATTTGTAGTCCACATCACTGCAGCTCTTTGGAGGCCTATAAATAACTGCCATCAGGGTCCTTTTACACCTGCGATTTCTTAGCCCAACCTATAATGATTCTGCACCTTCCGACCCTATATCACCTCTTTCTAATGATTTAATATCATTTGTTACCAATAAAGCCACGTCTCTCCCTCTGTCTACCTTCCTATCCTTCAAATACACCGTGAACCCGTGGACGTTCATCTCCCAGAGACATGCATCCTTTAGCTACTGAACTAACGTGGCACTCGCTGGTCATGTATGCCGGATGACGAATGTAATCAATGATAAACGGAGGGAACACATACTCGCTGGCTTCAGCCTCGGCAGAACGGCAACTTACTTCCGAGAATTTATCACTATGTCAAGTATTGAAGATTGAACCTGTATCAAACTAGACTTCACTGTGTCCTGCTCAACGATGGCAGTTAAAACAAACTGAGGCTACATGAAGACGAATCAGAATCCGCTTTCTTTGTATTCCCATTTTTGCCTATTTCCTGACACTATAAATATCTCTCTCTCTCTTTCTCTCATGTTATCTAAAATCATCAGCCTTTTAAGTTATTGACGAATTCATTTTAATCTTGCAGCATGCCGCTGGATATTCCTTGTCAATAGCACTCCAAATATTTATTGCCGTGGATCAGCTGGGGTTGGATGCTGAGGAGATACCGAAGGCACCCGTTAGAGCAAGCAAACACTGCGAACACTGAGGTGTCCGGATCCAGTATCGCTGTGGGAATTTGAATGCTGATCTGCGAACGCTATTCAGCGGTGTCCGGCACAACGCTCCCGAAGATACTTAAGCATGTTTTGCCCAGAGACCAGAAAAAACTGAACGGACTGTCCTCGAGTAGACCAAAATCTCCAATCTTGAATATTTTCATCGGTTTTCCAGAATATTCAACGCACAACATATAGGATCTGCCAGATTCCAAGCAACTGCAACTCAGTGATATGGTCTGTCCTTCCAGGTTCATTAAATCCCTCCTATTGGGTTCACAAAATCTGCCCCACTCGTCCCTGTAAGAAGTCCCGAATGTTTGAGGGGCGCCGGAACGCATTGACCCTGCAGGACACATTCGGACCGATTAGACAGATTCAACAGACAAAGTAGTCGATACAGAGAAATTCCAAGGGGTGGTTGTAGCGGGAACATGGTACATTGCATAATGTAAACAGAGCTGGATTTGAAGATATTACTCCTATAGAAGAGAAGAAAATTCAAGTAAAGAAAAGCAGAAAATTTCCGAGAGAATCGGCGCATCGTTTCGAAGCATATGCGGATTTTATTTCTAGATTAGGACACTTAGCAATCTTAAGACTGCAGTAGAGTAAATCGACTACACCTTCAAACGCCCTCCATGCATTTTCCTCCGCCTCACTCCGTCATGCTTCTGTTCGTCTCCTTCTTTGCTCTCTGTTACTGTCACTTTAAAGGCGGAGTTAAAGTGTTATTACATGTTATTACACATCAGGTGATTACACATGGGTTTGAGTACAGAGTACAGAGAGGAAATTAAGAACCTGGTGGCATGGTGGAAGAGAATAACCTATCCCTCAACGTCAGCAAGACGAACGAATTGGTTGTTGGCTTCAGAAGGAGTAGCCGACCGCACGTCACAATTTACATCGGTGGTCCGCAAGTGGAACAGGTGAAAAGCTTTAAGTTCCTCGGGGTCAATATCACAAATGACCTTTATTTGGCACAACAAAGCAGAGTCCGTTGCCAAGAAGGTTCACAATCGACTTTACTTCCTGAGAAAGCTAAGGAAATTTGGCCTGTCCCCTAAAACGCTCACTATTTTTTAAAGATGCACCGTAGAAAGCATTCCCAGTACCAGTTCTACACAGATGCCAGAATTCAACATAACAGCTTGAAAGCTATGCAATTGAGCCGTCAGCTGCCCATATGCAAACTAGTGATAAATCTCACTAGGCAATCTGGATGCCGCTCCATTACTGCTGTGCTATAATTTGCTTCAGCAAATTATTCGGAGTTTCTCCACAATGTTGATTGTACGAAAATCTATCTGCATCAGCCTAACTGTAATCACATTTGAGTGCTATGGACTATCCTCTCTCAGCCGTTCAGTCGGAAGGATCCGGCGTCACTGAATGTTTCCCATTCGTTTCAGCAATAAAGGACACAATGCATCAACATAGCTGGCTTGTATTAAACGCCGGGGAAATTCACTGGCCATCTTCTCAGGCTCCCGAGGAAACACAGCCAATGAAATCAGCCTAAAACAGAGATTAGATTAGATTAGAGTAGATTAGATCAGATTAGATTCAATTTTATTGTCATTGTGCCGAGAACAGATACAAAGCCAATGAAATGCATTTATTAAGAGAGGAAAAGCATGGTGTCTAATGTCTGTCCAGATCGAACGGCAGATTTATTCCAGGACGTAATTACCACTCAACAGATATTGTGGTGTGAGATCGTTTCAGCACTACCTTCACTTTGTGAAAGGCCGGGGGCGTTTCCTTGGTTAAGGATTCACTGACAGGAAGAACCGAAACCTTTCCGAGCACCGAGCGAGAAGAAACAGCTTCGCTTCCATTCGTCATTCTGCTCGTTTCTGCGTTCGTTCAAGGGCGCACGCACCCTCCCCACCCCCATCTATCTCTCTCTCTCTCTCGATGCCAATGGGAGAGATGGAGAGATTACTGCCGATTCCCAGTTGGGCATATCGGTATAAAAAGAATGCTTCATACTGACTGTAACATCGAAATAGTGACTGCCGACTCGTCTCTCAGATTTGAAAGAGCCATATCAGTCTTTCATTTGTTAGTGAGAGAGAGAGAGAGACAGAGAATGCCTGTAAAACGATGAAATATTACAATAAGCAGCTAGCTTTTGTTGTACTGTAGACCAAGCCGCTCTTTGTGTTTGTGGTTGTTTCGATGGTGATTGGTGGTGGAAATGCTGATGCTTTATGCTAGAATAAGTGAGAGAGGCAGAAGCTGGTCAGGTTAATGCTGCTTGTCGCTGATTGTGCGAGGGATGTGACAGGGGACTTTTAGATTCTTATCTTTTTTTCTGATATTGATGCATTTTGTTTTTGTTCTGTTTTAAGGATGTCTGTGGAGACTATAAATTTCAGGTTGTGTATTTTGCACCTCTTAGATTTTAAGCGGAGCCATTGAATCAAGCTGGGCATTCGGTTCGCTGTACCCTGGAACATCTGACAACAGCAAATATATAATATACATACTCAGGTTTCATGTAACTGTGAGCGTTTGCAGAGTGAAGGAATATAGCAGGCTGTCCATCATTAGTTCATAGAACATGGGTTGGGCAGGAAAGTGGCGGGGTTGGTGGCTGCAGAGCGCCTATCATGACACCCTGGCGATATCTGGTGTCATGTCCCAGGGATTCGGTTCGATTCCGAACTTCGGATGCTGTCAGCGGATACTTACATGCTCAGCTTCCACAATTCCTGAGTTGCTATGTTTTTCACTGCCCGAAAAAGACGCTGTGGGTAGCACGTGTTCGTGTTCGGAGGATCAGTGAATGTACATATTAAGAGGAATTTGCGAAATTGGACAGATAAATCAGTTGACAATAAGACCATAAGATACAGGAACCAAAGTAGGCCATTTGGCTTGTCGAGTCACCTCCGTCATTTCAGATGAGAAGGTGTCATGATGGAATTATTTGATACACTAAACATATAATTAAAACGAGACATTCAAAAAGTCGAATTATACCTTTGGAAACAGATGCTATCAGTTTGTGCTCCTTCGACAGTAACCGGACGTTCTCACTGTTTGTCTCTTCCATCGGTGGAAAAAGACAAAGTTTTCAAAGCAAGTTCCCATGAAACAACAATAGACTATTCCCACTTGCAAGAGTATTAAACTGCAGGATGAAATTGAATATTAATCTTGGTATGACCTACCTCTTTATTTCCTGCCTGTGCTGCATTTTGATACGTCTGTTACAGTTTAGTTTTGTATCCTTTTATTGTTTTACTTTGTACTGTCTCGATAAGCTGTGCAGTGAATTCATCTGAATAAGCAGAATCAATGCAATAATGCCACACTAATTAAAAACAATGTTTTCAATTTAGGTATGTAGGAAAATGCTACACGTGGTGATAACATCGGTTCCGTTAAATCTGGTTGGGAAACAAGATTAAACAAGCAATGAATCTGTCGTGATCCCATTCCCTCTCTCTTCCTTCGCTCACTTTTATACTGAAAATGCCTGCAGACTATGAATCTCGGGTTAGTCTGCGGTCACGTATATGTACTTCAATCATAAATTTAATTCAAATATTGAACCTTTTCTCATAGCTTGGGAATGCAACGACCAAAGTAGTATCTGCCTTCTCTAACACGCTAAGCATAGGCAGGTTCTGCCGAATTATCTAAATACTCAGTATAAATCATAAGTAGCTGCTGCAACATCCTTAATTTCAGTAGCATGTCACTTGCAATTATTTGTCAATTGGAAAAAAGTCCAATTTTCACACCCTCTGTTTTCCTTTAGTCCGCCATTGTGCCATTTAAATATATCCCGGTTCCACTCCGTCCTCATTATTTCACACTGCAGGTACTTGAACAAAGTGGCCAAAGCCGATGTCAAACGAGGCTGTGAAGAGTGATATGCCGTTGCAGCAAAAGATGGTGGGTGATTGCACATTCAGGCACTGTATCCGAGAAAGTTATGAAGCTCAGTTTGTGTCCGCGTTGTAATCAGGAACTGCTCCTTCAGGTTCGGCGCCTTCTGCTGCTGAATGCAGTGGTCTGAAGTAGGGCACGTGACTGTGACTGATTTCCGGGCGCGCCCTCTGCAGATTCCTCGGAAAAAGGCGCCCTCCAGTGAGAGCTTTTTGCAATATACAGAACCAGTTTTTGCACAGACCCGCCGTCCCCATATAACAGTGTGGTACCCATTGCACAGAGATATATGGCAGAGTCCGACACAAGAGCTTCACGGATATTCAAATGAGACGTCTTGCTGCCTTTCTCTGAAGTACCGGTAATCCTCTCTGAATACTGCTGCGTTCCTCCTGTGCTATATAACTTCAGCAAATAATTTGGAGCTCCTCCACTATGTTGAATGTACCAAAAGATATCTGCATAAGCATCGGTGTAATTACAGTTCAGTGTTATGTTCTGTCCTTCCTCAATCGTTCTATCGGGAGGATCCTGCGTCACTGTATCCTTCCCACTCGTTCCTGCAAGAAAGGACAGAATACATCAACAACGCTGGCTTGTATAGAATGCCGGGAAAACTCGCTAGCCAGCTTCGCTGAGACTCACCAGGGAGCACAGCCAATGCAATCAGCAATGAACAGAGGGAAATCATGCTGTCTAATTTCTGGCTGAATCGAACGGCAGATTCCTTCCAGGGCTTTATTATCACAACAGATATTGTGGTAGTAGATTGTTTCAGCGATACATTTTACCTTGTGTAAAACCGGAGGTGATTCTCTGATTAAAAGATTGGCTGACAGAAAGAACCGAGCCTTCCTGAGCACCAATCAGAAGCTGTTTTGTATCCAATCGTCATTCTGCCTGTTTCTCCGCTATTACAATGTCCGGTGTTCATCCCCCAACACACTCTCTCTCTCTCTCTCTCTCTCTCTCTCTCTCTCTCTCTCTCTCTCTCTCTCTCTCTCTCTCTATCTATCTCTCTCTGTATAATCACAAGATATTCACATACCTATCAAAGTGCAATCCAACATAATTAAGACTCTTCACGAATTCCCTTCTTGAAATTTGACAATATTCCGCTGGAAGTATTAGATACCTTTACTGTGTTTGTATTGGTGGTTAGTTATTTGAAGATATATCCTACAGTACGCCCTTAAGTCAACATGTTTCAATCTTCCTGCATTGAACTACTTATTCAAAGGTCATCAGTAGTTCATCAGATATTTCCTAATCTTTGTTTGCTGCGAGGGTGCCAATTTCTTATCTACGCCAATAGACTCCTAACAGCACTTTCTGTGTAGCGATCACTTTCTTCGAGAAACAAACCTCACATCTGTACTTCCCTTATAATTTCTTCCATTCGACTCAAGATATCATCTTCTCGCATGAACCATTTCCACCCTTCGGTCAAAGCGCTAGTTGTCCACTTTATTTATTCCCCTTATCATATCATACACAGCTATTAATTTACCCCTTTCTTTCCGTCGTTCCAAAAAGAAAGGTCCTTGCTCCCAGAAACTGAAATGTCCCGTGGACTCGGAAGTCGGAACTCCGGAACCAGAGTCTGGACAGCCACTCGGATAGGGGTCTTGACTCGGACTCGAGTCCCGGGCCTCGGCTAGGACTCGGGACTAGAATCTTGGCTAGGTCTTGGGAGGAGGATTTGGATCTGACTTAAAATTCGACTGGGACTTGGATCGGAATAACACTCGAATGGGACCTGGAACACAAGGCCTTGACTTAGACTGGACTGAAACATGAATCTTTGACTTGGACTGGACTAGAACACGAATCCCTGACCTGGACAGGACTGGAACACAAAGCCTTGACTTGGAGTGGACTGTAACACGAAACAGCGAGCCGGTACTCCTCCTTGGATACAGAATATGGGGCCGGGACTCCTGTTAGACATGGAACAGAGAGCTAGGACCCCTCCTTGAGTAAAAGACCTAGGGCCGGGACTCTTCTTTTACACAGAACACTGAACATGAAGAGACATATATCGACTCAAGGTGGCGGAAAACTGCTGGACCTACCTAGCGAAGGCGAGGACACGAAGAGACAAGAACACACCACAATAGACTGTTCCTTATATTGACGAGACAAGGCCTCATTTTCACCCCGGCGGGTTAACTTGATAGGGATTCTGAAAAAGTTACAGACGCGGTTGCAGACCAGGTTACAGATGAGGTTGCAGAGAAGGTTACAGACAAGGTCACTGATGAAGGCTGCTGACAAAGTTTCAGAAGAGGTTACAGACGAGGTACAGACGATGTAACTCACGGGGTTCTGAAGGGAACAGTCCAACCACTATCACTGGACCCCAGAGCTATTTACGTTGCCAGCCAGAGACAACAATCAGGTGCCTCAGTTAAGGCCCCCGATGGGACAAGAGAAAAACAAAATAACCGGAGTACCGAATCCACGGAACGGACCGTGAACCGAAATGCGCACTTCACGGACTGGACCGTGACATCCGTAAATCGTTCTGCTAAATGGAAGCTGAACTGGGGAAGTCAAAACTGAGCCTATTTGGCCAGTGATCTGAATGAAACTAGGACACTGTCTGTTTCTTAATAATTTGCTCTAATTCTAATGTAGTTGTCGATCTCACACATCCGTCCTTCTTTATACTTAAAATGGCACTTCATTTCTAGCAATGGATCTCTGTCCTTGTCCGTCTTTGGTGACTCCCTTAAATTTTCGTCGCCGTGGCACGCTGTGGCTGTCTCTGTAGTCCATTCTAGCCCTTTATTTGTCTAGCCCATAACCCCGACTCTCTCTCTCTCTCTGTCTGTCTCTCTCTCTCTGTCTGTCTGTCTCTCTCTCTCTCTCTCTCTCTCTCTCTCTCTCTCTCTCTCTCTCTCCCTCCCTCCCTCCCTCCCTCCCTTCCTCCCCTCGCTACCTAGCGCTGTGGGGAAATTCGTTTACAAGCTGCCAGTTCACTCGGTATTCCGGTATTCACTGTCAATATGAAAAAAAATCAATTGTTCTCCACTTTTAAGAAGCTAATGTTAATAGAGTCCACCTGAAATTTATCTTCATCAGAAGGATTTACATGACAGCTTAGCCGAAGCTGTCTAGTCACATGCACCTCAGTATCTCCAGGTTGCACTCATCTTCACTGTAAATCGTGCAAACCCGTCAA
The DNA here is from genome assembly GCF_963921235.1 of Mobula hypostoma. Taxonomy (NCBI): domain Eukaryota; kingdom Metazoa; phylum Chordata; class Chondrichthyes; order Myliobatiformes; family Myliobatidae; genus Mobula; species Mobula hypostoma. The sequence continues at coordinate 25,778,873 of NC_086106.1, forward strand.
AAATTATTTCCAGACAATTGTTAACCACACAATATTGTCATAGGCAACAGACACACAGTATTGTTATGGACACTGAGATGTAATGAAAAGTGTTTCGGAAAAATGCCACAGTAATATGAGGTAGAGCTGAACTCAAGAAGTCTTCCTCAATGTTTGGCGCTTTTTGCTGCTGAATGCAGCATTTTAAGTCGACAGGGTGATCCTTATGCTTTGTGCGTGCGGCTGTTCCAGACTCCCAGCTAAAGCGCCCTCTACTGTTCACGAGTCCTGACCCATAGTGTCCCTGCAATTCTGTAGGGTGCATTGCACCGAGGTATACACCAGAGTTTGGGACAAGAACGCCAGCTATGTATAAATGAGATGACTCTGCCTCTGTGTACATCAGCTGAAAATCTCGCCGAACAGTCTGGAGGTTTCTCCAGTGCTCCTGAGCCATATACCTACAGCATTTATTTTTTGAGATATTCCGCCATGCTGAGTGCATCAAAAATATTTGCATTAGTTCTTGTTAATTGAAGTTTAGTGTTAAGAGCTGACTTTCGTCAGCCGTTAATTTGGTAGCATGCTAGATCACTGAAACTTTCTCTCTCGTCCCTGCATTAAAGGACAAAATGCACTAAGATCCCTGACTTGCACTGAACTCACGTGGCACTGTCTGGTCATATGTGCAGCGTCTTGTCTTTCAGAATGACGAAAATATTGAATACGAAACAAAGAAAGCACATGCTTCTGCCTTCAGTCTCAATAGGACGGCAGATAACTTCCAAAAAATTATCACTATGGCCGATGTTAGGAAGTAAAATCGTATCAAAAATAGATCTCACGGTGTCCTGCTCAAGAATCAGTAGATAAAACGGAGCCGAGGCTCTATGAACATGAAAAGGAAAATCCAATTTCGTTGATTTCCGCCTTCGTCCTTTCCCCCCTCACTACAAATCCTATTCCCCATCTCTCTATCATTTTCCCTCCTCTCCTCCACTCCCTGTCTCTCTAATACCTTTCAATCTATCAGCATCCCGCGAGATATTCCTTGTCAATAGCACACCAAATATTTACTCCCTAATATTTTCCCATAAGTGAGCCAATCTCCTATCCATGGCAATAGACTCAATTGTGAATTTATTTAATGCAGTTGCTTTCGGCCTCACATCTTAATGCCTCATTTCTCGGAATGTAATGAACTGTAAGTCCTGTACACCGTGTACCATGATGGAAATCTTGCGAAAGTGTTCAAAGTCGTGACCGTGTATTGCAGATGACAAGGGGAAATGGATATTGAGGTGTCTCGAAAATTTGTTAACTTCCTATTTGCACCTATAAACTGAATTTAGGCCGAGACGTCTGAGAACCTGCCAGACTAAGGCGAACGAGTGACCCTCCTTTGTCTTTGCGTCCATTCTTGACTCGCTCTCTAGTCAGCGCTCTGTGCACCAGCTAGCCACTGTAATTCCGTGCCGATTATTCCCCTTTAACGGTGCGTGCTGCAAAGCAGAAAGATACAATGAAGAGTCCGACGCAAGAGCTTCGGTGATGTATCATTGAACCATCTTCGATCATTTCGCAAAGCAATGGTAAACAGCAAAATATCAATTAACGACAAGTTGGGGTGTGGAAAAGAGACAGAGATGATGCTGTGAATACAGTCTCCTCAGTATCAGCAAAACAAATGAATGGGCCATCGACTTCAGAAAGTGAGAGGGTGAGCGAACATAACCAATAACTTTTTGAGATTCAGCGCGTAGGCGCCATGTCCAAGGAAGTTCAAAATAGCATCAAGACCTCAGTAGGCAAAATGAAATTCGCACGTCCCCTTTGACCCGGACTAATTTTTTCTGATCCCTATAGAAAGCATCATTTCCAGGCGCATCATGGCTTAAATGGGAAATATTCTGCACGTGACTACAATAACTTCGGCCGAGTTATAGACACAACCTAGCACATTACTAATAGAACATGAATTCTGCCTGCACTCTTGCTGAATCAGTGAAACAGCAGGCCCATTCAAAATATTACCCATTCTTGATAATCGTTCATTCTCCCCTCCAATCCAGCAACAGATATAGAAGCATCAGAGTCAACCTCTAAAATCCATTAAAAGACAACTGCACAGTTCCCCTGTCAGAGAAGTTGAACACTTAACGTCACAAACTAAATCAAAGGAAATTCACCATTTCGTCACCTTGCACAACACTTTCTTTGCAGCTGTTTAACTGTATTGCCAATTCTGTTGTTGACTCAGCTTGGACACCTTCAATGCACAATGCAATGATTTGATGCCTGTAAAGATATGCAAGGCTGTATTTTCATTGTACCTCGGTGGACAAGTCATTATCTAACCAAAGCCTAAACCAGCTGGTTCTTCTGGGTGAGTAAGCAGGGTGAGTCAAAAAATTAAGCCGGCATTATTTAAAGTATAGGATATATGATTAGCGAGTAAACGTGGCGGCGTTTGTGTTCGGAATTATGTGTTCAATTATGCTAATTGCTGCCACCCTGATATCTCCAGGAACCCGGTTTCAGTTCGACCACTAAAGTTGTCTCAAGGTATGTCTTGACGTGCCCATGTGTCTCGCTTCCTCCGGAATCCGAATGACCATAAGACCATAAGATATAGGGACAAAAGTACGTCATTCAGCCCATCAAGTCTGCTCTGCCAATCATGGGCTGATCCAATTCTTCCATCATCGCCATTCCTCTGCCTTCTCTCCATTCCCTTTGATGTGCAGGCTAATCAAGAACCTATCTATCTCTGCCTGAAATCAGCGGTCCCCAACAACCGGGCCGCGGACTGGTTCCAGGCCGCGAAGCGTGTGCTACCGGGCCGCGGGGAAACGATATAATTTGGTGATATGAAACGATATGAATCAGCTGCAGCTTTCTTCATTCCCTGTCACGCCCACTATTGAACTTGACGCACGCGAACTCATTACTCACGCCAGGACATCAGTTGGTCATTAACCTACAACAATTCGATGAGTGTAAAGCAAACGCCACTTGAGAGTTCTTTGAAATAGATGGTAGGAGATATAAAATGCCTAACAATGATAATAACGCAGAGACAGCCGAGGCCGAGTATACAAAATAAAACAAAGCTTCCTTCAACAGAAAATGCGGCGAGTGGTACTTAAACTATGGCTTTATTACGACCGGTGACTCGCACGCTCCAAGCCCCCTGTGTGTGGTATGTGGAGGCAAATTGTCTAATAAGGCAAATAAGCCCTGAAAGCTCATTCGGAACCTTGAGTCCATGCACCCTGCACTTAAAGAAAAAGCCGTTGAGTTTTTTGAGCGGAAGAAACGTGAGCAAGCGGACCGGGAGCAAGTGCTGACAGCAACCACCTCAACAAATGCTGCTGCTCCGAGAGCGTCGTACTTAGTCGCTAACCGTATTGCTAAGGCTAAGAAGCCTTCCACTGTTAGTGAAGAATGATTCTGCCTGCTGCCAAAGACATGTGCTGTGAACGGTTGGGAGAAGCTGCACCTAACAAGATGGCACAGGTTTCTCTTTCAGCTACCACAATTTCAAGGAGAATCGATGACATAGCGGAGGACATTGAAGCACAACTGTTGGAACGGCTTAACGAGTCTGGTTTCACTAACCGAGTCAAAGCGGTTGCTCCTGAATGACAGTCTACACACTGTGTCACACACAGGGAAATTCTGGCTAGCCGAAAGATGTCACCTGACCTTAACAGCGTATTGTGTGACGTTGTTGAAGTTACCGATCACATCAAAGCAAAAGCCCTGACCTCACGTCTGTTTGAGCAGCTTTGCGAGGAAATGGATACAGAGCACAAACGGCTTCTCTTAAGCACTGAAGTCAGGTGGCTATCAAGGGGGAGAGCCTGTGTGACATCTTCAACCTGCTCAATGAACTCAATTTGTCATTTCAGGGGAGAATGACAACTGGCTTCAAGTTGGCAGTTAGAGTGTCTGCTTTCACAGCCAAACTGGTACTGTTGGGACGGCGAGTGGACAGGGGCATATTTGACATGTTCCCAACATTAGCTTGGAATTTGGGACAAACTGAGGCTCACAGCTGGTGCATGAACACCTATCTCCACTGTCGACAGAATTGGAGCGTAACTTCCCAAGCGCAAATGACCCAAGACGTGGAAAGGAATGAGTCCGTGAACCATTTGTGAATGTCCCTGGGGAATCATCTACGTCAGCGCGAGAAGATCAATTCCCCGAGTTTGCAAATGACGGTGGGCTGAAAAGTATGTTTGACATAACGTCTCTTCGGGCATTCTGGGTCAAAGTCAAGGCTGAATATAGTGACAGAGCCACGAAAGCACTGAAAACGTTGCTTCCATTTCCAACATCATATCTCTGCGAAGCGGAGTTTTCTGCAATGAATGCAAAGAAAACTAAATTGCGGAATAGATGGGACATAAGGAACCCTCTTATAATTGACTTATCACTATATTCAGGAGAGGAAAATATGTGCTGTGTCTTTAATATTAAATTCGTTAGATAAACCCTTTTAGAAACGAAATTGAGTGATTAGATTAGATTATTAGATTATGAGGACACGCAGTCCTCTTTTATTCGTCATTTAGTAATGCATGAATTAAAAATGATACAATATTGCTCCGGTGTGATATCACAAAATCCCAGGACAGACCAAAACTGAAAATCTAACAAGAGCACATAATTCTAACGTATAGTTACAACAGTGCAACAATACCATAACTTGCTGAAGAACAATCCATGGCAAATTAAAAAAGTTCAAAGATTCTCGAAAGTTACACATCTCACGCAGACGGGACAAGGAAGAAAACTCTCCCTGCCATAACCGCCACAGTCCGACTCTGAGTCGTCCTAAAACTTCGAGCTCTGATCAGCCGTCCGACACCGAGTATCGAGCACCATATCTGTCCGAACGTTTCGACGTCAGCCTCGGTCGCCAAGAGCAGGCAAAACCGGGGATTTGGGGGCCTACCCTTACGAGATTCTCGATCGCACAGTAACAAGAACAGCGAACCAGGCATTGCAGAAATTTCTCCAGATGTTCCTCTGCTTCTCACGCCTGTCTTCATCAAATCCGAATTGTCCACGGCCCCTATTTAACAGATAGGTTATCATTTTCACCGGAGCGCTGCCTGCACGTGGCGCTGCCATCTTCTCCTCCCGCCTGAGCGTACTAGCCACTGACTGAGTGTATTAGATTGAGTGTATTAGCCACTGATAAGTGATTTAGAGTTGACTTATCACCTATCTTCCGGTCGTGATTAACACCAATGCCCCACCGCCCCCCTCCCATAGGTCGGCCAGTCCGCAAGAATATTGTCAATTATAAACCGTTCTGCGGTGCAAAGAAGTTTGTGGACCACTACTCTAACAAATCCAAAGTTTGTGAGAGGCGCCGGATCCTTCTGGGTTGAAATAAGGAAACTGAAAGGGTTCAGGAACCCTGCTGGCAGCTATATACAAGCCTGCCGACAGTATGTGGAATGTGGAGCACAGATTACAAGTGGGAATAGAAAAGCCGTCTCAAAACGGTAATGCTGTGATAATCATGGGAGATGACAACATGCAGGTAGATTGGCAAAGTCAGGTCAGATATGGAGCTCAGGAGAGTGAAACGACATATTAGAGCAGATTGTCCATCACCCTACAAGGCGATCAGTTGTACAGGATTGAGTGTTGTCCAATCAACTGGAGATAATTAGTGACCTTATGATAAAAGAACAATTTCAAGGCAGTGATCCCAATATGATTGAGTTCAACTTGAAATTTGCCAGTGAGAAAGTAAACTCTGATGAAGCAGTATTGCAGCACAGGAAAGGAAATTTCACTGGCATGAGAGGGGAGTTGGCCAGCTAATTCAGAATGCAGGACTTGAAAGGACAGTCTGCAAAGGAGGGGAAAAGAGCAGTAAATGCGTGCATTTCTGCGGGAAATGAGAAAGGAGCCCGATAGCTGTATCCAAAAATGAGGAAACACACAAATGGAAAAGTCGTAAACCCGTGGCTGACAAGGGGACTCAAAGCTAATGTAAAAGCAAAAGAGCGGGCATACAAGTAATCAAAATTTAGTAGCAAGTCAGAGGATCAGGAAGCTTTCAAAACCCGAGAGAAAAACTAAAAGAATCATTAGGAGGAAAAAGATCATATATGAGCGCAAGCTAGCAAACAATATCAAAGTGGATAAAAAAAGGTATTTTCAAGAATGTAAAAAAGTAAAGGTGAATTGAGAGTGCATATAGAAAGCAAGGAAATGTAGCCGGAGAAATAATGCTGGGGGACAAGTTGATGGCAGATGGACGATATGAGTATTTCGCATCAGGCTTCATTGTGGAAGACCCGAGCAGCGGGTCAGACATTAAAGAGTGCAAGGGAAGACATTTGAATACAATTACAGTTACAAGGGTGAAGGTCCTCAAAACGGTGAAGGACGGAAGTGTATATAAGTCATCCCAAACAGATGAACTGCACCCTTGCGCCCAGAAAGTGGTGGCGGTAGAGATTGCGTAGGCATTAGGAATGTTTTTTTTTCAAAATCATTGCCAATGATATATATGATGGAATATATGGCTGTGTTGCGAAGTTTGTAGATGATACGAAGATTGATGGAAGGGTAAGTCGCTCTGAGGAAGCATGTAGGCTACAGAAGGACAGAAAGATGAGGAGAATAGGCGAGAGAGTTGCAGACGAAGTACAATGCACCAAAGCCCATATCATGCATATTGGTATGAGAAATAAATGTCCAAAAATCTACGATGCAAGGAGACTTGGAAGATCCAAGTGCAGAACACCCTGACTGACAACTTGCAGGTAGAGTCGGTGGTGAGGAAGGAAATACAATGTTAGCATTCATTTCAAGATGTCCAGTATACATGGGCAGAGCGTAATGCAGAGGATTTATAAGACACGTGAGGCCTCACCTTGAGCATTCTTAAAACTTTTAGGTTCCTATTCTGTCCAAGATGTACTGGCATTGGAAAGGGTTCAGAGGACATTCACATAGATGCCACAGTCAGTCCCGCAAGCAAAGCAGATGTCCAACTAACTGAAAAATGTAGTCAGTACTTAATCCCCTTTCCCCTGGAGTTCCGCCTTCTTAAGTCAATCACGTGACAGTGATGAATATGTGTTTGCGCCCCGGATGCTTTCCGGCAAAGGGCTCCCTCTGCCGAGCGCTCACTGCATCACGAAGGTCGGATTTTGTCTGGAGTCGTCATCGCCTTGCAACACTGTGGGCATCATGGCGCAAAGATAAACGGCGGAGTCTGACACAAGACCAGCAGAGATGTTCAAATGGGCTACCTGTCTGCCACGCTGCCAACCAGCGGTAAACCTCACTGGACATTCTAGATGCCGTTCCATCGTGCCTGTGCTATATACCTTCAGCAGATATCTTGGAGATTCCACGCGATGCTGAACGTACCAAACAATAGAGTCAGGATTGCCAGTGTAATTACAGTACAGTGTTACAAATTGATCTTCGACAATAGTTAATTCAAGAGGCCATTGCGTCACGGAATCTTTCCCATTTGCTCCTGCAATAAAAGGACAAAATGCATGAACAGATTGGGCTTTCTTCGGACATACGGAACAGATATAGCGCGAAACCGCGGAGACTCACCGGACATCATATTCAGTATAATCAGCAGATAACAAAGATAATTCATTGTGTCTGGCTTCAAACTCAATTGAAAGAGAGCTTACTTTCAACAAGTTGATATCCTTGACCGATATTGAAGAGCAAAATCCGATTAGCAGCATATTTCGGCAGACGTAAATCTAGGGGCGTTACGTTGCCTGCCAATGGATTGATTGGCTGTGAGAACCGATCAGAGTCGGTCCGTGCACCAATCACAGATCGGTTTGTTTCAGTTCCTCTATATGGTTTTATAAATCCGACGCTCGGAGCCTTAAATAGCGCCGCGCTAACCTCTGTGCGAGAGTGGTTATACTTCACTTTATCTCTTGCATTCTTCTTCCAGTCAGGATCCCTTTCCTATTTCTCTCTCCTCCCGATGTTTATCGCTCTACTCTCTGTTCTATTGATCACCATCTCTTGTTCTTTCACTTCTTCATTTCTCTTACGTCTCTCCGAGTTATCCACTTTGTCATTCCATCATACCAAACCGCCCACCTTCTCCTCCCATTTTACTCACCATATCAACCGCCCACCGTTTTCCCTAGATATCACTTCCTCTGCTCACTCGTAAACCGAAACTCACATTGAGACGTATTTATCGTCACATTTCTCCCTGCGGGAAAACGGCGAAACGCCACTGAGGCAGACAATAAGGAAAAAACTTGTTCACTCGGGGGAACGGGGGTTATGCTTTCGCTTGAGTCTGTGGACGGACGAGAGTTTGGTGAACAATTTGCAGATGCTGAAAATCCTATGCCATTCCCAAAACTCTTGAGGAAGTCAGCAGGTCAGGCGGAATCTGGGGAAAATATAAATACTGGATTTGTCGGTCTCACCTCTTCGTCCTTCGTTATAGTTTCAATGATACTTCATTTCTAGCAATGAATCTTCTTTGTTCCCTCTTTCGGTTCTCTCCAATATTTCTGTTGCTGTTTCACTCAATAGCTCTCTGCCTACCTCTGTATTCTAATCCAGTCCATTTTGTCTACCCCATACCCCGCTATCCATCTCTCTCTCTCTCTCTCTTCACTTCGCACTCCCCACAGCTTGCATACGCAGCCACAACAATTCAATCAGATTTTTATTTTTCTAAATCATCATTATAGATTTTAACTAGCAGTGGAAACAACCTTTAACCCATTGCCAGTTCACTTGGTATTCATTTTGAATCTGAAAAAAATACCATCCATTGCTCACCACTTTTAGAAAGCAAATGTCAATACAGTCTAATTGAAATTTATCTTCATCAGAAGCATATAGCGTGTCAGCTAATCCGATGCTATCTAGTCACATATACCCTCAGAATCTCCAGTTTAAGCTCATCTTCACTGTTAACATTTCAAGGTAGTGAAAAAATTATATCCAGCCAAACGTCGTTGACCACAAGATATCGCTGCAGGCAACAGAAAGAGACATGAACACCGAGATATAGTGAAAATGTTTGGCAAAGCTGCGAAAATATTCCGAATATTCCGAAGTGTTCCTCAATGTTGGGAGCATTTTGCTACTGAATGCGGTATTTTAAATCGACCAAATAATCCTCGTGCTTTGTGCGTACGGCTGTAGCAGATTCCCAGCAAAGGCGCCCTCTAGTGATCACGCAAGGCTGGAGTTTGTCCGGTCCCGCTATGTCTCACAATACTGAAGGGTGTCTTGCAGAGTGGCATACACCAAAGTCTGGCACAAGAACTTCAGAGATACTTAAATGAGCTGCCTCTGCCTTTGTGCATATCAGCTGTAAATCCCGCCGAACATTCTGGAGGCCGCTCCAGACTTCCTGAGCCATATACTTTTAGCAGTTATTTTTCGAGATTTTCAGCGATGCTGAGTGTATCAAAAATGTTTGCATTAGTTCTTAGGTAATTTCAGTTCAGTGTTACGGTCTGACTTTCGTCAGCTGTTAAGTTAGCAGCATTCTAGATTACAGAATCTTTCCCTCTCGTTACTGCAATAAAGGACAGAATACAGTAATATCCCTGACTTGCACTGAACTCACGTGGCACTCGCTGGTCATATGTGCAGCGTCTTACCTGTCAGGATGGCGAATGCTATGAATAAGAAACAGAGGGACCACGTACTTCTGGTTTCATCCTCGATTGGACGGCAGATAACTTCCAAGAAGTTATCATCTCTCTCTCACTCTCTCTCTCTCTCTCTCTTTCACTCTCTATCGCAGTCGTTCCATCGCTCTCTATCTCTCTCTTCTCAACTTGCTGTGCACACATCAGTGCATTGCCAGATCCTGCCTAACCGTCTATATGTTTGTAGATAACCCCATCTACGTGTGCCTCTAAGAACGATGGGACAGAGTACAGGAATGAGAAGAAGAGTTTACTAACAAGGTGTCAGAGGTGGCCAACCTGCACTGAATGTCAACAAACCGAAAGAGCTTCACAGGAGAGGGAACGAGTGTGCACGATTCACGAAGTGAACATCACCAAGAACACGTCGATGTCCAGCTGCGAACAAAGCACGCCCTAAAATACACACCAAAGTGTCTATATCGTCAGAGCCTAAAAATACTTGACACATCTTTCGGTCTTCACCAATTGATATCGATGTGCCAGTGAAAACAACCTGTATTGAGATGTATCACAGCTTTATACGGTAACTCCGTTGTTCAATACAGAAGTAACTACAGGCTCGTTGGTACAGCTCAGCACATCACGGAACCCAACCGCTTACACCCTTAGGCTCTGACAGCGCATCTCGCAGCCTCGGAAAAGAGCCAGAATGAATTAAACAACGATCGGCTGAGTAACAATGTTTGAAGTGTCCTGAGAATGTATTGTAAGTGTGTTATTTGGGATGTGATGAATCAAGAAGTGCTCCAAGTTTGGACGCTTTTGCTACTCAGACCTGCCCAATCGAATTAGTTACTCTCACAGATCTCTGGTTGCGGCACTTAAAACTTCTCGGCAAATGGTACTTTCTAGTGAGCGTTCATGGCATTAACTATGGTTCATATTTGTCCGAAACTGCCTGCTCTCTCCTTGCAACATTGTGGGCTTCGTGGCACAGAGATAAATGGCGGAGACTGATATAAGAGAATCAGACATATTCAAATGTGCTGTCTCGCTTTCTTTCTGCAATCAAGCGGTAAACATGACCGGAGGTTCTGGAGGTGGTTCCAATTTTATACAGTGAGGTAGTATTCTGGATACGCAAGGTACCAGAAAATACGTGCAAATACGTGTAATTGCAGTTTAGCTTTATGTTCTGGATCTGCTCAACTGTTTCTTCAAGTGTGTCCTGCGTAATTGAAGCTTTCCCACTTGTCCTTGCAATCAGGGATAAAATGGGTGAACAACACCGTCTTACATGGAACCAACCGGACACACACTGGCCGTTTTTGCAGAGACTCACTGGGTAAGACGGACAAGGTAAACATTAAGGAGCGGAGTTTTCTGGCCAGACTGAAAGGCAAGTTTAGTTAAAGAAATTAATGTTACTTGTCTGATACTGTAGCGTGAAATCAGATTCACAGTACACTTAACATTGAGCAATCCTGTGACGTTGCACACTCATGATTGGCTACGAGCACATAGCTGGTCCTACCTGTCCTACCAATAATCAGAATAGAGATTTTCAGTTCCTCTTGTCATTATAATCTGTTCTCTCTCACTTTTTACCCACTTGCTTGGCTTCATCTACTTTCACTCATCTACAATCTTGCTCACCCTTACTCTCCTCTCTCCCTCTTCCTTTCCGTTACCCTACCTCTCTCCCTGTCATTGTCGCTCAGAATCTCTCACGCACTTAGTCACTCAATGGCCGTGCTGCCTCCATCTCTGTCACGCCAACTCTCTATCTATCCCACTTTCTCTAGCTTTCTGTGCCATCGTTTCTCTTTCCTTGACGCTTGTACGTTCGGGGACTATCTGCCCCATTCTCATGCTCTGTCGCGCTCACGTACATTCTCGATCTCCCTTCTTGCTCTCTCCGTTCCATCTACCTCTCTCTCTCCTTATGTCTCCCTTGCTCGCGTACACTCTCCTGCGGTCATGGTATGCACAGACAGACGAGTGAACCCAGGTGCGGAGGAACACCGGACTCCCGGGTTCAGACGGAAACAATGGCTTATTCATTGGAATTCCAAATGAAAATCGATAGCTTGACCGAGCAACGCCACTAGATGACTCCTTCCTGAAAAACGCAAGGACCCCGCATTCAGCTCGAATTTTAAGAAGCGCAATATGCTTAAAGCCCGCAACAGCCGAAACGTAGGTGACAAGATTAACCAGAAATCCAGCACTATCGCCTTCATTCTTTAGCTCTCTTTTTCCATTTGCTCACTCACATCTACTAGGTTTCTTCCCCTCTCATGCTCTACTTCTTGCACACCCGACAATATTATCTCTCTCGCACTCTCTATCTTCTTCATTTTTCTCTATCTGTTCCTCATTCAGTCACTTACCATCTCTCCCTTACTCGTCACCACGGTCTTTCGTCTTACATAGCCCAACATATCACTCCTTCCTTTCTCTCATTTCTTATTTCTCCGCTCTTCTCTTTTCTCGTGGCTGAACCCCGTTTGTCTTTCCCACTGTCTATCACCCTCTTTCTCTCCCACTTGCTCTCCTGCCCTTTCTCACTCCCGATCGTTCGCTCTACCCCGCTCTCCACCATCATCGCTCTCGGTAACTCTCTGTTGCTTTCAGTTATTCATTCGTTTTCTCTCACTTCTCATGATTTCTCTCTTGCCCGACCTCTTGCTCCTCTGCAGAAAATACTCCTTCCTTCCGCTCCTCTGCCCAAAAACGCTATCCACCTTCAGTAACATCTCACTTTGACTGATGGCGGGGAGGAACTGGAACTGGGAGATGCAAGCGAATCTCTTGTCCTCTTATATCCAGTGCTGAACTTTGTCAACAGTTTTTTCGATACTTTTCCACGATGATAGACATAGCACAGTAGGCTCTGGTATTTTCCGAGCGTCCGCAGTACAGTGACACTGTCTGCTCTTCCAAGTCATTAATTCTCTCGGAGCCGAGGTCACCGAATCTGGCAAACTCTGACATGTAACGAATCCTGAAGCACGTGAGCGATGCCGGAAATCACAGACCTCGCATGACACGTGTTCACCGATTAGATAGAGATTCGCCAGGCTGAATATTTATCAGGATCGACAAATATCACTGTAGGCTCATTGTGTCCTGTTTCAAGTGTACAAAACAGTAGGAAACTGTTAACGCTATTGAAGTGAATGGGTCCACGTCAGTACCGTCAGTCGGTCGTCCGTTCAACAAGAGGGGATTTTGTACCAATCGGAATAACCATGTGCTCTTACAATTTCTCTCGCCCTTTCAACATGTCATTCTACTGCTGTCTGTTTTAAACACCCCTGCTGCGTTCACCAGCAACTTTGATGTGTGTTCTCTAACTTCCGCTAATGCCCCACTTCCCCCTCGTATCCCATCCGTTATTTATTTTTACATACACATTCTTTCTCTCTCTCTCTCCTTTTTCTCCCTCTGTCCCTCTGACTGTACCCTTTGCCCATCCTCTGCCCAACCCCAACCCCACGTTTTCCTTCTCCCTGGGACTCCTGTCCCATGATCCTCTCACACCCGTTTTGGCAATCACCTGTCCAGCTCTTGGCTACACCGCTCCCCCTCCTGTCTTCTCCTATCATTCTGGATCTCCCCTTCCCCCTCCCACTTTCAAATCTCTTACTAGCTCTGCCTTCAGTTAGTCCTGACGATGGTCTTGGCCGAAAACGTCGACTGTACCTCTTCATAGAGATGTTGCCTAGCCTTCTGCGTTCACCAGCAACTTTGATGTGTGTTGCTTAAACACCCCTCTTTCTGGTTTCCCTTGTCCCGTTCTGTCTGCTATCCGTCTCTCTCCCTTAGTTCGTTCTCAGTCCCTCCTTCCCATTTATGATATTTGTTCCTTTCTCTCCCCTGCCCTCACTTGCGTTCTCCCAATCTTATTTCTTATTTCTCTATCACTGACCTCACTTTCTTCCGTCTCTCTCCTCCGCTCTATTTGACTATCTGCATTTACATCCAGATCTACTGCGTGGTCTTTCGTGTACCTCCAGTAGTTTGCGTGTGCTGTAAAAAATGCAGAAAAAATCTCCATTGATCAAGTGATTGGTCATTTCCCTACGGCTGGAGACAGTAATGCCACAAGTAGGAATGGTAATGCGCATTACTATTCATTGGCCTGTATCTCGGTGACACCTCTCGAACACTCTGCCGAAATCGTAGAGGAAAAAGTAACGGTCTCTATTCTTGTTTGGGCTCTTTATATAAAGGGACCATACGCGCCAGGAAGTACATTCACAGAAGCTCTACTTGGGGTAAAGCAGTGGACATTTGAGCAGAATACTGAGCACATCGGTGTTTTTAGGGATGATGTTCTGGCGTTTTGAAAAGAAAATTGATCAAGCAATCTTATTTCTTCATTAAAGATAAGCAATGCTTGTGTTCAACATACAAGACACAGAGAGGGATTTTGAAGGCAACTACAGAGAGAACGCATGGGACGGTTAGGGCAAATAGACATTGATAGGATTCAGAGACACTAGAAGTCAGGTCATAGTATACAAGAGATACTGCTAATGTGAATTTGCATATCACGAATTAGATCTCGCTTGAATTATTATGTTTGGCCGGGTTCCAGATAAAAGAATGGTGACAGTCAACGACATAGGCTGGAGGGTGATATATCGCGGCAACAAATGGCTTCAGCTGATGGGATTGAATAGAAAGGAAGACAATCACATAAAGGGGCGTATTTGAGTCGATAAGAACAGTTAGGGACAGGAAATGTTCCACACTGTAGGCTTATTCAGAAAGTCAGAAGGCATGGGTTCTAGGGAAGTTTGGCCAGGTGGATTCTGAATTGGCTTGCCTGCAGAAGGCAGAGTGTCGTGGTGGAGGAGGTACATTCACATTGTAGGATTGTGACTATTGGTGTCCCACAAGGATCTATTCTGGGAGCTCTACTTCTCGTGATTTTTATTAACGACCTGTATGTGGGGGTAGAAGGGTGGGTTTGCAAGTTTGCAGACGACACAAAGGTTGGTGGTGTTGTAGATAGTGTAGAGGATTGTCAAATATTGCAGAGAGACATTGATAGGATGCAGAAGTGGGCTGAAAAGTGGCAGATGGAGTTCAACCTGGAGAAGTGTAAGGTGGTACACTTTGGAAGTGCAAACTCCAAGGCAGCGTACACATTAAATGGAAGGATACTTGGTAGTGTGGAGGAGCAGAGGGATCCGCGGGTACATTTCAACAGATCTCTGTAAGTTGCCTCACAGGTGGATAGGGTAGTTAAGAAAGTTTATGGGGTGTTAACTTTGATAAGTCGAGGGACAGAGTTTAAGAATCGCGATGTAATGATGCAGCTCTATAAAACTCTGTTTCGGCCACACTTGGAGTACTGTGTCCAGTTCTGGTCGTCTCACTATAGGAAGGATGTGGAAGCATTGGTACAGAGAAGATTTACCAGGATGCTGCCTGGTTTAGAGAGTATGCATTATGATCAGAGAGTAAGGGAGCGAGGGCTTTACTCTTTGGAGAGAAGGAGGATGACAGGTGACATGATAAAGGTGTACAAGATAATAAGAGGAATAGATAGAGTGGATAGCCAGCGCCTTTTTCCCAGGGCACCACTGCTCAATGCAAGAGGACATGGCTTTAAGGTAAGGGGTGGGAAGTTCAAGGGGGATATTACAGGAAGGTTTTTTACTCAGAGAGTGATTGGTGCGTGGAATGCACTGCCTGAGTCAGTGGTGGAGGCAGATACACGAGTGAAGTTTAAGAGACTAGACAGGTATATGGAGGAATTTAAGGTGGGGTCTTATATGGGAGGCAGGGCTGAGGGTCGGCACAGCATTCTGGACCGAAGGGCCTGTACTGTGCTGTACTATTCTATGTTCTATGAAATCAGATAGGACACCGGTTTCAGATGATCTTTGTAAGCACAAAATACACTGCAGATTCTGGGGTCAAAGCAACACGCACAACACGCTGCAGATACTCAGCAGGTCGAGCAGCATCCGTGGAAACGAAAGTTTCGGGCCGAGATCCTTCGTATTGACGTGTTGTGCGTGTCACATGACCTTTGAATGTACCACTGACAGGATCTGCAAATTACCGATAAACTACTGCTCAGTGATACCGTCTCCACTCCTTCGGTCATTAATTCTGTGGGATGGTGCATTACGGAATCAGCCTCACTCCGATCTGTAACAAACCCGCGAGTCTGTGAGCGGTGCCTCATCACACTGACCATGTAGGAATCGGGCTATTCAAGTAAACAGAACTTTACTGCAGAACAGCCTTGAGGATCCGCATATACCACAATGGGGACTTCGTGACCGCATTAATTTCAATAGCGGTACTTTTTGACAATATTACCCCGATAGAAGAGAATCAGCAAATATTATGTGGGCAATAGGCGTCATTTTCTCCGCATCGGATTGGACTTTTGCTCAAGATGAGTGGATCGTGGAACCAATCGGAAAATGAATGTGCTACTACAATCCTCATCGGACCTTCTCGCACCTCCTCCTGCTACCAGTTTCCTCCCCTCGCTACCCCCTTTCCTTCCCACTACCTCCCTGGCATCTCTCTCTCTCCTTTTTTTCCTATCTTTATTTTCCCTCATTCCCACCTTCCCTCTCGTTTTATCTCTCTCACTATTTTTTCTCTCTCTGCCTCTTTCTATCTTCTGTTTCCCCTCAGTCTCTGATATATCCTCTATCTCTAATTACCTTATTATTTAAATTTCCGTCACTACCTGCCCCTCGACATCTGCACAATACCTCTCTCTGAATTCTATTTCTCTCTCTTTCTCCCCTCACTCTGGGTATTTTTGAGGTTTGCGAGTTTCGGTTTAGTTTTCCTGCGGCTGGTGTGTGCGGTGGGATTTATGTTTTCTCTCAGTTACAGTTTTTTGTTCTCTAAGGCCATCTGGAGAAGGGACAGATTTCAGAACTGTATTCTAGATACCTACACAGTAAAATGACGGATAGTACCTCAAAGCAACTTAATTTTTGCTACGCAAACACGAGGAATTCTGCAGATGCTGGAAATTCAAGTAACACACATCAAAGTCGCTGGTGAACGCAGCAGGCCAGGCAACATCTCAAGGAAGAGGTACAGTCGAAGTTTCAGGCCGAGACCGTTCATCAGGACTAACTGAAGGCAGAGCTAGTAAGAGATTTGAAAGTGGGAGGGGGAGGGGGAGATCCAAAATGACAGGAGAAGACAGGAGGGGAAGGGATGGAGACAAGAGCTGGGCAGGTGATTGGCAAAGGGGATATGAGAGGATCATGGGACAGGAGGTCCGGGGAGAAGGAAAGCTGGAGGGGCGGAGAAAGCCCAGAGGATGGGCAAGGGGTATAGTCGGAGGGACAGAGGGAGAAAAAGGAGAGTGAGAGAAAGAATGTGTGCATATAACTAACGGATGGGGTACAAGAGGGAGGTGGGGCATTAGCGGAAATTAGAGAAGTGAATACTCATGCCACCAGGTTGGAGGCTACCCAGACGGAATATAAGGTGTCCTCACCTACCACTCCACCAGCCTCCGCGTCCAACATATTATTCTCCGTAACTTCCGCCACCTCCAAAGGGATCCCACCACTAAATACGTCTTTTCCTCCCGCCTCTCCTGCTTTCCGCAAGGATCGCTCCATAAATGACTCCCTTGTCCATTCGACTCCCCCCCCCCCGCCCCCACCAATCCCTCCCATCCGATCTCCCTCCTGGCACTTATCCTTGTAAGCGGAACAAGTGCCATTACACTTCCTCCCTTACCACCATTCAGGGCCCCAGACAGTCCTTCCAGGTGAGGCAACACCTCACCTGTGAGTGGTCTGGGGTGATATACTGCGTCCGGTGCTCCCGATGTGGCCTTCTATATATTGGCCAGACCGACGCAGACTGGGAGATCGTTGTGCTGAACACCTACGCTCTGTCCGCCAGAGAAAGCAGGATCTCCCAGTGGCCACACATTTTAATTCCACATCCCATTCCCATTCTGACATGTCTATCCACGGCCTCCTCTACTGTAAAGAAGAAGCCACACTCAGGTTGGAGGAACAACACCTTATATTCCGTCTGGGTAGCCTCCAACCCGATGGCATGAACATTGACTTTTAGGAAGCGAATGTCAAATGAAATTTATCTTCATCAGAAGTATTTAGTGTGACAGCATGTACAATGCTGTCTAGTCATGTACAACCTCAGTATCCCGAGGTTGCACTCTTCTTCAGTGTTAATCGCTCAAGGTAGTGAAAAATGAAGTCCAGCAAAAAAGTTAACCACAAGATAGTCTTCTTGGCAACAGAGAGACATGGACATGCTTCGGAAATGCTTCGGAAAGCCGCCACAATATCACGAGGTAAAGCGAAATTTAAGAAGTGTTCCTCAAGTTTGATCGCATTTTGCAGCTGAATGCAGCATTTCAAATCGACCACGTGATCCTCATGCTTTCTGCGTACAGCTGATCCAGTTCCCCAGCAAATGGTGCCCTCTAGTGATCACGTAACACTGGATTTTGTGCCAGACCCTCTCCCTCCCTGCAACACTGAGTGGGTCCTTCACACAGAGGTGCTTTATACACCAGAGTCAGGAACAAAAATTCCAGAGATACTTGAATGAGCTGACTCTGCGTCTGTGCATTACAACTGTAAACCTCGCCCGACATTCTGAGGCAGCTCCAGTTTTCCTCAGTCATAGAGCTTCAGCAGTTTTTAGGAGATTCTCTGCGATGCTGTTTGTATCAAACATGTTTGTCTTAGTTCGCGTGAAACTGCATTTCAGTGTTATAATCTGACTTTCGTCAGCCGATAATTTAGGAGCAGAATTGTACTTTCTAGTCCCTGCAATAAAGAACAGATCATCCGACAGATAATCTGTCCGATTAACTAAATACTCAGTATAAATCATGAGTAGCTGTTGTATCTTCCTTAATTTCAGTGGATTGTTCATTTCCGGCTTTCATTGTCATGCCACTTGCAATTATCTGTCATTCTGAAAAGCAACAATTTTGCTACACTCTGTTTTCCATTGAGCACTTTAAACATATCCCGGTTCCACTCGGTCCGTTTAATTTTCCTTGCAAACAAACGGACAAAGTGGCCAAAGACAATGTCAGTCAAGGCTGTCCATCGTTATATACCCTTACAACAGAAGAAGATGGGCGAATGCACATTGCGTTATTCAGGAAGTGAATTGCAAATGTGCAGTTCGGTTGCGACTTATAATCAGAAACTGTTCCTTCAGCTTCGGCGCCTTGTGCTGCTGCTTACGCGTGCAGGGCACGTGACCATGGATGATTTCCGGGTGCGTCCCTTCCAGATTCGCCGCGAAAAGGCGCCCTCCTTTACGAGTTTTTTGCATCATACAGGACCAGTTTTTTGTCCGGATCTGCTGTCTCCATACAACAGCGTGGTCCTCATTGCACAGAGATACCTGCCACAGTCCGACACGAGCGTTTCACGGATCTTTAATTCAGCCGTCTTGCTGTCCTTAGCCAACTAGCGGTAAACCGATGCATTCGATTCATTTCTCCACTGCCAAATGTCTCCAGCAAATAATTTGGAGGTTTCCCACTTTGTTGAATGTACCAAAAGATATATGGATTATCGTAAGTGTAATTACAGTTCAGTGTTATGTTCTGGCCTACCTTGGCCGTTAAATCGGGATGATCCTGCTTCACTGAATCATTCCCACTCGCTCCTGCAATAAAGGACAAAATACATCAACGACGCCGGCTTGTATTGAACGCAGAGATAATTCGCCAGCCACCTTCGCAGACACTCACCAGGCAGCACAGTCAGTGTAATCAATAATAAACAGAGCGAAATCATGGTGTATAAATTCTGACTGAATCTAACGTCAGCTGCCTTCAAGGACGTAAGTATTACTGAATAGATATTGTGTTGTGAGGTCTTTTCAGCTATACCTTTCACGATATGTAAGAGCGGGTGCGTTTTCTTGGTCAAAGGACTGACTGACACAATGAACCGCGATTTTCTGAGCACCAATCAGAATCTCTCTCTCTCTCTCTCTCTCTCTCTCTCTCTCTCTCTCTCTCTCTCTCTCTCTCTCTCTCTCTCTCTCTCTCTCTTCCACAAGATGTTCTTACAGGCAACGAACATATAGTAGAAATGCTTCGGAACCCGCCACAATATTCTGAGGTAAATCTAAATTCAAGAAGTATTCCAGAGGTATGGGTTTCACATTGTGTTGGACTGAGAGCGTTTCCCTGTTTAAAGGATCCGTTGCCAGAAACAGCCGACACCTTCTGAGCACCAATCAGAATCTGTTTTGTTTCCATAGTATCATTCTGACTATTTCTTTGCTTTATCCTGGTAACGCGTCCTTCCCTCTCTCTCTCTCTTTCTCTCTACCTGTCTCCCTCTCTCCATTTCTCTCTCTCTCTCACCTGTCTCACGGTATGTAGAACATCTTCCCTAACCCTACATCTTACTCAAAAGTGCTAGAGCACATTTATCAATAAAATGATAAGTATTTGTCACCCTATCTTTCAGTGTCATACCATTCGTTATGCATAGTCAAATCGAGGAACACCGATTTTCCCCCACTCTCTGACATTCTTTATTGAATACATTCCACATGCGCATTCGCCTTGATCTGTAGCATTTGATGTTGCACCGCATTCAATATTTTCTATCTCCAAGTTCGACGATAACCTCACGGTTGCTCCATTAAGGATCCCTGACAAACTGGCAAAAAAACAACGTTGAATACAGTTGACTACCGTGATATGGCATCCCATGCAAAAGAGGGTATTTAGATACTGTAGATATACACGAAATGCAATGTAATGCTTTCAATTGAGTTGCATCCAGGATAACTACTCAAGCTCGACATATGTTGCGACCAAGCGGCGCCCATTTAAGTCGACCACGTAACCTTACTAATATCTGTGTCCGCTCCTTGCAGTTAAATGGCAAAAGCAAAACAGGCCCTCCGCTGACATTTATTGCATCACCCAGAACTGTTATATTTCTGTTTACGACCAGACCAGAGGTTTCCCTGCAGGAGCGTGGTTCCTCATAACACAGAGGAACATTGTGCTGTACAACAGACAGCTCCAAGATATTCTTGGCGTTAACTCTAACCAGACATTATGGAGGACGCTCGAAATTTTCCTGGAATTATTTTAGAGATTCCCCGCAATGTTGATTGCACTAAAAGTAGATACGCCAGCGCTAGTGTTGTGTTCTCTCTTACTCAAACTTTAATTGAAGGGAAGCCTACATCACTAATTTATTTCACTTAATAAAAGGTTGAATATTGGAAGACCCCTGGCTTGCACTAATCTTACTAGAATCAGTTTGACACCACTTCCCGACACTCGCTGGGCAAAAGGCCAGTGAAAGCTATAAGGAACAAAGGAATGGCGCATGGCGTTGGGCTTCTGACTCTGTCGAAAGGCAGTCTAGTTTCCAAGTAGCTACTTTTAATTGACAGATATTGGAAATCGTTACTATAAGTAAAATTCAGTGTTATGGTCAGTCCTTCTTCGAGCGTAAATTCAGGAGGGTCCAGTTTTACTAAATCTTCCCTCTCGCTTCTGCAAGAAAGAACATGTGCATGAGCATCCCTGGTTTGCAATGAAACCACGGGCCACTGATTGCCCATCACAGAGACTCACTGTACAGAACATATAATGTAATTAGTGAGGAACGGAGGGGACCAATAGTGTTGGCACAGACGACAGATCAGAAGTGAAATTGTAGGGTGAGAATGAATCAGCGACATCGATCTCCGTGGGTAGGATGTGGGGCGTTTTCCTGCTAAAGTATTAGATGATAAAGCGGAATCGGGCTTATTTACGCAGAAATCGGCATCCACTTTCGTTCTTTCCCTTGCTGCTATTTTTTCCGTTCCATCAATCATCGAAGTCATCAGGGAATCTGATAACTATCGCTGCCCTACAGTCTCCCTACACCCTACGTGCCTACCTTTCCACAAATCTTTACTTTGTCGTTTCCTCTCTACCGTTGGTGATCGTCCTCTCGTGTTCCCTGCTCTGTTGCAGTCGCTGAAACATTGAGTTATTGAGGCTCCAAGACAAATGGGTGACGTGGTCGAGTGTTCAAGATGGACTAAATTTCCATTGCCTCTACATGCGGGTGTTCCCATCCCACCCTGGTCTATTGAAGTAATTTCTACTGCTGTTTATCGGTGACTTTTTTTTGAATGGAAAGAATGGACGTTTAAATCCGAAATGACGCCTAACGGCGACTCCTTTGCTTGTGCCTTGGGAAACAGTTCAATTTCCATCTTGAATATCTCTATTTTATTCACTTTCAGGGTTCTTTTGAAGAGCCTGACACGGAGTTACGTGCTGACTTCAGTTCTTTGAGAAATCGGGCCTGCTCCCGGGGTTCCGCGACTGACCGTTATTCGATATCAAGGATGCGGCCTGAGAGTTCAGTGGCTCTGAGACGGGCGGACCGACGTGCGCTGTCTCTGCAGGAATCCGGTGTGTCGAGTGCACTAGAGAAGGAGAGCAGGGAGTTGGCTGCTGGCTGTGTGCCCCTAGACCCTCTATATTTGGGCACAGAGCTCGGAAAACGGACTTTTGACGTCGCCAATCGCCGATGTTTGTTATGTCTCCCCTCTGAATGTGAAACGGAGACACCTATTTCTCCCTTATCAGGTAGAGAGAGACCTGTAGTATGTCGAATAACGGGTGAACAAATAGTCTTTCGGGTAGTGGAAGTCTGTGTCTCTGCTGATGCTTTGCTGCACGCTTAAGTTACGGTGGTGGGTGCCGAACCCTTTTTTGCTGGTGGAGGAGAGGGGATTGTTGATTTGCTGCTGTTTTCGCGTTGGACGGAGGAGCTGCGGGTGGTGTTGCGGTTCTAACATTTAAATGTCGTTCATTCTTTGGGGGTAGTCCTCTGTTTTTCCTGGATGGTTGCGAAGAGAATGTATTTTAGCATGTATATGCTACATATTTCTCTCACATTAATTGTACCTTTGAAGCCTTTGAAATCTAATCAGCGTTGACAAAAGAAGAAATAGGACCACATGACTTGAAATATTAGGCTCGTCTAAAAAGATCTGAGGGGAGAGGACGTTTAGGCTTTTCATCAGCACGTTCTCCTGTAAATGTCCAAAGGGCAGTAGTGCGCAAAAAAACAGAAGTCTCATACATCTTATATTTATCAGGATGGCCATTGCTGATCCAAGGTGAGAGTGTTAACGTGATTACGGCTCTCCATAAATCAAATTATCGTAAAATGCAACTCGTAAAAGTCAACGTGGAAGAGCACAGCCTTTCCAAATCAGCTTCAAGTATTCTATATCTGTTGTGAACAGAAGAGAGCAGCTGCGTTACGATCCACACAGAGACCTTACAATGCACATGAAGCCACAGTCAGCGCCGTGGACGTAAGGTCCATGATCCGTGGAAAGTACCAGGACTGGGTGGTGTCTAAGGCACTATGGTTAGTTGCTGCATAACTCAGTTCGCGGGGCTAGATGCTTAACATTTTCACCTCGTCCCACTTCAATATGAGGCTCTTACCTGGCTTAGAATATTACTATTAAGTTTGCACCTCAGAACAAATGTAAAGTAACGTGCCTAATTGACCACCGGCCAGTGACTCTGAATCTCTGAATCCATCATCATTACGTGATAATGGCACAGATTAACTCTAGCTATCCAGCCAAACTCGACCCACTACTGTTCACTACTACCAAAGTAATTTAACAGTGGACGCCTACTTCCTAGTCTTACATGCTTCTACGGGTGTACTTGAAGCGAACCCACATTCGCTAGACAGCTGTTATCAGCTGCGCTATGTAAAGTCCCAGTTTGGGTGCGCGTTGTAATCAGGAACATTCCTTTAGCTGCCACGTCCTGTGCTGCTGGTTGCAGCGGTCTTAAGTAAGGCAGAAAACCATGGCTGATTTCCGATTGCGCCCCTCCCACTTTCTGGGCAAAAAGAGAGCACTGAGAGCATTTTGCATTATTCAGGACCAGTTTTTCGTCCGGACCCGCCATCTACATTCAACTATATGATACTCATTGAACAAAGATACATGCTGGAGTCAGAAACATGAGCTTAAACGATCTGCAATTGAGCTGTCTTGCTGCCTTCCTGCAGAATAGCGGTGAATCTCACTGGGCAATCTGGATGCCGCTGTATTCTTCCTGTGCTATATAGCATCAGCAAATAATTTGGAGGTTTTCCACAATGCTGAATCCACCAAAAGATATCTGCATCATCGTTGGTGTAATTACAGTTCAGTGTTATGGCCTGTCCTTTTTCAACCGAGCCTTTCTGAGTGCCAATCAGAATCTGCTTTGTTTCCATTCGTCATTCTGGGTTCTTCTCCGCTCATTCAAGGTCCCGCGTCAACCCCCCGCCCTATTCCGTCTCTCTGTCTCACACTCTCTCTTTCTCAGTGTGCCCAACTGCCTCTGCCCCCGTTCTCTGCAGAATTACAGCATATTCACATACTTATCGATGTGCAATCCAGATGAATTATGAATTTTCACGTGGTCACTTCGTCGCTTTCGTCAATATTACGCTGGAAGTATGTATTTATTCATTTGTTTATTTAGTCAGTTATTTGGAGATATATCCCACAATTGTCCCTTAGCTCAACATTTATCGGTCTTCCGGCATTGAACTAGTTATTCAATGTCAGCAAGTGTTCGTCTGGTTGTTCCCTAGTCTTTGTTTTCTGTTAGGGAGCCAATCTCCTATCCACGCCAATAGACTCCTGACATCACCCTTTACGCAGCCACCACTCCTTTCGTTAAAAAAAAATCACATCTGGCAGTCCCCTTGTAATTGTTTCCCATCGCAAAATATCGTCCTCTCGCATGATCCATTTTCACACTTAGGTTGTCCACTCTGTCTTGCTTCTTGTCATATTATACATAGCTACAAACTAACCCCTCATCTTCCGTCTTTCCAAAAAAAAAAATAACTTGTTCCCAGAAACTGAAACGTCCCGGGAAGTATGCATGCACTTCCGGATGTGCAACTGAACTTCAGCATTACCATTCGCCCTCCTTTAATCGTCAATGCAGAGAGCTTAATCCTTCCCAAACGGTTCTACAAAAGAGGGACAAAATGACTAAACATCCATTGCTCCTGCTGCACCTGCAACACACCCACTGTATATTCGCCCAAAAATTCACCAGGCAACACAGCCCATATAATCAGTAGCAATCAAGGAAGCACATGGTGTCTGCTTTCAAGCGCGATCTAAATCCAGATTACATACAAGAAGCTAGTACCACAGATTTGAAGGAATGTTATCAGATACGCTGCACCCTTCATTTCGTGTAAAACCTGTGAATATTGCTCTGCTAAATGGGAATTGAACCGGGGAAGGCACAGCTGAGCCTGTTTAGCCACCGATCTGACTGGAACTACTACACACTGTTTAGTTCTATATTTCTATTCTACTTGGCGATCTCAAACCTCATCTCTTCGTTCCTTCTTCCTCCTATATTTCCATCCCTGTGTCACTCAGTCGCCCAATGGCTGCCTGTATATTCCAATCTCCATTTTTTCTAAATCATCAATGCAGATGTTAACTAGTTGTGGGAACATCGTTTAATCCACTTCCAGTCCACTCGGGATTCATTTTCAATCCGAAAGATAAACACCCGTTTTTCTCCACTTTGAGGAAGCTAATGTTAAATGACGCCACCTAAAATTTATCTTCATCTAAGCATTTAGTGTTACAGCTAATAGGATGTTGTCTGGTCATATACACCCTCAATATCTCCAGATTGCACTCATCTTCACTGCTAATCCCTCAAGGTGGTGGAAAATACTGTCCAGCAAAAAAAAAGCCAGAAGATATTGTTATAGGCAGGAAAGACAGACATGGTCACCGAGATGTAGTAGAAATGTTCCGGAAAACCGCCACGATATCCCTAGGTAAAGATAAATTTAAGAAGTTTTCCACAAAGTTTGGCGCATTTTGCTGCTGAATACCGCGTTTTAAGTTGACCACGTGATCCTCATGCTCTGCGCGTGCAGCTGTTCCAGTTTCCCAACAAAAGTCGCCCTCTTGTCATCACACAAGGCTGGATGTTGCCCGTAACCGCTGTCGCACTGCAACACTGAGTGGTCCATTGAACAGAGGGATACGCCAGAGTCCGGGACAAGAATTCCAGAGATATTTAAATAAGTTTTTTCAGCGTTTGTGCACGTCAGCTGGAAACCTCGTCGAATATTCTGGAGGCCGCTCCAGTGTTCCTGAGACATGTAGCTTCAGCAGTATTTTTTCCGAAATTTTCAGCAATGCTGAGTGTATCAAAATATTTGCATTAGTTCGTGTATAATTTCAGTGTTATGATCTGACTTTCGTCAGCCATTAATTTATGAGCATTCTAGATCATTCAGTTGTTCCCTCTCGTTCCTGCAATGAAGCGCAGAATGCTGTAATATCCCTGACTTGCTCTGAACTAACGTGGCACTCTCGGGTTGTGTATGCAGGGTGACGAATGTAATCAATGATAAACGGAGGGAACACATACTCCCTGTCTTCAGAGTCGACAGAACGGCAACTTACTTCCGAGAATTTAACACTACGGCAAGTATTGAAGAGTAAAAGTGTATCAGAAGAGACTTCACGGTGCCCTGCTCAACGATGGCAGATGACACAAACTGAGGCTACATGTGGACGAATCAGAATCCGCTTTCTTTGAATTCCCATTATTGCCTTTTTCCCTACGCTATAAATCTCTCTCTCTCTCTCCCTTTCTCTCTCTCTCTCTCTCTCTCTCTCTCTCCATCTATCTATTTATCTACCTATCTCTCTTCTGCGCTCTTTCTCTCTTTCTCTGTTTCTCACTCTCTTGTTCTCTACCTACCTTCCTCTCTCTCTCCGTCTCAACCCGAATATTAATCTCAAGTTTTTTTCGATTTATCCACCTCTTTTGCTCGCTCTATCAGCTCATTCTCGTTTACATTAGCATTCTACCCTGCTCTCTCCATTCTTACACTATGTGACACCATGAGAAGCAACGTATTATTGATTCATTCGCAACATTTTGACTTTCAGCTGTTTCTGTTATCTAAAATCATCAGGATTTTAAGTTATTGACCAATACCTCTCAATCTTTCAGCATTCCGCTGGATATTCCTTGTCAATAGCACACCAAATATTTATTCCTGTGGACCAGCTGGGCTTGGATGCTGAGGGGATCCCGTAGGCACCCGTTAGAGCAAGCAAACACTGCGAACACTGTGGTGTCTGGATCCTGTATCGCTGTGGAAATTTGAGGGCTGCTCTGCGAACGCTATTCAGCGGTGTCCGGCACAACGTTCCCGAAGATATTTAAACGCAAACAACAGGAATTCTGCAGATGCTGGAAATTCAAGCAACATACATAAAAGTTGCTGGTGAACGCAGCAGGCCAAGCAGCATCTATAGGAAGAGGCGCAGTCGACGTTTCAGGCCGAGACCCTTCGTCAGGACTAACTGAAAGAAGAGTGAGTAAGGGATTTGAAAGCTGGAGGGGGAGGGGGAGATCTTACTCACTCTTCCTTCAGTTAGTCCTGACGAAGGGTCTCGGCCTGAAACGTCGACTGCGCCTCTTCCTATAGATGCTGCTTGGCCTGCTGCGTTCACCAGCAACTTTGATGTATGTTGCGAAGATATTTAAGCCTTTTTTGCCCAGAGACCAGAAAAACTGTACAGACTGTCCTCGAGTAGACCAAAATCTCCAATCTTGAATATTCTCATCGGTTTTCCAGTATATTCAACACACAACATACAGGCTCTGCCAGATTCCAAGCCACTACAACTCACTGACATGGTCTGCCCTTCCACATTCATTAAACCCTCCTATTTGTACACAAAATCTGCCCCACTTCTCCCTGTAAGAAGCACGAACGTGTGAGGGGCATCGGAACGCAGTGATCCTGCAGGACACATTCAACAGACAAAGTAGTCGATACAGAGCAATTCCAGGGGGTGGTTGTACGGGAACATGGTACATTGCATAATGTAAACAAAGCTGGATTTGAAGATATTACTGCAACAAAAGAGAAGTAATTCTAGTAAAGATAAGCAGAAAGTTCCCGAGAGAATCAGCGCTTACGTTTCGAAGAATATGCAGATTTTATTTCTAAATTCGGGCACTATAGCAATCCTAAGACTGCAGTGGAGTAAATCGACTCCTCCTTCAACTCCCCTCCATGCATTTTGCTTCCGCCTCACTCCGTCATGCTCCTGTTCGTCTTTTTCTGTTCCTCTCTTTTACTATCACTTTAAAGAGGAAGTTAAACTGCTATTAAACATTATTACACATCAGGTGATTACACATGAGTCTGACTACAGAGTACAGCGAGGAAATTAAGAACCTGGTGGCATGGTGCGAAGATAATAACCTATCCCTCAACGTGAGCAAGACGAATGAATTGGTTGTTGACTTCAGAAGGAGTAGTGGACCGTACGCCCATTTTACATCGGTGGTTCGCAAGTGGAACAGGTGAAATGCTTGAACTTCCTGGGGGTCAATATCACAAATGACCTGACTTGGTCCAACCAAGCAGAGTCCATTGCCAAGAAGGTACGCCAGCCTTCCTGAGAAAGCTAAGGAAATTTGACCGGTCCCCTAACACCCTCACTAACTTTTTGAGACGCACCGTACAAAGCATTTCCACGAACGGTTTTACAGAAATGCCAGAATTCAACATAAGAGCTTGAGCGCTTTGCAACTGAGCCGTCCAGCTGCCTTTATGCAAACTAGTGATAAATCTCCCTGGGCGCATCTGGATGCCGCTCCATTACTACTGTGCTATAATTTGCTTCAGCAAATAACTTCGAGTTTCTCCACAATTTAAATGCATCAGCGTAAATGTAATCACATTTGAGTGTTATGGTCTATCCTCTCTCAGCCTTTCAGTTGGAAGGATCCGGCGTCACTGAATCTTTCCCACTCGTTTCTGCAATAAAGGACACAATGCATCAACATAGCTGGCTTGTATTGAACGCCGGGGAAATTCGCTGGCCAACTTCGCAGACTACCCAGGCAACACAGCCAATGCAATCAGTCTAAAACAGAGATTAGATTAGATTCAACTTTATTGTCGTTATGCCGAGTACAGGTACAAAGCCAATGAAATGCATTTATTAAGAGAGGGAAAGCATGGTGTCTAATCTTTGTCTCGATCGAACGGCAGATTTATTCCAGGACGTAATTAACACTCAACAGATATTGTGGTGGGAGATCGTGTCAGCACTACCTTCACTTTGCACAAGGCCGGGAGCGTTTCTCTGGTTAAAGATTCACTGACTGGAAGAACCGAAAACTTTCCGAGCACCGAACAGAATCAGCAACTTTCCGAGCACCGAACAGAATCAGCTCCGTTTCCATTCGTCATTCTGCTCGTTTCTCCGTTCGTTCAAGGGCGCATGAACACCACACCACCCATCTCTCTCTCTCTCTCTCTCTCTCTCTCTCTCTCTCTCTCTCTCTCTCTCTCTCTCTCTCTCTCTCTCTAGATGCCAATGGGAGAGATGGAGAAATTACTGCCTATTCCCAGATGAGCATATCGGTATAAAAAGAATGCTTAATACTGACTGTAACATCAAAACAGTGAGAGCTGATTCCTCTCTTGCTTTTGAACCAGCCATATCAGTCTCCAATTTATTAGTGGGAGAGAGAGCAAGAATGCCTGTGAAACGATGAAATGTTGCAGTAAACAGCTAGCTTTGTTGTACTGTAGACCAAGCCACTCTTTGTGTTTGTGGTTGTTTCGATGGTGATTGGTGGTGGAAATGCTGATGCTTTATGCTAGAATAAATGAGAGAGGCAGAAGCTGGTTAGGTTAATGCTGCTTGTCGCTGATTGAGCGACGGATATGGCAGGGGACTTTTAGGTTCTTATCTTTTTTTCTGATATTGATGCTTTGAGTTTTTGTTCTGTTTTAAGGATGTCTGTGGAGACTTAAATTTCAAGTTGTGCATTTTCTACCTCTCTGATTTTAGGCGGAACCATTCAAACAAGCTGGACATTCGTTTCGCTGCCCCCTGGTACATCTGACAACAACAAATGATATACATAAACCAGTTTCATGTAACTGTCAGCGTCTGCAAAGTGAAGGAATATGTCAGGCTGTCCTTCATTAGTTCATTGAACATGGGTTGAGCAGGAAAGTGGCGGTGGTGATGGACTGCAGAGCGCCTATCATGACACCCTGGCGATATCTGGTGTCATGTCCCAGGGATTCGGTTCGATTCCGACCTTCCGGTGTGTTGCGGATACTTACATGCTCAGCTTCCACAATTCCCGAGTTGCTGTGTTTTCCACTGCCCGAAAAGGACGCTCTGGATAGCACGTGTTCGTGATCGGAGATCACTGAATGTACATGTTAAGAGGAATTTGTGAAATTGGACAGACAAATCAGTTGACAATAAGACCATTAGATATAGGAACTGAAGTAGGCCATTTGGCTTGTCGAGTCAGATCCGTCATTTCAGAGGAGAAGATACACTAAACATATAATTAAAATGAGATTTTCAAAAAGTCGAAATATACCTTTGGAAACAGATGCTATCAGTTTGTGCTCCTTCGACAGTAACGGGACGTTCTCACTGTTTTTCTCTGTCATCCATGAGAAAAAAACAAAGTTCTCAAAGCAAGTTCCATGAAACAACAATAGACTATTCCCACTTGCAAGAGTACTAAACGGCAGCATGGAATTGAATCTTAATCTTGGTATGAACTATCTCTCTATTACCTGCCTGCTCTGTTTTTTAATACGTCTGTTACAGTTTATTTATGTATCCTTTTATTGTTTTACTTTGTAGTCACTCAATAAGCTGTGCAGTGAATTCATCTGGACAAACAGAATCAATGCAATAATGCGTCAATAATTAACGATATCCGTTTTCAATTCAGATATGTAGCAAAATGCTGCACGTGGTGATAACATCGGATCCGTTCAATCCGACTGGGAAACCAGATTATACTAGCAATCAATCTTTTATGATACCATTCCCTCTCTCTTCCTTCGTTCGCTTTTATACTGAAAATGCCTTCAAAAATATGAATCTCGGGGTAGTATGCGGTCACGTATATATACTTTAATCATAAATTTAATTCAAACATTGAACTTTTTTCTCACAGCTTGGGAATGCAACGACCAAACGAGTATCTGCATTCTCCAACACGCTAGGCATCCGCTGGTTCTGCCGAATTATCTAAATACTCAGTATAAATTGTAAGTAGCTGCTGCAACATCCTTAATTTCAGTAGCATGTCACTTGCAGTTACTTGTCAATTCGCAAACGTCTAACTTTCACACCCTCTGTTTTCCTTTAGTCAGCCGTTGTACCATTTAAATATATCCCGGTTCCACTGCGTCCTCATTATTTCACACTGCAGGTACTTGAACAAAGTGGCCAAAGACGATGTCAGACAAGGCTGTCAATCGTGATCAGCCGTTGCGGCAAAAGGTGGTGGGTGATTGCACATTGCGGTATCCCAGAAAGTTATAAAGCTGAGTTTGTGTCCGCGTTGTAATCAGGAACTGCTCCTTTAGCTTCGGCGCCTTCTGCTGCTGAATGCAGTGGTCTGAAGTAGGGCACGTGACTGTGACTGATTTCCGGGCGCGCCCTCTGCAGATTCCTCGGAAAAAGGCGCCCTCCAGTGAGAGCTTTTTGCAGTATACAGAACCAGTTTTTGCACGGAGCCGACGTCCCCATATAACAGTGTGGTACCCATTGCACAGAGATACATGGCAGAGTCCGACACAAGAGCTTCATGGATATTCAATTGAGACGTCTTGCTGCCTTTCTGTAAAGTAGCGGTAAACCTCTCTGGGCAATCAGAATGCCGCTGCATTTCTCCTGTGCTATATAGCTTCAGCAAATAATTTGGAGGTCCTCCACTATGTTGAATGTACCAAAATATATCTGGATTAGCGAGGGTGTAACTACAATTCATTGTTACGTTCTGTCCTTCCTCAGTCGTTACATCGGGAGTATCCTGCGTCACTGAATATTGCCCACTCGTTCCTGCAAGAAAGGACAGAATATAACAACAACGCTGGCTTGTATTGAATGCCGGGAAAACTCGCTAGCCAGCTTCGCTGAGACTCACCAGGCAGCACAGCCAATGCAATCAGCAATGAACAGAGGGAAATCATGCTGTCTAATTTCTGGCTGAATCGAACGGCAGATTCCTTCCAGGGCTATACTATCACAAGAGATATTGTGGCAGGAGATATTTTTTAGCGATACCTTTCACCTTGTGTAAAACTGGAGGTGTTTGTCTGGTTAAAAGATTGGCTGACAGAAAGAACCGAGCCTTCCTGAGCACCAATCAGAAGCTGCTTTGTATCCGAACGTCATTCGTCATTCTGCCTGCATTGAAATACTTATTCAAAGGTCATCAAGAGTTCATCCAGATACTTCCAAATCTTTGTTTGCTGCTAGGATGCCAATTTCTTATCTACGCTAATAGACTCCTGTCAGCACTTTCTGTGTAGCCACCACTTCCTTCATAAAACAAAAAAACCTCACATGTGGCATTTTCCTTGTAATTTCTTCCATTCGCCTCAAGATTTCGTCCTCTCGCATGAGCCATTTCCACCCTTAGGACAAAGCGCTAGTTGTCCACTTTATTATGACCCTTATCATATCATACACAGCTATTAAGTGACCCCTTACCTTCAGTCGTTCCAAAAACAAAGGTCCTTGCTCCCAGAAACTGAATGTCCCGTGGAATATAAATGCACTTGCGGATGTGTAACTGAATTTCAACATTACGATTCGTTCTCCTTTAATCGTCGATGAAGAGAGATAAATCTTTCCCAGACGATTCTGCAAAAGAGGGACAAAATGACTGAACATTCAATGCCCCCATTGCACATGCGAGACACCAGCTCACTATTTGTACAAAGGTAGGCCGAGCAGCATAACCCATATTATCGGTAAGGATCTGGAAGCACATAGTGTCTACTTTCAGGCGAAATGTGAGCCAGATTACATTCAAGAAGCTGATACCATATACTGGTGAAAATTATGTCAGATACGCTACACCCAATCACTTTGTGAGAAACCTCCGTTGTTGTAAGAGGATGTTTAAGGAGCCGACCCAAAAGCAAGACACAGACACCGAAGTACGAGGAACTGGACTAAGATTATCAAGAATGCAAGGGAAGTTGGGAAGCAGGATTGATCAGAGGGTAATCCAGGAAAGAACAAAGCGTAAGCAGGGATAAGCGTAGCTAGACACGGACACAGGCCCTGGACTAGAGTAGCACTCAGGTCCTGGGACAGGACTTGCACTAGGAGCACAGGCCCGGACGTGGAACTTGGAACAAGGAGCCTGGACTAGGAACTCGGAACTCCGGAACTGGACTCTGGGCAAGGAAGCTGGGTCTTATCTCGGACCCGGAACCCAGGCCTAGGCTAGGACTCGGGACTATGATCTTGGCTAGGACTCGGGAGGAGGACTTGGATCGAACTTGAAATTCAACTAGGACTTGGATCGGAATTGAAACTCGACTGGGACCTGGAACACGAATCCTTGACCTGGACTGGATTGGAACACGAAGCCTTGACTTGGACTGGACTGTAACACGAAACACAGAGCCGGGACCCCTCCTTGGATACAGGATATGGGGCCGGGGCACATCTTAGACACGGAACTCCGAGCCACGAGCCCTCCTTGGGGAAAAAACGTAGGGCAGGGACACTTCTTATGCACAGAACACTGAACACGAAGAGACAGATCTCGACTCAAGCTAGCGGCAAACAGCTGGCCCTACCAAGCGAAGGCGAGGACACGAGGAGACAAGTCTACACAACAATAGACTGTTCCTTATATTAACGACACAAGGCTCCAGTCTCACACCGGCGGGTTATTGACGGGGATTCTGACGAAGTCACAGACGAGGTCGCAGACAAGTTCGCAGACGAGGTCACTAAAGAGGTCACTGACGAAGGTTGCTGACAAGGTTTACGAGCAGGTTTCAAACGAGGTTACAGACGAGGTAACTCACGGGTTTCTGAAGGGAACGGTCCAGCCGTTATCAATGGACCCCAGAGCAATTTATGTTGCCAGCCCGAGACGAGAATCAGGTGCCTCAGTTAAGGCCCCCCACGGAACAAGGGAAAAACGAAATAACCGGAGTACCAAATCCACGGACCGGACCGTGAACCGGAATGGTCACTTCGCTGAATGGACCGTAACATCCGTAAGTTTGTCTTCTAAATGAGAGCTGAACCAGGGAAATCAGAACTGAACCTATTTAGCTAGCGATCTGAATGGAACTGCGACACTTTCAGTTTCTTAATAATTTACTCTAATTCTAATGTATGTGCCGATGTCACAACTCCGTCCTTCGTTGTGCTTTAAATGATACTTCTTTTCTAGCAATGGATCTCCGTCCTTGGTCCGTCTTTCGTGACTCTCTTAAATTTTCGTCACCATTGCACGTTGTGTCTGTCTCTGTAGGCCAATCTAGTCCGTTATTTGTCTACCCTACAGCCCCGCCGTCCATCCATCTCTCTCTCTCTCTCTCTCTCTCTCTCTCTCTCTCTCTCCTCTTCACGCTCCCTAGCTCTGTGGGTACATCCGTTTACAAGCGGCAGTTGACTCGGTATTCCGGTATTCATTGTCAATATGAAAAACAGCAATTGTTCTCCACTTTTAAGAAGCTAATGTTAATAAAGTCCATCTGAAATTTATCTTCATCAGAAGGATTTACATGACAGCTTAGCCGATGCTGTCCAGTCACATGCACCCTCCGTATCTCCAGGTTGCACTCATCTTCACTGTAAATCCCGCAAGCTCGTCAAAAATTATGTCCAGCCAAATGTTAACCACATAATATTGTTATAGGCAACAGACACACAATATTGTTATGGACACTGAGATATAGTGAAAAATGTTTCGGAAAAATGTCACAGTAATCGGAGGTAGAGCTGAATTCAAGAAGTGTTCTTCAATGTTTGGCGCATTTTGCTGCTAAATGCAGCATTTTAAGTCGACAGGGTGATCCTTATGCTTTGTGCGTGCGGCTGTTCCTGTCTCCCAGCTAAGGTGCCCTCTAGTGATCACGAATCCGGACCCGCGGTGTCCCTGCAATTCTGTAGAGTGCATTGCACAGTGGTATACACCAGAGTCTGGGACAAAAACTCCAGATATATATATAAATGAGCTGACTCTGCCTCTGCGTATATCAGCTGAAATTCTCGCCGAACATTCTGGAGGTTGCACCAGTGTTCCTGAGCCATATACATTCAGCATTTACTTTTGAAGATATTCCGCGATGCTAAGTGTATCAAAAATATTTGCATTAGTTCTTGTGTAATTGCAGTTTAGCGTTATGAGCTGACTTTCGTCAGCCGTTAATTTGGTAGCATGCTAGATCACCGAACCTTTCTCTCTCGTTCCTGCATTAAAGAACGAAATTCACTAATATCCCTGACTTGCACTGAACTCACGTGGCACTCTCTGGTCATATGTGCAACTGTTGCCTGTCACAATGACGAATGTAATGAATAAGAACCAAAGGGAGCACATGCTTCTGGCTTCAGCCTCGACAGGACGGCGGATAACTTCCAAGAAATTATCGCTATAGCAGACGTTAGGGAATAAAATTGTATCACAAAGGATTTCACGGTGCCCTGCTCAACGATTGGTCGAGAATACGGAGCAGGTGCTCTATGAACGCGAAGAAGAATCGGATTTCGTTGATTTTCGCTCTCTGCCTTTCCCCCCACACTGTAAAACTTCCTCCGCATCTCTCTCTCTTTTTCCCTCCTCTCTCTCCACTCTCTATCTCTCTCTATCTATCTATTTATCTGTCTTTCTCTCTTTCTTGCTCTTTCTCTCTGTCTCTCTTTCTCACTCTCTTGCTCTTTTCCCGCCTTGTTCTCTGACACTTCAGCTCTCTTTCCGAACATTGATTTCTATTTATCTACCTCTTTTGTTCCCTCCATGAATTCATTCTCGCTCCATTTGCCTCTGCTCTCTCCCTTCTGACACCATGTCACTCCATGCTAACCAGCGTATTACTGAGTCATCCACCATGTTATGACTTTCTATTGGTCCTGCTATTTATCTTATCAATAGCCTTTTAATTCATTGACGAAATACCTTTCAATCTATCAGCATCCCGCTAGATATTGCTTGTCAATAGCACACCAAATATTTACTCCCTAATATTTTTCCATAAGTGAGCCAATCTCCTGTACATTGCAATAGACTCAATTGAGAATTTATTTTCTGCAGTTGCCTTCGGCCTCACATCTTAATGGCTCCTTTCGCAGAATATAAAGACCCTTTAATTCCTGTTCACCGGGTGCCATGACGGAAATCATGCGAAGTGTTCAAAGTCGTGACCGTGTATTGTAGACAACAAGAGGAAATGGATATTGTGATGTCTCGGAAGTCTTTTAAATTCTTATGTGTACCGACAAACTGAATTTAGGCCTAGCCGCCTGCGATCCTGAGAGTTGCCAGGTTAAGGCGAACGAGAGACCCTCCTTCGTTTCCGCGTCTATTCTTAATTCGTTTTCTTGTCAGCGCTCTGTACACTAGCTAGCGACTGTATTGCCGTGTCGCTTAATCCCCTTTAACGGTGCGTGCTGCATGGCAGAAAGATACAATGAAGAGTCCGACTTAAGAGCCTCGGTGATGTATCATTGAACTATCTTCGTTCATTTCGCAAACCAGTGGTAAATAGCAAAACATATTTTCGATGTTTCTACGTTTCTAAGTTTCTATGTCTTGACGTGCCCATGTGTCTCGCTTCCGACGGAATCAGAAAGACCATAAGACCATAAGATATAGCTACAGAAGTACGTCATTTAGCCCATCGAGTCTGTTTTGCATTCAATCATGGGCCGATCCAATTCTTCCAGTCATCGCCATTCCTCTGCCTTCTCTCCATACCCTTTGGTGTTCATGCTAATCAAGAACTTAGCTCTCTCAGCCATAAATCAGTGGTCCCCAACCACCGGGCCGCGGACTGCTATCGGGCCGCAAAACATGTGCCACCGGGCCACGGGGAAACTGTATGATTTGGTGATATGAAACGATGTGAGTCAGCTGCATCTTTCCTCATTCCCTGTCACGCCCACTATTGAACTTGAACGCACGCGAGGTCACTACTCACGCGAGGACATCAGTTTGTCATTAACCTGCAACTACTCAATCAGTAAAAAACAAAACGTCGCTTGAGAATTTATTTGAAAGAGATGGTAGGAGACATAAAAGGCCTAACGATGATGATAACGCAGAGACAACTGAGGCCGAGACTGCGAAAAATAAAAAAAAACAGAAGGGCTTCCTTCAACAGAAAATGCGACGAGTCGTACATAAAATATGGCTTTATTGCGACCGGTGACTCACAGGCTCCAAGCTCCCTGTATGTGTTTTATGGAGACATGCTGTATAATGAGGCAATGAAGCCCTCAAAACTGCGACGGAACCTTGAGTCCAAGCATCCTGCATTTAAAGACAAAGCCGTTGAGTTTTTTGAGCAGAAGAATCGTAATCAAGCGGAACAGAAGCAAGTACTGAGAACCACCACATTCACAAATGCTGCTGCTCTGAAAGAGCAGTAGTTAGCGGCTAGCCGTATTGCTGAGGCTAAGAGGCCATTCCATTGTTGGTTAAGAATTGATTCTGCCTGCTGCCAAAGATGTGCGGTGAACAGTTGGGAGAAGCTGCAGCTAACAAGATGGCACAGGTTTCTCTTTCGGTTACCACAATTTCAAGGAGAATCGATGACATAGCGGAGGACATCAAAGCACAACTTTTGGAACGGCTTAACGAGTCTGGTTTCACTACCCGAGTCAAAGAGGTTGCTCCCGAATGACAGTCTACACATTCTGTCACACGCAGGGAAATGCTGGCTCGCCGAAAATGTCACCTGACCTTAACAGCGTATTGAGTGACGTTGTTGAAGTTATCAATCACATCAAAGCAAAAGCCCTGACCTCACGTCTGTTTGAGCAGCTTTGCGAGGAAATGGATACAGAGCACAAACGCCTTCTCTTACACACTGAAGTCAGCTGGCTATCAACGGGGAGAACCCTGGCCAGAATTTTCGATATAAAAGGGCAGCTACAGAGATTTCTTTCGAGAAAAAAAGTCACCACTGACAGCACACTTCAGTGACGAGAAATGGACAGCAAAACTCGTTTATCTGTGTGACATCCTCAACATGCTCAATGAACTCAATTTGTCACTTCAGGGGAAAATGACAACTGTTTGGAAGTTGACAGATAAAGTGTCTGCTTTCACAGCTAAACCGTAACTGTGGGGACGGCGAGTGGACATGGGCATATTTGACATATTCCCAACATTAGCTGGGAATTTGGGAGAGACTGAGGCTCAGAGCTGGTGCGTGAAAACCTATCTTCGCTGTCGACAGAATTCGAACGTTACTTCCCAACCGCAAATGACCCAAGACGTGTGAAGGAATGGGTCCGTGACCTATTTGTGAATATCCCCGGTGAAACATCTATGTCAGCGTTAGAAGAAGATCAACTCATCGAGCTTCCAAATGACGGTGGGCTGAAAAGTATGTTTGACATAACATCTCTTCCAGCATTCTGGATTAAAGTCAAGGCTGAGATAGCCACGAAAGCACTGAAAACGTTGCTTCCATTTCGAACATCATATCTCTGCGATACGTAGATTGCTGCAAGGAATGCAATGGAAACTAAATTGCGGAATAGACTGTACATTAGGAACCCTCTTATAATTGACTTATCACTATATTCATCCAAGGAAAATATGCGCTGTGTATTTAATATTAAATTCGTTAGATAAACCGTTTTAGGAAAGAAATTGAGTGATTATATTAGATTATTAGATTATGAGGACACGCAGTCCTCTTTTATTGTCATTTAGTAATGCATGCATCAGAAAATAATACAATATTGCTCTGGTGTGATATCACAAAAACACAGGACAGACCAAGGCGGAAAAAACTAACAAAACCACATAAATATAACATATAATTACAACAGTGCAACAATACCATAACTTGATGAAGAACAGTCCATGAAAGGGCTGCTTCCATTTCCAACATCATATCTCTTCGATACGGAGTTTTCTGCAAAGAATGCAATGGAAACTAAATTGCAGAATAGACTGGACATAAGGAACCCTCTTATAATTGATTTATCACTATATTCATGCAAGAAAAATATGCGCTATGTGTTTAATATGGCACAGTAAAAAGAAAAGTTCAAAGTTTCTCGGAAGTCCGACATCTCACGCCGACGGGAGAAGGCGGAAAACTCCCCTGCCATACCCGGCCACACTCCGACTCTGCGTCGTCCGAAAACTTCCAGCTCTGATCAGCCTTCCGACATAGAGTATAGAGCACCATCTCTGTGAGAACGTTTCGATCTGAGCCTCGGTCGCCAGCAGCAGGCAAAGCCGGGGATTTTGGGGCCTACCCTTCGGAGATTCTCGATCGCACGGTAACTACAGCAGCGAACCAGGCATTCCAGAAATTTCTCCAGATGTTCCTCTGCTTCTCACGCCTGTCTTCATCAAATCAGAATTGTCCACGGTCCCTATTTAACAGATACACTATCATTTTCACCGGAGAGCTGCGCGTGCGCGTCGCGCTGCCATCTTCTCCTCCCGCCTGAACGGATCAGCCACTGACTGAGCGTATTAGATTGAATGCATTAGCCACTGATAATTGACTTACAGTTGATTTATCACCTATATTCCGGTTCTGATTGACACCCCTCACCGCACCCCCCCCCCCCCCCACACTTCAAGGCCAGTCCGCAAGAATATTGTCAATATTAAACCGTTCCGCGGTGCAATAAAGGTTGGGGATCCCTGCTCTAACAAACCCAAAATTTGTGAGAGGCGCCGGATCCTTATGGGTTGAGTTAAGAAACTGCAAGGGTTAAGCAACCCTGCTGGCACCTATATACAAGCCTCCCGACAGTATGTAGAATGCGGAGCACAGATCACAAGTGGAAATAGAAAAGGCATCTCAAAGGGTAATGTTATGATAGTCATGGGAGATGACAACATGTAGGTTGATTGCGAAGGTCAGGTTAGATATGGATCTCAAGAGAGTGAGTTTGTTGAATACCTATGAAACGACATTTTAGAGCAGATTGTCCATCACCCCGCAAGGTGATCAGTTGTACAGCATTGGGTGTTGTGCAATTAACTGGAGATAATTAGTGACCTTATGATAAAAGAACAATTTCAAGGCCGCGATCCCAATATAATTGAGTTCAACTTGAAATTTGCCAGTGAGAAAATGAATTCTGACGAAGCAGTATATCAGCACAGGAAAGGTAATTTCAATGCTGTGACAGAGGAATTGGCCAATGAATTTAGAATGCATGACTTGAAAGGACAGGCTGCAAGGGAGCACAACTGCGCAGTAAGGGTGTGAATTTCTGCGGAAAATGAGAAACGAGTCCGGTAGCTCTATCCAAAAAAATGAGGAAATACGCATATGGAAAAGTGGTGCACACGTGGCTGACAAGGGGAGTCAAAGCTAATGTAAAAGCAAAACAGGGGGTAAACAACTAAGCAAAACTTAGTAGCAAGACAGGGAATCAGGAGGCTTTCAAAATCCTAGAGAAAAACTAAAAGAATCATTAGGAGGAAAAAAGATTATATATGAGCGCAAACTAGCAAACAATATCAAAGTGGATAAGAAAAAGTTTTTTTCAAGAATGTAAAAAAAAAAGTAAATTGAGAGTGCATATAGAAACCATGAAAATGAAGCCGAAGTAATAATGCTGGGAGACATGTTGATGGCAGCTGAACGATATGGGTATTTCCCATTAGGCTTTACTGTGGAAGACCCGAGTAGCGGGTCAGACATTGAAGGGTGCAAGGGAAGACATGTGAGTGCAATTACAGTTGCAAGGGTGAAGGTCCTCAAAACGCTGAAGGACAGAAGTATATGTTAGTCATCCGAACCAGATGAACTGCCCTCCTTGCGCCCTGAAAGTGGTAGCGGTAGAGATTGCGGAGGCATTAGGAATGATTTTTCAAAATCATTGTTAATGATATAGATGATGGAATATATGGCTGTGTTGCGAAGTTTGTAGATGATACAAAGATTGATGGAAGGACAAGTCGTTCTGAGGAAAAATGCAGGCTACAGAAGGACAGAAAGATGAGGAGAATGGGCAAGAGATTGGCAGATGAAGTACAATGCACCAAAACGCATGTCATGCACATTGGTATAAGAAATAAATGTGCAGACTATTATGTAAGCGGGAAAAAAAATCCAAAAATCTCTGATGCAAAGAGAATTGGAAAAGGTTGTGAGTGGTGGTAAAAATCTTCTGAGGTGCATATATTTCAATGATAGCGTTTCAATGCTAGGAGTTGAGCCGTGGATTGACACGTGGAAAAATAACGTTATAGCAATTAGTGAAACTTGGCTACCGGAGGGGCAGGACGGGCAGCTTAATATTGCAGGGTTCCGATGTTTCAGATGTGATCGAGGCAGAGGAATGAAAGGTGGGGAAGTAGCATTGCTTGTTAGGGGAAATATTACAGCAGTGCTCAGGCAAGACAGATTAGAGGGCTTGTTTACTGAGTCCTTATGGGTGGAGCTGAGAAACAGGAAGGGTATGGCCACATTAGTGGGATTGTATTACAGACCACCCAATAGTCAACGAGAATTCGAAGAACAAATCTGCAGAGAGATAGCAGGCAACTGCAGGAAACATAAAGTTGTGGTGATAGGGGATTTTAATTTTCCATATATTGATTGGGACTCCCATACTGTTAGGGGTCTAGATGGTTTAGAGTTTGTAAAATGTGTTCAGGAAAGTTTTCTAAATCAATATATAGAGGGACCAACTAGATGGGATGCAATATTGGATCTCCTGTTAGGAAACGAATTAGGACAAGTGACGGATGTCTGTGTAGGGGAGCACTTTGGGTCCAATGATCATAACACCATTAGTTTCAAGTTGATCATGGACAAGGATAGATCTGGTCCTAGGGTTGAGGTTCTTAACTGGAAGAAAGCCAAATTTGAAGAAATGAGAAAGGATCAAAAAAGCATGGATTGGGACAGGTTGTTCTCTAGCACAGATGTGATCGGTAGGTGGGAAGCCTTCCAAGGAGAAATTTTGAGAGTGCAGAATTTGTATGTTCCTGTCAGGATTAAAGGCAAAGTGAATAGGAATAAGGAACCTTGGTTCTCAAGGGATATTGCAACTCTGATTTAAAAAAAAAGAGGAGGGAGTTGTATGACATGTATAGGAAGCAGTGAGTAAATAAGGTGCTTGAGGAGTATAAGAAGTGCAAGAAAATACTTAAGAAAGAAATCAGGAGGGCTAAAAGAGGACATGAGGTTGCCTTGGCAGTCAAAGTGAAGGATAATCCAAAGAACTTGTACAGGTGTATTAAGAGCAAAAGAATTGTAAAGGATAAAATTGGTCCTCTTGAAGATCAGAGTGGTCGGCTAAGTGTGGAACCAAAGGAAATGGGGGAGATCTTAAATATCTTTTTTGTTTCTGTATTTACTAAGGAAACTGGCATGAAGTCTATGGAATTAAGGGAAACAAGTAGTGAGATCATGGAAACTGTACAGATCGAAAAGGAGGAGGTCCTTGCTGTCATGAGGAAAATTAAAGTGGATAAACCCCGGGACCTGACAGGGTGTTCCCTCGGACCTTGAAGGAGACTAGTGTTGAAATTGCAGGGGCCCTGGCAGAAAAATTTAAAATGTCGCTGTCTACAGGTGAGGTGCCGGAGGATTGGAGAGTGGCTCATGTTGTTCCGTTGTTTAAAAAAGGATCGAAAATTAATCCGGGAAATTATAGGCCAGTAGATTTAACGTCGGTAGTAGGTACGTTATTGGAGGAAGTACTAAGAGACAGAATCTACAAGCATTTGGATAGACAGGGACATATTAGGGAGAGCCAACATGGCTTTGTGCCTGATAGGTCATGTTTGACCAATCTATTGGAGTTTTCCGAGGAGGTTACCAGGAATGTGGATGAAGGGAAGGCAGTGGATATTGTCTACATGAACTTCAGTAAGGCCTTTGACAAGGTCCCGCATGGGAGGTTAGTTAGGAAAATTCAGTCATTAGGTATACATGAAGAGGTGGTAAATTGGATTAGACATTGGCTCAGTGGAAGAAGCCAAAGAGTGGTAATAGAGAATTGCTTCTCCGAGTGGAGGCCTGTGACTAGTGGTGTGCCACAGCGATCAGTGCTGGGTCCATTGTTATTTGTCATCTATATCAATGATCCGGATGATAATATGGTAAATTGGATCAGCAAATTTGCTGATGATACAAAGATTGGAGGTGTAGTAGACAGTGAGGAAGGTTTTCAGAGCCTGCAGAGGGACTTGGACCAGCCTGAAAAATGGACTGAAAAACGGCAGATGGAGTTTAATACAGACAAGTGTGAGGTATTGCACGTTGGAAGACAAACTAAGGTAGAACATACAGGGTTAATGGTAAGGCACTGAGGAGTGCAGTGGAACAGAGGGATCTGGGAATACTGATACAAAATTCCCTAAAAGTAGCATCAGAGGTAGATAGGGTTGTAAAGAGAGTTTATGATACATTGGCCTTTATTAATCAAAGTATTAAGTATAAGAGCTGGAATGTTATGATGAGGTTGTATAAGGCATTGGTGAGGCCGAATCTGGAGTATTGTGTTCAGTTTTGGTCACCAAATTGCAGGAAGCGTATGAATAAGGTTGAAAGAGTGCAGAGAACGTTCTCAAGGATGTTGCAAGGACAAGGACTTGATAAACTCAGTTACAGAGAAAGGTTGAATAGGTTAGTACTTTATTCCCTAGAGCGTAGAAGAATGAGGGGAGATTTGATAGAGGTATATAAAATTATGATGGGTATAGATAGAGTGAATGCAAGCAGGCTTTTTCCACTGAGGCAAGGGGAGAAAAAAAAAGAGGACATGGGTTAAGGGTGAGGGGGGAAAAGTTTAAAGGGAACATTAGGGGGGGTATCTTCAGACAGAGAGTGGTGGGAGTAATGGAATGAGCTGCCAGACGAGGTGATAAATGCGGGTTCTTTTTTGACATTTAAGAATAAATTGGACAGATACATGAATGGGAGGTGTATGGAGGGATATGGTCCGTGTGCAGGTCAGTGGGACTAGGCAGAAAATGGTTCGGCACAACCAAGAACGGACAAAAGGCCTGTTTCTGTGTTGTAGTTTCTATGGTTTCTATGGTTTCTATGGATCCAAGTGCAGAACACCCTGACGGTTAACTTGCAGGTAGAGTCGGTGGTATGGAAGGAAAATACAATGTTACCATTCATTTCAAGATGTCCA
Source organism: Mobula hypostoma (assembly GCF_963921235.1). Classification (NCBI taxonomy): domain Eukaryota; kingdom Metazoa; phylum Chordata; class Chondrichthyes; order Myliobatiformes; family Myliobatidae; genus Mobula; species Mobula hypostoma. Next base: position 25,822,759 of record NC_086106.1, read on the forward strand.
GAATACATTGGCTGAGACGTAATGCAGAGGATTTATAAGACACGTGAGGCCTCACCTTGAGCATTCTGACAATTTTGGGTTCCTATTCTAAAAAAAGATGTGCTGCCATTGGAAAGGGTTCAGAGGATATTCACATGGATGACACAGTCAGTCCCGCAAGCAAAGCAGCTGTCCAACTAACTGAAGAATGTAGTCTGTAATTTCTCCCCTTTCCCCTGGAGTTCCGCCTTCTTAAGTCACTCATGTGACAATGGTGACTATGTGTTTGCGCCCCGGCTGTTTTTCGGCAAAGGGCTCCCTCTAGCGAGCGCTCACTGCATCACGGAGGTCCGATTTTTTCCAGAGCCGTCATCGCCTGTGCGTATCATGGCACAGAGATAACTGGCGGAGTCCGACACAAGAGCACCAGAGATGTTCAAATGGGCTGCTTTGCTGCCACGCTGCCAACCGGCGGTAAACCTCACTGGACATTCTAGATGCCTTTCCATCTTGCCAGTGCTATATACCGTCAGCAAATATCTTGGAGATTCCACGCCATGCTGAACGTACCAAACAATAGATTGAGGATCTCCAGTGTAATTACAGTTCAGTGTTACAATTTGTTCTTCCGCAATCGATAATTCAAGAGGCCATTGCGTCACCGAATCTTTTCCATTTTTTCCTGCAATAAAAGAACAGAATGCATGAACAGATCGGGCTTTCTTCGCACATACGGAAGAGATATAGGCCGTTATCGCGGAGACTCACCGGGCATCATAGTCAACATAATCAGCAGTAACACAGAGAATTCATGGTGTCCAGCTTCAAACTCGATCGAAATACAGCTTTCTTTCAACAAGTTAATATCCTTTACCGATATTGAAGGCGAAACTCAGATCTGCAGCTTATTTCAGTTTGCGTTGTCCTGCCAATGAATTGATTGGCTGTGAGTACCGATCTGCGCCGGTCCGAGCACCAATCGCAGATTGGTTTGTTCAGGTTCTCTATATGCTTTTAAAGATCCGACGCCCGGAGCTGTAATTAGCGTCGTGCTAACCACTGTGCAAGAGTCGTTATACTTCACTCGCTCTCTCTTGCATTCTTCTTCCAATCAGGCTCCCATCCCTATTTCTTTCTCCTCCTGACGTTTTTCGCTCCACTCTCTGTTCATTGATCACCATCTCTCGCTCTCTCACTTCATTTCTCTTACGTCTCCCTGAGTTATCCACTTTGTCATTCCATCAAACCAAACAGCCCCCTTTCGCCTCCCATTTCACTCACCATATCAACCGCCCTCCGTTTTCCCTGGATATCACTTCCTCTGCCCACTCGCAAACCGCAATTCACACTCAGACGCATTTATCTCCACATCTCTTCCCTCCGGCAAACGGGCGAAACGCCACTGACGCAGACAATAATAAAAACGTCTTCACTCTGGGGACCGGGGAATGCGCGCTGTGTGTTAGTCTCTTGCCTCTCTACGATTCCGCCTTCTGTCTCCAGGAAAGATTTTGTCGCTTGTGTCTTGTGGACGGACGAGAGTTGGATGAAAAAATTGCAGATGCTGAAAATCCAACGCAACTCACAAAACTCTGGAGGAAGTCAGCAGGTCAGGGTAAATATGGGGAAAGTGTAAATAGTCGACGTTTCGGGCCGAGACCCTTCTTTAGGACTGAGAAGTAAGGGGGGATATGCATAAATTAAAATGTGAAGGAAGATGGAAGAGTCTGACTGAAAGGCTACAGGTTAAAATAACTAGCTGGGACAGGCCAAGGGCTGTAGAAGAAAGAAACTGATGATCTTATTAAGGCATGATCTTCTTCAATTGCGCAGCAGGTTCGACGGGTCGAATGCAATACTCCAAGAATTATTTCTTACGGCCTTATATTCTGCCCGTCCACGGCCATTAATTACCTCACATCCTGAGTCACTGAAATTACCCTACTCGTATCTGTAACAAATCATGGAGAGCGTTAGTGCCGACGGAACTTAATGACTGTTTATAACACGCGCAAACTGATGAAGAAGAAATTATCCAGATAGAAGAGCCATTAAAATCAGCAACAAACACCAGGGTGATACAGAGTCGGAATTAACATCAACAATAGGATTTTTTCAAATTGTGATCCAGGTGAAGGTAATTACGTCATGTCCGGTGCATCAGAGTCTCGGGGGAGACACGTGCGCTTCCTCTCGAACCGGATTGGTATATTGCCTATGATGTGCCTTCGACTCGAAAGGCGTGTTGGGTCTTGGTCATTTTCTCTTAGGGTTTCATTTTACCCCTCTGACTTTACATAGAGTAGTAGATGGCTGTTGTGTTTTCTTCATGACAGATGTTGGAGACCTGGGAGATCCAGAGTCTCCTAGGGAACTACGTCTGCAAGGAATGCATCTGGAAAAGTTCCTTGCAGACCATAGCAGGGATCTGGAGTGACCATCTCAATGACCTTCGGCTTGTACGGCAGAGCGAGAAAATAATCGATCGGTGTCATTGGGAAGTAGTCATCGCGAAGCTGTAGGAGGCAAGTGGCTATTGGACTACCAGTAGAAATGGAAATGTAAATTGACAGTTAGCGCAGCGCAACCCTGTGGTCATTCCTGTCAATAGTAAGAATATTTTTCTGCATACCTATCTGGGGGATGAACTCCCAGGGGCACGCTAGGGAGATACGGCTACTGCAACGCAGCATGGGACGTGCTGCAGATGGTAAAGAGGAGGAAGAAGGAAGCAGTAGCGATAGGAGACTCAACAATCATGGGAACAGACAGGAGATTCTGTGGACGTGAGCACAGCACCCTGATGGTATGCTGCCTTCGACATGTCAGTTTCGATTCGCGTCCACGACATTTTAGAGAGGAAGGAGCAGCATCCAGATGTCATGGTACACATTGGCAACAATCACACACGAAGGAAAAGTAAAGAGATCCTGACAAGGGTATTTGCAAAACAAGGAAGAAGGCACGAGCTGATGCTGACGGGTACGAGGGATATGCAGTTACTATTACAAGGCTCAAAGCACAGAAAGGGTTAAGTTACTCGTACCAGATGAACTGCAACCTCAGGTTCTGAAAGAAGTGGTGGTAGAGATTATGGCGATATCATTAATGATCCTTCAAAGTTATCGGTCTGTGGCATGGTGCCAGAGGAATGTAAAATTGGAAACGTCAGTCCACTCTTTAAGAAAAGAAGAAATTAATGACCTGTTAGCCTGATCTCAGTGGTTGGGAATAGGTTGGATTCAATGGTTAAGGCTGAAGTTACGGTCTGTTTGGTGCACAGGACCAGATAGGAGAAAGGCAGCATGGTTTCCTTAAGGAAAAGATTGCCTGACGATCATGTTGGAATTATCGGAGGACACTACATGTAAGTCAGATAAAGCGGGTGCAATGGATGTTGTATGTGAGGAGTTTCGTAAGGCCTTTGCCAAGGAGCCAAATATGAGGATGCTTACCAAGTTAAAAACCTATGGTATTACAGGAAGTTTACTGGCATAGTTAGAGCACTAGCTGTCTGGCAGAAGGTTGCGAATAGCACTAAAATAATCACTCTCCGGTTGGCTACCGCTGTCAAATGGTGCTCTGCAGTGTTCCGTGCTGGGACCAATGGTTCTTATGTTGTACATCAATCATTTAAATGATAGAATCCTTCGCTTTGTTGCCAGGTTTGCAGATGTTTCGAAGACTGAGGAAGGGTCGGGGTGCATTGATAAAATAGGTAATCTGCAGAAGGTCTGAGACAAATGACCAGAATAGGAAAGAAGTGGTAAATGAAATATAATGTTGGAAAATGCATGGTCATGCACTTTGTTGGAAGAAATAATTGTGCAGACTACTTTCTGAACGTGGACAAAAGGCCAACCGAAAATGTGCAAAGTTCTAACACAGTTTGGTAGTCCTTGTGCAGAACACTCTAGAGATTAATTTTCTCCCAGAGTCGGCGGTGAGGAAGACAAATACAGTGTTAGAACTCATTTCAGGGAGTGGAGAATACAAGGGTAGGGATGTGATGCTGACGCTTAAAGGTACTGGTTAGGCCCCACTTTCTGTATTGTGAACAGTTTTGGGCTCCTCATTGCAGAAAAAATTCCGCTCGCAATGGATGATTCCAATAATGCAAGTGTTATCATACGAGGAAAGTTTGATATTGACGAGTCTCTGTTCCTTGGCATTTAGAAGGATGAGGGGGATCTCACTGAATCCTTTCTAATATTGAAAGTCCTAGACAGAGTAGATGTGTAAAGGATGTTTCATATGGTGGGAAAGTCAAGGACAAGAGGGCATAGCTTCAGGCAAGACAACGTCACCTTAATACAGAAATGCGGAGAGATTCCATCAGCGCGAGTGTGGTGAATGTGTTGCATTTATTAGCACGGGCAGCTGTGGAGGGCAGGGGATTGGGTGATATGTTTTCAATTGGCCACGGTATCAAAGGTTCCGAAGTGAAGGCCGGGAGTGGGGCTGAGGAAATGTCAATCGATCAGTCATGTTTTAATGGCGGAGCAGATTCGACGGGCCAAATGCCCTAATACTTCTGCTATGTTTTATGGTCTTATGGTCTTACCCTCTCTTTCAAAATGGGCAAATTGTACCAGACTTTCAATTTTTCGCTCTCGACCCTTGTCGCACGTTTCCTTTTGCTGTATCCTTACCAGGAGATGTCTCCTTTCCTTCTTTGTCTTCCTCAATCACTCTTATCACCTGTTTCTCTCCTTTCTGACCATTCCCTCAGCCCTGCTCTTTCCGTTTCTCTTTTTTTTTGTCCTCCACTTTTCTCTCTAACTTCCGTTCACGAAACTGCTACTAGGGGTTCTGGGTGTATTGTAGCTCTTGTCGCCCTGCCCCTTCACCCCCTTGTAGCCTCTGAGCAGAGAGGTTGTGCTGTCTCATGGCTCCTGAGGACGAGAAGTTGTTCGATGATGAACAGGATGCGGTGGGCCGCGGGTGCCCTTCATTGCATGCGTCCATTGTACGCAGGATCTGTTCTGTCCAGATCGGCTATCGCACTGAATTAGGGAGGGCTGACCATGCAAATATACATAGCGGAACCCGGCACAAAACCATTGAACGTAATTGAATCCAAGTAGTGGCAATTTCATGTTAAACAACCTGAAATCTTCACCGATGAAGCCTGCTACTGGGTTTCACTCTCATAAGTCAACCACGTGATTCTCGCAAATATTTGGGTGCGCCACTTCGACTTTTCTAGCACGACTGCCCTCTAGCGACGGTTTACTGCATCGCACTTCGCACAGACAGTATGTACTTTCAACATAAATTCACGTTGAACAATGGCCATTTCTCACAGCCCGGTAATACAACGACCAAAATACTATAAGCATTCTCTGTCACGCTAAACATCCGCAGGATCTGTCGCATGATCTAAATGCTCAGTATAAATCATGAGTAGCCACTGCAACATCCTTAATTTCAACAGCATGTCACTTGCTGTTATTTGTCAAACTCAAAACAACGATCTGCCCACGCTCTGTTTTTCCTTAGTGAACTATTGTCCTACTTAAATATATTGCAGTTTCACTCCGTCCTTATTACTTCTCCGTGCAGAACCTCGAACAATGTGGCCAAAGGCGAAGTCATACTATGTTGTCAATCGCGATATGCCGTTGCAGCAAAGAGGGTGGGTGAATGCACATTGCCGTATCCCGGAAATACATTATAAACACACGGTCTGGGCGCGCGTTGTAGTCAAGAACTGTTCTATTACCTTCGGCGCCTTGTGTTGGTGATTGCAGCGCTGTTAAGTAGGGCACGTGACCACAGCTGTTTTCAGTGTGCGCACTCCCAATTTACCGGCAAAAGACGCCTTCCAGTCAGACCTTTTTGCTTTATACAGAACCTATAAGAAACTGAGGGACACATGCTCCCTCGCTTCAGCCCCGCTGGGATCGCGAATCACTTACAACAATTTATCAACATGACAGAAAACGGAGTGTAAAACGTATCGGAAGTAGACTGAATGGTGCAATGCTCAACGATTGCAAGATAAAACCAGAACAAAGGCTATATGAGCATTAGTCAGAATCCAGTTCAGTTGAAAGCCCCTTTTTGCCTTTTCCCACACTATAAATCTCTCTCTCTCTCTCTCTCTCTAATTCTCTCTCTGTCTTTCTCTCTCTATCTCTATCTCTCTCTCTCTCTCTCTTTCTATCTCTCTCTCTCTAATTCTCTCTCTGTCTCTCTCTCTCTCTCTTTCATTCACTCCCGCCCCCCACCCTACCTGTCTCCATCTATCTGTTTATCTACCTTTCTCTGTATATCTCATTCTCCCTTTCTCACTGTTTTGCTCTATCCCTACCGACTTCTCTCTCTCATTCTCACTCCGGACATTGATTTCTATTTTTCTATTTATCTACTCAGTCTCGCTTTCTTTGGCATTCTGCCCGTGCCCTATCCTTTTTCACAGCATGTCACTCCGTGCCAACCAGCGTATCAGCGACAATTCCAACGAGTCATCCGCAAAGTTAGGACTTTCCGCTGTTGCTGTTATCTAAATTATGATTAGCCTTTTAAGTTATTGACGGAATACCATTGAATCTTCCAGGACCCCGTTGGATATTTCTTGTCAATAGCAGATTAAATATTTATTCCCATAGAGGAAATGGGATTAAATGGTTAGCGGTCATGGAAGGCACTGGTTAGAGCAGACACACATTGCGAACACTGAGGTGTCCAGATCCTGTATCGCCGTGGAACGTTGAGTGTTGAACTGCGCAAAGTTATTCAGTGGAGTCCGGCACGATGCCCACGAACCTATATGAGCGAAACATCTTTCCCCAGAGACCGGAATTATTACTGGACTTGTCTTCGCGTAGAAAAATACAGTGACACAGTCTGCTCTTCCACGGTCGTTACATCTCTCCTTTTTGGGTTCACAAACTCTGCTCCACTCGTCCCTTTAATAGGCCCCGAATGTACAGGGGCGACAGAACGCACTGACCGTGCAGGACGCGCTCAGACCGATTAGACTGATTCACCAAGCAGAGTAGCCGATACAAAGACCATCCAGGGGTGGTTGTAGCGGGAACATCGTACATTGAGTAAAGTAAACAGAGAGTGATTTAAGGCTCCATCTTCCTCTCACCCCAACCCTCCCCTCTCCACTGACACCCCCAGCCTCCCCCCTCCCCGCTCTGATCCCAGTTCTCATCCGTGCCCGGTCTTTACCATCCCCTCCGACCTTCAACTGTCGGAGGCAGAACGCTCTGTTCTCAGTAAGGGCCTCACCATTGTCCCCCTTCGCCCACACCTCAGCGAGCTCCGTGTTCGCCATGATGCGGAACTCTTCTTCCGCCGCCTCCGTCTCCCAGCCCACTTCTTCGGAAAGGACTTTTCCACCCCCACCGATGACCCCTTCTCCCGTCTTCAACCCCCCTCTTCTTCATGGACACCCCGCTCTGGTCTTCTGACTCCTCTGGATCTCTTTATCGCTAAATGCCAACGGGATATCAACCGTCTCGACTTCACCGCACCTTGTTCCCATTCCAACCTCACTCCTTCTGAATGCTCTGCTCTCCACTCCCTCCGCACTAATCCTAACCTTACTATAAAACCCGCCGATAAGGGGGGTGCTGTTGTAGTCTGGCGTACTGACCTCTACCTTGCCGAGGCACAGCGACAACTCGCGGATACCTCCTCTTATTTACCCCTCGATCGTGACCCCACTAAGGAGCACCAGGCCATGGTCTCCCACACCATCACCAACTTTATCCGCTCAGGGGATCTCCCATCCACTGCTACCAACCTTATAGTTCCCACACCTCGCACTTCCCGTTTCTACCTCCTACCCAAGATCCACAAACCTGCCTGTCCTGGCAGACCTATTGTCTCAGCTTGCTCCTGCCCCACCGAACTCGTTTCTGCATACACCGACACTGTTTTATCCCCCCTTGTTCGATCCCTTCCGACATATGTTCGTGACACTTCTCACGCTCTTAAATTTTTCGATGATTTTAAGTTCCCTGGCCCCCACCGCTTTATTTTCACCATGGATCTCCAGTCCCTGTATACTTCCATCCCCAATCATGAAGGTCTCAAAACTCTCCGCTTCTTTTTGGATTCCAGACCCAATCAGTTCCCCTCTACCACCACTCTGCTCCGTCTAGCGGAATTAGTCCTTACACTTAATAATTTCTCCTTTGGCTCCTCCCACTTCCTCCAAACTAAAGGTGTATCCATGGACACCCGTATGGGTTCTAGTTATGCCTGCCTTTTTTTGTTGGCTTTGTGGAACAATCTATGATCCATGCCTATTCTGGTATCAGTCCCCCACATTTCTTTCGCTACATCGACGACTGCATTGGCGCTGCTTTCTGCACGCATGCTGAGCTCGTTGACTTTATTAACTTTGCCTCCAACTTTCACCCTGCCCTCAAGTTTACCTGGTCCATGTCCGACACCTCCCTCCCCTTTCTAGATCTTTCTGTCTCTATCACTGGAGACAGCTTATCCACTGATGTCTACTATAAGCCTACTGACTCTCACAGCGATTTGGACTATTCCTCTTCTCACCCTATTTCTTGCAAAAATGCCATCCCCTTCTCGCAATTCCTCCGTCTCCGCCGCATCTGCTCTCAGGATGAGGCTTTTCATTCCAGGACGAGGGAGATGTCCTCCTTTTTTAAAGAAGGGGGCTTCCCTTCCTCCGCTATTAACTCTGCTCTCAAACGCATCTCCCTCATTTCACACACATCTGCTCTCACTGCATCCTCCCGCCGCCCCACTAACAATGGGGTTCCCCGGGTCCTCACCTACCACCCCACCAGCCTCCGGGTCCAACATATTAATCTGCGCAACTTCCGCCACCTCCAACGGGATCCCACCACTAAGCATATCTTTCCCTCCCCCCTCTCTCTGCTTTCCGCAGGAATCGCTCCCTACGCGACTCCCTTGTCCATTCGTCCCCCCCATCCCTCCCCACTGATCTCCCTCCTGGCACTTATCCGTGTAAGCGGAGCAAGTGCTACACATGCCCCTACACTTCCTCCCTTACCACCATTCACGGCCCCAGACAGTCTTTCCAGGTGAGGCGACACTTCACCTGTGAGTCGTCTGGGGTGATATACTGCTTCCGGTGCTCCCGATGTGGCCTTCTGTATATTGGTGAGACCCGACGCGGACTGGGAGACCACTTTGCTGAACACGTACGCTCTGTCCGCCAGAGAAAGCAGGATCCCCCAGTGGCCACACATTTTAATTCCACGTCCCATTCCCATTCTGACATGTCCATCCACGGCCTCCTCTACTGTAAAGATGAAGCCACACTCAGGTTGGAGGAACAACATCTTATATTCCGTCTGGGTAGCCTCCAACCTGATGGCATGAACATCGACTTCTCTAACTTCCGCTAGTGCCCCACCTCCCCCTAGTACCCCATCTGTTACTTATTTTTATACACACATTCTTTCCCTCTCTCCTTTTTCTCCCTCTGTCCTTCTGACTATACCCCTTGCCCATCCTCTGCTCCCCCCCCCCCGCCCCCACCGTCTTTCTCCACGGATCTCCTGTCCCATGATCCTCTCATATCCCCTTTGCCAATCACCTGTCCAACTCTTGGTTCCATCCCTCCCACTCCTGTCGTCTCCTATCATTTTGGATCTCCCCCTCCCCCTCCCACTTTCAAATCTCTTACTAACTCTTCCTTCAGTTAGTCCTGACGAAGGGTCTCGGCCTGAAAATTCGACTGAAACTCTTCCAATAGATGCTGCCTGGCCTGCTGCGTTTACCAGCAACTTTGATGTGTGTTGTCAGAGGATGATTTGAAATGTTTCTCCGATAAAAGAGAAGTTATTCAAGTAAGGGCAATCAGAGACTTTCCGGGCAACTCGGCGCTCTTATTTCAAAGTATATGCGGATTATACTTTTAAATACAGGGCTGATACTAACCACAGGACGGTCTGGCGTTAATATACTCACCTCTCCCACCACCGCTCCCCACCCGCTTCGTCTCCGTCACTGTCTGATCTCTCTGGCTGTCTCTTAGTCTCAGTCCATCAATTTTGACTCCACATCTCCGATTATCCTCCGAATCGTCTCCCTCCGTATCTCTCTCACTCACTCTCACTTTCCAGTGGATGTGAAGGAGTTTATTTTTGCGTTCTTTTAGTGTTTCACTTTCTACTACCTCGATAAGCTGTTTAATTAATGCATCTGTTAAATCCCAGTCAATCAATCATCCGACAAGAATAAAAAAGCATATCCAGCAAAATGCCCCACGCGGTGATAACATCAGATCCGTTAAATCTGTTTGGGAAACCAGATGATACAAGTTATCACTCTGTTGTGCTCCCATTCCCTCTCTCTCTCTCTCTCTCTCTCTCTCTCTCTCTCTCTCTCTCGCTCTCTTTCCTCCTGAAAATGGCTTCAGAATATAAGTGTATGGGTAGTATGCGGTCAAGTATATGTACTTTAATTATAAAGTAATTTTAAACATTGTACCTCATACGCTATCACGTTAAACATTGGCAGGTTCTGTCGCATTATCTAAATACTCAGTATAAATCAATGTCGCTTTTGCAACATCCTTAATATCGACAGCATGCCACTTGCAAATCTTTGTCAATCTGCAGACCACCATTTTTCCCACCTGTGTTTTCCTTTTGTCAGCAATTATCCTATTTAAATATATCCCGCTTCCATTCTCATTATTTCTCGCTGCAGACAGTGGAACAAAGTGCCCATAGACAAGGTCACGCAGAGTTGTCAATCGTGGTATGCAATTGCAGCAAAAGCGTTTGAGTGAAAGAACATTGCAGTACCCCGGAAATGCATTTCAAAGTTCCAGTTTAGTTGCGCATTGCAATCAGGAACTGCTCCTTTAGATTCGGCGCCTTCCGCTGCTGATTTCAGCGCTCTTGAGTAGGGCACGTGACCATGGCTGAGTTCTATGTGCGCCCCTTCCAGTTTCCCGGAAAAAGATGCCCTCCATTGCGAGCCTTTTTTTTTGCATTATACAGAACCAGTTTTATACAGACACAGATACATGCCAGTATTCGACACAAGAGCCACAACAAAATGTAACTAAGCCGTCTAGTTGTCCTTCTGCAACTGCGGTAAATCTCACTGGGCAATCCAAATGCCGCTCCATTAGTTTCTCCTCAGTTTTGAATATACGAAAAGATATTTGCATCAGCTTAAGTGTAATTACATTCAGTGCATGTTCTATCCTTTCTCAGCCGTTATGTCGGGAGGATTCCACGTCGCTGAATCTTTCCCGCGCTTTCTTGAAATAAAGGACACAGTAAGTAAACATCGCTGTCTTGTATTGACCGCAGGGGAAATTCACTGTCCACCTTCGCAGAGACTCATTCAGGCAGCACAGCCAATGCAATCAGTAATGAACAGAGGGAAAGCATGGTCTCTAATTGCTGTCTGAATCGAACGGCAAATTCCTTCCAGGACGTAATTATCACTCAACAGATATTGTGTTGTGGGGTCGTTTCAGTGATAGCTTTCAACTTGTGTAAGACTAGAGGCGTTTCCCTGCTCTTCGTATTCGCTGACATAAAGAACCGAAAACTTTCTGAACAACAATCAGACTCTGCTTCATTTCTGTTCAGCTTTCTACTCGTTTCTCCGTTCTTTGAAGATAGCACGTGAACCCCCCTTCTCTCTCTCTCTCTCTCTCTCTCTCTCTCTCTCTCTCTCTCTCTCTCTCTCTCGCTCTCTCTTTCCCATGCTGCTTTGGGTTTTTGTACTGTTTGGAGGATGTCTGTGGAAGGTATGAATTTCGTGATGTATATTGTGCACATTCTCTGATTTTAAAAGTAACCAAATTTATCAGCAGATACCTATATGCTCAGTTTCCACGTTTCCCGAGTTAGTATGTTTTCAACGTCCCACAAAAGACGCTCTAGGTAGCATTCCTTCTGATCGATCGAAGGATCACTGAGGTACGTGTTAAGAGGAAGTTCCGAGAATCGGACAGGTAAATCTGTGAACCATTAGAACATAATAAATAGGAAAAGAATTAGGCCATTTGTCCGATCGACTCTGCTCCGCCATTTCAGATCAGACAGTGTAGTAATGGAATCTTCCGAAACGGTAAACGTACCATTAAATTGAGAGTTTCAGAATTTCGAAATATAGCTTTGGAGACAGATGTATTAAACTTCTCTTTTTTCGACAGTCACGAGGAAATCTGCAGATACTGGAAATTCAAGCAACACACACAAAAAATGCTGGTAAACACAGCAGGCCAGGTAGCATCTATAGGAAGAGGTACAGTCGACGTTTTCGGCCGTGACCCTTCGGCAGAACTAACTGAAAGAAGTGATAGTGAGAGATTTGAAAGAGGGAGGGGGAGTGGGAGATCCAAAATGACAGGAGAAGGCAAGAGTGGGGGAGTGGATCGAAGAGCTGAAAAGCTGATCGGCAAAAGGATACCAAACTGGAGGAAGGAGAGGATCATCGGACGGTAAGCCTAGGGAGCAAGAGAACGGGGGAAGGGGAGCCCAGAGGGTGGAGTGCAGGCAAGGAGTGATAGTGAGAGGGGCAGAGGGAGAAAAAAAGAGAGAGGGAAAGAAAAAAGGGGGGAATAAACATATATTAAATAAATAAGGGTTGGGGTGTGAAGGAGATATGGGGCATTAACGGAAGTTGGAGAAGTCAATGTTCATGCCATCAGGTTGGAGGCTACCCAGACGGAATATAAGGTATTGTTCCTCCAATCGGAGCGTGGCTGCATCTTGACAGTGGAGGACGCGTGGACAGACATATCACAATGGGAATGGGACGAGGAATTAAAATGTGCGGCCACTGGGACATCTTGCTTTCTCTAGTGGACAGAGCGTTTGTGTTCAGCGAAACGGTCTCCCAGTCTGCGTCGGGTCCCGCCAATATATAGAAGGCCGCACCGGGAGCACCGGGCGCAGTATAGCACGTCAGCCGAATCACACGTTAATTGTCGACTCAACTACTAGGACTGTCTGGGGCCCTGAACGGTGATGAGGAGGAGGTGTACGGCATGTGTAGCACATATTCCGCTTACAAGGATAAGTGCCGGGAGAGAGATGGGTGGGAAGGAATTGTGGTCCGGGGTGGGGGAGTGAACTAATGATCAAGGGAGTCGCGTAGGGAGCGATCCCTGCGGAAAGCAGAAAGAGGGGGTGGAGGGAAAGATATGCTTGGTGGTGGGATCCTGTTGGAGGTGGCGGAAGTTACGGAGAATTATATGTTGCACCTGGAGGCTGGTGGGCTGGTGGGTAAGAACAAGGGGAACCCTATTCCTAGTGGGTTGGCGGGAGGATGGGGTAAGTGCAGATGTGCGTGAAACAGTCATCAACAGTAATCGGTTGTTCTCTCAATGTGTCTCTTCCATCGGAGGGAAAACACAAAAGTGGAAAAGCAGGTTCCAGTGTGCACAAGTATACATTCTACCCGATTATAAGAGTATTGAACTGTGCAATGAAATTGAATCTCAATCCCAATCCACCAGGGTCTGATCGTGTTCTTTATTTGCTGGCTGTGCAGCATTTTTATACGTCTGTACACTTTGTTTATATTGTTTTATTATTTTACTTTCTACTACCGCGATAAGCAGTGCAGTGCATTCAACTGCAATAACCGAATCGATGCAATCCTGCAACAATAATAAACACATTCCGTTCGTAATCTAGATACATACACCAAAATACTCCATGTGGTGATTACATCAGATCCGTTAAGTCTGGTTGGGAAACCAGATTATACAAGTTATCACTCTGTTGTGATCCCATTCCCTCCATTCCTCTCTCGCTCTTTCATACTGAATATGACTTCAAAATATGAGTCCTGGGGTAGTATGCGGTCGCCTATATGTATTTTAAACATAAAGTTACTTTCAACACTGAGCCTCTTTCACACAGCACGGGAATACACCGACGAACATCGTATCTGCATTCTCTATCACGCTAAACATACACAGGTTCTGTCGGATTATCTGAATACTCAGTATAAACCATGAGTAGCTGTTGTATCTTCCTTAATTTCAGTGGGTTGTTAATTTCTGGGTTTCGTTAGCATGCAACTTGCAATTCTTTGTCATTCGGGAAAGCACCAGTTTTTCCACGCTCTGTTTTCCACTGACCATTTTAAATATATCCGGGCTCCGGTCCGTCCGTATTACTTTTCTTTGTGAACAAACGAACAAAGTGGCCAAAGATAATGTCAGACAAGGCTGTCTATCTTTTTATACCCTTACAGGAAAAGAAGACGGGCGAATGCACATTATGTTATTCAGGAAATGAATTGTAAATTTCCAGTTCGGTTGCGCCTTGTAATCAGAAACTGTTCCTTCAGATTCGGCGCCTTGTGCTGCTGCTTACAGCGCTCTTCCGCAGGGCTCGTGACTATGAATGATTTCCGGGTGCGCCCCTTCCAGATTCGCCGCGAACAGGCGCCCTCCTGTGAGAGAATTTTGCATCACACAGAACTAGTTTCTGTCCGGACCAGCCGTCTGCATAGAACAGTGTGGAACTCATTGCACAGAGATACCTGCCAGAGTCCGACACCAGAGCTTCACGGATGTGCAATTGAGCCGTCTTGCTGACTATCTGCGAACTAGCGGTAAACCGATTAATTCGATTCTTTCCTCCAATGCCAGTTCCCATCACCAAATACTTTGGAGGTTCTCCACTATGTTGAATGTACCAAAAGATATCTGGATCATCGTAAGTGTAAGTACAGTTCAGTGTTATGTTCTGTCCTTCCGTGGCCATTAAGTCGGGAGGATCCTGCGTCACTGAAGCTTTCCCACTTGCTCCTGCAAAAAAGGACAGAATAGATCAACAACGCCGGCTTGTATTGAACGCCGGGGAAATTCGCTGGCCACCTTCACAGACACTCACCAGGCAGCACAGCCAGTGCAATCATTAGTAAACAGAGGGAAACCATGGTGTCTAATTTCTGGCTGAATCGAATGGCAGATACCTTCCAGGACATAATTGTCACTCAACAGATATTGTGGTGTGAGGTCGTTTCAGCGATACCTTTCACCTTATGTAAGGGCGGGGGCGTTTTCCTGGCTGACACAATAAACCGAGACTTTCTGAGCACCAATCAGAATCCGTTTTTCTCATACGTCATTCTGTCTGTTTCTTCGCCCGCTATTTTCAATGTCCCGCGTTCAGCCCCCCCCCCTCTCTCTCTCTCTCTCTCTCTCTCTTTCTCTCTCTCTCTCTCTCTCTCTCTCTCTCTCTCTCTCTCTCTCTCTCTCTCTCTCTTTCTCTCTCTCTCTTTCTCTGTGTGCGCTACTGCCTTTGTTACCCTGTTATCTTGTTATCTGCATAATCACACCATATTCAGAAACTTATCAAACTGTAATCATATGCAATTAGGCATTTTCCACATGGTCGTTTCTTCAATATCGACAGTATCCTGCTTGAAGTAGTTCATTTATTTATTTGTTTTTTTTTAGTTAGTTATTTGGTGATATAGCCCACCATAATCTCTTTGGTCAACATTGTTCAATCTTTGGCATTGAAGTAGTTATTCAATGGCAGCAAGTGTTCATCTAGTTTTTGTTTGCTGTTGTGGCGCCAATCTGCCATCCACGCCAATAGACTCCTGAAAGCACACTGTGTGCAGCCAGCAATCTCTTCGTTAAGAAAAATACTCACATCTGCATGCCCCTTGTAATTATTTCAAATCGCATTAAAATATCGTAATAACGCATTCGCCATTTCCACCCTTATGTCAGAGCGCTGATTGTCCTCTCTGTCTCTGCCTCTGGACATATTATACACAGTTATTAAGTTACCCCTCATCTTCCTTCTTTACAGAAAGAAAGGGGCTTGTTCGCAGAAACTGAGATGACCGGTGGAATATACAGGCACTTGCCGATGTGTAACTGAAGTTGAGCATTACGATTCCTCTTCCTTTAATTGTTGATGCAGAGAGCCAGATCTTTCCCAGACGCTTCTACAGAAGAAGGACAAAATAACTGAACATCAAGTGCTTCCATTGCACCTGCAAGACACCCACTGACTATTTGCGAAAAGAATCGCCTGGCAGCGTAGACAATATAATCAGTAAGGGTCAAGGACGCACATGGGGTCTGCTCTCACGCACGGTCCTAAGCAGATAACAAGAAGCTGATACCACAGATTGGCGAGAATTATGTCAGATACGCTGCACCCTTCACTTCGTGGAAAACCTCCGTAATTTGCTCTTCTAACTGGGAGTTGAACCTTGGAAGTCAGAGCTGAGATTATTTCACCACCGTCGTGAATGGAACTTATACACTCTCTGTTTATTTATCAGTCACTCACTTTCATTCAGGTGCCTTGTCGTTCGGCGTTGGCGATCATGTGTCTCCATCCATCACGGTCCCTGACCCTCCGAATTGTAATTGTTGCCTGCCCTGTTTCTAACCATGATGTTATTCCATCTATCATTTTCATTCTCTGTCTCGATCTGCTTCATTTTCTTCCAGATTTCCAGTTGTAATTAAATGTTCTAATGTCTCTCTTCGGATGAAGTGTCCAAAGAATTTTGATTGCTGTTTTCTGAATTTTTAAGTAATGTACGTTTTCTTTTCGTTCTCTGTAGTACTTCTTCGTTGGTTATTCTGTCCGTATATGATATGCATATCATTCTTCTGAGGAACCACATCTCTGCTAAATTGATTCTATTTCCCGTTGCATTCGGTATTGTCCATGACTCGCAACCATACATCAAGATAGGAAGAATTTAGCAGCTAAGTGCTCCAAGGCGGATGTCAATTGCTGTTTTCTTGTTCGTTCGGATATTTCTGATTTCTGTAAATGCTGATCTTGCCATTGCTATTCTTGCTTTTATGTCTGTTTCGCATTTGGCATCAGATGTTACCCATGATAGAAGGTACTTGAAGTCGTGAACATGTTTCAGGATTTTGTTTCCCAATACGATCCTACAGTTTGGGATATCAGTTTTATTTATATTACCATTACTTCAGTTTTCTTTTTGTTTAAGGTTCGTCCAAGTCTTTCGCTGTCTGTGTTGAAGGTAAATCATTCACTCTAACTATATTCTGTTTGTCAAGCAGCATCTATAGGAAGAGGCGCAGTCGACGTTTCAGGCCGAGGTTCGTCCTGACGAAGGGCCTCGGCCTGAAACGTCGACTGCGCCTCTTCCTATAGATGCTGCTTGGCCTGCTGCGTTCACCAGCAACTTTGATGTATGTTGCTTGAATTTCCAGCATCTGCAGAATTCCTGTTGTTTCTGTTTGTCAATCTCACTTTTCCCTTTTTCGTTCTACTTTAATAAATACTTCATTTCTTGCAATGAATCTCCGTCTTTGTTCCCTATTCTGTTACTGTCCTATATTTCCGTCGCTATGTCACTCAATAGCTCCCAGTCTGCCTCTGTATTCCAATTTTACTAAATCATCAATGTAGCTTTAAATAATGTTATGGGAACTTCCCTTCATCCAACGCCAGCCCATTCGGTATTAATTTGAAATTCGTAAAATAGACATCAATTTATCTGAACTTTTAGGACGCTAATGTCAATAGACACCACCTGCAATTTATCTTCATCGGAAGCATTTAGTGTGAAAGCCTGTCGAATGCCATCTAGTTATATACACCCTCAGTATCTCTTGGTTGTACTCATCTTCACTGTTAATACCTCGAGGTAGTGAAAAATGAAGTCTGGCAAAAAAATTAACCACAAGATATTCTTAGAGGCAACAGAGCGACATGGACACCACCATATAGTAGAAATGCTTCGGAAAGCCGCCACAATTTCCCTGGGTAAATCTAAATTCAAGCAGTGTTCCACAAGTTGGGTCACATTTTGTTGCTGAATGCGGCATTTCAAATCCACCACGTGATCCTCATGCTTTCTGCGTACAGCTGTTCCAGTTCCGCAGCAAAAGGCGCCCTCTAGTGATCACGCAACGCTAGACTTTGTACAGACCCGCTGTTTCCCTACAACACTGAGGGGTCCTTTGCACAGAGGTACTGTATACACTTGAGTCCGGGACAAGAATTCCAGAGATACTTGAATGAGCTGACTCTGCGTCTGTGCATTACAACTGTAAACCTCGCCCGACATTCCGAGGCCGCTGCAGTTTTCCTCAGCCATAGAGATTCAGCAGTTTTTAGGACAATCTCCGCGATGCTGAGTGTATCAGATAGGTTTGTCTTAGTTCGTGTGCAACTGCATTTCAGTGTTATTATCTAACTTCCGTCAGCCGATAATTTAAGAGTATTCTGATCACAGATTTGTACTTTCTCGTTCCTGCAATAATGGACAGAATGCAGTGACTTCTCTGACTTGCACTGAACTACGCTCTCGTTGGTCATGTGTGCAGTACCTTAGCTGTCAGGATGGAGAATGAAACCTATAAGAAACTGAGGGACACATATTCACTCGCTTCAGCCCCGAAGGGATCGCAAATCACTTACAAGAATTTATCAACATGACAGATAATGCAGAGTAAAACGTATCAGAATTAGAGTGAATGGTGCACTGCTCAACGATTGCAAGATAAAACCAGAAGACAGGATATATGAGAACTGGTCTGAATCCAGTTACGTTGGAACCCCCATTTTGCCTTTTCGCACGCTAAAAATCTCTTTCTCTCTCTCTCTCTCTCTTTCTCTCTCTCTCTCTCTCTCTCGCTTCCTCTCTTTCTTTCACTTTGTTCCCTCCTCTCCCCACTCTACCTCTCGCCATCTATCTATTTATCTATCGTTCTCTCGTTATCTTCGTCTCCCTTTCTCACTCCTTTGTTCAATTCCAACCTACTTCTCTCTCTCGTTCTAACTCCGGACATTCATTTCTATTTCTCTGTTTATCTACATGTTTGAACGCTCTAACAACTCACTCTCGCTTTCTTTGCCATTCTGCCACTGCTCTATCCTTTTTCACAGCATGTCACTCCATGCTAACCAGCGTATCCGCGACGATTCCTCCCAGTCATCCGCAAAGTTGTGACTTTCCGCTGCTGCTGTTATCTAACTTATTATTAGCCTTTTAAGTTATTGACGAAATACCTTTCAATCTTCCAGAACCCTGTTGGATATGTCTTGTCAATAGCACATCAAATATCTATTCCCAGGGGCGAGCTGGGATTAAATGTTTAACTGACATGAAAGACTCCGGCAAGAGCCGGCAAACATTGCGAACATTGAGGTGTCCAGATCCCGTATCGCCGTGGAACGTTGGTGCTGAACTGCGGAAATCTATTTAGTGGATTCCGGCACGATTCCCTCGAAGTTATTTAAGCGGAACGTCTTTGCCCAGAGACACAAAATATTACTGGACTGTCTTCGCGTAGAACAGTATTTCCTGTCAGGAATATTTTCATCGGTTTTCCAGAATATTGAACGCACGACAAACAGGTTCTGCCAGATTCCAAGTGACTGAAGCTCAGTGACCCGGTTTGCCCTTCCATGGTCATTAAATCTCACCTTCTGAGGTTCACGAATCTGCATCACTCGCCCTTATATCAAACCCCGAATATGTGAGGGGCGCCTAAACCCAGTGACCTTTGGAGGGTACGCTCTGACGCTTTGCCAGATTCATCAAACAGAGTAGTAAGTACACAGAACATCCCAGTGGGAACTTGGTGATTTGAATAAAATAAACAGAGGAAGATTTGAAGATGTTACCCCGATAAAACAGAAGTTACTCAGGTAAGTACAGCAACAGACTTTCCGGGAGACTCGGGGCTTTCGTTTCGATGTATCTTCGTTCTCCCTCTCTCTTCCTATGTTCCGATGGGAGAATTTACTGCCGATTGCCTGTCGGGGATATTGGAATTAGAAGAATGCTTGACTGTAACATCGAAACAGCGACTGCTTTCTCCTCTCTCGCTTTCGAACAAACCATACCAGACTCTCCCTTGTCAGTGTGAGAGACAGAATGCCTGTGGGACGGTGGCTGGTGGTGGAAATGCTAATGCTTTATATTACAATGAGTGACAGAAATAGAAGCGGGTTAGGTTAATGTTGCTGGCCGCTGATTTTCGAGAGATGTGGCAGTGGGCGTTCAACTACTTACATTTTTCTGACATTGATGCTTTGGGTTTTTGTTCTGTATTAAGAATATCTGTGGAGACTATATATTTCAGGTTATGTATTGTGTCCATTCTCTGATTTTAAACGTAACTGTTTAAGCATGCTTGGCATTCTTTTCGCAGTACCCTGTTATATCTGACAACAGCAAAATATATAATAAAACGTAAACCAGTTTGGGGTATCTGTAAGTGTCTGTAAAGTGAAGGGATACTAAGGCTATCCTTCATTAGTTCATAAAAATATCGGTTAAGTGGGGAAGTGGCGATAGCTGTGTAATGCAGAGTGCCTATCGTGGCACCCTGCGATATCTGGTGCTATTTCACCATGGATCCAATTGGATTCCGACAATTTCGATGCTGTCAGCAAATACTTCTGTGCTCAGTTTCCACATTTTGCGCGTTACCAAGTGTTACACTACCTGCAAAAGACGTTCTGGGTAGCATGTGCCCGTGATCGGAGTATCACTGAGTGTGTACGTTAAGAGGAATGTGCAACAATTGGACCGATAAATCAGTTGACTATAAGACCATAAGAATCGAGGAACGGAATTAGGCCAGTTGATCTATCGAGTCTCCTCCACCATTTCAGAAGAGACAGTGTGGTATTGGAATCCTTCGACACAGTAAACATATATTTAATATAAGAGGTTCAAAAAATCGAAGTATACCTTTGGAAACAGAAGCTATCACTTTGTGCTCCCTCGGTAGTAATCTGATGTTCCCTCTCTGTGTCTCTTCGATCGTGAGGTGATTCAAAGTTCTAAAAGCAGCAATAGATTATTTCCTCTGCAAGAATATTGAACGGTAGGGTGAAATTGAATCCCAATCCCATCCACCTCGGTATGACCTTCCTCTTTATTCATGCCTGCACTACATTTTTATACGGCTCTTACAATTTATTTTTGTATTCTTTTATTGTTTAAATTTGCACTACCTCTATCAGGGGTGTAGTGAATTCATCTGTGAAAACCGAATCAAGGCAATCATGTGACAATACTAAACAAAATTCCTATCCAATTTACATACGTAGCGAACTTCACCTGGAAATAAAATTATATCACTTAAATCCGGTTGGGAAAGTAGATTATTCAAGCAATCATCCTGTTGTGATCCCATTCCCTCTCTCCTCTCTCGCGCTCTTTTACACGGAAAATGCTTTGAAAAATATAAATCTTGGAGTAGCATGCGATCACGTATATGTAGTTTAATCATAATTTCACTTTAAATATTGAAGCTCTTTCCCACAGCAACGACCAAAATAGTATCTGCATTTTCTGTCACGCTAAGCATCCGCTGGTTGTGTCGCATTATCTAAATTCTCAAAATATACAATAAGTAGTTTTTCCAACAACCTGACTTTCATTAGCGTGTCCCTTGCAATTCTTCATCAATCGGAAAACCACAAACTTTCTCACCATCTGGTGCCCTTTAGTCCAGTGGACCCCAAACACCGGTCGCGGACCTGTACCGGGCCGGAAAGCATGTGCTACCGTGCCAAGGGGAAACGATAAGATTTGTCGATATGAAACCATATGAGTCAGCTGCACCTTTCCTCATTCCCTGTCACGCCCACTGTTGAACTTGAACGCACCCGAGTTCATTACTCACGCGAGGACACCAGTTGGTCAATCACCTGCAAGTACTCAATGAGTAAAAAAGCAAACGTCGCTTGAGAGTTTCTTTGAAATAGATGGTAGCAGATATAAAAGGGCCTAACGATGACGGTAACGCAGAGACAGCTGAGGCCGACACTGCAAAAAAAAAACAGAAAACTTCGTTCAACAGAAAATGGTGACTCGCACGATCCAAGCCCCCTGTGTGTGATTTGTGGCGACAAGCTGTCTAATGAGGCAATGAAGCCCTCAAGACTGCTTCGGAAACTTGAGTCGAAGCACCCTGCATTTAAAGACAAAGCCGTTGAGTTATTTGAGCGGGAGAAACGTGAGCAAGCGGAACAGAAGCAAGGGCTGAGAACCACCACATCCACAAACGCTGCTACTCTGAGAGCGTCGTACTGAGCGGCTAGCCGGAATGCAAAGGCTAGGAAGCCTTTGACTGTCGGTGAAGAATTGATTCTGCCTGATGCCAATGACATATGCTGTGAACTGTTGGGAGACCCTGCAGCTAGCAAGATGGCACAGATTTCTCTTTTAGCTACCACAATCTCAAGGAGAATCGATTACATAGGGGAGGACATTGAAGCACAGCTGTTTGAACGGTTTAACTAATCTGGTTTCACTACCCGAGTCAAATAGGTTGCACCTGAATGACAGTCTACACAGTGTGTCACACACAGGGAAATGCTGGCCAGCCGAAAAATGTCGCCTGACCTTAACAGCGTATTGAGTGACGTTGTTGAAGTTATCAATCACATCAAAGCAAAAGCCCTGACCTCACGTCTGTTTGAGCAGCTTTGCGAGGAAATGGATTCAGAGCACAAACGCCTTCTCTTACACACAGAAGTCAGGTGGCTATCAAGGGGGAGCGCCCTGGCCAAGTCAGGTGGCTATCAAGGGGGAGCGCCCTGGCCAGGGTTTTCGAGAGGGAAGGGCGGCTACAGATATTTATTTCGAGAAAAAAAGTCTCCACTGGCAGCACACTTCAGTGACGAGGAGTGGACAGCAAAACTCGCGTATCTGTGTGACATCTTCAACCTGCTCAATGAACTCAATTTGTCACTTCAGGGAAGAATCACAACTGTCTTCAAGCTGGCAGATAAAGTGTCTGCTTTCACAGCTAATCTGGAACCGTGGGACGGCGAGTGGACAGGGGCATATTTGACATGTTCCCAACATTAGCGGGGAATTTGGGAGAAACTGAGGCTCACAGCTGGTGCAGGATCACCTAACTTCGCTGTCGACAGAATTAGAGTGTTACTTCCCAACCTCAAATGACCCAAGACGTGCAAAGCAATGGGTCCGTGACCCATTTGTGAATGTCCCTGGGGAATCATCTATGTCAGCGCGAGAAGAAGGTCCACTCATCGAGCAAGCAAATGACGGTGGGCTGAAAAGTATGTTTGACGTAACATCCCTTCCAGCATTCTGGATCAAAGACAAGGCTGAAAAGACTGTGACAGCCACGAAAACACTGAAAACGTTGCTTCCATTTCCAACATCATATCTCTGCGAAGCGGAGTTTTCTGCAATGAATGCATTAAAATCTAAATTGCGGAATAGACGGGACATAAGGAACCCCCTTATAATTGACCTATCACTATATTCATGCGAGGAAAATATGCGCTGTGTGTTTAATATTAAATTCGTTAGATAAACCCCTTTAGAAACGAAATTGAGTGATTAGATTAGATTATTAGATTGTGAGGACACACAGTCCTCTTTTATTGTCATTTAGTAATGCGTGCATTAGGAAATGATACAATATTCCTCCGGTGTGATAACACAAAAACACAGGACAGACCAAGACTGAAAGAAGAACAAAACCACATAATTATAACATACAGTTACAATAGTGCAACAATACCATAACTTTTTGAAGAACAGTCCATAGCACAGTAAAAAAGGTCGAAGTTTCTCGAAATTCCCACATCTCCTGCAGACGGAGCAAAGAAGAAAACTCTCCCTGCCATACCCGACTGCACTCCGACTCTGAGTCGCCCGAAAACTTCGAGCTCTGATCAGCCCCAAGAACCATCTCTGTTCGAAAGTTCCGAGCTCAGCCTCGTTCGCCAGCAGCAGGCAAAGCCGGTGATTTTGGGGCCTACCCTTCGGCGATTCTCGATCGCACAGTAACAACAGCAGCGAACCAGGCATTCCAGAAATTCTCCAGATGTCCTCTGCTTCACACGCCTGTCTTCATCAAATCCGAATTGTCCACGGCCCCCATTTAACGGATACGATATCATTTTCACCGGAGAGCCGCGCCCGCGTCGCGCTGCCATCTTCTCCTCCCGCCTGAGCGTATTATTCACTGACAGAGAATATTAGATTGAGTCAATAGCCACTGATAAATGACTTAGAGTTGACGTATGACCTATACTCCGGTCGCCACCCCATCCCCCCCACCCCCGTCGGCCAGTCCGCAAGAATATTGTCAATATTAAACCGTTCCGCAGTGCAAAAGAGGTTGGGGACCCCTGCTCTACCAAACCCAAACTTGTGAGAGGCGCCGTATCCTTATGGGTTGAGTTAAGAAACTGCGAGGGTGACGGAACCCTACTTGCAGCTACATACAAGCCTCCCGACAGCAGGCAGAATGTGGAGCACAGATTACAAGAGGAAATAGAAAAGGCGTCTCAAAGGGTAATGTTATGATAGTCATGGGAGATGTCAACATGCAGGCTGATTGGCAAAGTCAGGTTAGATATGGATCTCAAGAGAGTGAAACAGCATTTTAGAGAAGATTGTCCATCACCCTGCACGGCGATCAGTTGTACAGGATTGGGTGTTGTGGAATAAACTGGCGATAATTAGTGACCTTAGGATAAAAGAACAATTTCAAGGCAGTGATCCAAATACGACTGAGTTCAACTTGAAATTTGCCAGTGAGAAAGTAACGTCTGACGAAGCAGTATTGAAGAACAGGAAAGGAATTTTCAGTGGCATGAGAGGGGAGTTGGCCAACGAATTCAGAATGCAGGACTAGAAAGGACAGGCTGCAAGGGTGGACAACAGAGCAGTGAGTGCGTGAATTTCTGGGGAAAATGAGAAAGGAGCCCGATAGCTGTATCCAAAAAATGAGGATATACGCAGATGGAAAAGTAGTACAACCGTGGCTGACAAGGGGACTCAAAGCTAATGTAAAAGCAAAAGAGCGGGTATACAACTAAGCAAAAATTAGTAGCAAGACAGAGGATCAGGAAGCTTTCAAAACCCGAGAGTAAAACTAAAAGAATCATTTGGAGGAAAAAGATGATATATGAGCGCACACCAGCAAACAATATCAAAGTGGATAAAAAAGGTATTTTCAAGAACGTAAAAAAAAAGTGAATTGAGAGTGCATATCGAAAGCAAGAAAATGTGGCCGAAGAAATAATGCTGGGGGACAAGTTGATGGCAGATGAACGATATGAGTATTTCGCAACAGGCTTCACTGTGGAAGACCCGAGCAGCGGGTCAGACGTTGAAGGGTGCAAGGGAAGACATCTGATTGCAATTACAGTTACAAGGGTGAAGGTCCTCAAAACGCTGAACGACAGAAGGGCATATAAGTCATCCGAACAACATGAACTGCACCTTTGCGGCCTTAAAGCGGTAGCGGTAGAGATTGCGGAGGCATTAGGAATGATTTTTCAAAATCATTGTCAATGATAAAGATGATGGAATATATGGCTGTGTTGCGAAGTTTGTAGATGATACAAAGACTTGTGGAAGGATAAATCGTTCTGAGGAAACATGCAGGCTACAGAAGGACAGAAAGATGAGGGAATGGGCAAGAGAGTGGTCGCGAAGTACAATGCACCAAAACGCATGTCATGCATATTGGTATAAGAAATAATTATGCAGACTATAATGTAAAAGTCCAAAAATCCACGATGTAGGGAGACTTGGAGGACCCAAGTGCAGAACACCCTGACAGCTAACTTGCCGGTAGAGTCTGTGGTGAGAAAGGAAAATACGATCTTAGCATTCCTTTCAAGATGTCCAGAATACATGGGCAGAGACGTAATGCAGAGGATTTATAAGAAACGTGAGGCCACATCTTGAGCATTGTAAACAGTTTTGGGTTCCTATTCTAACAAAAATATAGTGGCATTGGAAA
The DNA here is from genome assembly GCF_963921235.1 of Mobula hypostoma. Lineage (NCBI taxonomy): Eukaryota > Metazoa > Chordata > Chondrichthyes > Myliobatiformes > Myliobatidae > Mobula > Mobula hypostoma. Next base: position 25,848,461 of record NC_086106.1, read on the forward strand.
CGGTTCAGAGGACAGTCACATGGATGACACTGTGAGTCCCGCAGGCAAATCAGCTTTCCAACTAACTGAAAAAATGTCGTCAATAATTTCTCCCCTTTCCCCTGAAGTTTCGCCTGCTTAAATCAATCACGTGACAGTAGTGGCTATGTGTTTGCGCTCCGGCTGTCTTTCGGCAAAGGGCTCCCTCTAGCGAACGCTCACTGCATCACGGAGGTCGGATTTTGTCTAGAGCCGTCATCGCCTTGCAACACTGTGGGTATCATAGCACAAAGATAAACGGCGGAGTCCGACACAAGAGCACCAGAGATGTTGAAATGGGCTGCCTTGCTGCCACGCTGCCAACCAGCGGTAAACCTCGCTGGACATTCTGGATGCCGTTCCATCTTGCCAGTGCTATATACCTTCAGCAAATATCTTGGAGATTCCACGCGATGCTGAACGTACCAAACAATCGATTGAGGATTGCCAGTGTAATTACAGTTCAGTGTTCCAATTTGTTTTTCCGCAATCGATAATTCAAAAGGCCATTGTGTCACCGAATCTTTTCCATTTGTTCCTGTAATAAAAGGACAGAATGCATGAACAGATCGGGCTTTCTTCGGACTGACGGAACAGATATAGGGCGTTACCGCGGAGACTCACCGGGCAGCATAGTCAATATAATCAGCAGATAACACAGAGAATTCATGGTGGCTGGCTTCAAATTCGATCGGTAGACAGCTTACTTTCAACAAGTTGATATCCTTGACCGATATAGAAGAGTAAAATCAGATCTGCAGCATATTCCAGCTGGCGTAAATATTGGGGTGTTGCCCTGCCAATGCATTGATTGGCTGTGAGCACTGATCTGCGCCGGTCGGAGCACCAATCACAGATCGGTTTGTTTCAGTCCTCTATATGTTTTTACAAATCAGACGCCCGGAGCTGTAAATAGCGTCGCGCTAATCACTGTGTGAGAGTGATCATACTTCACTCTCCACACCCCCCCCCATGTTTATCGCTCTACTCTCTTTTCTATCGATCACCATCTCCCGCTCCCTCACCTCTATCTAGACAGAGCAGCCATTAAAATAGCAACAAGCACGAAGATGATTCGGTGTCTGTATTAACTTCAAAAATAGGATATTATCAAATTGTGACCCAGGTAAAGGTAATTACGTCACATCAGGAGCATCAGAGGCTCGGGGGAGTCACGCACCCCTTCTCTCGAACAGGATGGGTATGTGGTCTATGATGTGCCTTCGACTCGACTGGAGATTGACTCCATATCAACTTCCCTTAGAGCTTCATTTTTTCGCCTCTTACTTTGCATAGTGTAGTAGATGGCAGTTGTGTTTTCTTCATGGCAGATGTTGGAGACCTAAGAGATCCAGAGACTCCCAGGGAACTACATCTGCAAGGAATGCATCTGGCTGAAGCTCCTTGAAGACCATGTTAGGGATCTGGAGTGACCAGCTCAATGACCTTCGGCTTATACGGCAGAGCGAGAACATAATCCATCGGAGTCATAGGGAAGTAGCCACCGAAAAGCTGCAGGAGGCATGTGGCTATTGGACTACCAGGAGAAATGGAAATCTGAATAGACAGTTAGAGCAGAGCCCATCTGTGATCATTCCTGTCAATAGTAAGAATATTTTATTTGGATACCGATGTGGGAAATGAACTCCCAGGGGAATACCAGGGAGACAGGGCTACTGCCACGGACCAGAGGGCCATGCTGCAGATGGGAAAGAGGAATAATAAGGGAGCAGTAGCGATAGGGGACTCTTCAATCATGGGAACAGACAGGAGATTCTGTGGACGTGAACACGACACGCTGATGGTATGCTGCCTCCCAGGTGTCAGTTCTGAATCTCGTCCACGACATTTTAGAGAGGGAGGAACAGCATCCAGATGTCCTGGTACACATTGGCTCCAATGACACACGAAAGAAAAGCACAGAGATCCTGAAAAGGGTATTTGCAAAGCAGGGAAGAAGGTACTAGCAGATGTTGACGGGTACGAGCGAAGTACAGTTACTATTACAAGGCTCAAAGAGCCGAACGAGCTAAGTCACCCGTACCAGATGCACTGCAACCTCTGGTTCTGAAAGAAGTAGTAGCACTACCTGTTTTGTAGGAGGTAGCGAATAGAACTATAATATTCCGGTTGGTTGCCTGTGACAAGTGGTGCTTCGCAAGTGTCCGTGCTGGGAGTAATCTTTTTTTTATGCTCTACATCAATGATTTAAATGATAGAATCCTTCGCTTTCTTACCAGATTGCAGACAATACGAAGACTGATGAAGGGTCGGGGTGTATTGATAAAACAGGTAATCTGCAGAAAGTCTGAGACAAATGACAAGAATGGGGAAGAGAGTGGTAAGTGAAATATAATCTTGGAAAATGCATGGTCATGCATTCGGTTGCAAGAAATAACTGTGCAGACTATTTTCTGAACGTGGACAAAAGCTAAAACTAAGACGTGCAAAGCTGCAACGGGGCTTGGTAGACCCTGTGCAGAACACCCTAAAGGTTAATTTTCTCCTAGAGTCGACGGTGTGGAAGAGAAATCCAATGTTAGCACTCATTTCAGGGGATCGAGAATACAACAGTAGGGATGTGATGATGACGCTTAAAAGCACTGGTGAGACCCCATTTTGAGTATTACGAACAGTTTTGGGCACCACATTGAAGAAAAAATCCGCTCGCATGTATGATTCCAGTAATGAATGTGTTATCATACGAGGAAAGATTGATATTTATGAGTCTGTGTCCGCTGGAATTTAAGAGGATGATGGGGATCTCATGGAATCCTTCCTAATGTTGAAAGGCCCAGACAGAGTGGATGTGTAAAGGATGTTTCATATGGTGAGGGAGTCTACGACAAGAAGGCAAAGCCTCAGGAGAGACGGTCGTCTTTTCAATACAGAGATGCGGAGAAAATCCATCAGCGTGACTGTGGTGAATTTGTTGCATTATTTCGCACGGACAACTGTGGAGGTCAGATAGTTGGGTATGCTTAAGGCAGAGCGTGATATGTTTTTGATTGGCCTTGGTATCAAAGGTTCCGAGGGGAAGGCCTGTAGTGGGCTGAGGAAGGGTCAATCAATCAGCCATGATTTAATGGCGGAGCAGATTCGATTGGCCAAATGCCCTAATTCTTCTTCGAAGTTTTACGGTCTTATCCTCTCTTCCAAAATGGGCAAGTTTTAGCGGAATTTCAGTTTTTCGCTTTCGACCCTCTTTGGGTGTCTTCTTCTTGCTGTATCCGTACCATAATATGTGACGTTCTCTTCTTTGTCTCCCTTAATCACTGTAATCGCCTGTTTCTTCCCTTGTCTGCTCATTCGCTGTACCCTGCTCTTTCCGTTTCTCAATTTATTTCTTGTCCTCCACTTTTCTCTCTGTCGTTCGTTCTCACACTTTCCATTCCCCTTTCTCGCACTCTCTGTCTGTCTGTCTGTCTGTCTGTCTGTCTCTCTCTCTCTCTCTCTCTCTCTCTCTCTCTCTCTCACTCGCTCTGTATCTATCTATCTCTCCTCTATCTACGGGATGTTCCTGACTGGGTGAACGACATCCTGCTACGAGAGGGAAAGCAACCAGAATAGACAATAGATGCAGAAGTAGACCATTCGGCCCTTCGATCCCGCACCGCCATTCTGAAATCATGGCTGATTATCTACTATCAATACCTGACTCCTGCCTTGTCCCCATAGTCCTTGATTCCCCTAACCATAGGATACCTATCTAGCTCCTTCTTGAAAGCATCCAGAGAATTGGCCTCCACTGCCTTCTGAGGCAGCGCGTTTCACACCTCCACAACTCTCTGGGAGAAGAAGTTCCTCCTCGACACTGTCCTGAACGACCCACCCCTCATTCTTAAACCATGCCCTCTGGTACTGGACTCTCCCAGCAACTGGAACATATTTCCTGCCTCTATCTTGTCCATTTCCTTAATAATCTTATATATCTGAATCAGATCCCCCCTCAAACTCCTTAATTCCAGCGCATACAAGCCCAGTCTCTCTAACCTCTCTGCGTAAGACAGTCCAAACATCCCAGGAATTAACCTAGTGAACCAACGCTGCACTTCCTCCACAGCCAGGATGTCCCTCCTTAACCCTGGAGACCAAAACTGCACACAATACTCCAGGTGTGGTCTCACCAGGGCCCTGTATAAATGCAAAAGAATTTCATTGCTTTCATACTCAATTCCCTTTGTAATAAAGGCCAACATTCCATTAGCCTTCCTCACTGCCTGCTGCACTTGTTCATTCACCTTCAGAGACTGATGAACAAGTACTCCTAGATCTCTTTGTATTTCTCTCTTACCTAACTCCACACCGTTCAGATAATAATCTGCCTTCCTGTTCTTGCTCCCAAAGTGAATAACCTCACACTTATTCACATTAAACGTCATCTGCCAAGTTTCTGCCCACTCACCCAGCCTATCCAAGTCACCTTGAATTCTCCTAACATCCTCATCACATGTCACACTGCCACCCAGCTTAGTATTATCAGCAAACTTGCTGATGTTATTCACAATGCCTTCCTCTAAATCATTGACGTAAATTGTAAACAGCTGTGGTCCTAATACCGAGTCCTGTAGCACCCCACTAGTCACCACCTGACATTCCGAGAAACACCCATTCACTGCTACCCTTTGCTCTCTATCTGCCAACCAGTTTTCTATCCATGTCAATATCCTCCCCCTAATGCCATGAGCTCTGATTTTACTCACCAATCTCCTATGTGGTACCTTATCAAATGCCTTCTGAAAGTCTAGGTACATCACATCCACTGGATCTCCCGCGTCTATCTTCCTGGTTACATCCTCGAAAAACTCCAATAGATTAGTCAAGCATGATTTGCCCTTGGTAAATCCATGCTGGCTCGGCCCAATCCTATCACTGCTATCAAGACATGCTGCTATTTCATCTTTAATAATAGACTCCAGCATCTTCCCTACTACTGATGTTAGGCTAACAGGGCGATAGTTCCCTGTTTTCTCCCTCCCTCCTTTCTTAAAAAGTGGGATAACATTAGCCATTCGCCAATCCTCAGGAACTGATCCTGAATCTAAGGAACGTTGGAAAATTATCACAAATGCATCTGCAATTTCCAGAGCCACCTCCTTTAGTACCCTAGGATGCAGACCATCTGGACCTGGGGATTTGTTAGCCTTCAGTCCCATCAGTCTACTCATCACCGTTTCCTTCCTAATATCAATCTCTTTCAGTTCCTCTGTTACCCTATGTCCTTGGTCCATCCATACATCTGGGAGATTGCTTGTGTCTTCCCTAGTGAAAACAGATCCAAAGTACATATTGAATTCTTCTGCCATTTCTCTGTTTCCCATAAGAATTTCTCCCAATTCATTCTTCAAGGGCCCAACATTGTTCTTAACTATCTTCCTTCTCTTAACATACCTAAAAAAAAATTTGCTATCCTCCTTTATAGCCTTTTTAGTTAAGTTCTGTTGCTCCTTAAAAATTTCCCAATCATCCGTCTTTCCACTCACCTTAGCTCTGTTATACTTCTTTTTTAATACTATGCTATCTCTGACTTCCTTTGTCAACCACTGTGGCCAGTTTTCGCCCTTTGAATCCTTGCTTCTCGGGGGGGATGAACTGATTTTGCACCTTGTGCATTATTCCCAAGAATACCTGCCATTGCTGTTCCACTGTCTTTTCTGCTAGGATATCCGACCAGTCAACTTTGGCCAGCTCCTCCCTCATGGCTCCATGGTCTCCTTTGTTCAACAGCAATACTGACACTTCTAATCTGCCCTTATCCCTCTCAACTTACAGATAAAAACTTATCATATTATGGTCACTACCTCCTAACGGCTCCTTCACTTCAAGATCACTTATCAAATCCTGTTTATTGCACAACACTAAATCCAGAATACCCTTATCCCTGGTCGGCTCTCGTACAAGCTGCTCCAAAAAATGCATCCCGTGGGCACTCTACAAACTCCCTATCCTGAGGTCCAGTACCAACCTGATTTTCCCAGTTCACCTGCATATTGAAATCCCCCATAACTACTGTGACACTTCCTTTGCCACATGCCATTGTTAACTCCCTATTCAACTTGCACCCAATATCCATGCTACTGTTTGGGGGCCTGTAGATAACACCTATTAGTGTCTTTTTGCCCTTACTGTTCCTCAGTTCTATCCACACTGACTCTACTTCTCCTAATTCTATGTCCCCCCTTGCAAGGGACTGAATCTCAATTCCTCACGAAACGAACAAGGCGACACCACCCCCTCTGCCCACCTTTCTGTCCCTTTAATAACGCTTATACACTTGTACATTCAGTTCCCAGGTCTGATCCCCCTGCAGCCATGTTTCCGTTATCCCAACAACATCATGGTTACCCATTCGCTCCTGAGCTTCAAGCTCATCCGCCTTATTTCTGACACTTCGCGCATTCCGATATAGAATTTTAACCCATTTCTCCTCTCTCTGTTTAACTCGGTATTTATTGTGCATAACCCAGCTCCCCGAACTCTCACCGGGCTATACGCCCCTTCAATTTTGTTGTCCTTCTTAAATTTACCTACTCTTTCTGCACATTTAACTCCATGCTCCGTCAGGCCATCCCTCTGCACATGCATCCTCCTTATCACTCATTCCGCCTCACCTTTCTCTATTTCACACTCAATATTCCGGAACCATGTAGACCTCACCTGTCCATTATACTTCACCTCGCTATACCCTCTCACATTCTGGATCGCTGCCCCCTGCAAATTTAATTTAAACCCCCTCCCCAAGCAGCACTAGCAAATTTTCCTGCAAGAATGTTAGTCCCCCTCCAGTTCAGCTGTAAACGGTGCCGTCGGAACAGATCCCACCTTCCATGAAACAAAGCCCAATTATCTAAAAACCTGAAGACCTTCCACCTGCACCATCCTCTCAGCCACGTATTGATCTGTATAATCCTTCTGTACCACGCCTCACTCCCACGTGGCACAGGTAAAAATCCTGAGATTGTTACCCTGGAGGTCCTGCCCTTCAGCTTCGCACCTAACTCCCTGAGCTCATTACGCAGGACCCCCTCACTCTTCCTACCAACATCGTTGGTCCCTACATGGACCACAGCAACTGGATTCTTGCCCTCCCTCTCAAGAATAACCTGCACCCGATCTGAGATTTCCCGGACCCCGGCACCAGGGAGGCAACATACCATCCGATACTCCCGATCTCCCCCACAGAATCTCCTATCTGCCTCCCTGACTATAGAATCCCCTATCACTACCGCTGTCCTCTCTTCCCTCCTCCCCTTCTGAGTCGAGGGTCCAACCTCGGTGCCAGAGACAGGACCACTGCAATTTGTTCCTGGTAGGTCATCCCCACCAACAGTATCCAAAACGGTATATTTATTGTTGATGGGAATGGCCACAGGGGTGCTCTGCTCTCTCTACCTGCTGCCACTCGATCTTCTGACAGTCACCCAGTTGCCTACCTCCCGGGTATTTCGGTGTGACTACCTCCCGATAACTCTTATCTATCTCTGTCTCTGCCTCCCGAATGATCCGTAGTTCATCCAGCTCCAGTTCCAATTCCCTAACTCGCTCTGATAGGAGCTGCAGCTGGATGCACCTTCTGCAGATGTGGTCATCAGGGACAACTGCGTTGACCCTGACCTCGCACATACTGCATACGGAGCACACCACTGCTCCAACTATCTCACCCATTACCTGATGCCAGATTAATCAGAATAAATGAAAAAGTACCTACCGACCTTACCTTTTTTCCTCAGCAGGCACGTACTCAGGCTCTCTGATTACCTCTCACCGAAGACCCCCTTACGCCGAAGCCCACTGAGCCAAATCAGCACTCCGCTCCCGCGCACTCCGCGGCCCACGCCGGAAAGTGGCCTCTTTTGAAACTCCGCCCTTGACGCTGATGTCACCCGCGCATGCGCAGTTTTACCTTCCTCCTCAGGTAATGCCTAGGTAGTCCAGATCTTACTCGGCCTGCCTACAAAGGCTGATCCTCCGATCCTCCGATCTCCAGTCGTCCGTCGACCTCGAGCACTGCTGGCTCCCGCACCGACACTGCCCGCGCCTGAAAGTCGTGATACGTGTTGGGGCAAACGACATAGGCAGGAAGAGCGATGATGTCCTGAACTGTGAGCTTCGGGAATTAGGCACACCGCTGAAGAACAGGACCTCAAGTGTGGCGTTCTCAGGATTGCTGACAGTGATGGTAAGAATTGGAGGAGATGACAGTTGAATGCGTGGCTGAGGATTTGGTGCAGGGAGCAGGGTTTTAGATTTTTGGAACATTGGGATCTCTTCTGAGGAACGTGAGACCTGTAGATATTGAATGGGTTGCACCTGAACTCGAGGGGGAGCATTAACATTGCAGGTAGGTTCGCTGGCATGGTTCGGGAGGGTTTAAACTAATTTTCAAGGGGGATGGGACCCAGAGCGATAGAGCAGTGAAAGAAGTGCATAGAGTGAAGCCAGATCTAACATATACAGAGGCTTTGAGGAAAGAGAAGCAGAATAAACGGTGTAAAGGCAGTAGGGTAGATGGGCTGAAATGTGTGTACCTCAACGCAAGAAGCATCAGGAACAAAGGTGATGAACTGAGAGCTTGGATACATACATGGAATTATGATGTAGTGGCCATTACATAGACATGGCTGGCACCAAGTCAGGAATGAATTCTCAATATTCCCGGATTCCAGGGCTCTAAAAAGGATAGAGAGGACGGAAAATGGAGAGGAGGGTTGGCATTACTGGTCAGGGATACAATTACAGCTACAGGAAGGGTGGGTAATGTAGCAAGATACTCTTTTGAGTCAGTATGGGTGGCAGTCAGGAAAAGGAAGGGAGCAGTTACTCTATTGCGTGTATTCTATAGGCGCCCTGGTAGCAGCAGAGATACAGAGGAACAGTTTGGGAGGCAGATTTTGGAAAGGTGCAAAAATAACAAGGTGTTCTAATGGGTGACATTAACTTCCCTAATATTGATTGGCACCAAGGGTTTAGATGGGACAGAGCTTGTAAAGTGTGTCCAGGACGGATTCCTGTCACAGTATGTCGACAGGCCGTATTGGGGGAATGCCATACTAGATCCAGTACTAGGTAATGAACCGGGTCAGGACACAGATCTCTCAGTGAGTGATCATCTGGGGGACAGTGACCACCGCTCCCTGGCCTTCAGAATTATTATGGAAAAGGATAGAATCAGAGAGGACAGGAAAATTTATTAATTTGGGAAGGGCAAATTATGAGGCTACAAGGCTAGAACTTGTGGGTGTGAATTGGGATGATGTTTTTGCAGGGAAATGTACTATGGACATGTGGTCGATGTTTAGAGATCTCTCGCAGAATGTTAGGGATAAATTTGTCCCGGTGAGTACGATAAAGAATGGTAGGGTGAAAGAACCATGGGTGACAAGTGAAGTGGAAATCTAGTTAGGTGGAAGAAGGCAGCATACATGAGGTTTAGGAAGCAAGGATCAGATGGGTCTATTGAGTAATATAGGGAAGCAAGAAAGGAGCTTAAGAAGGGGCTGAGAAGAGCAAGAAGGGGGCATGAGAAGGCCTTTGCGAGTAGGGTAAAGGAAAACCGCAAGGCATTCTTCAATTATGTGAAGGAAAAAAAAGGATGACAGGAGTGAAGATAGGACCGATTAGAGACTCAGGGCCTGGGATAGGACTTGGACTAGGAGCACAGGACCCGGACATGGAACTTATAACAAGGAGCCCGGACGAGGAACTAGGAACTCTGGTACCAGAGTGTGGGCAGGGTCTTGGAACCTCGGACCCGGGTCCCGGGCCTAGGCTAGGACTCGGGACTATGATCTTGACAAGGACTCGGGAGGAGGACCTGGATCGGACTTGAAATTCGACTGGGACTTGGATCGGAATTGACACTCGACTGGAACCTGGAACACGAGGCCTCGACTTGGAGTAGACTGGAACACGAAGCCTTGATTTCGACTGGACGAGAACACGAATCCTTCACCTGGACTGGACTGGACCACGAAGCCTTGAGTTGCACTGGACTGTAACACGAAACACAGAGCCGGGACCCCTCCTTGGATACAGGATATGGGGCCGGGACTCCTCTTAGACACGGAACACCGAGCCAGAAGCCCTCCTTGGGTAAAAGACATAGGGCCGGGACTCTTCTTATGCCTAGAACACTAAACACGAAGACACAGAACTCGACTCAAGGTAGCGGCAAACAGCCGGACCTACCTAGCGAAGGCGAAGACATGAAGACACATGACTACACAACAATAGACTGCTCCTTATATTGACGAGACAAGGCTCCAGTCTCACTCGGGCTGGTTAACTTGAGAGGGATTCTAACGAAGTCACAGATGAGGTTGCAGACAAGATTACAGACGAGGTCGCAGACGAAAGCTGCTGACAAATTTTCAGAGAGGTTTCAAACGAGGTTACAGACGAGGTAACTCATAGGTTTCTGAAAGGAACGGTCCAGGTCCCCGACGGAGCAAGGGAAAAACGGAATAACCGCAGTACCGAATCCACGGACCGGACCGTGAACCGGAATGCGCACTTCACGGACTGGACCGTAACATCCATAAATTGCTCTTCTAAGTGGGAGCTGAACCAGGGAAGTCAGAACTGAGCCTATTTAGCCAGCGATCTGAATGGAACTGCGACACGGTCCGTTTCTTAATAATTTACACTAATTCTAACGTATGTGCCGACCTCACAACTCTGTCCTTCATTGTACTTTAAATGATACTTCTTTTCTAGCAATGGATCTCCGTCTTTGATCTGTCTTTCGTGACTCTCTTAAACTTTCATCGCCGTGGTACTCTGTGCCTGTCACTGTCTCTCTCTCGCTCTCTCTCTCTCTCTTCACGCTCCCTAGCTCTGTGGGTACATCCGTTTACAAGCTGCTAGTTCACTCGGTATTCCGGTATTCACTGTCAATCTGAAAAAAAAACAATTGTTCTCCACTTTTAAGACTCGAATGTTAATAGAGTCCACGTGAAATTTATCTTCATCAGAAGGATTTACATGACAGCTTAGCCGATGCTGTCTAGTCACATGCACCTCAGTATCTCCAGGTTGCACTTATCTTCACTGTTAATCGCGCAAGCTCGTCAAAAATTATGACCATCCAAATGTTAACCGCACAATGTTGTTATAGGCAGCAGACACACAATATTGCTATGGACACTGAGATATAGTGAAAAACGTTTCGGAAAAATCCCACAGTAATCCGAGGTAGAGCTGAACTCAAGAAGTGTTCTTCAATGTTTGGCGCATTTTGCTGCTGAATGCAGCATTTTAAGTCGACCACGTGATCCTTATGCTTTGTGCGTGCGGCTGTTCCAGTCTCCCAGCTATGGCGCCCTCTAGTGATCACGAATCCGGACCCGCGGTGTCCCTGCAATTCTGTAGGGTGCATTGCACAGTGGTATACACCAGAGTCTGGGACAAGAACTCCAGATATATATATAAATGAGCTGACTCTGCCTCTGTCTTTATCAGCTGAAAATCTCGCCCAACATTCTGGAGGTTGCTCCAGTGTTCCTGAGCCATATACCTTCAGCATTTACTTTTCGAGATATTCCGCGGTGCTGGGTGTATCAAAAATATTTGCATTAGTTCTTGAGTAATTGCAGTTTAGTGTTATGAGCTGACTTTCGTCAGCCGTGAATTTGGTAGCATGCTACATCGCTGAACCTTTCTCGTTCCTGCATTAAAGGACAAAATGCACTAATATCCCTGACTTGCACTGAACTCACGTGGCGCTCCATGGTCATATGAGCAGCGTCCTGCCTGTCAGGATGACGAATGTAATGAATACAAAACAAAGGGAGCACTTTCTTCTGACTTCCGCCTCGATAGGACGGCAGATAACTTCCAAGAAATTATCGCTATGTTAGGGAGTAAAATCGCATCAAAAATAGATTTCACAGAGCCCTGCTCAACGATTGGTAGCTAAAACGGAGCCGAGGCCCTATGAATACTATAAACAATCGGATTTGGTTGATTTCCGCCCTCTGCCTTTTTCCCCCACACTATAAACCTTTCTCCGCATCTCTCTCTCTCATTTTCTCTCCTCTCTCTCCCCTCCCTATCTCTCTCCATCTTTCTATTTATCTACCGTTCTCTCTTTCTCGCTCTTTCACTCTGTCTTCCTTTCTCACTCACTTGCTCTCTCCCCACCTTCTTCTCTCTCACTTCAGCTCTCTTTCCGAACATTGATTTCTATTTATCTACCTCAATTTTTCGCTCCATGAATTCATTCTCGGTTGCTTTGCCTTTCCTCTCTCCCTTCTGACACCATGTCACTCCATATTATCCAGCGTATTACTGAGTCATCCACCATGTTATGACTTTCTATTGGTCCTGCTATTTATCTTATCAATAGCCTTTTAAGTCATTGACGTAATACCTTTCAATTTATTAGCCTCCCGCTGGATATTGCTTTTCAATAGCACACCAAATATTTACTCCCTAATATTTTTCCATAAGTGAGCCAATCTCCTATCCATTGTAATAGACTCATTTGAGAATTTGTTTTCTGCAGTTTCTTCGGCCTCACATCTTAATGATTCCCTTCTCAGAATATAAAGACCCTGTAAGTACAGTTCACCGTGTACCAGGACGGAAATCTTGCGAAGTGTTCAAAGTTGTGACCGTGTATTGTAGACAACGAGGGGAAATGACTATTCAGATGTCTCAAAATCTTTTAACGTCTTATTTGTACCAACAAACTGAATTTAAGCCGAGATGCCTGCGATCCTGAGAGCGGCCAGATTAAGGCGAACGAGTGAACCTCCCTCGTTTTTGCGTCCATTCTTGATTCGCTCTCTAGTCAGCGGTCTGTACACCTGCTAGCGACTGTATTTCCGTGTCGATTATTCACCTTTAATGGTGCGTGCTGCAAGGCAGAAAGATACAATGAAGAGTCCGACGCAAGTGCCTCGGTCTTTTATCATTGAACCATCTTCGTTCACTGCGCAAAGCAGTGGTAAACAGCAAAACATATTTTCTTTGTTTCTATGTTTCTAAGTTTCTATATCTTGACGTGCTCATGTGTCTCGCTTCCGACGGGATCCGAAAGACCATAAGACCATAAGATATAGGGACAGAAGTACGTCATTCTGCCCATCGAGTCTGCTCCGCCATTCAATCATGGACTGATCCGATTCTTCCAGTCGTCGTCATTCCTCTGCCTTCTCTCCATACCCTTTGCTGTTCATGCTAGTCAAGAACTTAGCTATCTCTGCCATAAGTCAGTGGTCCCCAACCACCGCGCCGCGGACTGCTATCGGGCCACAAAGCATGTGCAACCGGGCCGCGGGGAAACTATATGATTTGGCTCTAGGAAACGATGTGAGTTCGCTGCACCTTACATCATTCCCCGTCACTCCCACTATTGAACTTGAACGCACGCGAGGTCTTTATTCACGCGAGGACATCAGTTTTTCATTAACCTGCAACTACTCGATGAGTAAAAAACAAAACGTAGCTTGAGAGATTCTTTGAAAGAGATGGTAGGTGACATAAAAGGCCTAACGATGATGATAACGCAGAGACAACTGAGGCCGAGACGGCAAAAAAAAAACGGAAAGCTTCCTTCAACAGAAAATGCGACGAGTCGTCCATAAAAAGTGGCTTATTACGACCGGTGACTCGCACGCTCCAAGCCCCCTGTGTGTGTTTTATGGAGACAAACTGTCTAATCAGACAATGAAGCCCTCAAAACTGCGACGGAACTTTGAGTCCAAGCACCCTGCACTTAAAGACAAAGCTGTTGAGTTTTTTGAGCAGAAGAAACGTGATCAAGCCGAACAGAAGCAAGGGCTGAGAACCACCACATCCACAAATGCTGCTGAACTGAGAGAGTCGTACTTAGTGGCTAGCCGTATTGCTGAGGCTAAGAAGCCTTTCACTGTTGGTGAAGAATTGATTCTGCCTGCTGCAAAGACATCTGCCGTGAACTGTTGGGAACAGCTCTTTCAGCTACCACAGTTTCAAGGAGAATCGATGACATAGCGGAGGACATCGAAGCACAGCTATTGGAACGGCTTAACTAGTCTGGTTTCGCTACCCGAGTCAGAGTTTGCTCCAGAAAGACAGTCTACACACTGTGTCACACACAGGGAAATGCTGGCTAGCCGACAAATGTCACCTGACCTTAACAGCGTATTGAGTGACGTTGTTGAAGTTATCAATCACATCAAAGCAAAAGCCCTGAACTCACATCTGTCTGAGCAGCTTTGCGAGGAAATGGATACAGAGCACAAACGCCTTCTCTTACACACTGAAGTCAGGTGGCTATCAAGGGGGCCAGGGTTTTCGAGATAAGAGGCCAGCTACAGAGATTTCTTTCGAGAAAAAAGTCACCACTGGCAGCACACTTCAGTGACGAGGAGTGGACAGCAAAACTCGCTTATCTGTGTGACATCTTCAACCTGCTCAATGAACTCAATTTGTCACTTCAGGGAGGATGACAACTGTCTTCAAGTTGTCAGATGAAGTATGTGCTTTCACAGCCAAACTGGAACTGTGGAGCCGGCGAGTGGACAGGGGCATATTTGACATGTTCCCAACATTAGCTGGGAATTTGGGAGAGACTGAGGCTTAGAGCTGGTGCGTGAAAACCTATCTTCGCTGTCGACGGATTTCGAGCGTTACTTCCCAACCGCAAATGACCTAAGACGTGTGAAGGAATGGGTCAGTGACCTATTTGTGAATATCCCAGGTGAAACATCTATGTCAGCGCGAGAAGAATATCAACTCATCGAGCTTGCAAATGACAGTGGGCTAAAAAGTATGCTTGACATTACATCTCTTCAGGCATTCAGGTTCAAAGTCAAGGTTAAATATACTGAGATAGCCGCGAAAGCACTGAAAACGTTGCTTCCATTTCCAACATCATGTCTCTTCGAAGCGGAGTTTTCTGCAAAGAATGCAATGGAAACTAAATTGCAGAATAGGCTGGACATAAGGAACCCTCTTATAATTCATTTATCACTATATTCATGCGAGAAAAATATGCGCTATGTGTTTAATATGGCACAGTAAAAAGAAAAGTTCAAAGTTTCTCGGAAGTCCCCCATCTCACGCAGACGGGAGAAGGCGGAAAACTCTCCCTGCCATACCCGACCATACTCCGAATCTGCGTCGTCCGAAAACTTCGAACTCTGATCAGCCCTCCGACACCTAGCACAGAGCACCATCTCTGCCCGAACGTTTCGACCTCAGCCTCGGTCGCCAGCAGCAGGCAAAGCCGGGGATTTTGGGGCCTAACCTTCGGAGATTCTCGAGCGCACAGGAACAACAGCAGCGAACCAGGCATTCCAGAAATTTCTCCAGATGTTCCTCTCCTTCTCACGCCTGTCTTCATCAAATCAATATTGTCCACCGCCCCTACTTAACAGATTCAATATCATTTTCACCGGAGAGCCGCGCGCGTCGCGCTGCCATCTTCTCCTCCCGCCTGGGCGTATCAGCCACTGACTGAGCGTATTAGATTGAGTGCATTAACCACGGATAAGTGACTTAGAGTTGACTTATCACCTATATTCCGGTCGTTATTGACGACACCGACACCCCCCCCCCCCGCCCCCCCACGGGCAGTTCGCAAGAATACTGTCAATATTAAACCGTTCCGCGGTGCAATAAAGGTTGGGGTTCCTGCTCCAACAAACCCAAAGTTTGTGAGTGGCGCCGGATACTTAAGGGTTGAGTCAAGAAACTGCAAGGGTTAAGGAACCCTGCTGGCAGCTATGCACAAGCCTCCCGACAGTATATAGAATGTGGAGCACAGATTACAAGAGGAAATAGAAAAGACGTCTCAAAAGGGTAATGTTATGGTAGTCATGGGAGATGACAACATGCAGGTTGATTGGGAAAGTCACGTTAGATATGGATCTCAAGAGAGTGAGTTTGTTGAATACCTATGAAACGACATTTTAGAGCAGATTGTCCATCACACTGCAAGGCGATCAGTTGTACAGCATTGGGTGTTGTGCAATAAACTGGAGATGATTAGTGACCTTATGATAAAAGAACAATTTCAAAGCAGTGATCCCAATATGATTGAGTTCAACTTGAAATCTGCCAGTGAGATAGTAACGTCTGACGAAACAGTATTTCAGCACAGGAAAGGAAATTTCAGTGGTGTGACAGAGGAGTTGGCCAACGAATTTCGAACGCAGGACTTGAAAGGACAGGCTGCAAGGGAGCACAACAGCGCAGTAAGGGAGTGAATTTCTGCGGAAAATGAGAAAGAAGCCCGGTAGCACTATCCAAAAAAATGAGGAAATACGCAAATGGAAAAGTGGTGCACACGTGCCTGACAAGGGGCGTCAAAGCTAATGTAAAAGCAAAAGAGGGGGTATACAACTAAGCAAAACTTAGTAGCAAGACAGGGGATCAGGAGGCTTTCAAAACCCTAGAGAAACACTAAAAGAATCATTAAGAGGAAAGAAATTATATATGAGCGCAAGCTAGCAAACAATATCAAAGTGGATAAAAAAAAAGGTTTTTTCAAGAATGTAAAAAAAATGAAAGTGAATTGACAGTGCCTATAGAAAGCAAGAAAATGAAGCAGAAGAAATAATGCTGGGAGACAAGTTGATGGCAGATGAATGATATGGGTATTTCGCTTCAGGCTTCACTGTGGAAGACCCGAGCAGCGGGTCAGACATTGAAGGGTGCAAGGGAAGACAGGTGAGTGCAGTTACAGTTACAAGGGTGAAGGTCCTCAAAACGCTGAAGGACAGAAGAGTATGTAAGTCATCCGAACCAGATGAACTGCCCTCCTTGCGCCCTGAAAGTAGTAGCTGTAGAGATTGCGGAGGCATTAGGAATGATTTTTCAAAATCATTGTCAATGATATAGATGATGGAATAGATGGCTGTGTTGCCAAGTTTTGTAGATGTTACAAAGATTGATGGAAGGATACGTCGTTCTGAGGAAACATGCAGAGTACAGAAGGCCAGAAAGATGAGGAGAATGGGCAAGAGAGTGGCCGATGAAGTACAATGCACCAAAACGCACGTCATGCACATTGGTATAAGAAATAAATGTGCAGACTATTTTGTAAGCGGGGAAAAAATCCAAAAATCTCCGATGCAAAGAGACTTGGCGGATCCAAGTGCAGAACACCCTGACGGTTAACTTGCAGATAGAGTCGGTTGTGAGGAAGGAAAATAGAATGTTAGCATTCAATTCGAGATGTCCAGAATACATTAGCAGAGACGTAATACAGAAGTTTTATAAGACACGTGAGGCCTCACCTTGAGTATTCTGAACAATTTTGGGTTCGTATTCTAAAAAAAAGAAGCGCTGGCATTGGAAAGGGTTCAGAGGACATTCACATGGATGACACCGTCAGTCCCATAAGCAAAGCAGCTGTCCAACTAACTGAAGAATGTAGTCTGTAATTTCTCCCCTTTCCCCTGGAGTTTCACCTTCTTAACTCATTCACGTGATAGTGGTGGATCTGTGTTTGCGCCCCGGTTTTCCGGCAAAGGGCTCCCTCTAGCGAGCGCTCACTGCATCACGGAGGTCGGATATTCTCCAGAGCCGTCATCGCCTTGCAACACTGTGGGCATCATGGCACAAAGATAAACGGTAGAGTCCGACACAAAAGCACCAGAGATGTTCAAATGGGCTGCCTTGCTGTCACGCTGCCAACCAGCGGTAAACCTCGCTGGTTTCCGTTCCATCGTGCCAGTGCTATATACCGTCAGCAAATATCTTGAAGATTCCACGCGATGCTGAACGTACCAAACAATAGACTGAGGATCGCCAGTGTAATTACAGTTCAGTGTTACAATTTGTTCTTCCACGATCGTTAATTCAAGAGGCCATTGCTTCGCAGAATCTTTTCCATTTGTTCCTGCAATAAAAGGACAGAATGCATGAGCATAGAAACATAGAAACATGGAAAATAGGTGCAGGAGTAGGCCATTCGACCCTTCGAGCCTGCACCGCCATTCAGTATGATTATGGCTGATCATCCAACTCAAAACCCTGTACCAGCGCTCCCTCCATACCCCTGATCCCTTCAGCCGCACGGGCCATATCTTACTCCCTCTTAAATATAGCCAATGAACTGGCTTCAACTGTTTCCTGCGGCAGAGAATTCCACAGATTCACCACTATCTGTGTGAAGAAGTTTTTCATAATCTCGGTCCTAAATGGCTTCCCCTTTATCCTCAAACTGTGATCCCTGGTTCTGGACTTCCCCAACATCGGGAACAAACTTCCTGCATTTAGCCTGTCCAATCCCTTTAGGATTTTATACGTTTCAATCAGATCCCCCCCCCGCCAACCTTCTAAATTCCAACGAGTATGAGCCTAGTTCATCCAGTCTTTCATCATATGAAAGTCCTGCCATCCCAGGAATCAATCTGGTGAATCTTCTTTGTACTCCCTCTATGGCAAGGATGTCTTTCCTCAGTTTAGGGGACCAAAACTGCACACAATACTGCAGGTGTGGTCTCAGCAAGGCCTTGTAAACTGCAGTGGTATCTCCCTGTTCCTGTACTCGAATCCTCTTGCTATAAATGCCAGCATACCATTCTCCTTTTTCATCGCCTGCTGTACCTGCATGCCCACTTTCAATGACGGGTGTATAATGACACCCAGGTCTCGTTGCACCTCCCCTTTTCCTAATCGACCACCATTCAGATAATAATCTGTTTTCCTGTTTTTGCCACCAAAGTGGATAACTTCACATTTATCCACATTAAATTGCATCTGCCATGAATTTGCCCACTCACCTAACCTATCCAAGTCATCCTGCATCCTCTTAGCATCCTCCTCACAGCTACCCCTGCCGCCCAGCTTTGTGTCATCAAACTTGGAGATGCTGCATTTAATTCCCTCGTTTAAGTCATTAATATATATGGTAACCAAATAGGGTCCCAGCACTGAGCCTTGCGGTACCCCACTAGTCACTGCCTAGTGAAAAGGTCCTATTTATTCCCACTCTTTGTTTCCTGTTTGCCAAACAATTCTCTATCCACATCAATACCCTACCCCCAATACCGTGTGCTTTAAGTTTGCACACTAATCTCCTGTGTGGGACCTTGTCAAAAGCCTTTTGAAAATCCAAATATACCACATCCACTGGTTCTCCCCTATCCACTCTACTACTCACATCCTCAAAAAATTCTATGAGATTCGGCAGACATGATTTTCCTTTCACAAATCCATGCTGACTTTGTCCGATATTTTCACCGCTTTCTAATTGTGCTGTTATCACATCTTTGATAACTGACTCTAGCAGTTTCCCCACCACCGATGTTAGGCTAACCAGTCTATAATTCCCTGGTTTCTCTCTCCCTCCTTTTTTTAAAAAGTGAGGTTACATTAGCCACCCTCCAATCCTCAGGAACTAGTCCAGAATCTAAAGAGTTTTGAAAAAATATCACTAATGCATCCACTATTTCTTGGGCTACTTCCTTAAGCACACTGGGATACAGACCATCTGGCCCTGGGGATTTATCTGCCTTTAATCCCTTCAATTTACCTAACACCACTTCCCTACTAACATGTATTTCCCTCAGTACCACCATCTCACTTGACCCTGTGTCCCCTACTATTTCCGGAAGATTATTTATGTCCTCCTTAGTGAAGACAGAACCAAAGTAATTATTCAATTGGTCTGCCATGTCCTTGCTCCCCATAATCAATTCACCTGTAGGGGACCTACTTTTGTCTTAACCAATCTTTTTCTTTTCTCATATCTATAAAAGCTCGGAATTTATTCGCACATACGGAACAGATAGAGGCCGTTACCGTGGAGACTCACCGGGCATCATAGTCAATATAATCAGCAGATAACACAGAGAATTCATGGTGTCTGGCTTCAAACTCGATCGAAAGACAGCTTACTTTCAACAAGTTAATATCCTTGACCGATATTGAAGACGAAACTCAGATCTGCAGCGTATTTCAGCTGGCGTTGCCCTGCCAATGGCTTGTTTGGCTGTGAGCACCGATCTGCGCCGGTCCGACAGCAATCACAGATCGGTTTGTTTCAGTTCCTCGATATGCTTTGAAAGATCCGGCGCCAGGAGACGTATATAGCGTCGGGCTGACAACTGTGCTAGAGTGGTTATACTTCATTCGCTCTCTCTTCCTTTCTTCTTCCAGGCAGGCTCCCATCCCTATTTCTCTCTCCTCCCGATGTTTATCGCTCTACTCTCTGTTCTATCGATCACCATCTCTCGCTCTCTCACTTCATTTCTCTTACGTCTCCCCGAGTTATCCACTTTGTCATTCCATCATACCAAACCGCCCACTTTCTCCTCCCATTTTACTCGCCATATCAACCACCCACCGTTTTCCCTGGATATCACTTCCTCTGCCCACTCGCAAACCGCAATTCACACTCAGACGCATTTATCTTCACATTTCTCCCCTCCGGCAAACGGGCGAAACGCCACTGACACAGACAATAAGAGAAACGACTTCACTCCGAGGACCGGGGAATGCGCGCTGTGTGTTAGTCTCTTGACTCTCTGCGATTCAGCCTTCTCTGTCCAGGAAAGTGTTTGTCGCTTGTGTCTTGTGGACGGACGAGAGTTGGATGAAAGAAATGCAGATGCTGAAAATCCAATGCAACTCACAAAACTCTGGAGGAAGTCAGCAGGTCAGGCAAAATCTAGGGAAAATGGAAGTCGTCGACGTTTCGGGCCGAGACCCTTCTTCGAGACTGAGAAGTAAGGAGGGAGATGCATAAATTTAAATGTGAAGGAACATGAAAGAGTCGAAAGGTTAAACCAGGCAGCTGGGACAGGCCAAGGGCTGTAGAAGAAATAAACTGATGATCTTATTAAGGCATAATCTTATTCAATTGCGGAGCAGGTTCGACAGGTCAAATGGCATACTCCTAGTCTTATTTCTTATGGCCTTATGTTCTGCCCTTCCACGGTGATTAATTTCTTCACATCCTGAGTTACCGAATTTACCCCACTCGTATCTGTAACAAATCTCGGACAGCGTGAGTGGCGACGAATCTTAATGACGATGTAGAACACGCTCAAACTGCTGAAGAAGAAATTCTCCAGACAGAGCAGCCATTAAAATCAACAAAAAACACAAGGGTGATACGGTGTCGGCATTAACTTCAACAGTCGGATTTTATCAAATTGTGAACCAGGTGAAGTTAATTCCGTCACGTCAGGAGCTTTAGAGGCTCCGGGGAGACACGTGCCCTTCCTCTCGAACCGGATTGGTATATTGCCAATGATGTGCCTTCGACTTACAGGCGTGCTGGGTCTAGGTCATCTTCTCTTAGGGCTTCATTTTACCCCTCTTACTTTGCATAGTGTAGTAAATGCCTGTTGTGTTTTCTTCATGGCAGATGTTGGAGACCTGGGAGATCCACAGTCTCCCAGGGAACTACATCTACAAGGAATGCATCTGGCTGAAGCTCCTTGAAGACAATGTTAGGGATCTGGAGTGACCAGCTCAATGGCCTTCGGCTTGTACGACAGAGAGAGAAGATAATCGATCGGTGTCACTGGGACGTAGTCACCGCGAAGCTGCAGGAGGCAAGTGGCTATTGGACTATCAGGGGAAATGAAAGTGTGAATTGAGAGTTAGCGCAGCGCACCCCTGTTGTCATTCCTGTCAATAGTAAGAATATTTTTCTGCATACCTATCTGGGGGATGAACTCCCAGGGGCATGCTAGGGAGACACGGCTAACGCAACGCAGCATAGGTACGTACTGCAGATGGGAAAAGGGTGAAGAAGGCAGCGGTAGCGATAGGAGACTCAGCGATCATGGGAACAGACAGGAGATTCTGTGGACTCGAGCACAGCACCCTGACGGTATGCTGCCTTCGACATGTCAGTTTCGAATCGCGTCAACGGCATTTTAGAGAGGGAGGAGCAGCATCCAGATATCATGGTGCACATTGGCACCAATGACACACGAAGAAAAAGCAAAGAGATCCTGAAAAGTGTATTTGCAAAACAAGGAAGAAGGCACGAGCTGATGCTGACGGGTACGAGGGATGCGCAGTTACTATTACAAAGCTCAACGAGCCGAAAGAGCTAAGTTACTCGTACCAGATGAACTGCATCCTCAGGTTCTGAAAGAAGTAGTAGTAGAGATTATGGCGATACTATTAATGATCTTTCAAAATTATTGGTCTGTGGCATGGTGCCAGAGGAATGTAAAATTGGAAAAGTCACTCTACTCTTTAAGAAAAGAAGAAATAAAAGACCTGTTAGCCTGATCTCAGTGCTTGGGAATATGTTGGATTCAATTGTTAAGGCTGAAGTTTCGGTCTGTTTGGTGACACAGGACCAGATAGGAGAAAGACAGCATGGTTTTCTTAAGGATAAGATTGCCTGACGATCATGTTGGAATTGTCGGAGGACACTACATGTAAGTCGGATAAAGCGGTTGCAATGGATGTTGTATGTGAGGAGTTTCATAAGGCCTTTGCCAAGGTGACAAATATGAGGATGCTCACCAATTTAAGAACCTATGGTATTACAGGAAGTTTACTGGCATAGTTAGAGCACTAGCTGTTTGGCAGAAAGTAGCGTATAGAACTAAAATAATCACTCTCTGGTTGGCTACCGGTGACAAGTGGTGCTCCGCAGGGATCCGTGCTGGGACCAAGTCTTCTTATATTGCATATCAATGATTTACGTGATAGAATCCATCGCTTTTTTGCCAGGTTTGCAGATGTTTCGAAGACTGATGAAGAGTCAGGGTGCATTGATAAAACAGGTAATCTGCAGAAGGCCTGAGACAAATGACCAGAATGGGAAAGAAGTGGTAAATGAAATATAATGTTGGAAAATGCATGGTCATGCACTTTGTTGGAAGAAATAATTGTGCAGACTACTTTCTGAATGTGGACAAAAGCCAAACCGAAGATGTGCAAAGATGCAACGAGGCTTGGTAGCCCTTGTGCAAAACACCCAAGGGATTAATTTTCACGCAGAGTCGGCGGTGAGGAAGACAAATTCAGTCTTAGAACTCATTTCAGGGGGTCGAGAATACATGAGTAGGGATGTGGTGCTGACGTTTCAAGGCACTGGTAAGGCCCCACTTTCAGTATTATGAACAGTTTATGGCTCCTCATAGCAGAAAAAATCCGCTCGCATGGATGATTCCAGTAATGCAAGTGTTATCATCGAGGAAAGTTTGATATTTATGAGTCTGTGTCCACTGGCATTTAGAAGGATGAGGGGGATCTCACTGAATCCTTTCTAACGTTCAAAGTCCTAGACCGAGTAGATCTGCAAAGGATGCTTCATATGGTGGGGGAGTCCAGGACAAGAGGGCAAAGCCTCAGGCAAGACGGCGTCACCTTAATACAGAGATTCGCAGAGATTCCATCAGCGCGAGTGTGGTGAATGCGTTGCATCTATTAGCACGGGCAGCTGTGGAGGACAGGGGGTTGGGTATACTTAAGGCAGAGCGTGATATGTTTTCAATTGGCCACGGTATCAAAGGTTCCGAAGGGAAGACCGGGAGTGGGGCTGAGGAAAGGTCAATCGATCAGCCATAACTTAATGGCGGAGCAGATTCGATGGGTCATATGCCCTAAATCTTCTGCTATGTTTTATGGTTTTATGATGTTACTGTCTCTTTCAAAATGGGCAGGTTTTAGCAGACTTTCAATTTTTCGCTCTCGACCCTTGTCGCGTGTCTTCCTCTTGCTGTATCCTTACCAGGAGATGTCTCATTTTCTTCTTTGTCTCCCTTAATCACTCTTATCGCCTCTTTCTTCTCCTTTCTGACCATTCTCTGAGGCCTGCTCTCTCTCTCTCTCTCTCTCTCTCTCTCTCTCTCTCTCTCTCTCTCTCTCTCCCTCCCTCGCACTCTCTCTCTCTCTCTCTCTATCTATCTATCTATCTATCTATCTCTTCCCTCTTTTGCATGGATTCCCTGTGGATGCTCCTAATTGGCAAACATTTATCCACGCATCAGTATATTCCTCCTTGAACGAAACTGCTACTAGGGATTCAGGGTGTATTGTAGCTCTTGTCGCCCGGCCCCTTCACCCCCTTATAACCTCTGAGCAGGGAGGTTGTGTTGTCTCATGGCTCCTGAGGACGGGAAGTTGTTCGACGTTGAGCAGGATGCGGTGGGCCGCGGGCGCCCTTCATTCCAAGCGTCCATTGTACAGAAGATCTGTTCTGTAGAGATCGGTAATCGCAATGCATTAGGGAGAGCTGATCATGCAAATATACATAGCGGAAACAGGCACAAAACCACTGAAGATATTTGAATCTAAGCAGTGGCCATTTCATGTTAAACAACCTGAAATATTCACCGATGTAGTTTGCTACTGAGTTTCACTCTCATAAGTCAACCACGTAATTCCCGCAAATATTTGGGTGCGCCACTTCGACTTTTCTAGCACGACCCGCCCTCTAGCGACGGTTTACTGCATCACACCTCACACATACAGTATGTACTTTAAACATAAATTCACTTTGATCAATGAACATTTCTCACAGCCCGGTAATACAACGGCCAAAATACTATAAGCATTCTCTAGCACACTAAACATCTGCAGGATCTGTCGCATTATCTAAATACTCAGTATAAATCATAAGTAGCCACTGCAACATCCTTAATTTCAGCAGCATGTCACCTGCTGTTCTTTGTCTAACTAAAAACAACTATTTGCCCACGCTCTGTTTTCCCTTAGTATACCACTGTCCTACTTAACTATATTGCAGTTCCACTCCATCCTTTTGCTTCTCCATGCAGAACCTCGAACAATGTGGCCAAAGACAACCTCATTCTAGGTTGCCAATCGCGACATGCCGTTGCAGCAAAGAGGGTGGGTGAATGCACATTGCCGTATCCCGGAAATACATTATAAAGATCCAGTTTGGGTTTGCGTTGTAGTCATGAACTGTTCCATTACCTTCGGCGCCTTGTGTTGGTGATTGCAGCCCTCTTAAGTAGGGCGCGTGACTACGACTATTTTCAGTGTGCGCACTCCCAATTTACCGGCAAAAGACGCCTTCCAGTGAGATCTTTTGCTTTATACAGAACCAATTATTGTTAGAAACCCGCCTTCTTCATGCAACAGATGGCACTCATTGCACAGAGATAGATGCCAGAGTCCGACACAAGAGCTTTAACGATATTCAATTGAGCGGTCTTGCTGTCTTTGTACAGGGGTATACTCCAGAGTCCGGGACAAGAATTCTAGAGATACTGAAATGAGCTGACTCTGCGTTTGTGCATAACAGCTGTTAACCTCGCCAGACATTCTGAGTCCACGCCAGTTTTCCTCATCATATA
The DNA here is from genome assembly GCF_963921235.1 of Mobula hypostoma. NCBI lineage: Eukaryota > Metazoa > Chordata > Chondrichthyes > Myliobatiformes > Myliobatidae > Mobula > Mobula hypostoma. Next base: position 25,873,714 of record NC_086106.1, read on the forward strand.
TAATCAGCAGTTTTTAGGAGATACTCCGCGATGTTTGTCTTAGTTCGTGTGTTACTGCATTTCAGTGCTATCATCTGACTTTCGTCAGCCGATAATTCAGGACCATTCTGATCAAAGAATTGTACTTTCGCGTTCCTGCAATAAAGAGTAGAATGCAGTGTCTTCCCTGACTTGCACTGAAATGCGCTCTCGCTGGTCATGTGTGCAGCGTCTTAGCTGTCAGGATGGCGAATAAAACCTACAAGAAACTGAGGGACACACGCTCACTCGCTTCAGCCACGCTGGGATCGCGCATCACTTACAACAATTTATCAACATGACAGATAACGGAGAGTAAAACGTATCGGAAGTAGACTGAATGGTGCAATGCTCAACGATTGCAAGGTAAAAGCAGAACAAAGGCTATATCAGAACTAGTCAGAACCCAGTTAAGTTAAAATCCCCTTTTTGTCTTTTCCCACACTATAAATCCCTCTCTCTCTCTCTCTCTTTCTATCTCTCTCTCTGTCTCTCTCTAATTCTCTCTCTGTCTCTCTCTTTCTCTTGCCCTTTCTCTCTTTCTTTCACTTTCTCCCCCCCCCCCACTCTACCCCTCTCCATCTATCTATTTATCTATCTTTCTCTCTATATCGCATTCTCTCTTTCTCACTCTTTTACTCTATCGCTACCGACTTCTCTCTCTCATTCTCACTCCGGACATTGATTTCTATTTTTCTATTTATCTACTCACTCTCGTTTTCTTTGGCATTCTGCCCGTGCCCTATCCTTTTTCACAGCATGTCACTCCATGCTAACCAGCGTATCAGCGACAATTCCAACGAGTCATCCGCAAAGTTCGGACTTCCCGCTGTTATCTAACTTATTATTAGCCTTTTAAGTTATTGACGGAATACCTTTCAATCTTCCAGGACCCCGTTGGATATTTCTTGTCAATAGCACATTAAATATTTATTCCCATAGACGAAATGGGATTAAATGTTTAGCGGTTCGTATTCGCTGACATAAAGAACCGAAATCATTCTGAGCAACAATCAGACTGTGCTTCATTTCTATTCCTCTTTCTACTTGTTTTTCCGTTCTTTGCAGGTCGCACGTGACCCCCCCCTCCCCCTTCTCTCTCATCTCTCTCCTTCCCTCTCTCTATCTATCTCTCTCCCTTCCCTCTTTCTCTCTCTTCCTCTCTTCTTTTCTCTCTCTCCCTTTCTCTCTCTCTCTCTCTCTCTCTCTCTCTCTCTCTCGCTCTCTCTCTCTCTGATTTTAAATAGAATCATTGAAGCATGCTGAATATCGACTGAGCGGAAAAATATAGGTGATAGAATGCATAATACCTACGTTTCAGTGCGGTGATATCTGGTGTCATGTCACCTGGGATCCGGTTCGTTTCCGACATTCAATTCGATCAGCAGATACCTACGTGCTCAGTTTCCACGTTTCCAGTGCAGTTTTGGTCTCCTAATCTGAGGAAAGACATCTTTGCCATAACTGGAGTACAAAGAAGGTTAACCAGATTGATTCCTGGGATGGCGGGACTTTCATATGAAAAAAGACTGGATGAATTGGGCTTGTACTCGTTGGAATTTAGAAGATTGAGGGGGGATCTGATTGAAACGTATAAGATCCTAAAGGGATTGGACAGGCTAGATGCAGGAAGATTGTTCCCGATGTTGGGGAAGTCCAGAACGAGGGGTCACAGTTTGAGGATAAAGGGGAAGCCTTTTAGGACCGAGATTAGGAAAAACTTCTTCCAACAGAGAGTGCTGAATCTGTGGAATTCTCTGCCACAGGAAACTGTTGAGGCCAGTTCATTGGCTATATTTAAGAGGGAGTTAGATATGGCCCTTGTGGTTACGGGGGTCAGGGGGTATGGAGGGAAGGCTGGGGCGGGGTTCTGAGTTGGATGATCAGCCATGATCATAATAAATGGCGGTGCAGGCTCGAAGGGCCGAATGGCCTACTCCTGCACCTATTTTCTATGTTTCTATGTTCCTATATTATGTTTTCAACGTCCCGCAAAAGATGCTCTGGGTTGCATTCCTCCTGATCGAAGTGTCACTGGGGTACCTGTTAAGAGGAATTTGCGAAAATTTGACAGATAGATCTGTGAACCATCAGAACATAATATATAGGAACAGAATTAGGCCATTTGCCCGATCGACTCTGCTCCGCCATTTCAGATCAGACAGTGTAGTAATGGAATTTTTCGAAACGGTAAACGTACCATTAAATTGAGAGTTTCAGAAATTCGAAATATAGATTTGGAAACAGATGCAATAAATTTCTGTTCCTTCTACAGTCACAAGGAAATCTACAGATACTGGAAATTCAAGCAACACACAAAAAAATGCTGGTGAAGACAGCAGGCCAGGCAGCATCTATAGGAAGATCTACAGTCGACGTTTCGGGCCGGGACCCTTCGGCGGGACTAACTGAAAGAAGTGATAGTAAGGGATTTGAAAATGGAGAGGGAGGGAGAGATCCGAAATGATAGGAGAAGACAGGAGGGGAGGGGTGGATCTACGAGCTGTAAAGTTGATTGCCAAAAGGGATACCAGACTGGAGAAGGTAGAGGATCATCGGACGGTAAGCCTGGGGAGAGAGAGAAGGGGGAAGGGGAGCCCAGAGGATGGAGTGAAGGCAAGGAGTTATAGTGAGAGGGACAGAGAGAGAAATAAGAGAGACGGGAAGATAAAAGCGGGGGGGAATAAAACATATATTAAATAAATAAATAAGGGTTGGGGTGTGAAGGGGATATGGGGCATTAACGGAAGTTGGAGAAGTCAATATTCATGCCATCAGTCTGGAGACTACCTAGACGGAATATAAGGTGTTGTTCCTCCAACCTGAGTGTGACTTCATCTTTACAGTAGATGACCCGTGGACAAACATATCACAATGGGAATGGGACGAGGAATTAAAATGTTTGGCCACTGGGAGATCTTGCTTTCTCAGGTGCACAGAGCCTACGTGTTCAGCGAAAAGGTCTCCCAGCTTGCGTCGAGTCTCGCCAATATATCGGAGGCCGCACCGGCAGCATCGGACGCGGTATATCGCGCCAGCCGAGTCTGAGGCGAAGTGTCGCCTCACCTGGAAGGACTGTCTGGGGCCCTGAATGGTGGTGAGGGGGAAATTGTAAGGGCAGGTGCAGCACATATTCCGCTTACAAGGATAAGTGTCGGGAGGGAGATCGGTGGGAAGGAATTGGAGGCGGGGCGTGGGTGCTAATAATCAAGGAAATGCGTAGGGAGCGATCCCTGCTGAAAGCAGAAAGGGGGAAGGGGAGGGAAAGGTATGCTTGGTGGTGAGATCCCGTTGGAGGTGGCGGAAGTTACGGAGAATTATATGTTGCACCCGGAGGCTGGTTTAGTGGTGAGTAAGAACAAGGGGAACCCTAGTCCTAGTGGATTAGCGGAAGGATGTGGTAAGTGCAGATGTGCGTGAAACAGTAATCACCAGTAATCGGTTGTTCTCTCTATATGTCTTTTCAATCGGAAGGAAAACACTAAAGTGGAAAAGCAGTTTCTCGTGTGCACAAGTATACACTCTACCCGATTATAAGAGTATTGAACTGTAGGATGAAATTGAATCTCAATCCCAATCCACCAGGATCTGATCGTATTCTTTATTTGCTGGCTGTGCAGCATTTTTATATGTCTATACACTTTTTTTTTAATATTGTGTTATTATTTTACTTTGTACTACCGCGATAAGCAGTGCAGTGAGATCATCTGCAATAACCGAATCGATGCAATCATGCGACAATAATAAACACATTCCGTTCGCAATCTAGGTACGTACACCAAAATACTCCATGTGGTGATTATATTGGATCCGTTAAATCTAGTTGGGAAAACAGATTATACAAGTTATCACTCTGTTGTGATCCCATTCCCTCTCTTCCTCTCTCGGTCTTTCATACTGAATATGACGTCAAAATATGAGTCTTAGCTTAGTATGTGGCCGCCTATATGTATTTTAACCATAAAATTACTTTCAACACTGAACCTCTTTCACACAGCATGGGAATACACCGACGAACATAGTATCTGCATTCTCTGTTGCGCGAAACATACACAGGTTTTGCCGCATTATCTATATTGTCAGTATAAACCATGAGTAGCTGTTGTATCTTCGTTAATTTCAGTGGGCTTTAATGTCTGGGTTGCGGTAGCATGCCACTTTGAATTCTTTGTTATTCTGGAAAGCACGAATTTTGCGACCCTCTGGTTTCCATTGACCACTTTAAATATATTCCGGTGCCACTCCGTCCGTATTATTTTTCCTTGCAAACAAGCGAACAAAGTGGCCAAAGACAATGTCAGTCAAGGCTGTCCATCGTTATATACCCTTACAGTAAAAGAAGAAGATCGAATGCATATTGTGTTATTCAGGAAATGAATTGCAAATTTCCAGTTCGGTTGCGCCATGTAATCAGAAACTGTTCCTTCAGCTTCGGCGCCTTGTGCTGCTGCTTACAGCGCTCTTCCGCAGAGCACGTGACCATGGATGATTTCCGGGTGCGCCCCTTCCAGATTCGCCGCGAACAGGCGCCCTCCTGTGAGAGCTTTGTGCATCATAAAGGACTGTTTTTTGTCCGGACCCGCCGTCTCCATACAACAATGTGGTACTCATTGCACAGAGATACCTGCCAGAGTCCGACATCAGAGCTTCATGAATGTTCAATTGAGCCGTCCTGCTGTCTCTCTGCAAACTAGCGGTAAACCGATTAATTCGATTCATTCCTACATAGCTGGTTACCTTCAGCAAATACTTTGGAGGTTCTACACTATGTTGAATGTACCAAAAGATATAGTCAGCATCGTCAGTGTAGTTACAGTTCAGTGTAATGTTCTGTCCTTTCTTGGCCGTTAAGTCGGGAGGATCCTGCGTCACTGAATCTTTCCCACTCGCTCCTGCAATAAATGACAGAATACATCAACAACGCCAGCTTGTATTGAACGCCGGGGTAATTCGCTGGCCACCTTCGCGGACACTCACCAGGCAGCACAGGCAGTGCAATCATTAATAAACAGAGGGAAATCATGGTGTCTAATTTCAGACTGAATCGAACGGCAAATGCCTTCCAAGACGTAACTATCACTCAACAGATATTGTGGTGTGAGGTCTTTTCAGCGAAACCTTTCACCTTATCTAAGAGCGGATGCACTCTCCTTGTTAAACAATTGGCTGACACAATGAACCAAAACTTTCTGAGCATCAACTTTCTGAGCATCAATCAGAATCTGTTTTTTTCATACGTCATTCTGGCTGTTTCTCCGCTATTTCATTGTCCCGCGTTCCTCTCTCTCTCTCTCTCTCTCTCTCTCTCTCTCTCTCTCTCGCTCGCTCTCTGACTGTGTCCTACTGACTTTGTTACCCTGTTATCTGCATTATCACAACTTATTCAAAAATTTATCAATGTGTAATCATACCCATCCAGGCATTTTCCACATGGTCGTTTCTTCGACATCGACAGCATCCTGCTGGAAGTAGTTTATTTATTTATTTATTTGTTTGTTTAGTAAGTTATTTGGTGATATATCCCAAAATAGTCCTGTAGGTCAACATTTTTCATATCTTCCGGCATTGAACTAGTTATTCAATGTCAGCAGGTGTTCATCTAGTTTGTGTTTGCTGTTGCGGAGCCAATGTGCCATCCACGCCAATAGACTCCTGAAAGCACACTGTGTGCAGCCAGCAATCTCTTCGTTAAGAAAAATACTCACATCTGCATGCCCCTCGTAATTATTTCAAATCGCATTAAAATATCGTAATAACGCATTCGCCATTTCCACCCTTATGTCAAAGCGCTGATTGTCCTCTCTGTCTATGCCTCTGGACACATTATACACAGTTATTAAGTTACCCTTCATCTTCCTTCATTACAGAAAGGAAGGGCCTTGTTCGTAGAAACTGAAATGACCGGTGGAATATACAGGCACTTACCGATGTGTAACTGAAGTTGAGCATTACGATTCCTCTTCCTCTAATTCTTGATGCAGAGAGCCAGATCTTTCCCACACGCTTTCATAGAAGAAGGATAAAATAACTGAACATCAAGTGCTTCCATTGCACCTGAGAGACACCCAGTGACTGTTTGAAAACGATTCGCCAGGCAGCGTAGACAATATAATCAGTAAGGGTCAAGGACGCACATGGGGTCTGCTCTCACGCACGGTCTTAAGCAGATAACAAGAAGCTGATACCACAGATTTTCCAGAATTATGTTAGATACGCTACACCCTTCACTTCGTGGAAAAGCTTCGTAATTTGCTCTTCTAACTGCGAGTTGAACCTTGGAAGTCAGAGCTGAGATTATTTCACCACCGTCGTGAATGGAACTAATACACTCTCTGTTTAATTATCAGTCACTCACTTTCATTCAGGTGCCATGCCGATCGGCGTGGGCGATCATGTGTCTCCATCCATCACGGTCCCTGACCCTCCGAATTGTAATTGTTGCCTGCCCTGTTTCTAACCATGATGTTACTCCATCTATCATTTTCCTTCTCTGTCTCGCTCTGTTACTTTTCCCTTCCAGTTTTCCAGTTGTAATTAAATGTTCTAATGTCTCTCTTCGGATCATGTATCCAAAGAATATTGATTGCTGTTTTCTGAGTTTTTAAGTCATGTACGTTTTCTTTTCGTTCGCTGTAGTACTTCTTCGTCGGTTATTCTGCCCGTATACGATATGCATATCATTCTTCTGAGGAACCACATCTCTGCTACATTGATTCTATTTCCCGTTGCACTTGAGATTGTCCATGACTCGCAACCATACATCAAGATAGGAAGAACTTAGCAGCTAAGTGCTCTAAGGCGGATGTCAATTGCTGCTTTCTTGTTCGTTAGGATGTTTCTGATTTCTGTAAATGCTGCTCTTGCCATTGCTATTCTTGCTTTTATGTCTGTTTCGCATTTGCCATCAGATGTTACCCATGATCGAAGGTACTTGAAGTCGTGAACATGTTTCAGGATTTTATTTCCCAATACGATCCTAAAGTTTGGGATATCAGTTTTATTTGCTATTACCATTACTTCGGCTTTCTTTTTGTTTAAGGTTAGTCCAAGTCTTTCGCTGTCTGTGTTGAAGGTAAATCATTCACTCTAACTACATTCTATTTGTCAATCTCACTTTTCCCTTTTTCGTTCTTTAATAAACACTTTAATAACCACTTCATTTCTTGCAATTAATTCCTTCTGTCCCTATCTTGTTACTGTCTTATATTTCCGACGCTATGTCACTCAATGGCTCCCAGTCTGCCTCTGTATTCCAATTTTACTGAATCATCAATGCAACTTTAAACTTGCTGTGGGAACTGCCTTTCATCCAACGTCAGTCCATTCGGTGTTAATTTGCAATTCGTAAAATAGACATCAATTTATCTGTACTATTAGGACGCTAATGTCAATAGACACCACCTGCAATTTATCTTCATCGGAAGCATTTAGTGTGAAAGCATGTCGAATGCCATCTAGTTATATACAACCTCAGTATCTCTTGGTTGTACTCATCTTCACTGTTAATATCTCGAGGTAGTGAAAAATGAAGTCCAGCAAAAAATTAAACACAAGATATTCTTAGAGGCAACAGAGCGACATGGACACCACCATATAGTAGAAATGCTTCGGAAAGCCACCACAATAGCCCTGGGTAAATCTAAATTCAAGCAGTGTTCCACAGGTTTAGTCACATTTTGTTGCTGAATGCGGCATTTCAAATCCACCACGTGATCCTCATGCTTTCTGCGTACAGCTGTTCCAGTTCCGCAGCAAAAGGCGCCCTCTAGTGATCACGCAATGCTGGAGTTTGTCCAGACCCGCTATTTCCCTACAACACTGAGTGGTCCTTTGTACAGAAGTACTGGATACGCTTGAGTCTGGGACAAGAATTCCACAGATACTTGAATGAGCTGACTCTGCGTCTGTGCATTACAACTGTAAACCTCGCCCGATATTCTGAGGCCGCTGCAGTTTTCCTCAGCCATAGAGATTCAGCAGGTTTTAGGACAATCTCCGCGATGCTGAGTGTATCAAATAGTCTTAGTTCGTGTGCAACTGCATTTCAGTGTTATTATCTGACTTCCGTCAGCCGATAATTTAGGAGCATGCTGATGACAGATTTGAACTTTGAAATAAAGGACAGAATGCAGTGACTTCCCTGACTTGCACTGAACTACACTCTCGCTGGTCATGTGTGCAGCATCTTAGCTGTCAGGATGGAGAATGAAACCTATAAGAAACTGAGGAACACATATTCACTCGCTTCAGCCCCGATAGGATCGCAAATCACTCAGAAGAATATATCAACAGGACAGATAATGAAAAGTAAAGTGTATGAGAAGTAGATTGAATGGTGCAGTGCTCAACGATTGCAAGATAAAACCAGAACATAGGCTATATGAGAGCTAGTCAGAATCCAGTTACGTTGAAACCCCCATTTTGCCTTTTCACACACTATAAATCTCTCTCTCTCTCCCTCCCTCTCTCTCACTCTCACTCTCTCTTTCTCTCTCTCTCTCTCTCGCTGTCCCTCTCTCTCTTCCTCTCTTTCCTTCACTTTCCGTCCCCCTCTCCCCACTCTACCTCTCGCCATTTATCTCTCTTTATCTCCGTCTCTCTTTCTAACTCTCTTGTTCTATCCCTGCCTACTTATCTCTCTCCCTCTCACTCCGGACATTGAGTTCCCTTTCTCTGTTTATCTACATGTTTCAACGCTCTAACATCTCACTCTCGCTGTCTTTGGCATTCTGCCCCTACTCTATACTTTTTCACACATTGTCACTCCATGCTAACCAGTGTATCCGTGACGAATCCGAGGAGTCATCTGCAAAGTTATGACTTTCCACTGTTGCTGTTATGTAACTTATTATTAGCATTTTAAGTTATTGACGGAATATTTTTTAATCTTCCAGGACCCCGTTGGCTATTTCTTGTCAATAGCACATCAAATATCTATTCCCATGGACGAGCTGGGATTAGATGTTTAACGGACATGGAAAGCTCCGGCGAGAGCAGACAAACATTGCGAACACTGAGGTGTCCAGATCATGTATCGCCGTGGAATGTTGGTGCTGAACTGCGCAAAGCTATTCAGTGGATTCCGGCACGATTCCCCCGAACTTATTTAAGCGGAACATCTTTGCCCAGACACCCTTAATATTACTGGACTATCTTCGCGTAGAACAAAATCTCCTATCAGGAATATTTCCATCGTTTTTCCGGAATATTGAACGCACGACAAATAGGTTATGCCAGATTCCATGAGACTGCAGCACAGAGACACCGTTTCCCCTTCCATGGTCATTAAATCTCTCTTTCTGAGGTTCACAAAATCTGCCTCACTCGTCCCTGTATCAAACCCCGAAGGTGGGAGGGGCGCCTGAACGCAGTGACCTTGCAGGGAACGCTCTGACAGCTTCGCCAGATTCACCAAGCAGAGTAGTAAGTACAAAGAACATCGCAGTGGGAACATGGTAATTTGAATAAAATAAACAGATGAAGATTTGAAGACGTTACTCCGATAAAACAGAAGTTACTCAAGTAAGTTCAAGAGACTTTCCGGGAGACACGGCGTTTCGTTTCGAAGTATATTCGTCTCCCCTCTCTCTTCCTATGTTCCTATGGGAGAGTTTACTGCCGATTGCTGTCAGGGATATTGGAATTAAAAAAATGTTTGACTGTAACATCGAAACAGCGACTGCTGTCTCCTATCACGCTTTCGAACATAGAAACATATAAACATAGAAAATAGGTGCAGGAGTAGGTCATTCGGCCCTTCGAGCTTGCACTGCCATTTATTATGATCATGGCTGATCATCCAACTCAGAACCCCGCCCCAGCCTTCCCTCCATACCCCCGGACCCCCGTAGCCACAAGGGCCATATCTAACTCCCTCTTAAATATAGCCAATGAACTGGCCTCAACTGTTTCCTGTGGCAGAGAATTCCACAGATTCACCACTCTCTGTATGAAGACGTTTTTCTTAATCTCGGTCCTAAAAGGCTTCCCCTCTATCCTCAAACGGTGGCCCCTCGTTCTGGACTTCCCCAACATCGGGAAGGATCTTCCTGCATCTAGCCTGTCCAATCCCTTTAGGATCTTATACGTTTCAATCAGATCCCCCCTCAATCTTCTAAATTCCAACGATTACAAGCCCAGTTCATCCAGTCTTTCTTCATATGAAAGTCCTGCCATCCCAGGAATCAATCTGGTGAATCTTCTTTGTACTCCCTCTATGGCAAAGATGTCTTTCCTCAGATTAGGGGACCAAAACTGCACACAATACTCCAGGTGTGGTCTCACCAAGGCCTTGTACAACTGCAGTAGTACCTCCCTGCTCCTGTACTCGAATCCTCTCGCTATAAATGCCAGCATACCATTCGCCTTTTTCACCGCCTGCTGTACCTGCATGCCCACTTTCAATGACTGGTGTATAATGACAGCCAGGTCTCGTTGCACCTCCCCTTTTCCTAATCGGCCACCATTCAGATAATAATCTGTTTTCCTATTTTTGCCACCAAAGTGGATAACTTCACATTTATCCACATTAAATTGCATCTGCCATGAATTTTCCCACTCACCCAACCTATCCAAGTCACCCTGCATCCTCTTAGCATCCTCCTCACTGCTAACACTGCCACCCAGCTTCGTGTCATCCGCAAACTTGGAGATGCTGCATTTAATTCCCTCATCCAAGTCATTAATATATTTTGTAAACAACTGGGGTCCCAGCACTGAGCCTTGCGGTACCCCACTAGTCACCGCCTGCCATTCTGAAAAGGTCCCGTTTATTCTCACTCTTTGCTTCCTGTCTGCTAACCAATTCTCCACCCACACCAATACCTTACCCCCAATACCGTGTGCTTTAAGTTTGCACACTAATCTCCTGTGTGGGACCTTGTCAAAAGCCTTCTGAAAATCCAAATATACCACATCCACTGGTTCTCCCCTATCCACTCTACTAGTTACATCCTCAAAAAATTCTATGAGATTCGTCAGACATGATTTTCCTTTCTCAAATCCATGCTGACTTTGTCCGATCATTTCACCGTTTTCCAAATGAGCTGTTATCACATCCTTGATAACTGACTCCAGCAGTTTCCCCACCACCGACGTTAGGCAAACCGGTCTATAATTCCCCGGTTTCTCTCTCCCTCCTTTTTTAAAAAGTGGGGTTACATTAGCCACCCTCCAATCCTCAGGAACTAGCCCAGAATCTAACGAGTTTTGAAAAGTGATCACTAATGCATCCACTATTTCTTGGGCTACTTCCTTAAGCACTCTAGGATGCAGACCATCTGGCCCTGGGGATTTATCTGCCTTCAATCCCTTCAATTTACCTAACACCACTTCCCTACTAACATGTATTTCGCTCAGTTCCTCCATCTCACTGGACCCTCTGTCCTTTACTATTTCTGGAGATTATTTATGTCCTCCTTAGTGAAGATAGAACCAAAGTAATTATTCAATTGGTCTGCCATGTCCTTGCTCCCCATAATCAATTCACCTGTTTCTGTCTGCAGGGAACCTACATTTGTCTTTACCAGTCTTTTCCTTTTTACATATCTATAAAAGCTTTTACAGTCAGTTTTTATGTTCCCTGGCAGTTTTCTCTCATAATCTTTTTTCCCCTTCCTAATTAAGCCCTTTGTCCTCCTCTGCTGAACTCTGAATTTCTCCCAGTCCGCAGGTGAGCCACTTTCTTTACCTAATTTGTATGCTTCTTCCTTGGAATTGATACTATCCCTAATTTCTCTTGTCAGCCACGGGTGCACTACCTTCCTTGATTTATTCTTTTGCCAAACTGGGATGAACAATTGTTGTAGTTCATCCATGCAACCTTTAAATGCTTGCCATTGCATATCCACCGTCAATCCTTTAAGTGTCATTTGCCAGTCTATCTTAGCTAATTCACTTCTCATACCTTCAAAGTATATTCTCATACCCTCTTTAAGTTCAGAACCTTTGTTTCTGAATTAACTATGTCACTCTCCACCTTAATGAAGAATTCCACCATATTATGGTCACTCTTACCCAAGGGGCCTCTCACGACAAGATCGGTAATTAACCCTTCCTCATTCCTCAAAACCCAGTCCAGAATAGCCTGCTCTCTAGTTAGTTCCTCGACATGTTGGTTCAAAAAACCATCCCGCATACATTCCAAGAAATCCTCTTCCTCAGCACCTTTACCAATTTGGTTCACCCGGTCTACATGTAGATTGAAGTCACCCATTCATATCAACAAACCATATCAGACTCTCCTTTGTTAGTGTGAGAGACAGAACGCCCGTGGGACAAAGAAATGATGCAGTAAACAGCTGTTTCTTTCCTGTACTGTAGGCCAAGCCTCTTCTTGTACGTTTGCGGTGACTTCGAGGGTGGTTGGTGGTGGAAAAGCTGATGCTTTATATTGCAATAAGTGAGAGAAGTAGAAGCTGGTTAGGTTAATGCTGCTGGCCGCAGATTTTGCGAGCGACGTGACAGTGGGCGTTCAGGTTCTTACCTTTTTTTCTGATATTGTTGCTTTGGGTTTTTGTTCTGTATTAAGGATATTTGTAGAGACTATATATTCAGGTTATGTATTGTGTCCATTCTCTGACTTTAAACGTAACCGTTTAAGCAAGCTGGGCATTCTTTTCGCAGTACTCTGTTATATCTGACAACAGCAAAATATATAATAAACGTAAACCAGTTTGGGGTATCTGTAAGCGTCTGTAAAGTGAAGGAATACATCAGTTTGTCTTTCATTAGTTCATAAAATATCGGTTGAGCGGGGAGACGGAGGTAGTTGTGCACTGCAGAGCGCCTATCGTTGAACCCTGGCGATATCTGGCGTTATTTCACCATGGATCCGGTTGGATTCCGACAATTTCGATGCTGTCAACAAATACTTCTGTGCTCAGTATCCGCTTTTTGTGCGTTAGCAAGTACTATTCTGCCCGCAAAAGACCTCCTGGGTAACAAGTGCCCGTGATCGGAGGATCACTGAGTGTGGACGTTAAGAGGAATGTGCGACAATTGGACCGATAAATCAGTTTACCATAAGACCATAAGAATCGAGGAACTGAATTTGGCCACTTGACCTATCGAGTCTGCTCCAACATTTCAGATGAGACAGTGTGGTAATGGAATTCTTCGACATAGTAAACATTTAATTAATATAAGAGGTTCAAAAAATCGAAATATACCTTTGGAAACAGAAGCTATCACTGTGTGCTCCCGCGGTAGTAATGTGGCGTTCCCTCTCTGTGTCTCTTCGATCGTGAGGTTATTCAAAGTTCTAAAAGTAGCAATAGATTATTTCCTTTGCAAGAGTATTGAACGCTAGGATAAAATTGAATCTCAATCCCATCCACCTCGGTATGTCCTTGCTCTTTAATTCCTGCCTGCGCTGCATTTTATACGGTTATACAATTTATTTTCACGTTATTTTATTGTTTAACTTTGTACTACCTCCACAAGGGGTGTATTGAATTCATCTGTAAAAACCGAATCGAAGCAATCATGTGACAATAATAAACAATTTTCTATCCAATTTAGATATGTAGCGAACATCACTTGGCGATAAAATTAGATTAGTTAAATCTGGTTGGGAAACTACATTATTCAAGCAATCACCCTTTTGTAATCCCATTCCCTCTCTCCTCCCTCGCTCTCTTTCAGACTGCAAATGCCTTCAAAAAATATGAATCTCGGGGTAGTATGCGATCACGTATATGTAGTTTAATCATAAATTCACTTTAAGTATTGAACCTCTTTCTCACAGCAACGACCAAAATAGTGTCTGCATTCTCTATCACGCTAAGCATCCGCAGGTTGTGTCGCATCATCTAAATTCTCAAAATACACAGTAAGTAGTTTTTCCCAACATCCTGACTTTCTTAACGTGCCACTTGCAATTCTTCATCAATCGGAAAACCACAAATTTTCTCACCATCTGGTGTCCTTTAGTCAGCCATTGTGCCATTTAAATATTTCCCGGATCCACTCCGTTCTCATTATTTCTCACTGCAGACACTCAATCAAAGTGCCATAAGACAATGTCAGGCAAGGGTCTCAATGGTGATATGCCTTTGCAGCAACAGAGCGTGGCTGAATGCACATTCCGATATCCCGGAAAGTTGTGTAGTTCCAATTTGGGTCCGCGTTGTAAATAGCAACAGTTCTTTTAGAGTCGGCGTCTTGCGCTGCTGATTACAGCGCTCTTAGGTAGGATACGTGACCATGGCTGATGGATGCGCCCCTTCGAGTTTCGTCGCAAAATGACGCCCTCCAGAGAAAGCTTTTAGCATTATAGAGGACCAGTTTTTGTTTGCATCCGCCGTCGCCGTACAACAGTGTGGTGCTCATGGCACAGACGTACATGCCAGAGTCTGACACAAGACTTCACTGATATTCTATTGAGCCGTCTTGCTGGCTTTCTGCAAACTAGCGGTAAACCTCACTGGGCAATCTTGATGCCGCTCCATTCCTCCTGTGCTATGTAACTTCAGCAAATTATTTGGACGTTTTACGCTATGTTTAACGTACCAAAAGATATTTGCACTAGCGTAAGTGTAATTGCAGTAAAGTGTTATGTTCTGCCCTTCCAGCGCCATTAAGTCCGGAGGGCCCTGCGTCACCGAATCTTTTCCGCTCGCTCCTGCAATAAAAGGACAGAATACATCAACTTCGCTTGCTTGTATTGACCGTCGGGGAAATTCGTTGGCCTGCTTCGCAGAGACTCACCATGCAGCACAGCCAATCCAATCAGCATTAAACAGATGGAAATCATGGTGTCTAATTTCTGGCTGAATCGAACGGCAGGTTCCTTCCAGGACGTAATTATCGCTTAATAGATATTGTGGTGTGAGATCGTTTTATCAATACCTTTCAACTATTGTAAGCGCAAGGACGTTTCCCTGGTTAAAGGATGAACAGAGCCTTTCTGAGCGCCAATCAGAATTTGCTTTGTTTCGATTCGACATTCTGCCTGTTTCTTCGCTCTTTCAACGTCCCGCGTTCTCCCCCTCCCCCACTCTCTCTCTCTCTTTCTCGCTCTCTCTGTCGTCTCTCTCTCTCTTTCCCAGTGTGCTCTACTACCACTGCATATTCACTACAGATACTTATCAATGTGTAATCCATCACAGGCCCTTCACGTTGTCGCTTCTTCAACATCAACAAGTAGTTGATGTATTTATGTATTTGCTTTATTACTTCGCTGTATGAAGACCCTTAAGCAGGCCTTTAAGACAATATGTTTCAGTCTTCCGGCATTGAACTAGTTTTTCAATGTCTGCAAGTTATTTTTTTCCCTAAGCTTTCTATGCTCTAAGGGAGGCATCTGCTAAACACGCCAATAGACTCCTGACAGCGCACTCTGTGCAGCCAACATATTCTTCGTTGAAAAACTCACATCTGGCATTCGTCTTGAGATGTCTTCCAATCGGCTTAAAACATCGTCCTCTTGCGTCCTCTTTGAAGCAACGAGATCAAATTGTCTTTGAAGTCTCCAGCCTCATCTACGGGAAACTCGGGTTCCAATTCGGTACTCTCACTTCCACTGCCCTCCTCTCTGTAGGCATGGGCCAGCTTCCCCCGGGACAACAATAACAGTAGGCTGATCAACCACTGTCACATCTTCCCCAGCCTGGACGAAACGAAATCTTAGCCCGCTGCTTGGTTAAACTATCGACGTCGCTGAAGATTGATCCACCTGTTTTAGCAACGAAGGACAAAACCTTTCAGCATCCTGGGAGGGTGCTTAATCCGGGAAATTTTGAGGTGCTATGAGAAATTCACCAGACACAATTACTATGAGAATCAGACGTAGGCCCCTGATCAGGATCAGCTGGGTTCCTATAAAATCGGGTTTACTACCAATTCTAGCCTGTCTGTTTGTAATTACCTCCGCCGAACTCTTTCTTACTCGCTTCCTTTGTTTCTCTTTTTTTTTCATTCGCCGCCCTTCCGTTACTTCCCTTGACTTCCTGTTTCTTTCATACTGCGCCGTCCTCTTTGCAACAGCTTTCGTTATGGCCATGCTATTCCAATCTCTCTCTCTCTCTCTCTCTCTCTCTCTATCTATCTATCTATCTATCTATCTATCCACCTATCTCTCTCTCTCTCTCTCTCTCTCTCCGCCTCTCTCTCTCCCCCTCTTTCTGTTTTTCTTTTGCCCCTCTCAATTTAACTTTTCTGGTTCTTTACCGTCCTACCTATTTCTTTTTCCGTGTACATCACTCGCTTCCTCTACTCCATCACTCCCAAGTTCTTAGGAACTGGACGGTTGCTCAAGTGGAAAAGTGACATTCACCATGAGCGGGATAACTACCCTGTGTGAATTACTGATACTAATAAATTTCAATATTTCGTTGCACATCGTTGCACTGTAGCAGAGCAGGGAACATAATACAGATCATGATATATGCTATTATGTGGGCATTTCTTTTAGGTAATGCACTTCTAATCGACTGCATTTTGCATGAGCGAGTTTGAGTCCCACACTTGCTGACTGAGGTAATTTCAAATAAGATTGGACGGTACGGTGTGATTTTATTAAGACTCAAATGAATGAAAGTTTGAATCACAAAATCAAACGATTCGTGAAATGTACAAATAACAACGTATTACTGAAACAGTTACTGGACATAACTAGAAATACTTAGTCTGCCTGGAAACGACTTTAGAGATTAACGGTTCAGACCTTTCAGGAGACTGTCAACTAATTTGGGCAGGGTCACCAAAGTGATTGTTTCATGCATAACACAACGTTAAAATAATAGTGGTAAAATATCAAGTTAGAAGTTTGAAAACAGATGCTTTCATTTTGTTTTCCTTACTTCGACAGTAAACTGAACTTTATGTGTGTTCTCTCTTCCAGTCGTGCGGGTAATACATTATGTACAGGGATAGTTTCTGTTCTGCGTACATCAGAGTATGGGCTGCAGGATGAGATAGTCTGTTAACCCCCAATGCACTTGTTCTGGCCTTACTCTTAGCTGCCATTCATTATTTGGTTATTTAGGCTGTTACTTTCTTCTGCATTTCAAAAGTCTTATACTATCTTTACTATCTCATCACACAGTGCAATGAATTGATCTGTATGATCAGAACCAATTCAACATTTCACAGTGTGTTGGCACATTTCGCTATTTTATAAATGCAACTCTAACTTCGATAATTAACAAGTCATTGGAAGGACGCCGTTGTCATTGACATATCTATTCAGTATACATTAAACAATCTTGTTTTGTCCTACCTTGTCACTTCTATTCCTTCCTCACAGATTGTGAACACATCTATCACAATTGTATCCGTTATATGTATCATACTATAGATCCATCGGTCGTGTGACTTATGTAAATAATCGATAAAATTAAAAGTATTTGTCACAACATCCTATCTTTCAGTGGCATACCACTTGTTATGCATAGTCAATCCGAGGAACACCGATTTTTCCCCACTCTCTGATTTTCGTTTTTGAATCAATGTCAATAGATTCCACATGAACTTTCGCCTTGACCTGTAGCATTTGATGTTGCACCGCATTCAATGTTTTCTATCTCCAAGTTCGACGATAACCTCACTGTTGTTTCCTCAAGGATCCCTAACAAACTGGCAAAAAAACAACGTTGAATATGGTTGACAACCGTGATATGGCATCCCATGCAAAAGAGGATATTTAGATACCGTAGATATACAAGAAATGCAATGTAATGCTTTCATTTGAGTTAAATGCAAGAATAGTACTCAGGTTTGACAGCTTTTCCGACCACGCGACGCCCCTTTAAGTCGACCACGTAACCTTACTAATATCTGTGTCCGCCCCTTGCATTTAAATGGCAAAGGCAAAACAGGCCCTCCGCTGACATTTGTTGAATTACCCAGAACTGTTTTATTTTTGTTTTTGTCGGTACCCGAGGTTTCCCTGCAAGACCGTGGTTCCTCATAACACAGAGGAACATGGTGCAGTTCCAACAAAGAGCTCCGAGATATTCTTGGCGTTAACACCAACCGGACATTATGGAGAGCGCTCGAAATTTTCCTGAAATTATTTGAGAGATTCCCCGTAATGCTGATTGTACTAAAAGTAGTTACGCCAGAGCTAGTGTTGTGTTCTCTCTTTCTCAAACTTTAATTGAAGGGAACCCTACATCACTATTTTTTTCACTCAATAAAAGATAGAATGTTGGAAGATGCCTGGCTTGCACTAATCTAACTAGAAATCAGTTGGACGCCACTTTGCGACACTCGCTGGGCAAAATGCCAGTGCAAACTATAAGGGACAAAGGAATGGCCCATGGCGTCGGGCTTCTGACTCTGTCGAAAGGCAGTCTAGTTTCCAAGTAGTTACTTTTAATTGACAGATACTTGAAATCGCTTGTATAAGTAAAATTCAGTGTTATGGTCAGTCCTTATTCGAGCGTTAATTCAGGAGGGTCCTGTTTGACTAAATCTTCCCTCTCGCTTCTGCAAGAAAGAACACGTGTATGAGCATTCCTGGTTTGCAGTACAACCACGAGGCACTGATTGTCCATCACAGAGACTCACCGTACAGAACAGATAATGTAATTAGTGAGGAACGGAGGGGACGCATAGTGTCGGCACAGGCGATAGATCAGAAGCGAAACTGTAGGGTGAGAATGGATCAGCGACATCGTTCTCCGTGGGTAAGACTTGGGGCGTTCTCCGGCTAAAGTATTAGATGATAAAGCGGAATCGGGCTTATTTAGGCAGAAATCGGCATCTATTTTAGTTCTCTTCTTCTATGCTATTTTTACCGCTCCATCAATCATTGAAGTCATCAGGGAATCTGATAACTATCGTTGCCCTAGGGTCTCCCTACACCCTACATGCCTAACTTTCTACAAGTGTTTATTTTTGTCGTTCCCTCTCTACCGTTAGTGATCTTCCTCTCGTGCTCCCTGCTCCGTTGCAGTCGCTGTAGCATTGAGTTATTGAGGCTCCAAGACAAATGGGTGACATGGCCGAGTGTTCAAGATGGACTAAATTTCCATTGCCTCTACATGCGAGGGTTCAAATCCCACCCTGGTCTATTGAAGTCATTTCTGCTTCTGTTTATCGGTGTCGATGCATTGACTTTTTTTTTTGAATGGAAAGAATGGACGTTTAAATCCGAAATGAAGCCTAAGGGCAACCCCTTTCCTTGCAACTTGGGAAAAAGCACTATTCCCATCTTGAATATCTCTATTTTCCCCTTTTAGTGTTCCTTTGAAGAGCCCGACCCGCAGTTACATTCTGACTTCAGTTCTTTGCGGAAATGGGGCCCGCTCCCAGGGATCCACAACTGGCCGTTATTCGATATCAAGGATGCGGCCTAAGAGATTAGTGGTTCTGGAGACTGGCGAACCGAAGGTCAGTGTCTCTGCAGGAATCCAGTGTGTCGAGTGCACCGCAGAACGAAAGTAACGAGCTGGCTGCCGGCTGTGTGCCCCTCGACCCTCTATATTTGGGCACAGAGCTCGGAAAACGGACTTTTTACATCGCAAATCGCCGATGTTTGTTTTGTCTCCCCTCTGAATGTGGAACAGAGACACCTCTTTCTCCCTTATAAGGGAGAGAGCGACCTGTAGTAGGTCGAATACTGGGTGAACAAATGGTCTTTCGGGTAGTGGAAGTCTGTGTCTCTGCTGATGCTTTGCTGCACGCTTAAGTGCACGGTGGCGGGTGCCGATGCTTTTTACTGGTGGGGGAGAGAGGATTGTTGATTTGCTGCTGTTTATGCGTTTGACGGAGGAGCTGGGGGTGGTCTTTGGGGTTCTAACATTTAAATGTCGTTCATTCTTTGGGGGCATTCCTCTGTTTGTCCTGGATGGTTGCGAAGAAAAAGGATTTTAGGATGTATATGGTATCTCTTTCTCTCACATTAATTGTACCTTTGAAGCCTTTGAAATCTAATCAGTGTTGACAAAAGGAGAAATAGAGACACATGACTTGAAATATTCGGCTAGACTAAAAAGGTCTGAGGGGAGGGGACGTTCAGGCTTTACATCAGCACGTTCTCCTGAAAATGTCAAAGGGAATTAGCGCGCAAAAAAATAAATTTCATATATTTTATATTTATCAGGATGGCCATTGCTGATCCATGGTGATAGGGTTAACGTGATTACGGCCCTCCTTAGATCAATTTATCGTAAAATGCAACTCGTTGAAGTCAACGTGAAAGAGCACAACCTTTTCAAATTAGCTTGAAGTATTCTATATGCGTTTTGAACAGAAGAGAGCAGCTACGTTACGTTCCACACAGAGATCTTCCAATGCACCTGAAGCCACAGTCAGCGTCGTGGATGTAAGTTCCATCATCAGCAGAGTGAACCCGTGGAAAGTACCTGGACTGGGTGGTGTCTAAGCCACTGTGGTTCGTTGCTGCATAACTCAGCTGGCGGGGCTACATGCAGAACATTTTCATCTCGTCCCACTTCAATATGAGGCTTCTACCTGGCTTAGAAGATCACTATTAAGTAGCGTGCCTTATTGACCACCGGCCAGTGACTCTGAATCTCTGAATCCATCATAATTTCGTGATAATGGCACAGATTAACGCCAGCTATCCAGCCAAACTCGACCCACTGCTGTTCACTACTGCCAAAGCAATTCAACAGTGGACGCCTACTTCCTAGTCTTACATGCATCTACAGGTGGACGTTAAGCGAACCCACATTCGCTAGACAGCTGTTATCGATCGCGCCATGTAAAGTCCCAGTCTGGGTGCGCGTTGTAATCAGGAACAGTTCCTTTAGCTGCGGCGCCCTGTGCTACTGATTGCAGCTCTCTGAAGTAAGGCAGGAAACCATGGCTGATTTCCGGGTGCGCCCTTCCCACTTTCTGGGCAAAAAGACGCCCTCCACGGAGAGCATTTTGCATTATTCAGGACCGGTTTCTTGTCCGGACCGCCATCTGCATTCAACTTTATGATACTCATTGCACAAAGATGCATGCTGGATTCTGAAGCATGAGCTTAAACGATCTGCAATTGAGCTGTCTTGCTGCCTTCCTGAGACTAGCGGTGAATCTCTCTGGGCAAACTGAATGCCGCTCCATTCTTCCTGTGCTATATACCGTCAGCAAATAATTTGGAGGTTTTCCACATGCTGGCTCCACCAAAATATAACTGCATCATCGTGTTATGGTTCAGTGTTATAGTCTGTCCTTTTTCAGCCGTTATGTCTGGAGGATCCTGCGTCTCTGAGTCATTGAACTACTCGTTTCTGCAATAAAGGGCAGAATACATCAACATCGCTGTCATGTATTGAACGCCGGAGAAATTCGCTGGCCACCTTCGCAGAGACACACCAGGCAGCACAGCCAATTCAAACTCGATTGAACACAGAGAAATCATGATGTCTAATTTCCTGCTGGATCGACCGGCTGACTCCTTCCAGGTCGTAAATATCACTTAGCAGTTGCTGTTGTGTGGGATCGCTGAAGCGGTACCTTTTACTATGTGTTACACCGTGGACGTTTCCCTGGTTAAAGAATTCGCTAACACTAAGAACCGAGCCTTTCTCAGCGCTATTCAGAATCCGCTTTGTTTCCATTCGTCCTTCTGGTTTTTTCTTCTCTCATTTATGGTCCCGCGTCTACACCCCGCACTATCCCGTCTCTCCGTATCTCTTTCTCTCTGTCTCACGCTCTCTCTTTCTTAGTGTGCCCAACTGCCTACTCCCCCTGTTCTCTGCATAATCACAGCATATTCACGTATTTCTCGATGTGTAATCGAAATCAGTTATGAATGTTCACGTGGTCGCTTCGTCGTATTCGTCAATATTACGCCGGAAGTATTTATTTATTTGTTTATTTATTTAGTTATTTAGAGTTATATCCACAATTGTCCCTTAAATCAACATTTATCAGTCTTCCAGCATTGAACTAGTTATTCAATGTCAGCAAGTGTTCATCTGGTTCTTCCCTAGTCTTTGTTTGCCGTTAGGGAGCCAATCTCCTATCCACGCTAATAGACTCCTCACAGCAACCTTTATGCAGCCAGCACTCCTTTCGTTAAAAAAAAACTCACGTCTGGCAGTCCCGGAATCTTTGTTTTCTGTTAGGGAACAAAAGACTGAACATTCTACAAAAGAAGGACAAAATGACTGAACATCCATTTCTCCTGCTGCACCCGCAAGACACACACTGTATAAATCATCAATGTAGATTTTAGCTGGTGGTGGTATAATCGTTTAGTAAAAAGGTCAGTCCACTTGGGATTCATTTTCAATGCGAAAGATGAACATCTATTTATCTCCACTTTGAAGAAGCTAATGTTAATAGACGCCGCATGAAATTTATCTTCATCTAAGCATTTAGTGTTACAGCTAATAGGATGCTGTCTGGTCATATACACCCTCAGTATTTCCAGATTGCACTCATCTTCACTGCTAATCCCTCAAGGTGGTGCAAAATGAAGTCCACAAAAAAAAATAGCCACAAGATATTGTTATAGGCAATAAAGAGAGAGATGGTCACCGAGATGTAGTGGAAATGTTCCGGAAAACCGCCACGATATGTCTAGGTAAAGCTAAATTTAAGAAGTGTTCCACAAAGTTGGGCGCATTTTGCTGCTGAAAGCCGCGTTTTAAGTTGACCACGTGATCCTCATGCTCTGCGCGTGCAGCTGTTCCCGTTTCCCAGCAAAAGTCCCCCTCTAGTGATCACACAAGGCTGGATGTTCCCGTAACCGCTGTCGCACTGCAACACTGAGTCCGGGACAAGAATTCCAGAGATATTTAAATGAGCTTATTCTGCTTTTGTGCACATCAACTGGAAACCTCGTCGAATATTCTGGAGCCCGCTCTAGTTTTCCTGAGCCATATAGTTTCAGCAGTATTTTTACGAAATTTTCCGCAGTGTTGAGTATATCAAAACTATTTTCATCAGTACGTGTATAATTTCAGTGTTATGATCTGATTTTCCTCGGCCATTAATTTAGGAGCATCCTAGATCATTCAATTTTCCCTCTCGTTACTGTAATGAATGGCAGGATGCAGTAATATCCCTGACTTGCACTGAGATAACGTGGCATTCTCTGGCTGTGTATGCTGGATGACGAATGTAATCACTGATAAACGGAGGGAACACATACTCCCTGGCTTCAGCCTCGACAGAAAGGCAACTTACTTCTGACAATTTATCACTATGGCAAGTATTGAAGAGTAAAACTGTATCAAAATAGACTTCACGGTGCCCTGCTCAACGATGGCAGATAAAACAAACTGAGACTACATGAGGACGAATCAGAATCCGCTTTCTTTGAATTCCCATTTTTGCCTTTTTCCCGACAATATAATTCTCTCTCTCTCTCTCTCTCTCTCTCTCTCTCGCTCTACCAGCTCACTCTCGCTTACATTGCGATTCTGCCCTGCTCTCTCGCTTCTTACACCATGTGACACCATGCGAAGCAACGTATTATTGATTCATTCGCAAAATTTTGACTTGCAGTTGTTTCTGTTATCTAAAATCATCAGCCTTTTAAGTCATTGACGAATTCCTTTCAATCTTTCAGCATTCCGCTGGATATTCTTTGTCAATAGCACGCCAAATATTTATTGCCGTGGAGCAGCTGGGCTTGGATGCTGAGGGGATACCAAAGGCTTCCGTTAGAGCAAGAAAACACTGCGAGCACTGTGGTGTCCGGATCCTGTATCGCTGTGGAAATTTGAGTGCTGATCTGCGAACGCTATTCAGTGGTATCCGACACAACGCTCCCAAAGATATTTAAGCCTTTGTTGCCCAGAGACCAGAAAAACTAAACGGACTGTCCTCGAGTAGACCAAAATCTCCAATCTTGAATACTTTCATCGGTTTTCCAGAATATTCAACGCTCAACATATAGGCTCTGCCAGATACCAAGCCACTGCAACTCAGTGACATGGTCTGCCCTTCCACGTTCATTAAATCCCTCCTATAGGTACACAAAATCTGCCCCACTTCTCCCTGTCAGAAGCCTCGAATGTGTGAGGGGCGCCGGAACGCAGTGACCCTGCAGGACACATTCTGACTGATTAGAAAGATTCAACAGACAAAGTAGTCGATACAGAGAAATTCCAAGGGGTGCTTGTAGCGGGAACATGGTACATTGCATAATGTAAACAAAGGTTGATTTCTCCAATAAAAGAGAAGTAATTCAAGTAAAGGTAAGCAGAAAGTTTCCGAGAGATTCTGCGCTTCCGTTTCGAAGAATATACAGATTTTATTTCTAAATTAGGGCACTATAGCAATCCTAAAACTGCAGTGGAGTAACTCGACTCACCCCCGCCCCACCCACCCCGCCATGCATTTTGCCTCCGCCTCTCTCCGTCATGCTCCTGTTCGTGCATCAACATAGCTGGCTTGTATTGAACGCCGGGGAAATTCGCTGGCCAACTTCGCAGGCTCCCCAGGCAGCACAGCTAATGCAATCAGTCTAAAACAGAGATTAGATTAGATTCAACTTTATTGTCATTGTGCCGATTACAGATACAAAGCCAATGAAATGCATTTATTAAGTGAGGGAAAGCATGGTGTCTAATCTTTGTCTCGATCGAACGGCAGATTTATTCCAGGACGTAATTAACAATCAATAGATATTGTAGTGTGAGATCGTTTCAGCACTACCTTCACTGACTGGAAGAACCGAAACTTTTCCGAGAACCGAACAGAATCAGCTTCGTTTCCATTCGTCATTGTGCTCGTTTCTCCGTTCGTTCAAGGGCTCATGAACACCACCCCACCCATCTCTCTCTCTCTCGATGCCAATGGGAGAGATGGAGATATTACTGCCGATTCCCAGCTGGGAATACCGGTATAAAAAGAATGCTTCATACTGACTGTAACATCGAAATAGTGACTGCTGATTCCTCTCTCGCTTTTGAACGAGCCATATCAGTCTTTCATTTATTAGTGAGAGAGAGAGAATGCCTGTAATACGATGAAATGTTGCAGTAAACAGCTACCTTTTGTTGTACTGTAGACCAAGCTCCTCTTTGTGTTTGCGGTTGTTTTGATGGTGGTTGGTAGTGGAAATGTTGATACTATATGCTAGAATAAGTGAGAGATGCAGAAGCTGGTCAGGTTAATTCTGCTTGCCGCTGATTGAGCGACTGATATGGCAGGGGACTTTTTAGGTTCTTATCTTTTTTCTGATATTGATGCTTGTGTTATTGTTCTTTTTTAAGGATGTCTGTGGAGACTGTAAATTTCAGGTTGTGTATTTTGTACCTCTCTGATTTTAAGCGTAACTATTGAAACAAGCTGGGCATTATTTTCGCTGTACCCGGGTACAACTGACAACAACAGATATATAATATACATAAACCAGTTTGATGTAACTGTGAGCGTCTGCAAAGTGAAGGAATATATCAGGCTGTCCTTCATTAGTTCACAGAACATGGGTTGAGCAGGAAAGTGGCGGGGTTGGTGGCTGCAGAGCGCCTATCATGACACCCTGGCGATATCTGGTGTCATGTCCCAGAGATTCGGTTCAATTCTGACCTTTCGATGCTGTCAGCGGATACTTACGTGCTTAGTTTCCACGATTCCCGAGTTGCTGTATTTTCCACTGCCCGAAAAAGGCGCTCTGGGTTGCACGTGCTCGTGATCGGGGATCAGTGAATATACCTATTAAGAGGAATTTGCGAAATTGGACAGATAAATCAGTTGACGATAAGACCATTAGATATAGGAACTGAAGTAGGCCATTTGGCTTGTCGTGTCAGCTCCGCCATTTCAGAGGAGACGATGTCGTGATGGAAATATTTGATACACTAAACATATAATTAAAATCAGATTTTCAAAAAGACGAAATATACCTTTGGAAACAGATGCCATCAGTTTGTGCTCCTTCGACTGTAACCGGACGTTCTCACTGTTTGTCTCTTCCATCGGTGGGAAAACACAAATTTCTCAAACCAAGTTCCCACGAAACAAGAATAGACTATTCCCATTTGCAAGAGTATTAAACTGTAGCATGAATCATAATCTTGGTATGACCTATCTCTTTACTTCTTGCCTGTGCTGCATTTTGAGACGTCTGTTACAGTTTAGTTTTGTATCCTTTTATTGTTTTACTTTGTACTATCTCGATCAGCTGTGTCGTGAATTCATCTGAATAAGCAGAATCAATGCAATAATGCAACAATAATTTTAAAAAAATGTTTTCAATTTAGGTATGTAGCAAAATGCTACAAGTGGTGATAACATCAGATCCGTTAAATCTGGTTGGGAAACCAGATTATACAAGCAATCAATCTGTTGTGATCCCATTCCCGCTCTCTTCCTTCGTTCGCTTTTATACTGAAAATGCCTTCAAAAATATGAATCTCGGGGTAGTATGCGGTCAGGTATATATACTTTAATCATAAATTTAATTCAAACATTGAACCTTTTTCTCACAGCTTGGAAACGCAACGACCAAAATAGTATTTGCATTCTCCAATACGCGAAGCATCCGTACGTTCTGTCGAATTATCTAAATGCTCAGTATAAATCATAAGTACCTGCTGCAACATCCTTAATTTCAGTAGCATGTCACTTGCAATTATTTGTCAATTCAAGAACGACCAATTTTCACACCATCTGCTTTCCTTTAGTCAACCATAGTGCCATTTAAATATATCCCGGTTCCACTGCGTCCTCATTATTTCACACTGAAGATACTTGAACACAGGGGCTAAAGACGATTTCAAACAAGGCTGTCAAGCGTGATATGCCGTCGCAGCAAAAGATGGTGGGTGATTGCACATTGCCGTATCCCAGAAAGTTATAAAGCTCAGTTTCTGTCCGCGTTGTAATCAGGAACTGCTCCTTCAGCTTCGGCGCCTTCTGCTGCTGAATGCAGTGGTCTGAAGTAGGGCACGTGACTGTGACTGATTTCCGGGCGCGCCCTCTGCAGATTCCTCGGAAAAAGGCGCCCTCCAGTGAGAGCTTTTTGCAATATACAGAACCAGTTTTTGCACGGACCCGCCGGCCCCATATAACAGTGTGGTACCCATTGCACAGAGATACATGGCAGAGTCCGACACAAGAGCTTCACGGATATTCAATTGAGACGTCTTGCTGCCTTTCTGTGAAGTACCGGTAATCCTCTCTGAATACCGCTGCGTTTCTCCTGTGCTATATAACTTCAGCAGATAATTTGGAGGTCGTCCAGTATGTTGAATGTACCAAAAGATATATGTACTAGCATCGGTGTAACTACAGTTCAGTGTTATATTCTGTCCTTCGTCAGTCGTTACATCGGGAGGATCCTGCGTCACTGAATATTGCCCACTCGTTCCTGCAAGAAAGGACAGAACACATCAACAACGCTGGCTTGTATCGAATGCCGGGCAAACTCGCTAGCCAGCTTCGCTGAGACTCACCAGGCAGCAGAGCCAGTGCAATCAGCAATGAACAGAGGGAAATCATGCTGTCTAATTTCTGGCTGAATCGAACGGCAGATTCCTTCCAGGGCGTTATTATCACAACAGATATTGTGGTAGTAGATTGTTTCAGCGATATATTTCACCTTGTGTAAAACCGGAGGTGTTGCTCTGGTTAAAAGATTGGCTGACAGAAAGAACCGAACCTTCCTGAGCACCAATCAGAAGCTGCTTTGTATCCAACGTCATTCTGCTTGTTTCTTCGCTCTTACAATGTCCGGTGTTCATCCCCCAACACTCTCTCTCTCTCTCTCTCTCTCTCTCTCTCTCTCTCTGTCTCTCTCTCTCTCTGCTTAATCACAACATATTCACATACCTATCAATGCTGAATAAACATAAGCAAGACTTTTCACGAGTTCGCTCAAAATTAACAATATCCCGCTGGAAGTAGTTGATTACTGTATTTGTTTTGTTGGTTAGTCATTTGAAGATATATCCTACAGTAGATCCTTAAATCAATATGTTTCAATCTTCCTGCATTGAACTACTTATTCAAAGGTCATCAATAGTTGATCTAGATATTTCCTAATCTTTGTTTGCTGCGAGGGTGCCAATTTCTTATCTACGTCAATAGACTCCCGGCAGCACTTTCTGTGTAGCGATCCACCCTCTGGTCAAAGCGCTAGTTATCCACTTTATTTATGCTCTCTCTCTCTCTCTCTCTCTCTCTCTCTCTCTCTCTCTCTCTCTCTCTCTCTCTCTCTCTCTCTCGGTACATCTTTTTACAAGCTGCCAGCTTTCTGCAAAAAAAAAAATCAATTGTTCTCCCCTTTTAAGAAGCTAATGTTAATAGAGTGAACCTGAAATTTATCTTCATCAGAAGGATTTACATGACAGCTTAGCCGATGCTGTCTAGTCACATGCACCCTCAGCATCTCCAGGTTGCACTCATCTTCACTGTTAATCGCTCAGGCCAGTCAAAAATTATGTCCAGCCAAATGTGAACCGCACAATGTTGTTATAGGCAGCAGACACACAATATTGTTATGGACACTGAGATATAGTGAAAATGTTTCGGAAAAATACCAGGGTAATCCGAGGTAAAGCAGAATTCAAGAAGTGTTCCTCAAAGTTTGGCGAATGTCGCTGCTAAATGCAGCATTTTAAGTCGACCACTTGATCCTTATGGTTTCTGTGTGCGGCTGTTCCAGTCTCCCAGCTAAGGCGCCCTCTAGTGATCACGACACCGGACCCGCTGTACCCCTGCAGTTCTGTAGGGTGCTTTGCACAGTGCTATACACCAGAGTCTGGGACCAGAACTCCAGATATATATAAATGAGTGGACTCTGCCTCCGTGCATATCAGCTGAAAATCTGGCCGAACATTCTGGAGGTTGCACCAGTGTTCCTGAGCCATATACCTTCAGCATTTATTTTTCGAGATATTCCGCGATGCTGAGTGTAAAATACTTGCATTATTTCTTGTGTAATTGCAGTTTTAGTGTTATGAGCTGACTGTCGTCAGCCGTTAATTTGGCAGCATTCTAGATCACTGAACTTTTCTCTCTCGTTCTTGCATTAAAGGACAAAATGCACTAATATCCCTGACTTGCACTGAACTCACGTGGGTCTCTCTGGTCATATGTGCAGCGTCCTGCCTGTCAGGATGACGAATGTAATGAATACGAAACAAAGGGAACACATTCTTCTGACTTCCGCCTCGATAGGACGGCAGATATCTTCCAAGAAATTATCACTATTGCAGATATTAGGGAGTAAAATCGTATAAAAAATAGATTTCACAGTTCCCTGCTCAAAGATTGGTAGATAAAACGAAGCCTAGGCTCTATGAACACGAAAAAGAATCCGATTTCGTTGATTTCCGCCCTCTTCCATTTTCCCCACACTATAAACCATTCTCCCCATCTCTCTCTCCTTTTCCCTCCTCTCTCTATCTCTCTCCATCTATTTATTTATCTATCTTTCTCTCTTTCTCGCTCTTTCTCACTGTCTCTCTTTCTCACTCTCTTGCTCTCTCCCCACCTTCTTCTTCTCTCCCGTTCTCCTTCTGAACATTAATTTCTATTTATCCACCTCTTTTGCTCGCTCCATGCACTCATTCTCGCTTCTTTTGCCTCTGCTCTCTCCCTTCTCACACCATGTCACTCCATGCTAACCAGCATATTCCTGAGTCATTCACCATGTTATAACTTTCTATTGGTCCTGCTATCTATCTTATCAATAGCCTTTTAAGTTATTGAAGAAATACCTTTCAATCTATCAGCATTCCGCTAGATATTCCTTGTCAATAGCACAACAAATATTTACTCCCTAATATTTTTCCATAAGCGAGCCGATCTCCTATCCACGGCAATAGACTCAATTGTGAATTTATTTCCTGCAGTTGCCTTCGGCCTCACACCTTAATAGCTCCTTTCTCAGAATGTGAAGACCCTGGAAGTCCAGTTCACTGTGTACCATGAAGGAAATCTTATGAAGAGATCAAAGTCGTGACAGTGTATTGTAGACAACAAGGGGAAATTGATATTAAGATATCTCCAATATCTTTTAACTTCTTAATTGTACCTACAAATTGAATTCAGGCCTGGATGCCTGCGATCCTGAGAGCTGCTAGGTTAAGGCGAACCAGTGACCCTCCTTCGTCTTTGCGTCCATTCTTGATTCGCTCTCTAGTCAGCGCTGTGTACACCAGCTATCGACTGTATTTCCGTGTCGATTATTCCCCTTTAACGGTGCGTACTGCATGGCAGAATGATACAAAGAAGAGTCTGACGTAAGAGCCTCGGTGATGCATCATTGAACCATCGTCATTCATTTTGCAAAGCAGTGGTAAACAGCAAAACATCAATTATCGACAAGTTGGGGTGCGGAAAAGAGACAGAGATGATGCGATGAATACAGTCTCATCAGTGTCAGCAAAACAAATAAACTGTTCCTTGAGTTCAGAAAGGGCGAGGGCGAGAGAACACAACCAATAACTTTTTCAGTTTCAGCATGTAGGCGCCATATCCAAGGAAGCTCAAAAATACCCTCAAGACCTCAGTAGGCAAAATAAAATTCGCAGGACCCCATTGACCCAACATAGAATATAAAGATAGAATAGTACAGCACATTACAGGCCCTTCGGCCCACAAGGTTATGCCGACCCTCAAACGCTGCCTCCCATATAACCCCCACCTTAAATTCCTCCATATATCTCTGTAGTAGTCTCTAAAACTTCACTAGTGTATCTGCCTCTACCACTGACTCAAGCAGTGCACTCAACGCACCAACCACTCTCTCAGTAAAAAACGTTCCTCTAATATCCCTCCTAAACATCCCACACCTTATCTAAAGACATGTCCTCTTGTATTGAGGAGTGGTGCCCTGGGGAAGAGGCGCTGGCTATCCACTCTATATATTCCTCTTAATATCTTGTACACCTCTATCATGGCTCCTCTCATCCTCCTTCTCTCCAAAGTGTAAAGTCCTAGCTCACTTAATTTCTGATCATAATCCATACTCTCTAAACCAGGCAGCATCCTGGTAAATCTTCTCTCTACCCTTTCTAATGCTGCCACATCCCTCCTATAGTGAGGCAAGCAGAACTGGACACAGTACTCCAAGTGTGGCCTAACCAGAGTTTTAAGGAGCTGCATCACTACATCGCGACTCTTAAAGTCCATCCCTCGACTTATGAAAGCTAACACCCCATAAGATTTTTTTAACTACCCTATCTACCTATGAGGCAACTTTCAGGGATCTGTGGACATGTACCCCGAGATCCCTCTGCTCCTCCACACTACCAAGTATCCTGCCATTTACTTTGTACTCTACCATGGAGTTTGTCCTTCCGAAGTGTACCACCTCACACTTCTCCGGGTTGAACTCCATCTGCCACTTTCCAACCCACTTCTGCATCCTATCAATGTCTCCCTGCAATCTTCGACAATCCTCTACGCTATCTACAACATCACCAACATTTGTGTCGTATGCAAACTTGCCAACCCACTCTTCTACCCCCACATCCAGGTCGTTAATAAAAATCACGAAGAGTAGACGTCCCGGAACAGATCCTTGTGGACACAACTAGTCACAACCCTCCAATCTGAATATACTCCACGCACCACGACCCTCTGCCTTCCGCAAGCAAGCCAATTCTGAATCCAACTGGCCAAACTTCCCTGGATGTCATGTCTTCTGACATTCTGATTAAGCCTACCGTATGCAACCTTGTCAAATGCCTTACTAAAATCCATGTAGATCACATCAACTGCACTACCCTCATCTATATGCCTGCTCACCTCCTCAACGAACTCTATCAGGTTTGTTAGATACGATCTGCCCTTCACAAAGCCATGCTGACTCTCCCTGATCAGACCATGATTCTTTAAATGCCCACAGATCCTATATCTAAGAATCTTTTCCAACAGCTTTCCCACCACAGACGTAAGGCGCGCTGGTCTATAATTACTCGGACTATCCCTACGACCTTTTTTGAACAAGCAGACAACATTCGCCTCTCTCCGATCCTCCGGTACCATTCCCGTGGGCAATGAGGACATAAAGATCAAAGCCGGAGGCTCAGCAATCTCTTCCCTCGCCTCGTGGAGCAGCCTGGGAATATTCCGTCAGGCCCCGGGGACTTATCCGTCCTAATGTATTTTAACAACTCCAAAAACTCCTCTCTCTTAATTTCTACATGCTCCAGAACATCAACCTCTCTCACATTGTCCTCACCGTCATCAAGTTCCCTCTCATTGGTGAATACCGAAGAAAAGTATTCATTGAGGACCTCGCTCACTTCCACAGCCTCCAGGCACATCTTCCCACCTTTATCTCTAATCGGCCCTACCTTCACTCCTGTCATCCTTTTGTTCTTCACATAATTGAAGAATTCCTTGGGGTTTTACTTTACCCTACTCACCAAGGCCTTCTCATGCCCCCTTCTTGCTCGTCTTAGCCCCTTTTTAAGCTCCTTTCTTGCTACCCTACATTCCTCAATAGACCCATCTGATCCTTGCTTCCTAAACCTCATGTATTCTGCCTTCTTCCACCTGACTAGATTTTGCACCTCACTTGTCACCCATGGTTCCTTCACCCTACCTTTCTTTGTCTTCCTCACCGGGACAAATTTATCTCTAACATCCTGCAAGAGATCCCTAAACATCGACCACATGACCATAGTACATCTCTGCAAAATCATCATCCCAATTCACACCCGCAACTTCTAGCCTCATAGCCTAATAATTTGCCCTTCCCCAGTTCAAAATTTCCCTGTCCTCTCTGATTCTATCCTTTTCCATGATAATGCTAAAGGCCAGGGAGCGGTGATCACTGTCCCCCAGATGCTCACCCAATGAGAGATCTGTGACTTGACCCGCTTCGGTACCTAATACTAGATCTAGTATGGCATTCCCCTAGTCGGCCTGTCAACATACTGTGGCAGGAATCCGTCCTGGACACATTTAACAAAATCTTCCCCATCTGAAGCGTTGGAACTAATCAGGTGCCAATCAATATTACGGAAGTTAAAGTCACCCATGATAACAACCCTGCTATTTTTGCACCTTTCCAAAATCTGCCTCCCAATCTGCTCCTTGGTATCTCTGTTGCCACTAGGGTGTCTATAGAATACTCTCAACAGAGTAGCTTCCTGTTCCTGACTTCCACCCATACTGACTCGAAAGAGGATCCTGCTCCATGCCCACCCTTTCTGTCGCTGTAATAGTATCCCCGACCAGTAATACCACCCCTCCTCCCCCTTTTCCTCCCTCTATCTTTTTTAAAGCACTGAACTCCAGGAAAATTGAGAATCCATTCCTGCCCTGGTTGCAGCCAAGTCTTTGTAATGGCCACTGCATCATAATTCCATGTATGTATCCAAGCTCTTAGTTCATCCTCTTTGTTCCTGATGCTTCTTGCATTGAAGTACGCATACTTTAGTCCTTCTATCTGACTACCTTTACACCCTTCTGCTTCTCTTTCCTCAAAGCCTCTTATATGTTAGATCTGGCTTTACTCCATGCACTTCTTTCACTACTCTATCGCTCTGGGTCGCATCCCTCTTGCAAATTAGTTTAAACCCTCCCGAACCATGCTCCCAAACCTACCTGTAAAGATATTGCTCCCCCTCGAGTTCAGGTGCAACCCATCCAATCTGTACAGGTCCCACCTTCCCCAGGAGAGATCCCAATGCTCCAAAAATCTAAAACCCTGACCCCTGCACCAACTCCTCAGCCACGCATTCAACTGTCATCTCCTCCAATTCTTACCATCACTATCACGTAGCACTGGCATCAATCCTGAGAACGCCACCCTTGAGGTCCTGTTCTTCAGCCTTCTGCCTATTTCCCGAAACTCACACTTCAGGACCTCATCCCTCTTCCTACCTATGTCGTTGGTACCAACATATATCGGGACAAATTTTTGATTAACCCTATAGAAAGCATCATTTCATAGAAACATAGAAACATAGAAACATAGAAAATAGGTGCAGGGGTAGGTCATTCAGCCGTTCGAGCCGGCACCGCCATTTATTATGATCATGGCTGATCATCCAACTCAGAACCCTGCACCAGCCTTCCCTCCATACCCCGATCCCTTTAGCAACAAGGGCCATATCTAACTCCCTCTTAAATATAGCCAATGAACTGGCATCAACTGTTTCCTGTGGCAGAGAATTCCACAGATTCACCACTCTCTGTGTGAAGAAGTTTTTCCTAATCTCAGTCCTAAAAGGCTTCCCCTTTATCCTCAAACTGTGCCCCTCGTTCTGGACTTCCCCAACATCGGGAACAATCTTCCTGCATTTAGCCTGTCCAATCCCATTAGGATCTTATACGTTTCAATCAGATCCGCCCTCAATCTTCTAAATTCCAACGAGTACAAGCCCAGTTCATTCAGTCCTTCTTCATATGAAAGTCCTGCCATCCCAGGAATCAATCTGGTAAACTTTCTTTGTACTCCCTCTATGGCAAGGATGTCTTTCCTCAGATTAGGGGACCAAAACTGCACACAATACTCCAGGTGTGGTCTCACCAAGGCCTTGTACAACTGCAGTAGTACCTCCCTGCTCCTGCACTCGAATCCTCTCGCTATAAATGTCAGCATACCATTCGCCTTTTTCACCGCCTGCTGTACCTGCATGCCCACTTTCAATGACTGGTGTATAATGACAGCCAGGTCTCGTTGCACCTCCCCTTTTCCTAATCGGCCACCATTCAGATAATAATCTGTTTTCCTGTTTTTGCCACCAAAGTGGATAACTTCACATTTATCCACATTAAATTGCATCTGCCATGAAATTGCCCACTCACCTAACCTATCCAAGTCACCATGCATCCTCTTAGCATACTCCTCACAGCTAACCCTGCCGCCCAGCTTCGTGTCATCCGCAAACTTGGAGATGCTGCATTTAATTCCCTCATCCAAGTCATTAATATATATTGTAAACAACTGGGGTCACAGCACTGAGCCTTGCGGTACCCCACTAGTCACTGCCTGCCTTTGCGAAAAGGTCCCGTTTATTCCCACTCTTTGCTTCCTGTCTGCTAACCAATTCTCTATCCACATCAATACCTTACCCCCAATACCGTGTGCTTTAAGTTTGCACACTAATCTCCTGTGTGGGAACTTGTCAAAAGCCTTTTGAAAATCCAAATATACCACATCCACTGGTTCTCCCCTATCTACTCTACTAGTTACATCCTCAAAAAATTCTATGAGATTCGTCAGACATGATTTTCCTTTCACAAATCCATGCTGACTTTGTCCGATGATTTCACCGCTTTCCAAATGTGCTGTTATCACATCTTTGATAACTGACTCCAGCAGTTTCCCCACCACCGACGTTAGGCTAACCGGTCTATAATTCCCCGGTTTCTCTCTCCCTCCTTTTTTAAAAAGTGGGGTTACATTAGCCACCCTGAAATCCTCAGGAACTAGTCCAGAATCTAACGAGTTTTGAAAAATTATCACTAATGCATCCACTATTTCTTGGGCTACTTCCTTAAACACGCTGGGATGCAGACCATCTGGCCCTGGGGATTTATCTGCCTTTAATCCCTTCAAATTACCTAACACCATTTCCCTACTGACATGTATTTCGCTCAGTTCCTCCATCTCACTGGACCCTCTGTCCCCTTCTATTTCTGGTAGATTGTTTATGTCCTCCTTAGTGAAGACCGAACCAAAGTAATTATTCAATTGGTCTGCCATGTCATTGCTCCCCATAATCAATTCACCTGTTTCTGTCTGTAGGGGACCTACATTTGTCTTTACCAGTCTTTTCCTTTTTACATATCTATAAAAGCTTTTACAGTCAATTTTTATGCTCCCTGCCAGTTTTCTCTCATAATCTTTTTTTCCCCTTCCTAATTAAGCCCTTTGTCCTCCTCTGCTGAGCTCTGAATTTCTCCCAGTCCTCAGGTGAGCCACTTTTTCTGGCTAATTTGTATGCTTCTTCTTTGAAATTGATACTATCCCTAATTTCTCTTGTCAGCCACAGGTGCACTACCTTCCTTGATTTATTCTTTTGCCAAACTGGGATGAACAATTGTTGTAATTCATCCATGCAATCTTTAAATGCCTGCCATTGCATATCCACCGTCAAGCCTTTAAGTATCATTTGCCAGTCTATCTCAGCTAATTCACGTCTCATACCTTCAAAGTTACCCCTCTTTAAGTTCAGAACCTTTGTTTCTGAATTAACTATGTCACTCTCCATCTTAATGAAGAATTCCACCATAATATGGTCACTCTTACCCAAGGGGCCTCTCACGACAAGATTGCTAATTAACCCTTCCTCATTGCTCAAAACCCAGTCTAGAATAACCTGCTCTCTAGTTGGTTCCTCGACATGTTGGTTCAAAATACCATCCCGCATACATTCCAAGAAACCCTCTTCCTCAGCACCTTTACCAATTTGGTTCACCCAATCTACATGTAGATTGAAGTCACCCATTATAACTGCTGTTCCTTTATTGCACACATTTCTAATTTCCTGTTTAATACCGTCTCCGACCTCACTACTGCTGTTAGGTGGCCTGTACACAACTCTCACCAGCGTTTTCTGCCCCTTAGTGTTATGCAGCTCTACCCATATCGATTCCACATCTTCCCGGCTTATGTCCTTCCTTTCTATTGCGTTAATCTCCTCTTTAACCAGCAACGCAACCCCACCTCCTTTTCTTTCATGTCTATCCCTCCTGAATATTGAATATCCCTGAACGTTGAGCTCCCATCCTTGATCACCCTGGAGCCATGTCTCTGTGATCCCAACTATATCATAATCATTAATAACAATCTGCACTTTCAATTCATCCACCTTGTTACGAATGCTCCTTGTATTGACACACAAAGCCTTCGGGCGCTCTTTTACAACTCTCTTAGCCCTTATACAATTATGCTGAAAAGTGGCCCTTTTTGATGCTTGCCCTGGATTTGTCGGCCTGCCACTTTTACTTTTCTCCTTACTACTTTTTGCTTCTACCGTCACTTTACATCCCTCTGTCCCTCTGCATTGGTTCCCATCCCCCTGCTGTGAACTAACCTCCTCTCGCCTAGCATCTTTAATTTGATTCCCTCCCCCCAACCATTCTAGTTTAAAGTCACCTCAGTAGCCCTCGCGAATCTCCCTGCCAGGATATTGGTCCCCCCAGGATTCAAGTGTAACCCGTCCTTTTTGTACAGGTCACGCCTGCACGAAAAGAGGTCCCAATGATCCAAAAACTTGAATCCATGCCCCCTGCTCCAATCCCTCAGCCACGCATTTATCCTCCACCTCATCGCATTCCTACTCTCACTGTTGCCTGGCACAGGCAGTAATTCCGAGATTACTACCTTTGCGGTCCTTTTTCTCAACTCCCTTCCTAGCTCCCTATATTCTCCTTTCAGGACCTCTTTCCTTTTCCTACCTATGTCATTGATACCTATATGTACCACGACCTCTGGCTCCACGTCCTCCCACTTCAGGATATCTTGAACACGATCAGAAATATCCCGGACCCTGGCACCAGGGAGGCAAACTACCATCCGGGTCTCTGGGCTGCGTCCACAGAATCGCCTATCTGACCCCCTTACTATCGAGTCCCCTATCACAACTGCCCTCCTCTTCCTTGCCCTACCCTTCTCAGCTACAGGGTCAGACTCTGTGCCGGAGGCAGGGCCACTGTCGCTTCCCCCCCGGTAAGCTGTCCCCCCCCCCCCCGACAGTACTCAAACAGGAGTACCTATTGTTAAGGGGCACAGCCACCGGGGTACTCTCTATTACCTGACTCTTCCCCTTCCCCCTCCTAACCGTGACCCACTTGTCTGCCTCCCGTGGCCCCGGTGTGACCACCTGCCTGTAACTCCTCTCTATCACCTCCTCACTCTCCCTGACCAGACGAAAGTCATCGAGCTGCAGCTCCAGTTCCGTAACGCGGTCCCTTAGGAGCTGCATGTCGATGCACTTGGGGCAGATGTAGACGTCCGGGAGGCTTGGAGACTCCAGGGCCTGCCACATCCGACACCGAGAACAACAAACTGCCCTCACACTCATACTGCCCCTCTCCTCAAATAACAACAGAAAATGAATGCCAAACCTTCCTCGCCTCGCCCGTTTCCGCCTAAGCCCGTTGAGCCGAAGCCCTTAAATCTTCACTCTGCTCCCGGCTCTCTCCGCCGCCCGCAAACTACGCTGCCCGCTGTATGAGGCTCTGTTCCTTTTAAATCTGCCGCGCTGCACTGCCCGACGTCACACACCTGCGCAGTCCCGCCTCTCTGAACGCCGTTGGAGAAAAAAAAACGAAAATTTCAAAAATGTCTTTCTCCGCACTCCCGCTCCGACTCTCAGACTTCCTTCTTCGAATCCAGGTGCATCATGGCTTGAATGGCAAATGTTCTGCCCGTGACTGCAAGAAATGTGGCCGAGATATCGACGTAACCTAGCATATTACTGATAGAACATGAATTCTGCCTGCACTGTTGCTGAATCAGTGAAACACCCAGCATGATCAAAATATTATCCATTCTAGACATTCGTTCATTCTCCCCTCCGATCGGGCAACATATATAGAAACATCAGAGTCAACCTCTAAAATTCTATTAAAAGACAACTGCATAGTTCCCCTGTAAGAGAAGTTGAACACGTGACCTCACAAGCTAAATCAAACGAAATTCACCATTTCGTCAACTTGCACAACATTTTCTTTGCAGCTGCTTAACTGTATTATCAATTCTGTTGATGACTCAGCTTTCACACCCTCAATGCACAATGCAATGATTTGATGCCTGTAAAGATATGCAAGGCAGTATTTTCACTGTGGATAAGTCACTATCTAACCAAAGCCTAAACTAGTTGGTCAGTCTGTGTGAGTAAACAAGGTGGGGCAAGAAATTAAGCCGGCATTATTTAAAGTATAGGATATACGGTTGGCGAGTAAACGTGGCGGTGGTCTTGTTCGGAAGTATGTTTTACTTGTCAACGTGCTAAATGCTGTTCCCTGATATCTCCAGGAACCCTGTTTTAGTTCGACCACTGAATTTGTCTGAAGGTATGCCTTGACGTGCCCATGTGTCTCGCTCCTCCGGAATACGAAAGACCATAAGACCATAAGATATAGAAACAGAAGTACGTCATTCAGCCCATCGAGTGTGCCCTGCCATTCAATCATGGGCTGATCCAATTCTTCCAGTCATCGCCACTCCTCTGCCTTCTGTCCATACCCTTTGATGTTCAGGCTAATCAAGAACTTAACTATCTCTGCCTTAAATGCACCCAATGACTTGGCCTCCACAGCCCCTCGTGGCAACTAATTCCAGATTTACTGCCCTTTGACTGACGTAATTTCTCTTCTGTTCTAAATGGACGTCCTTCAATCCTGAAGTCGTGCCCTTTCCTCTTAGACTCCCTTACCATGGGAACTAACTTTGCCATATCTAATCATATCAGGCCTTCTAACATTCGGAATGTTTCTATGAGAGCGCTCGTCATTCTGAACTCCAGGTAATGCAGCCCAGGAGCTGCCAGACGTTCCTGATACGGTAATCCTTTCATTCCTGGAATCATTCTCGTGAATCTTCTCTGAACCATCTCTAAAGTCAGTATATCCTTCCTAAAATAAGAAGCTCAAAATTGGACACAATGCTCCAAATGTGATCTCACAGTGCCTTATGGAGCCTCAACATCACATCCCTGCTCTGATATTCTACACAAATGAATGCCGAAATTGCATTCACCTTCTGCAAAACCTGCGCAACCTGGAGGTTAACCTTTAGGATATAGTGCACAAGGACTTCCAAGTCCCTTTGCATCTCTGCATTTTGAATTCTCTCCCCATCTAAATAATAATCTGCCCGTTGATTACTTCCACCAAAGTGCATGACCATTTACTTTGCAACACCGTATTTCACTTGCCACTTCTTTGTCCCTTTCGCTAAACTATCCAAGTCTCTCTACAGGCTCTCTGTTTCCTCAACCCTACCGGCTTCTCCACCTAGCTATGTATCATCAGCAAATTTAGCTATAAATCCATTAACCCCATAGTACAAATCATTGATATACATCGTATAAAGCAGCAGTCCTAAAACCCACCCCTGTGGAACACTACTGGTAATCGGCAGCCAGCGAGAACAAGATTCCTTTATTCCCATTCTCTGCTTTCTGCCGATCAGCCAATGCTCCGTCCATGTTAGTAAATTCCCTGTAATTCCATGGACTCTTATCTTCCTGAGCAGCCTCATATGTTGCACCTTGTCAAAGGCTTTCTGAAGATCTAGGTACACCAGATGTACTGCAGCTCCTTTGCCACCCCTGCCTGCAATTTCCACTAAAAATTGCAGTAGGTTAGTCTTGCAGGATTTTCCTTTCAGGAAACCATGCTAAAGTTGGCCTACCTTGTCATGTGCCTCTAGTTATTTGGTAATCTCAATCTTAACAATCGTTTCCAACAACTTCCCAGCCACTGATGTCGGCTAACATGTCTATCGTTTGCTTTCTGCTGCTTTCCACCCTTCTTAAATAGCGCAGTAACATTTGCAATTTTCCAGTCATCTGGGACAATGCCACGATATATCAATTCTTGAATGAGCATTGTCAATGCCGCTGCAATTTCTCCAGCAACTTCCTTCAGATCGCGAGGGTACATTCCTTCAGGTCCAGGAGTTTTATCCACCCTCTGACCATTAAGCTTCCTGAGCACCTTCGCAGTCGTAATTACCTCTGCAAGATATTCCGACTGGTTGATAGGTGGTCTCGATTAGAAAAGAGATCTAGATGAACACGCGAAAAAAATCGTGTTCGGGAAACAGATTGGGTGGTATGAATAATGGCAAACATAAAATGAAAATGAAGATTGTTGAAAAATATAGAGAAACTTTTGGCAACCGATGCTTTCAATCTGTGCAACTCTTCGGCATTAAACCGGGCATATTCGTCGGTCCGTCTCCCATCAATCAGAAGATCAACCTAAAGAATATCTTCTATCATGGCGGTATAACACTATTGAGCGGTGCGAAGGATTAAATATTGACCCACGCCACAGTCCCCTGTCTTATGGCGTTCTGACCTATTGACTCCCTGCTGTATATTTTCTGGAAGGATGTTGCACTTTATTCTGATCCTGGTATTGTTTAGCTTTCAATACCACGTTGCACTGTGCAATAAATCGATCGGTATGAACAAGACATGTCAAGACATTTTATCCTTGTATCTCGGTATACGTGGCAATAATAAAACCATTCCAAATCCATCTGGAAACAAACTCTGGCCCGTTATTCCTAGTTGTTAGATTAAGTTACAAGTTGTCACTCTTTTTATAACCTGTTTCTTTCGAGCCTTCTCTCTCCCTATCCCTTCCTGTCTCTGTCACTCGCTTTACCGCTCGTTCCCTTTCTTTACCTTTCTCTCCGTCTCATTCTTTCCTCACAGCTTGCCAACGCATCTACCACAATATCATTTTCAAATCATATAGAATTTCACAGTTGTCAAAGACGAGTCCAGCAAAGTTGCCAACCGCAACGTGGCGTTGAGGGAAAAATGTTAATGACAAGAACATCAAATTGCACGTTACGATCTTTATGAAGTTAACATTTGTATGTCTCAGTACGCATTGATTTCGAGAATTGTTCATCAATCTTGAGCACATGTCACTCTTGAATGTGGCTCCGTAAAGTCTCCAAAGACCACTTTCCTTCTCACCGCTTCTTTCCTAACTTCGTGTTCTTTCTTTCCCTTTCCTCCGGATTTGTCCAGCTCTGTGTCTTGTTTCTCCTTCCCTAATCACCTCGCAGCTTAGTCCTTCTCTCAATATCTACTCAAGCTTCCTCCTTTCCCCGCCCAAGTCCTTCCCGAGTCCTCTCTCTTTACCTACTCCTCTCCTCGTCCATCTTCTTCCTCCTTCTTCCACTTCCCTCTCTTTAACAACATTTCTCTCTCTCTCGCTGTGTGTCATTCTCATTCATTTTTTTCACTTTCTCTCGCCTTCACCATATTTCGCTCTCCATATTTCTCACGCTATATCTCGCTCTTTCCCTCGAATTCCATCTGTCCGTTCCTCTGTCACAAAACACTGCCTGCATTCATCCTCATCTTACTTCGGCTTACTCCATTCCACATCTGAACCTGTGCATAAGAGTCATGCCACTGATAGTAGAGAGGAAGAGTGCAGAATTTGCTCAGAGGAGAGGGGTAGTGCTTTGCAATGGGTATCCCTAGATCCCTAGGCACTGCAGCCTTGAGAAGCCCCTCCGGAGCCAGAATGCGATGACTCCTTGTTTCCACGGACCACCTGGACTTGGCTGTTGAGGGGACACTGAAGGCCCCCTTTAGAACGAGCAAACACTGAGAACATTCAGATATCGGGATCCCGTATTGTTGCGGAATGTTGAGTGCTGAACTGCGTAAAGGTATTCGGTGGAGTCCAGCACAATGCTCCCGAACATATTTAAGCGGGACTCCTGACATTTTGGTCCCAAGACTAGAAATCCTGACCGGGTTGGCTTCAAGCTACCTGGGGATACAAATTGACAATAAACTGGACTGGTCAAAGAACACTGAGGCTGTCTACAAGAAGAGCCAGAGCTGTCTCTACTTCCTGAGGAGACTGAGGTCCTTTAACATCTGGCGGATGATGCTGAGGATGATCTACGAGTCAGTGGTGGCCAGTGCTATCATGTTTGTTGTTGTGTGCTGGGGCAGCAGGCTGAGGGTAGCAGACACCAACAGAAACAACAAACTTATTCGTAAGGCCAGTGATGTTGTGGGGATGGAACTGGACTCTCTCACGGTGGTGTCTGAAAAGAGGATGCTGTCTAAGTTGCATGCCATTTTGGTCAATGTCTCCCATCCAAGACATAATGTACTGGATGGGCACAGGAGTACATTCAGCCAGAGACTCATTCCTCAGAGATGCAGCACAGAGCGTCATAGGATGTCATTCCTGCCTGTGGCTATCAAACTTTACAACTCCTCCCTTGGAGGGTCAGACACCCTGTGCCGATAGGCGGATCCTGGACTTATTTCATAATTTACATATTACTATTTAACTATTTATGATTCTATGACTATTTATTATTTATGCTGCAACTGTAACGAAAACCAATTTCCCCCTGGGATCAATAAAGTATGACTATGACTATGACTATGACCATGAAGTAGAACATTTTCTCCACTCATGAATATTTTCTTCGGTTTCGCAGAATACTGAATGCACAGCAAATTGGCTCTGCCAGTTTCCTTGTAATTGCAGCTCAATGGCACGGTCTTCTCTTCTACGATCATTAAATCCCTCCTATTGGGGTCACAAAATCTGCCCCACACGTCCCTGTAACAATCCCAGAATATGTGAGCGGCGCCGGAACGCACTGACACTGCAGGATACGCTCCCACCGATGACACCGATTCATTAAAAGAGTAGTCTATCAAAAAAATCCTCCAGTGGATGGTTGTAATGGGAACATGGTACCTTAAATAAAGAAAAGAGAGGATCATTTGAAAATGTTATTCCAATAAAACAGAAGTGATTCAAGTAAGGAGAAGCAGAAACTCCTGAAACCTGCTCGCCAATGCTTTCTCGTGGCCCCTTCCAGCTCTCCGAATTTCTTTATTGAGCACCTTCCTGGCACCCTTGCAATCTTCTAGAGCTCTAACTGTACCTAGTTTCTTGAACCATTCGTAACCTTTTCTTTTCTTTCTGACTAGATATGCCGCACCCTTTGAAGACCATAAGTTGCCCTCTTTCCCTACCTGCTCATTGACTTCAGGTTTAGTAAGGAGGCTCCTGTCTCCATACAGGTTGCTGGGATCACAGCTTCAGAACTTCAAGGGCCTTGGAATGAACATCATCCGTAGTCTGTCCTCTGCAACAACGTTGACGCCACAAGCAAGAAAGGTCGCCAGTACCGCTACTTCCTTAGGAGGCTAAAATAAAGGGTTTGTCCTCTTCGAGCTTTCCCCATTTTTGTCCACACACCACAGAAAGCATTCTATCTACATGCATTGCGGCTTGATACAGGAAAGGCTGTGCAATTGACCACAAGAAACTGCAACCCAGAGCTTGGGCAAAGCTCAGAGCATCGCGGAAAACAAACTCTCCCCCGTGGACTCCACAATCTATCTGCATCAGCGTAAGTGTAATCACAATTGAGTGTTATGGTCTATCCCTTCTCAGCTGTTCAGTCGGGAGGATCCGGCGTCACTGAATCTTTCCCAGTCGTTTCTGCAATAAAGGACACAATGCATCAACATAGCTGCTTGTATTGAACGCCGGGGAAATTCGCTGGCCACCTTCGCAGGCTCCCCAGGCAACACAGCCAATGCAATCAGTCTAAAACAGAGATTAGATTAATTTCAACTTTATTGTCGTTATGCCGAGTACAGGTACAAAGCCAA
This sequence comes from Mobula hypostoma, assembly GCF_963921235.1. Lineage (NCBI taxonomy): Eukaryota > Metazoa > Chordata > Chondrichthyes > Myliobatiformes > Myliobatidae > Mobula > Mobula hypostoma. The sequence continues at coordinate 25,917,921 of NC_086106.1, forward strand.
TGAAATGCGTTTATTAAGAGAAGGAAAGGATGGTGTCTAATCTTTGTCTCGATCGAACGGCAGAGTTATTCCAGGACGTAATTAACACTCAACAGATATTGTGGTGTGAGATCATTTCAGCACTGCCTTCACTTTGTGCAAGGCCCGGAGCGTTTCCCTGGTTAAAGATTCGCTGACATGAAGAACCGAAACCTTTCCGAGCACCGAACAGAATCAGCTTCGTTTCCATTCGTCATTCTGCTCGTTTCTCCGTTCGTTCAAGGGCTTATGCGCACCACCCCACCTCCCTCTCTCTCTCGCGCGCGTACTTTCTCTCTCTCTCTCTCTCTCTCTTCCCCTCCCTCTCTCTCCCCCCTCTCTCCCTCTCTCTCTCCTCTCTCTCTCTCTCTCTCTTCTCTCTCTCTCTCTCTCTCTGTCTGTCTCTCTCTCTGTCTCTCTCTCTCTCTCTTCCTCTCCGTCTCTCTCTTTCCCCCTCTCTACCTCTCTCTCTCTCTCTCTCTCTCTCTCTCTTCCCCTCCCTCTCTCCCCTCTCTCTCTCCTCTCTCTCCCTCTGTCTCTCTCTCTCTCTGTCTCTCTCTCTCTCTCTCTCTCTCTCTCGATGCCAATGGGAGAGATGGAGAGATTACTGCCGATTCCCAGTTGCGCATATAGGTATATAAAAAAAGAATGCTTAATACTGACTATAACATCGAAATAGTGACTGCTGATTCCTCTCTCGCTTTTGAACGAGCCATATCAGTCTCTCATTTATTAGTGAGAGAGAGAGAGAATGCCTGTGTAACGATGAAATGTTGCAGTAAACAGCTAGCTTTTGTTGTACTGTAGACCAAGCCCCTCTTTGTGTTTGCGGTTGTTTCGATGGTGGTTGGTGGTGGAAATGCTGATACTATATGCTAGAATAAGTGAGAGATGCAGAAGCTGGTCAGGTTAATGCTGCTTGTCGCTGATTGTGCGAGGGATGTGACACGGGACTTTTAGGTTCTTATCTTTTTTCTGATATTGATGCTTCGTGTTTTTGTTCTGTTTTAAGAATATCTGTGGAGATTGTAAATTTCAGGCTGTGTATTTTGTACCTCTCTGATTTCAAGCGGAACCATTGAAACAAGCTGGGCATTCGTTTCGCTGTACCCTGGTACATCTGACAACAACAAATATATAAAATACATAAACTAGTTTGATGTAACTGCGAGACTCTGCAAAGTGAAGGAATATATCAGGCTGTTCTTCATTAGTTCATTGAACATGGGTTGAGCAGGAAAGTGGCGGTGGTGGTGGACTGCAGAGCGCCTATCATGACACCCTGGCGATATCTGGTGTCATGTCCCAGAGATTCGGTTCAATTCTGACCTTCCGATGCTGTCAGCGGATACTTACGTGCTCAGTTTCCACGATTCCCGAGTTGCTGTGTTTTCCACTGCCCTAAAAAGGCGCTCTTGGTAGCACGTGCTCGTGATCGGGGATCAGTGAATGTACATATTAAGAGGAATTTGCGAAATTGGACAGATCAATCAGTTGACAATAAGACCATTAGATATAGAAACTGAAGTAGGCCATTTGGCTTGTCGAGTCAGCTCCGCCATTTCAGAGGAGAAGATGTCGTGATGGAATTATTTGATACACTAAGCATATAATTAAAAAGAGATTTTCAAAAAGTCGAAATATACCTTTGGAAACAGATGCTATCAATTTGTGCTCCTTCGACAGTAACCGGACGTTCTCACTGTTTGTCTCTTCCATCCATGAGAAAAAAACAAAGTTCTCAAAGCGAGTTCCCATGAAACAACAATAGACTATTCCCACTTGCAAGAGTATTAAACTGTAGCATGAAATTGAATCATAATCTTGGTATGACCTATCTCTTTATTTCCTGCCTGTGCTGCATTTTGATACGTCTGTTACAGTTTATTTTTTTTATCCTTTTATTGTTTTACTTTGTACTACCTCGATAAGATGTGCAGTGAATTCACCTGTATAGACAGTATCAATGCAATAACGCGACAATCATTAACAAATTCCGTTTTCAATTTAGATATGTAGCAAAATGCTACACGTGGTGATAACATCGGATCCGTTAAATCCGACTGGGAAACCAGATTATACAAGCAATCAATCTGTTGTGATCCCATTCCCTCTCTCTTCCTTCGCTCTCTTTTATACTGAAAATGCCTACAAAAATATGAATCTCGGGGTAGTATGCGGTCACGTATATATACTTTAATCATGAATTTAATTCAAACATTGAACCTTTTTTCTCACAGCTTAGCAATGCAACGAACAAAATAGTATCTGAATTCTCCAACACGCTAAGCATCCGCAGGTTCTGCCTGATTATCTAAATACCCAGTATAAATCATAAGTAGCTGCTGCAACATCCTTAATTTCAGTAGCATGCCACTTGCAATTATTTGTCAATTCAAAAACGACCAATTTTCACACCCTCTGCTTTTCATCAGTCAGCCATTGTACCATTTAAATATATCACGGTTCCACTGCGTCCTCATTATTTCACACTGCAGATACTTGAACACAGTGGCCAAAGACGATGTCAAACAAGGCTGTCAATCGTGATCAGCCGTCGCAGCAAAAGACGGTGGGTGATTGCACATTCCGGTGTCCCAGAAAGTTATAAAGCTCAGTTTGTGTCCGCGTTGTAATCAGGAACTGCTCCTCTAGCTTCGGCGCCTTCTGCTGCTGAATGCAGTGGTCTGAAGTAGGGCACGTGACTGTGACTGATTTCCGGGCGCGCCCTCTGCAGATTCCTCGGAAAAAGGCGCCCTCCAGTGAGAGCTTTTTGCAATATACAGAACCAGTTTTTTGCACGGACCCGCCGTCCCCATATAACAGTGTGATACTCGTTGCACAGAGATACATGGCAGAGTCCGACACAAGAGCTTCGCGGATATTCAATTGAGACGTCTTGCTGCCTTTCTCTGAAATACCGGTAATCCTCTCTGAATACCGCTGCGTTCCTCCTGTGCTATATAACCTCAGCAAATAATTTGGAGGTCCTCCACTATGTTGAATGTACCAAAAGATATATGCATCAGCATTGGTGTAACTACAGTTCAGTGTTATGTTCCGTCCTTCCTCAATCGTCACTGAATCTTTCCCACTCGTTCCTGCAAGAAAGGACAAAATATATCAACAACGCTGGCTTGTATAGAATGCCGGGCAAACTCGCTAGCCAGCTTCGCTGAGACTCACCAGGCAGCAGAGCCAATGCAATCAGCAATGAACAGAGGGAAATCATGCTGTCTAATTTCTGTCTGAATCGAACGGCAGATTCCTTCCAGGGCGTTATTATCACAACAGATATTGTGGTAGGAGATATTTTCAGCGATGCCTTTCACCTTGTGTAAAACCGGAGGTGTTTCTCTGGTTAAAAGATTGGCTGACGGAAAGAACCGAGTCTTCCTGAGCACCAATCAGAAGCTGCTTTGTATCCATACGTCATTCTGCCTGTTTCTTCGCTCTTACAATGTCCGGTGTTCATCCCCCAACACACAGACTCTCTCTCTCTCCCCCCCCCCCCTCTCTCTCTCTCTCTCTCTGTCTCTCTCTCTGTCTCTCTCTCTCTCCCTCTCTCTCTCTCTCCCTCTCTCTCTCTCTCTCTCTCTCTCTTTCTCTCTCTCTCTCTCTCTCCCTCTCTCTCTCTCTCTCTTTCTTTCTCTCTCTCATTATGTTTCAATCTTCCTGCATTGAACTGCTTATTCAAATGTCAGTAAGAGTTCATCTAGATATTTCCTAATCTTTATTTGCTGCTGGGCTGCCAATTTCTTATCTACGCCAATAGACTCCCGACAGCACTTTCTGTGTAGCCGTCACTTTCTTCGTAAAAAATACCTCACATCCGGCATCTCTCTTGTAATTTGTTCCATTCGCCTCAAGATATCATCCTCTCGCATGAGCGATTTCCACCCTTAGGTCAAAGCGCTAATTGTCCACTTACTTATGCCCCTTATCATTTCATACACAGCTATTAAGTTACCCCTAACCTTCCGTCGTTCCAAAAAAAAAAGGTCGTTGCTCCCAGAAACTGAAATGTCCCGTGTAATATCAAAGTTGCTGGTGAACGCAGCAGGCCAGGCAGCATCTATAGGAAGAGGCGCAGTCGACGTTTCAGGCCGAGACCCTTCGTCAGCGCCTCTTCCTATAGATGCTGCCTGGCCTGCTGCGTTCACCAGCAACTTTGATGTGTGTTGCTTGAATTTCCAGCATCTGCAGAATTCCTGTTGTTTCCGTGTAATATCAATGCTTTTGCGGATGTGTAACTCAATTTCAACATTACGAAAACACGAGGAATTCTGCAGATGCTGGAAATTCAAGCAACACACATCAAAGTTGCTGGTGAACGCAGTAGGCCAGGCAGCAGGACTATACCTCTTCCTAGAGATGCTGCCTGGCCTGCTGCGTTCACCAGCAACTTTGATGTGTGTTGCTTCAACATTACGATTCGTTCTCCTTTAAACGTCGATGAAGAGAGATAAATCTTTCCCAGACGATTCTGAAAAAGAGGGAAAAAATGACTGAACACTCAATGCCCCCATTGCACATGCGAGACACCAGCTGACTATTTCTGCAAAGATACGCCGGGCAGCATAACCCATGTTATCGGAAAGGATCTGAAAGGACATAGTGTCTACTTTCCGGCGAGATCTCAGCCAGGTTACATTCTAACTCACTCTGTCTCTCCCTCTATCTCTCTCTGTGCCTCTTTCCGTCTTATGTCTCTCCTGAGTCTCTGAAAGGATCTCTCTCTAATTTCCCTGTTCTTTAAACTTACGTCACTACCTGCCCCTCTATATCTGCATAATAGCACTCTCTGAACCCTATCGCTCTTGCTTTCTCCTCCAACTCTGGGTGTGTCTTGTGTTTGCGAGTTTTTAGAAACATAGAAACAGAGAAACAGAAAACCTATAGCACCATACAGGCCCTTCGGCCCACAATGCTGTGCTGAGCATGTACTTACTTTAGAAATAACCTTGAGTACCCAGGTTTTCTTGTCCTTTTCGTACGGGGGTGGGTGATTGATGTTTTCTTTCAATTACAATATGTTTCTTGTATGCTAAGGCCATCTGCGGACGGGGCAAATTTCAGAAATGCATTCTAGATATTTATTTTGGTGGTAAAATGAACCTTTGAAACTTTGAACAATTGAAGATATATAATAATGTAACCCAGTGTTTTTCTCTGCCTTTATTTATCAAGTATTTCATTGTAATGCTGCCGAGGAAACACATTTTACGACACGTGTTGATATTAACTCCGGTTCCAAACATTTCAGGTGACTAGGAGTAAACAGACGGTACACCCACGTTAACGCCACGGCCAAGATAACTCACCAGAACTCTGTATCGCATACGACTGAAGAAAATTGACATGTTGCCATCGGCCCGTAGAAATATTTATCAATGCTTCACGCCTTGGTATTGCAACTGCTCTGCCATGACTGTAAGAATCTGCACAGTTACAGACGCATCTGAGAAACCATGAATTTTGTCGCCTCGGTGAAGCCGCCATCTTAAATAAAAACAAAAAATAGCTTCAACAATCCCAGATATTCTCCCATTCCTATAGATGCTGCCTGGTCTGCTGCGTTCTCCAACAACTTTGATGTGTGCTGCTTGAATTTCCAGTATCTGCAGAATTCCTCGTGAGGAAGTTCCACTTGCAGCGGATGATGCTGAAATGCTGGACGAAGCGGTCCCCAGTTTATAACAGGTCTCATTGATCTAGAGGAGCCCTATCGGGATGACTGGACACAACAGGGGACCAAGCAGATTTGCAGGCGAAGTGTGTTTCAGCTGGAAGAACTGCTTGTGGCTCTCAGTGGTAGTGCACCCGCTGCAGCTATCAAGCCGCTTGCAGGGATCAGTGCCTGGATGAATTTAGTGGGCAGGACCAATAAAAAAGAATCGTGGAAAATATGTTCCCTGTAGAAAGCGCAGGTGCCGGGTAGGGTAGTAGGGTCCCTTCGCAGAGGGTGGACCTTAGGGCGTCCCCTAAACGAGCTCTCGTTTCATTCAGGGTGATCTTTTTAAAAGATCTGCAGTCGCCCTGGTACACTATGGACTGAATGGCAAAAAGATACATGGCGGAATCAGGCTCAAAAATCCTGAGATATTTAAATAAAATCGTGTTAAGATCAGTAGTATTGCTTTATGAAAATCTGACCCGGGAGAAGGTGATTGTGTCACATTAGGAATTGCGGAGACTTAAGGGAGACACGTGTCTGCCCGTTCCCTCGCACCCGATTGGTAATTTGCTCAAGATGTGCCTTCCACTGGCAGGGGTGCTCGCTCTGGGAAAGCTTCTCTTAGGTTTTACTTTTTCCTTCTTACTTTACCTAGTATAGTGAATGGCTGCTGTTTGTTTTTTCATGCCAGACGTTGGAGTCCTGGGAGATCCAGAGTCTCCCGGAAAACTGCATCTGCGTGGTGTGTACCTGTCTGAAGCTCCTGGAACAACATGTTAGGGATCTGGAGCAGCAAATGAGTGCCCTTTTCGCTCCTACGGCAGAGAGAGGAGACAATAGATAGGAGTTAAAGGGAAGTAGCCACCGCGAAGCTGCAGGAGGCTAGTGGTTGGATGACTATCAGGGGAAATGGAAATGTAGTTAGCACAGACCACACTTGCGGCCATTCCTCTCAATAATAATTACAGCGTTTTCGATATTGTTGTGGGGAATGACCTCCCATGGGGAATGGTTCAGAGACCGGTTCACTGCAACAAGCATAGGTCTGTGGTGCAGATGCGATTGAGGAATGAGAAGGAAGCGATAGCGACTCAATAATCAGGCGAACAGTCAGGAGATCCTGTGGACATAAACGCGACCACCAGAATGATATGCTGCCTCCCAGGCACCAGGGTCAGTGACTTCTCCGATCACGGACACGACATAGTTGTGAGTGAGGGACCGCATTCAGATGTCTTGGTACATTTTGGTACCAATGACATACAAAGGAAAAGCAAAGAGATGCAGAAAAGAAAATTTAGAGATCCAGCTAGAAGGCACTGAGAGTGTGTCAGGTTTTGAAGTGTGCCACGGAAGAGAGGTGAGTGCAGTTACTCTCGCAAGGCTCAAAAAGCCGGAAGACCTAAGAGTACATAAGTCACCCGTAACAGATGGACTGCAACCTCGGCTTCTGAGAGGGGTAGCGGTAGAGTTTGTGGAAGTATTATTAATTATCGTTCAAAAATCATTGGACTGTGGCATGGTCCAGACGACTTGAAATTTGGAAATGCCACTACTCTCTTTAAGAAAAGAGGAAGACAGCAGAAAGGAAATTGTAGACCAATTAGCCTGACCTACGTGGTTGGGAATATGTTGGAGTCAATTTTTAAAGATGAGGTTGTAGAATACTTGGTAACACAGGACAAGAAAGGACAAGCAACATACATCAAAGTTGCTGGTGAACGCAGCAGGCCAAGCAGCATCTATAGGAAGAGGCGCAGTCGACGTTTCAGGCCGAGACCCTTCGTCAGGACTAACTGAAGGAAGAGTGAGTAAGGGATTTGAAAGCTGGAGGGGGAGGGGGAGATGCAAAATCATAGGAGAAGACAGGAGGGGGAGGGATAGAGCCGAGAGCTGGACAGGTGATAGGCAAAAAGGGATACGAGAGGATCATGGGACAGGAGGTCCGGGAAGAAAGACGGGGTGGGGTGACCCAGAGGATGGGCAAGAGGTATATTCAGAGGGACAGAGGGAGAAAAAGGAGAGTGAGAGAAAGAATGTATGCATAAAAATGAGTAACAGCTGGGGTACGAGGGGGAGGTGGGGCCTAGCGGAAGTTAGAGAAGTCAATGTTCATGCCATCAGGTTGGAGGCTACCCAGACGGAATATAAGGTGTTGTTCCTCCAACCTGAGTGTGGTTTCATCTTTACAGTAGAGGAGGCCGTGGATAGACATGTCAGAATGGGAATGGGATGTGCAATTAAAATGTGTGGCCACTGGGAGATCCTGCTTTCTCTGGCGGACAGAGCGTAGATGTTCAGCAAAGCGGTCTCCCAGTCTGCGTCGGGTCTCACCAATATATAAAAGGCCACATCGGGAGCACCGGACGCAGTATATCACCCCAGTCGACTCACAGGTGAAGTGATGCCTCACCTGGAAGGACTGTTTGGGGCCCTGAATGGTGGTAAGGGAGGAAGTGTAAGGGCATGTGTAGCACTTGTTCCGCTTACACGAATAAGTGCCAGGAGGGAGATCAGTGGGGAGCGATGGGGGGGACGAATGGACAAGGGAGTTGTGTAGGGAGCGATCCCTGCGGAATGCAGAGAGAGGGGGGGAGGGAAAGATGTGTTTAGTGGTGGAATCCCGTTGGAGGTGGCGGAAGTTACGGAGAATAATATGTTGGACCCGGAGGCTGGTGGGGTGGTAGGTGAGGACCAGGGGAACCCTATTCCTAGTGGGGTGGTGGGAGGATGGAGTGAGAGCAGATGTACGTGAAATGGGGGAGATGCGTTTAAGAGCAGAGTTGATAGTGGAGGAAGGGAAGCCCCTTTCTTTAAAAAATGAAGACATCTCCCTCATCCTAGAATGAAAAGCCTCATCCTGAGAGCAGATGCGGCGGAGACGGAGGAATTGCGAGAAGGGGATGGCGTTTTTGCAAGAGACAGGGTGAGAAGAGGAATAGTCCAGATAGCTGTGAAAGTCAGTAGGCTTATAGTAGACATCAGTGGATAAGCTGTCTCCAGAGACAGAGACAGAAAGATCTAGAAAGGGGAGGGAGGTGTCGGAAATGGACCAGGTAAACTTGAGGGCAGGGTGAAAGTTGGAGGCAAAGTTAATAAAGTCAACGAGTTCTGCATGCGTGCAGGAAGCAGCGCCAATGCAGTCGTCGATGTAGCGAAGGAAAAGTGGGGGACAGATACCAGAATAGGCACGGAACATAGATTGTTCCACAAACCCAACAAAAAGGCAGGCATAGCTAGGACCCATACGGGTGCCCATAACTACACCTTTAGTTTGGAGGAAATGGGAGGAGCAAAAGGAGAAATTATTAAGAGTAAGGACTAATTCCGCTAGACGGAGCAGAGTGGTGGTAGAGGGGAACTGATTAGGTCTGGAATCCAAAAAGAAGCGTAGAGCTTTGAGACCTTCCTGATGGGGGATGGAAGTATATAAGGACTGGATATCCATGGTGAAAATAAAGCGGTGGGGGCCAGGGAACTTAAAATCATCGAAAAGAAAGGAGAACGTCAGCATGGTTTCCTTAAGGGGAAGCTGCGGCCCCATGTTATTACTGTCATGGTAAGAGCATTGGCTGATTGGTAGGTAGCAGAGAGTGGTTATAAAATAATCCTTTTCTGGTTGGTTGCCGGTGGAAAGTGGTGCTCCGCGGGGGTCGGTGTTGGGACCTCTTCTTTTAATGTTGTATATCAATGATTTAGATGATGGAATCGATGGCTTTGTTGCCAGCTTAGCAGATGATACATAGATTGGTGGAGGGTCAAGTAGTATTGATGAAACAGTTAAGTTACAGAAGGCTTCAGACAGATGATAAGAATGGGTAAGAGATGAGCAAATGAAATACAATGATGGAAAATACATGGACTTGCTCTTTGGTAGAATAAATAATTGTACTATTTTCTAAAGGTGGAGAAAAGACAAACCTCTGATATGTAATGATGCAAGGAGACCTAGGAGTCCTCGTGCAGAACACACTCAAGTGCAGGTAGTGGCGGCGGTTAGGAAGACAAATGCAAGTTTAGAATTCATTTTAGAAGGTCGAGAATACAAGAGTGGGGATGTGATGCTGAGCCTAAAGTGGAACCGGTGAGGACTCACTTTGAGCATTGTGAGAAGTTTTGGGCTCGTCATTCAGGAAAAGATGCGTTGGCATTAAAGAGGGTTCAGAACAGGTTCCCAAAGATGATTCCGGGAAGGCAAGGATTATCATAGGAGGAATGTTTGATGTTTATGAGCCTGTATCCACTGGAATTCAGAAGAACGAGGGTGAACTCATTGGTACCTTTCAAATGTTGAAAGGCAAAGATAAAGTCGATGCGGAAAGGATGTTTCCGATAGTGGTGAATTCTGCGAAAAGAGGGAACAGTCTCAGGATAGAGGTGTCATGGTCCGATCAGTGAAGTCCGCATTCCGGTTCATGGTCCGGTCCGTGGACTCAGGACTCCGGGTCTTCCAGCTGTCCCTTGTTTGAGTTAATCATTGGCACTTGATTCCCATCTTTGGGCTTGCAATATAAGTAACCTTGGGATTGAGTGTGGGCTGCTGGTTTGCCTTGTCAGTCCCCCATGGAGCAACCTGCTGATAAAAGCATCTGTGATCTCTAGGCTTGGTTGGAGGATCATTGCTTCAGGAAGCCTTGTTGCCACTTGTAGGAGTAGTCTTTGGGGTATGGATTCGGCTGTTTCTGAGCCGGCTGAGTGGCTGTAAGCCACTCTAAGCTATGTAAGGATCCGGCTGTTTCCGTAGTCAGCTGAGGTTGCTGGCCGAACTGAGACTTGGTGCTACCCTGCAGCAGAGATGGAACTGTCTGTTGTTCTTTGATGTTTGTCTCCTCTTGTCCTCGCCTCCGTGCGTCTGTCTCTGAGCTCCAAGAACCCCGGCCTCGAGGATCCCGCAGCCAAGCTCGAAGAACCCCAGCCTCGAGGATCCCAAGCCAAGCTCAAGACCCAAGACCCCAAGCCTCGAGGATCCCAAGCAAACACAAGACCCAAGACCCCAAGCCTACCTCAAGACCCAAGACCCCAAGCCTCGAGGATCCCAAGCCAAGCTCAAGACCCAAGACCCCAAGCCTCGAGGATCCCAAGCAAAGCTCAAGACCGAAGACCCCAAGCCTCGAGGATCCCAAGCCAAGCTGAAGACCCAAGACCCCAAGCCTCGACGATCTCAAGCCAAGCTCAAGCCACAAGACCCCAGCCTGCAGCCAAGCTCAAGACCCAAGACCCAAAGCCTCGAGCATCCCAAGCCAAGCTCAAGACCCAAGGCCCCAATCCTCGAGGATTCCAGGCCAAGCTCAAGCCCCAAGACCCCAGGCCTCGAGGATTCCAAGCCAAGCTCAAGACCCAAGACCTCAGGCCTCGAGGATTCCAAGCCAAAATCGACCCAAGAACCCAAGCCTCGAGGATCCCAAGCCAAGCTAAAGACCCAAGACCCCAAGCCTTGAGGATCCCAAGCAAACACAAGACCAAAGACCCCAAGCCTCGAGGATCCCAAGCCTACCTCAAGACCCAAGACCCCAAGCCTCGAGGATCCCAAGCAAAGCTCAAGACCGAAGACCCCAAGCCTCGAGGATCCCAAGCCAAGCTGAAGACCCAAGACCCCAAGCCTCGACGATCTCAAGCCAAGCTCAAGCCACAAGACCCCAGCCTGCAGCCAAGCTCAAGACCCAAGACCCAAAGCCTCGAGAATCCCAAGCCAAGCTCAAGACCCAAGGCCCCAATCCTCGAGGATTCCAGGCCAAGCTCAAGCCCCAAAACCCCAGGCCTCGAGGATTCCAAACCAAGCTCAAGACCCAAGACCTCAGGCCTCGAGGATCCCAAGCCAAAATCAAGACCCAAGAACCCAAGCCTCGAGGATCCCAAGCCAAGCTAAAGACCCAAGACCCCAAGCCAGGTTCAATACCCAAGACCCCAGCTTCAAGCTTCAAGAGCTAAGACCCCAGCCTGACTCCAAACTCAGGCCTCTAAACCCCAGCCACGTCCTGTCCTGCAGCAATGTCATGTTTTTTCCTGGTTCCGTTTCCGAGCACGAGGCAAGACCCAGGTTCTGGGTCCTTCTCCAGTTTCGGGCTCGGAGTCCAAGCCTTGTCTCCTGGTCCATGTTTCCTAGTCCTGGTCCTGCTTTCCCTAGCCCAAGTATGCGTTCTTGTCCCTGCTCCTTACCTGATTCCTGTCACGTCCCTTCTCTAGTCAAGTCCTGTTACTTGTACATCAGTGTCTGTGTCTCGCATTTGGGTCTGTTTCCAGCACCCTATTGTATCAGAAGGAATCAACCAACCATCCACCCAGCAACACAGACACTGGAGATTAACTCTCGCCATCCAGGATTCCCTACTGTCGAAACCTCCCACTCACCCGCCCTAGTTGTCCTTAGTCCTGGAGAACCTCTTCAGTCGCCCGGAGGCTCCCGTAGAAGTAGAGGCGGGGGACGGTTCTGTAATGGTCCGATTCGTGATGTCCGCATTCAGGTTCACGGACCGGTCCATGGACACAGGACTCCGGGTCTTCCAGCTGTCTCTTGTTTGAGTTAATCTTTGGCACCTGTTTCTCATCTTTGGGATTGCAATCTAAGTAGCCTTGGTATTGAGTGTGGGCTGCTGGTTTGCCTTGTCAGGCCCCCTCGGAGCAACCTGCTGATAAAACTATTTATGATCTCTAGGTCTGATTGGAGGACCACTGCTTCATAGAGACTTGTTGACACTTGTAAGAGTAGTCTTTGGGGTTTGGATTCCGCTGTTACCTAGGCCAGCTGAGTGGCTGCCAGCCACTCCAAGCTAGGTAGGGATCCGGCTGTTTCCGTAGTCAGCTGAAGTTGCTGTCCGAACTGATTCTTGGAGCTACCCAGAGCAGAGTTGGAACTGTCTGTTTTTCTTTGGTGTTTGTCTCTTCTTGTCCTCGCCTCCGTGGGTCTGTCTCTGAGCTCCAAGAACCCCAACCTCGAGGAACCCGCAGCCAAGTTCCAAGAACCCCAGCTTCGAGGATCCCAAGCCAAGCTCAAGACCCAACACCCCATGCCTCGAGGATCCCAAGCCAAGCTCAGACCCAAGACCCCAAGCCTCAAGTATCCTAAGCCAAGCTCAAGACCGAAGACCCCAAGCCTCGGGGATACCAAGCCACGCTCAAGACCCAAGACCCCAAGCCTCAAGGATCCCAAGCCAACCTCAAGACCCAAGACCCGAAGCCTCGAGGATCCCAAGCCAAGCTCAAAGACCCCAAGCCTCGACGATCTCAAGCCAAGCTCAAGACCCAAGGCCCGAACCTGCAGCCAAGCTCAAGTCCCAAGATCCCAAGCCTCGAGGATCCCAAGCCAAGCTCAAGACCCAAGACCCCAGCCTCAAGCCTCAAGAGCTAAGACCCTAGCCTGTCTCCAAACTCAGGCCTCTAGACCCCAGCCACGTCCAGTCCTGAAGCCATGTCATGTCCTTGACTGGTTCCGGTTCCGAGCCCGAGGCAAGACCCAGGGTCTGGGTGTCTTATCCAGTCTCGGGCTCGGAGTCCAAGCCTTGTCTCCTGGTCCATGGCTCCTAGTCCTGTTCACGCTTTCCCTAGCCCAAGTATGCGTTCTTGTCCCTGCTCCTTGCCTGAATCCTGTCACGTCCATTCTCTAGTCAAGTCCTGTTCCTTGTAGTTCAGTGTCTGTGTCTCGCATTTGGGTCTGTTTCCAGCACCCTATTGTGACTAGAGGGGCGTCAATTTAAAACTGTGGTGCGGAGAAATATCTTTTACCAGAGGGTGGAAAATTTGTGGAATTTGTTATCACGGGTATCCGTGGAGGGCAGTATGTTGGGAGTATTTAAGGCAGATGGTGATAGGTTCTTGGTTGAACATGGCATCAAAGGTTACAAGGGGAAGGCCAGCAGGTGGTGCTGAGGAAAGACCAATGGATCAGCCATGATTGACAGACTCGATGTGCCGAATGGCCTATTTATACCGCTATCTTTTATCGTCTTATGCTGTCTTTCATTATGAGCAGGTTTAAGCAGAGGGGCACACTTCTTCGCTCGCGGCTCTTCTGGTGCGTCTTCTTTTTGTCTGATCCTTACTACGTCATGTCTCCTTCCCTTCATTGTCTCCCATAATCACTCCTCATTACCTGTTTCCTATCTCTTCTCCCCACTATGGATACTCCTGTCTTTCTCTTTTCTATGTTCTCCATTGTTTTCCCATTTTCTCCACTCTTTCCTCCCTGACTCCCCCAGCCCACATGCTGAATATGCTGAATGTCTCCTTCCTTTTCGTTCTCCCCTCTCTGCCCTCGTTTTTCTCTGTGTTTTTTGTTTGTAACCGGTTTCTCTGTATTTCTCTCTCAATCATTTTGCTCTGCTACTCTGTCTCTCACTCTCTCTCGCTCTCTCTCGCTCGCTCTCTCTCTCTCTCACTCTGTCACTTTTTCTGCCATTCAATCTCTGTATCACTCAATGTGGTTATTTCACACACCAGTGAAGTTGTTGAAGAATGGACAGATAAAAATAAATAATCTAGTGATCTGGCTTACTAGGTTCATACCTGGCTCTCTGCCGGGTTTTAACAGGCTCATGGACAACTGTTTAAAATAACTGCACCATGGTTCCTCACTACGATAAGATTTATCTCTATCTACCTCTTCCGTCTTTGCCAAAGATTCCAAGTAGTCGTTTCACATTGGCCAAGCTTTATCCACGCATTGGTATATAGCCTCTTCTCATAGTTAATTCAGAAACAAAGGTTCTGAACTTAAAGAGGGGTAACTTTGAAGGTATGAGACGTGAATTAGCTAAGATAGACTGGCAAATGACACTTAAAGGATTGACGATGGATATGCAATGGCAAGCATTTAAAGGTTGCATGGATGAACTACAATAATTGTTCATCCCAGTTTGGCAAAAAAATAAATCAAGGAAGGTAGTGCACCCGTGGCTGACAAGAGAAATTAGGGATAGTATCAATTCCAAAGAAGAAGCATACAAATTAGCCAAAGAAAGTAGCTCACCTGAGGACTGGGAGAAATTCAGAGTTCAGCAGAGGAGGACAAAGGGCTTAATTAGGAAGGGGGAAAAAGATTATGAGAGAAAACTGGCAGGGAACATAAAAACGGACTGTAAAAGCTTTTATGGATATGTAAAAAGGAAAACACTGGTAAAGACAAATGTAGGTCCCCTGCAGACAGAAACAGGTGAATTGATTATGGGGAGCAAGGACATGGCAGACCAATTGAATAATTACTTTGGTTCTGTCTTCACTAAGGAGGACATAAATAATCTTCCAGAAATAGTAGGGGACAGAGGGTCCGGTGAGATGGAGGAACTGAGCGAAATACATGTTAGTAGGGAAGTGGTGTTAGGTAAATTGAAGAGATTGAAGGCAGATAAATCCCCAGGGCCAGATGGTCTGCATCCTAGAGTGCTTAAGGAAGTAGCTCAAGAAATAGTGGATGCTTTACTGGTAATTTTTCAAAACTCGTTAGATTCTGGACTAGTTCCTGAGGATTGGAGGGTGGCTAATGTAACTCCACTTTTTAAAAAAAGGAGGGAGAGAGAAACCGGGGAATTATAGACCGGTTAGCCTAACGTCGGTGGTGGGGAAACTGCTGGAGTCAGTTATCAAGAATGTGATAACAGCACATTTGGAAAGCGGTGAAATGATCGGACAAAGTTAGCATGGATTTGTGAAAGGAAAATCATGTCTGACGAATCTCATAGAATTTTTGAGGATGTAACTAGTAGGGTGGATAGGGGAGAACCAGTGGATGTGGTATATTTGGATTTTCAAAAGGCTTTTGACAAGGTCCCACACAGGAGATTAGTGTGCAAACTTAAAGCACATGGTATTGGGGGTAAGGTATTGGTGTGGGTTGGAGAATTGGTTAGCAGACAGGAAGCAAAGAGTGGGAATAAACGGGACCTTTTCAGAATGGCAGGCGGTGACTAGTGGGGTACCGCAAGGCTCAGTGCTGGGACCCCAGTTGTTTACAATATATATTAATGACTTGGATGAGGGAATTTAATGCAGCATCTCCAAGTTTGCGGATGACACGAAGCTGGGTGGCAGTGTTAGATCTGAGGAGGATGCTAAGAGGATGCAGGGTGACTTGGATAGGTTGGGTGAGTGGGCAAATTCATGGCAGATGCAATTTAATGTGGATAAATGTGAAGTTATCCACTTTGGTGGCAAAAATAGGAAAACAGATTATTATCTGAATGGTGGCCGATTAGGAAAATGGGGGTGCAATGAGACCTGGGTGTCATTATACACCAGTCATTGAAAGTGGGCGTGCAGGTACAGCAGGTGGTGAAAAAGGCGAATGGTATTCTGGCATTTATAGAGAGAGGATTCGAGTACAGGAGCAGGGAGGTACTACTGCAGTTGTACAAGGCCTTGGTGAGATAACACCTGGAGTATTGTGTGCAGTTTTGGTCCCCTAATCTGAGGAAAGACATCCTTGCCATAGAGGGAGTACAAAGAAGCTTCACCAGATTGATTCCTGGGATGGCAGGACTTTCATATGAAGAAAGATTGGATGAACTGGGCTTGTAATCGTTGGAATTTAGAAGATTGAGGGGGGATCTGATTGAAACGTATAAGATCCTAAAGGGATTGGACAGGCTAGATGCAGGAAGATTGTTCCCGATGTTGGGGAAGTCCAGAACGAGGGGCCACAGTTTGAGGATAGAGGGGAAGCCTTTTAGGACCGAGATTAGGAAATACTTCTTCACACAGAGAGTGGTGAATCTGTGGAATTCTCTGCCACAGGAAACAGTTGAGGCCAGTTCATTGGCTATATTGAAGAGGGAGTTAGATATGGCCCTTGTGGCTACGGGGATCAGGGGGTATGGAGGGAGCGCTGGGGCGGGGTTCTGAGTTGGATGATCAGCCATGATCATAATAAATGGCGGTGCAGGCTCGAAGGGCCGAATTGCCTACTCCTGCACCTATTTTCTATGTTTCTATGTTTCTATGTTTATCGCTAGTTTGTTCTGTGCCATATGCAAGTACACAGTTTTTACAATAATGGTTATACGACGTTAAAATTCTGAAAGAGGTTGTTCACTTGTTTTACTGTTCTGTGAGGTGCCTGGAGACAATGCAGCGATTAATATCACGTGGAGCAATTGTGGGATACGTGCAGACAACCGAACATTGGATGCTGCTGTTAGGGAATGAAGATGATACCCGGAATGGAGAAATGGCCTGTATTTCTCCACTTGCTAATGACAGTTATGCTCTAAATCATCCTGGTTACTTATGTTGACTGTTCAAAATAGGAAAGGAAGGCAACCTGCGACCAGGTAGGGGATGGCTATCGAGACACTGGGGGGAAGGGAGTCGAAATAGTTTATCAAGAGAGGATCGGAGTAGTTGTGGAAAGAAAATAATTCTCGGGGGTGAGGTTGGAGCGGGTTGGAGAGGAGAAATTTTCTAAGGGGCATTTACGTTGATCAGAAGGAGAGACAGGGAACGGCATTGCCGGAAGATTTGAACATTGAGAAATAAAACCTAATAACGTCGTTTTGCAGATACCCCATGGGAAAATACATGCAGTTCCATCAGTTTGTATTTTGCCTCACACTGCTGTTGGTGGAAGCCGGCAGGTCCGACTCTCCCTTTATATCAAACCGCTATCCTCGTCTGTGCATCTTTCGGTCTTCCTCCCCTTCGAGTTCGAAACTGTAAGCAAGTAAAAAAAAAGCAATAAGCAACGTCTTTTCTGAGCATAGGAGTCGGGTGTTCAATCTCTTGTTCCCTAACGATGTTGTCTTCATAAGGCTCTGTCCTGGGAAGGTGTGAAGGTGCCTGAGTCTCCTGGCTGGGCCCACTTTGATGTGGAGGTTAGGCTGAGGGCACCCTCTGGTATGAGAGCCCACTGCAGTCAGGATCTAATTTTTGTCCAGATCCGCCTTCATCCCCAATCTCTGTGGGCTAATTTGCGCAAAGATGCAGCGCAGAAACCCACGCAAGAACTCCGGAGACAGTTTCCTGCTTTGGAAATCCGACATGGTTGTCTTCAGACCGAGCGACGTATGCGAGGATGAAGATTGTAAACATTATTCTAAAGTTTCCACGATACTGACTGTTCTACAGATAGGCGTTGGCAGTTCCTGAGCAATTTCAGCTCAGCGACATGCTCTGTTTTTCCTAATTCAATAATTCCTTCCGATCCTGGCTCAACTAATCCGGCCCATACGTACCTCTAACAAACCCAAAGTTTGTGAGGGGCGCCGGACCCTAATGGGTTGAGATAAGAAACTGCGAGGGTGACGGAACCCTGCTTGCAGCTACATACAAGCCTCCCGACAGCAGGTAGAATGTGGAGCACGGATTACAAAAGAGGAAATAGAAAAGGCGTCTCAAAGGGTAATGTTATGATAGTCATGGGAGATGTCAACATGCAAGTTGATTGGGAAAGTCAGGTTAGATATGGATCTCAAGAGAGTGAGTTTGTTGAATACCTATGAAAAGACATTATAGAGCAAATTGTCCATCACCCTACAAGGGGATCAGTTGTACACGATTGGGTGTTGTGCAATGAACTGGAGATAATTAGTGACCTCAGGATAAAAGAACAATTTCAAGGCAGTGATCCCAATATGATTGAGTTCAACTTGAAATTTGCCAGTGAGAAAGTAAAGTCTGACAAAGCAGAATTTCAACACAGTAAAGGAGATTTCAGTGGTATGAGAGAGGAGTCAGCCAACGAATTCAGAGAGGAGGACTTGGAAGGGCCGGCTGCAAGGGAAGACAACAGAGCGAAAAGGGCGTGAATTTCTGGGGAAAATGCGAAAGGTGCCCGATACCTGTATCCAAAAATGAGGAAATACGCAAATGGAAAAGTAGTGCAACCGTGGCTGCACAAGGGGAGACAAAGGAAAGCAGCGGCTACACAACAAAGCAAAAGTTAGTAGCAAGACAGGCGATTTTGAAGCTTTCAAAACCCGAGAGATCAACTAAAAGAATCATTAGGAGGAAAAAGATATCTGAGCGCAAGCTAGCAAACGACATCAAAGTAGATAGTAAAAGGCAGATGAACGATATGAGTATTTCGCATCAGGCTTCACTGTGGAAGACCCGAGCAGAGGGTCAGTCGTTCCAAGGTGCAAGCTATGAGAATCCAATTATGTGAGCGCAATTACAGTTACAAGGGTGAAGGTCTTCAAAACGCTGAAGGACTTAAGGGTATATAAGTCATGCAAACCAGATGAACTGAATCCTTGCGTCCTAAAAGTAGCAGGGGTGGAGATTGCGGAGGCATTAGAAATGATTTTTCAAAATCATTGTTAATGATATAGATGATGGAATAGATGGCTGTATTGCCAAGTATGTAGATGATACAAAGATTGATGGAAGGATAACTCGTTCTGAGGATACATGCAGGCTACAGAAGGACAAAAAAGATGAGGAGAATGGGCAAGAGAGTGCAGACAAAGTACAATGTACTAAAATGAATGTCATGCACATTGGTATAAGAAATAACTGTGCAGACTATTTTGTAAACGGGGAGAAAATCCAAAAATCTACGATGCAAAGAGACTTGGAGGTTCCAAATGCAGAACACCCTGATGGTTAACTTGCAGGTAGAGTCGATGGTGACGAAGGCAAATAAAATGCTAGCATTCATTCAAGATGTCCAGAATACATGGGCAGAGACATAATGCAGAGGATTTATAAGACACGTGAGGCGTCAGCTTGAGCATTCTTGAGCATTGAGTTTTGGATTCCAATTCTAACAATGATGTAGTAGTATTGGAAAGGGTTCAGAGGATATTCACAAGGATGACACCGTCAGTCCCGCAAGCAAAGCAGCTGTCCAACTAATTGAAAAATGTAGTCTGTAATTTCTCCCCTTTCCCCTGGAGTTTCGCCTTCTTAAGTCAATCACGTGACAGTGGTGGCTATGTGTTTGCGCCCCGGCTGTTTTCCGGCAAAGTGCTCCCTCTAGCGAGCGCTCACTGCATCACGGAGGTCGGATTTTGTCCAGAGCCGGCATCGCCTTGCAACACTGTGGGCATCATGGCACAAAGATAAACGGCGGAATCCGACACAAGAGCACCAGAGATGTTCAAATGGGCTGCTTTGCTGTCACGCTGCCAACCAGCGGTAAACCTCGCTGGATTCCGGTCCATCTGCCCACTGCTATATACCGTCAGCAAATATCTTGGAGATTCCACGCGACGCTGAACGTACCAAACAATATATTGAGGATCGCCAGTGTAATTACAGTTCAGTGTTACACTTTGTTCTTCCGCAATCGTTAATTCAAGAGGCCATTGCGTCACCGAATCTTTCCCATTTGTTCCTGCAATAAAAGGACAGAATGCATTAATAGATAGATTGGACTTTCTTCATACATACGGAACAGATATAGGGCGTTAACGCAGGGACTCACCGGGCAGCATAGTCAATATAATTAGCAGATAACACAGAGAATTCATGGTGTCTGGCTTCAAACTCGATCGAAAGACAGCTTACTGTCAATAGGTTAATACCCTTGACCGATCTTGAAGAGTAAAATCAGATCTGCAGCATATTTCAGCTGGTGTAAATCTGGGGGCGTTTCGCTGCCAATGGATTGATTGGCTGTGAGCATCGATCTGCGCAGATCCGAGCACCAATCACAGATCGGTTTCCTTCAGTTCCTCAATATGCTTTTATAAAACGGACGCTCGGAGCTGTAAAGAGCGTCGCGCTAACCACTGTGCCAGAGAATGGTTATACTTCACTCTCTCTCTTGCCTTCTTCTTCCAGTCAGCCTCCCATCGCTGCTTCTCTCTCCTCCCAATGTTTATCGCTGTAATCTCTGTTCTATCGATAACCATCTCTCGCTCGCTCACTTCACTTCTCTTCCATCTCCACAAGTTATCCCCTTTGTCATTCCATCATATCAAACCGCCCATATTCTCCCCCCATTTTACTCACCATATCAACCGCCCACCGTTTTCCCTGGATATCACTTCCTCTGCCCACTCGCAAACCGGAATTCACACTCAGACGCGTTTATCTTCACATTTCTACCCTCCGGCAAACGGGCGAAACGCCACTGAGGCAGACAATAAGAAAAACGTCTTCACTCGGGGGAACGGGGATGTGCTTTCTGTGTTAGTCTCTTGTCTCTCTGCGCTTCAGCCTTCTGTCTCCAGGAAAGTTGCTGTCGGTTGTGTCTTGTGGACGGACGAGAGTTGGATGAAAAAATTGCAGATGCTGAAAATCCAACGCAACTCACAAAACTCTGGAGGAAGTCAGCAGGTCAGGCAGAACCTTTCTCCATTCCGCTCTCTCTCTCTCTCTCTCACACCCAAATGCACACGCACATTCTCTCTCCTCTCTCTCTCTCTCTCTCTCTCTCTCTCTCTCTCTCCTCTCTCCCTCTCTCTCTCTCTCTCTCCTCTCTCTCTCTCTCTTCTCTCCTCTCTCTTTTATCTATCTCTTCTCTCCTTTGCACGGATTTCCTGTGTTTTCTTTGTTAGGCATT
Source organism: Mobula hypostoma (assembly GCF_963921235.1). Taxonomy (NCBI): domain Eukaryota; kingdom Metazoa; phylum Chordata; class Chondrichthyes; order Myliobatiformes; family Myliobatidae; genus Mobula; species Mobula hypostoma. The sequence continues at coordinate 25,939,052 of NC_086106.1, forward strand.
GTCCAATGTAAATATATCACGCTTTTAGGCAATACTCATTATTTCTCGCTGCACACTCTTGGAGAAAGCGGCCAAGGACAATGTCAGGCAAGGTTGTCAATCGTGGTATACCGTTGCAGCAAAAGAGGGTGGGTGAGAGCACATTGTGGTATCCCGGAGATGCATTTTAAAGTTACAGTTTAGGTGCGCTTTGTAATCAGGAAATGTTCCTTTAGATTCGGCGGCTTGTACTGCTGATTCACGCACACTTAAGGAGGACACGTCACCATGGCTGCTTTCTCGGTGCGCCCCTTCCGGTTTCACGGAAAGAAGACGTCCTGCAGTGAGAGCTTTTTGCATTATAGAGGACCAGTTTAACACAAATGCCGGAATTCAACATAAGAGCTTGAGCGCTATGCAATTGAGCTGTCCAGCTGCCTTTAGGCAAACTAGTGATAAATCTCACTGGGCAATCTGGATGCCCCTCCATTACTGCTGTACTATAATTTGCTTCAGCAAATAATTTGGAGTTTCTCCACAATGTTGAATGTTCCAAAATCTATCTGCATCAGCGTAACTGTAATCACATTTGAGTGTTATGGTCTATCCTCTCTCAGCCGTTCAGTCAGGAGGATCCGGCGTCACTGAATCTTTCCCATTCGTTTCTGCAATAAAGGACACAATGCATCAACATAGCTGGCCTGTATTGAACGCCGGGGAAATTCGCTGGCCACCTTCGCAGGCTCCCCAGAAGCACAGCCAATGCAATCAGTCTAAAACATAAGGAAATATTGGTGTCTAATTTCTAATCTCCCTGCCCCATCTTGTTCTCTCCGTCTCTCTCTCTCTCTCTCTCTTTCTCTCTCTATCTCTCTCTCGATGCCAATGGGAGAGATTACTGCCGATTCCTAATCGGGTATATCGGTATAACAAGAATGATTAATACTGACTGTAACTTCGAAATAGCGACTGCTGTCTCCTCTCTCGCTTTTGAACGAGCGATATCAGTCTCTCATTTATTAATGAGAGATTGATATCCCTCGTTCCAAAGTGAGAGAGGAGACAGCAGTCGCTATTTCGAAAGAGAGAGAATGCCTGTGAAACGATGAAATGTTGCAGTAAATAACTAGCTTTTGTTGTACTGTAGACCAAGCCGCTCTTTGTGTTTGTGGTTGTTTCGATGGTGGTTGGTGGTGGAAATGCTGATGCTTTATGCTAGAATAAGCGAGAGAGGCAGAAGCTGGTTAGGTTAATGCCGCTTGCCGCTGATTGTGCCAGGGATGTGACAAGGGACGTTTAGGTTCTTATCTGTTTTTCCGATATTGATGCTTTGTGTTTTTGTTCTGTTTTAAGGATGTCGGTGAAAACCATAAGTTTCAGGTTGTGTATTTTGTACCTTCTCTGATTTTAACTGGAACCATTAAAACAAGCTGGGCATTCTTTTCGCTGTACCCTGGTACATCTGACAACAACAAATATATAATAAACATAAGCCAGTTTGATGTAACTGAGCGTCTGCAAAGTGAAGGAATATGTCAGGCTGTCCTTCATTAGTTTATAGAACATGGGTTGAGCAGGAAAGTGATGGTGCTGGTGGCTGCAGAGCGCCTATCATGGCACCCTGGCGATATCTGGTGTCATGTCCCAGAGATTCGGTTCGATTCCGACCTTCCGATGTGTCAGCGGATACTTGCGTGCTCAGTTTCCACAATTCCCGAGTTGCTATGTTTTCCACTGCCCGTAAAACACGCTCTGGGTCACTCGTGCTCGTGATCCGAAGATCACCGAATGTACATGTTAAGAAGAATTTGCGAATTTGGACAGATAAATCAGTTGAAAATAAGACCGTCAGATATAGGAACTGAATTAGGTCATTTGACCTGTCGAGTCAGCTCCGCCATTTCAGATGACAAGGTGTGGTAATGGAATTATTCGACACACTAAACATACAATTAAAATGAGATTTTCATAAGGTTGAAATATACCTTTGGAAACAGATGCTATCAGATTGTGCTCCTTCGACAGTAACCGGACGTTCTCACTGTTTTTTCTCTTCTATCGGTGGACAAACACAAAATTCTAAAAGCAAGTTCCCATGAAACAACAATAGACTATTCCCACTTGCAAGAGTGGAAAACTGTAGGATGAAATTGAATCTTAATCTTGGTATGACCTTGCTCTTTATTTCCTGCCTGCGCTGCATTTTTATAAGTCTGTTACACTTTATTTATGTATCCTTTTATTGTTATATTTTCTACTGTCTCGATAAGCTGTGTAGTGAATTCATCTGTATAAACAGAATCAATGCAATAATGCGACAATAATTAACAAATTCGGTTTTCAATTTAGATATTTAGCAAGATGCTGCACGTGCTGATAACATCGGATCTGTTAAATCTGATCGGGAAACCAGATTATACGAGCAATCACATTCCCATTCTCTCTCTCTTCCCTCGCTCTCTTTTATACTGAAAATGCCTTCAAAAATATGAATCTCAGGATAGTATGCGGTCACGTATATGTATTTTAATCATAAATGTAATTCAAACATTAAACCTTTTTCTGACAGCCTGGAATGCAACAACCAAAATAGTATCTGCGCTCTCCAACACGCTAAGCATCCGCAGTTTCTGCCGAATTATCTAAATACTCAGTATAAATCATAAGCAACTGATGCAACATCCTTAATTTCAGTAGCATGCCACTTGCAATTATTTGTCAATTCGAAAATGACCAATTTTCACACCCTTTGTTTCCTTCAGTCAGCCGTTGTACCATTTAAATATATCCCGGTTCCACTCCGTCCTTATTATTTCACACTGCAGATACTTGAACAAAGTGGCCAAAGACGATGTCAAACAAGGCTGTCAATCGTGATCAGCCGTTGCAGCAAAAGATGGTGGGTGATTGCACGTTGCGGTATCCCAGAAAGTTATGAAGCTCAGTTCGTGTCCGCGTTGTAATCAGGAACTGCTCCTTCAGCTTCGGCGCCTTCTGCTGCTGAATGCAGTGGTCTGAAGTAGGGCACGTGACTGTGACTGATTTCCGGGCGCGCCCTCTGCAGATTCCTCGGAAAAAGGCGCCCTCCAGTGAGAGCTTTTTGCAATATACAGAAGCAGTTTTTGCACAGACCCGCCGTCCCCATATAACAGTGTTGTACCCATTGCACAGAGATACATGGCAGAGTCCGACACAAGAGCATCACGGATATTCAATTGAGACGTCTTGCTGCTTTTCTGTAAAGTAGCGGTAAACCTCTCTGGGCAATCAGAATGCCGCTGCGTTTCTCCTGTGCTATATAGCTTCAGCAAATAATTTGGAGGTCCTCCACTATGTTGAATGTACCAAAAGATATATGGATTATCGTAAGTATAATTATAGTTCAGTGTTATGTTCTGTCCTTCTTTGGCAGTTACATCGGGAGGATCCTGCGTCACTGAATCTTTCCCACTCGTTCCTGCAAGAAAGGACAGAATACATCAACAATACATCAGCCATCAGCTGGCTTGTATCGAATGCCGGGCAAACTCGCTAGCCAGCTTCGCTGAGACTCACCAGGCAGCACAGCCAATGAGATCAGCAATGAACAGAGGGAAATCATGCTGTCTAATTTCTGGCTGAATCGAACGGCAGATCTCTTCCAGGGCGTTGTTATAACAACAGATATTGCGGTAGGAGATAGGTTCAGCGATACTTTTCACCTTGTGTAAAACTGGAGGTGTTTCTCTGGTTAAAAGATTGGCTGACAGAAAGAACCGAGCCTTCGAGAGCACGAATCAGTAGCTGCTTTGTATCCAATCGTCATTCTGCCTGTTTCTTCGCTCTTACAATGTCCGGTGTTCATCCCCCAACACACAGACTCTCTCTCTCTCTCTCTCTCTCTCTCTCTCTCTCTCTCTCTCTCTCTCTCTCTCTCTCTCTCTCTCTCTCTGCTTAATCACAACATATTCACATACCTATCAATGTGTAATCGATCATAATTAAGACTTTTCACGAGTTCGCTTCTTCAAAATTGACAATATCCCAATGAAAGAGGTTTATTTCTTTATTGTATTTCTTTTGTTGGTGAGTTATTTGAAGATATATCCTACAGTACGGCCTTAAGTCAATATGTTTCAATCTTCCAGCATTGAACTACTTATTCAAATATCAGCAAGAATTCATCTAGGTATTTCCTAATCTTTATTTGCTGCCGGGGTGCCAATTTCTTATCTACGTCAATAGACTCCCGGCAGCACTTTCTGTGTAGCCGTCACTTTTTTCGTAAAAAAAAACCCAACATCTGGCATCTCCCTTGTAATTTCTTCCATTCGCCTCAAGATATCATCCTCTCGCATGAGCCATTTCCACCCTGAGGTCAAAGCGCTAGTTGTCCACTTTATTATGCCCCTTATCATATCATACACAGCTGTTAAGTTACCCCTTTCCTTCCGTCGTTCCAAAAAGAAACGTCCTTGCTCCCAGAAACTGAAACGTCCCGTGGAATATAAATGCACTTGGGGGATGTGTAACTCAATTTCAACATTACGATTCGTTTTCCTTTCATCGTCGATGAAGAACGATAAATCTTTCACAGACGATTCTGCAAAAGAGTAGCAAAATGACTGAACACTCAATGCTCCCATTGCACATGTGAGTCACCCACTCACTATTTGTGCAAAGGTACGCCGGGCAGCATAACCCATATTGTCGGCAAGGATCTGGAATCACATATAGTCTACTTTCAGGCGAGATCTAAGCAAGTTTACATTCAAGAAACTAATGCAACAGACTGGCGAAAATTATGTCAAATACGCTACACCCTTCACTTTGTGAGAAACCTCCGTTTTTGCAAGGGGGCGTTTAAGGAGCCGACCCAAATGCAAGACACAGACACCGAAGTACTAGGAACGGGACTACGATTACTAAGAATGCAATGGAAGTCGGGAAGCAGGGATTGATCAGAGGGTAATCGAGGAAAGAGCAAAGCGTAAGCGGGAAGAAGCGTACCTGGACACGGACACAGGCCCTGGACTAGACTAGAACTAGGAGCACGGGGTCCGGACGTGGAACTTGGAACAATGAGCCTGGACTAGGAACTCGGAACTCCGGAACCAGATTCTGGACAGGGTCTCCGATCCGAAGTCTTGACTGGGACTCGGAACCTCGGTCTTGAATCGGACCAAAAACCCAGGCCGAGGCTAGTTCTCGGGAGGAGGATTTGGATCGGACTTGAAACTCGACTGGGACTTGGATCGGAATTGAAACTCGACTGGGAGCTGGAACACGAGTTCTTGACTTGGACTGGACTGGAACATGAAGCCTTGACGTGGACTGGACTAGAACACGAAACACAGAGCCGAGACCCCTCCTTGGAAACAGGACATGGGGCCGGGACTCTACTTAGACACGGAACACAGAGCCGGGACCCCTCCTTGGAAACAGGACATGGGGCCGGGACTCTACTTAGACACGAAACACAGAGCCGGGACCCCTCCTTGGAAACAGGACATGGGGCCGGGACTCTACTTAGACACGAAACACAGAGCCGGGACCCCTCCTTGGAAACAGGACATAGGGCCAGGACTCTACTTATACACGGAACACTAAAAACGAAGAGACAGATCTCCACTCAAGGTAGCGGCAAACCGCCGGACCTACCTAGCGAAGGCGAGGACACGAAGAGACAGGACCACACAACAATAGACTGTTCCTTCTATTGACGCGACAAGGCTCCAGTCTCACTCCGGCAGGTTAACTTGACGGGGATTCTGCCAAAGTCAGAGACGAGGTACAGACGAGGTAGAGACGAGGTACAGACGAGGTAGAGACGAGGTAACTCACGGGGTTCTGGCGGGGACGGTCCAGCCACTATCGCTGGACCGCAGAGCTATTTATGTTGCCAGTCCGAGACGAGAAACAGTTGCCTTAATTAAGGCTCCCAAGGGAACAAAGGAAAAACGGAATAACCGCAGTACGGAATCAACGGAGCGGACCGTGACATCCGTAAATTCCTCTGCTAAATGGGAACTGAGCTGGGAAAGTCAGAGCTGAGCCTATTTAGCCAGCGATGTGAAAGGAACTACAACACTGTCAGTTTCTTAATAATTTACTCTAATTCTAATGTATTTGTCGATCTCACACTTCTGTCCTTCGTTGTCCTTTAAATGGCACTTCATTTCTAGCAATGGATCTCCGTCCTTGGTCCGTCTTTCTTTACTCTCTTAAATTTACGTCACCATGTCACTCTGTGTCTGTCTCTGTATTTCAATTTAGTATTTTATTTGTCTATCGCATCTCTCTCTCTCTCTCTCTCTCTCTCTCTCTCTCTCTCTGTTTTTACAAGATGCCAGACCACTCGGTATTCATTGTCATTCCGAAAAAAAAATCAATTGTTCTCCACTTTTAAGAAACTAATGTTAATAGAGCGAACCTGAAATTTATCTTCATCAGAAGGATTTACATGACAGCTTAGCCGATGCTGTCTGGTCACATGCACCCTCCGTATCTCCAGGTTGCACTCATCTTCACTGTTAATCGCTCAGGCCAGTCAAACATTATGTCCATCCAAATGTTAACCGCACAATGTTGTTATAGGCAGCAGACACACAATATTGTTATGGACACTGAGATATAGTGAAAAATGTTTCGGAAAAATGCCACGGTAATCCGAGGTAAAGCTGAATTCAAAAGTGTTCCTCAATGTTTGGCGTATGTTGCTGCTGAATGCGGCAGTTTAAGTCGACCACGTGATCCTTATGCTTTGTGCGTGCGGCTGTTCCAGTCTCCCAGCTATGGCGCCCTCTAGTGATCACGAATCCGGACCCGCTGTACCCCTGCAGTTCTGTACGGTGCTTTGCACAGTGCTCTACACCAGATTCTGGGACCAGAACTCCAGATATATATAAATGAGCGGACTCTGCCTCCGTGCATATCAGCTGAAAATCTCACCGAACATACTGGAGGTTGCACCAGTGTTCCTGAGCCATATACCTTCAGCATTTATTTTTCGAGATATTCCGCGATGCTGAGCGTATCAAAAATACTTGCATTAATTCTTGTGTAATTTCAGTTTTAGTGTTATGAGCTGACTTTCGTCAGCCCTTAATTTGGCAGCGTCCTAGATCACTGAACCTTTCTCTCTCGTTTCTTCATTAAAGGACAAAATGCACTAATATCCCTGACTTGCACTGAACTCACGTGGCGCTCCATGGTCATATGTGCAGCGTCCTGCCTGTCAGAATGACGAATGTAATGAATACAAAACAAAGGGAGCACATTCTTCTGACTTCCGCCTCGATAGGACGGTAGATAACTTCCAAGAAATTATCACTATGGAAGATATTAGGGAGAAAAATCGTATAAAAAATAGATTTCACAGTTCCCTGCTCAACGATTGGTAGATAAAACGAAGCCTAGGCTCGATGAACACGAAAAAGAATCGGATTTCGTTGATTTCCGCCCTCTGCCTTTTCCCCCACACACTATAAATCTTTCTCCGCATCTCTCTCTCCTTTTCCCTTCTCTCTCTCCACTCCCTATCTCTCTCCATCTATTTATCTATCTTTCTCTCCTTCACGCTCTTTCTCTCTACCTCTCTTTCTTACACAGCTTCTCTCTCTCCGCCTTCTTCTCTCTCTCTCGCTCTCCTTCCGAACATTGATTTCTATTTATCTGCCTCTTTTGTTCGCTCCGTGAATTCATTCTCGCCTCCTTTGCCTCTGCTCTCTCCCTTCTCACAGCATGTCACTCCACGCTAACCAGCGTATTACTGAGTCATCTACCATGTCATGACTTTCTACTGCTCCTGCTATCTATCTTATCAATAGCCTTTTCGGTTATTGACGAAATACCTTTCAATATATCATCTATCTATCCAGATATTCCTTATCAATAGCACAACAAATATTTACTCCCTAATATTTTTCCATAAGTGAGCCAATCTCCTATCCATTGCAATAAACTCAATTGAAAATTTATTTTCTGCAGTTGCCTTCGGCCTCACATCTTAATTGCTCCTTTCTCAGAATGTGAAGACCCTGGAAGTCCAGTTCCCCGTGTACCATGAAGGAAATCTTGTGAAGTGATCAAAGTCGTGACCGTGTATTGTAGACAACAAGGGGAAATGAATATTGAGAAGTCTCAAACATCTTTTAATTTCTTATTTGTACCTACAAACTGAATTTAGGCCGAGACGCCTGCGATCCTGAGAGCTGCCAGATTAAGGCAAACGAGTGACTCTCCTTCGTCTTTGCGTCCATTCCTGATTCGCTCTCTAGTCAGCGCTCTGTGCACCAGATAGCAACTGTATTTCCGTGTCGATTATTCCCCTTTAACGGTGCGTGCTGCAAGGCAGAAAGATACAATGAAGAGTCCGACGCAAAAGCCTCGGTGATGTATCATTGAACCATCTTCGATCATTTCGCAAAGCAATGGCAAACAGCAAAACATCAATTATCGACAAGTTGGGGTGCAGAAAAGAAACAGAGATGATGCTATGAATACAGTCTCATCAGTGTCAGCAAAACAAATGAACTTTTCATTGACTTCAGAAAGGGAGAGGGCAAGCAAAAATAGCCAATAACTTATTCAGGTTCAACACGTAGGCGCCATGGCCAAGGAAGCTCAAAAATGCCATCAAGACCTCAGTTGGCAAAACAAAATTCGCATGTCCCCATTGACCCAACATAGAACATAAACATAGAATAGTACTGCACATTACAGGCCCTTCGGCCCACAACGTTGTGCCGACCCTCAAACCCTGCTTCTCATATAACCACCCCCCCCCTTAAATTCCTCCATATACCTGTATAGTAGTGTAAAACTTCACTAGTGTATTTGCCTCTAGGTAGTGCATTCCACGCACCAACCACTCTCTGAGTTAAAAAACCTTCCTCTAATATCCCCCTTGAACTTCCCACCCCTTACCTTAAAGCCATGTCCTCTTGTATTGAGCAGTGATGCCCTGGGGAAGAGGCGCTGGCTATCCACTCTATCTATTCCTCTTATTATCTTGTACACCTCTATCATGTCTCCTGTCATCCTCCTTCTCTCCAAAGAGTAAAGCCCTAGCTCACTTAATTTCTGACTATAATCCATACTCTCTAAACCAGGCAGCATCCTGGTAAATCTCCTCTCTACCCTTTCCAATGCTTCCACATCCTTCCTATAGTGAGGTGACCAGAAATGGACACAGTACTCCAAGTGTGGCCTAACCAGAGTTTTATAGAGCTGCATCATTACATCGCGACTCTTAAACTCTATCCTTCGACTTATGAAAGTTAACACCCCATAAGTTTTTTTAACTACCCTATCTACCTGTGACGCAACATTTAGGGATCCGTGAACATTTGCTGCCAGATCCTTCTGCTCCTCCACACTACCAAGTATCCTACCATTTACTTTGTACTCTGCCTTGGAGTTTGTCCTTCCAAAGTGTACCACATCACACTTCTCCGGGTTGAACTCCATCTGCCACTTCTCAACCCACTTCTGCATCCTATCAATGTCTCTCTGCAATCTTCTACAATCCTCTACACAATCTACAACATCACCAACATTTGAGTCGTCTGCAAACTTGCCAACCCACTCTTCTAACCCCACATCCAGGTCGTTAATAAAAATCACGAAGAGTAGACGTCCCAGAACAGATCATTGTGGACACCACTAGTCACAATCCTCCAATCTGAATGTACTCCCTCCACCACGACCCTCTGCCTTCTGCAGTCAAACCATTTCAAAATCCACCTGGCAAAACTTCTCTGGATGTCATGTCTTCTGACTTTCTGAATAAGCCTACCGTGTGGAACCTTGTCAAATGCCGTACTAAAATCCATGTAGATCACATCTACTGCACTACCCGCATCTATATGCCTGGTCACCTCCTCAAAGAACTCTATCAAGTTTCTTAGACACGATCTGCCCTTCACAAAGCCATGCCGACTGTCCCTGATCAGACCATGATTCTCTAAATGCCCATAGATCCTATCTCTAAGAATCTTTTTCCACAGCTATCCCACCATAGACGTCAGGCTCACTGGTCTATAATTACCCGGACTATCCCTACTACCTTTTTTGAACAAGGGGACAACATTCGCCTCCCTCCAGTCCTCTGGTACCATTCCCGTGGACAACGAGGACATAAAGATCCTAGCCAGAGGCTCAATAATCTCTTCCCTCACCTCGTGGAGCAGCCTGGGGAACATTCCGTCAGGCCCCGGGGACTTATCCGTCCTAATCTATTTTAACAACTCCAAAAACTCCTCTCTCTTAATTTCTACATGCTCCAGAACATCAACCTCTCTCATATTGTCCTCACCATCATCAAGTTCCCTCTCATTGGTGAATACCGAAGAGAAGTATTCATTGAGGACCTCCCTCACTTCCACAGCCTCCAGGCACATCTTCCCACCTTTATCTCTAATCGGTCCAACCTTCAGTCCTGTCATCCTTTTTCTCGTCACATAATTGAAGAATGCCTTGGGGTTTTCCTTTACCCTACTCGCCAAGGCCTTCTCATGCCCCCTTCTTGCTCTTCTCAGACTCTTCTTAAGCTCCTTTCTTGCTATCCTATATTCCTCAATAGACCCATCTGATCCTTGCTTCCTAAACCTCATGTATGCTGCCTTCTTCCTCCTGACTAGATTTTGCACCTCACTTGTCACCCATGGTTCCTTCATCCTACCTTTCTTTATCTTCCTCTCCGGGACAAATTTATCCCTAACATCCTGCAAAAGATCCCTAAACATCGACCACATGTACATTGTACATTTCCCTGCAAAATCATCACCCCAATTCACACCTGCAAGTTCTAGCCTCACAGCCTCATAGTTTGCCCTTCCCCAATTAAAAGTTTTCCTGTTCTCTCTGATTCTATCCTTTTCCATGATAATGCTAAAGGCCAGGGAGCAGTGGTCGCTGTTCCCCAGATGCTCACGCAATGAAAGATCTGTGACCTGACCCGGTCCGTTATCTAATACTAGATCTCGTTAGGCCTTCCCCCTAGTCGGCCTGTCAACATACTGTGACAGGAATTCGTCCTGGACACACTTAACAAAATTTGCCCCATCTAAACCATTGGAACTAATCAGGTGCCAATCAATATTAGGGAAGTTAAAGTCAGCCATGATAACAACCCTGTTATTTTTGCACCTTTCCAAAATCTGCCTCCCAATCTGCTCCTCTGTATCTCTGCTGCTACCAGGGGGCCTATAGAATACATCTAACAGAGTAACTGCTCCCTTCCTGTTCCTGACTTCCACCCATACAGACTGAAAAGAGGATCCTGCTATATTACCCACCCTTTCTGTAGCTGTAATAGTATTCCTGACCAGTAATACCACCCCCCTCCCCCTTCCTCCCTCCTCTATCCCTTTTAAAGCACTGAAATTCAGGAATATTGAGAATCCATTCCTGCCCTGGTGCCAACCAAGTCTCTGTAATGGCCACTACATCATAATTCCATGTATGTATCCAAGCTCTCAGTTCATCACCTTTGTTCCTGATGCTTCTTGCATTGAAGTTCACACACTTTAGCCCTTCTGCCTTACTACCTTTACACTGTTTATTCTGCTTCTCTTTCCTCAAAGCCTCTCTCTATGTTAGATCTGGCTTTACTCCATGCACTTCTTTCACTACTCTATCGCTCTGGGTCCCATCCCCCTTGCAAATTAGTTTAAACCCTCCCGAACCATTCTCGCAAACCTACCTGCAAAGATATTGCTCCCCCTCGAGTTCAGGCGCAACCCATCCAATCTGTACAGGTCCCACCTTCCCCAGAAGAGATCCTAATGATCCAAAAATCTAAAGCCCGGCCCCCTGCACCAACTCCTCAGCCACGCATTCAACTGTCATCTCCTCCAATTCTTACCATCGCTATCACGTAGCACTGGCAGCAATCCTGAGAACGCCACCCTTGAGATCCTGTTCTTCAGCCTTCTGCCTATTTCCCGAAACTCACACTTCAGGACCTCATTCCTCTTCCTACCTATGTCGTTGATACCAACATATATCGGGCTAATTTTTGATGAACCCTATAGAAAGTATCATTTCCAGGTGCATCATGGCTTGAATGGCAAATGTTCTGCCCGTGACTGCGAGAAATGTGGCCGAGATGTAGACACAACCTAGCGCATTACTGATAGAACATGAATTCTGCCTGCACTCTTGCTGAATCAGTGAAACACCCAGCATGATCAAACTATTATCCATTCCAGACATTCGTTCATTCTCCCCTCCGATCGGGCAACAGATATAGAAGCATTAGTGTCAGCCTCTAAAATTATATTAAAAGACAACTGCATAATTCCCTTGGAAGAGAAGTTGAACACGTGACCTCACAAACTAAATCAAACGAAATTCACCATTTCGTCAACTTGCACAACACTTTCTTTGCAGCTGCTTAACTGTATTATCAATTCTGTTGTTGACTCAGCTTTCACACCCTCAATGCACAATGCAATGATTTGATGCCTGTAAAGATATGCAAGGGAGTAATTTCACTGTGGATAAGTCACTATCTAACCAAAGCCTAAACCAGCTGGTCACTCTGTGTGAGTAAACAGGGTGAGGCAAGAAATTAAGCCGGCATTATTTAAAGTATAGGATATACGGTTAGCGTGTAAACGTGGCGGTGGTCGTGTTCGGAAGTATGTTTTACTTCTCAACGTGCTAAATGCTGTTCCCTGATATCTCCAGGAACCCTGTTTTAGTTCGACCACTAAATTTGTCTGAAGGTATGCCTTGACGTGCCCATGTGTCTCGCTCCTCCGGAATACGAAACACCGTAAGACCATAAGATATGGAGACAGAAGTACGTCATTCAGCCCATCGAGTCTGCCCTGCCATTCAATCATGGGCTAATCCAATTCTTCCAGTCATCGCCACTCTTCTGCCTTCTTTCCATACCCTTTGATGTTCAGGCTAATCAAGAACCCATCTATCTCTGCCTAATGCACCCAGTGACTTGGCCTCCACAACTCCTCGTGGCAACTAATTCCAGATTTACTGCCCTCTGACTAATGTAATTTCTCTTCTGTCCTAAGTGGACATCCTTCAATCCTGAGGTCGTGCCCTCTCCTCTTAGACTCCCTTACCATGGGAACTAACTTTGCCATATCTAATCATATCAGGCCTTCTAACATTCGGAATGTTTCTATGAGAGCGCTCGTCATTCTGAACTCCAGGTAATGCAGCCCAGTGGCTACCAGACGTTCCTCATACGGTAATCCTTTCATTCCTGGAATCATTCTGGTGAATCTTCTCCGAACCATCTCTAAAGTCAGTATATCCTTCCTAAAACAAGAAGCCCAAAATTAGACACAATGCTCCAAATGTGGTCTCACAGTGCCTTATGGAGCCTCAACATCACGTCCCTGCTCTTGTATTCTCCAAAAATGAATGCAAAAATTGCATTCACCTTCTGCGGAACCGAAGCAACCTGGAGGTTAACCTTTAGGATATAGTGCACAAGGACTCCCAAGTCCCTTCGTGTCTCTGCATTTTGAATTCTCTCCCCATCTAAATAATAATCTGCCCGTTGATTACTTCCACCAAAGCGCATGATCATTTACTTTTCAACGCTGTATTTCATTTGCCACTTCTTTGCCCCTTTCGCTAAACTATCCAAGTCTCTCTACAGGCTCTCTGTATCCTCAACACTACCGGCTCCTCCACCTAGCTTTGTATCATCAGCAAATTTAGCCATAAATCCATTAACCCCATAGTGCAAATCATTGATATACATCGTATAAAGCAGCAGTCCCAAAACCGACCCCTGTGGAACACTACTGGTAACCGGCAGCCAGCGAGAACAAGATTCCTTTATTCGCACTCGCTGCTTTCTGCCGATCAGCCAATGCTCCGTTCATGTTAGTAACCTCTCTGTAATTCCATGGACTCTTATCTTCCTAAGCAGCCTCATATGCTGCACCTTGTCAAAGGCCTTCTGAAGATCCAGGTACACCAGATCTACTGCATCTCCTTTGCCACCCCTGCCTGTAATTTCCAGTAATAATTGCAGTAGGTTAGTCGAGCAGGATTTTTCTTTCAGGAAGCCATGCTAAATTTGGCCTATCTTGTCATGTGCCTCTAGATATTTGGTAATCTCAATCTTAACAATCGTTTCCAACAACCTCCCAATCACCGACGTCGGTTAGCATATCTATCGTTTGCTTTCTGCTGCCTTCCACCCTTCTTAAATAGCGCTGTAACATTTGCAATTTTCCAGTCATCTGGGACAATGTCAGGATCTATCGATTCTTGAATGAGCATTGTCAATGCCTCTGCAGTCTCACCAGCTACTTCCTTCAGATCGCGAGGGTGCATTCCATCAGGTCCAGGAGTTTTATCCACCGGCAGACCATTAAGCTTCCCGGGCACCTTCTCAGTCGGAATTACGTCTGCAAGATATTCCCACTGGTTGATAGGTGGTCACGATTAGCAGAGAGAACTAGATGAACACCCGAAAAAAAATCGTGTTCGGGAAACAGATTGGGTGGTGTTACGTACCCCGTAACTGGGTTGCCAAACCAGCAGAAATAGATCACTCAGTTGGAGTCTGGATTACTAGAACTAAGAAAGTTTTATTAAAGAAACAAGCAACACAGTAATCGAAAGGATAATAAATGCAACAGTTCAGCAATGATAAACACACATGTGCACAGAATTAATATAACAGCATCAATCAAGCTCTATCGTTGTCTAGGGGTAAATGACCAATTTCAAAGTGACACAAAAGTCCAGTTCGATTTAGTTCAGTTCGCAGTAATCGTTGCCATGGCGATGGACAACGTGGGGGGAGGGAGAGAGAGAACGAGAACGACTGATCACTCACAAACGGCTTCCACTCACTGACCGGCGATATTGCTCACAAGCAGCTTTCGGGCGGGTCCTTTGTGATGTCACCTGAGGTCACCGACTGTGACCCCTCCTCCAGATGCGGTCGATCCTCTGCAGTGAACCCGGCACCCAAGCGAGGGTGGACACACACCGGGTTCCCGCTGATCGTACATTTCCACCCTGTGCGTTTATGGTTCGGTACTTCCCACCGACTCGTGAGAGGCGCACCACTTCCAGGGTCTCGTTACCTCGGGTGTCGTGTGTGTTGCCTTAGCGAACCTGTCCCTTTTCATCCCCCTGCTGGGGTATCGCCTGTCCATCACTTCAAACAGTTCAGGGTTCAAAGGGGGAGCCGCTCTAGACAGCTCTCTCTCCCCCGTTCCTTCATTACACATCTCCAGATGCTGCTTCATTATTCCTTATCTCTCCTTCCCCTGAGGACAGGTGACAGACCAACTGCTGATGCCACTGATGCTAACCTAGGCCAGCAAACATCTTAATTTATGTGTATTCTCGTCACAGTGGTTTGAATAATGGCAAAAATAACATGAAAATGAAGATTGTTGAGAAATATCGAGAAACTTATGGCAACCGATGATTTCAATCTGTGCAACTCTTCGGCATTAAACCAGGCATATACGCCGGCCCGTCTCCCATCAGTCAGAAGATCAGCCTAAAGAATATCTTCTATCATGGTGGTGTAACACTATTGAGCGGAGCGAGGGATTAAGTATTGACCCACGCCACAGTCACCCGTCTTATGACTTTATGCCTTATTGACTCCCTGCTGTATATTTTCTGGAAGGATGTTGCACTTTATTCTGATGCTGGTATTGTTTAGCTTTTAATATCACGTTGCGCTGTGCAATAAATCAATCGGTATGAACAAGACATGTCAAGACATTTTTTCCTTGTATCTCGGTGTACGTGGCAATAATAAAACAATTCCAAATCCATCTGGGGACAAATTCTGACCCGTTATTCCTAGCTGTTAGATTAAGTTACAAGTTGTCACTTTTTTTTATAACCTGTTTCTTTCGATCCTTCTCTCTCCCTTTCCCTCCCTGTCCCTGTCACTCGTTTCACCGCTCGTTCCCTTTCTTTACCTTTCTCTCTATCCCATTCCTTCCTCACAGCTTGCCAACGCATCTACCACAATATCATCTTCAAATCATATTGAATTTCACATTGCTGATTTATCAAAATGATGAATATAAATTATAAATAGTTGTTGGATCATGTTGAATCCAATGTCGTTCCACCAAATATCCGAATTCCGCGCTTTTATGGGCACTCTCTGTTTTCCATTTGTGAATGAGTAACCCATCCATATCAATAGTATCTGCATAAATGTTTACCTTGTTTTATAGCACTTAAGGTGACTCTTCAACCAATGATGTCCAACTGCGTTGATTCTGTGATCTCCACATTCTGCTCCTATCCTCACTGCGAATTCTTCAATTAACAGTAACACAGTTGCCAAAGACGAGTCCAGCAAAGTTGCCAGCCGCGATGTGGCGTTGAGGGCAAAATGGTAATGACAAGAACATCAAATTGCACGTTACGTTCTTTATGAAGTTAACATTTCTATCTCTCAGTACGCATTGATTTCGAGAGTTGTTCATCAATCTTGAGCACATGTCGCTCTTGAATGTGGCTCCGTAAAGTCTCCAAAGACCACTTTCCTTCTCATCGCTCTTTCCTAACTTCGTGTTCTTTCTTCCCTTTCCTCCCGCTTTGTGCAGCTCTGTGTCTTGTTTCTCCTTCCCTAATCACCTCCCAGTTTAGTCCTTCTCTCAATATCTACTCAAGCTTCCTCCTTTCCCCGCCCAAGTCCTTCTCTAGTCCTCTCTCTTTACCTACTCCTCCCCTCGTACATCTTCTTCCTCCTTCTTCCACTTCCCTTTCTTTAACAACATTTCTCTCTCTCTCTCGCTCTGTCATTCTCATTCATTTTTTTCACTTTCTCTCGCCTTCACCATATTTCCCTCTCCATATTTCTCACGCTGTATCTCGCTCTTTCCCTCGAATTCCATCTGTCCGTTCCTCTGTCACAAAACACTGTCTGCATTCATCCTCATCTTACTCCAGCTTACTCCAATTCCACATCTGAACCCGTGCATAAAGGTCATGTCACTGATGGTAGAGAGGAAGAGTGCAGAATTTGCTCGGAGCAGAGGGGTAGTGCTTTGCAGTGGGTATCCCTAGGCACTGCAGCCTTGAGGAGCCCCTCCGGAGCGAGAACGCGATGACGCCTTGGTTCCATGGTCCACCTGGACTTGGCTGTTGAGGGGACACTGAAGGCACCCGTTAGAGCAAGCAAACACTGAGAACACTCAGATATCGGGATCCTGTATCGCCGTGGAATGTTCAGTGCTGAACTGCGTAAAGCAATTCGGTGGAACCCAGCACAATGCCCCCGAACATATTTAAGCGGGACTGCTGCTATTTTCGTCCACAGACCAGAAATCCTGACCGGACTGGCTTCAAGTAGAACATTATCTCCACTCATGAATATTTTCTTCGGTTTCGCAGAATACTGAATGCACAGCAGATAGGCTCTGCCAGTTTCCTTGTAACTGCAGCTCAGTGGTACGGTCTGCTCTTCCACGATCATTAAATCCCTCCTATTGGGGTCACAAAATCTGCCCCACACGTCCCTGTAACAAACCCCGAATATGTGAGCGGCGCCGGAACGCACTAACCCTGCAGGATACGCTCCCACCGATTAGACTGATTCATTTATAGAGTAGTTTATCAAAAAAATCCTCCAGTGGATGGTTGTAATGGGAACATGGTACATTAAATAAATAAAAGAGAGGATCATTTGAAAATGTTATTCCAATAAAACAGAAGTGATTCAAGTAAGGACAAGCAGAGACTCCTGAATCCTGCTCGCCAATGCTTTCTCGTAGCCCTTTCTAACTCTCCAAATTTCTTTATTGAGCACCTTCCTAGCACCCTTGCATTCTTCTGGAGCTTTAACTGTACTTAGTTTCCTGAACCATTCGTAACCTTTTCTTTTCTTTCTGACTAGATATTCTGCACCCTTTGTAGACGATATATTGCCCTCTTTCCCCATCTCAATTGAACATACATTCCGGTAATGCCAAGACACCCGTCCCCCATACCATTTCGCATCTCCTTAACATTCTCCCTTGTTATCCTCTTGCCCGCCCATCACCTCCCTGTGGTGCTCTTCTTTCCTTTATTTTCATTCTTCTATGGCCTTCTGTCTGTTTCACCAATCAACTTCCTAGCTCTTTGCTTGTTTCCTCCCCCTCCAAGTTTCACCTATCGCCTGGCATTTCTCTCTTTACTCCAGCCACCTTTCAATTCCACTCCTCAGATTTTCTGTCTGTTGCCCTGCCGATGGCTATTGGCAAGGGACATCGACTGTACTCTTTTCCGTAGATGCTGCCTCCGTGCTGAATTCTTCCTGCATTTGTGTGTAACACCATGCAAATGCTCCTCAAACATTTGTCATACTTCTGCCGTGAATTTCCATGAAAAACATCTGCGCCTAATTTGTGTTCCTGTCTTATAGCATCATATTTCCCCCTACGCCATTTAAATGTTTTCCCAAATTGTCTGCTCCCTTTTCCTCTTTGGTGCTATGGTAAAGGAGATAGGGAGTTGTGATCGCTACCTCCGAAATGCTCTTCCAATGAAAGATTTTCACCTGACCAGACTAATTTCCCAATACCAGATCAAGTATAGCCTCTCCTCTAGGTGGCTTATCCCGGCTGGGAACCTTCCTGAATACACCTCACAGACTACACCCCATTTATACCCCTTGCTGTAAGAAGATGCCAGTCAAGACTAAGGAAGTTAAAATCACCCATCACACCGTTCCACAATCTGCCTCCCTATTTGTTCTTCGATGTCTCTGTTACTATTGAGGGATCTATAGAAACTCCGAGGAGAGTCACTGTATCTTTCTCACTTCTGACTTCCACCCACAATGAATCAGCAGACAATTCCTCCATGATTTCCTCCGTATCTGCAGCCGTGATGAAACCCTGATTGACAATGTCACTCCCCCACCTCTTTTGCCTCCCTCCCCGTCCTTTTTGAAACATCTCAAGGCCGGCATACTCAGCAGCCATTCCTGCCACTGAAACATCCAAATCTCTGTAATGCACGCAATGTCACATTTCCACGTTTTGATCCACAGTCGAAATTCAACCAGCATGCTTATGATACTCCTAGCATGAAAGCTGACATGTCTTAAATCATCTGACTGAGTGCATCTTCGCTCTATCATCTGCTTATCCTTCCTCACCAGCTCCCTACAAGCTCCCTCTCCATGTACGCCAACAGCCCCATCCTCTCCATCTTCACGTCGGTTCCCACTTCACCATAAATCTAGTTTAAAACCTCCCCAGTAGCATTCGCAAACCTTCCTCGCAGGATATTGGTTCCGCACCAGTTCAGGTGCAACTTCTACAGTTCACACCTTCCCCAAAAAATGTTCCAATGATCCGAGAATTTGAAACACTTCGCCCTGCGCCATCTCCTCAGCCTTCATTCATCTGGGCTATCTTCCTGTTCTGAGATTCCCTAGCTCCTGGCACCAGGGGTATTCTGAAGGTTACCACCTTTGATGTCGTGCCCTTCAGCCTCCTTCGTAACTCCCTAAACATACTGCGCAGAACATCTTCTCCTATCTTGCCTATGGCGCTGGTTCCAACGTGTACCACGAACTCTGGCTGCTCATTCTTCCCTTCAAAAATATTCTACAACCGCTCAGAGACAACTTGGCCTCTACCATCCGGGAAGAAAGACACTATCCAGGCCGTCTTTTCTGCTGCGGCAGAATCTCCTATCTGTCCCCCATACTATCGAGACCCTTATGGCTATTGCTCCGCCTGACTTCAACCTACCTTTCTGATGTTCAGAACCGACCACTGTGCACTGGTCTGGCTGCTGCTGCTTTGCCCAGATAGGCCATGCCGCTCAGCAATATCCGTATGGGCATACCCGTGCTGAGGTGCATGGCAACAGGGAGACCCTACACTGACTTCTTTCTCACTTTACCTGTCTCGGTGTTCACCCATCTACACCGCAAATTCTGCACGCTGGGTGTAACCATCTGTACAAAAGTAATATCTATACATTTCTCTGCCTCCGGGGGGATTCTTAGTTTATCAAAATCCTGTGCCAGTTCCTGAAGGCGGTCTCCCAGGAACTGCACTTCGTGCAGCTGAAGTCATCAAGGAGACCATCAGATTCCCTGAATTCCCAGATCCTAAAGAGAAGAATTCCACTACCATATGCGCCATCCAGCCTACAGCCTACATACAAGCAACCAAGACCAAATCATCAACAACGAAAGGAAATACTAACCCTTCTAACCTGTTCTTTGTTCTCAGCTTCATCTCGTCGAAGTCTCTTGAGTCAAAGCCAGGCTCTCCTATTCTCACTTCTAGCCTATTCACAACAACGGACGCCCCGCTTGTTCCCCCTATACTTTAACTTAATTCGCAGTGCACTGCTCCCGCCGCGGATTGTGGCTCCGGAAAGTCCGAAAGCCCGCGAAGCTTTCCTTTCTACAGGTTTCGCCGACCTGCGCGTAACCTCCTTGGGCCTCGTGAATCAAGACGGGGACATATCTTGTCAGAATATTCCAGATGGTGCTTCTGTAAATAATGGTTAGTATAGACAAGGGAAACCTCACACGCCTGCGTCTTCTCAGGAAATCAAGACGCTTTTGTGTTTTTCTGACCAAACAGATGGTGTTGAGGGACCAGTTCAGATCGTCTATTGTGTGCACTTCCAGAGCCTTGGTACTCCTAACTCCCTCCATGGCGGTTTCCTGCATGTGTAGAGAGGAGTTGCTAGCTTACACCTTAAATTCCACAATCATCTCTTTGGTCTTGTCCATGTTGAGACTGAAATTGTTGTGTTCGTACATTTCAACCAATCGCTCTGTCTCCTTTTTATAAGACGAATCTTCCTCATCGTCGACGAGGCCAATCACTGCTTTTATTATTAACAAACGTGATGATTCGGTTTGAGGTGCACCTAGCAATGCAGACATGCGTCAACAAAGTGAACAGCAGCGGGCTGAGCACGCAACCGGGGATAATACCAGTGGTCAGCGTAATTTATATAGAGATGTCTCTGCCAAAACGGACTGCCGGTAGCCTTTATGTGAAGATGTCCAGGATACAGGTACAGAGAGAAGTGCTGAGAGCCACCGAGGGCAATTTACCCAGCAGCTACTGAGGGATGATCTTAGTGAGCATCGAGGTGAAGTGATTAAACAGTATCCTGACATATGAAGCACCATTTTCTTCCAAGGACAGGAAGGAGTGGAATACGCAGCTATGGCATCATCAATGGAACATGTGAGCATCCTGTGGTCTGAAAATAGTCCGCTTGAACAGGCGGATACCATTGAATGCGATCTAAAAACAGTCTCTCAATGAATATCAGTTAACTGGGATGAGCGATCCCTCTGCACCCGACCAGCTATGTTTGCAGACACTGCAGCTTTGCTTGGGTTATCTCTGACTAGCTATTCCTCACATCAGCTGCGGGCAGACAGACTGCCCGCACCGCGGAGGAAGGTGGCATTTTCTTCGCCGCACTTGGTTTCGTCCATCAAATAGAACGTAGAAGATATTAAGCCACCCGCTCACGGCCCTCCGCTGTTAGATATGTCTTCCAATTTGATATCACTGAGGTTTGTTTAATAACTGTGAAGTCCTCAAAACACGTCGCTCTGCTGCAAACAGCTTTAACTCTACCTGTTTTAGTCTGAGGTTACTATCTGCTTTAAGAAGATATCAGTCAGAGAGTTCCCTGAGAAAGTCAAAGTTACCTGCCTTAACAACTCGCACAAAATGTTCTAGGAAATCATCAAGTCAGGCAGAATCAATGTATTGATGTAAACAGTCGATGTATTTCCCCCATAGTGCTGCCGAAATTCCTGAGCTCTTCAGCATTTTGCACATCTTCCTCGATGTTTCCAGCATCTACGAATCTCCTGTTTCTAATGTGTCTGTGTCAGTGACTACCACCCTGACGCCTTCACATCGTATCATTTATTTATCCGTTTTACATCGAAACATATACTGAAATGCATTTTTTGTGCCAAAATCGAATACAAGATAAGATTGCACTGGGGGCTGCCAGCAACTGCTGCTATACAGTCCAGCGCCCCAGAGAATGCACAAGATGTTCAGCACAACAACACAAGCAATGGCAACAGCAAATTAAACCCTTGTCGCCCTCCCACTCAGCTATTCACATTCAGAGAGGCCTCCAACCCCAGAGCAGACCACATACAGCCGCAGTAATTAATTGGCTTGCAGACGTCTGGCCTCCAACTTCCCTCTGGATTCAGACACTTGCGGACTCAGGGCTTTGTCCATCGAGCCTCTACATCTGGACTCGCCGACGTCGGACTTCGACCTTCAGAATCTCGCCAAAGACGGGAACCCGAACTCTAGGCTTCCTGCGGAGTTCGGGATCCCACCGAATGTTCTCGTCTGGACTCTCCCACCAGATTCAATTTCTCTAACTCCCAACCTGATACCTAACTCCCTACTTTGCCGCCAGAACCGTCCCTAAAAAGCTAAAGAGAACGCTAAATATGAGCCACGAAGTCGAAGGAGAATATAGCACAGTGCCATCTTGACTGGACGTCAAAAAGCGTTACGGCAGGCTATTAGCACTCGCCTCTTTTAAATCCTCGAGCCATCAAAGTCGCTTTCTGTTGACAATGGTCTATTTTGGACTTCATCATCCTGACTCTGCCTTCATCCCTGGAGCACTTGAGCAGAAAGAACACATAAGTTAATCTTCTGTTTAGTGACTACAGCCCCATCTGCTATAGTACAATTCAAATTAACCTCACCAACGAACCCCGAACCCTGGAAGTCAACGCTTTGCACTTCAATTGGATCCTCGGCTTGCTAATATAACGATCAGCTAGAATCGGCAGTAGCACCTCTGACTCGATTATTCCCAAAAATGGCCACCGAAAAGAATGAAATATTATTTATCCACACTAGTCTCCTATATGTCCATTCCTTCGTGGCTCTATTCTACTCAGGTTTGCAGATGAAAACACGGCGGTAGGCCTAATAGCGAATATTAATGTGCCAGAGTACAGAAGGGAGATAGAGAGCCTGGTGGCCTGATGCAATGACAATAATATTTTCCTAAATGTCCGCAATACAAAGGGGCTGCTCATTGACCTCTGGTGTAGTGAGGAGGCTCCTGTCTCCATACGGGTTGCTGGGATCACAGCTTCAGAGCTTCAAGGTCCTTGGAATGAACATCATCCGTAGTCTGTCCTCTGCAACAAAGTTGACGCCACAAGCAAGAAAGGTCGCCAGTACCGCTACTTCCTTGGGAGGCTAAAATAATGGGCTTGTACTCTTCGAGCTTTCCCCATTTTTGTCTACACACCACAGAAAGCATTCTATTGACATGCATTGCGGCTTGATAAGGAAAGGCTATGCAATTGACCACAAGAAACTGCAACCCAGAGCTTGAGCAAAGCTCAGAGCATCGCGGAAAACAAACCCTTCCCCGTGGACTCTGTTTACAGCCGCAAGTTCACTCTTCTCCCCGAACAATTTGCCAGAGATAAAAACAGACTGAAAGCATGCATGTCCAGGCTACTCGCCCCAAACTTGCCAATGCAGCATCGAGGAAGCACAAGAACACAGCCTATTCTTGAGTCCGTCCGAAAACTCTAAGCCTCCGACCTGCCCTCCAACACCGAGCACCGAGCACCATCTCTTCTGAGCGCTTCGACCCGGGCCCCGGCAATAGGCAATAAGCAAAGCCGAGGATTTGGGGCTTTCCCCTCCGGAGATTCCTGATAGCACAGTGGCAGCGGCAGCGAAGCGAGCATCTCAGAAGTTTCTCCAGGTGTACGTCCGTGCGTTTCACGGCAGTCTACATCAAATCAGGATTGTTTACGGCCCCTAGTTGACACAGATCAATATCAATTCGGAAAGGCCGCGCGCGCTGCCTCGCGCCGCCATCTTCTCCTCCCTCCTCAGATGATGTCCTGCACATGACGGAGGTTAGAGCCCGTAATGGAGCTTATTAAGTCAGCAACTCTCTGTAGCTTGTTTTGCTACTATACAGTAACCCCTTCCATACCGATGTTTACTGAAGTACAGCGTGGACGCAACAGAAGCTTTCCTGCGCAGTCCGGCAGAGAACTTCAAAAACCCAGTCTACATAAAAGAGGGGTACCGCCTAACGGAGCGGCCATAGTGGGAGCGGTCGTCGTCAGAGTTGTCTGAGTGAGACTCGTAAGCCTTTCTCTCAACAAGGAGAGTACGGGCGGAGGTAAAGTATGTTGGTAAGTTTATTCCCTATATCTCATTCTGAATTAACTCGATGGAAGAGGTGTTGTGTCTACAGAGCCAATGTTCTGTTCTGGGTGTCAGGTGTGGGATTTCCAAGAGTCTCCCAGCCTCCCCGATGACCGCGTCTGCGCCTTAGTGCGTTGCAGCTCCTTTGAGAGAGTGTTAGGGAACGAGAACTGCAGTTCTATGACTTTAGGATTGTTAGAGAAAGTGTAACAGTGATAAACAGGCTACAGGAGACAGATCAATGAATGACTGTCAGGAGAAAGAGGCGAGAACGTCAGATAGTGGAGATCACCCACTTGGCCGTCAACAAAATTACACCATTTTGAGTACTGTTCGGGGGATGACCTACCTGGGGGAAAAAACAGTGGCTATGCCTTTGGCATTGAGCTGGCCCTGTGGTTCAGAAGGATGGGCAACTGAACAGGAATCCACTGAAAATGGAGGGTGAACAGCTAGAAGTTGTGGTACATTGTGATAACAACGGCACAGGTAGAAAACGGCAGGATGCCCTGAAAAAGATTGCAGGGATTTCGAAAGAAACCTCAGAAGCTGGGCCTCAAAGTTAGTTAGTTCAGGACTGATTCAAATATAAATAAAAGGAGGTGGCAGATAAATTCGTGGCTGAGAATTGGAGCGGGGGCAGAGATTCAGATTTCTAGATCATTGGGACCTCTTCTGGGACGTGTTCAAAAGGAACTGGTTGCACTTGTTTCTGAGAGAGACCAATATTCTGGCGGGCCGGTTCACTAGAGCTGTAGGGATTGGTTTAAACTAATATCGCAAGGATTGTGAATCACTCTAATAGAGCAGAGGTTGAGCCAAAAGGTTTACAATCAGATTATGGGTACAACATGAATGTAAGGAAGGACAAGCCAAAGAATTGGTAGAAAAGCAGACTGAGTGATGTGTTAATCTTTTCTATAAAAGCTAAATTTTAAAGGGAAAATAAGGGGTTAGGCTAGCCGATAATATAAAGTAGGATACTAAAAATGTTCAATTATATAAAGAGTAAAGGGGAGTCGAGAGTTGATACTGGACCGCTGGAAGGTTGTATTTGTAACTGGTAAGGTTGTAACTGGTGAAATTGTAATTGGAGACAAAAACTGCAGATGACATTCATAGGTACTTTACACCTGGCTTCGCTGTGGAAGACATTAACACTGTGCGAGAGATCCGTGAGTGTCATTGCCTTGCAAAGGAGAAGACAAACACAAAGGTTTTAAGTTGGATAGGCCACCTGTACCAGATGGACTACGTCCCAGAGTCCCAAGAGAGGTTGCTTAAGAGATAATAGACGCAGTGCTCGTGATATTTCAAGAATCACTTCATGCTAGCATGGTCCCAGAAGACTGGAATACTGCAAATGGCACTGCATTCTTTAAGAAGGGATGAGTGCAGAAGAAAGGAAATTATAGGCCAGTTATCCTAGCCTCAGTGTTTGGCAAAGTTTTGAAGTATAGTATTCAGGATGAGATTCCGGATATTGATGACAAAAAACGTCAAAGTCTGCAAGGGAAATTTTGTCTGATAAATTGGTTAGAGTCCTTCCAGAAAGTAAGAAGCAGGATGGACACAGGAGAAGTAGTGGATGCCATTTATTTGGATATTCCGAAAGTGCTTGATAAGGTGACACACATGAGGCTGCTTCACAAGATAAAATCCGATGGAGTTACAGGAAAGATACTAGCGTGTGTAGCGGAATGGCTGACAGGCACGAGACAACGAATGAGAATAAAAGGGGCCTTTTTCTGGTTGGCTGCCAGTGAATAGTGGTGTTTCTCAGGAGCCAACATTGGGGTCGCTACTTTTCACTTTCTTTCACCATGATTTGGATAATTGAACAGATGGCTTTGTGGCAAAGTTTGCGGATGATAGGCGGTAGGTGGAGTAATATGTAGTACTGAGAAAACAATGCCATTGCAGCGGGACTTCGACAAATTGGAAGAATGGGCAAAAATGTGGCAGATGTAATAGAGTGTTGGGAAATGTATGATAATACATCTTTGGTAAAAGGAATAATACTGTGGACTATTATCTAATTGGGGAGAAAACCCAAACATCAGAGGTGCAGAGGAACTGAGAAGTCCTCGTGCAAGTCTCCCAAAAGGGAGTAAATAAGGCAAATGCAGGGTTTGCATTTATTTCAAGGGGGATAGAATATAAAAGAATGGAGATAATGCTGAGACTCGAAAGGACAATAGTCAGGCCGCACCTGAAATATTGCCAACAGTTTAGAGCCCCAGTTCTCAGAAAGGTTATACTGTCATTGGAGAGAGTCCAGAGAAGGTTCACGAGGGTGATTCGGGGAATGAACGGATTGACATATGAGGAGTATTTGTCAGCCTTGAACCTGCAATCTCTGCAATTTAGAAGGATGCTGGGACAACTCATTGAAGCTTACCGAATGTTGAAAAGACTAGATAGGATGGATGTGGTCAGCAGGTTTCCTCTGGTGGTGTAACCAGAACTAGAAGGCACAGCCTCAAAACTGAGGGGGCGAACCAAGGTAGGAGTGAGGTAGGAGGATTTCTTAGCCAGAGAGTAGTGAATCTGTGGAATGTTGTGGCACGGCCTGCGGTGGAGATTAAGTCCGTGAGTATATATAATGCGAAAGTTGATCCTTTCCTGATCGGTCAGGGCATCGAAGGATATGGCCAGAAGGCAAGTGTATGGTTTCAGTGGGATTCGGCATCAGCCAGGATGAAATGGCAGAACAGACTCGAAGGTCTGAATTGCCTATTTTGACTCCTATGTCTTATAGTCTTATAGCCGTAAAACGCGCGGTGATGCCATCAGTTAGAACGCTGTCCACGACAGGTTTGTAGACAATTTGAGAATATCCTTGGTGACTTATCGGATCTCCTCAAACTTAAAATGAAATATTGCCGCTGTCGTGCATTCTTTGTAGCTGCATCGATGTGCCGGGTCCAGGATATAGACACCCATGAACTTGATATTGTTGACTTCTGATCCCTCTGTGACTAGTGTGCGTTCCTCGTGTTACCCTTTCTGAAGTCCACAATCAGGTCTTTAGACTTACCTCATTCAGTCCAAGTTTGTAGCTGCGACACAACGCAACTAGTTGATACGTCTCTCTCCTGTAAGCCCTCTCGTCACCATCTGATATTCTGCCAACAATAGTTGTGTCGTCAGCAAATTTATGGAAATAATTTGAACGTTGCCTAGGCACAGTTATGGAAATAGAGAGGGACTGCAGTGGGCTCTATTCCTGAGACGGGCCAGCGTTGATTGACAACAAGTCGGATATGTTATTTCCGATCCGCACAGATTGCGTTCTTCCCTTTATGATCTAGGGGAGCCAGTTGAATAGGGATGTACAAAGGTCCAGGTTTTGGAGCTTTCCGTATCACCAAGCTCATAGCTACTCTCTCGTTGTTAAAAGACAATTGAATGGTTTCCTGTCCGATAAGACTGAATATTGAATTCACAATCTGATTTGTTCTGACGTCACTCGTATTCCTTTCTAGGAACTGGATTTTCCGTAGCTGATAATGTTTACCTCCATTCCATTGCCTTCTTACCTTAAATTACCCCTCAATGCACTTCTGTAATGAATTGATCCGTATGAAAAATGTTAGACAATCGTTTCACTGAACGTGGGCATATATGACAACAAGGAACCTAAACCTGAACCAGATCGTGTGGCCGGGTAGGTGGGTAGACGGAGTGCAGCAGTAAATCAGGGAGATTTCGTATAGAGCAGAGAATGTGGGTTGGGAACGTGAACGAGTTAGTAGAGTTTCTGGGCAGTGAGTGTCGGGTGGCGCACAGGCTGCCGCCATTCTACTGACTTTTCTCTCCTGCATCTCTCTCTGCTCTTTTCTTTTTCGCACATTCGCGCTGTCTCTCCTTTTGTTCTAATTTCTACCTCTGGCTCTTCGTCTGCACCTCTCTTTCTCACTTTCTCATGACTTCTCCTTTTTTTGCTCTCTCTCTCTCCCTGTCTCTCCCCGCCCTCCCGCCCTCTCTAGATCTCTAGATTCTAGTGAATCACGGGTCAAATCCGTAAGTCAAAATAAAATTGCAGACGCCTGAAAATAAATTCTTTCACATTATCGGAAAAAATCTCTGATTTGGAATGCTCTGCTTCGGACTACATTGGAGTCCAAGTCCATGGGTATATATAAAGCGGAAATTGATGGTTTCCTGATTGATCAGGGCATCAAAAGATATAGCGAGAAGGCAGGTGTATGAGGTTGAGTGGGCTCCGCGGTCAGCCGTGATGTAATGGCGAAGCAGAATCGATGGGCTAAATGGCCTATCCTGTTCCTATGGCTTATGGTCTTATAGTTTTACTGTCTCTGAAGTGGGAAAATGTTCAGTCCGTTCAACGGCAGCGTCTCCAGCTGTTGTCAAAGTTCTTAAATTGAAAATATGGATTTCACACTTTTGAGTCTTTTGGGATAGCCGGTAGTGAGCCAGGATGAGAAACGTGCCCCTCCTAGTCGACCAGGTATTGGAGGCCCCCTGCCCCGACGGCGCACAGCTAGTAGCCGCCAGACGGTGTACGCCGGATGGCTGTCGATGATCCGGACGGGTGGAGGGGTTTCGGTCGGAGTACACAAGAGACTGGCAGAAAGTGGTTTTAATTGGGAAACAAGAAAAGTAGGGTGGATGTGCATAGACCTTGGTAGTTTAAGTCGGACCGCTGTGGGGTTGATGATACTTTCGACCTCGGAAGGTCCCAGGAAGCAAGGGGCGAGTTTCTTAAGCTCGTTTTTGAGAGGGATGTTTCTGGATGAGAGCCACACCTTCTGCCCAGGTCGAAACTCGAGCGCAGGAGTCCGATGTCGATCGGCAATCGTCTTATTGCGATCGGCTGATCTGAGCAGGGCCGTACGTTTGTCCTCACAAACCTTGCGGCATTTATTAGTACGGGCCTGAACAGACGGCACCACAATCTCCTACTCCTACGCGGAGAACAGCGGGGGTTGATACCCGAGGGAGCACTCGAAGGGAGACCTTCCGATTGCATTGCTAACCAGGAAGTATTCCGTGGAGGCGGAAGACGTGGCGGACGAGAAAGTGTGCTGTTTCCTGAGCAGAAGGGAGTTTGGGGAGGGCTACAAAGTGCACCGTAGTGGAGAGCCGGTCTACCACGATGAGCACGGTGGTGTTTCCGTGTGAAGGGAGTTGACCGGTGACGTAATGTAGGGCGATGTGCGACCAAAGTCGACCAGGGACAGGTAGAGGACGAAGGAATCCCGCAGATGGCTAATGGGAGGCATTATTCTGGCACAGACGGAACATGCAGAGATATAGGAACGGGTATCCACCTCCATGGAAGGCCACCAAAAGTGTCTTTTCAGGAGAACCAGTGTGCGATCACTTCCGGGGTGGCAGGCGAACCGAGATGAGTGCCCCCACTGGAGAACCTGAGACCTGACGGAATCAGGCACAAAAAAGGTGATCAGTGGGTCCATTGCTGGGGTTAGGGTCATCCCGTTGGGTTTCCTTTACTATGGACTCATTCTCTCAAGTGAGGGTTGCCACCACACAGGATGGTGGGAGGATAGTCTCTGGGCTGGAAGTATCCACCTTGGAATTGTATTGGCGGGAGATGCGGCAGGTTTCCCGTTCTTGCACCTTGGACGGTATGTGAGCGAAAACTTGAATCGTCCAAAAAATAATGGCCAACGGGCCTGGCGGGAGTTCAAACGTTTGGCGGTCTAAGTATATCCCAGGTTCTTCTGATCAGTCCAAACAATAAATGGGTACTCCGCCCCCTCCAGCCAGTGCCTCCACTCCTCCAATGCTAGCTTGACCGCCAGTAGTTCCCGATTGCCCACATCGTAATTCTGCTCGGCGGGGGACATCCGGCGAGAAAAGAAGGCACAAGGATGAAGCTTATCGTCCGGACTTGATGGTTGGGACAGGACTGCTCCCACCCACGAGTCAGAGGCGTCTACCTCAACAATGAACTGGCGGGAGGGGTCCGGTTGGACCAGGATCGGTGCGGACGTGAAACGTCTCTTTCGTTCCGTGAAAGCTGAGTCGGCCTCGCAGTCCCAAAGAAAAGGTGTTGTGGGCGAAGTAAGTCGGGTGACGGGCGCGGCCACCGGACTGTAATCGCTGATAAATCGGTGGTAAAATTTTATAAAACCCAAAAACCGCTGAGGTTGTTTGCGGGTGGTGGGTCTGGACCATTCTTCCACCGCCCGGATCTTCACAGGATCTGCCCTCACTTGCCCGCTCTCGATGATGTAGCCCAGGAAGCTGACCGAGGGAACATGGAACTCACACTTCTCCGCCTTCACAAATAACTTGTTCTCCCACAGACTCTGGAGGACTAGACGGACATGGTAAATGTTTTTCTGGAGGCTGCTAGAAAATATTAAGATATCATCTTGGTAGACGAACATGAAGCTAATAAAGTTCCTCAGCACATCAATGATTAGGGCTTGAAATATGGCGGGGACATTGCTGAGGCCAAACGGCATGATTAAGTATTCGAAGTGGCCCAGTGGTGCATTAAAGGCCGTCTTCCACTCCTCTCCCTCCCTCATTTTGACTAGATGGTAGGCGCTGCGAATGTCCAGCTTCCAGAAAACGGTGGCTCAGTGAAGTAGTTCAAATGCCGAGTTAATGGGGGGTAGTGGGTACATATTTTTAACTGTATGTTGTTTATGCCTCGGTAATCAATACAGGGACAAAGCGACCCATCCTTTTTCTCAACAAAGAAGAAACCGGCACCCACCGGGGAGGATGAGGGTCCAATAATGCCCGCCGCGAGTGACTCACTAATGTATTTCTCCATGGCCTCTCTCTCCAATCGGAACAAGTTATAAGGACGACCAGTGGGTAACGAGGCCCCGGGGAGATGGTCGATATCGCAATCATACGGGCGGTGCGGAGGCAGGGAAAGAGCCCTTTGTTTGCTGAATGCGTGTCCCAACTCATGGTATTCTGCAGGGACTCCCGACAAGTCTAGCGGTTCCACGACAGGTGGCGTGGCAAAACGGGGTCCAACTGGCTATCCTCCCGGGAGACCAGCCGATGTAGGGCTTGTGGTGGTTTAGCCGGGGATATCCTAAAACTGCGGAGGCTTAAGGAGAATGGGTGGGATTAAATCGTACCTCCTCTTGATAGTTTCCGGACAGAATCAAGGTCAGGGTTGGCGTACAGTGGGTAACCCGAGACAGCAGTTTTCCGTCCAGCGCCCGGGCCTCCAGAAGGGTACTTAACGGTTCCCGAGGTATTCCGGCCCGGGAGGCTATGTCCTCGTCCAGCAGATTTCCCTCGTCACCGGAATCCACTAAGGCAGATAGGGACAGGGACTATTGTTGAAAGTTCACGGTAGCCGGGATCCGCATCCGGGTCTGGGGGACTGAAGGGAGTGTCATCCGGCTCACCAGGGTCCCCTTCTCTACTGGTGAGCCCTCCCTTTTGACCGCAGAGGGCAGGTATCCCGAAAATGTCCCGGCTGACCGCAATAACAACAATCCCCAGCTCTCCGCCTCCGAAGTCGTTCGGCAGGGGAGAGACGTTTCCGTCCCAGCGGCATCGCTTCCTCCCCCGGGGTAATGGGGACGGTCGGAGCAGGAGCTATACTTGGAGCGGCCGGGAAAATAGGCTGGATGAAGATGGTAGGGTAGGCCGTGGGATGACCCGAGGAGCTTTCCTCTCAGACGCTCTTGAAGTCGATAATCTAGCCTGGTGGCTGGAGAGATCAGAGAGTCCAGGCTGTCCGCGTCATCTCTCGCTGCCAGTTCATCTTTTATATTTTCTGAGAGGCCCTGCCGAAACAACAGGAATTCTGCAGATGCTGGAAATTCAAGCAAAACACATCAAAGTTGCTGGTGAACGCAGCAGGCCAGGCAGCATCTGTAGGAAGAGGTGCAGTCGACGTTTCAGGCCGAGACCCTTCGTCAGGACTAACTGAAGGAAGAGTGAGTAAGGGATTTGAAAGTTGGAGGGAGAGGGGGAGATCCAAAATGATAGAAGAAGACAGGAGGGGGAGGGATAGAGCCGAGAGCTGGACAGGTGATAGGCAAAAGGGGATACGAGAGGATCATGGGACAGGAGGTCCGGGAAGAAAGGCAAGGTGGGAGGGGGGGGGAGAACTGTCGAAACAGTTCCCTTAGTGCCTCGTCATTCCACCCAGAGTCGGCCGTTAATGTTCGAAACTCGATGGAGTATTTTGCTACGCTCGCGAACCCTGACAGAGAGATAGCAAGCGCTTAGCGGTGTCCTCACCGTAAATGGGCTGTTCAAAGAGGTTCGTCATTTCGGAGACGAAGGAGGGGAAGGAGGAACAGACCTCTGGTCAGTTGTCCTAGATCGCGGTGGCCCAAGCCAAGGCATTCCCTCGTAACAGCCCCATGATGTACGCAATCTTTGATCTGTCCGAGGTGTACGTGCGTAGCTGTTGCTCAAAGACCAAAGAGCATTGTAATTAGAAGGCCCGGCACTTCCCTAGGTCCCCAGCGTAGGGTTCCGGATCGGGTACGTACGGCTCTCGAGCGGATTGCGTTGACTACCCAAGGGGCGTAGCCATCCCAAACTGTGCGGTTTGGTTAGACAGGGTTCTTGTGAGGGACGGAGTAAGGGAAACGGATACCCGGTCAACCTGCTCACTGACCTTCCTTACATTCGTGGATAGCGCACGAAGGTTTTCCGTTACCTCTCTGAGCAGCTGGTAGCCCTGGCTAGATCGAGCCTGTTGCACGGGGTCCGTGTCCGCTGGGTTCATTCTAGCCAGTTCGTTCTGTCGAAAGGACGTGGTTGGAAACGATCCCAAGAGCAAGACACAGGCTCAGAGACAGGGTCGTGTGTCGTTAGAGCAGTCGCGAACGTGGAACAGGTATTCAGGAGAATCTTTACACGGAGACAAGGTTTACGTAGATTATGCAGGGAGTGGTGCGGAGCTTAGAAATGACAGTCCTAAGGAATCAGGAAAAGAGGTTTACACACACGAGAATAGACCAACAAACTGGCAAAGCATGACAGTGACGCCAGCATTCTTATCCTCAGTTCGATGATGGAAAGCAGGTGTGTGGTAATTGATGAAAACTGGGAACAATTGGAAATCAGACGAAGGGATTAAGACCGAATCAAGGAGATAATAGCAAGATGGGGCATTGCCGGACGGGACCATGACATTGAGAGGGTGAACAGCTTTCAGTTCTTCGGCACACACATCACCGAGGATCCCACGTGGCCTTGACCTTAGATACTATTCAGTTCACCCGGGGGGTTCTTGCAAACATTTTTAGCCTCTCATTGTTTTAATCTCATTCTCTCATCTGCGTTAAGAATGCCATCATCACCTCTATACCTAAGAAAAACAATATAACCATATCCCCGGCAACTCATTTCAATTTGTATTGATTCACAATACTGTGCTTCCTATGTGGACGCTTTTCGGCCGATTAGAGCATCTACTGACCCAGTCTGCAAGAAACTCGAGATGTACGGACACAACGCAAACAATCCAGACTCGCCTCCATGGATTAAGTCTACATTAATTCTCACTGCTACGGGCAGAAGTTCCCACTTGCTTCAAAAAGGCAGCAATTATACCAGTGCCTAGGAAGAATGATGTAGGCTAACTTAATGACTATCACCCGGTAGCACTCACATCGACAGTGATTAAGTGCTTTGAGAGGCTGGTTATAACTAGCCTTGACTCCTGCCTGAGCAAGGACCTGGACCCATTGTATTTTGCCCAACGCCACAGTAGGTCAACGGCAGACGCAATCTCAATGGCTCTCCACACGGCTTTAGACAACGCAGTCACCTACGTCAGGATGCAGTTCATTCTGCAGTCGATCTGTCATTCCGTCTGTACCTCCCTCTGCAATTGGATCCTCGACTTCCTAACCGGAAGACCACAGTCCGTGCGGATTGGTGATAGCATATCCTCCTCGCTGACGATCAGCACTGGCGCACCTCAGGGGTGTGTACTTAGCCCACTATTCTACTCTCTGTATACACATGACTATGTGGTTAGGAATAGCTCAGATGTCTTCTACAAATTTGCTGACGATATAGCCATTGTTGGTAGAGTAGCAGGTGGTGACGAGAGGGCGTACAGGAGTGATATGCCAACTAGTGGAATGGTGCCACGGCATTAACCTGGCACTCAACGTCAGTAAGACGAAAGAGCTGATTGTGGACTTCAGAAAGGATAAGACGAAGGAGTACTTGCCAATCCTCACAGAGGGATCAGAAGTGGAGAGAGTGAGGAGCGCCAAGTTCCTCGGTGTCAAGATCTCTGAGGATCTAACCTGGTCCAAACCTATCGATGTAATCATAAAGAAGGAAAGACAGCGGCTATACTTTATTAGGAGTTTGAAGAGGTCTGGCATTTCAGCAAATAAACTCAAAAACGTCTATAGCTGGACTGTGGAGAGCATTCTGACAGGCTGCATCACTGTCTGGTATGGAGGGCGACTGCAGAGGACCGAAAGAAGCTGCAGAATGTTGTAAATCTAGTCCGCCCAGTCTGGGGCACTAGCCTACAAAGAACTCAGGACATGTTTAGGAAGCGGTTTTTAGAAAAGGCCGTGTCCATTATTAAGGACCTCCAGCACACAGGGCATGTCCTTTTCTCACTGTTACCATCAAGTAGAAGATATAGAAGCCTGAAGGCACACACTCAGCGAATCAGGAACAGCTTCTTCCCCTCTGCCGTCCGATTCCTAAATGGAGATTGAAGCTTTGGATACTACCTCACTTTTTTTTAATATACAGTATTTATGTTTTTGCACATTTTTTAAAAAGTCTATTCAATATACGTAATTGATTTACTTGTTTTTTTTTATTTATTTCCCGCTGCTAGATTATGTATTGCACTGAACTGCTGCTGCTAAGTTAACAAATTTCACGTCACGTGCCGGTGATAATAAACCCGATTCTGATTCTGATTTTCGCTGCCTGTGTAAAGCCTTCAGGAAAGTCAAAGACTTCACCCACTTCGAACATTCTCTCTTCTCTCCCACTTATCGCCAAAAAGGTACACACGTCTGAAAGCACGTCCCACCAAGGCAGCTTCTACAATGTCAGTATCTATTAGCGTAAAGTTTTTAATGTAAATTGACCTCGTTGTGACTTTTCCCTTTTTCCATCTACCTGCAGTGTAACTTCTCTTTAGCTGTTTTCACGTTATTCTGCATTCTTCCGTTTCCCTCTGTGTCGCGCTCCTTCTCTCTGCTCTTCCACACACATCATAATAACAACCGCAAATTGTCACAAAACACATAGTGCCTTGATAGAAACATCAACAAATTATAAATAGTTGCCGTAACCTCATTTAATTTAGACCATTCCCATAAGTCATGCAATGTCAATCCCCCTCCCTCCTCCACCACCACCATTTATCCCCAGTCTTTGCTTTTCTTTCCTTGGCCAATGCCCATCGAGTCTACCTGATTTTTGATTAGTTGGGGTTTGGTGTGATATCTTGCCATGTAAAAATTCTGCATTTGCAGGTTTCCCCCTCATCTTAACTGTGAAAGCCTCATGAAACTCTGGCAAAGTTGTCAAAAATGATGTCCACCAAAAATATCAGGACAATATGAATTTGTAGGTAAAAGGGGGAAATGTGTGTGGGAAATGTATTGTAACGTTTCAATGTGTGCAACTGGCTGCACATTCATTTGACGGAGAGTTTCTCAAACCTGTATATCTTTTGCTAATATGTTTCTCCTTCTTAAGTCCTTCACGTGACCGTGGTGGATTTGTTTGGGCGCCCCTGCCAGATTTCCGGCAAAGGGCTCCCTCTACCGACCGCTCACTGTATCGCGGAGGTTGGATTTTGTCTGGAGCCGTCATCGCCTTGCAACACTGTGGGCTTCATGGCACAAAGATAAACGGCGGCGTCCGCCACAAGAGCACCAGAGATGTTCAAATGGGCTGCCTTGCTGTCACGCTGCCAACCAGCGGTAAACCTTGCCGGACATTCTGGGTGTTTATCGATCTTTCCGGAGCTAGATAGCTGTAGCAGGTATTTCGGAGATTCCATGCGATGCTGAACGTACCAAAAAATATTTAGAGCAACGCCAGTGTAATTACAATTCAGTGTTACACTTTGTTCTTCCACAATTGTTAATTCAAGAGGCCATTGTGTCACGGAATCTTTCCCATTTGTTCCTGTAATGAAAGGACAAAACGCATGAACAGATTGGACTTTCTCCGGACAAAATGAACAGATACAGGCCGTTACCGCGGAGACTCACCGGGGAGCACAGCCAATATAATCAGCAGAGAACACAGGAATCTCATGCTGTCTGGCTTCAAACTCGATCGAAAGACAGTTTCTTCCATTAATGTATTTGTCCGATATTGAACAGAAAAATCAGACCTGCGGCGTATTTCACCTTGCGGAAATCTAGGGGTGTTGCCTTGCCAATGGCTTGATTGGCTGTGAGCACCAAATTGATCCGGTCCGACCACCAATCACAGTTAAGTTTGTTTCAATTCCTCTGGCTGTTTTGGCTTCCTTTTATAATCCTTTCCATCTCCTATTTCTCTGTCGCCATGTCCCTCTCTCTTTCACACATTTACAACCTCACCCACTGTTTCCCACAATCTTTCCTCTCCTTCCCACACTCCTTCCCCTCCTTCATTCGTTCTGTTCCACTTCACACATCTCTCTCTCTCTTTCTCTCTCCCGGTCTCTTTCTTCCTCTCTCTATGCATTTCTCTCGTTCTTTCTCACATAGTATCAACATCGCTCCCAGACTCTCCCGCATTTATCCTCCGTATCTCTTCTTTGAGGCTTGTCTTTCTCCATTTTCCTCACCCTAACTCTGCCCACCGCGGACAACACCCACGCACACAGATCTCACTCTCAATAGCTTTCGCTATGATAACTCTTTGGCTGCCCCCCACCTCCTCTCCCTCTCTCTCTCTCTCTCTCTCTCTCTCTCTCCTCCCCCCCTTCTCTCTCTCTCTAAATGCTTTCTCATCACATTCATTCCTATATTCCGCTCTCATTTCCTCCTGTGTCACTGTTTTCTACCATCGATTTAGTTCAGTTTCACTCGCGTTTCTTTCCTCTATCTCATCCTTCATTACACTTTGTCTTTCCCTCTTTCTTTCCTTCCTGTTCAATTGTTCTCACAGCCCCTATATTTCTCACCATATCCTTCCTTCCCTCTCGTTCTCTGTCTTTCACTTCTCCTTTCTCTCGCTCGCTGCGTCTACCTCTCTCTCATGCTCCTTCTGTCCCACACACTCATCTTTGGTTTTATTTATATAATAAGCGGTAGATTGCGCTATAGGCCCTTCGGGCACTTCGAGCTTTACCTCTAGCGATCCCAGACCCGACCCTAATCACAGCACAATTTACAATGCATTATTAACCTACTTACCAGTACATCGCTGGTCTGAGAGCGGGAAAAGGGGAACCCGGAGAAAGTCCGCGCATTCCGAAGGGTGGAAGTACAGACCCTTTACTGAGGCGCAGTAATGCACCACCGAAATCCGACGCCCGGATCTGTAAATAGCATCGCACTAACCACTGCGCTACAGAAGCTGTACTGCACTCTCTCTTCCCCTGAGTCTCCCCTTTCCTGTTTCTCCCTCTTTCCCTATCTCCCGTTTTGCTTACTGCTCTGTCGATCACCATCTCTCCCGCTCTCTCACTTCTTCATTGCTCGTAAGTCTTTCTGCGCTCAGCCTTCTGTTTCCACGAACGGTGCTGTCGCCTGACTCTTGTGGATGGACCAGAGTTGGATGAAAATTCTGCAGATGCTTAAAATCCAAAGCAACACACAAAACTCTGGAGGGAGTCAGCAGGTCAGGGCGCATCTTGGGAAAAATGTAAACAGTCGGTGTTTCGGTCCGAGACCTAGGGCAGGACTGGGGAGGAAGCAGCGTCATGCCCAAGTCAAAATGTGGAGGGAGGGGAAAGCGGCTGGCTGAAAGGCGATAGGTGACACCGGGTGGCTGGAAAAGGCCAAGAGCTGGAAAGAAAGAATTTGATAGGAGAGGAGAGTAGACAATAGGAAAAATGGAAGGATAAGCATACACGAAGTAAAAGGCAGGGGAGAAAGAGTAAAAGGTCAGGGTGGGGAATAGAAGAAATTATATGGG
The DNA here is from genome assembly GCF_963921235.1 of Mobula hypostoma. NCBI lineage: Eukaryota > Metazoa > Chordata > Chondrichthyes > Myliobatiformes > Myliobatidae > Mobula > Mobula hypostoma. The sequence goes on from NC_086106.1 coordinate 25,977,256, forward strand.
GAGGTAATTTGTTCAATTGGAATAAATCATCGATATTCATACCATTAGGTTGGATGGTACCTAGAAGGAATGCAAGGTGTTGCTCCTCCGCCCTGAACGTCGCCTCATCCTGGCGCAAAGAGAGGCCATGGATCGAGATGTCAGAATGCGAATGGGAATCGGAATTAAAATATTTGGCCACTGGGAAGTCCCGCTTGTAATGGACGAAGTGCAGATGCTCGACGAAACGGCCCGCATTTCACAGTGGCTCTCACCAATCTAGAGAAGGACGCGTCGGGATCATCGGACACAATAGAGGACCCAAGCAGATTTGCAGATGAAGTGTTGTTTCACCTGGAAAAACTGTTTGGGGCTCTGAATGCAGGTGAGGCAGGTACAGCTCTCAACCCACTTGCAAGAATAAGTGCTGGATGAAGATTCGTAGGGAGGAGGAACGAAAAACCATAGCGGAAAGAGCGATCCCTGCAAAAGCAGGGGGGCAGGGAAAGTTAGTTAGGTCCCTTTGGAGAGGATGGAGCTAAGTGCGCTTGCAAAGCGAGCGGCCATTACATTCCTGGTAAGTTTTTTGAAAAGGTCCCTCGTCACACTGCTGGACTGTGGGCTGAATTGCACAATGATACACGACGGAATCAGGCACAACATAGTCGGAGATATTTTTTCTTTAATCGCTGTCCGGATATATCCAGAGAACCTGAATTTCTGACCGGACTGTCTTCCGACCGGACTTCGTCTCTAGTAATGAATATTGTCAAAATTGTTTTCAGAGATTTACTGGAATGTTGAACGTAGCACAGACTGGCTGTGCCAGATTCCGAGGAGTTGCAGGACAGAGACACTGTCGACAGCCAGATCAGCCATGATCTTACTGAATGGCGGAGCAGGCTCAACGGACCCGATGGCCTACTCTCGCTCCTATTTCTCATCATCTTATGTTCTTCCCTTCCACGGTCATTAATTCCCACGAATTCTGAGTTACCGAAATTACCCCACTCATTCCTGTAACAAATCCTGGAGAGCGTGATTGGCGCAGGATCCCACTGACCGTATAAGACACGGGCGCGCTGACTAATGAGGAGGAAACTATCCAGACAGAACAGCCATTAAGATCAACAAACAACATAAGTGTGTCATGGTGACCACATTAAAGTCAACAACATAATTTTATGAAATTGTGACCCGGGAGAAGGTAATTACGTCACGTTAGGACGAGCAGAGACTCGGGGGAGACAAGTGCCCTTTCTCTCGCACCTGATTGGTAATTTGCTCAAGATAAGCCTTCGACTCGAGAGGGGCGTTGGCTCTGGGTAAGCTTCTCTTAGCGTTTATTTACGTGTAAGCTTCTCTTAGGGTTTATTTACGTGGTGTAGTAAATTGCTGTTGTGTGTTTTTCACGCCAGATGTTGGAGCACTGGGAGATGCAGAGTTTCCCGGGGAACTACATCTGCGTGGTATGCATCTGAGTGAAGCTCCTTGAAGACCATGACACGGATCTAGAGCAGCAGCTGATTGACCTTCGGCTTAAAATTCCGAGAGAGAAAACGATCAATCGGAGTTACAGGGAAGTAGCTACCACGAAGCTGCAGGAGGCGAGTAGCTGGGTACCTATCAGGAGAAATGGAAATATGAATAGGCAGTTAGAGCAGAGCACCCCTGCGGCCATTCCTTTCAATGATGAGTACATAGTTTTGGGGGGTAACGCTGTAAGTTATCCTGGTTACTCTATTCACTGTTTATTGATCTGATCGGCATAGCTCACATTCTCAGTAAACTGAGTACGAAACATTGCAAAGAAATAAAATGGCAAAGGAGAGACCTTCCATCTTGCGTCGTCCCCTTAGTTAAAGGACAAAGGACTCCCTTTACTCGAAGCATGTTCAATGAAGCGTCATTCGGGGTGAAGTGTCTCTCCTTTGAGCAGATGATTCAGGAGGTTCGATGTTTAGAGGGCCGAATATGCTGTCTACCGAAAATAAACATACTGTATTGATTTAATGGTTTGGATCTGTGTTCGAAATTACAATGGTATGAGAGCCGAGTTGGCCAACGAGTTCGGAGAGGAGAAATTGGAAGTACATGCTGGCAGGGATGACAGCAGGGCAGCAATAGCGTGAGTTTCTGGGGAAAATGAGGAGGGTACGGGTTAGCTGGATCCAAAAATGAGGAAATACACAAATGGGAAAGTAGTGCAACCGTGGCTGACAAGGGCAGTCAAGGCTAATGCAAAGGCAAAAGAAAGGCCATACAACAAAGCAAGAATTACTCGGAAGACAGAGGATTAGGAAGATTTTAAAACCTTACAAAGAGCAAGTAGAAGAATCATTAGGAGGGGAAGGACGAAATATGAACACAAGATAGCAAACAATATCAAAGTGGAGAGTAAAAGCTTTTTCAAGCATGTAAAAAGTAAAAGTGAGACGAGCGTGCATATAGGAACACAAGAAAATGAGGCCGGAGAAATAATGCCAGGGGTCAAGGTGATGGTAGATGGATGAAATGAGTATTTCGCATCAGTCCTCAATGTGGAATTCACTAGCAGTGTGCGAGGGTGTGAGGGAAGACAATGTGAGTGCAGATACAATTACAATGGTGAAGGTCCTCAAAACGCTGAATGACAGAAGGGTATGTAAGTCATCCGGACCAGATTAACTGCACCCTCGGGTTATGAAAGAGGTAGCGGTAGAGATTGCGGAGGCATTAGCAAAGAGTTTTCAAAATCATTGAACTCTATGTCAGTGATATAGATGATGGAATAGATGGCTGTTTTGCCAGGTTTGCAGATGATGAAAAGATTGATGGAGGGGCAGGTAGTTCTGTGCAAACAGGTAGGCTATAGACGGACAGAAAGATTGGAGGAGATGGGCAAGAGAGTGGAAGATGAAGCACAATCTACGAAAATGCATGGTCATGCACTTTGATAGAAGAAATAAATGTGCAGATATTTTGAAAACGGGAGCAAATCCAAAAATCTGAGATGCAAAGGGAATTGGACGATCCAAGTGCAGGTAGAGTCCGTGGTGAGGAAGACAAATGCAATGTTGGCATTCATTTCAAGAGATCCAGAATACTAGGGCATGGAATTAATGCGAAGGCTTTATAAGACACGTGTGGCCTCACCTTGAGTATTGTGAAGAGTTTTAGGTACCTGAATTAAGAAAGATGTACTGGCATTGGGGAGGGTTCAGAGGAGGTTCACAAGGATGACTCCGGGAATGAAAGGCTTATCATACGAGGAACGTTTGATAGTCCTGGGTCTGTGCTCGCTGGAATTTGGAAGGAGGGGGGAATCTCATTGAAACATTTCTAATGTTGAAAGGTCTAGATAAAGTAGATATGGTTGGGATGTTTCCCGTGTTGGGGGAGTCTAGGACAATAGAGCAGAGCCTCGGGATAGATGGATGCCTATTTGAAAAAGAGATGCGGAGAAATTTCCTCAACCAGAGGGTGGTTAATTTGTGGAATGTATTACCACAAGTAGCTGTAGAGGCCAGGTCATTGGATGCATTTATGGCAGAGCACTATCGGTTCTCGATTGGCCACGGCATCAAAGGTTACGGGAAAAAGTCATGGGGAGTGAAACTGAGGAGGGTATGATTGAATGGCGGAGCAGTTTTGATGTGGCTTCCCCTCTGTCTTATTGTTTTATAGCCTTATGCTATCTTTACAAATGAGCAGGTGCTTACAGACTCTCGTTTTCGCTCTCTGCCATTCCCGCGTGTCTTCTCCTTGCAGTTTGTAACCTTGCCACGCAATCTCTCCGTCTCTTCTTTCTCCCCCTTAATCACTCCTTCTCACCGGTTTCCTGACTCATCTCCCCTTACTCTCGTCCGCCCTCTTTACCATTCTCTTTATTTTTTGTTCTTCCTCTTTTTCTCATTTATTCCTCTCTCTCTCTCTCTCTCTCCCACCACATCTCCACTTCCTGAATTTCTCCATTCCTCTTGCCTTCCCCTCTCGGTTCTCTCTTTGCTCTGTCTTTCTCTGTCCTTTTATCGCTTTCTCTGTCTCTGTCTCTAAGTAAATCTATTCTATCCTTCACTCATACCATCGCATCCTGCCGTCAACCGTACACAACACTTCAACACCCCATGTCTCTCTCACTTAGTCTAACATCTCCGCCTCTCTCTCTCTCCCCTCTCTCATTCTCTCTCTCTCTGCTTATCCAATATGCCAGCGCAATGATCCCTTGATAATGTTTAAGCAAGTTCGAACTTTTTTAAGTGATTAGTAAATACTAATGCACTCCTGCACGCTACTTCGGAGGATTTGAGTCGATTGAAATCACAGAGAAGATATTTGTGTTTTAAAAGAATTACATGTTAGAGTGGGTGGAGACTTTGGAAAAATAGATGCCGGTGTTAAAGGCGAGGTAATCTGGAATGATCGGTTTTCACTTTTTCCTGATTATCGTAATTGTGGATTCCTGGTTACTGCGAGCTAGTAATGCATCTAGTCGCCATGTCTCGCCTACATGGTTAGAAGAGTAGGAAGCTACCAGAATTTGTTGGTATTTAATTGAATTCGTTCTTCCTTCTACCAGTAAATGTCCCTCGTGCCACTGGCTGCAAAACAAGCCCAAAGCATGATCGATCCACCCCCGTGCTTAATAGTTGGAGAGGGGTTCTTTTCATGAAATTCTGTACCCTTTTTTCTTCAAACATACCTTTGCTCAGTGCGGCCAAAAAGTTTTATTTTAACTTCATCAGTCCACAAGACTTGTTTCCAAAAATACATCGGGCTTGTTTAGATGTTTCTTTGAACCTTTTGAATAGAAGGTCTGTTTGGAGAAAAAAAAAAGGTGCAGAATTTCATGAAAAGAAGCCCTCTCCAACTGTTAAGCACGGGGGTCATATTTTGGGCTTGTGTTGCCGCCAGCGGCACGGGAAACATTTACTGGTAGAAGGAAGACTGAATTCAATTAAATACCAGCAAATTCTGGAAGCAAACATCACACTGTCTGTAAAAAAGCCGAAGATGAAAAGAAGATGGCTTCTACAACATGATAATGATCCTAAACACACCTCAAAATCCACAATGGACTACCTCAAGAGGAGAAAGCTGAAGGTTTTGCCATGACCCTCACAGTCCCCTGACCTAAACATCATCGAGAATCTGTGGATAGACCTCAAAAGAGCAGTACATGCAACACCGCCCAAGAATCTCACAGACCTCGAAACCTTTTGCAAAGACGAATGGGCGAAAATCCCCCAAGCAAGAATTAAAAGACTCTTAGCTGGCTACAGAAAGCGTTAACAAGCTGTGATACAGCTAAATTGGGTATTACTAAGTACTGACCATGTAGGGTGCCCAAACGGTTGCTTCGGGCCCTTTTCCGTTTTTGTTATTTTGAAACTGTAAAAGATGGAAATAAAAAAGTTTTCTAGCTTAAAATATTTAAAAATGTATCATCTTTAACTTTATGCCTTTTCGAAATCAGTTCATCTTTTACTCGCTTAGCTATTCACAGTAACAGAAATCTTGACCGGGGTGCCCGAGCTTTTGCATGCCACTCTACAGGAATAGCTATCTGGCCCATCGAACCTGCGGATGATCTGGCCTTAGACTCATCTCCACCAACCTGCCATTTTTCCTCAACCCTTCACCGCTGCTATGCAAAAATCTATTCAGACTCTTCTTTTATATATTTCCTGAGGCAGTCTCCACTGCTTCGTTGGGCAGAAAATTCCACAGATTCACCATCCTCTGGGAAAGGCAGCACCTGTTCATTTCCGTTCCACATCTTTTCTCAGGAATTTTGAGGCTATGTCCGCCTATTCCTGTCTCACCTACCAGTGGAAACTGCTTCCCTGCTTCTATCTTATCTATCCCTTTCATAATTTATGTATTTCTGTAAGATTACCTCTCATTCTTCAGAATACCAGCGAGTACAGTCCCAGAAGACTCAAAGTTTTCTCATATTCTATCCCCCTCATCTTTGGAATCAAACTGGTGAACCTCATCTGCACTGCCTCCAACGCCTGTACACCCTTCATTAAGTAAGAAGACCAGAACTGCACGCTGTACTCCAGGTGTGTCCTTACTAATACCCTATACAGTTGCAGCATAACCTTCCTGCTCTTAAATTCAATCCCTTGCCAGTACCTCCAGTTGAACTCTGTGTGTTTTCATCCTGGCCGTCATTCTGCAGTCTTGTTCTCTTGTTTGTGCTCCTGTCCCCGCCCCTGCTCTACTCTGGCCTCTGTATCACTGAGTACTCCACCGTTACCTGTTTCGCATTATTGCCTGTATTATTGCTACCGTGTCTCATTGTGCTCCACCTATCATCTGCATCTCTGTATATTGTTCAGTGTATTTTGGTCCTGTGTTTTACCCGTTTCCTGCCAGATTGCGCCAGTGAGTTTTCCTATTCTGATTTTTTTTTTATTTCTCTGGATGTTTTCATCTCTGCCTGAACTTTGATGCTGACTTTGTTTGCACCTCCGGATTGGTTACTCAATAAATAGAACAGTGCGCACAGTACTCGGTCAGCGACTGGGTCCCTGCTTCAACACCTTCACATCAGCAAAAACGGCGAACATTCCATTTGCCTTCTTGATAGCCAGCGCGGCTGCAAATCAAGCTTTTTTTGTTTCCTACACAAATACTCCCAAGTCCCTCTCCACAGTAGCATGAGGCTTTTTTTTTACAGATTGAGTAATAATTCGCTCTTCCATTATCCCTTCCAAAGTGGGTGACCTTGTATTTACCAATAGTTACCGATATTTGCCAAGATCCGCTGGACTGTTCCCACTCACTTATCCTATCTGTATCACTCTGCAGACACACCGTATTTTCCGCACAATTTGTTTTCCACTGCGCTCGTTATAACCTTAAATAACTGCAGGAAGTTTGTCATTTTCTGCTGAACTGATGCTGCGTCTGCCTGGGTGATCCATTTCCTCTTTAACGATAGCTTCAAGCAATTCCCCAACTACAGATGTTAAACTGACTGGTCTATAGACATCTTTTTTTTTCTGAACAGTGACGTGAAATCTGCCATCTTCCAATCCGCCGAGAACAGCCCAGAGTCCAGAGACACTCTCTCTCTCTCCTGACGAAGGGTCTCGGCCTGAAACGTCGACTGTATCTCTTCCAATAGAGGCTGCCTGGCCTTCTCCGTTCCACCGGCATTTTTTGCGTGTTGCTTGAATTTCCAGCTTCTGCAGATTTCCTCGTGTTTGATTTTTAAAAAATACATCTTCAAATGCTTTTTCTTCGCAAACATCTACAAAAACAGAGACGTGCCTTAAAGAATGAACGAAAACCCCAAAGTCACCCCCCCCCCCATCAGCTCCCCGCTCCCGCGCGCAAGCGGCAGTAAACAACGATCCCAACTCACCCCACCAGCAAAAATAAACGGACATCGGTACCATCACCGAGCCCAAGCGTGTGCTAAGCAATAGCAAAGACACAGACCAAAGTTACCCGAAAAGCTTCGCATTTCATCCGAAATTCGACAAGGGTTGTAAGGGGGTTTCGACTTTTATGTTACTACGGAGGCTAATTAAAATGGCGTCTTGTTATGTTAATCTGGGGAATGCGGCTTTGTTGTGTTAAACGCTGAGAAATTTTGCGCTAGCAGCTTGCTTTTCCTCTAGAGTGTGATAAGTAAGTGCTATTAACCAATTGGGATAGTTATTATGGTTTTGGTGTATTTGAACATACTGTATGCGCAGGGTTTTGGGGCAGAAGGTGGGAGAGCGAGACAGAGGATGGACCAGGTGCTGTGAGTCCGCTAACGGGGTTGGACCCCGAGCGGGACGTTCGGCGAGGAGACGGAGACGGACTCGTGTGGAGGGTCTGGTCGACCACCGTTGTTGGTCCCAGGCGGCCGGTCGAGGTGGTCCGAGGGGGTCGCAGGGTGAAGAAGAAGGTCCTTGAGCTCCAACGGTTTTTGTGCACGAAGAGATTGAACTTTGATAAGTGTGGCGCCTTTTATTTTCCCTTTATATTTTATTCTCTTTTAATTATATAGTTCCAGTAATATCTATAAACTGTAAATCATTTAATTGCATCTGGTGTATTGTCTGTTATTTTGGCGTGGTGGGGTACCTCACACAGCATCCACACAAACGAATTACCCAGTTTGCCGGGGCCAAGTCTGTTTCCCTAGACGACAGCGAGCCGAGCGACCCTGAGGGTGGCCGGGGGGGCTACAATAGGTTCTCTCTCGCTCTCCCTGGCAAGGGAGAGGGAGGTGTCCCCCATTTTCAAAGCGAGCGGGAGGCATAACAAACCTCTGGTTTCAAAAGTCCGTTTCGTCGCTTTTTTCAAGCTCTGTGTCCCAAGATCCCAAAGACCTCGGATCTTCGGGCCCACGGCGAAAGATTTTCCGGCCTCCTCGACGACCCACGAGTCTCCTGCGGTGCACTGTCCGTCAGTCCGCCCGTCTCCACAGCCCCGAGATCTTAAGCTCTCAAACACGATCGAGATTCTCAAGCCAAACCCTTAGCATGTCGAATAACAGCCAGTTGTGGAATCCCGAGAACGAGTCCCATTCCCGCAAAGAGCCGAAGCCTGCGTCTAACTCCAGGTCAGGGTCTTCCAAAGAACCCTGAAAGGGAAAAATAAAGATATTAAAGGTAGAAATAGAGCTGTTTGATAAGTTCAATAATTGCATTTGATTCCACCAAATCACGGCAGTTCCACTAAGTGTGTAAAAAAATCTTATCACTAAACTCCCTATATTAAAAGAAATCTATTTCCTCTCTCTTTAAATCTATGACCTTCGGGTCTTAATCTTATAAACTTACCTATGTGTTCTGGCTCACGTATGAAATAACAAAAGGAGTTGAAAGCTGAAATGCGAGGAAAGTTGAAGTATTGTTTATTTAACGGAATGCGAGTGCACAGGGGTACGACAGCCCAGTGCATACAGCAGCATCCGAGCAGGAATTCCGAGAAAGTTTTTCAATTGGTCAGTAAGGGTTTACACCGTTTTGTATTTATCAGACCAGGATGGCCGAGTGGTTAAGGCGTTGGACTTAAGATCCAATGAACTAATGTTCACGTGGGTTCGAACCCCACTCCTGGTAACTCATTACCCGTTTCGCACTGACTTTTTATGAGCAAGCGTGTATCGATGCATATATTTTTCACAGTTTGGAGGCCAATCATGATAGGAGCCATCCTACTTCCGACGCATTCCACCGTCGCCAACCTCGCCAATCTCAGAAGAATGAAAAAGCGGACGCAAGGCCTAAAAATGCCACGATCCTTCAATTCGATTGTAAACCCCACTGCTTTCTGCAGATGCTCAAAATCCGGAGCAAACCAGACAAAATGCTGGAGGAACTAAGTAGGTCCGGCAACGTCTATGGAAATGAATAAAACAATCGATACTTCGGGACAGTTCGTTAATAAGGTCTGTAAAGGAAGGGGGAAAGACGCCTGATTAAAAAAAAACAGGGGTACAAATAGGAGGAAACGTCAGATGATGATAGTGAAACCGGGTGGGTGAGAAAGGTGAAGCCCTGGAAATGGAGGAATCTGATAGGAGAGGAGAGTGGACTATTTTAAAAAGGGAAGATGGGCACCAGGGTAATGTGATACGCAGGAGAAGAAAAAAAGATAAGAGGCCTGAATGGGGAACAGGACAAGAGGGAAGGTAGAACAGAACAAAAAAATTTCTGGAGAGAAGTACTGGTCGGTATGAAGCAGCTTCTTTATTTGACAAAATAAGATACAGTAGAACTCATGTTGAGGCCCTTTCAGTCGAGAAGTCTCGCTGGCCCACGTTACCTGATATTTTACGTGCTGAACATCAAAATACAACTCCATATTTACACTGCAGTCACAATGTTTTTGGGAACTACATGCAAACTTCACAACTCCCGATTTACACCCACACAACAGATATCCAACTGAATTTTAATCAACATTGTCTGGTCCGTGATTTAAAGGTTTTGGGGAAATCATGATTCACAGCTTCACTTTAAATTAAATTTACAATGCATGTTCGAATCTGAAGGCCAGTGGCCGAAGACAGTTAAGATAATTGCTACCTGCGCTTGACCTACAAACCCCTTCAACAAAGTTAAGGAGCTGGAGAAGAAGAAATCTGACGGGAGACGAGCGTGAAACATGCGAGGAAGGGAAGAAGGAGTGTCCCAAGGGGGTGGTGATGGGCAGGTGAGGAGAAGAGATAAGAGCCAGAGTGAGGAATAGAAGAAGATGGAAGGAGGAGGAAGAAAAACAAATACCCTAAGGCGAAATCAATATCCATGTATTCAAGTTGGACCCTACCTGGACGGAATATGAAGTGTTGCTCCGCCAACATGAGAGTGGCCTCACCGTGGCAGAAGTAGAGTCCATGGAGTTCAGACCAATATGTCGGAAAGGGAATGGAGATTGGAATTAAAATGTTTGGCCAGCGAGAAATTCCGTTTTTTTTTCGCAGATGGTGTGAAGGTGTTCGGCAAAGCATCCCTCAGTATCTGCCGGGTCTCACCAATATATCGTATCGGGAGCACTGATGCTCTCAATACGCTGATGCCCTAGAAAGAAAAGCGTCATCTAGAAACAGATGCAGAGAAGTCGAAGAACTGAAAAAAAAAGAATAGTATTTACAGGATACAGAGTAGAGAGGTATAAAAAAAAGTAAACATGGGATACAAAAGCTATCTCCACAGATGGAGAAAGAGATCGAGAAAAGGGAGAAAGCTGTCAGAAAATATCCAAGTGAATGTTAGGACATGGTGGAAAATTGCTGGCAAAGTTGATGAAATTGACGAGCTCAGCATGGGTGCACGAAGGAACACTAATACTGTCGAAAGTGTGTAGTGCAGAAATATCTGGGGAGCCTTATCTTGGAAGCCTTGGAACATCACTGTCCCACGTAGCCAATAAAAAGGCAGACATTACCGGGACCATGCATTAAAAAATATCGGTAGATATTCTGTCTCTCGAGATGTAGACAGGGAGTTCGAGAAAGAAAGAGAGTTGTCCGAAATGGACCATGAATTTCAGGGCAGGAAGAAGTTCGAGGTAAAATGTTGAAATTCCCGAGCTCAGCATGTGTGCATGAAGCAGCACCAGTCACAGCCATCGACGTAGCGCAGAAAGAGCTGAGGAGCATTACTTTGAAGGCTTGAAACATGGATAGTTGCACGTAGCCCCCAAAAGGCAGGCAAAGCCTTTAGGGGTCACACAGTAATTTAAGTGCTCCCGTGCACAAACTCTTTGTTGCCTCCCAACTGAAAGATGAAAGAATTATGGAACCAATTGGAAAGAGCGTGTTTTAACAGAGTCTCTCTGTTATTTTACTCTCAGCTCTTCTCTTGCGTCTTCTTACACACAATATTTCCCTCATACCCTCTCCTTCTCTTCTTCCTCTCTTTTAGTCACTCTTTCTGACCTCTTTCCTGACCCTTCCCTTTCTCCTTTCCCTTATCTTTCTCTTCCTCTTTTTTGTTCTTCCTCTCTTATAGCTATTTTCCTATCTCGATTTCTCTCTCTCTCTTTCTCGCATTCTCTCTCTACTTCTCTACCTGCTTCCCTCTCGCTTTACCCTTTCGGTCTTCGCTTTGCTCTGTCTCCTTTTGTCTTTTCACAATTTTCTCTGTTCGCCCTGTCGTTTCCTCTCTGTTATTCATTATCTTTATTTTTCTCATTCCCCTGTCGTCCAGCCATCCACAAATCTTCAACACCCCTATCACTCTGTCTCCTTTCTCTCTCCCCCCCCTTCTCTCCCTCTCTCTCTCTCTCACACACACACACACACATACACACACACACACACACACACACACACACACACACATGCACGCGCAACATGCTCACATTCTTTCTCTCTGCAACATACAAACACAGAATTTCTATTATAATGATTGTACAGTGTTGAACTTCCAGAAAAGGTTGGTGACTGGTTTTACTCTTCTGCGATGTGTCTGGAGACATGAGATGATTAAAATCACAGGGATTGAGGAGGTTATAAGCAGACAACGGAAATGTGGAAGCGATTGTTAAGGAATGGAGGAGGACGTTGGAATCAATGGTTCATTGTTGAAGCATCTGATCGACATGTCTTGCATGCTCACTAAACAGAGTAGAGAACACTGCAATGATGGTAAAGGACAAAGGGCAGACCTCTGCTGTTGTGTGTTTCCCTCATTTAAAAGGGAAAGTGGCATACTCTCGACGAAGGAGCTTCACGAGGGGTGAGGTGGCTGTCATGTCAGCAGATGTTTCAGTAGGTTCGTTGCTTATAGGACTGAAGAGGTTGTCAACCAAAAAAACTTATAGATTCAACGTTGTGAATCTCTGTGGGAAATAAGAGAGATGAACATTGTTAGATATACAGGATATTGAGGGGGTTTATGCTCGTAACTGCCAGGGGGAGATTTTCCCCAGTGAAAGGTGTTGGGGCAAAGGGACGTCGACGGGGTTGAGAGACATTATTCTCTGAAATCGGGCTGAAGATGTTGGAATCTGATAGGAAAGTGAGACAGTGTGCAAGCAGATAGAGGAGGGATGGGGGGCCGATGTGAACAGTTCCTGCGAAAGGGGTCGAGATAGATGACCAACTGAGTACAGTGCGTGCAGCCCTGGATCAAGAGGGGGAAAGAAACAGGGTGAAAACTTGGGCGGTATTTTCAAAGAAGGGATTGTCCAAGGGAAATGGATGGATCAGCTGGAGAGAGAACAGAAAGGCAGAGATATTTGAAAGCGGAGAATGGAAAGTTCATGCCGTCGCTTCGCAGATTCCCCGAGGAACAAGGGGTGCAGTCTCTTCACGTTGCAGTTGGCATCGCCCTGCGAATGAAGAATCCGCCGAGGTCAATCTCTCGCCATTAAAACGTTTTCTTCGTATCTGCAATGCTCCACTTTCCTCCGTTCCGTGTCCGAAGTTGCAAATAAGGGACAGCAATGAAGAATGTCTTTGTTGTGGGTGGTACGGGGCATTGAATATCTCGACCCTTGGTGTTGTAGCCTAGAGTACCCTCTGTGTTGCTGCCTGCGTTTACTGGACGGGCCTGTAATGTATGATGACGGCGGACTGAAGGCTCCCTCTGGTACGAGAGCATGCTGAAATCAGATTAAGTTCTTATCTAGATCTGCCGTTGCGCTCGAAGAACGTTACACGGTGCAAACCGGCATGGAACCCGGAAATACTTAAATGGCAACAGTTGGCCATTCTTGTCCTGAGAACCCGACATCCTGAACGGTCTTTCATCAGGCCGAATAGCATCTCCAGTGATGAATATTGTCAACAAATTTCCAGCAATTTTCCACGATTTCAGGCGTGTCACAAATAGTCTCAGCCAGTTTCTGTGTAGCTGCAGATTCCTTGAACTTTAATTCCTTCGGATCCTAGCACAACGAATTCGCTCGTGTCGAACCTGTAACAAATAAGTTTGAGAGCGGGCCTGAATGCTTGACCAAGTACTGCAATTGGGGTCTAACCAAGATCTTATATAACTGTAACCTGACATCGCGGCTCTTGAACTCAATCCCGCGATTAATGAACGCCAACACACCATACACCTTCTTAACAACACTGTGAAACTGTGCAGCAGCTTTGAATGCCCTATGGACAGAGACTACAAGATCGATCTAATCTTCCACACTGCCATGAGTCATCATTGATATTATATTTTGCTTTCAGATTTGCCCTTCAAAAATGAACCACTTCACATTTATCTGTCTTAAACTCCAACCGTCACTTCTCAGTCCAGTCCAGTTCGGCATTCCACCGGTGTCCTGCTGCAACTCTGACACCCCTCCAAAGTGTCCACAGCACCCCCAGGCTTTGTGTCATCAGCGAATATACTAATCCACCGTTCTAGTTCTTCATCCGGGTTAATTAGTCCTGCGAGCGCGTCCGTGTGAGGGGTGCCAGGAAAGATCGTTGCATAGTGCTCTTGTGGAATGTGAGAGACAGAGAGACTTACAGCGTCCCTGATGACTTCACCTGCAAGTAGTCCATCCAGCTGCAGCTTCTAACACTCGTTGAGGAGTTGGAACTGGAACTGGATGAACTCTGTAAAATTGGGAAGTTAAAGGTGTGATCAACAGGGCATTTAGTAACACCCAAGGTGCAGGATACAGGAAACAGGGTGACAGTCAGGAGGATGAAGTAGGTTAGACAACCAGTGCACAGTAGTTCTATAGTAATCCACGTTGGATACTGTTCGACGTTATGAACGAGCAAAAGAAACAGCAGTTCGGTTTCTGGCAATCAGTCCGGATCTGTGGCTCAGTTCGGAGTGGGAGAGGAGAAGCGAGCTTTAGTTAAAGGGGATTCCATTGTTAGCAGTAAAGAAAGGAAGTTCTGCAAACGATAACGGAATTCCGGGAGGGTATGTTGCCTCCCTGGCGCCACGGTCAGGGAAATATCAGATTGAGTCCTGAGGTTTCTTAGGTGGGAGGGTAAGCAGTACCAAGCCGTGGTCTACGTCAGTATTAGTGACAAAGGTGGAAAGAGGGATGAGGTAATTCAAAGTGAGTTCAGGGAGTTAGGTACTAAGTTAAACGACAGTACCTCCGTGTTGTGATCTCAGGATTGCTACTCATACCACGTGTGAGTGAGACCAGAAATGGGATGATCTTAACAGAATAACATGTGGCGACATGTTAATGGAGGAGGGACGGCTTCCGATGTTTGGATCATTGGACTTTCTTCTAGGGAATGTGAGAACTGCACGGAAGTGACGTTTTCCACCTACTCGCTGGGGATTTACGGCAGTGCCCAGCCAGGTTAGACTGGGAAACTCGACTACTGAGGCTTTATGTATGGACCTGAGAAATACGAAATTTATCACCCCGTTCATAGGGCTATATTATAGATCAGCTAACAGTCCGCGGGACTTAGGGGGACAAATTTGTAGAGAGATCGTAGACTGGTGCAAGAAATATAAGCTTGTGTTAGTAGATTTACTAGGACAACCAAACTGTAAAGGGAGTAGAAGGGATGCAGTTTGTCAGATCTGCTGAGGAGCATTTCCTTAATCAGTACATAGAAGTTTCAACGAGATACTGTGATTGAATCTGCAGGATTCCTAAATGCGAAGTTGACGAGGAACTGAGACAGGGCAGGTGACAGAAGTTTTTGAGGGAGAGTATTTTCCATCAGGTGATCATAATTCACATCAGAATCAAAGGCAAAGATGATAGGTTCAGGAAATCTTGGCTTTCGACAGATATTGACGCCCTGGTTCAGAAGAAACGGTGGTGCAGAGCAGGTAGGAACAAGTGAGGTACTTGAGGCGTATCCAAAATGCATAAGAATGCTAAAGAAAGAAATTGGGATGTTTAAAAGATAGCATAACGTTGCACTTTCAGACAAGGAGAGAAAGAATCGTATAGGCTCCCACATATATGAACAGAACCAAAGGATGGTAAGGTACAAAAATGGTCCTCTGAGAATGAAAAACTGCAGTAACTGCGTGGAACTAAAAGGGGTGGAGGAGATCATACATGGATCTTTTGTTTCTGTGTTTACTCAGGAGGCGGAAACCGCCTATAGAAGTAAGGCAAGGCAAAGTAGCAGCAAGGGAAATGGACACTATACAGATTACAGAGGCGGAGTTTATTGCTTTCAACGCATACAAAATGCTGGAGGAACTCAGAAGGCCAGGCAGCATCTTTGGAAAAGAGTAAACAATCGGTGTTTCAGGCCGAGACCCTTCATCAGGACTGGAGGAGAAAATGACGAGAATCCAGAGTAAGAAGGTTGCCGGAGGGAAGAAAGAAGTACAAAGTAGTAAGTGAAACCGACAGAGGTGGGAGGGGTGAAATAAAGATTTTGGAAGTCGATTGGTGAAATAGATAAAGCGCTGGAAAGGAGCTTCTCCAACCCCTTATCTCTTTCTCCACCTTTAAGAAAGACTCGAAAAATAAACCGGGATTTTACATGCAAGTGAGACTGACATCAGTCGTGCGCCAGTAATTAGAAGATAGTCTAAGAGACAGAATATGTGAGTGTTTTGATAGACGGGGATTGATTTGGAATAGTCAGTATCTCTCTGTAAGCGATAGGTCGTTTCTAACCAATCAGAAAGCTCTTGGAGAACGTTACGGGGAAAGTTGATGGAGGCAAGGCAGTGAATGTTTTCTACGTGGGTTACAGCGAGGAATTTGACAAGCTCCGGAGAAAACACAAACCCAGTTGGCACACGGATATTAAACCTGCCAATCATACAAGATACAAATATAATTTACAAAAAAAAAGTTCGTGGCCCAAGGTAGAAGGAGATGGGTTATTAACTTCAAATGCATGTAACGACAGCTGTATAACTCATCTCCTTCTACCTTAGGCCACGAACGTATCAATCACCCGCTGTGGAGACTCTCTGGAGGTCCAAGATCAGTATGATCCACGACTGTGGGTAAATGTAGGAGGGAACTATGTTAATAGATAAATGTGCTAGTTTTTAAAAAATTGACTTATTCTACATAAGGCCGCGAACTTATCAATCACCTGTCGGAAGATAGTCCGAATTTTCTCTCTCTTTGTGCGAACACAGGGGAGGAGAAGATGGCGGCGTGACGGAGCGCGCGCGGCCGCTCCGAAATAATATCGTATTTGTTAAGTAGAAGCCGTGCACAATCCTGATTTGATGGAAACAGACGTGAGAAGTACGGAGGAACATCTGGAGAAACTTCTCCAATGCCTGGTTCGCTGCCGCTGCTACTGTGCGATAGTGAATCTCCGGAGCGGAAGGCCCCAGATCCTCGGCTTTGCATATTGCCTGTTGCCGGGGCCGGGGTCGAAGCGCTCGACAGAGATGATGCTTGGTGCTCGGTGTCGGAGGGCTGATCGGGGGCTCGAAGTATTCGGACGGACTCAAGAGTCGGCTGTGGTCGGGTGCTTCCAGGGTGCTGCATCGGCAAGTTTGCGGCGCTGGAGGTTCATGGCAGGGGGATTTTTTTTTCTTCCTTCTACCGTCTGCGTGAGATGTGGGACTTTTGAGAGATTTTGAGACTCTTTTTTACCGTGCTTATGGTCTGTTCTTTGTCAAATTACGTCATTACTTTGCACTGTTGTAACTATATGTTATAATTATGTGATTTTTGTCAGTTTTCCTGTCGGGTTGTCTTGTGTTTCTGTGATATCATTCTGGAGGAACATTGTATCATTTCTTAATGCATGCATTACTAAGTGACAGCAAAAGAGGACTGCTAGTCCTCATAATCTAATCTAATCAACAGGACTTCAATTATAGTCTTTAATATGCAATTAGTGCATGCTCAGTTGTGAGTGACCAAGGGAAGGGGTGTAACAATTCTCCCCAGGCGAGAGCCCGAAGCAGCTTCTTCGGTGCAATATTTTTGTCTGTAATCTCCGACGCGCTGGAACAGAAATCCATTGCCGATTCGTGAGTAAGAAGTCGAGAGATATCTGATTGCAGCGTTTGCGTTCTTTTACCCAGAGCGGTGGAGAACATACCAGGCCATCTCGGAGACGGAACTTCTTCTCTTAAAGAGCTTCAAAGAACGATGAAAAATATCCTTCTGCCCAGCACGTCGATTCCGACCCAATTGCTTAAATTAATCCCATTTGTGCACGCTTGGCCCATATTATTCCGTTCTTCCGCATGTAACGATCTGAATACCTTTAAATGTCTTCACACGTTGCTATTATACTCATCGCTACTTAATTCACTGGGTCCACTGGGATGTTTACGGATTCCTCTCAGTCGTATATTCTTAGAAAATATTTCAGGCCATCTCCAGGGTGCTAAATGCACCAAACATATGTTGCAGCAGCTATTAAAGTCCGGAGGACCCTGAGGCACCAAATTCTACCATCACCCTACAACCACACCCCACCCCAACTCATTCTCGCAATCCTGCACCGTGTAAGTCACTACTACTCAAAGGTGCAGATTAGTCTTCCGCAGAGTGCAACTGTGGAAAGCATCTAGCCCGGATAGCAGGGCTATTTGTTGGGAATCTGTACTTAGATGCTGTTCGGATTAACTGGGGGAGATAGTTGCAGACAGCTGTATCTCTCCCTGATTCAGTCTAGAGATGCCATCAGCTTTAAGAAGGCATCTATCAGCTCACTGCCAACAAAACCAAGGCAACCTGCCTTAACAATTCACACAAAAAAAGCTGAAGGAAATCAGCTAGTTTGCCAGAATCTTTGAAGAGAAATTAACAGTCGTAATTAATTCTCAGTATTCCAGAATCTGCAGGATCTGCTATGTCTCATGTACCTTAATGACTTCCACCAAGTGTCCTTGACATCAGCCGTAAGGTCAGATCAGATTAATGTACCTAAACAAACATAGAAACATAGAAAATAGGTTCAGGAGTAGGCCATTCGGCCCTTCGAGTCTGCACCGCCATTTATTATAATCATGGCTGATCATCCAACTCAGAACCCCGCCCCAGCCTTCTCTCCATACCCCCTGACCTCCGTAGCCACAAGGGCCATATCTAACTCCCTCTTAAATATAGCCAATGAACTGGCCTCAACTGTTTCCTGTGGCAGAGAATTCCACAGATTCACCACTCTTTGTGTGAAGAAGTTTTTCCTAATCTCGGTCCTAAAAGGCTTCCCCTCTATCCTCAAACTGTGGCCCCTCGTTCTGGACTTCCCCAACATCGGGAACAATCTTCCTGCATCTAGCCTGTCCAATCTCTTTAGGATCTTATATGTTTCAATCAGATCCCCCCTCAATCTTCTAAATTCCAACAAGTACAAGCCCAGTTCATCCAATCTTTCTCCATATGAAAGTCCTGCCATCCCAGGAATCAATCTGGTAAACCTTCTTTGTACTCCCTCTATAGCAAAGATGTCTTTCCTCAGATTAGGGGACCAAAACTGCACACAATACTCCAGGTGTGGTCTCACCAAGGCCTTGTACAACTGCAGTAGTACCTCCCTGCTCCTGTACTCGAATCCTGTCGCTATAAATGCCAGCATACCATTCGCCTTTTTCACCACCTGCTGTACCTGCATGCCCACTTTCAATGACTGGTGTATAATGACACCCAGGTCTCGTTGCACCTCCCCTTTTCCTAATCGGTCACCATTCAGATAATAATCTGCTTTCCTATTTTTGCCACCTAAGTGGATAACTTCACATTTATCCACATTAAATTGCATCTGCCATGAATTTGCCCACTCACCCAACCTATCCAAGTCATCCTGCATCCTCTTAGCATCCTCCTCACTGCTAACACTGCCACCCAGCTTCGTGTCATCCGCAAACTTGGAGATGCTGCATTTAATTCACTCATCCAAGTCATTATTATATATTGTAAACCACTGGGGTCCCAGCACTGAGACTTGCGGTACCCCACTAGTCACCGCCTGCCATTCTGAAAAGGTCCCGTTTATTCCCACTCTTTGCTTCCTGTCTGCTAACCAATTCTCCACCCACACCAATACCTTACCCCCAATACCGTGTGCTTTAAGTTTGCACACTAATCTCCTGTGTGGGACCTTGTCAAAAGCCTTTTGAAAATCCAAATATACCACATCCACTGGTTCTCCCCTATCCACTCTACTAGTTACATCCTCAAAAAATTCTATGAGATTCGTCAGACATGATTTTCCTTTCACAAATCCATGCTGACTTTGTCCGATCATTTCACCGCTTTCCAAATGTGCTGTTATCACATCCTTGATAACTGACTCCAGCAGTTTCCCCACCACCGACGTTAGGCTAACCAGTCTATAATTCCCCGGTTTCTCTCTCCCTCCTTTTTTTAAAAAGTGGAGTTACATTAGCCACCCTCCAATCCTCAGCAAACTGGTCCAGAATCTAACGAGTTTTGAAAAATTATCACTAATGCATCCACTATTTCTTCGGCTACTTCCTTAAGCACTCTAGGATGCAGACCATCTGGTCCTGGGGATTTATCTGCCTTTACCTAACACCACTTCCCTACTAACATGTATTTCGCTCAGTTCCTCCATCCCACTGGACCCTCTGTCCCCTACTATTTCTGGAAGATTATTTATGTCCTCCTTAGTGAAGACAGAACCAAAGTAATTATTCAATTGGTCTGCCATGTCCTTGCTCCCCATGATCAATTTATCTCATGTGTCCGGAAACATCTGGTGACAAGCGTTGTTTGAGTCAATAACCAATGCAACATAAAGATGTTTTGGGTGGAGCATGTAACTGCTGCCTCTCATTACATTGCTAGTATAGCTTGGCCACAATGTTCAGCACCAAATCACAAGCAACAGCAACAGCAACAAAACAACATCAGTGAAACAAGCCCTTTTCCTCCCTCCCACTCACTCACACACACAGAGCATTCCAACCGCAACACAGGACAGTTCCAGAGATTAGCCTTCGCAAGCTCGCAAACATCACGCCTCCGACTGACATACTGGACTTGGACTCTTGCAGACCCAGGATATCAACCATCGGTCTTCAACTTCCAGACAAGCCGCCATCTTTGGTATTGAGCTCTACCACACCGATGACGGGACCCCTAACACAAGTCTTCCAAATATGGACCGAACAACATCAACGGTCGCCGAACTTCGTGACTGAGAGATCTTGGGAGTCGGGATCCACAGGACACTCAAACCTGTACCGCAGATTGACAGTGTTGTTAAGAAGGCGTATGGTGCGTTGGCATCCATCAACTGTGGAGTTGAGTTCAAGATCCGTGAGGAAATTCTAGAGCTACATAAGACCGTGGTGCGACCGCCCTTGGAGTACTGTGTTCAGTTCTGGTCACCTGCCTTTTTTCTCTCTGTATTAGTCTCGGCACCTACCTTCCAAACATCATTAGGCCATTGCAATGACACAACTATGTGCTCAAAGGTGCTGGACTACGAATCCACCTCACTAGCGCGAAAGATTGGCAATAATTTCATGTGCTTAACCGCATCGAACCCGGTCTGTGGGGTCACTGGGTCAGAACTCACAGCGGACGAGGAGGCAGGAGTTGACCCTGCACCAGATCTGCAGCAATTCTCACTGTTTCAAACTCCAGCAGCCGCGATATCATCTCCCTCTAAGCTTCCAGCTCCAATCTGCGAATATTTCTCTCAGTCTACCTCTATCTATCTACCTCACCCAGTCTTATGTTTCCCTGGTGGATTGCATCATAAGTTCAGTGATTGCATCTGATTCCACCAAATCGCGGAGGTTCCACTCTGTATGTAAAAAAAAACTTATCACTAAACACTCTATATTAAAAAATCTATTTCTTCTCCTCTTAATTCTATGTCTTCAGATCTTAACCTTGTATACTTGCATATGTGTTATGGCCCACGAATGAAATAACAAGAAGAGATGAAAGTTGAAATATAAAGAAAGTTGAATTATTATCCTTTTAACGGAAAGCGATTCCACACGGGTACGACAGCCCAGTGCATACAGCAGTATCCGAGCAGGAATTCCGAGAAAGTTTTTCAATTGGTCGGTAAGGGTTTACGCGGTTTTCTATTTGTCAGACCAGGATGGCCGAGTGGTTAAGGCGTTGGACTTAAGATCCAATGAACGAATGTTCACGTGGGTTCGAACTCCACTCCTGGTAATTCGTTATCAGTTTTACAACGATCTCTTTTCAGAGTAAACATATTTCGTCGCATATATTTTCCACACCACGCAGTTGCGAGGCAATTCGGGACGGAGCCATCCCATTTCCGACGCGTTCGAACACCAGCTACCCACGTGATCTGATATGAACGAAAATAAGACGGAAGACCTCAAAGTGTCGCGATCCCTAAATCCGACTGTAAACCCCACAGTTTTCCGTTACCCCAAACACAACAGATTCTGCAAATGCTGGAAAAAAAATAGTTTGTTTCTTCTAAATAAAGTTTTGAGGGCTGCTCATTCCAAGGGAGAGCTGCTGAAGTAATGATTCATGTCTCGTTCTGACTGCTTGGCAAGGAGAAAGGGAAGATCCGATAACTGGCTCTCCGTGTTGCTGCGAAGAGAAAGCATTCCCTCCAAGTTTTGCGCCCAGAATAAGTTAACTGGCTATTGTAAATTGCCCGGATTGTGAGAGTTAAAGGGGGCTTTTAAGGGAGAAGAGTTTCAGCATTCAAGGGGACCAAGGAGATTAAAGGCTACCGAACGGCTCAGCGGTTAGCAACACTGCGCCAGAGCGCTGGTCACCCTGGTTCAATCATAAATTCAGCTGTCGGAAACTGGGCTGATCTGCCGGAGGAGACGGTGGGAATAGAAGTGGAGACAGCCTTCAAGAGGATTATACACATGTGGAATTAATCCAATCATCGGGAGTCGTTGAAGGTACACTCAAGCAGGCAAGTGGTCAGTGACCCATCACACAGAGAGACAAGGTGGTCAGCCTTGGAGCAGTGGGCCGAAGGGGCTGTTTCCTTGACGTACAACACGTTGTGACTCCCCTCTTATTCTGTTCACCTCCTGGTATTCCTCCAGATGCAGAATCCTCATCCCACAAGGAACTCAGAGGCCAAGACTTCGTGGGCGAGGACTTCAAAATTAAACAATCTCTGAGTAAAGGTAAAAAAATGCTAGAGGAACTCAGCAGGTCAGACAGCAGCTGTGAAGGAAAATAAACGCTCGACGTTTCAGGCTGAGACCCTTCAGTACTGGAAAGGATGTGAATAAAGGTTAGATGCTGGCAGGTGCTAGGTTAGATCAGGTGAGGGGGAAGGTGAGTGATGGGGTATGGGGTCTGAGAGCCAAGGAGGTGATTGGTGGAAGAAGGGCTGAATAAGAAGGAATGTAATCCGAGGAATTTGTGGGCAACAGAATTAAAGAAAGGAGTTTGGAATCCAATGGGACGTAATGGGCAGATCAAAAGCTCAGGAAACGAAATTGTTGGAAATAGATGACAAAGCGGCGACAGTCAAGAATTATATCAGAACTAGCTAAAGGCTTTGTGCTATAACTAAAATGTTCCAAATACACCGATTACTGACTGTGTTTTCTGAATACTTTTGCGTGTATCATGTGTATTTTGAGTTGCTGACGATGAAAATCATCATGAAATTTGCCTATAATGCAACATTTTTAAATGCATAATTTCAATTCACAATTCAAAATCAATTAAAAATTTTGCACACAATGTTAACTGATGGTTTTCTAACCTTGTCCAGGCATGCCTGGGTATGCTCAGGCAAGGCAGGGGCTGCAAGGTAGGACAGGTTTTAGAAAGGCTATAAGGCATCACACTTACACTACGCTATACTTCGTATTTGCATGTATATCAGTTTCTGATCATGTTGATGGTCATGTTCTACGCGCATAGCATATTGTGCGAACTCATTATAATAAAGTAATTGTATTTTTAGGCGTATTTCTAATAGCAAATTGTCTCACCAGGTTGCGACAGCCGCAATACTTTCTGATATATTGTCAAATACGGAGTATGGCTCCAAAAAAGTCTGACGCAATTCTTTAGTCAGGTTGATAACCTGTGTTTCTGCATTGTCATTCGTGGGTTTTTGAAGAATTTGGGTTGCCAGCGTTACTCACGCAATGTTATCATTGTATTGATTATTCATTGTGAAGCTGAAAGCTGCGCTGCTGCACACAATGGCAATGTCCACCCTTCAATATCAATCGGCTATGCAGCACATGTGAAAGAACACTCCCAAAATTTGGAAGGCCTTTTGAGACACGTACAGTACAGCAACTACAACTGGAACATCCGTGGTGATCGAAAAGCAGTGTCGCTGCTACCAGGAATGCAACTCGTGTAGACTAAGTGCTATCTCTTTCATTTACAACTGGGACAGCAGTGCCAAAGAATCTCATTGTATTTAAAAGGATTTGCTACTCCGGAAGCAATTGGTTCCAGGAAACGAAAGTGTACCATGTAAGCCACATGTAGATCCAACAAACAATGTTTTTGCCTTGTCTTCATATAGAACCAGGGCTTAGGAAATTTTTTGCAAAAGCAATGAACAACGAAGGTGAAGAATTTCAATATTTGAGACAAATGTTTCCCTGAATAACCAAGGCCAAGATTAAGGAAGGCTTTTATGTTGGTCTATTAATCAAATAGGTCATCAATGACAGGCAATTCAAAGACATTCTACTGGGACCGGAGAAAATTGCATGGAAGCAATCAAGGATGTTGTTGATTTTTCTCTTGACAACTATAGACCACCAATGCATTTGCAGATATTTCACACCATGCTTCAAGAATACAAAACCAAGATTCGTTTTCTGAATTCCCATTTAAACTTCCTTGCTCAAAATCTTAGCACTGGCAGTGACGAGCTTGGTGAAAAATTTCACCAGGACATTGTAGTCATGGAGAAACGGCAGCAGTGTAACTGAAATCCATCACTACTGGCTGATTACTGCTGGACGCTGAGGCGAGAAGCCTTAGTCACTGAGTACAAACGAATATAATGAACAAAGCTGAATTGAACTATTGAACCATTACAAATAAAATGCATCATATTCAATAAAATTAAATTTCTTCTATCTCCAGTAGCCAGAAATTATAGTTGTGTTCATATTCAAGTTGTCTATCATAACAACAAAATAATCTGTGGAATCAAGAATTTCAAAAAGATGCTGTCTGCAGATAGTGCAAATTTCGCATGCTGAATGCATGAATAAACAGGGAAAAATATCCCATTGCAGTATTCGATGGAGGGCGTGGTAAGTCATTCCCAAGGCAGTGGACAATACTTATTTTTCAACTAATACATGCTTACTATGGTTCTTTGCGGGAATGGGTCCCGCTCTTGGGGTTCCACAATCGGCCGCTATACGGCATGCCGAAGTCTTCCTAAGATTTCGCACGGACTCAGACGCCAGGGATCTCGCGGAACTGGAGACGGGCTGATCAAGGGTCCGTGTCGCCACAGGAGACCCGTGTGTCCTTGAGGGAGTCGGAACATCTTCTGTATGCCTGGGGACCAGGGATTTTTACGATCCTCCGGCACAGAGCTCGAGGAAAGAGACGTTACGGACTTTTAACATCGTAAACCAGCGCGTTGTTTATTCTGTCTGCTCGCTCGTTGAAAAATGGAGTCACCTCTTTCTCCCTTATTAGGAGAGAGAGAGCCTTGCAGCATGTAGAAGAATCGGGTGAACAATGTTGTCTTTAGGGTAACTGCAAGTCTGTGTGTTTGCTATTGCTTTACTCACGCATGAGTGCTGGTAGCGGGTGCGCTTTATTTTTGACGGTGTGGGGGAGGGGATATTGCTCGCTGCCGCTAACGCGCGTGAGGGAGGGGAGTTGGGAGGGGGTTACTTTGGGGTTCTAGCATTTAACTTGTCGTTCATTTTTTGGGACACTCCTCTGTTTTTCCTGGATTGTTGCGAAGAAAAAGCATTTCAGGATGTATATTGTATACATTTCTCTGACATTAACTTGTACCTTTGAACCTTAACTTGTACCTTTGAACCTTAATAGAAAAGCTGATTGGACAATATTCCTTGTTCTAATTGTGTTCTTTCTTTATTAATTTTTTCACTTATATTTTTCCTGTGAATTGTGCTTTTCTAATGTTATGCGGCCGTGATATTGCTGATAAACTTATATTGCAACTGGGCATATGAAAATAAACTGAACTTTGACTCTGACCTTGATCTTAATTCCTTTAATATCCAGCCATCTGCCAACCTTAACATGATAAGACAATAAGACAAAGGAGTAGAATTCGGCCTTTCGGACAATCAACTCTGTTCTGCCTATCCATTATGGATGATTTATTATCCCTCCCAACCTCCTTCCCCTGCCTTGTCGCCGTAACCTTTCAAGCCCATAAAAAAAAGCTAACTCCGCTTTAAAAATATCCAAAGAATTGGCTTTCACAGCAGCTTGAGACTATAAATTCCATAGCTTTTCAACCCTCCGGCTAAATAAGTTCCTCCTTAAAGATAATTGCACTCTGGAGCACTTGAGCGTCCAAAACCTCGAGCCGGCGTAGTTGGTAACAGGACACCTTCCCCTCCGGTTGACTCCTGACAGTCCGGGTTGCTCGGAGAGGCGGTGATGGCAATCGCGGATGAGTCGGATCCAGGATGTCTCTTTCCAGCAACAAACACCTTTCTTCCGGTCCGATTCCTTTCCAGTTCACTCCGTATTGTCGAAAACCTCGAAAGGCGGGCGAGTTATAAAGTATTTTCACCATGAAACCAGTTCCCCCTCAATAGATGTGGGCCGAAGTTGGTGGGACTAAGGGGCCGGTGCAGACAAGTTTTAATTCAGAGATGTGGAAGGTGAGGTCTTGGTGAGCCGCAAGGCGTAAGCCACCGGGTTTACTTTCCTTGGGTTCTTAAAAGGACCAATAAACTTGGGCGCCAATTTTCTACCCTCCACTCGCAGAGGCAAATCATGAATGGACAGACAGACCCGTTGCCTAGTCCCAGACTTCTGGTTCCATTTGCCTTGTTCTTCGCTCTCCGAGTAGAGAAAAATCTATTTTGCCGTCATCCATTTCTCCTTGCAGCGTTGTCCAGATCTTGTGCCGCAGGGACTTCAACCTCGACTTCTTGCTTCAGAAAGAGAGGCGGAGAATAACCAAACTGACACTCGAACGGAGACGTCCCATGCGCCGAGTAGTGTAAGATGTTTCGTGTTAACTCTGCCCGCGTTAAATAGTCACACCACCCTTCATATCTTTTCGAGGCCAAGCATCTCAGGATACATTCAAGATCTTTGTTGGTCTACTCCGTCTGGCCATTGGACTGCCGATGAGCCCAAACAAAAGGCTTGTTGTTGCCCCTATCAGCTTACAGAAAGCCTTCCAGAAATGTGATAAGAATTGTGGAACATGATCAGAAACAATGTTCACCCCGGGAATCAGTGGATCAGGAAGACCTGGTCCAGAACAATCTCGGCCGTCTCCGCCACGGAAGATAGCTTCTCCAAGGAAATCAAATTGCAGGCTTTCAAAGACCGTTCGACAATGAAGATCATATCCTACTTCTTCTTGGATGTTAAGTGCCTTTAGAAAAACCCATGGATATGTATGCCCAAGGTCCTGCGGAACGTGAGTGTGGGCTGGAGTAGCCCTTGGGATCGGGTAAAGGGATCGATGATCCGGGCGTACACTTTCCATGCCTGCCGATAAATTTGAGCGTCCTGGAAATCCCTGCGTGTGCGGTCGTTCTTGATGAATGTCCTCATTACTGTTCCTGTGGCTAGACGGAACTCGGAACGAACAGGACCGTTCTCGGGAATCTCCCCTTGCGCTTGGGCCTTCTGAACAAGAGCGTCGATTTCCCTATGAATTTACGCCGCCACCCTGGATTGGGGCAAAATGATGCTAGCTACCCCTCACGTTTCGGCTTGTCAAATTGGCGGGACAGGGCAACAAGCTTCTGATTCCTAGAATTTGTTCGATAGATCAAGGTGAAATTAATCCGTTTAAAAAAGACCACCTGGTCTGCCTGGAATTCAGTGCCTTGGCTGCATGAATATACGTCAGGATCTTCTGGTCATTCCAAAGAATTAAATGGTTCTTGCTCCCTCCAGCCAGTGACACTATTTCTCAAAGCTAACTTTACTGCCCAAAAGTTGATTATCAATTAAAGGTAACGTCCTGAAAGAGACTATGACAATTACCCGTACTGAGCAGTTTCCTGGCCTTTAAATAACGGAAGCTAGCGTAGTTGGGAGCGCCTCGTAACGGACAGGGGAGATGCAGCCTGTCCTGCTAGTTGCATATTGTGCTGGCTGATGTGTTAGGTGGTGAGAGGTTCAAAAACTCTACCGATCAGAGCGGGCCTCTTTCAGATTAAATTGAGGGATATATGCTTCATAGTCTGTAGCGCCATTCTATTGCACATGTCTCGTTTCCGTTGACAAAGAGTAGTCTGCTGCCTTCTTGCAGCCCTTGAGGTGCGGGTTGCATCGGCAATACCATTAGAGAAAGATGTCCGTGATTCTACCCCACTGGCCGCGATGGAACGCACAGATATTTTCAAGTTGGCACAGGTAGTAGCTTGGAGGGCAGCTTCCATGAAGTGGTGTACCCCATTGCGACTGAGAGACGGATTACTTTCAATAAGTTGACACCCTTGGCCGACATTAGAGAGAATAAAATCATATCTGCGGCACATTCGACCTTGTGTATATCTGAGGGTGCTGCCTGCGAACGGATTGATTGGTTGTGAGCACCGAACTGATTCTATCCGTGCACAATAAGAATGAGCTTTGCTGGCTGTTTTCCCTCATATGCATGATCCATTCACTCTCCATTTTCCCCACTCCGATTGTTCCTCCTTTTTCACTCATTTGTGGTCTCTGTCACTCTTTACCATGCTCCTTCCCCTCTCCATCTCTATTTCTGTTCCACTGTACCATTCTTCCTTTATCACTCTATCCCACTTTCTCACACATACCATCATCAATGTCCCCTGACTATCCCGCATTTTTGCTCCAAACCTCTGCTCGGTGCTTGCTCCATCTCTATTACTCTACCCGCTCTCTCCCTCCCCTTTGCACTTTCATCGGATTTCTCCATGTTGGTCACTCTCTCTCTCTCTCTCTCTCTCTCTCTCTCTCTCTCTCTCTCTCTCTCTCTTCTTGCCTCTCATCCTACTCAACTCCACCCTTCATTTTTTCATTCTCTTGCTCTTTTATTCTATCCATCCTTCGTTCAGTTTCTCTCTGTCTTCCCTCTGTCTTGCTCCTTCCCTTTCTCTCGTTCTTTCATATAGTAAAACTCGCGCATGCTTTAATTTTAGTGAGCTTATCTACTCTAATTCCGTTTTCACGTGTCTCTGTAGAAATCCCTCAAACAGCTTCAGCTCATTCCGAATGCTGGCTGCTGGAGTCCTCACCAAGACCAAGAAAGCAGAACACATCAACCCAGCTCTCAGATCACCTAAATCGCCTCTTGTCCATCAGAGGATTGACTTGAAAATATTGCTGCCGGTTTATAAAACACAGAATGATTTCGGACCAAAATTTATCTCCGATCTCGTTTTGCATTATAAACCTTCCCAAGCTCTCAAGTCATCTGGGACGGTTCTACATATCGACACCGTCGTCAAAATTAAACATGATGAAGTAGTATTTAGTTACTATACACCACTTATCCGGAATAACCTTCCACAGGATCTGAGGTTTACCCCAATTTTAAGCTCTTTTATATTGAGGCTTAAAACTTTTTTTTGCCTTTGTAGCTTTTAATTAGAATATCCTGTACTGTAGCCTGTATTCCATTTTTAATCTATTCATCGTATCTTTTATGTGATTTTATTACATTGTCTGAAATTTAATGTTTGAGTTCTATGTAAAGCACTTCGAACTGCCTAAGGTTTCAAAAATGCTATACAGAAAATTATCTTCCCTTGCTTGTCGTTACCGTGGCTAGACGTCAATACACCCTTATGTTCTGCTTCCTCTGGGTCTTTCCTTCCCTGTTTCTTTCTCCACCCTCTCTCTCGCTCTGCTTAATAATCCATCGATTACCATCTCTCTCGCTCCTTCACTTCCTCATTGCAATTACGTCTCCCTTATTCATTCACTTTCTTACTCGCTCATTCCTAAACTCCCTCTTTCTCACTCCATTTTACTTACCATATAAGATCTCCACCTCTTTCACTGGATTTCACTCCCTTTGTTCCCCACTCGCAAACCGCTATGCACACTCATACACATCGCTCTCCGCCTTCCACTCCTCCGGCAAATAATGGACAAGCCACTGAAGCAGACAGAGGACGTCTTTGCCTCTGGGTATGCAGCGGAATCCGACAGAAGAGCCTCGGGGCTATATAATGGGCCGCTGGCCATTTTTGCCCAAACAATCTGACATCCTTACAGGTATCTTTTGCTACTGAATTTTACCCACTTTCAGGAAAGCACATCATCCTCGCAGATACTCGGGCGCGCCGCTTCCCTTTTTCCAGCAACCGGCGCCCTCTAGCGACGGCTCACCGTATCACCCCGAAAACAGATATTGTGCAGGGCCGTCGGTTCCTTGCAACAGTGTGTACCCTATGGCACAGAAGTACACGGCTGAGTCCGATACGAGAACACCAGAGATGTTCAAATTCGCTGTCTTGCTGTCTTTCTGCACACTAGCAGTGAACCGCGCTGGAGATTCTGGAGATATTTCTGCAGCATATGATTTCAGCAAGTATTTTACAGATTCTCCGCGATGCTGAATGTACCAAAAAACATAAGTAGTAATGCCACTGTGATTACAGTTCAGAGTTACGGTTTCTTCTTCCTCAACCGTTAATTTTTGCGGCCGCTGGGTCACTGAATCTTTCCCAGTCGCTCCTGCCAAAAACAAAAGATGAGAATACATGAACAGCTCGGTCTTGACAGGGCACACGGAACAGATAGACGCCGTTCGCGCGGATACTCACTGGGCAGAACAGCCAACATAATCAGCAAAGAACAGAGGGAAAACATGGCGTCTGGCTTCAAGTTCGATCAAAACACAGCTTACTTCCAATAACTGCAGGCCGTTGACAGATATTGGAAAGTAAGATCAGAGCTGCGACGCCTTTCAACTGGTATAATGCTGGGGGGGGTGGGCGGTGCTCTGTCAGGCAATTTATTGGTGAGCGCAATAAACCCAGTCACCAACCAGAATGGGGTTTGGTTTCGTTTGTCTCTCCCACTCATTTACAATCTCGCTCACTGCTTTCCACGCACTCTACCTTCTGACTCACCCTTTCTGATCTGCTACTTCTCTCTGTCCCTCTTCGCTCTCTGTCTCTCATTTACAGACTCACTCCTCAATCTCTATGTCCCTCACTCCGGCTCTCTAGATTTTCTACTTGCGCAATATTTCTCTATCTTCGCTTCTCACTATATTAGGCTCCTCATCGCTATCCTTTCCTTTCTCGTTTTCTTATCTGTGTCGCTCTTTCTTCCTTATTACCTTTCATTACTTTTTTCTTCCCCTCTCTTTCCTCCCTATATATCGTCCCTTCCCTTCCTCTTATTTTTTTATTTCCTTCTTTTCTCTTCCTACTCCGTCACTCCCTCCTTTGCACGCTCGCATTCCACTCCATCGCTATTCCCTTCATGGATTCTTGTTCCCTTTCTCCGGTCTTCCTTTCCATTCCTCTCTCCTGCTTTCACCGTCCCGCACTCTCTATTTCACTCGCTCTTGTTCTCCTCCACTTGCGCATCTTCCGTCTCTCTCTATCTATCTATTTACCTTCATCTCCATCTCGCTTTTCTCCCGACCACCATTTCTCTGGTTCGTCACGTCTTCATTGCTGTCTACATCTCCATCTTTGATTAACTCTCTCCCACTCTATCTCCCTCAGTCTCCTTCTCTACCTCACCCCTCGCCGCCATCTTCCCTTGCCCCGACTTCCACATCACACGCCCTATATGCCAAAATGCTGTTCACACATAATCTTTATCTCTCGCCTTACTTCCGTCCACATCCGAAAATAAGGAACACGCCACAGGACAGGGAGAAAGAGGAAAATACTTGCTCGGTATTGCTGGGCGGGCAAGGTGTGTGTGGTGAGGCTTTTGAATTTCATGTCCCTGCAGCCTCATTCCAGAGAGTGTGCCTTGTTGCGCGGTTCCTGTGGACGGGCCTTGCTGAATGTTCAGAGTGGAAACGAGGGCGCTACCTGGAACGAACGCTCACTACACTCAGGGTGAGCTTTCCTCCAGGATCGCCGTCGCCATGGAACACCGCGGGATCAACGGCGCAAAGGTTCACGGCAGACAATGGCACAGGAAACCGGAGATATTTTATTTAAACTGCTGCCCAGTTTCGTCCATAGAACCTGAAAACCTGAATGGACTGTCATCACACCGACTCGCACCTCCAGGGCTTTTTTCGGAGATTTTCCAGAATGTAGCAATTACACAGATAATCTCTGCCTGCTTCCAAGTAGCTGCAGCTCAATGGCATTCCCTCTTCTTCCTCGATCATTAACACCCTCCGATCCTGAGTCAACGGATTGTCCCACTCCTACCTGCAACAAATCTCAGAGAATGCGAGCGCACGGATCGCACCGACCAAGTAGAACACGTGTTACCCGATTAGACAGAGACTCACCAGGCAGAGCAGTCGCTGCGATCAGCAAACACCACAGGGGAACATCGTGTCCGCATTACAATCAACAATCCGACATTATGAAAATCTGATCGTAAAGCATGTCAGGATGAGCAGATACTCACAGGGGGACATGTAGCGCGTCTCTCACACCTAATTGGTAATTTACTGAAGGTGAGCTGATCACGAAAACAATTAGAGTGAACAAGTATAACAGGGTCCCTCAGTTTCTCACTCTCGGCCCTGCTCGCGGACGATCTTGCTGTCTGTATCCTTCCAACACCCTATCGCCTTCCCTTCATTCCCTTCATTAATCACCCTTCCTCATCTGCTTCCTTTTTCTTTTCCCTCTCCCTTACTTTTTTTCTTCTCCCTCACTTTCTCCCATTTTCTTCTCTTTATTCCTCCCTCTCACGATCTCATTCTGTTACCCTCCACTTTCATCCCTTCATAATGAACTTACTGAATAATCCAAACAATGCTGAAATTCTATAAGAGATTGTTGACTAGTATTGCTCTCCTGCAGGCTGTTTTGGAGGTCCGTTCTTCGATTACTTGCCGTGTCGAATGGCATATACAATAATGTATTTTTTCACGAACAGGATTATTCTGGGCATATGTTTCTACAGAAGCGGTTTGCTATTGCCTTTTTCTGGGCAGTGTCTTTAGAAACAGGGACTCCCCTTATTATCAATACGCTTCAGAGATTGTTTGCCTGCGGTAAGTGGTTGGATAGCCAAGATATGTGATATGCACCATCTGCTCATACGTCTATCCATCACCTGCTCCCATCGCTTCACGCGACCTTGATCAGGATTTTCCAGAATGTAGCAAGTACGCATTTCCCAAGGGTCACCTGCTGACTACCTGAGGGAAGAAGCGCTTTACACCACCTTTGGTAAAGATGTACCTCCACCGCGCTAACCAGCTTTGGGGGCATTGAGTCGCTAAAAATCACAGAGAAGGAATACAAATCATTTGTACTTTTAGAGAATTCCGAATTATAGTTTATGGAGAATTTGGAAAAGTGAAAGTATATGTTAAAGGATGGAGAGGGAGTCTGGAATGATCCAATGGCCTGGCCTTTCTCTTTTGACTAATGATCGTAACACTGTACTTGGATTCCTGGTTATTGTCATTATGATTTGTTGTTAAAGCATCTAATCGCCATGTCTGGCATACTCACTAAACAGACTAGGGAGCTTCTACAACGATGGTAAAGAGCAAACGAGAAACATCCAGTTTGGTGTGGCACAGCCAAGAAGGGCCAAAAGGCCAGTTTCTGTGCTGTAGTTTTTTCTATGGTTTCTATGGTCCCCTTATTTAAGAGGTATGGTACACACTCTCAAAAAGGACGTTCACAGAAGCTTCACTCTGGTTGTTCTTTCAGGATAATATGGAGCAGTTTCTGGTAAGGCTCTGAAAACTTGTGCCAACCAACTGGCGGGAGTATTCAAGGGCATTTTCAACCTCTCGCTGCTACGGGCGAAAGTTCCCACTTGTTTCAAAAAGTTAACAATTATACCAATGCCTAAGAAGAATAATGTGAGATGCCTTAATGACTATCACCTTTAGCACTCACGCCTACAGTGATGAAATGCTTTGAGAGGTTGGTCATGACTATACTGAACTCCGGCCTCAGCCACGACTTGGACCCACACAATAGGTCAATGGCAGACGCAATCTCAACGGCTCTTCACACGGCCTTTCACACAGACCACCTGTGCAATACATACACCTATAACAGAATACTGTTCACCGACTTTAGTACAGAATTTGACACCATCATTCCCATACTACTGATTGATAAGTCACAGAACCTGGGCCTCTCTACCTCCCTCAATTGGGAGCGAGGATATGTACATCAGGGGTGTGTACTTAGCCCACTGCTCTATTCTCCCTATATCCATGACTGTGTAGCTAGGCATAGCTCAAATAGCATTTATAAATTTGCTGATGATACAACCATTGTTGGTAAAATTTAACATGGAGACGAGAAGGGGTACAGGAGCGAGATATGCCAACTA
The DNA here is from genome assembly GCF_963921235.1 of Mobula hypostoma. Lineage (NCBI taxonomy): Eukaryota > Metazoa > Chordata > Chondrichthyes > Myliobatiformes > Myliobatidae > Mobula > Mobula hypostoma. The sequence continues at coordinate 26,011,147 of NC_086106.1, forward strand.
GTGGCAGCAACAACCTTACACTCAACATCAGAAAGACGACAGAGCTGATTGTGGACTTCAGGAAGTGTAAGACAAAGGAACACACGCAATTCAGATAGAGAGATCAGAATTGGAGAGAGTGAGCAGTTTTAAGTTCCGGGATGTAAAGATCTCTGAGGACCTAACCTGGTCGCAACATACCGTTGAAGTTATAAAGAAGACAAGACAGCGACTATACTTCATTAAGAACATAGTACATACTGCATAGAAATCTACAGCACATTACAGGCTCCTCGGGCCACAACGTTATGCCGGCCATAAACAGTTTCAAGAGAGTTGATATGTCAGCAAAAACACTCAAAAACTTCCATACCATTCTAACAGACTGCATCACTGTCTGGTACGGTGGGGGGGGGGGGGAGGTCTACTGCACAGGAGTGAAAGAAGCTGCAGAGGGTCGTAAATTTTTTTGGCACAGGCAAATGAGGGGGGATCTTATAGAAACATTCAAAATTTTGGAAAGGATAGATAAGATAGAAGTAGGAAAGTTGTTTCCATCGGTAACAAAGGATAGAAGTAGGAAAGTTGTTTCCATTGGTAACAAAGGATAGAAGTAGGAAAGTTGTTTCCATTGGTAACAAAGCTGACATTGCCTCAAGATTCAGGGTGAAAATTTAGGACGGAGATGAGGAGAAACTGTTTTTCCTAGAGGGTGGTGAATCTGTAGAATTCTCTGCCCAGGGAAGCAGTTGAGGCTTCTTCTCTAAATATATTTAATAAAAAGTTAGATAGGTTTTTACATAGTAAGGGAATTAAGGGATATGGGGAAAAGACAGGTAAATGGAGCTAAGTTTACGGACAGATCACCCATGATCTTATTGAATGGCGGGGCAGTCTCGATGGACCGCATGGCCTACTCCTGCTCCTATTTCTTAGTTCTTCTGTTCTTATCTCCGCATTAATGTTAACATAGCGAACCCCCAATGGAAGAGAATGAGTTCACATCAGTACCAACAGAAACGCTAAGGGCAATAGGGACAGAATGAATTGTCTGATGAAGAAGGGATTATGGGACCAATAGGATAAATCATATAATATTACAATCCCAGTCGACTCTTTTCACACGTCCTCCTCCTGCTGTCAATTTTCTCCCCTCGTTTTCTCACATTTCTTCCCCTTTCTTTCTCTCAATATTTCTTTCTTTGTTCTTCCTCTCACTTCCTCTTGCCATTTCATTCCAACTTTCTCTCTCTTCCTTTTCCTCTGCCTCCATCCCTCTCTGCTTATCCTCTCTCTCCGATGCTTTCTCTTCCTGATTTTCTCATTCGCTAACATTCTCCCACTGCCTGACCATCCAACCTCTCCACAATACCTATCCCTGGATCCTGTCTCATTCTCTTTCTCTCTCTGTATCTGCCTATCTGTTATCTTCTGTTATTTATTCTCTCTCACTTCCTTCTTCCTCACTCCCTCCTCCCACCTCCCACCCCTCCATTTTAACTCTGTTTTTCCTACTTATGTCTCTTCTGCTTTTTTCTCTTATCTCTATCTCTTCCTCTGTCCTCCCTGACGCCTTTCCTATTTCCTACTCCCTGCCCCCGTCTTTGTCTCTGTTCTACCTACATCTAAATTTTTATTTCTCTGTTTTTCTCTTTCTGAAACTAGCTCTCTTCAATTCCCTCTGTCCTTCCCTCACTGATTTTGCACCACTACAACTGCAGAAGACTTCCCTCCGAGTCCCGAGACGGCATAGACTACATTATGAAACTCAAAGTAGGGGATACGTGCAGACTTCAGAAAAAGGCAAAAGAAACGGATATCATAAGTATAGATGCTGCCTCGACTGCTGAGTTCCTCTAGCATTTTGTGTGTGTTGCATATAAACGGATATCAAACAATAGCAACGAAATCTTGATTGATTAAGTGGTCTAGCTTTTCCCCTCTGCTAATGATCGTATTACTGTAAGCAGTCCGTATTACTGCGGATTACTGTTCATTATCAACCATACAGGTGACGCCTTTTGTGTACACAGTAAACATAATAGGGAGCTTCTCCAGCAATCGCAAAGGGTACAGGAGAAACCTTCGTTCTTTGTGTGCTCCTTAAAGAAACAAGAAAATTCATACACGCCACGAAGTACATTCATGAATTCTTTACACTGGGAGTGAAGTAGCCGTCCTTTGAGCAGAATATTGAAGAAAGTCGTTGTTTATAGGGCTGGGATAATATTCTACGGAAATGATACAGTATATCGATCTAACAGTCTGTGATTTATATTAAAGATTAGAAGGATAAGCAATGTCTGTGTTCAATCCTATAGGATACTAAAAGCGCTTTTGAGGACAACTGCTCAAAGGACTCTTGGGGCAGATAGGACAAAGAGATAACGATAGGATACAGAGACACTTCATAATTCAGAGCTGAGAATATGAAAGATACTTATATTGCGAAAATGTAAAATGTTGGCTAACTCACACTTGACGTATTATGTGCAGATCGGTTACTAGAAAAGAGAATGTGTACGGATAGCGGCTGATGCTGCGGGCTGGGGTGGCGGGGTGGCGGTGATGTGTCGAGCTAACAAAGGGCTTCAGATGGAGAGATCTGATAGGAAAGGAAAGAGGTGAGTGCAAGAAGATAATGTAGAAATTATGGGACGATGGAGAGCGAAGCGGATAGGAAACCTACTTTGTCGACAGGGTGAAGGAGGAGGAAGTAATTGGGCTGGGTGGTGATTGGAGAATGGTGAGGGGGAAAGGTAATTTGATGGAACAGAGGAGAGAGGGAGAGAAGCGGGGTGCCGTCAGGTTACAGTCACCGCTGGGTGAACGTGGCCTGCATTTGCACTTCAATTTGCATTGGAATTCATCCTTACGGTGGAGGAGGCCAAAGACTGAGCAGAGCCTGGATTCACGCTGAGACTCAGATACAACCATGATAGACTGAATTGTCTCATTCTTCGCGCTTATCAACTGAGTTTCAGCTGTGCTCTTTAAGGTGCTGTTCAGTGTGGATTGATGAGTGGAGGGGGGTGAGACTTACTTACTGAAGTCTCCATCACCACTACTGGGACATGGTCTGTCGACAACAGTTCTCTAGAGTCCTCCGTCGCGGGCCAGTCTTTCAAGTTGCCCCCAAGGTACGTAAGAAAACCGCTGGCTCCTTTTACTCGAACTACCTACAGAGCATTCCGAAGAAGGAACCACCTTCTCTAGTCGTAGCGTCAAAGTGCTGTACAACACGGAGATACACTGTTCGGCCCAACTCGCCTGAGCTAATCCAATTTGCCCATGTTTAGCTCATAACCCCCTCAAATGTTCGCCTGCATGTATCAGTCCAAATGTTATAACGCCCATACACATAGTTATCGATATATAAGTATCTCAACGAGGAGGACCAGAACTGAACACTGCAGTTCAAGTGGGGTCTAACTAAGGTTTTATATATCTGTAACATTACCTCATGGCTCTTGAACTCATTCTCACTGTTGATGAAAGCCAACACACCATACGCCTTCTTGTCAACACTGTCAGCCTGTGCAGCAGTTTTGAGTGTCCTATGGACATGGACTTCAAGATCCCGCTGATCCTCCGCACTACCAAGAGCCTTACCTCTAATATTGCATTCTGTTTTCAAAATGGGCCTACCAAAATGAACAACTTCACACTTATCTGGGTTGAACTCTATCTTCCACTCTCAGCCCACTTCTGCATCTTATCGGTGCCCGTTCTAACCTTTGATAACCCTCCAGATTATCCAATACACCCTCTAAATTTGTGTCAATAGCAGACTTACTAATCCACCCTTCCACTTCCTCATCGAGGTCATTTAAAAAATCATAACAAGGACTGGTCCCAGAACATATCCCTACGGATCACCACTGGTCACCATCATCCATGCAGAATACGAACTACACAACCACCTTTGCCTTCTGTGGTCAAGCCAATTCTGGATTCACAAAGCAAGGTCTCCTTCGATCCCACGCCCGATTATTTTCTGAATAAGTGGAACCTCAGCAAATTCTTTACTGAAATCCATATATATTAGATCCACTGCACTACCTTCATCAATGCGCTTTGTTAAAAAGAATTCAAATCACGTTCATAAGGCATGACCCGTCTTTGACAAATTGGCTATCCCTAATCGGATTATGTCTCTCCAAATGCTCACAAGTCCTGCATTTCAGGATCTTCTTCAACAACTTGCCCACCTCTGAGGTAATACACACTGGTCTGCAATTTCCTGAGTTATCTTTATCTTGAACAAGGGAACAATGTTTGCAATTTTCTAGTCCTCTGGTTCTGTTCCCGTCCCTATTGATGGAGCAAAGATCATAGCCAGGGGCTCAGCAATCTCTTCCCTCGCTTTTCACAGTAGCCTGGGGTTTATCAGGTCTGATCCTGGCGACTTATTTAACTTAATACCTTTCAAAAGATCCAGCACATTTTTTAATGCCTGTCTATTTAAGCGTTGGAGTCCGCTGTAATTCATTCCCACAATCGCCAAGATCCTATTCACTGGTGAATACCGAAGCAAAGTATTCATTGTGTACCTCCGCTACCTCCTCTGAGTCCATGCACATGTTTCCACTCTCAGTCCTGATTGGTCGTATTCTCACATGGCCCAGCCTCTTGCTCTTCACATGCTTGTCGAACACCTTGCGGTTTTCCTTGACCCTGCTTACCAAGAGCTTCTCATGGTCCTTCCAGCTCTCCGAATTTCATTCTTGAGCTCCGTCCTGGGACCCTTGTAATTTTCCAGAGCTCTAACATTACCTAGTTTCCTGAGCATTTCGTAGTCTTTCTTTTCTTCTTAATTAGATTTTCTACGTATTTTATACACCATAATTCGTTTAGCCTACTATCCTTTCTCTGTCTCAATAAAACACGTAAATGATTCCTGAGCATTTTCCCTAACTTCCTTCTTCCTTTACCTCTCTCTGTGTTCACCCATCTACTCCTCGAATTCTGTATTTTAGCTGAGAAGTCGTATCTATCAATTACGCTGTCTCCCGGATGATCATAAGTTCATCCAACCCCAGCTCCAGCTCTTAGATGCGGTCTTTCATGAGCTGGAGTTGGCTGCACATCCCGCAGGTGCAGTCATCAGAGAGACAATGAGGCTCCATGCTCTCCCACACCCCACAGGTGGAGCATTCCACTGCCACATCTGCCATCCTGCCTGTACTGTAAAATGGGCGACCAAGACAAAATCCTCTCACCGGTGTCTTTGACCTCAACCTCTTCACCTGGAAGCCTCTTGGAACAAGCCCGACGCTCCTGCTCTCACCGCTGGCCTACTGTCACCAATGGGGGGCTCCGACAATGGCCGCCCCACTTGCCCTCTCTCTACCTTTGCTTAATTCGCCGTGCTCCTCCCCGACGCTGATTGGACCACTGGACTGTATGAACGCCCGCGGAGCTTTCCTTTTATACCAGCTTCGCCGACCTGCTTGTAAACTCTTAAAAATGCTCTGCTGGTTGCAGGCGTGTTTCAAGTTAGAGGTCAGTTGATTGTCATTGAACTGGGCACATGTATTCTGCCAAACGAACAACGATCCTACAGACCAAGGTGCACAACGAGGTACATATTACTCACACATATAACACATACAGTAATATTATTACAAATGAATTAATAAATATACGATACAAACTCAAAGGTTGACGCGTAAAATGCTACTGGTGTAATGAGACCGGACGATGAGATGCTTACGTGGTGCCAGGGAGCTCAATAGTCTTATGGCCTGGAGAAAGAAGGTCTTTCTCATTCTAACAGTTCTTTTGTAATGCTACGGTACATATCCATGACGACAGGTGGTTGAAGAGATCGTTGGGAGGATGGGAGGGATTATTGACAATGCAAAGAGCCCAGGTGCAGCTTCCTCATTGATATCTAAAATTGAATGAAAAAAAGGCGCCGATGTGCCTCTCCGCAGTGCTTGCAACCTTTTGTAGGGACTTTCAGTCAGGTGCTTTGCAATTCCCATATGCAGGTTGGGGATGCAGCTCGTCAGAACACTCTCCATGGCGCTTCTGTAAACAATGGTTAAAACAGGCGGAGGAAACCTCGCACGCCTCATCTCCTCAGGATGTGAAGACACTTTTTATGCTTTTCTGACCATAGAGGTAGTGTTGAGGGACTAGTTCAGATCGTCCATTATGTGCATTTCCCGAGCCTTGGCATTCCTGACTCTCTCCATGGTGGATTTGTCCATGTGCAATGAGGAGTTGTTAGCCAACACCCTCCGAAAGTCCACAATCATCTCTTTGGCCTTCTCCATCTTGAGACTCAAATTGCTGTGTTCTCACATTTCAACCAGCCAAATAATCGTCGCCGTTGACGAGGTCAACCATTATTCTGTCATTACCAAACTTTATGACTCGGTTGAAATGGACATAGGAATTCAGACATGCGTCAGCAGGGTGAATAGAAGCGGGCTGTTTATGCAACCCTGGACAGCGCCGGTGATCAGCGTGATGCAGCTGGAGGTGATTCTGCCAACACGGACTGTCTGTAGCCTTTCTATCAAGAAGTCCAGTATCCAGTTTCAGAGAGAGGTGTTGAGACCCATCGAGGGCAACTTACCCACCAGCTGCTGAGGGATGGTCTTATTAAACGTCGAGCTGAAGTCAATGAACAGTATCCTGACGTCTGCGGCACACCATTTTTTGGTAAAACAGTCAGGAGTGGAATGCGGAGGCTGTGGCATCCTCAAAGGGCATATGTGAGAGCTACGTATCCTGAAAATGGTCCACTTCAACAGGATGATGAGATTTAATGCGATCTATAAAAAGTTTCTCAATGGATATTAGTTAACTGGGATGAACTATCCCTCAGCCAACCGATCTGGTATATCAGCAGACTCTGCAGCGTTACGTGGGTTAGCCCTAGCTGGGGTATTCCTCACATCAGCTGCGGGCCTTCTCCACGGGGGCGGGAGGCGCTTTCCTCGCCGGTATTTGGTTCCGTGCAGCAAATCGAGCGTAGAAGACATTCAGCCTGTCAGGAAGACAAGCGTCACTGTTCTTGACACTCAGGGTGGGCGTGGAGTCCGTTATGGACTGAAAGCGCCGGCACGTTCTCCTCTTCCCTCAGGTGTCACAGAAATGGCTGTACATTCTCTGTGTATAATCCCGATGGCGCGGGAAAGTGCAGCTCTTGCTGACCTGAGAGCTGACTTACACACCCTTCCCCTGCCGATCTGAAGGCAGCATTCTGATTTCTCCGCCACCCGCGCGCAGTCCTCTACCGTCATACATGGCTTCGGCTTTGCTGTCGCTGAGGTGTCTTTAATAACGTTGACGTCCTCAATACACTTCACTATGTTGCAAACAGTTCTAACTCTCTCTGCTTCAACCTGATGTTGCCACCTGCTTTGAGAAGACATCTAACAGCACGTTCCCGAAGAACATGACCTTCCTTAACAACTCGCAGAAAATGCTGGAGGAACTCATCAATCCAAGCAGGATCCATGGACCGATGGAAACTGTCTATGAACATTCCCCATGGTGCTGATGAACCTCCTGAGCTCCTTCGGCATCTTCCATGTGTTCCTCAAGAATTTTTAGAGTCTACAGGTTCGCCTGTTTCTTACGTGTCTGTGTCTGTGACTACCGCCCTAATATCTTCACATCCGCAATCAGGTCAGATCGTTGATGTATCCCTTACCCATCGAAACATATACTGAAAGGCATCGTTTACGTCAACAACTAACACAAGATAAGGATTTGCTGCCACGCATTCCAGTGCCACAGAGTGTGCTCATAATGTTCAGCACCACTCAAGCAACGGCAACAGCAACCAAACAACAGCAAATTAAACCTTGCCGCCCTCCCACACCTACTCACATTCAGAGAGACCTCCAACCCCAGAACAGACCACCTCTAGGCTTGAACCTCTACTGGGCTCGAAGACATCGAGCCTCCAACTTCCCCATTGGACCCAGAGACTTGCCCTGGGCTTCTTGAATCGGACCTCTACTTCTGGAATCGCATACTTCGGCCTTAGACCTTCAAAATGAACCCCAAGACTCGGCAAAGACGGGAAAGCGAACTCCAGGCTTCCTGCGGAGTTCGAAGTTCTAAGGAGAGCTCCATCCCGGGCTCTCCGGCCAGATTCAATTTCACTGGATCCTAACCTGATCCAGAACTCCCCACTTTGCCGCCAGAACCTTCCCTACAACAGTAAAAGAAAAACTACATCTGAGCCACGACCTGAAAGGGGAACGCAGCACGGCGTCATCTCGACCGGATGTAGAGAAGGGTTCCGGGAGTCTTACCATGGCATACATTAGCACCGGCCTCCCGAAAATCCTCGACCCATGTTATTCGCCTTCTGCTGAATGTGGTCCATGTTGGACGTAATCATCTTCGTTCTACGTTCATCCCTGGAGCATCTGAACAGGAAGGACACCTAACTTAAACTTTGGTTTACTGACTTCAGCTCCATCTGATATGCTATAATTCAAAGCAAACTCAGCACCAAACCCCGAAACCTGGAAGTCAATGCTTCCCACTGTAACTGAATCCTCGACATCCTGACCAAAAGGCTGCAATCAGCTGGGATCGGCAGTAGCACCTCTCGCTCGATTATTCCCAACAACGGCGCCCCACAAGTTAGAATTATCATTCATCTACATTACTCTCCTATATAGCCATGCCTGCGTGGTTAGGTTCTCTCAGGTTCCATCTGCAGACTTGCAGATGAAAACACGGTAGTGGGCCTAATAGCGAATATCAATGTGTCAGAGTACAGAAGGGAGATAGAGAGCCTGGTGTCCTAGTGCAATGAAGATAATACTTCCCTAAATGTCAGCAATACAAAAGAGCAGCTCATTGACCAGCTGTAGTGAAAAATACTACTGTCCTAATACAGGGTGCTGGGATCGCGAATCTTCATAGCTTCAAGGTCCTTGGAGTGAAAATCATCAATTGTCTATCTTTCTACAACAAAGATGACGCCACGAGCAAGAAAACTCAGCAGGACCTCTACCTCCTAGGGAGGCTGACAAAGATCGGCATATCTTCTTCGAGCTTCGCCAATGTTTATCTCATGGGGATCTTTAATGATTGATACCTCCTTTTTGAGGTATCACTCCATGAAGATGTCCTGGATATGACGGTGGCAAGAGCCCGTGACTAAATCTGCAATTCCATACAGCTTATTTCGTTCCTTTGCAGTAGCCCCGATACCATCCTTGATTGGAATACTGCGCAGACGCAACAGGTCAGGCAAAGAGAATAAAATCCCACTTTCTATAAAAGAAAGGTACTGCCTAGCGGATCTGTTATCGTAGGAGTGATCAACGTCGGAGTAGTCTGGGGCAGAGTAATAATATTTTGGATCAACAGGGCTTCGGCGACTACAGGAGGAGACAAGTTAATTAGGTAATTCCATTCCTTATTTCTTACTGAAATCTTGAGAGAATATTGGATGACTTTTCTAGGTGACAGATGTGGAATTTGCATGGGTAACAAAAACATTATGGACATCAGATATTGGCCTGCAAATAGTAGCCAAGATGTAGAGTTGACATTGCAGAGGGAGATGGAAAATATATATAATAATGATAATGACACAATTATAATGGCGGACTTCAATATGCAACGGGATTGGGAAAATTAGGTTGGTGTCGGATCGTAAAGGAGAGGATTCGTAGAATGCCTACAAGATGGCTTTTTAAAGCAGCTTGTCCTTGAATCCACTCTGCGAAAAGCTATATTAGATTGGGCGTTGTGTAATAACCCAGATCTTAATTTGGACCCTTGGAGGAGGTGCGATGACGGCAGAGTAGAGATGGCTAAGGTTTCTGTGAATAGTTCACAAGGCACAGTATAGATATGTCTCCACAGAGGAAGACGTTCTCAAATGGCAAGGGCGGGCAACTTTGGCTGACAAAGGAAGTTAAGGACTGCATAAAAGCCAAGGAAAGAGCATATAAAGTAGCAAAAATCAGTGGGAAGTTGAATGATTGGGAAACTTTTATAATCCAAGGAAAGGCAAAAAAAAAAAGCTATAAAGAGGGGAAGGACGAACAGACGTGAGTGCCATTGTTATTACAAAGGAGAAAGTGATAGGAAAACTCAAAGATCTTAAGGTGGATAAGTCACCTGGACCAGATGGACTACATCCCAGATTCCTGACAGATGTAGCTGAAGAGATAACGGATACATTGGTCGTGATCTTTCAGGAGTCACCAGAAAAATGCAAATGTCACCACCGTATAACAAGGGAGGAAAGCAAAATAAAGGAAATAATTGGCTAGTTAGCCTAACCTCAGAGGTGGGAATGAGCTGTTATCTATTATTAAGGATGAGGTTTCGGAGTACTTGGAGACCAATGATAAAATAAATCAATATCAGCATGGTTTCTGCGAAAGGAAATCTTGTCTAACAAACTTGTTAGAGTTCTTTGAGGAAGTAGCAAGCAGGGTGGATAAGGGAGAGGCGGCGGAAGTTAGTTACTTGGATTTTCAGAAGACGTTCGATAAGGTGCCACACATGACTGCTTAACGAGCTAAACTCCTGTGGCGTTACAGGAAAGATACTGGCATGGTATCTCAGGCTGACGGAGAGGAAGCAGCGAATGGGAATATAAGGGGCCTTTTCTGGTTGGCTGCCGGTGACTATGTGTTGCTCCTCGGAGTCAGTATTGGGACCGCTACTTTTCACATTGTTTGTCAGTGATTTAGATAATGGAATTGATGGTTTTGTGCCAAAGTTTGAGGATGATACGAAGATAGGTGGAGGAGTAGAAGTGCTGAGGAAGTAACTCGATTGCAACAGGACAGACAAATTGGAAGAATGGGCTAAAAAGTGGCAGATGGTACACAGTGTTAGGAAATGTATGATAATGCATTTTGGTAAAATGAGCAATAGTGCAGACCATTGTCTAAACAGGGCGAAGTTTTAATCAGCAGTGGTGCAAAGGGACTTTGGAGTCCTCGTGCAAGACTCCCAGAAAGTTAAGTTACAGGTCGGGTCTGCGGTAAAGAATGCAAATGCAATGTTGGCACTTATTTCAAGGTTAATAGAATATAAAAGCAAAGTGATAATTCTGAGCCTTTATCAGACCCTAGTGTATTGTCAACAGTTTTGGGCTCCATATCTCAGAAAGTATGTGCTGTCATTGGAGGAGATGTTTACGGGGATGATTCTGAAAATCCGGTGGTTAACATATGAGGAGCGTTTGGCAGCTTTGCGTCTGTACTCACAATTTAGAAGCCAGCGGAGAGATCTATCGAAACCGAATGCTAAAAGGAGTAGATAGGCTGGATATGGAGAGGATGTTTCCTATTGTAAGGAGTATCCACAACTAAAGGGCAGAGCCTCGTAATTCCAGGACAATCATTTAGAACAGAGGTAAGGGGGAATCTATTTGGCAGAGAGAAGTGAATCTGTGGAATGGTCTGCCATGGACTACAGTGGAGGTCAAGTCCGTGAGTATATTTCAGGCGGAAGTTGATCATTTCGAGATTGGTCAGAGCGTCAAACGATATGGCGAGAAGGAAAGTGTATAGTGTTGGCTGGGATCTGGAATCAGCCATGATGGAATGGCGGAGCAGACTCGATGGGCTGAATGGTCTAATACTGCTCCTATGTCTTATGGTCTTATGGTCTCACACCCGACAGTGATGCTGCCAGTTTGAATGCTCTCCGCAAAGGATTTGTAGAAATTTGAGAGATTCTTTCGTGACATACCAAATCTCCTTGAAATATACCCATTATCGTGCATTCTTTGTAGCCGTATCGAAATGCTGGGCGCAGGATATTGACACCGAGGAAGTTCAAATTGCTGATTTCCCACTTCTGATCTCTCTATGACCAGTGGTGTGTATTACTGCTGTTACCATTCGTGAAGTCCACTGATTGAAGTCCACAATCAGTTCCTTGGACTTACTGTTGGTGAGTCCAAGTTTGTAGATGTGAGACACCTCAACGAGGTGATATATCTCTCTCCTTGACGCCCTCTCGTCACTATGTGACATTCTTCCAACAATAGTTGTGTCGTCAGCAAACTTATAGATGGTATTTCAGTTGAGCCTAGCCACCCAGTCGTGCGTGTAGAGAGAGGCGGCAGAGAGCTCTCCCTGTTGGAGTCCCAGTGCAACCTATCGAGGACACAACACAGCACATCACGGAACGCCCCTCCCGAGACTCTATCTATACCTCTCGCTGCTTCTGTAATATGCCCAGAATAATTAAAGACTTCAGTCATTCCAGCCATTCCCTCTTCTGACTCTTTTACATTGGGATATGATATAAAGACTGAAATCACGCACCGCCTGGCTCATGACAACCGTTATAAGTCAATTGCATAGTTCCTTTCTATGAAAAGATGTAAATTTTAACCTTATTCTCCCGCGTCCCATCCATCTCTCTCGACCAACATCGTTCTCGGTATCTCATTGCTCTCCACGTCTCACTCTTTCATTCACTTACTCCCTCTCTAAACATCTCCATCAATTGTACCGCCTTCTTTCCCCTGCCAGATTACTGTTCCTATCTATTTCTCCTTTTGCTCGGATTCTTGCAGATTTTTCTCATTCGCAAAGACTTATCTACGAAAAAGTTGATCTCCACTCCTCGTAGGAAACTGCTATTCCAGGTTCCGAGTGTGCTGTAATTCTTGTCCCTCGGCCCCTGCAACCTCCAGTAGCCTCTGAGGAAGGAGCTGTGTTGTCGCCTGAATGGGATGGTGTTCGATGTTCAACAGGAAATGGTGGGGCGAGGGTGCCTTCTAATGCGCCTAATATATGCAGGATGAGCCTTTGGCCCGAGCCGTCGCTCTGCATTAATGAGTGCTGATCCGAGCAAAAATACGCAGCGGAATCGGGCTCAAAACCGCTGGAGATATTTCAATGGAACCAGTGGCCATTTCTGTCCAAACAACCTGAAATCCTGACCGATGTCTTTTGCTACCGAGTTTCGTCCTCGTAAATCAAACACATGACCCTCGCAAATATTTGGGTGCGCCACTTCCAATTTTCTAGCGAAAGACGTCCTCCAACGACCTCTTACTGCATCACACCACGACATATTTTATTGGAAGCCACAGTCTCCTTGCCATGCATTGTTCCCCATAGCACAGAAGTACACGGCGGAGTCTGACACAAGACCTCTAGAGATATTAAAATGAGCCATTTTTTCTGCCTCTCTACAAAGCAGCGGTAAATCTCACTGGACTTTCTGGAGATCCGGAGGTATATAACTTCAGCAAGTACTTTGGAGTTTCCCCAAGATGACAAATGTATCAAACACAATGCACTGACGCCATTGTAATTATAGATCAGTCCTGCGATCTGCCCTTTCTCAAACGTTAATTCAGGCGACTGCTGAGTCACTGAATCTTGCCCACTCGCTCCTTCACGAAAAGGGCAACCAATATAATCCAAAGAACGGACGGAACACATGGTGTCGATTGAAAAGCAGCTTACTTCCAAATAGTTAATTACGTTCACCGATATTGCAGAATAAGATTAGTCCTGCTACCCGTCTCAGCATGTGTAATACTCGGGCCGTTGTTCAGTCAATCGATTTATTGGTGTGAACAAAAGCTCCGGTTCCCAATCAGAATTAGTAGTGCCTCACTTCGTCTGCCTGTTTCTGTTAGTCTTTACAACCTATTTTCTCTCCATCCTGCACCTTGCCTTGTCTCTCCTACATCCACTCATCTGCAATCTCACTCACTCATTCTCACGCAGACAACTATCTGCCTCTTCCTTTCTCGTCGTCTACCTCTCTCTCCCTCTTTCAAACAAGCACACACACAGTATCGCTCCCTGTCCGTACCGCATTGATTCACAGACTGTATCCTCAGTCGCCATGTTCGTCGCCCTAACTCTTCCTTCTTGTTCTACTTCCACGAGATTTAACTACCTTCGTTTCTCATTCTACTAAACAATTCATCGCTGTCCTTCCTTTTCTCATTTCCTCCTCTTTGTCGTTCATTCCCTTCCGCTTAAAACTTTTCCCCTCCCATTCCTGCTCTCTGTCTCGTTCCTTTCCATACAGCTATTCATTATTTGCTTTTTTTCTTTCTTCCTATTCCATCGCTCACTACTTTGCACGCTTTCATCCCTCTCCCTTGTTTTTCCTTCACGCTCTCGTCCTCTCTTTCCACGTTGTCCTTTTCCATTTCTCGGGTTCTCTCTGTACCCCCACACGCAATTTCAGTTGCTCGCACTCTCTTTCCGCTGCGTTTCCGCTTCCCTCCCTCTCTCTCATCCAGCGTATTGCTCACTTGGCCACCATTCCTTTCGCTGTCTTACTTCTTCATTGCCCTCTGGGCCGCCATATTTCACTTACTTACTCTCTATCTCCCTCTCTCTCTCTCTCTCGCTCTCTCTATCCCGCCATACATCATCACAATCGCACCCCATCTTCCACAGTACTATCGCTCTTTCTGAGAACGCTATCCACACATAATATACATGTCTCGCCTTCCTCCCCTCGGAGTCCGAAAGTAAGGGACACGCCACTGAGGACAGAGGGAAATGGGAACGTCTTTTCTCGGCAGTGGTCGGAGCGGTTTAGTGAGGGTATTGAATCATTTGTTGCTCGGCGCTGCAGACTTCAGTAGCGCCACACCGGGGAGGGTACATTTTTGACAGGGTACCATGGACGGACCTTATTTGATGTAGTGAGTGTGACTCAGGGCGCCCTCTACAGCGAGAGCCCACTACTCAGGGTGAGTTTTTGTCCTGATCCGCCGTCACCCTGGAGCACTGTGGGCTCCACGGCGCAAAGATACAGGGCGGAATCCGGCATAACAGTCTTCGAAATACTTAAATAAAACCGCTGGCCAGTTTTGTTTAGAGAACCTGAAACCCTGTCCGAAATGCCTTCAGGCCGATCCGCGTCTCCTGTGCTGAATATTGTTAACAATAGTTTCAGAGATTTTCCAGAATGTTGAGCGTACCAGAAATAGGTTCTGCCCGTTTCCGAGTAGCTGCAGCTCAGCGACGCTGCTTGACCTTCCTCGATCATTAATTCCTTCCGATCCTGAGTCACGGAGATTGCCGCACTCGTACCTGTAACAAATCCCAGAGTGTGTTAGCGGCGCCGGATCGCACTGAACATGAAAAACACGCGCTATCCGATTAACCAGAGACTCACCAGGGAGAGCAGCCGTTAGAATCAGCAACCAATACATGGGAGACATGGTGTCTGCATTACAATCAATACAATTTATGAAATTGTGACTTGAGAGAAGGTAATACCTTCACGTCTGGACCAGCAGGGACTTAATGGGAGACAGGAGGCGTGTCTCTCGCACCTCATTTGTCACTTACGCAAGATAAAGGATTATGAAACCAATCCGAACAGGCGTGTCTTAACGGACTCTCTCTCTCGGTCCTTCTCGCCCGTCTTCATCTTGTCGTCAGAACCGTTCGCACATCGTCTCTCCTTCCCTTCTTTCTCTCCCTTAATCAATTTCTCAACTGTTTGCCGACTCTTCTCTCCTTTCTATTTTCTATTTTCCCCTCTCTTTTCCTTTCTCATTTGTTCGGAGACACTTCTAGCCGTTTTCCTTGGAAGTAAGCGAGTATTATTCTTTGCATCAGTCTTCACTGTGGAAGACAATAGCAGGTGCCAGCTGTTAAACGGTGCGGGGAAGAGAAGTGAATGCAATTACAAATACAAAGGAGAATCTGTTCAAAATGCCGAAAAATCTAAGGGTAATAAGTCATCCAAACCAGACGAAGTGCACACTGGGTTTCTGTGACAAGTAGCGATAGAGATTGTGGAGGCATTAGTAAAGATCCTTCAAAAATCATTGGACTCTGGCATGGTGGCAGAGGACTGGAAAATTGCAAATGCCCCTCCACACTTTAAGGAAGGAGGAAGGCAGAAAAGAAATTATAGACCAGTTAGCTTGGCCTCAGTGACTGGAGTCAATTGTTCAGGATAATTTTATAGAGGACTCGGTGACACCGGACAAGATAGGACAAAGTCAGCATGGGTTCCTTAAGGGAAAATCTTGCCTGACGAACCCGGTGGAATTTTCTGAGGAGATTACAAGAAGGATAGATTTTAAAAAAACATGGCATGCATGTTGTACATTTCGATTTACAAAAGGCCTTTGACAAGGTGCCACACAGAAGGCTCCTTACCAAAATAAAAGCCCATGTTATTACTGGAATGTTTAGATCATTGCATGATTGGTGGGAGACAGCGAGTGGGAATACAAGATCTTTATTTCTGATTGGCTGCCAGTGGCTAGTGGTGTTCCACTGGGGTCGGTGTTAGGCCTTTTCTTTTTATGCTGAATATCAGTGATTTATAAGATGGAATAAATGGTTTTGTTGCCAGGTTTGCAGATGATGCGAAGATTGGTGGAGCTGCAGGTAGTGTTGAGGAAACAGGTAGGCTGCAGAAGGACTTAGGCAGATTAGGAGAATGGAAAAGAGAGTGGCAAATGAAATACAAACTTGGATAATGCATGGTCATCACTTTGGTAGAAGAAATAAATGTGCAGACTATTTCCAAAACTGGGAGAAAATCCAAAACTCTTAGATGCAAAGATGCAAAGGGATTTGGGAGTTCTTGTGCAGAGCACCCAGAAGATTAACTTGCAGGTAGAGTCGGCGGTAAGAAGGCAACAGCACTATTAGCATTCATTTCAAGAGGTGTAGAATCGTAAACACACAATAATCTGCAGATGCTGGGGTCAAAGCAACACTCACGACACGCTGGAGGAACTCAGCAGGTCGGGCAGCATCGTTGGAAAAGATCGGTCGACGTTTCGGGTCGGAACCCTTCGTCAGGACCATAGAGGGAAGGGGCAGAGGCCCTATAAAGAAGGTTGGGGGAGGGTACAATACAAGATTAGGGATGTGATGCTGAAACTTTAAAAGGCACTGGTGAGGTCTCACCTTGTGTATTGTGAACAGCTTTGGGCTCCTCATCTAAGAGAAATATCCTGCCATTGGAGAGAGTTCCGAGGAGGTTTTCAAGGATTATTCGGGGAATGCAAGGGTTATCATAAGAGGAACTTTGACAATTCTAGGTCTGCACCCACTGGAATATAGAAGAATAAGGAGGGATCTCATTGAAACGTTTCGAATGCTGAATGTCCGAGACGACAGAAATGGAAAGGATGTTTCCTATAGTGGGTGATTCTCGGACAAGAGGGCAGAGCCTCAGGAGAGAGGGCCGTCAATTTAAAACAGAGATGCAGAATTTTTTCTTTCACCAGAGGGTAGTGAATTTGTGGAAGTTGTTACCACCTGCAGCTGTAGAGGCCAGATCGTTGAGTGTATTTAAAGCAGAGCTTGATAGGTCCTTGTTTGTCCACGGCACCAAAGGATACGAGGGGAAGGCCGGAGAGAGGGGCTGAGGAGGGAGGAAAATGGATCATTCATGTCTGAATGGCGGAGCAGACTCGATGACCCAAATGGCCTAATTCTGCTCCTATGTCTTATGGTCTTATGGTCTTATGGCATATTTCAAAATGAGCAGGTTTTAACAGAGTCTCTCACTTTTTCGCTCTTGACCGTTCTTGCACATCTCCTTCTTGTCTGTTTTCTCTCATTCTTACCTGTTTTCTAACTCTTCTTCCCTTTCGCTCAATCCCTCTCTTTACCTTTCTCTTTATTTGTTCTCCCTCTTTACTCATTTTCTCCACTCTCTCCTCTCCCTCCCTCTTCCCACTTCCTGAATGTCTCCATCCCTCTCGCTATCCACTTTCCGGCCTCTCCTTGCTCTGCCTTCCTTTGTCTCTTTATTGCTTTTTCTGTCTCTCTAAATTATTTTGCTCTCTCTCTCTCTCTCTCTCTCTCTCTCTCTCTCTCTCTCTCTCTCTCTCTCTCTCTCTCTGTCCCTCCTCTCTCTCTCTCTCTCTCTCTCTCTCTCTCTCCCTCCTCTCTCTCCCTCTCTCTCTCTCTCTCTCTCTCTCTCTCTCTCTCTCTCTCTCTCTCTCTCTCTCTCTCTCTCTCTGTCTACCTGTCTGTCTCTCTGTCTCTCTCACTCTTCCTCCCACATGCAAGCAGAGAGCTTCCATAATAATGGCTACACACTGTGACTGTCCCAAGGATCAATTACGGGACGACGAATGTTAAAGAATAATGAACGTATCTGGTCTGATACAATAGCCAATATTTCTCTTGTTGCTATCATCTGTAACTGTGGTTCATCCATCAAGAGTGTGATCGTCATGTCTCGCATACTCACTAATCAGAGTATGGAGCACCGCAAAGATGGTAAAGGACAAAGGAGAGACCTCCATTGTGGTCTGGTTCCCTTATATAAATAGACTAGGTGCAAATCCATGACGGAGGATATACACAGAACCTTCATTTTGGGTGATGTGTCTGTCCGTTTAAGGATTTATGTTCGGTGTTTATAGGGCTGAGTGTTTATATACCGAAAAAAAAATGTCGATTGAACGGTATGGTTCTGGATTTTGAATTGTGTAAGGTAAAGGAAACAAGAAGGGTGGTTATGGAAGGTGTGACAATTAAAGAAGAGGAAGTACTGGCGCTTTTAAGGAATATAAAAGTGGATAAGTCTCCGGGTCGGGACAAGATATTCCCTTAGATCTCGAGGGAAGTTAGTGCAGAAATAAAAGGGGCTCATATGAAATATTTCAAATGTCATTAGAAACGGGGATGGTGCCGGAGGATTGGCGTATTGCTCGTGTGGTTCCATTGTTTAAAAAGGGTTCTAAGAGTAAACCTGGCAATTATCGGCCTGTGAGTTTGACGTCTGTGGTGGGTAAATTGATGGAAAGTGTTCTTAGAGATGGTATATATAATTATCTGGATAGACGGGGTCTAATTAGGAACAGTCAACATGGATTTGTAAGTGGAAGGTCATGTTTGACAAATCTTACTGAATTTTTTGATGAGGTTACTAAGAAAGTTGACGAGGGTGAAGCAGTGGATTTTGTCTATATGGACTTCAGTAAGGCCTTTGACAAGGTTCCACACGGAAGGTTAGTTAGGAAGGTTAAATCGTTAGGCATTAATATGGAAGTAGTAAAATGGATTCAGCAGTGGCTAGATGAGAGACGCCAGAGAGTAGTGGTGGATAACTGTGTGTCAGATTGGAGGACGGTGTGTTGCGGTGTGCCTCAGGGATCTGTACTGGGTCCAATGGTGTTTGTCATATATATTAATGATCTGGATTATGGGGTGGTAAATTGGATTAGTAAGTCTGCAGATGATACTAAGATAGGTGATGTTGTAGATGATGAGGTAGGTTTTCAAAGCCTGCAGAGACATTTCGGCCAGTTAGAAGAGTGGGCTGAAAGATGGCAGATGGAGTTTAATGCTGAAAAATGAGATGTGCTACATTTTGGTTGGACTAATCTAAATAGGACATGCATGGTAAATGGTAGGGCATTGAAGAATTCTGTAGAACAGAGGGATCTAGGAATAATGGTGCATAGTTCCCTGAAGGTGGAATCTCATGTTGATAGGGTGGTGAAGAAAGCTTTTGGTATGCTAGCCTTTATTAATCAGAGCATTGAGTATAGAAGTTGGGATGCAATGCTGAAATTGTATAAGGCATTGGTAAGGCCAAATTTGGAGTATTGTGTACAGTTCTGGTCACCGAATTATAGGAAAGATGTCAATAAAATTGAGTATGGAGGAGGTTTACTAAAGTGTTGCCTGGGTTTCATCTCCTAAGTTACAGAGAAAGGTTGAACAAGTTAGGTCTTTATTCTTTGGAGCGTGGAAGTTTGATGGTGGACTTGAAAGAGGTGTTAAAAATTATAAGGGGAATTGATAGAGTTGACGTGGATAGGCTTTTTCCATTGAGAGTGGGGGAGATTGAAACAAGAGGACATGAGTTGAGAGTTAAAGGACAGAAGTTTAGGGGTAACATGAGGGGGAACTTCTTTACTCAGAGAGTGGTAGCTGTGTGGAAGGAGCTTCCAGCAGAAGTGGTTGAGGCAGGTTCGATGTTGTCGTTTAAAGTAAAATTGGATAGTTATATGGATAGGAAAGGAATAGAGTGTTATGGGCTGAGTGCAGGTCGGTGGGACTAGGTGAGAGTGAGGGTTCGGCACGGACTAGAAGATCCGAGATAGCCTGTTTCCGTGCTGTAATTGTTAATGGTCATATGGTTATATGGATTGGAGATTAGCTGGATAAGTATTGTTCGACATACAGGATATTGAGAGGATTTTAGAGGATAACTGCCGAGTGGACACTTCGCCTGGTGAACAGAATCAAGACAAAGCAATGTCAATAAGTTTGTGACACTCTGACTTCAGCAGAAGGGCAATAATTCCCGTCGTCAATCAGAATGGGATTTGCTTCCGTCTGTGTGTTTGTCTCCATTTGTCTTTGTAGCCCATTCTCTCTCGATCTTCTCCGACCGTTGTCTCTTCTACTTTCACTCATTTGCAATCATTACCAAGCACTCTACTCTCTGCCATTCAGCTTCTGTTCTACGAGTTCTCTCTCTCTCTCTCTCTCTCTCTCTCTCTCTCTCTCTCTCTCTCTCTCTCTCTCTCTCTCACTCTCTCCCTCTCTCTCTCTCTCTCTCTCTCTTTGTCTCATCATCTCTCCCTGCCTCTCCGGCATTTCTTCACAGCCTCTGTACTCATTACCTATATCTCCCATTCAAAGTCTCCCTCCCTTTTCAGTTTGGCGAAGTGCACAGACTCAGTAGCCCATCATCGCGCAAGGGGCTGAGCAGGATCAGGATATAAGGGAGTCAGTGCGTCGCGGAGCGGTCGTCGAAGGAGTGACCGTCGGAGCAGTGTGAGTCAGAGTAGCGGTGCTTTGGCTGATCGGAGCCTCGGCGAGGGAGGCCGAGGCGAGGTAAGGCGATAAATTGCGTTCATATCGCGTTTTCCCTCCAACTTAAGAATAGCGGTAATAACTGCAAGGCCAGTTTTCTGCTCTGGTTGTCAGACCTGGGATATCCGGGAGGCTTCCAGCCTCGCTGGTGGCCACATCTGCGCCAGCTGCATCGAGCTGCAGCTCGTTAGTGACCGATTTAAGGAAATTGAGCTGCAGCTCGATGACTTCGGCTTGTTAGGGACAGTGAGGGGGTGATCGATAGGAGCTACAGGCAGTTGTCATACCCGGGCCAGAGGAGACAGATAAGTGGATGATTGTCAGGAGAAGAAGGGCGAGCGTCAAGTAATGGGAAATATCTCAGTGGCCGTCCCCCTTAACAATAAGTACTCCATTTTGAGTGCTGTTGGGGAGTGCCTATCTGGGGGAAGCAACAATGGCCGTGCCTCTGGAACTGAGTCTAGCCTTGTGGCTCAGAACGGTAGGGAATGGAAGAGGATGGCATCAGTCAATGAGGACTCTTTAGTTAGGGGAACAGACAGGCTATTCTGTGGGCGAGAAAAAGAAACGCGGATGGTAGTTTGGATCCCAGGTACCAGAGTTGATGCTGAACGTGTCCACAATATCCTGAAAAGTGAGGATGAGAACCCAGAAGTCGGGATGCATATTGGTACCAACGACATAGGTAGAAAAGTGGAGGAGGCCCTGAAGAAAAAGAGAATAACAGGGCGTAAGGATGTTGCGAAGCAGGGCCTCCAGGGTGGTAATCTCGAGATTGCTGTCTGTGCCACGCGAATTGGAAAATAGGAATAGAATGAACTGGCGGATTAATGGGTGACTGAAGGATTGGAGCAGGGGACAGTGATTTAGAATTCTGGTTCATTGGGAACTCTTTAGACGCGGCTGTGACCTGTACAAAAAGGAGGGGCTGCACTTGAATCCGACGGGGATCAATATCCTGGCGGGGAGGTTTGCTCATGCTGCTGGGGAAGGTTTAAACTAGCTTTGCAACGGGTGGGAACCAAAGGGAAGAGGCAGAGGATGAGGCCATTGGCGCACAAGTAGTGACAGCTTGTTGGAAGCTTGTGAAGAAGGTTAGGGTGATGATAGAGCAAAGAAGCACTCATCCTGATTGTTTGAGATGTGTCTATTTTAATGCAAGGAGGATCATAAACAAGGCGGATCAATACTTGGAACTATCACGTTGTTGCCATTACAGAGACTGTGTCAGGGCAGGAACGGCTTCTGAGTGTGCCAAGCATTAGATGTTTGAAAAAGAAGAGGGACGGAGGCAAGATAACTGGGGCATGACATTGCTTATCGGGGATAGCGTCACCACTGCAGGAAGGAGAAGGTCATGGAGGGATTATCTACTAAATCAGTGTGGGTGGAAGTCGGAACAAGAAAGGAGGGTAATAACTCAACTGGGTGTTTTACAGCCAATTCCCCCACCCCCTATTTCACAATAGTAACAGAGACATTGAGGAGCAGATAGGAGAGTGCAATAATAACAGGTTTGTTGTGATGGGAGATTTTAACTTTTCTAATATTGACTGGCATCTCCTTGGAGCAAGGTGTACAGATGGGGTGGAGTTTATCAGGTGTGTTCAGGGAGGTTTCCTGATGCAATGCGTAGATAGGCTGTACTTGATCTGGTATTGGGAAATGAACTTGGCCAGGTGTCAGATCTCGTTAGGAGAACAGTTTGGAGATAGTGATCACAGCACGATCTCGCGCTAGAGAGCGATAGGAGTAGTCAATTTGAGATAACGTAATTGGATAGGGAGAAAATATGATGCTATTAGGCAGAACCTTCAGAAAATAAATTGGGCGCGTATGTTCTCAGGGAAAGGCGCGACAGAAATGTGACAAATGTTCAGGGAACAACACTGCGGACGAATAGCCTGTAACGTGCTGTAGATTTGTTTGTTCTATGCCCTATGCTCTATTTTCTTTTCTACTTGCACGAGATTGCTGTATCTTCGCTTCTTACTCGACTAATCTCATCGCTATCCTACCCTTTCTTATTGTGTCCTCTTCATCGCTTTTTCCTTCCTTCTTTCTTTTCCCTCACTTTCCTTCCCTCTGTCTCGTTCCTTCCCTTCCTCTTATTCTTGATTTCCATTTTTCTTTCCTTCCTATTCCGTTGCTCACTACTTTACCTCTTCTCATTCCTCTCCACCGCTATTTCATTCCGTTTCTCTTCTTCTTATCTTTCAACATTCTCCATTCCCCTTTCACTTACTTCCTCTGTACCCCAATTTCTCAATTTCACTTGCTCACGCTCTCCTCCCGTCTCCGCATTTCTCTCTCTCTCTCTCTCTCTCTCGCTGTCTCGTTCTCTCTCTTTCCTCTCTCTCTCTAACTCTCTCTCTCTCTCTCTCTCGCTCTCTCTCTCTCTCTCTCTCTCTCTCTCTCTCTCTCTCTCGTGCGTGTGCACATGATAAAAATAGTTTGGACTGCAAGCTTTCGCGCAGCTGGACTGTTGCGTACTCAAGGTGAATATGAGGAGACGTTCCTGGTTTTTTTGATTCATCGCACACCTCTACCTGGCTCTATCTGCCCATCATCCCTCCTCCATTTCGGCTACATGCCGTCCCCATCACTTGTGTATATTGGCTATCAGCCCTCTACACTCTCAGTCCCGTTCCATGGTTTCCATCTTGCACGACAGCTACTCTTTTACCTCCTCGGACGCTGCTTCGCCCACAGGGATCTTCCAGCAGTGTATTTTTATTGTGTTTTTTTTTCTTCTGCTCATATATGCTTATGCAACAATCGATCATTTGCTTCAGGATGAAGGAATGTGGTGGTAGGAGATGAGAGTGCAAGGCAGAGTTTGAAGCCACTGGGATTGTAGTTTCGGCAACACCGAATCTAGAGCGATCAATTAGGAAAGATTGTGATCCTTGCAAAATGAGGCACAAGCACACCCGGGCACAGGAGCACAAAACGGCGACTTTTTTTCTCTCTCAAAGTGGGAAATACAAAAGAACGATTTTCTGGCAGAGTGTAGTCCGTATGAAAGAGAGCTGAAAACGAGTACTAGAAGTAATTTTAAAAAGCGAATTGAGAAATGAAAAGGAAGTGTGAAAAAAATACCGGATCGCTCGGGCTGTGTGGGTCGGTCTTGCACAGAGTTTGTATATTATGGGCCCAATGGTTCGATTCTGTGACCTTCGGATTAGAAGCCTGAGCGGTCCTGCATTGGACAGGGTGGGGTTTTATAACCATTTCTTTTAACTGGAATAAATTGTCCAACATCCTCTCGGAGCGATGTTATACATATTAGAATAGCACGGGAAAAATCGTGCAAACAAATAATCTTCTGTACAACCCTCTTGTTTCCCTGCCGGAATTGCTCCCTAAATTCACTGATTACATCTGATTCCACCAACCTGCGACAGTTCCACGCTGTGTGTTAAAAGAAACTGTCGCTAAAATCCCGTCGTTTTAAGAAAAATCTCCTTCTTCTCCTCTTAAAGTTATGCCCTTCAGTACTTAAACTTATAAACTTACATATATGGTATGGCCCACGTATGAAATAACAAGTGGAGTTGAAAGTTGAAATATTAGGAAAGTTGAAATATTGTTTGTCAACGGAATGCGAGTGCACAGGGGTAAGACAGCCCAGTACATTCGGCAGTATCCGAGCAGGAAATCCGGGACAGTTTTTTGTATTGAAAAGTAATGAAGTCTTTTTTGCTTCTATCGCACCAGGATGGCCGAGTGGTTAAGGCGTTGGACTTAAGATCCAATGAACGAATGTTCACGTGGGTTCGAGCCCCACTCCTGGTAACTCATTAACAGGCTCACACCGAAGTTTTCGGGGCACAGAAGTATTTCCACGTTTATTACATTTAAAATATATATTTATTTTCCACAACACTCAGGTGGGAGCCGGGGCGACCCCACTTCCGACACATTCCTCCACCACCCGCCCCCGTGATCTCGTTAGAGCGAAAACAGGACAGAAGGCCTAAAAGTACCGCGATCTCTCAATCAGTTTGCAAACCCCACTGCTTCCCGTTACCCCAAACACAACAGATTCTGCAGATGCTGGAATTCCGGAGCAAAACCCACAAAATGCTGAAGGAACTCAATAGGTCCGGTAACGTCTATGGAAATGAATAAACAGCCCACGTTCCGGGCCGACTCCCTTAATAAGAACTGGAAAGGAAAGGGGATGACACCCTGATATAAAGGTGACGGAGGGGAAGGAGGACAAGTCAAAAGTTGATACGTGAAACCAGGTGGGTGAGAAAGGTAAAGAGCGGGAGAAGAATAAATCTAATGGGAGAGGAGAGTGGGCCATGTGAGAAAAGGAAGCAGGATTGGCTCCAGGAGAATGTGATAGACAAGAGAGGAGAAAGATAAGAGGTCAGAGTGGAGGACGGAAGAAGAGGTAAGGGGGAGAAGAAAATGACTGGAGAAAAGTACTGGTCGGTTTGAAGCAACTACTATATTTGACAAAACAAGATACAGCAGGCATCATATTGAAGCCCTTTAAATCGACTCTTTCGATATTTTATGTGCTAAACATCAAAGGACAATTACATATTTACAATGCATCCATAATGCGTTCTTTGGAAGTATACACCTCCCAATTTTCACTCACACCACAGACATCTAAATGAATTTTAATCAGCATTCTCTGGCCCGTGATACAAAGCTTTTGGGAACCTATTGTTCAGAGCTGTATTTTACATTAAATCTACAATGTATGTTCGAATCTGCAGGCCAGTGACCGAAGTCAGTTACGTTAATTGCTACATGTGCTAGACTCAGAAATCTGCCAAACAAAGGCAACGAGCTGGAAAGAAGAAATCTGATAGGAGAGGAGAGTGGACCATGTGAGCAAGGGAAGAAGGAGGGGCACCGGGGGAGGTGATAGACAGGTGGGGTGAATTTGGAGTCAGAGTGAGGAATGGAAGAAGACGGAAGGAGGAGGAGGGGAAAAAAATACCATAAGGAGAAATCGATCAAGTTGAAGCCTACCTGGACGGATGATGAGGTGTAACTCCTCCACCTTAAGAGTCGCCTCACTGTGGCAGAAGAGGAGTCCACAGAGTCCAGACAATCATGTCGGGAAGTGAATGGGGATTGGAATTAAAATGGTAACCGAGAAATTCTGCTTTTGGCAGATGAAGTGAGGGTGTTCGACAAAGCAATCCCTCAATTTCTTTCGGGTCTCACCAATACAGGGTATCAGGAACACTGGGTACAACAGAGGCACCCGAAGCTCGTAGCAGTCTGATGCCCCAGAAAGAAAAGCTTCTTTCTGGGAAAAAATGCAGAGGAGACGAAGGAACTGATAAAAGTGAAGAGCATTTTACAGGAGACAGGGTAGAGAGAGGTATAGTCCAGTTACCGTGGAATATAAAAGAAAATGGTGGCGTAATTGGTTCCAGAGACGGAGACAGAGCGATCGAGAAATGGGAGGAAGGTATCAGAAATTCTCTAAGTGAATGTTAGGGCATGGTGGATGTTGGATGCAAAGTTGAAATTGACAAGTTCAGTAGAGGTGCATGAAGAAGCTCCAATGCCGTCGTCAGGGTAGTTTAGAAAGAGCTGTGGGGCATTCGTACCTGTAACACAGAAGTTTGAGAGCGGCCCTGATGACACTGATCACGTAGGACAAGCACTTGGCAATTAGACAGAGACCCAGCAGGACGAGAAGTCGTCAGGATCAGCAACCAAAGCAGGAGAGACATGGTATTTGAATTATAATCAACAGTAGGACATTTCGAAAATGTGACACAAGAGAAGCTCATTGCTTGACGGCAGGGTCATCCGACATTCCATGGAAAATAGGTGGCCAATCAGAAAGAGCATGTGTTAAAAGAGCCTCTTAGTTTCTCACTATCGTCCTCTCTCCTGCGTCTTCTTTTTGCAGCTGTATACTTCCTCCTCCTCTCTATTCAACACTTTCTCTAGTCGGTTTTTCTCACCTGTTTCCTGTCTCTCCTTCTCCCCCCTTCTCTTTTCCCCTCTTCCTTTCTCTTTTCATTTTCTCCCTTTTTCTTTTGTCAGTTTATTCTATTTACCTTTCTCTCTTCCCCGTCTCCTTCATTCTCCCTCTTCGCGCTCGCTCTCTCTCTCTCCCTCTCTCTCTCTCTCTCTCTCTCTCTCTCTCTCTCTCTCTCTCTCTCTCTTTCTCTCTGTCCCACATTTCAGCACTAAGATCCCTTGATGTGAGTATACAAGGATACAAGATCTAACTTCCATAAGGAATTGGTGGCTAGCTTCTCTTGTTGCTTTGGAAGTACAGTCGATTAATATCACAGAGGAGATATTTATATTTTAAATTATTTACGCGACAATGTATATGGAGACTCGAAAAAATGAAAGCGGGTGAAAGAAATGAAAGAGTGAAGAGGGAATCTGGAATTCTTGAATGACCAGGTCTTTCTCTTTTTGCTAATGATCGCTCATTGATCAAGCACCCAGTCAGCATCTCAGACAGGCTCTGTCTCTCCATCGACGGTGAGACAGCGAGAGCGGAGACCAGCTGTTCCGATGCTACAACCTTCCACGTTGCATTTACAATTGCCCGTGTCGAGGAATAACAGGCTGTCACTCTCCATCAAAAGAGGGAGAGAGAGAGGGTGGATCGCTCGAGTGAAGTGGCCTTCTTCCGACAGCAGCCGGCGATTAGAAACCACACTTATATACATCAGTAGGTAGATGAAGTTGGGTGAGCAAGTGAAGAAAAGACAGTGGATGGTAGGTGAGAAGTTGAATCGAACGGGTAGGGAATGATGGACAGATGAACCAGGTGTGGAAGTGCAGATGAAAGAATAAGGACAGGACTGAAAGGTGGTAATTGGAACTAAATGAAGTAGGGATGATGGACAGGTAGTACCAGCTGTGGAGAGAGCAAATACCAGGGAGGGAAGTGAAGAAAGGGTGGCGAGGCTATCAGGAATTGGGCAATTCAAATATTGGACATGCCTGAGGTCTTATACAACCGGGTTCAAGAACAGCTGCTTTACTTCAACAATTCGTCTTTGAACCAACCACAAACCGGCAAAACCATATTAACCAGAGTTTGGAGCAGTGTGACCATTTTGATCACTTTGCACGAAAATGGGCTTCATTTTTTGGTTCAAATTGTATCCCTTCTTGTTAAAATGTCAATGTTTTTCCGGGGAATGACGCTTTTGTTTCTGTGTCGATTTGCCTCATATGTACGCATTCTCTTATCCATCCACTGTCGTAAGAGCTACCACCAACTCCCTTGCCACTTTATCTCTCTCTCTCTCTCTCTCTCTCTCTCTTTCTTTCTCTTTCTCCCTCTCTATCTCTTTATCTATCTACCTATGTATCTCATTATCTTTTTCTTTCAATGCCGTTGCCTCTCTGTTCCCCCCTCTCCCTCCCTCAAAACCCACCCCGTTCTATTTCTACATCTCATTTTCCCAGTTTCATTCTTTTGTTGTCCCTCGTCTTTCTATTGTTTTTCTCATTCATACTTTTTCATTATTCCTTTCACTTACTCTGCCAATCAATGTTTGATGTTTTCCATTTATCTCTTTCCTCTCTCTCTCTCTCTCTCTCTCTCGATCTCAATCTCTGTCAGTCTTTCTTTCCCAGTCTTTCTGCACCTCCTCTCTTTCTATCTCTATATATCTACTATATATCTATTTATCTCATCCTGTCAGGGACTGCCTATTCCATTCCCTGTCAGATTGCCACCTAAGTTCTGTGATTGCATCTGATTAAAACATTTCATGGCAATTCCTGATATTAACCACGCTGTGTGTAAAAATAAACATAACCATCACTTCCGATTGTAAAATAATTTCTCATTCCTCTCCCTTTCGGTTTTAATCGTATAGCTTTACATGTGTGGCATAGCCCACGTAATACACTACATGACATGTTGAAAGATGGAACATTAGGAAAGCAAAAAAATATATTTCTTTGAATGCAATGCGAGTACACATGGGTACATTCAGCACTATCCGAGCAGGAATTCCGGGGAAGTTTTTCAATTTGAAAGTAAGGGTTTACGCCTTTGTGTTTCTGTCAGACCAGGATGGCCGAGTGGTTAAGGCGTTGGACTTAAGTTCCAGTGAACAAATGTTCACGTGGGTTCGAACCCCACTCCTGGTAATTGATTATCAGTCCCGCACCGAACTTTTCATTGTAAAAGGCATTTCGATGCATATATTTTCCGCACACACACAGGTGGGGGGCCGTTTGGGACCAGAGACATCCCACGCATTCCACCGCCCTGCCCCGTTAACTCATTGGAATGAAAAAAAGCCCGCAAACTCCTCAATCCGGTTAAACTCTCACTGCTTCCCGTTACCCCAAACACGAGAGATTCTACAGATGCTGAAAATCCAGAGTAAAACGCAAAAAATGCTGGACCGGAGTTCTGCAGACAGCAACTATGGAAATGCATAAACAGTCAAAATTTCAGGCCGAGGCTCTTTAATAAGGATTGGAAAGAAAACTGGAAGAAGCCAGAGAAGAAATAGGATAAGTGACAAGATGACAGGTGAAGTTGGGTGGGTGGAAACCTGGAGAAGAGGGAATCTAATAGGAGAAGAGTAGACCATGTGAGAAAGGGAAAATGGACGGACGCCATGGGGGTGTGGTAGGCAGGTGAGGAGAAGAGCCAGAGTGGGGAATAGAAGAAATCGGAAGGAGCAGGAGGGGAAACAATTACTGTAAGGAAAAATCAATGTCTATGCATTAAGTTGGAGCCTACCTAGACGGATTATGAGGTGCTTTTCCACCGAGGTCTCACCTTGGCAGAAGAGGAGACCATACAGTCCAGTACAACATGTCAGAAAAAGAATGAGAATAAGAATTAAAATGGTTGGCACCGGGAAGTTCCGTTTTTGGTTTTGGCAGATGAAGTGAAGGTGTTAGACAAAGCAGTCCCTCAATGTCCATTGGGTCTCACCAATTCAGGGTATCGGGAGATCTGGGTAAATAGAGGTATCCAATGCCCTCGATACTCTGATTCCCGAGAAAGGAGCGCCTCACCTGGGAACAGATGCAGCGGAGATGAAGAATATCGTTTTTACAGGAGACAGGCTAGCGGGAGGTATAGCTAAGATAATCCTTGGGATATAAAAGATGTCAGTAGACAGTTTGTCTCCAGAGATGGAGACAGAGAGATCGAGGAATGGGAGAGGGGCCTGAAATGCACTGTGAAAGCAAGGGCATGGTGGAGGTTGGAGGCAAAGTTGATGAAATTGACAAACTCAGCATGGACTCATGAAGCAACACCAATGCAGCCATCAACGTAGCGCAGAAAGAGCTGGGAACATTACCTTGGAGAGCTTGAAACATGGACTCTTCCACATAGCCAATGAAAAGAGAGGCATGAGGCCACTATTTCCTCTTTGGGGAACAGGTATGTGGCCGCGCAGTAACTGAAATGCTCCCGCGCACATATTTTCTTTTGTATAATGACAATGTAAGTTTTCTTTGCTGTGCTGCATTATACCCTTCAATTAATCAATTAAATTAAAAGAACGCGATTTTTTTCAATTTTCATTCCAAATATTCATATTATGCATATTACAAAAATAAATTAAATGCCTTGCAGTTTCCAGGCCATGTAAAAATTTCCTACTCATATTAATGGTTGGTCCACAGAGCTGTAAAAACATAATTAGAGGGATGACGCCCATGCACTTCACCCTGTGTATTTTCAACATGTACAAACAGCGTTAAGGGCCGAGAGACTACTCTTTTCCATAGATGCTGCCTGGCCTGCTGAGTTCCTCCAGCAATTTGTGTGTGATTATCGTTACTACCATCGGGAGGCGCTACAGGACTAGAAGACACATACTAAACGATTCAGGAACAGATTTTTCCACTCAGCAATCTGAATTTTGGCCGATGCATGAACCCATAAGCGCTAGTTCATAATTCCTCGTTTTATATCTATTGTTTTGTGATTTATAGTAATTTTAAGGCTCAGCAAATTTATTACTGCCGCAAAAATAACAAATTTCACATCATATGTCAGTGATAATAAGTCTGTTTCTGAATCTTGTCCTGATGGAAGTTCTCGGCCCCGAACTGTTTATTCCCCTCAGTAGATTCTTTCCGACCTGCTGACTTCCTCCAGCATTTTGTGTGTATTGCTCTGGTTTCTCCAAAGATCTGCAGAATCTCCAGTGATTCATTTATCTCTCTCCCTCCCTTTCTCTCTCTCGCTCTCTCTCTCTCTCTCTCGCTCTATATATATATATAGAGAGAGAGAGAGAGCGAGAGAGAGAGAGAGAGAGAGAGATCTGTCTATCTATCTATCCACCAGTCTATCTCTGTCTCTCAACTCTCCCACACCCCACCCCTGCAGAGGACATAATCCCTCCATGAAAAAGATATTACACTAAAGTCTGTCTGTCTCCCAATGCCACTGACTCTGTCACTCTGTCCCTATTCCTCTCTCTACTTCTTCTCATCCTCTTTGTTTTCTCACTCTATCTCTTTATCTCTCTTGGCCTCTCTCATTCACAGCGTCTTTGCCTCTATTTCGGTCTCTCGATCTTCCTGTGAACATGGAATACCAAACCAAATCTACATGTCCAACTGACTGTCAAT
Source organism: Mobula hypostoma (assembly GCF_963921235.1). Classification (NCBI taxonomy): domain Eukaryota; kingdom Metazoa; phylum Chordata; class Chondrichthyes; order Myliobatiformes; family Myliobatidae; genus Mobula; species Mobula hypostoma. The sequence continues at coordinate 26,042,460 of NC_086106.1, forward strand.
TGCTTGTCTAAGTGTTTGTCTACTCTGATTATACAACACCGAAACAAGTCAAACTGCCTACCATATGATGATCAAGCATCAAGTTTCTATCCGCATGAATCGTTGCAGAGAAGCAACACCCACAACATGCAGGAGGGACTCAACAAGCCGGACAGCATTGATGGACAAGAGGACTGTTGACGTTTCGTTCCAAAACCTTTTGGCAGTCTTGCTGAGCTCCAGCGTCTGCATATTTTCTCTTGTTTGCAGTTGCAGTTAGGAACCATTTTCAGCAGCCTAGCCCATTGCTCTTCTGCCTTGGTAATTCAGGAATTTAAGTAGGTAATATAACATGAGAGTTTTTCATGATTCAGGGATGTCATCATCTCTAGCGAATGAACTCTTCAGTCCTCAAAAAGCAGTATGGAGCAGGGGTCAAGGCAAAGATGAATATCTACAGGTCCATGACCTGAAGAGAAAGATTCGTGCTCACGGCTTGCTTCCAAAGTGGAACATTTCATCCTGCATTTCACCCAGACTCTGGATGTCTGAGCAACGATCATGAACAAACTCAGAACCTTTGCTTTTAAAGACCACATCCTGCACATTCATTGCATCCATCATATACACGAATGGTTTTGAGTAAGATGTAGGAAGTGTGATTAGCTTGCAGATGAACCCAAATTTGAGGAGTTTTCTCTTTGGAGCAAAGTAAGAAAGTGTAGAAGATTACAAGAGGATTCAATTCTGTGGCTAGTCAGAGCCTATATTTCTCCCACAGCAGCAACGGTTAATACCAGAGAGTAACCTTTTAAGGAGAGTGGAGGAAAGTTGAGTGCAGATGTCAGATGTAGGAATTTACACAGAGAGTGATAAGTGGCTGTAACACATTTTTGGGAATGGTAGCAGAGGCAGATACATTAGGGACACTTAGGAGACCGTTGGATAAGCATAGGAATGAAAGAAAAATAGAAAGAGTCATGGGCAGATTGGGAGTGAAAGGTCAGATTGATCATAGAGTCGAATAAAGATCGGGACAATATCATAGGGTGAAGAGCCTGTATTGTGCTACACTGTTCTCTGTTCATTCCATGTTCTAAATTGGTGGTGTAGTAGACAGTCAAGAAGGTTGTCTAAGGTTACAATGGGATATTGGTCAATTGGACAAGCGAGCTGGGGAATAGTACGTGGAATTTATCTCAGACATAAAGGTGAGAAATGATAAAGTTTCAGAACATCAACTGGGGAGGGGCGATGAATGCTGAGGAGTATTGTAGAGGAAACAAGCGTTCTGGTATAGATACATTCTATCCTAAAACTGACACAGATTGACAGGATGGTGAAGAAGGCATTAGACACACTTACCTTCATTGCATGGGGTACCGAATACAGGAGTTGGGATGACACGTTGCAACTGTACAAGAATTTGGTGAGACCAAATCTGGAGTCGTGTGTGCAATTCTGGTCACCCAGCTATAGCAAGGATTTCACTGAGCTGGCCGGTGTATAGAAAAGATTCACAAGGATGTTGCTAGGAAGGGAGTGCTTGGATTATGAGGCAAAATTGAACGGGCCGCCAATGAAAAAATATGGAGGAAGTCAAAGGATAAGGCAGCATCTATTGAGAGAAATGGCGACAGGAATGATATTGTGAAGCTGGAAAAGGGTCAGAAAAGATTCAAGGTGGAGAGAGAAAGGGGGAAAGAGGGAGCATTGCACTGGAGAGAGCGCAGAGGAGATTCCCCAGGATGTTGCCGGCACTGGAGGGCTTGAGTTATAAAGAGAAACTGGATAGACTGGGATCATTTTCAGGTGAGTGAAGGAGGCTCAGATGTGACAAGATAGTTTTATAACATTGTGGATGCTATAGATTGAGCTAAGCATCTACTTCCCATGGTGTTGTTGTCTAAAACTGGAGGGTTTAAAGTGAGAAGGAAGATGATTCAAGGGAATCACAGGGGATAAACCTGTAATAACATAGAACATTAATTAATTTTGTAGCATTTTTTATCAGATCTTTCATTATGAACTGGAAGCTCCAAAGTACCAGCTGAAGTTTGGCAGAGAAACTTATATCAAGGCAGAGAGTGTAGGATGGGGAACACTTGGCTGGATTTCAAGAGGATTTCTGTCAACTGTATCCCTCGTGTGTAATGACAATTGGTTCACTTTACTCTCAGCATCAGCAAAACTACTGCCAAGGTAAGCCACTTAATTTTAAAAAATTAGGATGTCTCTTCTTCATAAACATTTGAGGGCTGCTCATTCCAAGGGAGAGCAGCTGCGGTAATGCTCCATGTCTTATTCTGACTGCTCGGCAAGGGGAAAGAAATGTCCCATTATTTGACTGTCCGTGTTTCTGCTACTGAAAACATTGCCTCCAACTTTTAGGCCGAGCATAATTTAACTGGCTATTGTAAGTTGCCCGATTGTGTGTGTATACTTTATACTTTATACTTCATTGTCGCCAGACAATTGATACTAGAATCATCATAGCGATATTTGATTCTGCGCTTCCCACTCCTTAGATTACAAATCGATAGTAAATATTTAAAATTTAAATTGTAAATCATAAATAGAAAATATAAAAATGGAAAGTAAGGTAGTGCAAAGAAAACGAGATGTAGGTCCGGATATTTGGAAGGTACGGCCCAGATCCGGGTCAGGATCCGTTCAGCAGTTTTATCACAGTTGGAACGAAGTTCTTCCCAAATCTGGCCGTACGAGTCTTCAGGCACCCGAGCCTTCTCCCGGAGGTAAGGGGGACGAAAAGTGTGTTGGCTGGGTGGGTCGTGTCCTTGATTATTCTGGCAGCACTGCTCCGACAGCGTGTGGTGTAAAGTGAGTCCAAGGACGGAAGATTGGTTTGTGTGATGTGCAGAAGGAATAAGGAGAATAAAAGCAGAAGAACGCCTGAGTACTTAGCACGACTGCCACAGAGCTCGAGTGAACCTGGTTCAATCCTGAGTTCGGTAGATGGAAACTGGGATGATCCGCCAGAGTGGCTGGTGGGAGAAGTAACAGTAACAAACTTCAAGAGGATTAAACACATGTGGGATTAATCTAATTACCCAGAGTCATTGAAGCTGCACTCAACCAGGCAAATGGTCATTGCCCCATCACATAGATAGACAAGATGATGAACCCTGCGGCAATGGGCCGAAGGGGCTGTTTCTCTGCTGTGCAACTCTTTGTGATTCCCATGGTGTTCTGTTGACCTCCCTGTACTCCTCCAGGTGCAGAACCCTCGGCTTGCAAGGAACTCAGAACCCAAGGCCTCATGGAAGAGCACTTCAAAGATTAAACAACCTCTGAGTGAAGATACGCTTCCTCTTCTTTTCCACCTAAACAATGCTGGAGGAGCTCAACAGGTCAGGCAGCATCTATGTGGGGAAATAAACACTCGATGTTTCAGGCTGAGACCCTTCATCAGGGCTGGAAAGGAAAGGAAAAAAGGGCAGAATAAGAAGGTGGGTGAGGTGGAATAGAAACTGGCAGGTGGTAGGTTACATCAGGTAAGGGGGAAGGGGTGATGGGGGAAGGGGGCTGAGAAGTTGGGGGTGATTAGTGGAAGAAGGACTGAAGGAGAAGGAAATATAATACGATTGAACTGTGGACTACTGAATAAAAGGAAGGAGGTTGGAAACCAGTGGGAGGTGTTGTGCAGATCAAAAGCACAGGGGAGGAAAGTGGTAAAAATAGTTGACAACGCAACATTCAACAGTTATAACAGAACTAGATAAAATCATTGTGCTATACCTAAAATGATCCAGTTGCACTGGTCAATGATTATGTTTCCTGAATACACTTGCATGTATCATACATATTTTGAGCTGCTGACAATAACAATCATCAAATTTCCCTGGAAGGCAACATCTTTTGAAAGCACCTGTATTTTTATTTCAATTCACAACTCAAATCAACTAAAATGTTGCACATCATGTAAGCTGAAAAAGTTTTCTACCGTGTCCAGGCATGCTCAGGCAGGATGGGGGCTGTATGGTAGGACAGGTTTAAGAAGGTTATAAAGCATCATACATACACCGTTCTATGCTTTGCATTTGCACGTATGTCGGTTTTCGATCATGTCGATGCTGATGCTCTACCCGCATAGCATATTTTGTGTACTCATTATAATAAAGTGATTGTATTCTCAGGAGTATTTGTGATAGCGAAATGGCTTACCAATGTTGCAACAGCCGTGATTCTTTCTTTTTACATTTGTAGTGAATAGTTGGGACATGAATAGAAGAGGCCCCTAATCATTCCCAGACGGCATCATGTTATATCCCTCCTTGTGCAATATTACCATGTGGAGTCACAATATCAAGGACGCTAATTTACCGAGAGCGCTGTCCGCTCAGATGGCTATGGCTACTGCAATCCGGGTGCCAAAGAGTGTGTAAGCAGCTTGATCTTCAATTGCATCACCTGCCGTAAGCTTCGGGGGACATGTGAAGTCCGGAAAATGGCTGACTTCCTTCCTGATAGACTCAGCATGGAACCGCCTGCTACGCATGTTGGTGTTGATGTATTTGGACCCTGGACCATCTCTGTGCGCCGTAGGAGGGGTGGCACGCCGAAAGTAAAAGATGGGCAGTTTTATTTACCTGTTTAAGCATCAGAGCTATCCACCTGGAGGTCATAGAGACAATGGACAGCTCAAGTTTTATAAATACCCTGAGAAGGTTCCTGGCGATCCGTGGGCCAGTCAAGGAAATCCGTTATGACCGGGGAACGAATTTCATCGGAGCGTGCTAAGATCTAGGAATCTCCTCCAATGTTGATGAAGGTACGGTGAAGAGGTATCTCTCAGAAAAGAGGTGTACCTGGACATTCATTCAGCCTCTGTCCTCCTATATGGGAGGTGCTTTGGAGAGAATGATCGGCATCACCCTCAAAATCCTGAACTCCATACTTCTCCATCCAGGGCCTTCTAGACTCACTCATGAGGTGCTCACCATCTTTATGGCCGAGGTGATGGCCATTGTGAACAATAGGCCTCTAGTGCCCGTGTCTACAGATGCAGTAGATCCATTCATTCTCACTCTTGCCACGCTGCTCACACAGAAAAGCGGCCCTTATCCCATTCCTCCAGGTGAGTTCGACAGCAAGGACCTGTACACGAGACAGTGGCGACAGGTGCAAAGCCTCGCCAGTACCTTCTGGGACAGATACTTGTTTACCTTGCAGTTACGAAGGAAATGGACGTCCAGTAGGTCAAACATCACACCAGGATCTGTGGTGCTCATGAGGGATTGTCAATCCAAGAGAAGTGACTGAAAGATACTGGCATGGTATCTCAGGCTGACGGACAGGACGCAGCGAGTAGGAATAAAAGGGGCCTTTTCTGTTTGGCTGCCGGTGAGTTTTGTTCCTCCTCGGAGTCAGTATTGGGACAGCTACTTTTCACATTGTTTGTCAGTGATTTAGATAATAGAATTGATGGCTTTGTGGCAAAGTTTGAGAATGATACGAATATAGGTGGAGGAGTAGAAGTGCCGAGGTAGCAATACGATTGCAGCAGACAGACAAATTGGAAGAATGGATTAAAAAAAAAAATTGGCAGATGAAACACAGTGTTAGGAAATGTATGATAATGCATTTTGGTAAAATGAACAATAGTGAGACCATTATCTAAATGGGGCGAAGTTTCAAATCAGCAGGGCTGCAAAGGGACTTTGGAGTCCTCGTGCAAGACTCCCAGAAAGTTAATTTACAGGTCAGGTCTACGGTAAAGAATGCAAATGCAATGTTGCCACTTATTTCAAGGTTAATAGAATATAAAAGCGAAGTGATAATTCTGAGCCTTTATAAGACCCTAGTGTATTGTCAACAGTTTTGGGCTCTATATCTCAGAAAGTATGTGCTGTCATAAGAGGGGAGGTTTACAGGGATGATTCTGGGAATGAAGTGGTTAACATCTGAGGAGCGTTTCGCAGCTTTGGGTCTGTACTCACAGGAATTTAGAAGTATGTGGAGAGATCTATTGAAACGGAATGCTAAAAGGAGTAGATAGGCTGGATATAGAGAGGATGTTTCCTATTGTAAGGAGTATCCACAACTAAAGGGCAGAGCCTCGTAAATGCAGCACAATCGTTTAGAACAGAGGTAAGGGTGAATTTATTTGGCAGAGGGAAGTGAATCTATGGAAAGCTCTGCTATGTACTGTGGTGGAGGCCAAGTCCGGGAGTATATTTAAGGCGGAAGTTGATCATTTCGTGAATGGTCAGGGCGTCAAAGGATATGGCGAGAAGGAAGGTGTATGGGGTTGATTGGGATCTGGAATCAGCCATGATGGAATGGCGGAACAGACTCGATGGGCTGAATGGCCTAATACTGCTCCTATGTCTTGTGGTCTTACACCTGACAGTGATACTGCCAGTTTGAATGCTCTCCGCAATAGATTTATAGAAATTTGCGAGATTCTTTGGTGACATACCAAAAGTCCTTGAAAATTAGCCGTTATCGTGCATTCTTTGTAGCCGTATCGATATGCTGGGCGCAAGATATAGACACCTAGGAAGTTCAAATTGCTAATTATCCACTTCTCATTCCTCTATGACGACTGGTATGCGTTACTCCTGTTGCTATTCGTGATGTCCACTCATTAAAGTCCACAATCAATTCCTTGGACTTACTGTAGTTGACTCCAAGTTTGTAGCTGTGCGACACCTCAACGAGGTGAGATATCCCTCTCCTGGACGCCCTCTCGTCACTATGTGAAATTCTCCCAACAATAGTTGTGACGTCAGCAAACTGATAGATGGTATTTCAGTTGTGCCCAGCCACACAGTCGTGGGTGTGGAGAGAGGCGGCAGAGAGCTCTCCCTGTTGGGGTTCCAGTGCAAACTGTCGATGACACAACACAGCACATCACGGAACGCCCCTCCCTAAACTCTATCTATACCTCTCACTGCTTCTTTAAAATAGACAGAATAGTTAAAGACTTCACTCCGTCCAGCCATTCTCTCTTCTGACTCTTTTACGTTGGCATATGATACAACCCCTGAAACCCTGAAATCACGCACCACCAGGCTCAGTGACAACTGTTATAAGACAATTGTATAGTTCCTTTCGACGAAAAGATATAATTTTAACCTTATTCTCTCGCGTTCTCTCTCGCTCTACATACTGCTCTTTCAACCAACATCATTCTCGCTATCTCATTGCTCTCCACGTCTCACTCTTTCATTCACTTACTCCCTCCCTAACCTTCTCCATCAATTGTACCGCCATCTTTCCCCCGCCAGATTACTGTTCCTATCTATTTCCCCTTTTGCTCGGATACTTGCAGTTATTTCTCATTCGCAAAACATTATCTACGAATTAGTTGATCTCCACTCCTCAAAGGACACTGCTATTCCAGGTTCTGGGTGTGCTTTAATTCTTGTCCCTCGGCCCCTGCAACCTCCAGTAGCCTCTGAGCAAGGAGCTGTGTTGTCGCCTGAATGGGATGGTGTTCGATGTTCAACAGGAAATGGTGGGGCGAGGGTGCCTTCTAATGCGCCTAATATATGCAGGATGAGCCTTTGGCCCGAGCCGTCGCTCTGCATTAATGAGTGCTGATCCGAGCAAAAATACGCAGCGGAATCGGGCTCAAAACCGCTGGAGATATTTCAATGGAACCAGTGGCCATTTCTGTCCAAACAACCTGAAATCCTGACCGATGTCTTTTGCTACCGAGTTTCGTCCTCGTAAATCAAACACATGACCCTCGCAAATATTTGGGTGCGCCACTTCCAATTTTCTAGCGAAAGACGTCCTCCAACGACCTCTTACTGCATCACACCACGACATATTTTATTGGAAGCCACAGTCTCCTTGCCATGCATTGTTCCCCATAGCACAGAAGTACACGGCGGAGTCTGACACAAGACCTCTAGAGATATTAAAATGAGCCATTTTTTCTGCCTCTCTACAAAGCAGCGGTAAATCTCACTGGACTTTCTGGAGATCCGGAGGTATATAACTTCAGCAAGTACTTTGGAGTTTCCCCAAGATGACAAATGTATCAAACACAATGCACTGACGCCATTGTAATTATAGATCAGTCCTGCGATCTGCCCTTTCTCAAACGTTAATTCAGGCGACTGCTGAGTCACTGAATCTTGCCCACTCGCTCCTTCACGAAAAGGGCAACCAATATAATCCAAAGAACGGACGGAACACATGGTGTCGATTGAAAAGCAGCTTACTTCCAAATAGTTAGTTACGTTCACCGATATTGCAGAATAAGATTAGTCCTGCTACCCGTCTCAGCATGTGTAATACTCGGGCCGTTGTTCAGTCAATCGATTTATTGGTGTGAACAAAAGCTCCGGTTCCCAATCAGAATTAGTAGTGCCTCACTTCGTCTGCCTGTTTCTGTTAGTCTTTACAACCTATTTTCTCTCGATCCTGCACCTTGCCTTGTCTCTCCTACATCCACTTATCTGCAATCTCACTCACTCATTCTCACGCAGACAACCATCTGCCTCTTCCTTTCTCGTCGTCTACCTCTCTCTCCCTCTTTCAAACAAGCACACACACAGTATCGCTCCCTGTCCGTACCGCATTGATTCACAGACTGTGTCCACAGTCGCCATGTTCGTCGCCCTAACTCTTCCTTCCTTTCTACTTGCACGAGATTTAACTACCTCCGTTACTCATTCTACTAAACTATTCATCGCTGTCCTTCCTTTTCTCAATTCCTCCCCTTTGTCGTTCATTCCCTCCCGTTTTTAATCCTTTTCCCCTCCCATTCCTGCTCTCTATCTCGTTCCTTTCCATCCAACTATCCATTATTCACTTTTTTTTCTTTCTTCCTATTTCATCGCTCACTACTTTGCACGCTTTCATCGCTCTCCCTTGCTTTTTCCTTCACGCTCTCGTCCTCTCTTTCCACGTTATCCTTTTCCATTTCTCGGGTTCTCTCTGTACCCCCACACTCAATTTCAGTTGCTCGCACTCTCTTTCCGCTGCTTTTCCGCTTCCCTCCCTCTCTCTCATCCAGCGTATTGCTCACTTGGCCACCATTCCTTTCGCTCTCTCACTTCTTCATTGCCCTCTGGGCCGCCATATTTCACTTACACTACTCTCTCTCTCCCTCTCTCTCTCTCTCGCTCTCTCTATCCCGCCATACATCATCACAATCTCACCCCATCTTCCACTGCACTATCGCTCTTTCTGAGAACGCTATCCACACGTAATATACATGTCTCGCCTTCCTCCCCGCCGAGTCCGAAAGTAAGGGACACGCCACTGAGGACAGAGGGAAATGGGAACGTCTTTGCTCGGCAGTGGTCGGAGCGGTTTAGTGAGGGTATTGAATCACTTGCTGCTCGGCGCTGCAGACTTCAATAGCGCCACACCGGGGAGGGTACATTTTTGACAGGGTACCATGGAAGGAACTTATTTGATGTAGTGAGTGTGACTCAGGGCGCCCTCTACAGCGAGAGCCCACTACACTCAGGGTGAGTTTTTGTCCTGATCCGCCGTCACTCTGGAACACTGTGGTCTCCACGGCGCAAAGATACAGGGCGGAATCCGGCATAACAGTCTTGGAAATACTTAAATAAAACCGCTGGCCAGTTTTGTTTAGAGAACCTGAAACCCTGTCCGAAATGCCTTCAGGCCGATCCGCGTTTCCAGAGCTGAATATTGTTAACAATAGTTTCAGAGATTTTCCAGAATGTTGAGCGTACCAGAAATAGGCACTGCCTGTTTCCGAGTAGCTGCAGCTCAGCGACGCTGTCTGACCTTCCTCGATCATTAATTCCCTCCGATCTTGTGTCACCGAGATTGCCGCACTCGTACCTGTAACAAATCCCAGAGTGTGTGAGCGGCGCCGGATCGCACTGAACATGAAAAACACGCGCTAACCGATTAACCAGAGACTCACCAGGGAGAGCAGCCGTTAGAATCAGCAACCAATACATGGGAGACATGGTGTCTGCATTACAATCAATATAATTTATGAAATTGTGACTCGATACAAGGCAATACCTTGACGTCAGGACCAGCAGGGACTTAATGGGAGACAGGAGGCGTGTCTCTCGCACCTCATTTGTCACTTACGCAAGATAAAGGATTATGAAACCAATCAGAGCAGGCGTGTCTTAACGGACTCTCTCAGTTTCTCTCTCTTGGTCCTTCTCGCCCGTCTTCATCTCGTCGTTTGAATTCTTCGCACATCCTGTCTCCTTCCCTTCTTTCTCTCCCTTAATCAATTTCTCAACTGTTTGCCGACTCTTCTCTCCTTTCTGTTTTCCCCTCTCTTTTCCTTTCTCATTTGTTCGGAACCACTTTTATCCGTTCTCCTTTGAAGTAAGTGAGCATGTTGTATCGGTCTTCACTGTGGAAGACACCAGCATGTGCCAGCTGTTAAAGGGTGCAAGGGAAGAGAAGCGAATGCAATTACAATTACAAAGGAAAAGCTGTTCAAAATGCCGAAGAACCAAAAGATAATGTCATCCAGACCCGACGAACTGCACACTAGGTTTCTGTAAGAGGTAGTGGTAGAGATTGTAGAGGCATGAGTAATGATCCTTCAAAAATCATTGGATTCTGGTATGGTGGCAGAGGTTGAAAAATTGAAAATGCTCCTTTAAGGAAGGAGGAAAAGAGAAAAGAAATTATAGACCAGTTATCTTGACCTCAGTGGTTTGAGTCAATTGTTCGGGATAAGTTTATAGAGTACTTGGTGACACAGGACAAGACAGGGCAAAGTCAACATGGTTTCCTTAAGAGAAAATCTTGCCTGACGAACCTGATGGAATTTTCTGAGGAGATTATAAGAAGGATAGATTAGAAAAAAAACATGTAGTGGATGCTGTATATTTGGATTTACAGAAGACCTTTGACATGGTGCCACACAGGAGGATGCTTACCAAGATAAATGCCCATGTTATTACTGGAATGGTTAGATCATTGCCTGATTGGTAGGAGACAGCGAGTGGGAATGAAAGATATTTTTTTCTGATTGGCTGCCAGTGACTAGTGTTGTTCTGCAGGGTTCGGTGTTCGGCTTCTTCTTTTTAAGTTTACAGATGATGCGAAGATTGATGGAGGTGCAGGTAGTGTTAAGGAAACAGGTAGGCTGCAGAAAGAATTAGTCAGATTGGGAGAATGGAAAAGAGAGTTGCAAATAAGATACAAAGTTGGATAATGCATGGTCATCACTTTAGTAGAAGAAATAAATGTGCAGACTATTTCCGAAACGGGAAGAAAATCCAAAACCCTGAGATGCAAAGATGCAAAGGTACTTGGGAGTTCTTGTGCATAACTCCCAAAAGATAAATTTGCAGGTAGAGTCGGCGGTAAGAAGGCAACTGCATTATTAGCAGTCATTTGAAGAGATCTAGAATACACGAGTAGGGATGCGATGCTGAGGCTTTATAAGGCACCGATGAGGTCTCACCTTGTGTATTATGAACAGCTTTTGGCTCCTCATCTAAGAAAAATATGCTGCCATTGAAGAGAGTTCGGAGGAGTTTCACAAGGATTATTCGGGGAATGCAAGGGTTATATCATACGAGGAACTTTGACAGGTCGAGGACTGCACCTAATGGAATTGGGAAGAATAAGGAGGGATCTCATTGAAACGTTTCAAATGTTGAAGGGCCTAGACAGAGTAGATATGAAAAGGATGGTTCCCATAATGGGGGGTCCTGGACAAGAGGGCATAGCCTCGGGATAGAGGCCCGTCAATTTAAACCAGAGATCCAGAGAGATGTATCCAGAGGGAGGTGAATTTGTGGAATCTGTTACCACCTGCACCTATGGCGGCCAGACCGTTAGGTGTATTTAAAGCAGGGGTTGATAGGTTCTTGTTTGGCCACGGCACCAAAGGTTACAAGGAGAAGGCCGGAGAGAGGTGCTGAGGAGGGAGGGAAATAGATCAGTCATGACAATGGCGGAGGAGACTTGATGACCCAAATGGCCTAAATCTGCTCCTATGTTTTATGGTCTTCTGGTCTTATGGTATCTTTCAAAATGAGCAGGTTTTAACAGGGTCTCTCACTTTTTGCCATCTTCCCTTCTTTCTCTCCCTTATTCACTGATTCTCACCTGTTTTCTAACTCCCCTTTCGCTCAATTCCTCTCTTTCCCTTTCTCTTTATTTGTTCTCCCCCTTTGACCCATTTTCTCCACTCTGTTCTCTCCCTCCCCCTTCTCATTTCCTGAATGTCTCCATCTTGTCTCCATCGAATGTCTCCCCTTTCCGCTCTCTCCTTGCTCTGCCTTTCTTTGTCTCTTTATCCCTTTTTCTGACTCTCTCTAAATTATTTTGCTCTCTCTCTACCGCGCTCATTCTCTCTCTACTGCTCTCTCTCTCTCTCTCTCTCTCTCTCTCTCTCTCTCTCTCTCTCTCTCTCTCTCTCTCTCTCTCTCTCTTTCTCTCTGTCTGTCTACCTGTCTGTGTCTCTGTTTCTCTCACTCTCTCTCCTACCTGGAAGCACATAGGTTCCATAATAATGGTTACACACTGTGACTACGACAATCACATGGATCAATTACGGGACCATGGTTGTAAAAGAAAAATGGGAAACATGCGGTGCAGTCTCTAAAGTTTGAATTTGGCCTCACACTGGCATTAGAGAAAGCCGGTGACGTCAGTCTCTCCCTATCTATAAAGTCGCTCTCCTCCTGTATGCATCTCTCCGCCTTCCCCCGTTCCGTGTCTGAAACTGCAAATAAGGGACGGCAATAAGGGATGTCTTTGCTGGTGCTGGGGGTAGGGGGGTCGGGTGTTGAAGCATTTGTCCCTTGGCGTTGTTACCATGAGCAGTCTCTGTCTTGGGAGAATGTATTGTCACCTGGATCTCGTGCACGGGCCCGCTTTGGATGCGAAGGGCAGACTCTGGGCACCCGATGGTCCGCCAGCTCAATGCTAACAGCTTAAATTTTGTCCAGATTCGCCATCACCCTGGAAAGCTGTGGACTGAACAGTGCAAAGCTGCACGGCAGAATCATGCACAAGAACCCCCGGGATATTCAAATGTAACTGTTGTCCATTCTTGTCCAGAGAACTCAATTCCAACCGGACTGTCGTCAGACCGAAACTCATTACCAGTGATGAATAAATGCAACTCAGTGATACGTCTGCCCTCTATCGATCATTACTTCGCTCAGTCAACTAATCTGCCCCACTCGGACTCATAACAAATCCCGGAGTTTGCGAGTGGCGCTAAATCGCAGTAAGCACGTGGTACAAGTACTTGCCGTTCAGACAGAGATTCACCAGACAGAGCAACAAGGAGGATCAGCAACCATCACAGGGGAGAGATGGTGTCCGAATTAAGTCAACAATAGGACATTTTGAAAACGTGACACGAGAGAAGTTAATAACTTCACTCCAGGATCATCCGATACTGCCTGAGAGGTAGGTGGCCAATCATAACGAGCATGTGATCAGAGGAACACATACAAAACGCTGCAGGAGCTCGGATGGTCAGGCAGTTTATATAGAAATGGATAAGCAGTCGACATTTCGGGCTGAACCCCTTCTTTAGTGTTCAAAGCGTCTCTCAGTTTCTCACTCTCCGTCTTCCTCGTGCGTATTCTTCTTGCTGTGGGTTTCCTTCCCTCCTCCACTTAATTTTTGTCTGAATTTCATTTTGTTGCTCTTCCTCGCCTATTTCCTGTCTCTCCTCCCTCTTTCATTGTTCCCCACTCTTTTCTTTCCTCCCTTTCCGTTTTTTCTATTTCCACTATTTTCCTCTCTCTCTTTCTGTCGTCTTCCTTCTCAATTTCCACTGCTTTGCCGACTTGCTCCGCCACTTCTATCCGTCTCTCTCTCTCTCTCTCTCTCTCTCTCTCTCTCAAACACACACACACAAACACACACACTCACTGTAGCTCATTCTGTTTATGCCAGCACAATGATCCTTTGACAACGCTTAAACAAGGTCGAACTTTCATAAGTCAGCAGTGACGCTTTGCTTCCCTGCACGCTACCTTGCAAGTATTGAGTCGGTTAAAATCACAGAGAATGTATTTGTATTTTAAAAGAATTACAAGATAGAGTATGTGGAGACTTTGGAAAAATGGATGCCGGTGTTGAAGGAAGGAGAGGTCATCTGGAATGATTCAATGGCCTGGGCTTTCTCTTTTTCCTGATGATCATAACACTGTAACTTGATTTCTAGTTACTGTGAATTTATAATGCAGAAATTCACCATGACTCGTATGCACACTACAAAGAGTAGGAAGCTTCTGCAGAAATAGTAAACTGCAAGGAAATACTTCCGTTCTGAGGTGGATCAGTAATTTCAGGGGAAAACGACAAATTCTCCACGACGGTTCACAGAAGATGCACTTGTGGGTGAAATGTTTATACTTTAAGCAGAATATTCAGCAGTTGAATATACGGCAAATGCACTTTCTCTGTTCGACCTGTTTAATCATTATCAAGGCATCTTTGTGCTGGCATATGGGATGAACAGAGTGAGTGATAGAGAGCGAGTGAGAGAGGATGAGAGAGAAGGGGGAAGGCAGAGATGGGAGACAAGGTGAGTGGTATGATGGAGTTTGCGGAGAGCTGGGTGTCAAAGATAAATAGAAAATAAGGGAAGTGGAAAGAGAAGGTGACTGAGAGAGTGCGTGTGTGAGAGAGAGAGATAAAGTCAGAGAGAGATATAGCAGAGCGAGAACAGAAAGGCAGGGGAAAGATTGAGGGAAGGAGACAGAGAAAGGAAGAACGGGAAAGAGAAGAAATGCAGGAAGAAAGAGAAATGCAGAGAAAAGAAAGAGGGGAAAGTGAAAAGAGGAGACACGAAACATGAGAAAGACTGACTGAGGGACTGGAAGTGCGAAATAAAGAGGAGGCGGGAAGAATTCTGACAGCAAGAAGAAGATGAAGCGCGGGAAATTTGAGAGTGAGAAACTATGATACACTTTGAACATGGAAGAATCATCTCGGCCCGAAATGACGACTGTCTACCCATTTCTTTACATGCTGCCTGACATGCTGAGTTACTGAAACATTCTCTGTGTGTTTCTTTGAACACCAGCTCGTTCTGTTTGTCCAGCTATCTTTCATGGAGTGTCCGATGGTCTTGAGCCGAAGATATTAACCTTTCGCGTCTCATTTTCAAACTGGTCGTTTGTTGCTTTAATTAGGACCCCATGTCTCCCCGTGTTGGTTGCAATTGCTCTGCCTGGTGAATCTCTGTCTGATCGGTAAGTACTTGTGTCATGCGGCCAGAGCGATCCGGCGCCGATCATGAACTCCGATATTTGTCTCCAACAATCTCGAACACAGATCCGAACGTCACGCTTTTTTTTTTCAGCAGCCGCACCTTCGGCCCTACGAGCACCGATCCCGCTGAACCATCGGCTCAAGGGAGAGCTACTGAACCCCGAATGAAGATCCTGTGAACGTTCTTCGTGCAGAGTGTGCCCGTTGTCCTTTTAAATAAGGCGACCACATAAGAACGAAGTTCTCTCCATTGTCCTTTGCCATCGTTTGAATGCTCCCTCCTCTGTTTATTGTAATGTGAGTCACGGCGATCAGCTCTCTGAACATGGACCAGAGTAACCAGGATTCTTTACTGTGGAACAATCATTAGCCAGAGGAGAAAGACCAGGATATTTCATCATTCCAGGTTTCTTCTCAATTAACATTCGCGTCCATTGATCCATCGTCTGCACATATCCCTCAATTGGTTTATGAGATTTTAATGGATGCAACGTCTCAACTACCTCGCAGAAGAGTAAAACTAGTCAACACCTCCTCTACAACTTCAACATTGTATAACCATTATTATAGAACCTATGTGTTTTCATGTAACAGAGAGAGAGAGGGAGAGAGAGAGAGAGTGGGGGGGGCAGGTAGCAGAAGAGAACGGAAGAGGCAGATGGTACACTGCGTGAAGAGGAGTGAGTGAGATAGTAAATGAAGAGATGACACGAAGTGGAGGATCGAGATAAAATAGGTTATAAAGACAAATACAAACAGACAGACGAAATGCGCAATCCTAATTCTAATTGGAAACCTCATTTATTGTTCGCACCAATGAATCGTTAAGACACTGGTGAGCCTCACCTTGGGTATTGTGTACAGTTTTGGGCTCCTCATCTTAGAAGAGATGTGCTGGCATTGGAGAAGGTCCAGACGAGGTTCACAAGGATGATTCCAGGATTCTGGGTTATCATACCAGGAACGTTTGATGGCTCTGGGTCTGCACTCACTGGAATTTAGAAGAATGAGGAGGGATCTCATTGAAACCGTTCGAATGTTGAAAAGGCTAGACAGAGTAGATGTGGAAAGGATGGTGGGGGAGTCCAGGACAAGTGGACATAGCCTCAGGATAGAGGGGCGTCCATTCAAAACAGAGATGCGGAGAAATTTCTTTAGCCAGAGGGTCGTCAATTTGTGGAATTTTTTGCCACATGCAGCTGTGGAGGCCCGGTCGTTGGATGTATTTAAGGCAGACATTGATAGGTTCTTGATTGGACATGGCATCAAGGGTTATGGAGAGAAGGCAGAGAAATAGGGTTGAGGAGGGGAAAAAAAGCATCAGCCATGATTGAACGGCGGAGCAGACTCGATGGGCCAAATGGCCTAATTCTGCTCCAATGTCACATTAGTCACAAAGCCACAGGGCAATGTTGAAATGTGTAGCAGGACTGGTCTTAGTCTGTAAAATCACTCAACGATATCAACTTTTTGGAAGTCAGCTGCCTTTCCGTGGAGTGGGAAGTCAGATACCATGTGTTCCCTACGTTATTTATTGATTATGTTGGTTGACCTTTTCTTGCAGGAGAATTAACGGTCGAGGAAGCACAGGCCGTGAGGTTGAACCAGCAGCTACAACGGCGTCGGTGCACTTTTGGTACATTTGTCATTATGAGGAAACTCCAAAATACTTGCTGAAGTTATATACCTCTGGAACGGTGGAGTGGTCTCCAGAATCTCCAGTGAGGTGTACCGATGCTTTGCAGAGAGGCAGCAAGGTGGTTCATTTCAATATCTCTGGAGTTTTGTATCGAAATCCGCCGTCTATCTGCGTGCCATGGGGAGCACTTCATGCCAAGGAGACTATGACTCCCGATAAAATCAGTGCACAGTCGCTAAAGGGCGATTTTTGCTAGAACACTGGAGGTGGCGCATTCGCGAGGATCACGTAATTGACATAAGAGGGCGAAACTTAATAGCAAAATACATCGGTCAGGATGTTAGGATAAATGTGGCGAGTGGTTCCATTGAAATATCTCCGGTGGTTTTGTGCCGGATTCCGCTGTGTATTTTCGCACGGATCAGCCCTCACTAATACAGAGCGACGGCCGATCTTGTGAAATAACTCATCCTGCGGACAATGGGAGCTCGCATTAGAGGGCGAGCTCGCTCCACCAGCTCTTGCTCAATATCGAACACAGTTTCGTCCTCGGGACCTCGGCGACAACAAAACCGCCCTGTTAAGAGGCTAATAGAGGCTGCAGGGCCAGAATCACAAAAGTTGGAACACACCCACAACCCCTAACAGCAATTTCCTACGAGAACGGGAGATATACATGCGTGGATAAAGCTTTGTGAATGAGGAGCAACTTCAGGGAATGCGAGCAAAGGAGGAAAGAGATAGGAAGAGTCATCTGGTGGGAGGAGGCCGGCGGTAAAATTGGAAGAGAAAGAGTGAGGGAGATGGGGAAACAGAGTGAGCGAGAGAAAGATTGAGAGAGAAGGAGAGTAAAGTGAATGGAATGAGACGTCTAAAGCAATGAGATGGCCAGGAAGACATTGATAGAAAGTGCAGTATGTAGACCGAGAGAGTTGGGTGCAACGCTGGAGAGTAAGGTCAAAATTTTATCTCTTCGTAGAGAGGAAACATGCAATTGTTTTATAAAAGTTGTTTCTGAGCCTGGTTATGCGTGATTTCAGGGTTTGTATCTCTGCCGATGTAAAAGAGGCAGAGGAGAAGGGGCCGGAATTTTAATCCTGCTGACTACTTTACAAAGACAGCGACAAGTATCGATAGAGTCTGCGGAGGGAGGCTGAGGTGTTGCGTTGCGTCCTGTGCGTTGGGCTCTACTTAATAACGCCTTTGTCTGCCCTCCTACCCGCCTAACACTGAACCTTAACGCCGACAGGAGAATTTCCGTGTAGTGGGATGTGATGGAGACAGCTCCACACATGCTAATACATCTTCATCCCTTTTCTCGACAGTTACCTTCACAAACCCCTTCAATAGAGTCTAATCAGATCGAAATAGAGTACAGATCGAAAAGGAGGAGGTTCTTGCTGTCTTGAGGAAAATTAAAGTGGATAAATCCCCGGGACCTGACAGGGTGTTCCATCGGACCTTGAAGGAGACTGGTGTTGAAATTTCAGGGGCCCTGGCAGAAATATTTAAAATCTCGCTGTCTACAGGTGAGGTGCCGGAGGATTGGAGAGTGGCTCATGTTGTTCCGTTGTTTAAAAAAGGATCAAAAAGTAATCCGGGAAATTATAGGCCCGTAAATTTAATGTCGGTAGTAGGTAAGTTATTGGAGGGAGTACTAACAGACAGAATCTACAAGCATTTGGATAGACAGGGACTTATTAGGGAGAGTCAACATGGCTTTGTGCGTGGTAGGTCATGATTGACCAATCTATTGGAGTTTTTCGAGGAGGTTACCAGCAAAGAGGATGAAAGGAAGGCAGTGGATATTGTCTACATGGACTTTAGTAAGGCCTTTGACAATGTCCCTCATGGGAGGTTAGTTAGGAAAATTCAGTCGCTAGGTATACATGGAGAGGTGGTAAATTGGATCAGACATTGGCTCAATGGAAGAAGCCAAAGAGTGGTAGTAGAGAATTGTTTCTCTGAGTGGAGGCCTGAGACTACTGGTGTGCCACAGGGATCAGTGCTGGGTCCATTGTTATTTGTCACCTATATCAATGATCTGGATGATAATGTGGTAAATTGGATCAGCAAATTTGCTGACGATACAAAGATTGGAGGTGTAGTAGACAGCAAGGAAGGTTTTCAGAGCCTGCAGAGGGACTTGGACCAGCTGGAAAAATGGGATGAAAAATGGCAGATGGAATTTAATGCAGACAAGTGTGAGGTATTGCACGTTGGAAGGACAAACCAGGGTAGAACATACACGGTTAATGGTAAGGCACTGAGGAGTGCAGTAGAACAGAGGGATCTGGGAATAAGATACAAAATTCCCTAAAAGTGGCGTCACGGGTAGATAGGATCGTAAAGAGAGCTTTTGGTACATTGGCCTTTATTAATCGAAGTACTGAGTATAAGAGCTGGAATGATTTGATGAGGTTGTATAAGGCATTGGTGAGGCCGAATCTGGAGTATTGTGTTCAGTTTTGGTCACCAAATTACAGGAAGGATATAAATAAGGTTGAAAGAGTGCAGAGAAGGTTTACAAGGTTGTTGCCGGGACTTGAGAAACTCAGTTACAGAGAAAGGTTAAATAGGTTAGGACTTTATTCCCTGGAGCGTAGAAGAATGAGGGGAGATTTGACAGAGGTATATAAATTTATGATGGGTATAGATAGAGTGAATGCAAGCAGGCTTTTTCCACTGAGGCAAGGGGAGAAAAAACCAGAGGACATGGGTTAAGGGTGGGGGGGGGGGTTTAAAGGGAACATTGGGGGGACTTCTTCACACAGAGAGTGGTGGGAGTATGGAATGAGCTGCCAGACGAGGTGGTAAATGCGGGTTCTTTTTTAACATTTAAGAATAAATTGGACAGATACATGGTGGGAGGTGTATGGAGGGATATGGTCCGTGTGCAGGTCAGTGGGACTAGGCAGAAAATGGTTCGGCACAGCCAAGAAGGGCCAAAAGGCCTGTTTCTGTGCTGTAGTTTCTATGGTTCTATGGTTCTATATCCTTTATGATTCAGCACAAACATTATTATCCTTCTAAACAACACATATCCAAACCGTTTGGTAGGCATTTTCCTCAGTAGGCAGCCTCCTGGGCCCTATATACGAAAAAAATGGATGTCGGTGTTAAAGGATGGAGCGGTAATCTGGAATAATCCAGCGGCCTGGGCTTTCTGTTTTTCCTGATAATAGTAACACTGTAACTGGATTTCTGGTTACTGTGGATTCCTTATGCACTTAGTCGCCACATGACTCACCTACTCAGTAAAGAGAGTAGGGACTTCCTGCCCCGATGGTAATGGGAAAAGGAGAAGCTTCCGTTCTGGCGTGGTCTCCATAATATAGGAGAAAGGAACAAGCACTCCAAGAGGGATCTTTACAGAAGTAGTTGTCCATTGAGCAGAATGTTCAGCTGATCCGGTGTTTATCGGGCTAAGGAGGCTGTCTACTGACAGAAGTGTCTCTCGAGCGGGTTGGATCTGTTTTGACGAAAGCATAAGCAATGTTGGCTCTAAGTCACATTGAACACTGAAGTAACTTATGAAGGTAACTGTCGAGAGGAGGGCTGAAAATGGAATAGCATGGCCCGGGTTGTCTCCATCTCTGTCCCAATGAACGGAGAATCAATTGAGGACGTTAGGATTGTGCGACAGGCACCCCTGTTGAGTGATAAGGGCGGGGGGGGGGGTGCAAGGGCGTTTCTCAGGAGACCCCAACGCAGACTCTCGAGGTCACAACTCAGCCCATCAGGGAATACGACCTTCCCTCAGGAGACTCTACCTATAATTCTCGCTGCCTCTGTGCAGTAGTCAGCATAGTTACCCGTTCCGGCCGTTCCCTATTCTGTCTCTTTTTCATTAGCGAATGATACAAAGCCTGAAATCACGTATCACGAAGCTCACAGGAATCTGTTGAAACTAATGCATGGATCCTAATTACGATAAGATATAATTTTGATCTTATGACCCTTGTTATGAGCTTGCTCCTTTTCCTCAGCCTGGGTCAGCCCTTCCCTGTCTATTGCCCACCCGTCTCTCTCGCTCTACTTACTGCTCTTTCGACCACTGTTTCTCTCGCCATCTCATTTCTCTCTGTTTCATTGCTCTCTACGCCTCCCCATTTTATTCACTTACTTTCTCTCTCGTTTTTACTGCCTTCTTTTCCCTACCCACAATATCTTTCATCCTATCTATTCCCCTGCTTTTGCTCGTTTCCCCTCCAGTCGCTACTCATTCGCAAAACCTTATCACGCATACGTATCTCTGTTCCACGTTAGAAACTGCAAATATGAGTTATTGGTGTGTTATCCCTCTACCCTGCAGCTTTAGAACCGGTGTACATAAAAGGGGTATTGTCGCCTGGGTCACGAAGTCGGGACAGTACACAATGTTGAGCTGGCGGTAAGGGGGAGTTGGAAGTGGCGAGAAAAACACCCCCCACACCCCATGCGAGCGCGCACTGTACTCTGGGTGAGTCTGTGTTCGGATCCAAAGTCGACTTGGCCTGGATCAGAGAGGGCTGTACGGTACAAAGATACACAGCGGAATCGGGTACAAAAGCCCCGGTTATATTTAGATGACACCAGTGGTCATTTTTGTCCAAACCACATCACATAATGACAGATGTATTTTGCGACTGAGTTTCGCCCTCTTAAGTCAACAACAACACGCTCGCAGATATTTGGTTGTGCCCCCTTCGGTTCTCCAGCAAAGGGCGGCCTCTAGGGCCCGCTCTCCTCGTCACCGCAGGGCAGATTTTATCCAGAGCCAACACCTCCTTACAACAGTTGTTCCCAATGGCACAGAGGTGCACAGCGAAGTCCGACACAAGAGCTCCAGAGATATTAAAATGAACCGTCTTGCTATCTCTCTGAGACGCAGCAGTAAACCTCACTAGAGATGCTGGGGACTGCTCCGTCGTTCCTGGGGAATATACCTTCAGCAAGTATTTTGGAGATGCCCGCGATGCTGAATGCAGCAAAAATTATATATGCACCAACGCCTCTAATTACAGTTCAGTGTTATGGTCTGTCCTTCTTCAACCTTTACTTCAGGAGACTGCTGGATCACAGAATCTTTCCCAGTCACTCCTGCAATAAAAGCACAGAATGCATGAGCACCTCGCGATGCACCGCTCACACGGAACAGATGCAAGTCGTTGCCGCGTAGACTCACCGGACAGCGCAGAAAATATCATCATCAAAGAACAAAGGGAACACATGATGTCTGGCTTCAAGATCGATAAAAAGACAACTTAATTCTGAAAACTTAATACAGTTTACCGATATTCGAGAGTATATTGGAAAGTTCTCGACCTGCGAAAACTTGCAGCTTGTGTCAGACTGGGGGCGTTGCCCTGTCTATCGATTTATTGGCGGGAGCAATAGATCCGGTCACCAATCAGAATGAGATTTACTTCAGTTTGTGTGCTTGTCTCCATTTGTTTTTGTAGCCCATTCTCTCTCGATCTTCTCCCCCCGTTCTCTCTTCTGCTTGCACTCATCTACAAACATTACAAAGCACTCTACACTCCGCCATTCACTTTCTGTTCTACTACTCTCTCTCTCTCACCCCCTCTCTCTCTCTCTCACACTCACACACACACACACACACACACACACACACACACACATCCCTGTCTCTCCCGCACTTCTTCGCAGCTTCTCTACTCATTACCCACGTCCCCCACTCAAAGTCTCCCTCAGTTTTCAGTTTGGCGAAGTGCACAGACTCAGTAGCCCATCATCGCCCAAGGCGGCTGAGCAGGATCCAGGATAAAAGGGAGACAGTGCGTCGCGCAGCGGTCGTCGAAGCAGTGATAGTCGGAGTAGTGTGAGTCAGAGTAGCGGTGCTTTGGCTGATCGGAGCCTCGGTGAGGGCGGCCTAGGGGAGGAAAGGAGTTAAGATGCGTCCATACCTCGTTTTCCATCTAATTTAAGAATAGTGGTTATGACTGCAAGGCCGATCTTCTGCTCTGGTTGTCAGATTGGGATATCGGGAGACATCCATCTGCGCCAGCTGCATCGAGCTGCAGCCGTTAGTGACCGAGTTGAGGAAATCGAACTGCAGCTCGATGACTTCGGCTTGTTAGGGACAGTGAGGAGGTGATCGATAGGAGCTACAGGCAGTTGTCACACCCGGGCCAGAGGAGACAGATAAGTGGGTGACTGTCAGGAGGAAGAAGGGAGAGCGTCAGGTAATGGCGAGCATCCCTGCGGCTGTCCCCCTTAACAATAAGTTCTCCATTTTGAGTGCTGTTGGGGGGGGGCTGACCTGTCTGGTGGAAGCAACAATGGCCGTGCCTCTAGAACTGAGTCTAGCCTTGTGACTCAGAACGGCAGGGAATGACAGAGGGTGGCATCAGTGATAGGGGACTCTAGTTAGGGGAGCAGAAAGGCTACTCTGTGCAAACGAAAATGAAACGCGGATGGTAGTTTGGATCCCAGGTGCCAGGGTTCATGCTGAAAGTGTCCACAATATCCTGAAAAGTGAGGGTGAGCAGCCAGAAGTCGTGATACATATTGGTACCAACGATATAGGTAGAAAAATGGAGATGGTCCTGAAAAAATAAATATTACAGGGAGTCAGGAAGGAAGCTGCAAAGCAGGGTCACAAGGGTAGTAATCTCGGGATTGCTGACTGTGCCACGCGACATGGAGTACGGGAATAGAATGACCTGGCTTATTAATGTGTGATTGAAGGATTGGACTGGGGTTAGTGATTCAGATTTCTGGATCATTGAGAACTCTTTAGACGCGGCTGTGACCTGTACAAAAAGGATGGGTTGTACTTGAATCCGAGGAGGATCAAAACCTGGCAGGGAGGTATGCTACTGCTACTGAGGAACGTAGTTTGTGAAGAAGGCTAGGCAGATGATAGAGCAAAGATGCACTCGTTTTTGATTTCAAACTCATCCTGATGGTTTGAGATGTGTCTATTTTAATGCAAGGAGTATCATAAACCAGGCGGATCAATACTTGGATCTGTCACGTTGTGGCCATTACAGAGACTGTGTCAGGAACAGGAATGGCCGCTGAGTGTGCCAGGCTTTAGATGTTTCAAAAAGGAGAAGGACGGAGGCTAAATAGCTGGGGAAGGACATTGCTGATCGGGGATAATGTCACCGCTGCAAGAAAGGAATTAAGTCATGGAGGGATTATCAGTGTGGGTGGTAGTCGGAACAAGAAAGGGGGCAATAACTCAACTGGGTGTTTTATAGCCACCGTCCCTTTCCCCTTCCCAATATTAACAGAGACATCGAGGGGTAGATACGGAAACATATGTTCTCAGGGAAAGGCAAGGCAGAAATGTGCCAAATATTCAGGGAAAAACTTTGCAGGCCGTAGGGGCTGTAATGTGCAGTAGATTTCTTTGTTTTATGTACTGTGCTCTGTGTCCTTTTCTATTTGGCCGAGATTGCTGTATCTTCGCTTCTTGCTCGACTGAACTCATCGCTATCCTACCCTTTCTTATTGTGTCCTCTTCATCGCTTTTTCCTTCCTTCTTCCTTTTCCTTCACTTTCCTTCCCTCTGTCTCGTTCCTTCCCTTCCTCTTATTCTTCATTTCCATTTTTCTTTCTTTCCTATTCCGTTGTTCACTACTTTGCTTCTTCTCATTCCTCTCCACCGCTATTTCCTTCCGTTTCTCTTCTTCTTTCTTTCCACATTCTCCATTCCCCTTTCACTTACTTCCTCTGTACCCAATTCTCAATTTCACTTGCTCACGCTCTCCCCCCCGTTTCCGCAATTCTGTCTCTCTGTCTCTCTCTCTCTCGCTCGTTCATCCCACTTATTACTCTCTCGACCACTAATTCTTTAGTGCTGTCACTTCTTCATTGCTCTCTGTGTCTCCATCTTTCATTTACTGACTCTTCATTTCTCACTGTTTGTCTCTCTCCCTCAGACGGCACTCCTGCCTTTAACATCACAGTCCCTATATAAC
This sequence comes from Mobula hypostoma, assembly GCF_963921235.1. Lineage (NCBI taxonomy): Eukaryota > Metazoa > Chordata > Chondrichthyes > Myliobatiformes > Myliobatidae > Mobula > Mobula hypostoma. The sequence continues at coordinate 26,067,195 of NC_086106.1, forward strand.
AAAACGCTATCTACACATAATATGCATCTCTGGCCTTCCTTCCCTCCGCGTCCGAAAACGCCACTGGGGACAGAAAGAAAGAGGAAAGCCGTTGCTCGTTAGTGGCTGTGGTTCTCAGGGGTTGTCGGTGAGGGTGTTGAATCACTTGGCACTCGCCCTGCAGACCTCAGTAGCCTCAGTTCAAGGAGGGTGCATTTTTGTCTGGGTCCCAAGGACGGGCCTTATTAAGTGCGTAGGGCTCAGTGCGCCCTCTACGGCGAGCGTCCACTACACAGGGTGAGTTTTTGTCACGATCCGCCGTCAGCCTGGAACGCTGTGGGATCCACGGCGCAAATGTACAGGGCGGAATCCGGCATAACAGTCTCGGAGATACTTATATGAAACCGCTGGCCAGTTTTGTTGAGAGAACCTGAAACCCTCAAAGAAACGCCTTCACCCCGAACCGCGTTTCCAGTGCTGAGTATTGTCAACAATTGTTTCAGAGATTTTCCAGAATGTAGAGCGTACCACAGATAGGCTCTGACCGTTCCCGAGTAGCTGCAGCTCAGCGACGCTGTCTGACCTTCCTCGATCATTAATTCCCTCCGATCCTGAGTCACGGAGATTGCCGCACTCGTACCTGTAACAAATCCCAGAGTGTGTGAGCGGCGCCGGATCGCACTGAACGTGTAATACCCGCGCTAACCGGTTAACCAGAGACTCACCAGGGAGAGCAGCCGTTAGAATCAGCAACCAATACATGGGAGACATGGTGTCTGCATTACAATCAATATAATTTATGAAACTGTGACTTGAGAGAAGGTAATACCTTCACGTCTGGACCAGTAGGGACTTAATGGGAGACAGGAGGCGTGTCTCTCGCGCCTCATTTGTCACTTACTCAAGATACAGGATTATGAAACCAATCAGAACAGGCGTGTGTTAACAGACTCTCTCAGTTTCTCACTCTTGGTCCTTCTCGCCCGTCTTCATCTTGTCGTCTGAATCGTTCGCACATCCTCTCTCCTTCCCTTCTTTCTCTCCCTTAATCAATTTCTCAACTGTTTGCCGACTCTTCTTTCCTTTCTATTTTCTATTTTCCCCTCTCTTTTCCTTTCTCATTTGTTCGGAGACACTTCTACCCGTTTTCCTTTGAAGTAAGTGAGCATGTTGTATCGGTCTTCACTGTGGAAGACACCAGCATGTACTAGCTGTTAAAGGCTGCAGGGAAGAGAAGCGAATACAATTACAATTACAAAGGAAAAGCTGTTCAAAATGCCGAAAAATCTAAGGGTAATAATTCATCTAGACCGGTCGAACTGCACACTAGGTTTCTGTGAGAGGTAGCGGTACAGATTGTGGAGGCATTAGTAAAGATCCTTCAGAAATCATTGGACTCTGGCATGGTGGCAGAGGACTTGAAAATTGCAAATGCCCTTCCACTCTTTAACGAAGGAGGAAGGCAGAAAAGAAATTATAGACCAGTTAGCTTGACCTCAGTGGCTGGAGTCAATTGTTCAGGATAAGTTTATGGAGGACTTGGTGATACAGGACAAGATAGGGCAAAGGTAGCATGGGCTCCTTAAGGGAAAATCTTGCCTGACGAACCTCATGGAATTTTCTGAGGAGATTACAAGAAGGATAAATTTAAAAAAAAACATGTAATGGATGTTGTACATTTGGATTTACAAGGGCCTTTGACAAGGTGCCACCCAGATGGCTGCTTACCAAGATAAAAGCTCATGTTATTACTGGCATGGTTAGATCATTGCCTGATTGGTGGGTGCTGAGGCTTCAAAAGGCATTGGTGAGGTCTCACCTTGAGTATTGTGAACAGGTTTGGGCTCATCATCTGAGAAAAATATCCTGCCATTGGAGGGAGTTCAGAGGAGGTTCACAAGTATTATCATACGAGGAACTTGGACAGTTCTAGGTCTGCACACACTGAAATTTAGAAGAATAAGGAGGGATCTCATTGAAACGTTCCAAATGTTGAAAGTCCGAGAGAATAGATATGGAAAGGATGTTTCCCATAATGGGTGATCCTCGGATGAGGGCATAGCCTCAGGAGAGAGGGCCGTCAATTTAAAACAGAGATGCAGAAAAATTTCTTTAACCAGACGGTGGTGAAATTGTAGAAATTGTTACCACCTGCACCTGTGGAGGTCAGGTCGTTGGGTGTACTTAAAGCAGAGCTTGATAGGTTCTTGTTTGTCCATGGCACCAAAGGTTACGAGGAGAAGGCCGGAGAGAGGGGCTGAGGAGGGAGGGAAATGGATCAGTCATGACTGAATGGCGGAGCAGACTCGATGACCCAAATGGCCTAATTCTGCTCCTGTGTGTTATGGTCTTATGGTCTTATGGTATATTTCAAAATGAGCAGGTTTTAACAGAGTCTCTCACTTTTTCGCTCCTGACCATTCTCGCGCATCTCCTTCTCACCTGTTTTCTAACTCTTCTTCCCTTTCGCTCAATCCCTCTCTTAACCTTTCTCTTTATTTGTTCTCCCTCTTTATCCATTTTCTCCACTCTCTCCTCTCCCTCCCCCTTCCCACTTCCTGAATGTCTCCATCCCTCTCGCTATCGACTTTCCGGCCTCTCTTTGCTCTGCCTTCCTTTGTCTCTTTATCGCCTTTTCGTCTCTCTAATTTATTTTGATCTCTCTCGTTCTCTCTCTCTCTCTCCCGCTCTCTCTCCCTCCCCCCCCCCACTCCCCCCTCTCTCTCTCTCTCTCCCTCTCTCTCTCTCTCTCTCTCTCTCTCTCTCTCTCTCTCTCTCTCTCTCCATGTCTGTCTCTCTGTCTCTCTTACTCTCTCTCCCACATGCAAGCACATAGGTTCCATAATAATGGCTACACACTGTGACTATGACTATCCCATCGATCAATTACGGGACGACGGATGTTAAAGAATAAAGAACGTATCTGGTCTGATCCAATAGCCAATCTTTCTCGGTGTTATTATGTTAGGTGTTTATAGGGCTGAGTGTTTATATACTGGGAAAAAAATGACGATTAAACAGTATGGTTCTGGATTGGAGATTAGGTGGATAAGTATTGTTGGACATACAGGATATTGAGAGGATTTTAGAAGATAACTGTCGAGTGGACACTTCGCTTGGTGAACGGAATCAAGACAAAGCAATCTCGATAGGTTTGTGACACTTTGACTTCAGAAGAAGGGCAATAATTCCAGTCGCCAATCAGAATGGGATTTGCTTCCGTATGTGTGCTTGTCTCCATTTGTCTTTGAAGCACATTCTCTCTCGATCTTCTCCTGCCGTTCTCCCTTCTACTTTTACTCATTTACAATCATTACCAAGCACTCTTCGCATCGCTCACTTTCTGTTCTACGTCTTATCTTCCTCTCTCTCTCTCTCTCTCTCTCTCTCTGTTTCTCTCTGTCTCATTATCATCTCTCCCTGCCTCTCCGGCATTTCTTCACAGCCTCTGTACTCATTACCTATATCTCCCATTCAAAGTCTCCCTCCCTTTTCAGTTTGGCGAAGTGCACAGACTCAGTAGCCCATCATCGCGCAAGGGGCTGAGCAGGATCAGGATAAAAGGGAGTCAGTGCGTCGCGGAGCGGTCGTCGAAGGAGTGACCGTCGGAGCAGTGTGAGTCAGAGTAGCGGTGCTTTGGCTGATCGGAGCCTCGGCGAGGGAGGCCGAGGCGAGGTAAGGCGATAAATTGCGTTCATATCGCGTTTTCCCTCCAACTTAAGAATAGCGGTAATAACTGCAAGGCCAGTTTTCTGCTCTGGTTGTCAGACCTGGGATATCCGGGAGGCTTCCAGCCTCGCTGGTGGCCACATCTGCGCCAGCTGCATCGAGCTGCAGCTCGTTAGTGACCGATTTAAGGAAATTGAGCTGCAGCTCGATGACTTCGGCTTGTTAGGGACAGTGAGGGGGTGATGGTTAGGAGCTGCAGGTAGTTGTCATACCGGGGCCAGAGGAGACAGATAAGTGGATGATTGTCAGGAGAAGAAGGGCGAGCGTCAAGTAATAGGGAATATCACAGTGGCCGTCCCCCTTAACAATAAGTACTCCATTTTGATTGCTGTTGGGGAGCGACCTATCTGGGGGAAGCAACAATGGCCGTGCCTCTGGAACTGAGTCTAGCCTTGTGGCTCACAACGGTAGGGAATGGAAGAGGATGGCATCAGTCAATGAGGACTCTTTAGTTAGGGGAACAGACAGGCTATTCTGTGGGCGCGAAAAAGAAACGCGAATGGTAGTTTGGATCCCAGGTACCAGAGTTGATGCTGAACGTGTCCACAATATCCTGAAATGTGAGGATGAGAACCCAGAAGTCGTGATGCATATTGGTACCAACGACATAGGTAGAAAAGTGGAGGAGGCCCTGAAGAAAAAGAGAATAACAGGGAGTAAGGATGTTGCGAAGCAGGGCCTCCAGGGTAGTAATCTCGGGATTGCGGTCTCTGCCACGCGAATTAGAAAATAGGAATAGAATGAGCTGGCGGATTAATGGGTGACTGAAGGATTGGAGCAGGGGACAGTGATTTAGAATTCTGGTTCATTGGGAACTCTTTAGATGCGGCTGTGGCCTGTACAAAGAGGAGGGGCTGCACTTGAATCCGAGGGGGACCAATATCCTGCGGGGAAGTTTGCTAATGCTACTGGGGAAGGTTTAAACTAGATTTGCAACGGGTGGGAACCAAAGGGAAGCGGCAGAGGATGAGGCCATTGGCGCACTAGTAGTGACAGCTTGTAGGAAGCTTGTGCAGAAGGTTAGGGTGATGATAGAGCAAAGAAGCACTCATCCTGATGGTTTGAGATTTGTCTATTTTAATGCAAGGAGTATCATAAACAAGGCGGATCAATACTTAGAACTATCACGTTGTGGCCAAAACAGAGACTGTGTCAGGGCAGGAATGGCTTCTGAGTGTGCCAAGCATTAGATGTTTGAAAAAGGAGAGGGGCGGAGGCAAGATAGCTGGGGCATGACATTGCTGATCGGGGATAGCGTCACCACTGCAGGAAGGAGAAAGTCATGGAGGGATTATCTACTAAATCAGTGTGGGTGGAAGTCGGAACAAGAAAGGGGGGTAATAACTCAACTGGGTGTTTTATAGCCACCTCCCCCACCCACCACTTCACAATAGTAACAGAGACATCGAGGGGCGGATAGGGCGGTGCAATAATAACAGGTTTGTTGTGATGGGAGATTTTAACTTTTCTAATATTGACTGGCATCTCCTTAGAGCAAGGTGTACAGATGGGGTGGAGTTTATCAGGTGTGTTCAGGGAGGTTTCCTGATGCAATATGTAGATAGGCTCTACTTGATCTGGTATTGGGAAATGAACTTGGCCAGGTGTCAGATCTCGTTAGGAGAGCAGTTTGGAGATAGTGATCACAGCACGATCTCGCGCTAAAGAGCGATAGGAGTAGTCAATTTGAGATAACGTAATTGGGTAGGGAGAAAATATGATGCTATTAGGCGGAAACTTTGGAAAATAAATTGGGCGCGTATGTTCTCAGGGAAAGGCGCGACAGAAATGTGACAAATGTTCAGGGAACAACATTGCGGACGAATAGCCTGTAACGTGCTGTAGATTTGTTTGTTCTATGCCCTATGCTCTATTTTCTTTTCTACTTGCACGAGATTGCTGTATCTTCGCTTCTTACTCGACTAATCTCATCGCTATCCTACCCTTTCTTATTGTGTCCTCTTCATCGCTTTTTCCTTCCTTCTTTCTTTTCCCTCACTTTCCTTCCTTCTGTCTCGTTCCTTCCCTTCCTCTTATTCTTCATTTCCATTTTTCTTTCCTTCCTATTCCGTTGCTCACTGCTTTACCTCTTCTCATTCCTCTCCACTGCTATTTCATTCCGTTTCTCTTCTTCTTTCTTTCAACATTCTCCATTCCCCTTTCACTTACTTCCTCTGTACCCCATTCTCATTTTCACTTGCTCACGCTCCTCCCCCCCCCCCCCGTCCCCGCATTTCTCTCTCTCTCTCTCTCTCTCTCTCTCTCTCTCTCTCGCTCGCTCGCTCATCCCACTTATTACTCTCTCGACCACTAATTCTTTAGTGCTGTCACTTCTTCATTGCTCTCTCTGTCTCCATCTTTCACTTACTCTTCATTTGTCATTGTTTGTCTCTCTCCCTTTCCCTCTGACATCACTCCTGCCTTCCACATCACACTCCCTATATATGAGAACGCAATCTACACATAATATACATCTCTCGCCTTCCTTCCCTCCGCGTCCGAAAATAAGGGACAGGCCTCTGCGGACAGAAAGAAGGAGGAACGTCGTTGCTCGTTAGTGGCTGTGGTTCTCAGGGGCTGTCGGTGAGGGTTTTGAATCGCTTGACACTCGCCCTGCAGCCTTCAGTAGCCTCAGTCCAAGGAGAGTGCATTTTTGCCTGGGTCCCATAGACGGGCCTTGATAAGTGTTGTGGGTGGAGCTCAGGGCGGCCACGACACAGGGTGAGTTTTTGTCCTGATCCGCCGTCACCCTGGAACACTGTGGGCTGCACGGCGCAAAGATACAGGGCGGAATCCAGCATAACAGCCTCGGAGACAGTTATGTGAAACCGCTGGTTAGTTTTGTTCAGAAAACCTGAAATCCCGACCGGGCTGTCTTCAGACTGAACCGCATCGCCCGTGCTGAATATCGTCAACAATTTTTTCAGTGACTTTCCAGAATGTTGAGCGTACCACAGATAGGCTGTGCCGGTTTCCGAGTAGCTGCACCTCAGTGACACTCTCTGTCCTTCCTTCGTCGTTAATTCCTTCGGATCCTGAATCACCGAATTTGCCCAACTCGTACCTGTAACAAATGCCGAAGTATGAGAGAGGCGCCGGGCCGCAGTGACCACGCAGAATACGCGCTAACTGGCCAGTCAGAGACTCACCATGCAGAGCGGTAATTAGTATCAGCAACCAACACAGGGGAGACATGGTGTCCGCAATTAAGTCAGCAATCGGATTTCATGAAAACATGACTCGAGAGGAAGCAATAGCTTCACGTTAGGACGAGCAACACTCTGTGGGAGACAGGTGGCGCATCTCTCGCACCTGATTTGTCACTTACTCAAAATGAGGGGGATTCTAGATCCAATCAGAACGAGGATGTGTTAACAGAGTCTCTCAGTTTCTTACAGTAGGCTCTTCTCGCGCGACTGCTCCTTGCAGTCCGGCACTATCTCTCCTTCTCTTCTTTCACTCCCTTAATCACTCTATCTCACCTGTTTCCTGAGCCTTCTCAGCGTTCTCTTTTCCCATCTCTCCCTTTCTCTCTTTTTGTTCTCCCTCTCTTTTAGCTATTTTCCTTTTCCTGTTACTTTCTCTCCCTCTCTTGCTCTCTCTTTCCTTTTCTCCACTCCCTCATTGCCTCCTCCCCTCTTGCTTTCCCCTCTCTGCCTTCGCATTGCTCTTGGTCTCTCTCTCTCTTTCCCTCTCTGTCTCTCTCTCTCTCTCTCTCTCTCTCACACACACACACACACACACACACACACACAGATTCCATAACAATGGTTAACCAATGTTGAACTTGTAGAAGAGGTAGGTGACTAGATTTAATCTTCTGCGAGATGCCTGGAGACATTGCGATGGTTAGTCACATAGACCAATTTGGCGACATGTGCAGACGACCAACCCATAGAAGCGGATGTTAAAGAATGGAGAACGAAGGTGGAGTGATCAAATGGCCTGGTCTTTCTCCTCTAGCTAATGATGGTTACGTTGGAAGTCATACTGGTTACTGTGGTTCACTGTTCAAGTGAACCCGACCTTTTCTCCTTGGAGCGGCAGAGGATGAGAGGTGACCTGATATAAGATGATGAGAGGCATTGATCGTGTGAATAGTCAGAGGCCTTTCTCCCAGGGCCGTAATGCCTAACACGAGAGTTCACAGTTCTAAGGTGCTTGGAAGCAGATACAGCGGAGATGTCAGGGGTAGGTTTCTAACGCAGACAGTAGTCAGTGCATTGAATGGGCTGCCGGCAACGGTGGTGGAGGCAGATACTATAAGGTATTTTAAAAAAACTCCTGGATAGGTACTTGGAGCTTAGAAAGGGCTATGGGTAACCCTAGGTAATTTCTAAAGTAAGGACATGTTCAGCACAGCATTCGTGGGCCGAAGGGCCTGTATTGTGCTGTAGGTTTTCTAAGTTTATATGTTTCTAAGTGTCTGATCGCTATGTCTCTCATTCTCACTGAACGGAGAATGGAACGCTGCATCGATGGTAAAGAGCAAAGGACAGAACTCCATTCTAATGTGCTCCCCTCATTTTAAAGAACGAGGGGACACGGTCTACTCGAAGGACGTTCATAGAAGGTTCCTCTGGCTGCAGTGGTTATATATTTGAGCAGGTGGTTCAGCATGTTCGCTGTTTAAAGGGCTGAAGAGGTCGATTGAATGGTTTGGATGTGTGCTGCAGATGAGAAGGATAAGCACTGTTAGACAAACTTCTCTTGGCGAAAGAAGTTAGGAGAAAGGGACGTCGATAGGATTGAGAGATTGTCTTCAGAAGTAAGGCGGAAGATTGGGATCTGATGCAAATATGAGGTAGTCTGCAACCAGATAGGTAAGGATGGTGGGCAGCTGGGAACAGTTGGGGCAAATGGCGTCGATATAGGTGATTGAGTGCGTGGAGCCCGGGGCAGGAGCAGAAAAATAGAAAGACTGATAACTTTGGTGGTGTTGGAAAGAAGGGATGATTTGAATGGAAGTGGGTAGCTCACACGAACAGAGAACGATAAGACCAAGACATTTGAAACAGGTGAATTAAAAGTTAATACCGTCGCTTTGCAGATACCCCAGAGAGAAAATGAGGTGCAGTCCCTCCTGTTTGTAGTTGGCCTCACTCTGGTTTTGGAGGAAGCTGACGAAGTCAGCCTCTCCCTATCTACCAAACCGTTATCCTCGTATATGCAATACTCCACCTTTCTGCGCGTCCCAAACTGCAAATAAGGGGCATAAGTGAGGGACGTCTTGGTTATGGGGGTGGGGTGTACGGGTGTTGAATCTCTTGTCCTTTGACATTGTAGCCATGATTAATCTCTACCCAGGGAGATGTGCGGTCGCCTCTGTTTCCTGCTCGGCGCTCTTTGTATATGGAAGAAGTACTGAGGATACCCCTGCTACTCCGACCCATGGCAATCGGGTCAAATTGTTGTTCAGATCCTCCCTCGCCCTTAAACCAAATATACACGGCAAAATTCCGCACAAAAACCCGGAACGACTTAAACCATTGGCCTTTCTGATCCAGAGGACCCGACGTCCTGCCAGGACTGTCTTCAGGCTGAATCACATCTCCAGTGATGAATACTGTCAACATTTTCCACGATGCTGAACATACCACGTATTGCATTCGCCAGTTTTGAGCAACTGCAGCTAAGTGATATCGTCTGCCTTTCTTCGTTCATTAATTACCTCCGAACCTGGGCCAACGAAGCCACCTCACTCTTACCTGTAATAAACCCCGGGGTTTGAGCCATGGATAAGATACGTTGAATCGAGAGAATTGAATACCTGCACGTCAGGCTCATCCGACAGTCCGTGAGACAAGTATGTAATCAGAACGAACATGTGCCTTCCTCTCTCTCTCTCTCTCTCTCTCTCTCTCTCTATCTCTCTCTCTCACACACACACACACACACACACACACACATTCTGTGATCAGCATAAGGGTCCCATTATAATTAATAGACGATTTAGAACTTCTATAAGAGGATGGTGACTAGTTTTGCTCTCCCGCCTGGTGCCCTGGAGGCATTATCGATTAAATTCACAGAAAAGAAAGTTTTGTAAAGGAATTAAGGGACATGTGGGGACTTCAGAATTAAGGGAGCGGACGTTAATAAATGAAGGTGGAATCTGGGATAGTCGAATCGCCAGGCCGTCTTTTTTTCCCCTGTTAATGATCATAGTGCTGTAAGTCATTCTAGCTATTCCGGATAACTGTTCATTGTTCAAGCGTCCATTCGTTGTCTTAGACACTCTCTCTCTCTCTCTCTCTCTCTCTCTCTCTCTCTCTCTCTCTCTCTCTCTCTCTCTCTCTCTCTCTCTCTCTCTCTCTTTCTTTCTCTCTCTCTCTCTCTCTCTCTCTCTCTCTCTCTCTCTCTCTCTCGTGAGTGTGCACATGATAAAAATAGATTAGACTGTAAGTTTTCGCGCAGCTGGACTGTTGCGTACTCAAGGTGAATATGAGGAGACGTTCCTGGTTTTCTTGATTCATCGCACACCTCTACCTGGCTCTATCTGCCCATCATCCCTCCTCCATTTCGGCTACATGTCCTTCCCATCACTTGTGTATATTGGCTATCAGCCCTCTACACTCTCAGTCCCGTTCCATGGTTTCCATCTTGCACGACAACTACTCTTTTACCTCCTCGGACGCTGCTTCGCCCACAGGGATCTTCCAGCAGTGTATTTTTATTGTTTTTTTTCTTCTGCTCATATATGCTTATGCAACAATCGATCATTTATTTCAGGATGAAGGAATGTGGTGGTAGGAGATGAGAGTGCAAGGCAGAGTTTGAATCCACTGGGATGGTAGTTTCGGCAACACCGAATCTAGAGCGATCAATTAGGAAAGAATGTGATCCTTGCAGACTGAGGCACAAGCACACCCGGGCACAGGAGCACAAAACGGCGAATTTTTTTCTCTCTCAAAGTGGGAAATACCAAAGAACGATTTTCTGGCAGAGTGTAGTCCGTATGAAAGAGAGCTGAAAACGAGTACTAGAAGTAATTTTAAAAAGCGAATTGAGAAATGAAAAGGAAGTGTGAAAAAAATACCGGATCGCTCGGGCTGAGTGGGTCGGTCTTGCACAGAGTTTGTATATTATGGGCCCAATGGTTCGATTCTGTGACCTTCGGATTAGAAGCCTGAGCGGTTCTGCATTGGACAGGGTGGGGTTTTATAACCATTCCTTTAAACTGGAATAAATTGTCCAACATCCTCTTGGAGCGATGTTATACATATTAAAGTAGCACGTGAAAAATCGTGCAAACAAATGATCTTGTGTACAACCCTCTTATGTTTCCCTGCCGGATTGCTCCCTAAATTCACTGATTACATCTGATTCCACCAACCCGCGACAGTTCCACGCTGTGTGTTAAAAAACACTGTCACTAAACTCCCGTCGTTTAAAAAAAAATCTCCTTCTTCTCCTCTTAAATTTGTGCCCTTCAGTTCTTAAACTTATGAACTTACATATATGGTCTCGCCCAAGAATGAAATAACAAGAGGAGTTGAAAGTTGAAATATTAGGAAAGTTGAAATATTGTTTGTTAACGGAATGCGAGTGCACCGGGGTACGACAGCCCAGTACATTCGGCAGTATCCGAGCAGGAAATCCGGGACAGTTTTTTGAATTGGAAAGTAAAGGTTTAAGTCTTTCTTGCTTGTATCGCACCAGGATGGCCGAGTGGTTAAGGCGTTGGACTTAAGATCCAATGAACGAATGTTCACGTGGGTTCGAGCCCCACTCCTGGTAACTCATTGACAGGCTCAGACTGAATTTTTCGGGGCACAGAAGTATTTCCACGTTTATTATATTTAAAGTATACTTATATATTTTCCGCAAAACTCAGGTGGGAGGCCATTCGGGCCCACTTCCAACACATTCCACCACCACCCGCCCCCCGTGATCTCGTTAGAGCGAAAGAGGACAGAAGGCCTAAAAGTACCGCGATCTCTCAATCAGTTTGCAAACCCCACTGCTTCCCGTTACCCCAAACACAACAGATTCTGCAGATGCTGAAATTCCGGAGCAAAACCCACAAACTGCTGGAGGAACTCAATAGGTCCCGTAACGTCTATGGAAATGAATAAACAGTCCACTTTCCGGGCCGACTCCCTTATTAAGGACTGGAAAGGAAAGGGGATGACACCCTGATGTAAAGTTGAAGTGGGGGAAGGAGGACAAGTCAAAAGTTGATACGTGAAACCAGGTGGGTGAGAAAGGTAAAGAGCGGGAGAAGAATAAATCTAATGGGAGAGGAGAGTGGACCATGTGAGAAAAGGAAGCAGGATGGGCTCCAGGAGAATGTGATAGACAAGAGAGGAGAAAGATAAGAGGTCGGAGTGGAGGACGGAAGAAGAGGTAAGGGGGAGAAGAAAATGACTGGAGAAAAGTACTGGTCGGTTTGAAGCAACTACTATATTTGACAAAACAGGATACAGCAGGCATCATATTGAAGCCCTTTCAGTCGACGCTACCCAATATTTTATGTGCTAAACATCAAAAGACAATTACATATCTACAATGCATCCATAATGCTTTTTTGGAAGTACACAGAATCTTCACGGGTCCCGATTTCCACACCACAGACATCTAAATGAATTTTAATCAGCATTCTCTGGCCCGTGATACAAGGCTTTTGGGAACCTATTGTCCAGAGCTGTATTTCACATTAAATCTACAATGTATGTTCGAATCTGCAGGCCAGTGACCGAAGTCAGTTACGCTAATTGCTACATGTGCTAGACTCAGAAATCTGCATAATAAGGCAACGAGCTGGAAAGAAGAAATCTGATAGGAGAGGAGAGTGGACCATGTGAGCAAGGGAAGAAGGAGGGGCACCGGGGGAGGTGATAGACAGGTGGGGTGAATTTGGAGTCAGAGTGAGGAATGGAAGAAGACGGAAGGAGGAGGAGGGAAAAATGCCATAAGGAGAAATCGATCAAGTTGAAGCCTACCTGGACGGATGATGAGGTGTAACTCCTCCACCTTAAGAGTCGCCTCACTGTGGCAGAAGAGGGGAGTCCACAGAGTCCAGACAATCATGTCGGGAAGTGAATGGGGATTGGAATTAAAATGGTAACCGAGAAATTCTGCTTGTGGCAGATGGAGTGAAGGTGTTCGACAAAGCAATCCCTCAATGTCCATTGGGTCTCACCAATACAGGGTATCAGGAGCATCGGATACAACGGACGTATCCGAAGCTCTTGGCACTCTGATGCCCTAGAAAGAAAAGCTTCTTTCTGGGAAAAGCTGCAAAGGAGACGAAGAAACTGATAAAAGTGAAGAGCATTTTACAGGAGACAAGGTAGGGAGAGGTATAGTCAAGGTACCGTGGGATATAAAAGAAGATGGTGGCCTAATTGTTTCCAGAGACGGAGACAGAGGGATCGAGAAATGGGAGAAAGGCGTCAGAAATTGTCCAAGTGAATGTTAGGGCATGGTGGATGTTGGATGCAAAGTTGAAATTGACAAGTTCAGTAGAGGTGCATGAAGAAGCTCCAATGCCGTCGTCAGGGTAGTTTAGAAAGAGCTGTGGGGCATTACTTTGGAAGGTTTGGAACATGGACTGTTCCACGTACCCGATAAAATGGTAGGCATTTCTGGAGGCCTTGCATTAAAAGTTGGGGTAGACATTTTTTCTCCAGAGATAAAGACAGCGAGTTAGAGAAGAGAGAGAGAGAGAGAGAGAGAGAGAGAGAGAGAGAGAGAGAGAGAGAGCGAGTGAGAGAAAGAGGTGATTAAGGACAGGGAGGAAACTGGAGACAAAATAATGACCATTTTAAGCTCAGCATGTGCGAATGAAGCAGCACCAAATCAATCATCAAGGTAACGCAGAAAGGGCTGGGGAGCATTATCTTGGAAGGCTTGAAACATGGACTGATCGACGTAGCCAACGAAAAGCCAGGCAAAGTTGAGACCCACGCGCCTCCTGTACCATCTTTGGGGCGCGGGTGTGTGGCCGCACAGTGACATAAATGCTTCCTTTCACATAGCCTTTATTGCCGCGCAGCTGGAAGATGAGCCGATTATAGAACCAATCAGAACGAGCTTGTGTTAACAGAGTCTCTACGTTTCTCACTCTCGGCTCTTCTCTCGCATCTTCTTGCACTAGAAATCCTTCCCACACAGTCTCTCCTTCTCTTCTTTCTCTTTCATTGTCACTCTTTCTCACCTGTTTCCTAATTCATCTTCTCTTTCTCCTTTCTCCTACATTTTCCTTCCACGTTTTTGTTCTCCTTCACTTTTAGCCATTTTCTTTTCTCGATTCCTCACTATCTCGCATTGCCTCTCCTCTCCCTCTCTGCCTCCTTCCCTCTTGCTTTACCCTCTCTGTCCTCGCTTTGCCCTCTTCCTTTGTCTTTTCGCCTTTTTCACTGTCTTTCTATGTCGTGTCTTCTCTGTTATTCATTATCTTTCTTTCCCACATTCGCGTCAAGTCCAGCCGTCCAAAACTCCTCAACACCCCCGCCCGGTCTTTCATCATGATACCCCACGCTGTTGGGCGGACCACACATAGGCTCAGCCAGTTTCTGTGCAACTGCCCTGAGTGAGAACTTCTGCGCTTCCTTGAATTTGAATTCTCTCGGTTCCTGGCTCATCCAATCCGCCCCATTCGTACCTGTAACACAGAAGTTTGAGAGCGGCCCTGATGACACTGATCACGTAGGACAAGCACTTAGCAATTAGACAGAGACCCAGCAGGACGAGAAGTCATCAGGATCAGCAACCAAAGCAGGAGAGACATGGTATTTGAATTATAATCAACAGTAGGACATTTCGAAAATGTGACACAAGAGAAGCTCATTGCTTGACGGCAGGGTCATCCGACAGTCCATGGAAAATAGGTGGCCAATCAGAACGAGCATGTGTTAAAAGAGCCTCTTAGTTTCTCATTATCGTCCTCTCTCCTGCGTCTTCTTTTTGCAGCTGTATCCTTCCTCCTCCTCTCTATTCAACACTTTCTCTAGTCGGTTTTTCTCACCTGTTTCCTGTCTCTCCTTCTCCCCCCTTCTCTTTTCCCCTCTTCCTTTGTCTTTTCATTTTCTCCCTTTTCCTTTTGTCAGTTTATTCTATTTACCTTTCTCTCTTCCCCGTCTCCTTCATTCTCCCTCTTCGCTCGCTCTCTCTCTCTCTCACTCTCTCTCTCTCTCTCTCTCTTTCTCTCTGTCCCACATTTCAGCACAAAGATCCCTTGATGTAAGTATACAAGGATACAAGATCTAACTTCCATAAGGGATTAGTGGCTTGCTTTTCTCTTGTTGCTTTGGAAGTACAGTCGATTAATATCACAGAAGAGATATTTATATTTTAAATTATTTACGCGACAATCAATATGGACACTTGAAAAAATGAAAGCGGGTGAAAGAAATGAAAGAGTGAAGAGGGAATCTGGAATTCTCCAATGGCCAGGTCTTTCACTTTTTGCTAATGATCGCTCATTGTTCAAGCACCCAATCAGTACATAGAACATAGAATAGTACAGCACAGTACAGGCCCTTCGGCCCACAATGTTGTACCGACCCTCAAACCCTGCCTCCTATATAAGCCCCCACCTTAATTTCCTCCATATACCTGTCTAGTAGTCTCTTAAACTTCACTAGTGTATGTGCCTCCACCACTGACTCAGGCAGTGCATTCCACGCACCAACCACTCTCTGAGTAAAGAACCTTCCTCTAATATCCCCCTTGAACTTCCCACCCCTTACCTTAAAGCCATGTCGTCTTGTATTGAGCAGTGGTGCCCTGGGGAAGAGGAGCTGGCTGTCCACTCTATCTATTCCTCTTGTACACCTCCATCATGTCTCCTCTCAACCTCCTTCTCTCCAAAGAGTAAAACCCTAGCTCCCTTAATCTCTGATCAAAATGCATACTTTCTACACCAGGCAGCATCCTGGTAAATCTCCTCTGTACCCTTTCCAATGCTTCCACATCCTTCCTATAGTGAGGTGACCAGAACTGGACACAGTACTCCAAGTGTGGCCTAACCAGAGTTTTATAGAGCTGCATCATTACATCGCGGCTCTTAAACTCTATCCCTCGACTTATGAAAGCTAACATCCCATAAACTTTCTTATCTACCCTATCCACCTGTGAGGCAACTTTCAGGGATCTGTGGATATGTACCCCGAGATCCCTCTGCTCTTCCACACTACCAAGTATCCTGCCATTTACTTTGTACTCTGCCTTGGAGTCTGTCCTTCCAAAGTGTACCACCTCACACTTCTCCGGGTTGAACTCCATCTGCCAGTTCTCAGCCCACTTCTGCGTCCTATCAATGTCTTTCTGCAATCCTTGACAATCCTCTACACTATCTACAACACCACCAACCTTTGTGTCGTCTGCAAATTTGCCAACCCACCCTTCTACCCCGACATCCAGGTCGTTAATAAAAATCACGAAAAGTAGAGGTCCCAGAACAGATTCTTGTGGGACACCACTAGTCACAATCCTCCAATATGAATGTACTCCCTCCACCACCACCCTCTGCCTTCTGCAGGCAAGCCAATTCTGAATCCACCTGGCCAAACTTCCCTGGATCCCATGCCTTCTAACTTTCTGAATAAGCCTACCGTGTGGAACCTTGTCAAATGCCTTACTAAAATCCATATGGATCACATCCACTGCACTACCTTCATCTATATGCCTGGTCACCTCCTCAAAGAACTCTATCAGGCTTGTTAGACACGAACTGTCCTTCACAAAGCCATGCTGACTGTCCCTGATCAGACCATGATTCTCTAAATGCCTATAGATCCTATCTCTAAGAATCTTTTCCAACAGCTTTCCGACCACTGGTCTATAATTACCCGGACTATCCCTACTACCTTTTTTGAACAAGGCAACAATATTCGCCTCCCTCCAATCCTCCAGTATCATTCCCGTGGACAACGAGGACATAAAGATCCTAGCCAGAGGCTCAGCAATCTCTTCTCTCGCCTCGTGGAGCAGCCTGGGGAATATGCCGTCAGGCCCCGGGGACTTATCTATCCTAATGTATTTTAACAACTCCAAAACCTCCTCTCCCTTAATATCAACATGCTCCAGAACATCAACCTCACTCATATTGTCCTCACCATCATCAAGTTCCCTCTCATTGGTGAATACCGAAGAGAAGTATTCATTGAGGACCTCGCTCACTTCCACAGCCTCCAGGCACATCTTCCCATCTTTATCTCTAACCGGTCCTACCTTCACTCCTGTCATCCTTTTTTTCTTCACATAATTGAAGAATGCCTTGGGGTTTTCATTTACCCTACTCGCCAAGGCCTTCTCATGCCCCCTTCTTGCTCTTCTCAGCCCCTTCTTAAGCTCCTTTCTTGCTTCCCTATATTCCTCAATAGACCCATCTGATCTTTGCTTCCTAAACCTCATGTATGCTGCTACACCTGACTAGATTTTCCACCTCACTTGTCACCCATGGTTCCTTCACCCTACCACTCTTTATCTTCCTCACCGGGACGAATTTATCCCTAACATCCTGCAAGAGATCTCTAAACATCGACCACATGTCCATAGTACATTTCCCTGCAAAAACGTCATCCCAATTCACACCCGCAAGTTCTAGCCTTATAGCCTCATAATTTGCCTTTCCCCAATTAAAAATTTTCCTGTCCTCTTTGATTCTATCCTTTTCCATGATAATTATAAAGGCCAGGGAGCGGTGGTCACTGTCCCCCAGATGCTCACCCACTGAGGGATCTGTGACCTGACCCGGTTCATTACCTAGTACTAGATCTAGTATGGCATTCCCCCCGGTCGGCCTGTCCACATACTGTGACAGGAATCCACCCTGGACACACTTAACAAATTCTGCCCCATCTAAACCCTTGGAACTAATCAGGTGCCAATCAATATTAGGGAAGTTAAAGTCACCCATGATAACAACCCTGTTATTTTTGCACCTTTCCAAAATCTGCCTCCCAATCTTCTCCTCTGTATCTCTGCTGCTACCAGGGGGCCTATAGAATACCCCCAGTAGAGTAACTGCTCCCTTCCTGTTCCTGACTTCCACCCATATTGACTCAAAAGAGGATACTGCCCTTTCTGTAGCTGTAGTAGTATCCCTGACCAGTAATGCCACCCCTCCTCCCCTTTTTCCGCCCTCTCTATCCCTTTTAAAGCACTGAAATCCAGGAATATTGAGAATCAATTCCTGCCCTGGTGCCAGCCAAGTCTCTGTAATGGCCACTACATCATAATTCCATGTATGTATCCAAGCTCTCAGTTCATCACCTTTGTTCATGATGCTTCTTGCATTGAGGTACACACATTTCAGCCCTTCTACCTTACTGTCTTTACACCGTTTATTCTGCTTCTCTTTCCTCAAAGCCTCTCTGTATGTTAGATCTGGCATTACTCCATGCACTTCTTTCACTGCTCTATCGCTCTGGGTCCCATCCCCCTCGCAAATTAGTTTAAACCCTCCCGAACCATGCTAGCAAACCTACCTGCAAGGATATTGCTCCCCCTCGAGTTCAGGTGCAACCCATCCAATCTGTACAGGTCCCACCTTCCCCAGAAGAGATCCCAATGATCTAAAAATCTAAAACCCTGCTCCCTGCACCAACTCCTCAGCCACGCATTCAACTGCCACCTCCTCCAATTCTTACCATCTCTGTCACGTAGCACTGGCAGCAATCCTGAGAACGTCACCCTTGAGGTCCTGTTCTTCAGCCTTCAGCCTAATTCCCGAAACTCACACTTCAGGACCTCATCCCTCTTCCTGCCTATGTCGTAGGTCCCAACATGTATCACGACTTCTGGGTTCTTTCCCTCTCGTACCAGGATGTCGTACACCCGGTCAGAGACATCCCGGACCCTGGCACCCGGGAGGCAACAAACCATGCGGGTGTCCTTCTCACGTCCACAAAATCTCCTGTCTGCTCCCCTGACTATAGAGTCTCCAATGACGACAGCTCTCTTCTTCTCTGTCCCACCCTTCTGCACCACAGGGTCAGATTCAGTGCCGGAGGCCCTGCCACCGTGGCTCACACCTGGTCGGTCATCCCCGCCAACAGTTTCCAGGATGGTAAACTTATTATTCAGGGGATTATCTACAGGGGTGCTTTGCACTACCTGTCTGCTCACCTTCGCTTTCCCCCCTCTGACGGTCACCCAACGACCTGCTTCCGACAGCCTAGGTGTAACTACCTCCCTGTAGCTCTCATCTATGACTGCCTCATTCTCCCTTATGAGTCGAAGGTCATCCAGCTGCTGCTCCAGATTCCTTACACGGTCTTCCAGGTCGCCCAGCCATATGCACTTCTGGCAGATGTGACTCTGCGGGAGAGGGGCGTTCCCCCAAGACTGCCACATCTCACATTAGAGGCACATCACCGTCTCAGGAGACATTGTAAAGACTAACTGCGAGCTAGCTCGTCCTTCGCCTCTTCTCGTCGAAGCCTCTCGAGTCAAAGCCTCAAAGCTCCACTCCTTCACTGGCCCACTCACGCTCTGGCCGCTTTCCACTGGCCGCTTCGCTTGAGCTATCCCTCTATTTATCTCAGACAGGCTCTGCCTCTCCATCGACGGTGAGACAACGAGAGCGGAGACCAGTTGTTCCGATGCTACAACCTTCCACGTTGCATTTACAATTCCCCGTGTCGAGGAATAACAGGCTGTCACTCTCCATCAAAAGAGGGAGAGAGAGAGGGTGGATCGCTCGAGTGAAGTGGCCTTCTTCCGACAGCAGCCGGCGATTAGAAACCACACTTATATACATCAGTAGGTAGATGAAGTTGGGTGAGCAAGTGAAGAAAAGACAGTGGATGGTAGGTGAGAAGTTGAATCGAACGGGGAGGGAATGATGGACAGATGAACCAGGTGTGGAGGTGGAGATGAAAGAATAAGGACAGGACTGAAAGGTGGTAGTTGGAACTAAATGATGTAGGGATGGTGGGCAGGTAGTACCAGCTGTGGAGAGAGCAAATACCAGGGAGGAAAATGAAGAAAGGGTGGCGAGATTATCAGGAATTGGGCAATTCAAATATTGGACCAGCCTGAGGTCCTATACCATCAGGTTCAAGAACAGCTGCTTCACTTCAACAATTCGTCTTTGAACCAACCACAAACCGGCAAAACCATATTTACTAGAGTTAGGGGCAGTGTGACCATTTTGATCACTTTGCACTAAAATGGGATTCATTTTTTTAGTTCAAATTGTATCCCTTCTTGTAAAAATGTCAATGTTTTTCTGGGGAATGGTGTTTATCTGAAGCTATACGTCTCTCTTATTGTTGCAAGTAAGTTTTTCATTACACCTGTGCGCATATGTACTTGTGCTCATGACAAAATATGTAAACTTTATGTCAAAATATGTCAACTTTAAGTATTCGCAAAACTGGGCTGTTTCTCACTCAAGAGAAATATGAGCAGATTTTCTTCTGGTTTTCTCGACTCCTCACACACCTTCGCCTGTTTCTATCTGCCCATCACCCATCCCCCATTACGGTTCCACCGATCGCCTACCATCACCCACCACACTTCTTCCCTCTGACTTCTATATGCAGGCTATCAGCCCTCTGCCCTGTCAGACACGATGCAGGTTTTCCACCTTACACGTCAACCATTCTTTTACCTCCAGAGTTATCCACGGAGTTCGTCCAGCATTTTTGTTGTTGTTTTTTTTTTTTTGCTCATAGATGTTTAACAAAACAATCGATCTTTCATTTGTGTATGAGTGAATGTGGTGACGAGAGATGAAAATGCAAAGCGAAGTTTGAAACCACTGGGATTGTGTCTTCTGCAACACTGAAACCAGACCAATCAATTGGGAAAGATTGTGATACATGCAGAATGAGGCACAAGCACTCCTGAGCACTAGAGCACAATAAAGTGACTCATTTTGTCTTAAAGGGGGGAATTCCAAGGAACGATTATATTGAAGTGTGGTCCACATGAAATAGTGCTGGAAACGGGGTCCGGAATTAAGTTATAAACACAATTGAGGAATGGAAAGGAAGTGTGAACAAATACCAGATCACTCGGGCTAAGTGGATAGATCTTGCACAGACATTATATATTATGGGCCCAATGGATGGATTCTGTACCCTTGGTGATTGAGAGCTCGAGCGAAGGGGGTCGGCGGAATGATTATTCATACCACTCTGTTACCTGGTATAAATGATCCATCATCGCTGGGAGCAATATTATGCATATTAGGATAGCAGCAAAAAAATAAGAATAACTGACCTTGCATTGGTAAATAAAATACAAATAAATGCAAATGCAAATACAGAAATCGAAGGAAGGTGGATTGGAACAGAGAACAGTACAGCACAGGAACAGGCTCTTCAGTGCACAATGCCTGTATCTACCACTTTACTAGTTCAGACTGACATGTCCCTGAGCATGGTCCATTTGCCTGCATTTTATGAGCCAATCTAAGTGACCCTTAAACGTTATTCAGTATTTGTTCCAACACTTCCCTGATAGAGTGTTTCAGGTATCCGCAACGCTCCATGCAAATGAAACACTATCTTAGAAAATTCCTTTTAAACTTTGCCCCTCTGACCATAAATCTATGCCCTCTACAGGTTGCCATTTCCACCCTGAGGAGAACAATTGGACTCTCGCATATCTCTACCTGTGATACTTGTATGATCCTTTCTCAGGTCTCCCCTGAGCCTCCAACGCTCCAAAGAGAACACACCAGGTTTGTCCAAACTCTCCCTATCGCTCATACCTTAAAAGCCAGGCAAGATTCCTGCTAACCTGCTTTCCACCTCATCCGATTTTAGCAAGAGTTAATGCACAAGTATCTGATTACGCTAATCGCCTTCCTTATCAGATTTCAAGATCTGCAGCCAACCGTTCTCTTTATATATATGTGTGTGTGTGTATGTGTATGTGCGTGTGTGTGTGTGTGTGTGTGTGTGTGTGTGTGTGTGTGTATCTCATCTTTTTCTTTCAGTGCCTTTGCCTCTCTGTTCTTCCTCTCTCCCTCCCTCAAAACCCACCCCGTTCTCTTTCTACATCTCATTTTCCTATAGTTTCATTCTTCTGTTGTCTCTCATTTTTCTATCGTTTTTCTCATTCATACTTTTTCATTATTCCTTTCACTTACTCTACCAATCAATGTTTGACGTTTTCTATTTATCTTTTTCGTCTCTCTCTCTCTCTCGAACTCAATCTCTGTCAGTCTTTCTTTCGCAGTCTTTCTGCACTCCCTCTCTCTCCATCTCTATCTATCTATCTATCTCATCCTGTCAGGGACTGCCTATTCCATTCCCTGTCAGATTGCCACCTAAATTCTGTGATTGCATCTGATTCCAACATTTCGGGGCAGTTCCTGATATTAACCACGCTGTGTGTAAAAATAAGCTTACCCATCACTCCCAATTGTAAAAAAAAATTCTTAATAATTAAGAATAGCCCACATAAGAGACTACATGACATGTTGAAAGATGGAATATTAGGAAAGCAGATAAATATTTTTTAATGGATTTCGAGTACACAGGGGTACATTTGGCACTATCCAAGCAGGAATTCCGGGGAAGTGTTTCAATTTGAAAGTAAGGGTTTACGCCTTTGTGTTTCTGTCAGACCAGGATGGCCGAGTGGTTAAGGCGTTGGACTTAAGTTCCAATGAACAGATGTTCACGTGGGTTCGAACCCCACTCCTGGTAATTGATTATCAGTCCCGCACCGAACTTTTCATTGTAAAAGGTATTTCGATGCATTTATTTTCCGCACCACACAGGTGGGGGGCCGTTTGGGACCAGAGACATCTCACGCATTCCACCAACCTGCTCCCGTTAACTCATTGGAATGAAAAAAGCCCGCAAACTCCTCAATCCGTTTCCAACCCCCACTGCTTCCCGTTACCCCAAACTCGAGAGATTCTGCAGATGCTGGAAATCCAGAGTAAAACACAAAAAAAAATTGCTGGACAGGAGCTCTGCAGACAGCAACTATGGAAATGATTAAACAGTCAAAGTTTCGGGCCGAGACTGGAAAGAAAAGGGGAAGACGCCAGAATAGAAGTAGGATAAGTGAGAAGATGATAGCTGGAACTGGGTGGGTGAAAACCTGGAGAAGTGGGAATCTGAAAATGCCAACACAAGGAAATCTACAGATGCTGGAATTTCAAGCAACACACATAAAAGTAGCTGGTGAACGCAGCAGGCCAGGCAGCATCTCTCGGAAGAGGTACAGTCGACGTTTTGGACCGAGACCCTTCGTCAGGACTAACTGAAGGAAGAGCTAGTAAGAGATTTGAAAGTGGGAGGGGGAGGGGGAGATCCAAAATGATAGGAGAAGGCAGGAGGGGGAGGGATGGAGCCAAGAGCTGGACAGTTGATTGGCAAAACGGATATGAGAGGATCATAGGACAGGAGGCCTAGGGAGAAAGAAAAGGGGGAAGGGGGGAAAAGCCCAGAGGATGGGCAAGGGGTATAGTGAGGGGGACAGAGGGAGAAAAAGGAGAGAGAGAAAAAGAATATTTGTAGTGTCACCTCACCTGGAAGGACTGTCTGGGGCTCTGAATGGTAGTGAGGGAGGAAGTGTAAGGGCATGTGTAGCACTTGTTCCACTTACAAGGATAAGAGCCAGGGGGGAGATCGATGGGGAGGGATGGGAGGGACGAATGGACAAGGGAATCGCGTAGGGAGCGATCCCTGCGGAAAGCGGGGGCGGGGGTGCGGGGAGGGAAAGATGTGCTTAGTGGTGGGATCCCGTTGGAGGTGGTGGAAGTTACGGAGAATAATATGTTGGACCAGGAGGCTGGTGGGGTGGTAGGTGAGGACAAGGGGAACCCTATTCCTAGTGGGGTGGCGGGAAGATGAAGTGAGAGCAGGTGTACGTGAAATGGGGGAGATGCGTTTGAGAGCGGAGTTGATGGTGGAGGAAGGAAAGCCCCTTACTTTAAAAAAGGAGGACATCTCCCTTGTCCTGGAATGAAAAGCCTCATCCTGACAACAGATGCGGCAGAGATGGAGGAATTGCGAGAAGGGGATGGCATTTTTGCAAGAGACAGGGTGAGAAAAGGAATACTCCAGATAGCTGTGAGAGTCAATAGGCTTATAGCAGACATCAGTAGATAAGCTGTCTCCAGAGATAGAGAAAGAAAGATCTAGAAAGGGGAGGGAGGTGTTGGAAATGGACCAGGTGAACTTGAGGGCAGGGTGAAAGTTGGAGGCAAAGTTAATGAAGTCAACGAGCTCAGCATGCGTGCAGGAAGCAGCGCCAATGCAGTCGTCGATGTAGCGAAGGAAAAGTTGGGGACAGATATCAGAATAGGTTTGGAACATAGATTGTTCCCCAAAGCCAACTAAAAGGCAGGCATAGCTAGGACCCATACGGGTGCCCATTGCTACACCTTTAGTTTGGAGGAAGTGGGAGGAGCCAAAGGAGAAATTATTAAGAGTTAGGACTAATTCTGCTAGACGGAGCAGAGTGGTGATAGAGGGGAACTGGTTAGGTCTGGAATCCAAAAAGAAGTGGAGAGCTTTGAGACCTTCCTATTGGGGGATGGAGGTATATAGGGATTGGACATCCATGGTGAAAATAAAGCAGTGGGGGCCAGGGAACTTAAAATCATCGAAAAGTTTCAGAGCGTGAGAAGTGTCACGAACATAGGTCGGAAGGGATTGAACAAGTGTCGAGGTATGCAGAAACGAGTTCGGTGGGGCAGGAGCAAGCTGAGACAATAGGTCGGCCAGGACAGGCAGGTTTGTGGATCTTGGGTAGGAGGTAGAAACGGGAAGTGCGGGGTGTGGGAACTATAAGGTTGGTAGCAGTGGATGGGAGATCCCCTGAGCGGATAAAGTCGGTGATAGTGTGGGAGACAATGGCCTGGTGCTCCTTAGTGGGGTCACGATCGAGGGGTAAATAAGAGGAGGTATCCGCGAGTTGTCGCTGTGCCTCGGCAAGGTAGAGGTCAGTACGCCAGACTACAACAGCACCCCCCTTATCAGCGGGTTTAATAATAAGGTTAGGATTAGTGCGGAGGGAGTGGAGAGCAGAGCGTTCCGAAGGAGTGAGGTTGGAATGGGGACAAGGTGCGGTGAAGTCGAGACGTTGATGTCCCGTCGGCAGTTAGCAATAAAGAGATCCAGAGCAGGCAGAAGACCAGAGCGGGGTGTCCATGAAGAGGAGAAGGGTTGAAGACGGGAGAAGTGGTCATCGGTGGGGGTGGAAGAGTCCTTGCTGAAGAAGTAGGCTCGAAGACGGAGCCGGCGGAAGAAGAGTTCAGCGTCATGGCGAACGCGGAACTCGCTGAGGTGTGCACAAAGGGAGACCAAGCGTTCTGAGCGTTCTACCTCAGACAGTTGAAGGTCGGAGGGGATGGTAAAGACCCGGCACGGATGAGACCTGGGATCAGAGGCGGGAGGTGGGAATCTAATAGGAGAAGAGTAGACCATGTGAGAAAGGGAAAATGGACGGACGCCATGGGGGTGTGGTAGGCAGGTGAGGAGAAGAGCCAGAGTGGGGAATAGAAGAAATCGGAAGGAGCAGGAGGGGAAACAATTACTGTAAGGAAAAATCAATATCGATGCAATAAATTGGAGCCTACCTCGACGGATTATGAGGTGCTGTTCCACCGAGGTCTCACCTTGGCAGAAGGGGAGACCATACAGTCCAGTACAACATGTCAGAAAGGGAATGAGAATAAGAATTAAAATGGTTGGCACCGGGAAGTTCGGTTTTTGGTTTTGGCAGATGAAGTGAAGGTGTTAGACAAAGCAGTCCCTCAATGTCCATTGGGTCTCACCAATTCCGGGTATCGGGAGCTCTGGGTAAATAAAGGTATCCAATGCCCTCGATACTCTGATTCCCGAGAAAGGAGCGCCTCACCTGGGAACAGATGCAGCGGAGATGAAGAATAGCGTTTTTACAGGAGACAGGCTAGCGGGAGGTATAGCTAAGATAATCCTTGGGATATAAAAGATGTCAGTAGACAGTTTGTCTCCAGAGATGGAGACAGAGAGATCGAGGAATGGGAGAGGGGCCTGAAATGCACCAAGTGAAAGCAAGGGCATGGTGGAGGTTGGAGGCAAAGCTGATGAAATTGACAAACTCAACATGGACTCATGAAGCAACACCAATGCAGCCATCAACGTAGCGCAGAAAGAGCTGGGAGCATTACCTTGGAAAGCTTGAAACATGGACTCCTCCACATAGACAATGAAAAGAGAGGCATGAGGCCACTGCTTCCTCTTTGGGGAACAGGTGTGTGGCCGCAGAGTAACTGAAATGCTCCCGCGCACATAGCCTTTGTTACCACGCAGTGGAACTTTCTTTTATATAATGACAATATAAGTTTTCTTTACTGTACTGCATTATACCCTTCAATTAATAAATTGAATTAAAAGAACGCGATTTTTTCAAGGTTCATTCTAAATATTCACATCATGCATATTACAAAAAAAATTAAAATGCCTTGCAGTTTTCAGGCCATGTAAAAATTTCCTGCTCAGAATAATAGTTGGTCCGCAGAGCTATAAAAGCAAAATTAGAGGGACGTTGCCCATACACTTCACCCTGTGTACTTTCCTGAGAACGGCTCCACTTGACCGTTTCCTACACAACACAGCCTCACCGTCCAAACCCGGGATCTCCAGCTTCTGTATCATCTTCCAGTCTTTCTTGTCCTCCTCCCTCTTGTTCTCTCTACCTCTCCTCTTTTTTTCTCTCTTTCCTTTCCTCCCGTCCTCCACCTGCACTCATCTGCCCATCATAGAGCAATATACTACCAAGAAATGGGCCCTTCGGTTCAATTCGTCCACAACGAGCAGAATATCCATCCGAGATAGCCCTATTTGCTCGTGTTTTGGTCCATATCCCTTGAAACCTTTCCGAACAAGGTACCTCCAAATAAATGTCTTTTAAACATTGTAATATCCCACCCCCGTACCTACAGCTTCCTCTGAACGTTCGTTCTACACACCCACCACCCTTTACATTAAAAGTGTACTGCCCATGTCTCCTTTCAATATTTCCCCTCGCGTCTTAACCTCTGCCCTTTAGTTTTAGACTCCCCTACTCTGGGAACATAAGAACATGAGAAATAGGAGCAGGAGTCGGCCATCTGGCCCGTCGAGCCTGCTCCGCCATTAATAAGATCATGGCTGATCTGGCCATGGACTCATCTCCACCTACTTGCCTTTTCCCCATAACCCTTAGTTCTCGACTATGCAGAAATCTATCCAACCTTTTTTTAAAATGTATTTACTGAGGTAGCCTTCACTGCCTCATTGGGCAAAGAATTCAACAGATTCACCATTCTCTGGAAAAAGCAGTTCCTTCTCATCTCCATCCTAAATCTACTCCCCCGAATCTTTATCCTCAACCATCCTGTGGAGAGCACCGCCCTCGAATCCTCCTCTCCCCCCTCCCCCACACCACGGGGGACAACGTCCCATCAGAGATAGGGGGAGAGTTCCAAAAGCCTCCCTCTTTCTGCCTCACGGCCTGAGACCGAGCGACTGTCCCATGTCCATCTTTACGCCTCCCACACAGCGCCGGCTGGCACGGGGGGCGGGGCTGGCGGGGTGTCGCGGTAATGTATAAAACCAGCGCCTCCTAATGGCCCACTTGGCTGCGATCTCCTCAGTCCTCTCTTTCCTTGGAAACTGCTTTGGGTTCCCTTTTCCTTCGGCTGTCCACCGATTTCCGGTTCAAATCCCCGCCTCTATTCCTACGTATTCCTCTGGCAGAGTAAGCAGCCCCCAGCCCCCATACACACACACACACACACACACACACACACACACACACACAGCCGGGCTATCTGACTCTGATGTGTCTCCAACCACTTCCCTATTGGTAACTACGTCTATTCCCAATCATCTATCACCCTGTCCTCTTCTCTCTATTCTGCCTTCTGCCCATCCATATTGAGGCGATCTGTATATCTACAGATCGCACCTACGAGGCTAACCGGTCCGTTTCGCCTTCAAGAAGTGGTGCCTTAAGACGCAGACGTTTATCAAGAGACCTCCACCACCCGGGACATAACCTCTTCTCGTTACTAGGAAGAGAAAATCTACTGATGCTGGAAATCTCATTTTGTGTGTAATTTTTGTTACTACCATCGGGAGGCGCTACAGGACCAGAAGACTCACTGAACGATTCGGGAACAGCCTTTCCCACTCAGACATCTGAATTCTGAATTTTGACCGATGCATGAACCCATAAGCGCTAGTTCATAATTCCTCGTTTTATGTCTATTATTTTGTGATTTGCAGTAACTTTAAGGCTCAGCAAATTTATTACTGCCGCAAAATAACAAATTTCACATCATATGTCAGTGATAATAAGTCTGATTCTGAATCTTGTCCTGATGGAGGTTCTCGGCCCCGAACTGTTTATTCCCCTCAGTATATTCTTTCCGACCTGCTGACTTCCTCCAGCATTTTGTGTGTATTGCTCTGGTTTCTCCAAAGATCTGCAGAATCTCCAGTGAATCATTTATCTCTCTATCTACCTATCTATCTATCTATCTACCAGTCTATCTCTATCTCTCGACTCTCCCACACCCCACCCCCCCCCACCCCTGCAGAGGACACAATCCCTTCATTAAAAAGATATTACACGAAAGTCTGTGTGACTCCCAATGCCACTGACTCTGTCACTCTGTCCTTATTCCTCTTTCTACTTCTTCTCATCCTCTTTGTTTTCTCACTCTATCTCTTTATCTCTCTTGGCCTCTCGCATTCACAGCGTCTTTGCCTCTATTTCGGTCTCTCGATCTTCCTGTGAACATACAATACCAGACCAAATCTACATGTTCAACTGACTGTCAATTCCTTGTCCAAACATGTGTCTATCTCTGATTATACAACACTGAAACAAGTCAAACTGCCCACCATATGTTGATCAAGCATCAAGTTCCTATCTACATGAATCGTTGCAGATGAGCAACATCCACAACATGCTGGAGTGACTCAACAGGCCAGGCAGCATTGATGGAAAGGACTACTGTTGACGTTTCAGGCCAAAACCCTTTGGCAGGCTTGCTGAGTTCCAGCATCTGAATATTTTCTCTTGTTTGCACTTGCAGTTAGGACTCATTTGCAGCAGCCTAGCCCATAGCTCCTCTGCCTTGGTAATTCAGGAATTTAAGTAGGTAATATAAGTTGTCCTATCCACCTATGGATGCCCTGGAAAGTACATTCGAATCCTGAGACTCCTCCACGATGGCATGCTTGCCACAGTCATGGTCAGCAACAGTAATTGTGAGTCTTTTCAAGTCAGATCAGGAGTAAAACAGGGATGCGTGATTGCCCCAACTTTGTTCACCATCTTCATTGCGACAATCATCCACATTATCAAGGGCAACCTACCCCCAGGAACCAAAATTGTCTACAGAAAAGATGGCAGACTTTTCAATCTTGCCCATCTCAAATCCAAAATGAAGACATCCACGAGTTCCCTCATCGAGTTCCAATACGCAGATGACAACAGTGTTGCAGCTCTTTCAGAGAACCACCTACAACAGATTCTGACTGCCTTCAACCTTGCATACACGAAACTTGGACTTACCATCAATTCCAAGAAGACTCAGATCATCTATCAACCGTCACCAATTGAGACAAATCAGATTGAACCATCGATTCAACTTGGCGAAACAACGCTGGGAAATGTGGACCATTTTCCGTATCTTGGAAGTCACCTCTCCTCCAATGTCGACCTTAATGATGAGATCTAACATCATCTTCAATGCGCTGGAACAGATTTTGGACATCTCCGAACAAGAGTCTTTCATGATCGTGACATCCAAACAGACACCAAAATGTTAGTGTACAAAGCAGTAGTAATCCCAACGCTCCAGTATGCATCAGAAACCTGGACAACATACCGACGACATCTGAAGGCACTTGAAAAGTTCCATCAACTCCGTCTTCGAAACATCTTAAATATCAGTTGGGAAGATAGAAGAACCAACGTCAGTGTGCTAAATGAAGCAAAAACAAGAGGCATTGAAGCCTACGTCATCAAGAACCAACTAAGATGGAGTGGTCATGCTTTTCGGATGAAAGACGAACATCTGCCGAAATAAATCTTCTACTCCCAGCTTAAAGAATGCAAACGTAAAAGAGACAGACAACAGAAGAGGTTCAAAGACGTCTTAAAAGCCAACATGAAGAAATGTAACATCAACATCAACAACTGGGAAACCAATGCCAAGGACAGGAAACTCTGGCAAACCATCATCCAAGCTTTTATAGATATGTAAAAAGGAAAAGACTGTTAAAGATAAATGTACGTCCCCTACAGACAGAAACAGGTGAATTGATTATGGGGAGCAAGGACATGGCAGATCAATTGAATAATTACTTTGGTTCTGTCGTCACTAAGGAGGACATAAATAATCTTGCAGAAATAGTAGGGGACAGAGGGTCCAGTGAGATGGAGGAACTGAGGGAAATACATGTTAGTAAGGAAGTGATGTTAGGTAAATTGAAGGGATTGAAGGCAGATAAATCCCCAGGGCCAGATGGTCTGCATCCTAGAGTGCTTAAGGAGGTAGCCCAAGAAATAGTGGATGTATTAGTGATAATTTTTCAAAACTCGTTAGATTCTGGACTAGTTCCTGAGGATTGGAGGGTGGCTAATGTAACCCCACTTTTTAAAAAAGGAGGGAGAGAGAAACCGGGGAATTATAGACCGGTGAGCCTAACATCGGAGGTGGAGAAACTGCTGGAGTCAGTTATCAAAGATGTGATAACAGCACATTTGGAAAGCGGTGAAATCATCGCACAAAGTCAGCATGGATTTGTGAAAGGAAAATCATGTCTGACGAATCTCATAGAATTTTTTGAGGATGTAACTAGTAGAGCGGATAGGGGAGAACCAGTGGATGTGGTATATTTGGATTTTCAAAAGGCTTTTGACAAGGTCCCACACAGGAGATTAGTGTGCAAACTTAAAGCACACGGTATTGAGGGTAAGGTATTGATGTGGATGCAGAATTGGTTAGCAGACAGGAAGCAAAGAGTGGGAATAAACGGGACCTTTTCAGAATGGCAGGCGGTGACTAGTGGGGTACCGCAAGGCTCAGCGCTGCGACCCCAGTTGTTTACAATATATATTAATGACTTGGATGAGGGAATTAAATGCAGCATCTCCAAGTTTGCGGATGACACGAAGCTGGGTGGCAGTGTTAGCTGTGAGGAGGATGCTAAGAGGATGCAGAGTGACTTGGATAGATTGGGTGAGTGGGCAAATTCATGGCAGATGCAATTTAATGTGGATAAATGTGAAGTTATCCACTTTGGTGGCAAAAATAGAAAAGAAAACAGATTATTATCTGAATGGTGGCCGATTAGGAAAAGGGGAGCTGCAACGAGACCTGGGTGTCATTATACACCAGTCATTGAAAGTGGGCATGCAGGTACAGCAGGCGGTGAAAAAGGCGAACGGTATGCTGGCATTTATAGCGAGAGGATTCGAGTACAGGAGCAGGGAGGTACTACTGCAGTTGTACAAGGCCTTGGTGAGACCACACCTGGAGTATTGTGTGCAGTTTTGGTCCCCTAATCTGAGGAAAGACATCCATGTCATAGAGGGAGTACAAAGAAGGTTCACCAGATTGATTCCTGGGATGGCAGGACTTTCATATGAAGAAAGAGGGGATGAACTGGGCTTGTACTCGTTGGAATTTAGAAGATTGAGGGGGGATCTGATTAAAACGTATAAAATCCTAAAGGGATTGGACAGGCTAGATGCAGGAAGATTGTTCCCGATGTTGGGGAAGTCCAGAACAAGGGGTCACAGTTTGAGGATAAAGGGGAAGCCTTTTAGGACCGAGATTAGGAAAAACTTCTTCACACAGAGAGTGGTGAATCTGTGGAATTCTCTGCCGCAGGAAACAGTTGAGGCCATTTCATTGGCTATATTTAAGAGGGAGTTAGATATGGCCCTTGTGGCTACGGGGATCAGGGGGTATGGAGGGAAGGCTGGGGCGGGGTTGTGAGTTGGATGATCAGCCATGATCACAATAAATGGCGGTGCAGGCTCGAGGGGCCGAATGGCCTACTCCTGCACCTATTTTCTATGTTTCTATGTTTCTATGTAAGAAGGAACAGCAACTTTTGAAGCCAACAGATGTGCAGAATTAGAAGAAAATGGAAAGAGAGGCAACAACAAACAAAGCCTGACCTGCCATCTGGAACTACCTGTCCTGAATGCGGAAGAACTTTCAAAACCGAGATTGGACACATAAGCCACTTGAGAGCCCATAAATAGATCAACAGAATGAAGTCCATCATCCTGGACCTTGAGGGATAGCCACGACGATGACAACAACATGAGAGTTTCTCATGATTCAGGGATGTCATCCTCTCCAGCAAAAGAACTCTTCAGTCCTCAAAAAGTGGTATGAAGCAGGGGTCAAGGCAAAGGTGAACATCTCCAGGTCCATGACCTGAAGAGAAAGATTTGTGCTCACCAGCATGCTTCCAAAATGGAACATTTCATCCTGCATTTCACCCAGACTCTGGATGTCTGAACAACGGACATGAACAAGCTCAGAACATTTGCTTTTAAAGGCCACATCCTGCCCATTCATTGCATCCATCATACACATGAATGGTTTTGAGTATGAGGTAGGAAGTGTGACTAGCTTGCAGATGATCCCAAATTTGAGGAGTTTTCTCTTTGGAGCAAAGGAAGAAAGTGTAGAAGATTACAAGAGGAATCAATTCTGTGGATAGTCAGAGCCTATATTTCTCCCACAGCAACAATGGTTAATACCAGAGAATATTGTTTCAAGAAGAGTGGAGGAAAGTTTAGTGCAGATGTCAGATGTAGGATTTTTCACAGAGAGTGATAAGTGGCTGTAGCACACTTTTGGGAATGGTAGTAGAGGCAGATACATTAGGGACACAAGAGACCGTTGGATAAACATAGGAATGAAATAGAAAGGGTCATGGGCAGATTGGGAGTGAAAGGTCAAATTGATCAGAGAGTAGAATAAAAGATTGGCACAACATCATGGGGTGAAAAGCTGTTCTATGTTCTTTCTATGTTCTAAAATTGGCGGTGTAATAGACAGTGAAGAAGGTCGTCTCAGGTTACAGTGGGATATTGGTCAATTGGACAAGCGAGCTGAGGAATAGCAGGTGGAATTTACCTCAAACAGGTGAGAAATGATGAAGTTTCAGAACATCATCTAGGGAGGGGCAACATACACAATGAATGCTGAGGAGTATTGTAGAAGAAATAGTCGTTCTGCTATAGGTACAAAGTATCCTAAAACTGACACAGATAGACAAGATGGTGAAGAAGGCATTAGACACACTTACCTTCATTGCATGGGGTACCAAATACAGGAGTTGGGATGACATGCTGCAGCTGTACAAGAATTTGGGGAGACCAAACCTGGAGTACTGTGTGCAATTCTAGGAAGGATGTGACTGAGTTGGCCAGGGTATAGAAAAGATTGACAAGGATGTTGCCAGGAAGGGAGTGCTTGGATTATGAGGCAAAATTGAATGGGCTGGGCAATGGAAAAAGATGGAGGGATTCAAAGGATAAGGCAGCATCTATTGAGAGAAATGGCTACAGGAATGATATTGTGAAACTGGAAAAGGGTCAGAAAAGATTCAAGGTGGAGAGAGAAGGGGGGAAAGAGGGAGCATTGCACTGGAGAGAGCACAGAGGAGATTCCCCAGGATGTTGCCGGCACTGGAGGGCTTGAGTTATAAAGAGAAACTCGGTAGACTGGGATCATTTTCACGTGAGTGAAGGAAGCTCAGATGTGACAAGATAGTTTTATAACATTGTGTGTGCTATAGATTGAGCTAAGCATCTACTTCCCATGGTGTTGTTGTCTAAAACTAGAGAGAATAGGTTTAAGGTGAGAAGGAAGATGATTAAAAGGAATCACTGGGGATAAACAGTAAACATAGATCATTATTAATGTTGCAGAATTTTTTTATGAGATCTTCCATTATGAGCTAGGAGCTCCAAAGTACCAGCTGAAGTTTGGCAGTGAAACTTATATCAAGGCAGAGAGTGTAGGGTGGGCAACACTTGACTGGATTTCAAGAGGATTTCTGTCGACTGTATCCCTCGTGTGTAATCACAAATGGTTCATTTTACTCTCACCATCAGTAAAATTACTGCCAAGGTAACCCACCTAATTTTTCAAAAATTAGGATGTCTCTTCTAAATAAACATTTGAGGGCTGCTCATTCCAAGGGAGAGCAGCTGCGGTAATGCTCCATGTCTTATTCTGACTGCTCAGCAAGGGGAAAGAAAAGTTCCATTATTTGTCTGTCCATGTTTCTGCTACTGAAAACATTGCCTCCAACTTTTAGGCCGAGCATAAGTTAACTGGCTATCGTAAGTTGCCTGATTGTGAGTGTCGCAGAAGGAATAAGGAGATTAAAAGCTGAAGAACAGCTGAGCACTTAGCACGACTTCCCCAGAGCTCGAGTGAACCTGGTTCAATCCTGAGTTCAGTAGATGGAAACTGGGATGATCCACCGGAGGGGCTGGTGGAAGTACGAAGGGTGATAGATAAGTTCGTGGTCTAAGGTAGGACTCAGTTTTAGAAAACCTAGCACATTTATTTTTCAACATAGTCCCTTCTCACATTTACACACTTAGTCCAGCGGTCGTGAAGCATACGGATCCCTTCTTTGTAGAATTCGGCGCCTTGGACCTCCAGAAAGTGGTCCACAGCAGGAGTGATTGATAAGATAGAAGGAGATGTGTTATACAGTTCTCGTTACATGCACTTGCAGTTCAATTCTTTGAGTGATTATGTGAAAAGTTTGAAGTTAATAACTCATCTCCTTCTACCTTAGGCCACGAACTTATCAATCACCCCCGCTGTGGACCACTTTCCCGAGGTCCAAGGCGCTGATTTCTACAAAGAAGGGATCGGTGTGCTCCACGACCGCTGGGCTAAGTGTGTAAATGTAGGAGGGGCAAACACGAGGAAATCTGCAGATGCTGGAAATTCAAGCAACACGCATCAAAGTTGTTGGTGAACGCAGCAGGCAAGGCAGCATCTATAGGAAGAGGTACAGTCGACGTTTCAGGCTGAGACCCTTCATCAGGACTAACTGAAAGAAGAGCTAGTAAGAGATCTCCTACTAGCTCTTCTTTCAGTTAGTCCTGACGAAGGGTCTTGGCCCGAAACATCGACTGTACCTCTTCCTAGAGATGCTGCCTGGCCTGCTGTGTTCACCTGCAACTTTGAAATGTAGGAGGGGACTACGTTGAAAAATAAATGTGCTAGGTTTTCTAAGATTGCCCTTAGGCCACGAACTTATCAATCACCCCCTGTAGGACCAGTAACAACCTTCAAGAGGATTAAACACATGTGGGATTAATCTAATTACCCAGAGTCATTGAAGCTGCACTCAACCAGGCAAGTGGTCATTGTCACATCACATAGATAGACAAGATGATGAACCCTGCGGCAATGGGCCGAAGGGGCTGCTTCTCTGCTGTGCAACTCTTTGTGATTCCCATGGTGTTCTGGTGACCTCCCTGTACTCCTCCAGGTGCAGAACCCTCGGCTTGCAAGGAACTCAGAACCCAAGGCCTCATGGAAGAGCACTTCAAAGATTAAACAACCTCTGAGTGAAGATACGTTTCCTCTTCTTTTCCACCTAAACAATGCTGGAGGAGCTCAACAGGTCAGGCAGCATCTATGTGGGGAAACAAACACTCGATGTTTCAGACTGAGACCCTTCATCACGACTGGAAAGGAAAGGAACAAAGGGCAGAATAAGAAGGTGGGTGAGGTGGAATAGAAGCTGGCAGGTGATAGGTTACATCAGGTGAGGAGGAACGGGTGATGGGGGAAGGGGGCTGAGAAGTTGGGGGTGATTGATGGAAGAAGGACTGAAGGAGAAGGAAATATAATACGATTGAACTGTGGACTACGGAATGAAAGGAAGGAGGTTGGAAACCAGCGGGAGGTGATGGGCAGATCAAAAGCACAGGGGAGGAAAGTGGTAAAAATAGTTGACAACGCAACAATGTTCAAGAGTTATAACAGAACTCGGTAAAAGCATTGTGCTACACCTAAAATGTTCCAATTACACTGGTCAACGATTATGTTTCTTGAATACTCTTGCAAGTATCATATGTATTTTTAGCTGCTGACAATGAAAATCATCAAATTTCCCAATAAGGCAATATCTTTCGAAAGCACCTATATTTTTATTTCAATTCACAATTCAATCAATTAAATTGTTGCACATCTTGTAAGCTGAAAAGTGTTCTACTGTGTCCAGACATGCCTGGACATGCTCGGGCAGGGCAGATGCTGTATGGTAGGACAGGTTTCAGAAAGACTATAAAGCATCACACATACACCGTTCTACGCTTTGCGTTTGCACGTATATCGGTTTGTGATCATGTTGATGGTCATGTTCTACAGGCATAGCATATTGTACATACTCATTATAATAAAGTGATTGTATTCTCAGGACTATTTGTGATAGCAAAATATCTCACCAATGTTGCAACAGCCGTGATTCTTTCTGTTATATTTGTAGTGAATATACACTTAAATCTCAAAGATGGAGTTTGAGTCCAAAAAGGTTTGATGTAATTCTTTAGTCAGGTTGCTAACCTGTGTTCCTGCATTGACATTCATGGGCTTTTGAATGCTTTGGGTTGCCAGCATGACCCACAGCAATGGCATCTTTATATTGACTCTTCAGTGTTAAGCCGGAACGCTGCTCTGCTACACACAACAACAATGCCCACCCTTCAATATCAATGAGCTATACAGCACATGTGAAAGAAAACTCCCAAAATTTGGAAGTCTTGTTGAGACACATATAGTACAGCAACTATGATTATGATTATGAGGACACGCAGTCCCCTTTTATTGTCATTTAGTAATGCATGCATTAAGAAATGATAAAAATGTTTTTCCAGAATGATATCACGGAAAACACATGACAAACCGACTTAAAAACTAACAAAAACCACATAATTATAACATATAGTTACAACAGTGCAAAGCAATACCATAATTTGATAAGAACAGACCATGGCACGGTAAAAATCCTAGAGTAACTCGAAAGTCCCATCATCTCACGCAGACGGTGAACCTCCAGCCAACTTGCCGATGTAGTATCCCGGAAGCATCCGACCACAGTCCGATTCGGAGTCCGTTCAAAAACTCCGAGCCTCCGACCGGCTCTCCGACACCGATGCACCGAGCACCATCTCTGCTGAGCGTTTCGACCGCGGCCCCAGCAACAGGCAATATGCAAAGCCGAGGATTTGGGATCTTCGTCTCTGGAGATTCTCGATCCAACTACAACTGGAACATCCGTGGTGATTGGAAAGTCGTGGTGCTGCTATCAGGAATGCAGCTTATATAGACTGAGTACTGTTGTTTCATTTGCAAATGTGACAGCCGTGCTAAAAAATCTCATTACATTGAGAAGGATTAGCCATTCCATATGCAATTGGTTCCAGGGTGGAAAAGTGTGGCTCTTAAGCCACTTGTAGACCCAACAAAAGATATTTTTGCCTCCTCTTCATATAAAACCAGGGCTTCGGAAATATTTTGTGAAAGCAATGAACAAGGAAGGTGAAGGATTTCAATATTTGAGACAAATGTTTCCCCAAACAACCAATGCCAAGATTAAGGAAGGCTTTATTGTTGGTCCACAGATCAAATAGGCCATCAGTAACAGGCAATTCAAAGAATTTCTAGTGGGACAGGAGAAAATTGCATGGAAGAAATCAAGGATGTTGTTGAATTTTTTCTTGGCAACTGCAGAGCACCAAACCATACTATGTGCAGATGGTTGACAGCATGCTTCAAGAATACAAAACCATTTTGTTTTCTGCATTCCTACTTAAACTGTTCTGCTGCAAATCTAGGCACTGTCAATGACGAGCATAGTGAAAAGTTTCACCAGGATATTGTATCAGGGCAACTGGAATCCATCAATACTGACTGAGTAAGAACCCTTCAACACCAAGTATAAATGAAATCCATCAACAAAATATTTTAAGCTTAATTGAACTATTGCACCATAATGAAATTAAATGCATCATAATCAATAAAAGTAAATTTCTTGTATCTCCTGAGCCCTGCATGAGACAAGTAGTCGGAAATTATAGTTGTGTTGACATTCACATGGTCTATCATAACCACAAAAAAATTCTGAGGAGCCAACACCTGCAAAAAACAAAATTGCTGTCCGCTGATATCAGATTTCGCATGCTAAATGCAAGAATAAACAGGTATAAAAGGTCCCAAGGCTATATTCAATGGAGGCCATGGTAAGTCATTTCCAAGGTACTGGAAAATATTTACTTTTCAACTAATAATGAAGAGCAGATTGGACAATGGACAATATTTCTTGTTCTAATTGTGCCATTTCTTTTACAAATTGTGTTTATGTTTAACTTTCATTTTTCTTGTGAATGCTGCTTGTCTTATGCTATGTGTCTGTGATATTCCTGAAAACTTTGAAAATAAACTCAACTTTGCCTGTGACCTTGATCCTAATTCCTTTATTATCCAGCCATCTGCTGACCTTAACATTATGAGACAACAAGACAAAGGAGCAGAATTAGGCCTTCTGTACCATCAAGTCTGTTCTGCCTATCCATTATGTCTGATTAATTATCTCTCACAACCCCATTCCCCTGCCTTGTCCCCGTAACTTTTCGTGCCCTTACAAATCAAGAACCCAGCAAGCTCTGCTTTAAATATATCCAATGACTTGGCTTCCACAGCAGCTTGTGAAATGAATTCCACAGCTTCACCACCCTCTGGTAAAGAAATTCCTCTTTATCTCTGATTTAATGGGATGTCCTTCTGTTCTGAGGCTGTGCCATCTGGTCCTAGACTCTCCCGCTGACGGAAGTATCCACTCCACATTCTCTTTGTCTAGATCTTTCAATATTCAATGGGTTTCAATGAGATTCTAATCTCCAACAAGTACAGACCAGAGCAATCAAACACTCTTCCATTTTCACACTCTCATTCCAAGGATCATTCCCATGAACTTCCTCAGGATCATCTCTAATGCCAGAATTTTTTTTCTGAGGTAAGGGGCCCTAAACTGCTCACAATACTGCAAGTGCTGTCTGGCCAATGCCTTATAAAGCCTCAACTTTAGACCCTTGCTTTTATATTCTAGTCTCCTTGCTTTTGCCTTCCCTACCACTGATTTAACCTGCAAGTTATTCTTTAGGGAATCCTGCATGAAAAATTTCAAGTCCCTTTGCAACACTAATTTCTGAATTCACTCCTTATTCAAAAAAAAAGACCACACCTTTATTCCTTCCACCAATGTGAATGACCATACACTTCCAAACACTGAAAGGCCTTCCGTAAACACCCTGCTTCCTCAACACAACCTCCGCCCTCTGTCCGTCTTTGTATTATTAACAGACTTAGCCACAAAGTCATCAACTCCGTCATCCAGATCAGGAACATTTATCATGAAACGAAGCGGTCCAAACTCTGAACCTTGTGGAAGTCCACTTGTTGCTGGCAGCCAAACAGAAAAAAAAAACCTTTTATTCCCACTCTTGTCAGTCAGCCAGTCCATCCTTCCCTTTAATACCATGGGCTTTTATCTTGTTTATCACCCTCATTTGTGGCACCTCATCAAAGGGCTTCTGAAAATCCAAGTAAGCACCATCAACTGACTCTTCTTTGTCTATTCTGCTATTGTGTCCTCAAAGAATTTGAACAGATTTGTCTGACCTCCTGCGTGAAGGGTGAAGAATGATGAATCCTTCCCAGGTAGATATTTTCAAATATACATCAGCCTCTGGGTGAAGAGTTTTCTTTTCCTTGTCACAATCCTGAACAACTGATCCCTTAACCTGAATTGGTCACTTCTTCTTCTGGTGTTCTGACCTCGGGAAAACTTTATCCAGCTGGTTCAGCTCTGCAATAACTGCACAACTTCTAAACATTCCTTTTTCTTATAAGCTAATAACGTGGCCTTTTTTAACCACTCTTTCACTACGAGAATGCTGTCTGGGTTAGAGAGCATAAGCTGTAATGAGAGGTTGGACAATCCAGGGTTGCTTTCTGTGGGGCAGCAGAGGCTGAGGGGTTTGGGGAGGTCAGATAGATGCTTATAAGGTTATGAGTGATGTAGACAGAGTAGACAGTCATTATATTTTACTTAGGGTTGAAATGTCAATTACAGGTGAGAGGGATAAGTTGAAAGGAGATGAGCGGAGGAAGTTGTTTACAAGCAGAGCAATGGATGTCTGGAATGTGCTGCATGCAGTGCTGGTTCAGAGTTCAAAGTTCAAAGTAGATTGGTTATCAATGGGCGTGGAAGAGGGAATTCAAGAGACTTTTAGTGAATGTGCAGCAAATGGAGAGATATGGACATTTTGTAGCCAGAAGGGATTAGTGTAGTCGGGCATTTGATTACCAATATAATGAACTTGGGTGGCAATTGCTAGATTCCACTCAGAGGGGCAAATCATGAGTGGACAGCCTGTTGCCCAGACTGTAATGCGGGTCCCAGATATCCTTCGCTTTGCCTTGGTCTCCGCTCTCCAGGTAGAGGCCAGCAAAATCTCTCTTGCCCGCATCAGTTTCTCCTTCCAGATTGTCTGCTGCAGGGTCCCCGACCTCCGCTTCCTGTTCCGGGAAGACAGGCGGAGAGCAACCGAACGGTGACATCCCACGCGCCAAGTGCTGTAAGGTGCTGCGGGTGACCTCTACCCGCTTTAAATAGTCACACCACTCAACAGGTCTTCTGGAGGCCAGGTCTCTCAGGGTATGTTCCAAATCTTGGTTGGTCCATTCCATCTGGCCGTTGCACCGCTTTGTCTGGCCTTTCCTGCTCCAAACCAAATTGTAGGCACACCGGAGGTCTAACTTTATGCAAACCCTTGCCCCTTGGAGCATCACAAGTCATATTCACAAGAGGAAGGGGGTAGTGATTCTTGATCGTTATGCGGTTTTAATACTGGATAATCAATGACAGGCCGCAGGCCCCCGTCTTTCTTTCGTAGAAAAAAGAAACCAGAGCCGGCGGGTGCGGTGGACCGTCCAATGAAGCCAGTGGCAAGAGCTTCCTTTACATACTCCTCCACGACACTTCCCTCTGGGCCTGAGAGCGTGTACAAACGACCCCACAGAAGACAAGTACCCGGCAGCAGGTGTATGGCACAGTGGAAGTTCATCCGTGGAAACACTGGCCAAATCAGAGTCCGACTCCCCTGTCTGTATCCACAGGTAATGGCAGTGAGGCATTACAGAGGGTTCCTGCATCCCTGAGAATAGGCTTCAAGGATCGGTGTGAACGAGTCCTTCACTTCCTTGACACCTGGTGGTATCTAGCGACCTTTTATCCAATATTTTCATTTAATTTGATTTATTACTCTTTCAATCTTTTTTTTTCAAAAAGTTTTAGATTTGCTCAGAAAGTCTTTCTATCTTTTTTTTTGGTCGTATCCTCAAAATGGACTACCCTGTCCCTTTTTGGGTTTTTTTTTTTTTGTTTTTTTTATATAGTGTAGTGGGTTTTTTTTTCTCTCCATTTAAAGCTCAATCTTTTTTCTTTTCTCTTTATAAACTGATAAGAGGAGAACTGCTATTTTCATTTTTTTTATTATATATTTTATACTAGTTTAACAATATCTATGATTTTGACAATGTTTATCTTAATCTTGGTTTATATTGTTACTGATATATATATTTGAGATAATTCTCCT
Organism: Mobula hypostoma; assembly: GCF_963921235.1. Classification (NCBI taxonomy): domain Eukaryota; kingdom Metazoa; phylum Chordata; class Chondrichthyes; order Myliobatiformes; family Myliobatidae; genus Mobula; species Mobula hypostoma. The sequence goes on from NC_086106.1 coordinate 26,108,529, forward strand.
CTTGATTGTATTTATGCTACTTTTAAATCAATAAAAGATTAATAAAGAAAGAGACCTGGCAGCTACTTCCCTTCAGTCTCAGGGCAAGTCTCCCAGACTGCTCGGATATCTCCTTGGTCTTCTCCCAACCAGGAAGCTCTCTGTCTGGTTCCTGTAGGATTCTGACTAGACTGTCGGGATTTGCACTGTCCCATTGGCCAGAACCAGCTAGGTCTCCAGGTCCTATTCCCTTGCCCTGAAGTTGTCCCCTTATAGGTCATTGATCAATAGAGAGTCTGAGTGTCGGAACACCATGACGTACACAAAGCCTCTTACTATGGGCCAAGCAATGACTCTCCCCTCTCTCCATTCCACAGGTGGGTTACGCTGGGACAGCTAATGGTACCGGAGAATTAGGGGTAGGAGTGGAGGGTCAATGTAGAAACTAATATCTTCCACATGATCCCCTATCCTCATCTGTAAGTCCACAGTCTGTGGCTGGGTCTGCCCGGAACTAGCAGTCAGCTGCCCAAGATGGTTTTGTGGGCAAGGATTTGCTCAACTCTCACAGTGACATTTTGAACCGACGGGCAGTTTCTAAAGCCAGAAAATTACCTGCTGCTCCCGATTCCACAAAAGCCTCCTCATACCTCGAGTTCTTACCCCAGGTGAACTCCGCCTTCAGCACGAAACCAGAATCCGTGGGATTGGGTATAGCTGCTGCTAACGTCACAGTCCTTCCGACACTAGACGACCTTAGTAGTTCCCCAGTTGGCTTCAGTTTCAGACATTCGGCCCGCAAGTAATCTGCTTCCCTGCAGTGAAGGCAGCAGCCTTGACTCCGACACCAGGACCTCTCATGGGTGGAGAGTCTACTGCAACCAACTTGCATGGGTTCAACTGGACGGTGATGGGCTGGTCATGGCCGGAGGGTGGGGAGTAGAACTGCACTGCATAGGGACTGAGCTGAGAAAGTAATGAGGCATGGGATCCAAGGGGACATTGTTTTATGGATCCAGAACTGGCATGCCCACAGAAGGCAAAGAGTGGTTGAAGATGGGTCATATTCTTCGTGGAGGTTGGTGAACAGTGGTGTGCCTCAGTGATCTGTTCTGGGACCCCCTACTCTTCATGCTTTTTATAAATAACCTGGACGAGGAAGTGGAGGGATGGGTTAGTAAATTTGCTGATGACACAAAGGTTGGGGGTGTTGTGGATAGTGCGGAGCGCTGTCAGAGGTTACAGCGGACATTGATAGGATGCAAAACTGGGCTGAGAAGTGGCAGATGGAGTTCAACCCAGATAAGTGTGAGGTGCTTCATTTTAGTAGGTCAAATATGATGGCAGAATATAGTATTAATGGTAAGACTCTTGGCAGTGTGGAGGATCAGAAGGATCTTGGGGTCCGAGTCCATAGGACACTCAGAGCTGCTGTGCGGGTTGACTCTGTGGTTAAGCAAGCATATGGTGCATTGGCCTTCATCAATTGTGGAGCTGATGATATGGAACAAGCAGACATTCATGGGTCCAAGTCCACAGGACACTCAAAGCTGCTGCACAGGTTGACTTTGCGGTTAAGAAGGAATACAGTGCATTGGCCTTCATCAACCGTGGGATTGAGTTTAAGAGCCGAGAGGTAATGTTGCAGCCATATAGGACCCTGGTCAGACTCCACTTGGAGTACTGTGCTCAATTCTGGTCACCTCACTACAGGAAGGATGTGGAAACCATAGAAAGGGTGCAGAGGAGATTTACAAGGATGTTGCCTGGATTGGGGAGCATGCCTTATGAGAATAGGTTGAGTGAACTCCGCCTTTTCTCCTTGGAGCGACGGAGGATGAGAGGTGACCTGATAGAGGTATACAAGATAATAAGAGGCATTGATCATATGGAGGCTTTTTCCCAGGGCTGAAATAGCTAGCACGAGAGGGCATAGTTTTAAGGTGCTTGGAAGTAGGTACAGAGGAGATGTCAGGGGTAAGTTTTTTACACAGAGAGTGATGAGTGCATGGAATGGGCTGCTGGCGACGGTGGTGGAGGCAGAAATGATAGTGTCTTTTAAGAGACTCCTGGATAGTTACATGGAGCTTAGAAAAATAGAGGGCTATGGGTGAGCCTAGGTAGTTCTAGGGTAAGGACATGTTCAGCACAGCTTTGTGGGCCGAAGGGCCTGTATTGTGCTGTTGGTTTTCTATGTTTCTATGGCTCTCTTCGGCCTCATGAAGTGGTCCCACTTCTGCCCTGCCAGATGACTATAGAGACGGATGGACTGGCCAATGAGAATCTAAGTTCTCTGCTGGCTCTCCAAGGCAAGGGCATCCTTCAGTTCGTCTCGGAGTCCATGGTGGTATAGCGTGGCCAAGGCTTCCCCGTTCCAACCAGCCTCTTGGGCCGAGGTCCAAAATTCGATCGCGTAGTCGGTCACTGACTGTTCCCTGTGTCGAATCTTCATCAAGTGGTCTGAGGCCTAGCTGCCTCCAGCGTGGTGATGAAACACCTTCCTCATGGCAGCCATAAACTCCTTCAAATCCGAGCAGAACTCTGACCTACACTCCCAATGTGCGGTGGCCCAGGCCAGAGCTCTTCCAGACAGGAGAGCGATAATGAAGGCCACTTCTCCACGCTCCGGGGGGATCGGGACGGCTGAGTTTCATATACTAACAAGCATTGCATGAGGAAGCCACTGCAAGAGCCCAGATTACATTGAATCTCCCAGGGGCTGGTAGATGCACTCACCCCGGAGTGGGTCCGACTGGTTCTCAGAAGCGACTCTGGCTTCCTCCTTGCGAAAGTTGACCAATGGCTGTGAGGAGACTGTGAATATCGAGGCTCTGTCTGGAAACATCTTCTCTGTGGCCGGTCACAGCAGATGACGGACTCCGATACGCCGCTGGGTCCATATTGGCTCCATCATTCAGTGATGAGACTCATTGACAAGGATGCTGGAATATCGGAGGCTGGGATTGAGAAACTGAGCACAAACCAAATGCTAAAGCAAATCGCTGGCAGACTTACAATTGAGTACTGAACCTTCTTCTTTTTCTTTTGACTTTTAAAGGCAGTTGGCAGTCCAACTTAAGGTGCATTACCGCTACCAACTGGACCAGAATGTGTTGTAGAAAGTTGGAAAATAAAAGCCCTGCTAGTTCTTTATTAACTGAAAAGTAGATTTCCCCAGAAAGCCCTGGAGATTTTAAATAATGAAAGACACTATTGTGAATTAAAGTCACTTCCATAACTTAAAAATTTTTAAATGAAAACTGTCAACCCCCAAAACTAGTAGTGCAGTCTGCATTTGTTTTCTTTCAACTTTATATGCGTCACATTGTAAAAGAGTGTGTTCAAATGTTTCATAATGATGACAACACCTACACACCCGAGAGTGATGGTTTCCTACAAGATATAAGGAATAATTAAGCATAGCATGCCCAATTGTAAGGAGTCAATACAAGCCCTTCCCTTCTTGTCTTACCCCCTCCCCCAACAATCCAACAGTTTTTATGTATTCTGTAAAGTTGTCTCTTCTTATGCCTACTATCCCACAGATTTTGCCATAATCCCCTAATTCTTAGTCTCACCGACCCCTTAGCTTCTGATTTGCTAAAGAGCACTGAACTTATATTCAGGTGTTCCTTAAATACTCAACTCTTGGTGGCCAAAACATGATTATCAATTAACGGGAATTCTCTAAACCCCTAAAAGGGCTGTGCCAGCTATCCATACTCCAGAGAGTTAGAGTGCTTAAGTCTCGGTAGTGGCTTGGTTGGGGGCATCTCGTAACAGACAGTGGGAGCTGCAGCCTGACGTAATGGCTGGGCATTGTGGTGGCTGATGCTTTAGGTGGGTGAGTGATTCATTCTTTCTGCTGTTCACACCGGACCTCTTTCAGATTAATTTGATGGACGTGTACTTCATAGGCTGCGACACCATTCTGTTGCACATCTCTCGTTACCCTTCAGAAGGGGGTACAGAACTGCCTTCTTGAACCATTGCAGCCCTGGAAGTGCAGGTTACATCCACAGTACCATCAGAGAAATATATCTGGGATTCTGCCCCGGTGTTGGTGATGGAACGTGGATATATTTCCAGGCTGAGGGAGGGAGTAGCATAGCGGGCAACTTCCAAGAAGTGGTGTGCCCTATTGGATTTGCTGCCCTCGTCCTTCCAGCTGGTAGAGGGGGTGTGTTTGGAAGGAGCTGCTCAAAGAGGGAGGGAGCTGCTGCAGGAGGTACAGACTGGGCTGCTGTGCATCATTGCAATTATCAATGACGGACCTCTGATACATCCTGTCTAAAGCCTTCACACTCTTCCTGTGTTGATGTTCATGGTGGATTCCAACATGCATGTAGATTGGGAAAACCAGGTTGGAGCCTGATCCCGGGGGAAGGAATTTGTAGGGTGCCTACAAGATGGCTTTTTAGAGCAGTTTATGGGGAGCGACGATTCTGGATTAGGTGTTGTGTAATAAGATCATAAGATGGGGGAGCAAAATTAACCATTTGGCCCATCTAGTCTACTCCATCATTCAACCACGGTTGAGTTATTATCCCTCTCAGTCCTACTATCCTGCCTTCTCCCATCTTTGATGTCCTTATTAATCAATAACATACACTGGGCAGCAACCTTTTTTTTTGGGAAACTATTGCTTCCTCGGAAGTTTTTGTGGTTATCATAGACCATTTGGAGCTGAATACAAATATAATTTCAACCACTTGTATCACGTAGGAGTTTGGAGAAACACAAAATTAACTCTTATTGAATATAAAACATTTACTGTAATTGCATAACTGCACTGATGCTTTCCAATAGTTGAATTAAGCTAAAAATGTTATGTTAATGATTTTCATCTGTACTCAATATCTGAGGTTTCTTGCTTAAGTATCCAACAATAATTAGCCAGCCAGATGCCCTGATGACTGCAGTGTCCTGCTGGAACTTTTCACTAAGCTCATCACTGACAGCACCAAGATTTGCAGGGAAGAAATCAAAATGGGAATGCAGAAAATGAGTCTTTAGTGACATAGTGCACTTCACGGTTTTGTATGCTTGAAGAATGTTCTCAGCCAGCTGCACATAGCTGCCAAGAAAAAATTCAACAACATCTTGAATACCTTCCATGCGATTTTACTCTGGTCCCACTGGAAGTTCTTTGAATTGCCTGTCATTGCTGACCTGCTGGAGGTGTGGACCAACAAAATGCCTTCTGTAATCTTGGTATCAGTTATTGTGGGGAACATCTACCTCAACTGTCAAAATCCTTCATGGAAAGTTTTGTGCCAGGTGACAGAAGATTCCATCCTTGCAGTCTTAAATCGAGTGATTCTCCTCTGGCTTCTGCCAAACCCAAATCTCTGACCAGGTCACTTAACTCAGATTGAGTTTTCAGATGAGGCTTACTCGACATAAAGGGTTAAAAATCTGTATCAGTGTCGTTTTCTATTCCTGACTCGTGCATCATGGCCCCTTCATCTGCCTCCTCGAGACTCCCTGTTTCTGGAGGCTTTGGTACTGTTGGAGGGGCTGGTAGTGTTGAGGAAGCAGGGAGTCTGCAGAAGGACAGATGAAGAGAATGGGAACAGCCTCAGTACAGAAAGACGACCCTTTAGAATAGAGGAGAGGAGGAATTTCTTTAGCCAGAGTGTGATGAATTTGTGTAAGGCATTGCTACAGATGGCTGTGGAGGCCGTTATTTGGTATTTACAGGGCTTGATTGGTCCTCGATTAGTAAGGGTGTCTTATGGTCTTGTACTCAAGCACCCTAACCAATGAAGGTAAGTATGCCATATGGCTTCTTTACACCTTATTGACTGGAATAACCACTTTTGAGGATCTACAGACGTACACCCCAAGATCCTTCTGTGCATCCGTGCTCCCCAGCATCCTGCCACTTACTGTATACTTTCACCCTGCATTTCACTTCGCGAAATACATCACCTCATACATGCCCTGACTGAACTCCATTGATCTTGTCTCCATCACATTCCTAACTGATCCATATCTCTCTGCAGTTCAGTCAATACTGCGTCATTATGCTCCTCTACCTTTCTGAAAGATCTCTTTTAACCTGTCTCCATATTGTTTTTTTTTTCTGTCTGCCTCATCCATTGTGTCATAGAGCAATACTGAATAGATACTGGACTTTTGGCTGAACCCATCCATACAGACCAGGGTGCCCACTCAGCTAGTCCTAATTAGCTGCATTTGACGACTCTCCCTCAAAGCTGTGCTTCTTAAATGATACGATTGTACCTGCCTCAGCAATTCATATCGCAGCTTGTTCCATGTACTCATCACCCTCTGGGAGAAAAAGTTGCCCCTCAGGTCCCTTTTAAATCGTTCCCCTCTCAACCTCAACCTATGTCTGCTGGTATCAGACTCTCATACCTGAGGAAAAGACAGTTAACTTACATGGTCAATAAAAGGTGTTCACCACCCTTGGAAATTTTCGTGTTTTGTTGTTTTACAACTTTGAATCACAGTAAATTTAAATTAGCTTTTTTTTTAATACCAATCAACAGTAAAAGGCTCTTTCATGTCAAAGTGAAAACAGATCTCTACAAAGTCATCTAAGTTAATTACAAATATAAAACACAAAATAATTGATTGCATAAATATTCACTGCCTTTAATATGACACAACAAATCACTAGAAGTAACATAATTGGAGATCACCTATGTGCAGTCAAGTTCTTTCAGATGATTGTAGAAAAAATACACCTGTATCTGAAAAGTCCAACTGCTGGTGCAAAAACTAAACCATGAAGACAAAAGAACACTCCAAGCAACTCTGTGAAAAGGTTATTGAAAAGCACAAATCAGGAGATGGATACAAGAAAATCTCTAAGTCACTGAAAATCCCTTGGAGACGGTGAAGTCAATCATGAAGTAAATCAGCCAAGAGCAGGCCATCTTCAAAAACTCATGCAAGAAGGGGACGCGTGAGGGAGGCCACCAAGAGATCTATGACAACTTTGGAAGAGCTGGAAGCCTCAGTGCCTGAGATGGAAGAGACTGCACATAGAACAACGATTGCCTGGGTGCTTCGCCGGTCACAGCTTTATGGGAGAGTGGCAAAGAGAAAGCCACTGTTGAAAAGAACTCGCATGAAATCTCAGCTAGAGTTTGCCAGAAGGCATGTAGGAGACTATGAAGTCAGCTGGAAGAAAGTTCTATGGTGTGATGAGCTTTCTGCCCATCAGACTAAACGTTATGTTTGGCGTAAGCACATCCTCAAAAATGCACCATCCCTGCTGTGAAGCATGGTGGTGGCTGCATCATGTTGTAGGGATGCTTCACTGCAGCAGGCCCTGGAAGGCTTTTGAAGGTAGAGGGTAAAATGAATGTAGCAAAATACAGTGTGATCCTGGAGGAAAACCTGATGCAGTCTGCAAGAAAATTGTGACTTGGGAGAAGATTTGTTTTCCGGAAAGACAATGATCCAAACCATAAAGCCAAAGTTACTCAGGAATGGGTTAAAAACAACAAAGTTAATGTCCAGGAGTGGTCAAGGCAGAGTCCAGACTTCAATCCAATTGAGGATTTGTGACTGGATGTGAAAAGGGCTGTTCACCCATGATCCCCATGCAATCTGACAGAGCTTAAGCAGTTTTGTAAAGAAGAATGGAGAAAATTTGCAGTGTCCAGATGTGCAAAAGTGATGGAGACCTATCTATACTGAATCAAGGCTGTAATTGCTGCCAAATGTGCATCTACTAAATACCGACTTCAAGAGGGTTAATACTTATGCAATCAATTATTTTGTGTTTAATAATTATAATAAATTTAGACCAATTTGTAGAAATTTGTTTTCACTTTGACACGAAAGGGTATCAAAAACACCAAATTAAATCAACTGCAATTCAATGCTGTAAAACAATAAAACATGAAAGCTACCAAGGGTGGTTAATACTTTTTACAGCCACTGTATCTATGCCTCTCATAATTTTCAAACTCCTCTATCAGTTCACCCCTTTTTCTTATACATTCCAAGTATTTAAAGATCAGGGCTAGAAAAGCCCTCCCTATGAATCAGGCCCTTTCGTCATGGAAACACCCTGTTACGTACCCCGTAACTGGGTTGCCAAACCAGCAGAAATGGATCACTCATTTGGAGTCTGGATTACTAGAACTAAGAAAGTTTTATTAAAGAAACAAGCAACATAGTAATCGAAAGGATAATAAATGCAACAGTTCAGCAATGATAAACACACATGTGCACAGAATTAAGATAACAGGATCAATCAAGCTCTATCGTTGTCTAGGGGTAAATGACCAATTTCAAAGTGACGCAAAGTTCAGTCCGATTTAGTTCAGTTCACAGTAATCGTTGCCGTGGCGATGGACAATGTGGGGGGGAAGGAGAGAGAGAACAAGAACGAATAATCATTCAAAACGGCTTCCACTCACAGACCTGCGATATGGCTCACAAGCAGCTTTCGGGCGAGTCCTTTGTGATGTCACCTGAGGTCACCGACTGTGACCCCTCCTCCAGATGCGGTCGATCCTCTGCAGGGAACCCGGCACCCAAGCAAGGGCAGACACACACCGGGTTCCCGCTGATCATACCTTTCCACCCCGTGCGTCTAAGGCTTGGTTCCGCAACCAGCCTTCCAAACAACTCCCGCCGACTTGCAGGGGGGCACCGCTTCCAGGGTCTTGTTACCTCGTGGTGTCATGTGTGTCTGTCTTAGCGAACCTGTCCCTTTTTATCCCCCTGCTGGGGTATCGCCTGTCCATCACTTCAAACAGTTCAGGGTTCAAAGGGGGAGCCGCTCTAGACAGCTCTCTCTCCCGTCCCTTCATTACCCATCTCCCAAATGCTGCTCCATTGTCTTCCTTATCTCTCTCTCTCCCGAAGACAGGTGGCAGACCAACTGCTGATCACACAGGACAGCTAACATCTATGTGTATTCTTGTCACAACCCTTGCAAACTTTTTCCAGTTTAAGCATGTCTTTCTATAACAGAGTGGCCAATGCTGTACACAACACTCCAAGTGTGGCCTCACCAACATATTGTACAAATACAACAAAACGACTCAACTCTATTACTCATTGTCCTGACTGATGAAGGCAAGAATGTTAAGCAGCTTTCTCAACACACTGTGTACCTGTGGTACTGCTTTCAGTAAGCCCATCCTATCATGCAAATCAGCTTTGAACACTGTAAACCCACAACTCTCCCCTGAGGGCCAGTAACAGGAGATATCTCAGCAGGTTTCCAGAATTCAGACCAACGATTCCCAAAAAGAACACTTCAACAGCATAAGGTTACAAAAGACTGAATTTATTAAGAAATAGGAAAATGCAGGAGATATTAATCAAACAATTAGTAAAATAGTAAGTCAGAATTATCACTAAAGCAATCCTGCCCTTCTTCGGGGATTCCGCAGAGATAATCGAGAGCATCAAGGAGAATATAGATCAGTACAGCACAGGCAAAGGCCCTTCAGCCCACAGTATTGTGCTGAACAAACTAAACTGGAAAAGAAACATGACACAAATCTCATTCCTACTGCCTCCACAATGTCCATAATTGTAGGCAGAAGTGACTAGTTTAGCAGGTGAATGTGCAGAAGTTTCCCTGCACACCCGCGTGCCTATCTACAAGTCTCTGAAACACGCCTATCATATCTGCCTCCACCACCAGCCCTGGCAGTGCATTACAGGCACCCACTACTCTGTTTATATTTAAAAAATTGTCCTGCACATCTCCCTTTAATCTGCCCCCTTAATTGCCTGCCCTTAGATGATAGATTATTTTGTCCTTGGGGAAAAGTTACTGGCTGTCTACTCTATCCTTGCCTTATAAACTTCCCTCAACTCCCGCTCTCCAAATAAGTTGACCCAACTTTGTCCAACCTCTCCCTACAGCTCCTGCCCTCTCCTGGCATCCTGGTTTAACCTCCTATGCCCTCTCCAAAGCATCCACACTCTTTTGTAAGTGGGCAAGCAGAGCATACGGCAATATTCCAGAGGCAGCCTAACCAGAGGGGGTGCCACAGTGGCCTAGCAGTTAGAGCAATGCTTAACGATGCTAGCGATCAGGGTTCATTTTCTGCCATTGTCTGTAAGGAGTTTGTGCATTCTGCCTGGACTACGTGGGTTTTCATCATGTGACCCAGTTTCCTCCTGGATGCCAAAGACCTACGTGATTGAAGTGGTAATTTGTGGGCATTCTATGTTGGCACCAAAACCATGGCGACACCATGGGCGTCGCTCAGCACATCCTCAGACTGCGTTGGTAATTGATGCAAATGACACATTGCATTTTATGTCTCCATATTTAGATGTATATGAAACAAATGAAATTGATCTTTAAAAAAAGCAGTCTTTCAAAGCTGCAACATAACTTCCTGATTCGTAAACACACTGCCTTGACTAATGAAGACAAGAATGTCGTGCAGTTTCTTTACCACCTTATCAACCTGTGCAAACACAAACTGATCCTCCTGGCACTGTCTGCAGTCCACGAGGAAGTCCAAGAAGTCATAACAAAATTCCCTCTTTCTACAACAAGATAAACAATTTCTCGTGACAATTGCTTACGCCACATCAGCAGTTTCAGGGGAATAAGAAAACAGATTCGTACTGCAGCTCTTGTTACTGTGCACATCCCAGTGTAACATATTTATTGCTGGATATCATTTCAGCTTTAGTTTTCTTCCCAATACACTTCTCTGACCCAAAATGTTAAGTAGTTTCTCTTTCTACAGACGCTGGTGAGTTTTTAGTTTCTGGGTCCAAAGTGTTCAGCTTTTATTTGTTTTGCAAAGACATTTAATTATACATCTGAAAAGCTTTCTCCCACTGTAAATGGAACATAGAATCAACAATGTTATACAGCACAGAGGCAGGTACTGTGGCCGAATTTAGCCATGCCAAACATGATAGCAGAGCGAGTCTAGTTTGTCCACACTTGACCCTTATTGCTCGAAACCTTTCCCATGTCCAAGTGCCTTTTAAACGATGTAATTGTACCCACCTCTTCACTTCCTCTAGCAGCTCATTCCATATACCCAACACCCTTTGTATGAAAATTTTACCCCTCAAACGTTCTTTAAATTTCTCTCGTCTCACCTGAAATCTGTGCCCTGTCATTCTAGTAGTCTCTGCCTTGGGGAAAAGGACTGGCTATATCTCTGCACGCATTGGTCTCAGATTACTGAACCAGTAACCTCTTCCACATCTCCTCCACAGCGGTGCAAACTTGGTCACTTGCTTCTACCTCTTCTGTTATGGTTACTTCAGCATTTCCTTCTCTCCACTTCACTTTGCACGATAGTATTTTGCCCCATTCTGTCTCTTTTCTGCTCATTGCTGTACTTATCGCTGCAATTTTTTTATCACTGTGTTACTGTCTGGTCTGTGAATTTCACGTCAGCAGGAATTCCATTTCATTCTTGCCTAATCATAAACCTTCTCCGTGGATCGTCACCTTGTCGTGGTGGAGAAGCTGGTGTGGTCCTGTGATCCCCAGGGCAATGCCGTCTGGAGCTGTGCTCCTGGTAGGGTCACCCATGGCGGTAAGGTCGAGGGTGAGGTCCCTGACAAAGAACAATCCAGCCAAGACCTCAGCGGTGGAACAGGCGGACGAAGTTACTTCGAACTCAACGGCTGTGAAGGTGGATGAAGTCTGCAACAAATCCATCAGCTCCAATCGTCGTGGTTTCCATGGCATTGGAATCAGTTGGTTGATTTGTGAAGTATCGTGTGCTTCTTGGAGTGCAACATCAAGTACACGTTAAACAACTACACGCACAGGCTGTGGGCCACGTCTTCAGAATGAAGGCCATCATCCTCGACCTCAAGGGATAGCCACGACGACGAGTCATAAACAAATATGAATTAGAATCATTTGCCTCTCTACTCCTTTCACTGTACTGCAGTTTTCAGTGACACACAGATCAATGACATGCCACGTAGAGAAACAACTGCTCACTGACAATCATTGGGCTTGCATGATGATCCTTGTTCCCGCTGTAGGGCTCTCAGTATACTAGGTGGACTGTTAACTGTTGATCCCTTATTACCAAAATGGCTTCTCTGAAGTGTTATATTAAAATGGCTTCTTGTAGTGTTAACTGCTGAACAAGGAGTTCTCTGTAACTGCACTGTTTGGGTTATACTCGGTGATAATGGAAATTGTATTCATTTGTTAGCCAATGGAAGTCATGTTCTGTTATCTTGTATACATGTGCTGAGTTGAGGAGCGCGGGCTTTTTCGGGAGGTGAGCAGACAGGACAGACGTGTGAGGAATGGACGTGGTTCCTGGGTGGCAGATACCGGACCTCAGGGGTTCGGAGGGTAGCTGGAGTCTTGGAAGGACGGTGTGGATGGAATCGGAGGCGTGAGCTCCAACGTATTAAAATATTATGTGCTCAAGACAGTCATTACTTATGTGGTGCCTTTTCTTGTAGTTGTTTCTACTAACCCAACACCAAAAATTTGCTATAAAGTATAATTATTTACTCGCACTTGGTATATTGTTTCATATTTGTGTCGTGGCTGATTATTGGGCAACTCACAATTGCACCTAGGCAATGGGGGGGTCAGTGGGGCAAAGGCCCTTATACCACCTATCAATCACTCTCACTGCACATCAATCACACATCATACCTGTCAGTCATGCCCCTTCATGTCAATATCCCCACCGAGGGCATATACCGGAAGCATGTATCGGTAAAGCCTGCAGCGTTATCAAGGACTTCCAGCTGTCCCACAATCTCTTTGACCTCATACCTTCTGGCAGAGGGTACCTCAGCATAAAAACAAGGACTGTTAGTCTGGCTAACAGCCTCGCTGGCCGGAAAGAACGGCAGTCAACAAATTAGTGAGCAGGAACAAGGCAAGGGCTGTGGAAATGGGCAAAGCAAATGCCTTTGTTCTTTCCATTTGCTGGCAGGAAAGGAGGTGGCCATTTTGTGAACTGATTCTTGGTCAAGGATAACTTAATTAGAGCAGTTTCTGCTGATGATCTGCTAAACCTGAGACCAGTCTCAGATTTAAAAAAGTTTATTGTGTAAAATAGCTTGTTTGCAGAAGGAACAGCCTGGTGTCTGATCAGTTGGGCCCAGTGTTTGGGTGACCAGTCTGAACTAAGGAAAAAAAAACAGAGGAAATCACCTAAGGCACAAGGCTGAGGGAAACAGCCATAAAGCAATACTGCTTGCAGCCACAAACACGAGGAATTCTGCAGACGCTGGAATTTCAAGCAACACACATAAAAGCTGCTGGTGAACGCAGCAGGCCAGGCAGCATCTCTGGGAAGAGGTACAGTCGACGTTTCGGGCCGAGACTTTCAGTTAGTCCTGACGAAGGGTCTCGGCCCTAAACGTCGACTGCTTGCAGCCTTCAGCTACATCCAATGAGAAATGAAACATTATAAATTGATCTGATAAGGAAAAGAATGAGAATGCAGGATTTTAGAATTAACGGCAATGGCAGATCTCCAGAGGCACAGATGTGGAGGAGATGGCGGACACGTGGAGATCACTTCAGAACCACTGGGGATACCTGGACAGCATAGACTCATTTTCCCAGCTGCTAACTTTACTCTTATTTGACTGTTCCTGAATGGTTGGGGAAACTGAGTAGGTGTTGTAATTTTAACGCAAACAACAGGAATTCTGCAGATGCTGGAAATTCAAGCAACATACATCAAAGTTGCTGGTGAACGCAGCAGGCCAAACAGCAACTGTAGGAAGAGGTGCAGTCGACGTTTCAGGCCGAGACCCTTCGTCAGGACTAACTGAAGGAAGAGTGAGGAAGGGATTTGAAAGTTGGAGGGGGAGGGAGAGATCCAAAATGATAGGAGAAGACAGGAGGGGGAGGGATAGAGCCAAGAGCTGGACAGGTGATAGACAAAAGGGGTACGAGAGGATCATGGGACAGGAGGTCCGGGAATAAAGACAAGCGGGGGGGGGTGACCCAGAGGATGGGCAAGAGGTATATTCAGAGGGACAGAGGGAGAAAAAGGAGAGTGAGAGAAAGAATGTGTGCATAAAAATGAGTAACAGATGGGGTACGAGGGGGAGGTGGGGCCTTAGCGGAAGTTAGAGAAGTCGATGTTCATGCCATCAGGTTGGAGGCTACCCAGACGGAATATAAGGTGTTGTTCCTCCAACCTGAGTGTGGCTTCATCTTTACAGTAGAGGAGGCCGTGGATAGACATGTCAGAATGGGAATGGGATGTGGAATTAAAACAAATTCTCCAATCCCCTAGATTAGATCCCGACCTATAATTCACTCCCAGGGATCTGCGCAGACAGGTCATAGCTGGGCATGTGCAGAGACGACTCCACGGGGTCCTCGGGTGAGCGGAAAAGGAAAGTAATCTTTGAAACTTCAAAGAGCAAATCATCTTTCTCAATAAACGCTCATTCCAATTATAGCTGGGATACGGGACACAAACAACTCCCGAATACCAACTAAATCTTCCAGTTTATAACTATCAGCAATCTGTTGTTATATATGTAAGCCTCTGTAACCCTGCAATATATCCCAGTCTTTAACTCATTCCCGGGAATCTGTTACTTTACAGCTTTCTGATCCCCTGAATTAGACTTCTACCTGTAACTCACTCTGGGATCTGTTATTTTATATATAAACTCCCCAAAATGCTGGATTAGATTCCTGCCTGTAACCAACTGCGGGGACTTGGGAGATTTTTTTTTTGCATGACTGTATTATATGTGTCTTGTACTGTGTATGTTTTGCACCTTGGCCCAGGAACAACTCTGTTGTTTGGCTGTATTCGTGAAATACTGAATTTTAATTAAACTTGAACCTGTCTTTTGACACACAACACACATCAAAGTTGCTGGTGAACGCAGCAGGCCAAGCAGCATCTGTAGGAAGAGGTGCAGTCGACGTTTCAGGCCGAGACCCTTCGTCGGGACTAACTGAAGGAAGAGTGAGTAAGGGATTTGAAAGTTGGAGGGGGAGGGGGAGATGCAAAATGATAGGAGAAGACAGGAGGGGGAGGGATGGAGCCGAGAGCTGGACAGGTGATAGGCAAAAGGGATACGAGAGGATCATGGGACAGGAGGTCCGGGAATAAAGACAAGGGGGGGGGGGTGACCCAGAGGATGGGCAAGAGGTATATTCAGAGGGACAGAGGGAGAAAAAGGAGAGTGAGAGAAAGAATGTGTGCATAAAAATGAGTAACAGATGGGGTACGAGGGGGAGGTGGGGCCTAGCGGGAGCTAGAGAAGTCGATGTTCATGCCATCAGGTTGGAGGCTACCCGGACGGAATATAAGGTGTTGTTCCTCCAACCTGAGTGTGGCTTCATCTTTACAGTAGAGGAGGCCGTAGATAGACATGTCAGAATGGGAATGGCATGTGGAATTAAAATGCGTGGCCACTGGGAGATCCCGCTTTCTCTGGCGGACGGAGCGTAGATGTTGTAATTTGAGGGCTTAGTTTACTCGCCAGTCGAAAGCCACTTCTGCCATGCCGGTTGTCGATTGGCCCGTTCAAGGGATGCAACAGCCCTTCCCCATTGATTGCCTGTTGTACCACAGCACCAGGGTCCAGTTCCGTGCACCTTGGGGGTACAAGGATAGCCCATGCAAGAGACTGGCTGGCTTCCCTTTGCCTCCAGGGGCTCCTCTTCACACTGATGTCATGACCAGTGCCGAGGAACCATGGCAAAAGTACACTGCAGATACTGGAGCACCCAGGCACGTATTTAGCTAAGTATCTGTGGAATGTTTAGTTTCGTGGTTGTAGAGACTTAATGAACCACTTGTTGAGCTTGAAGTGTTACTGAACGTTTAGTGTCATAGTTTCTGTAACTAAGGGTGACCTTGATGTTTGTTTGAATGTTTTACTATTTGTAAATACATGGTTCATGAGCTTATTTTGTAATTGGAGTCTTTTGTCTCACTTACCAAACCCGTGAATCTGCTTCCCTGTAACAAGTGTGCACACAGATATTCAGTTGTGTAAACTTGTGTGCTTGCGAACTGATCCAGTTCAGTAAATACAGATCCTCTCTGTGTTTAATTAATCATTATTTTTGAGGGGAAATACTTGAGGGTTAATCCTTGTAACAGCTTCTTCCTGAAGGCTGTGAGACTTCTGAACACCCTGGTACCACCCAGTAATTATGACAGTGCCAGTAGCAGTATAATTTTCTATATTTCACTATATGTCGTATCTGCACTTTAAACCAACTTTTTTTGCAGAATCCTTTTTAATGTTGTTAATATTGTTGCGTTAACATTATTTTGTGCTGTATGTGATACGTGTACTTTGTTTTGCGCCTTGGTCCTGGAGGAAGTTGTTTCGTTTAGCTGTAAAGATGTAGACGATTGAATTTGAACTTGAACTAGATCTCTGCCTGTCAATCATTGACCTTGCACAACGACCATTCAATCCTGTCTGTCACTCACGCTCACTGGTGTCAATCATTGTTTGAGTAAAGTCAATCATACTTTCCACATAACAATCATTGCTCCCTCGCTGTCAATCACTCTTCCTACCTGTCAATCAATAGTCCCCTTCTAGTCCATCAAAAGTCCCCTGTCAATCTATGATCCCCTGTTGTCAGTCACTGCTCCCACTCTGTCAATAAATGCTCCCCACCTGTCAATTATTTAAATCTGCCACTCATTGCTCTCTGCCTGTCAATCACTCTTCCTGCTATCAGTCACTATTCCTGCACGTCAGTCACTGACTTTCTCCTCTCAATCGCTTCACCAGCCTTCAATCATTACTCTCCGCCAGCCAACCAATCACATTCCCTCCTTTCAATCAATCCTCTGTGCCTGTCAATCATTGCTCCCCACCTGTCATTCACTCACACATAAAACAAGACGTTTTCCGGATGCTGGGAACCTGGAATAAGAGGCCTGTGTCTGTGCCGAGAGAAGCACAGCTCGCATTTCAGGCAGCGCTTCTTTCTCCGAACCGGGAAAGAGAGCATTCAATTTTAAATTGCAGAGCATGTGGCGAGTGGGGAGGTGGAAGGTGGTTAGGGGGGATAAAACGAAATGTTCTGATTGGGCAAAATCATGGGGTTAATCTGCAAACTGTTCACTTGGTCAGTGTCACTGGGCAGAGAAGGATTGAGGAAACACAGCCCTCACACTCTGAAATGAGATCGGTTAAAGTGTAAGCCACAAACAAGACAAATGCTGGAAATCCAAGAAACACGCACAAAATGCTGGAGGAACTCAGCAGGGCAGGCAGCATCCTCATGGTGAAGAGTACAGCCGACGTTTCGGGCCGAAACCCTTCACCAGGACTGGAGAGAAAAAGATGAGTCAAAGACACTCCAGCATTTAAAGGAGTCCACTCGTCAAACACTCCGCAATCCCTGTCACGACCTCCACCAACCATTAATTTCCTCTCCCCCCGCCCCCGTCAATCTCTCTCTCCCACCTACCAACCACTCGCTATCCCAGTCAATTGCACGTCTATCCCACTCACCCGCCTGTCCGTCTCCCTTCTGCCGTCAGTCCCTCCCACCTGTCAATCACACCGCCTGCCTCTGCCACTCACCCGTCTGTCAATCACTTCTTTTGCCCAGCATTCACGCGTCTCGTCCGCACTCGGCAACACCCGGTCACCCGGTCACTCCCATTGTTCCATTGGCGGATGTTCCTGAGGTTCCCTCTCTCCCATTGGCTCTCCGCCTGGCATTCGGCGACTTCGTCCGGATGACGTCAGCAATGCGGAAGAGGCGCTGCTGGAGGTTTGATTCGGCAATGGGAGGGGAGAGGGAAAACGGGCAGGGGAGGAGGCTGCTGGAATGGGTGACCGCTGATATTGGAGGGGCTAGGTGGAGGGAGGCATGAAGGGAAGTGTCAGAGGGAAGAAAGGAATGGGAGAGAACGAGGAGGGTGGGAAAGTGGGAATGGAAGAAGGGGAAGGAAGTGAGACTAGAGAAAACCTAGGAGGAGGAAATAGGCTGGGGTAATGAAGGGATACTGGGAAAAACGAGGAGAGGAGGGGGAGAGAGAGGAAGTCGAGGGGAGCAAAGCGAGGGGAAAGTGGTGCAGGATGGAGCGTTTGTATGAGGAGGGGGAGAGGTGGGAAACCGAGAAGAGATTGGGAGCAGGGAAAAGAGGGAGATAAAGAGGTGAGGTGGGAGATAAAAAGGTGAGGTAGGAGATGGCGGCTGTTGTGATTATTTGGGTGGTTGTGGTTTCCAGATGTGAATGGGGGGGGAGGGGATGGGAGGTATCATGACCACAGAGAGACCTGAGAGACTGCCACACTGTTTAAAAATAGCAAGACAAGCAGCTGAATTGCTGACTTAGTGGGAACAGTCCAAGTGCTGGTAAAATGGAATTGGGAAATAGTTGATGGTTAGCATTGATAAAGGGGGCCGAAGGGTCTTTTTTTCTGTGCTCTGCAACTATGAGGCCATCCGACCCATTTAGTCAAACCTAGCTCCTGGAATCCGCATCTCTACCCACCCCACCCCTCTTCCCGGATTGTCAGGCTGTGTAGTCTGTGGGTTGTGTTGCAGGGCCTTCGGATTTTTAAAAAATTTACAGCCGGTATTTTTTTGGCTTGTTTTTTGTTGGGCTGCCGGCTTTCTATTTACTGGCCTGTGGGTTTTCTCGTCTGGCTGTGGATCTGGAAAACTGCTGTTAATCATTTTCTCCCTCTGCAGCTGCCGATCTGGGGCAACGGGATCTCCCAAAGAGTGAAGATCGGTTAAACTGGGCCTTGGTCCCACATTGGCTGTAGCCATTTCAGTTTGGTGACTAGATTAATTCCATGACGTCTTCCTCCTTGACCCCAACTGCTCAGGGAAATGGGTGCCTCATTTACTGTCAATGAACATAGTGCAGCACAGCATGGGCCCTGTGGCTTTAACCCACTCCATAATTAATCTGACCTCTTCCTCTACCAGCCCATAGCCCTCCATTCTTCTTTCATCTATGTGTCTACTTAAAGCTCTTTTCAATGTCTCTAATGTGTCAGTCTCTCCCACCACCCGTGGCAGGGTGTTGCAGGCACTTGCCACTTTCTGTGAATACCAAAAAGTACCTCTGATATCTCCCCTAAATTTTCCTCCACTCACCTTAACAGTATGTCTTCTCATATCAGCTGTTGCTCTTCTGGCAATGTCTGTCCACTGTGTGCCTCTTATCATCTTGTACACCTCTACCAAGTCATCCACAAAGGAAACCCCTGGCTTGCCTAACCTTTCCTCATAAGACACATTGTCTAATCTAGGCAGCATCCTGGTAAATGTCCTCTGCACTTTCTCGAATGCTTCCAAATCCTGCCTATGATAAGGCAACCAGAACTGAATGCAATACTCCCAAGTGTGATCGGACCTGAGTTTTATGCAGCTGCAACGTTGCCTCGCAGTGCTGAATCCCCTAACTAATGGAGGGCAACACACCATAAGCACCCAATAAATTTGCGCAGGGTCTTTCAGTGATCTATGGACGTGGACCTCAAGCTCCCTCTGTTCCTCCCTGCTGCTAAGAATCCTGCCATTGACCTTGTCCCCTGAAGGTTCGACCTTCCAAAATGTATCACCTCACACTTTTTCCGGAACGTTCTTTGGGTTGCCCAGCTCAGAAACCGATCCTTCGGCCCAGCATTTCCATGCAGACCCTTTTTCCTTTTACCCACCTGCAATCATCCCCCTCGCCCACACGAGGACCGTATCCTTCTACCTCTTGCCATTTGGCCAATTACGGCTCCGCCAGCATGCTGGAATCTTGCTTTCCCACTCTGGCCGTGTTGGCGTGTGGTCGAGTGGTTAAGGCATCGGTCTAGTGATCTCAAGGTCGCTAGTTTGAGCAAGGCACTTAACCACACATTGCTCTGCGACGACACTGGTGCCAAGCTGTATCGGCCCTAGTGCCCTTCCCTTGCACAACATCGGTAGCATGGAGAGGGGAGACTTGCAGCATGGGCAACTGCCAGTCTTCCATACAACCTTGCCCAAGCCTGCGCCCTGGAAATCTTCCAAGGTGCAAATCCATGGTCTCACGAGACTGACGGATGCCTATACTCTGGCCAAGATATTCTCCAAGTATTCCCATCAACCCCACCCTCTGATTCTGCCCCTCATGGGGAAAATTGACAATGGCCAATTCACCCATGGCCACTCGGTGGAGAGTCACAGTGGCAGGTATCCGATTGAGGCCGGCACACTGGAGGTGCGAGGGGCATCAAATCTGCCACCCACCACTGCGCAGTGCTCAAGATGCTGGTCTAACCGGCTTTGCACTCGTTTCTGATGTCCTCAAAAGCAAAGCCTGCACGCCTTCAGGGAATACATGGGGCCCAGCCGTTAGAAGTTCTTTCTCTGGCCGTGTATGTACCTGTCTGTCTGGAGTCTGCTCGTTCTCCCTGAAATGGAGGGACAAGGCGACAGGGAAAAGTATAGTTGGGGGATAGGGGCTGGGAGAAGTGCAGGAGTTTTCTTTCGAGATACGGTGAGGAAGGGTGTAAGTGCTGGTAGTAGGGTGGGGGGCAGTTGTGCGTACGCAGATGGAGGGGGCTGGGTCTGGGGCTGGAGGGGGTTTGCAGGGTTAGGGAGGAGTGTCGGATCTGGAGGCGTGAACAGAAAAGGGAGGGGGCGGTGGGGATGGTTGTATGCATTGGGAGTAGTTGAAGGGTAGCAGGGACTGTAACGATTTACAGGGATAGGGAGGGATGGACAGAAATTGAAGTGGGTATTGGAATTGGGAGTGGGTGGAGTTATAACAGTAATAGTCGGCCCAGGAGCTGGGAGTCGTGCACTATTAGGAATGGATTTAAGGGAAGGAGGGAGTTACAGAGACTGGGAGGGGTGCAGAGATAGAGGCAGAGGAGTTTCAGGGTTTGGGGTAGGGGCAAAAGGCCTGGAGGGGGTTACAGAGAAAGAAAGGACTGGCAGTAGTTTGAGGGGTGGAGGGGTTTGCAGGGATAGGAAGGGGATCAGGGGCTGGGATGGCTTCTGAGAAGGAAAGGAGGAGTGGTTGGGTGTGTGGGATTACAGGATTCTGGAGGGTGCTAGGACAGGACCACCCTGGTGCCTTTAAGTTTTGAAAGGCCCTCCTCTCCTACCCCCTGGGAGACAGAACACTCCCTAAACCCCACTTCTTTCTCTCCGCTGCAGCGATGAAGACTGAGAACCCTCTGCTGAGGGGCCCGGATCTGATGCGGGGCCCCTCCCTGGCCAACCGGCATCTCTCGGGTCCACCCCTGCAGCCGCTGACCGCCCGGAACCCGGCCGTCTCCGCTGACCACCTCCTGTCCTGCCGCATCCAGTTGGGGAACCGCCTCCTCGACGGCCGGACACGGACAACCGGGCCTCCCACTGCCCCCTCCGTACCCCTCTGCTTTAGCCGCTCCCTCTGCCCCTGGCTGCCCTCCGCGCTGGGCCCCTCGACCTCGGGTCCCACAGGGGACAGGGCAAGGCAGAGGGAAGAGAAGACCCCACCGGGTGCGGAGACTCAGTTGGAACAACAGGATGGCGAGTGGCAATGGGTAAGGAGGTCAACTTGGAGGGTGTTGGGAAGGACAGGATGAACAAGAGAGGTCTCTCGACATTGGGTGACACATTCCCAAGAGTGAGTTACAGGCAGGAAACTAATTCAAGGGTACGGGGTGGGGGTTGCTACGTATGGAGTAAAAGACCCCTGGGAGTGAGTTGCAGGCTGAAATCTAATTCATGGGTGGAGGGGTTATATATAAAATATCAGATCCCTGGGAGTGAATTATAGGTCGGGATCTAATCCAGGGGATTGGAGAATTTGTTTTAATTCCACATCCCATTCCCATTCTGACATGTCTATCCACGGCCTCCTCTACTGTAAAGATGAAGCCACACTCAGGTTGGAGGAACAACACCTTATATTCTGTATGGGTAGCCTCCAACCTGATGGCATGAACATTGACTTCTCTAACTTCCGCTAAGGCCCCACCTCCCCCTCGTACCCCATCTGTTACTCATTTTTATGCACACATTCTTTCTCTCACTCTCCTTTTTCTCCCTCTGTCCCTCTGAATATACCTCTTGCCCATCCTCTGGGTCACCCCCCCCCTTGTCTTTCTTCCCGGACCTCCTGTCCCATGATCCTCTCGTATCCCCATTTGCCTATCACCTGTCCAGCTCTCGGCTCTATCCCTCCCCCTCCTGTCTTCTCCTATCATTTTGCATCTCCCCCTCCCCCTCCAGCTTTCAAATCCCTTACTCACTCTTCCTTCAGTTAGTCCTGACGAAGGGTCTCGGCCTGAAACGTCGACTGCACCTCTTCCTACAGATGCTGCTTGGCCTGCTGCGTTCACCAGCAATTTTGATGTGTGTTGTGTGTCAAAAGACAGGTTCAAGTTTAATTAAAATTCAGTATTTCACGAATACAGCCAAACAACAGAGTTGTTCCTGGGCCAAGGTGCAAAACATACACAGTACAAGACACATATAATACAGTCATGCAAAAAAAAATCTCCCAAGTCCCCGCAGTTGGTTACAGGCAGGAATCTAATCCAGCGTTTTGGGGAGTTTATATATAAAATAACAGATCCCAGAGTGAGTTACAGGTAGAAGTCTAATTCAGGGGATCAGAAAGCTGTAAAGTAACAGATTCCCGGGAATGAGTTAAAGACTGGGATATATTGCAGGGTTACAGAGGCTTACATATATAACAACAGATTGCTGATAGTTATAAACTGGAAGATTTAGTTGGTATTCGGGAGTTGTTTGTGTCCCGTATCCCAGCTATAATTGGAATGAGCGTTTATTGAGAAAGATGATTTGCTCTTTGAAGTTTCAAAGATTACTTTCCTTTTCCGCTCACCTGAGGACCCCGTGGAGTCGTCTCTGCACATGCCCAGCTATGACCTGTCTGCGCAAGGTTATGAGGATCTGGCAGAAGTGCAGAATGCCTCAGAGGCCGAGGAGCTCGGTGATGTTCTGGGACACTCGGCAGACCAGGATGCCAGACTGCGAGAGAAGAAGGTGAGGTTGAACGATGCCAGTTCTGCCGTCCTCCGTTTCCCCTCAGTCCTTTGGCCCACCCCAGTCCGTGCTGGACCTGTGCAGCAGCAAACTCAGTGCATTCCACCCCCACCCCCTCGTCTTCCCACCAACGCTGCCCCTCTCCCACGTACCACCCCTCATCCACACACTGGGGTGGGAGGCACTATTCCTAGTGGCCGATTAACCAACCAACTCGCACGTCTTTGGGAGGTGGGAAGGAACTGGAGCCCCCAGAGGGCAAGTGAAAACGTCTCTGAGTTGGCGACTGGGGTGGGGAGGGAGATGGGAGGGAGCCGGGGACCAGATTAAATGGAGGAGGGGAGGGAGGGTTCAAGGAAGGGAGACCGGGATGGAGAGTTTTGCAGGAGGGAGGTAGACAGATGGATGGGGGGGAGACAGGAGGGAGGAAGGTGGAAGGAGGGACAGACGGGGGGATGGTGGGGGGCAGACAAAGGGAGGGAAGGAGACTGAGACCTATCAACCTCTGCTTTAAATATGCCCAATGACTTGGCCTCCACCGTCATCTGTGGCAATGAATTCCACTGGCTAAAGAAATTTCTGCTCGGCTTTGTTCTAAAGGAACATTTAGCTATTCAAAAGTTGTGCTCTCTGATCCCAAACTCTCCCTTTATTGGAAACATCTCTCCATGTCATCTCCACCTAGGCCTTTCAATATTCCATAGGTTTCAATGACATCCCCCTCATGCTTCTATATTCTAGCAACAACAGCCAGAGTCACCAAATCCTTCCCATACATTAACCACTTTCTTCCAGGGATCATTCTGGTGAGGCTCCTCGGACCCAGCACAAATCATTACTAAAGTCCATGACCTCATCAATTAATCATCACTTTACCAAGAAATACTCATTTTTGTGATACAAGACCTCTCTTTCACAAAGCCAAGTTGACTAACCCTTACAAGTCCTTGTTCTTCAGCTTGTACCTAAATCCTATCGCTGCAATAATTTCCCTACCACTGATATATAGTTTTGAAGTTTATGAACCACCAGGACTTAAGTGTAAGGTATACAATTAATTGCACTGATGTTCAGAGAGATCTCGGGGTCCAAGTCCATGACTCAGTGGTAGTGGCTCCACGAGATGACAGGGTGATAAAAAGAAGTTTGCTTGCCTTCATTGGTTGGGACATTGAGTATAAGAGCAAGATTACATGGTTGTATAAAACTTCGGTTAGGGCTCACATGGAGTATTGAGTGCAATTCTGTTCAATCCATTACAGAGAAAGGGTGTGGAGCCTTTGGAGAGAATGCAGAAGAGGTTCACCAGGATTCTGCCTGGATTGAAGGGCATGTGCTGTTGGGATAATTTTGACAAACATGGGTTTTTTTTTCCTCTGGAGTTTCAGAAGCCAAGGGGAGACCTGATGGAAGTTTTTAAAGAGTACGAGTGATAGGCAGTCAAGATCTTTGTCCTGGAAATAGAAATGTCAAGTTCCAGAGGGTGGAAGTTTAAGGTGAGAAGGGAAAAACATAAATGAGGCAAGTGTTTTCGAAATGTCAGATATGAGAGGTCATGGATTTATGGTATGAGAGGTTAACGATTAAAGTAGTCGTGCAGGGCAATTTTATTTTGTTTCACAGAGAGTGGGGGAGTGCCTGCAACAGGCTGCTGGGGAAGGTGGTGGAGGCAGATAAGGTGGTGATTTAGATAGTGTTACGTACCCCGTAACTGGGTTGCCAAACCAGCAGAAATGGGTCACTCAGTTGGAGTCTGGATTACTAGAACTAAGGAAGTTTTATTAAAGAAACAAGCAACACAGTACTCTAATCAAAAGGATAATAAATGCAACAGTTAAACATAGAAACATAGAAACATAGAAAATAGGTGCAGGAGTAGGCCAGTCGGCCCTTCGAGCCTGCACTGCCATTTATTATGATCATGGCTGATCATCCAACTCAGAACCCCGCCCCAGCCTTCCCTCCATACCCCCTGACCCCCGTAGCCACAAGGGCCATATCTAACTCCCTCTTAAATATAGCCAGTGAACTGGCCTCAACTGTTTCCTGTGGCAGAGAATTCCACAGATTCACCACTCTCTGTGTGAAGAAGTTTTTCCTAATGTCGGTCCTAAAAGGCTTCCTCTCTATCCTCAAACTGTGGCCCCTCGTTCTGGACTTCCCCAACATCGGGAACAATCTTCCTGCATCTAGCCTGTCCAGTCCCTTTAGGATTTTATACGTTTCAATCAGATCCCCCCTCAATCTTCTAAATTCCAACGAGTACAAGCCCAGTTCATCCAGTCTTTCTTCATATGAAAGTCCTGCCATCCCAGGAATCAATCTGGTGAACCTTCTTTGTACTCCCTCTATGGCAAGGATGTCTTTCCTCAGATTAGGGGACCAAAACTGCACACAATACTCCAGGTGTGGTCTCACCAAGGCCTTGTACAACTTGTACCGGTCAGCAATGATAAACACACAGGTACACAGAATTAGGATAACAGGATCAATCAAGCTCTATCGTCGTCTAGGGGTAAATGACCAGTTTCAAAGTGGCGCAAAGTTCAGTTCAATTGAGTTCAGTTCAGTTCACCGTAATCACTGCCGTGGGAGATGGACAGTGGGGGGAAGGAATATTCAAACGGCTTCCACACAGACCTTTGATATTCTTCGCAGTCAGCTTTCGGGCGAGCTCTTTGTGATGTCTTCTGAGGTCACCGACCGTGACCCCTCCGTTTCCAGATACGATTGTTTCTCTGCGGTGAACCTGGCACCCAGGCAAGGGCAGACACACACCAGGTTCCCGCCGATCGTACCTTTCCACCCTGTGCGTCTATGGCTTGGTCCCGCGACCAGCCCTCCAAAACCTCCCACTGATTTATGGGAGGCGCACCGCTTCCAGGGTCTCGTTACCTCGTGGTGTCATGTGTGTCTTGCCTTAGCGAACCTGTCCCTTTTTATCCCCCTGCTGGGGTATCGCCTGTCCATCACTTCAAACAGTTCAGGGTTCAAAGGGGGAGCCGATCTTGACAGCTCTTCTTCCGTTAAACTCTCCCGTTCCTTCATTAACATCTCCAAATGCTGCTCTATTCTTTCCCTTATCTCTCTTTCTCCTGAAGACAGGTGGCAGACCAACTGCTGATCCCACTGGTGCCAGCACAGGAGAGCTAACATCTTAATCTATGTGTATTCTCGTCTCAATAGACACATGAACATTCAGGGAATGGACGGATAGGGTCCACATACAGGCAGAAGGGGTTTGGTTTAATTCGATGTAGTGTCTTGGTGCAGACCTTGTTTCTGTGCAGTACTGTTCTATGTTTCTTCTCACAAGTGGGCAGCTGAGTTAATTTCAAATGGCACTCAGTACATTTCTGGAGGTTAAGAGTAGGGTTGGAAGGGAGGAAGGTGGTGTGGAAACTGGCTATCAAACCACAAGATCACAAGAAATATGAGCAGAATTCAGCCATGGGGTTTATTGAGTGTGCTGCACCGTTTGATCATGGCTGATTTATTTTCCCCCTCAACCCCATTCTTCTACCTTCTCCTTGTTTGACACCCTTACCTATCAACGCCCACTTTACCGGTACACAATGACAGCCTTTAAACCAGTATGTGGCAATTCCAGAGACTCACCAGCCTCTGAGTAAAGAAAGTCTTCCTCATTTCTGTTTCAAAGGGCCATCCTTGTATTCTGAAACTGTGCCCTATGACCTAAGACCCCCCCTCCCCCAACCCTGAGTATAGGAAACAGGCTCTCCGTGTCCACTCTATTCAGGCCTTTCAAGGAGATCGACCCCCAACACATGCTTCTAAACTTCAGCACATACAGGCCTAGGGGCATCAAGTGTTCCTGATTTGTTAACCCTATCATTTCCATGATAGTTCTCGTGAACCTCTGGGCCCCCTCAATACCAGCACATCCTGTCTCGAGCACTGCGCACAAAACGGTGGATCAAGTCAGGCAATATCCGCGGAGGGAGTAAATGGTTTTCAGTCCAGGCAGAGGCCCATCATCAGGGCTGGAGAGGAAGGGGCAGTAGCCAGAATAAGAAGGAGGGGGTAGTGGTAGGAGTATTAGCTGGCAGGTGCTGGGTGAGATCGGATGAGGGGAAGGCTGGGTGAAGTTAGAAGCTGGGAGGTGAAAGGTAGAAGAGGTATTGGGCTGGGGAAGAAGGAATCTGATAGGAGAGGATAGTGGACCATGGAAGAACGGAGCAGGGTGGCACCAGTGGAAGGAGATGATCAGGTGAGGAGAAGAGAAGGGGTAAGAGGGGAGCAAGAATGGGGGATGGGGGGAGAGAGCAGGAGGGGGGGATAATTATGATCAGTTAGAGAAATCGATGTTCGTGCCATCAGATTGGAGGCTACCCAGTCGAAATATGAAGAGCTGATGAAGGGTCACGATACGAAAGGTCGACTGTTTAGTCTTTTCCGTAAATGCCGCTGACCCTGCTGACTTCCTCCGGTATTTGGTGGGTGTTGCTTGGATTTCAAGCGTCTGCAGATTTTCTTATGTTTGGGAAAAGTGAAGTGTTGCTCTTTCAACCTGAGTTTGGCCTCATCATGGCAGGAGAGAGGCCATGGACAGACATGCTGGAATGTGAATGGGAAGTCTCATTGAAATGGGTGGCCACTAGGAGATCGTGCATTCTGCACTTGATGGAGCCAAGGTGCTGGACGAAGCAGTATCTTCGGGTCTCACTGATGTATAGGACACCGGACTGGGAGCAATAAATGACTCGCGGAGGGGTCGCCTCACCTGCAAGTACAGTCTGGGATCCTGAATGGCAGTGAGGACAGAGATGTAGGGGCAGTGTCGTACTTGTCCCACTTCCAGGTACGAGTGCCAAGAGAGAGATTCGTGGGGAGCTGCAAGGAAGTCAGGTGGAGAGCAGTCCTTACAGAAAGCAGGGAGGGAAGAGGTGCTTTGTGGTAGGATCTCTTTGGAGATTGCGGAAGTTACAAAGAATTATGTACTGTATAGGGAGGCTTGCAGAGTTGCGGTCTAGGACAAGGGAAATCCTAGCCCTGTTATGACGGTAGGAGGATTAGGGTCAGGGCAGATGTACTGAAAATAGAGGTGATGGTAGTGGAAGGGAAACACTGCTCTTTCATCCTTTCCGGGTCAAGATGCACAGACCCGAAAGGCTTTCTCCTGTGCTGTTCTGTTTTTGGACCCACCTTGAGCTGTCTTTGATTTCCTTTCTTCCCTCACAGATCTCTTTGCTAAATGCTGTCTGCTGCTCCCTGCTGGCGGGGCCCAAATTCGCCAACCCGCGAGATGAGACCCGCTGCTTCCTCCTCAGCCTGTGCCGCGAGGTGGCGGAGGAAGACCCGGAGTTTATCCTGAAGGTAAGGCAGAGATCCCGGGAGAGTCGGTGGTGGTGGGGAGTTGGAAAGGCAGGTCACGGGGAGGTGTGCTGCATTTGTGAATGGTGGAGTTGGGGGGAGAGGCAAGGAAACACTCGCCCCATTACAGGAGGCATGTGGAAGCTTTGCGGAGTGTGTAGAGGAGGTTCACCAGGGTGCTGACTTGATTAGAAGATATTAAAAATAAGGAGAGGTTTGACAAACTTTGTTTTCTTTGGAGCGACGAAAGCTGAAGGGAATCCAATATGGTTTAAAAAAACTGAGATGTCGGCAGAGCAGACAGATTATTCCACCCCCCCCCCATGCCCCACCCAGTTGGAAGTGTCACATACTGGTGGTTATAGACAACGTGAAAGGGGGATGGTTTAAAGGAGATGTGCAGGGTGATATTTTCTCCCACTGAGGTGACTGGCTGGAAGGAGCTGCTGGCGCAGTGGTGAGGGGAAGATACAGGATGATAGAGGTGCTTGTTAGTGTGCTGGACAAATACATGGATATTCATGTGTGCAAGTTTAGGCAAGGGTTAATGTTATGTTCAGGCAAGGGTCGACTGCCGATAAGGTGCTGACAGCCCAGGCAAGAAAGGTCTTTAAAGTGCTTGGCTTCTCTTTGCACAGCAGATTCCCGGAGCCATATCACTTACTGGAGATGAGATAAGAATGTAATGGAAGGACAGGAAACACACACACACACCATCAAAGAGAAGAGATGATTGCTTTATTAACTTCACTATCATCAGTTGTTAGTTTTTAGTTTCTTTTGACTTTTGACACATGCATTGTGAAGGGCGGCTGATCTTGCAAGTAAGGAATTCAAAAAACACACATCAAAGTTGCTGGTGAACGCAGCAGGCCAGGCAGCATCTCTAGGAAGAGGTACAGTCGATGTTTCGGGCCCAGACCCTTCGTCAGGACCAACTTTAGTCCTAAGTTAGTCCTGACGAAGGGTCTCGGACCGAAACGTCGACTGTACCTCTTCCTAGAGATGCTGCCTGGCCTGCTGCGTTCACCAGCAACTTTGATGTGTGTTGCTTGAATTTCCAGCATCTGCAGAATTCCTCGTGTTTAAGGAATTCAAAAATACAGTTTACCAAATGCTCAATATCTGTGACTGTTGGTCAATTCTGTAAAAAGAAAAGGCATTCTGTGTTCATAATCCAGAACGGTTTGGTGACGGGGTCTATGCTGTTCTCCTTCTGCGTATGAAAAGTAAAGCATGGATGAGCCGTGAGTGCAGGATTTCAGACTCCAGTCAATTGGTGACGAGAAGGGAACAGAGGGATGTGGATCACTGTGTGTTCCACCGGAAGGAGTTAGTCTAATTTGACATCATGGTCAGTACAGCCACTGTGGGTTGACGGACCTGTTTCTGTTCTACACCTCTCTCTGGTGATGGAGTCCACATGGCAGGGAGAGCACGGAATGGCAGAAACGTCAGGGGTTGGGGTCTGTTCCCAGACTCTCAGCCTGCTTGTGCAGCCATACCCCCGTGCACAGCTGGAGTCTGTGCAAGTATTCCAGAACATTGGATCTGCCATCATCCAGATGAGAGGAAAGACATCCCAGCTCTGGAAGCCATCCTGAAGAGATCCCCAGGAAAAGCACTGGGAATGAGAGGGTCTCCCCCTCTCCCTCCCGCTTTCAAATCTCTTACTTACTCATCTTTCAGTTAGTCCTGATGAAGGGTCTCGGCCCGAAACGTCGACTGTACCTCTTCCTATAGATGCTGCCTGGCCTGCTGTTTTTATGTGCGTTGCTGGGAATGAGAGGGTTGTCACATCACCAGCAACAAGGTAAGTTAGAGCAGTGTGATTGGGTGGCCCTGAAGTTTATTTATTTTGTTGAGATACGTTGCAGAATAGGCCCTTCTGGCACTTCCAGCTGTGCTGCCAAGCAACCCCAATTTAACCCTAGCCTAATTACAGGACAATTTTCAATGACTAATTAACCTACCATCCGGTATGTCTTTGGACTGGGAGGAAACTGGAGAATGCAGAAGAAACTGGGGAGGACGTACAAAATCCTTACAGGCAGCGGCAGGAATCGAACCTGGGTTGTTGATACTGTAAAGCATT
This sequence comes from Mobula hypostoma, assembly GCF_963921235.1. Classification (NCBI taxonomy): domain Eukaryota; kingdom Metazoa; phylum Chordata; class Chondrichthyes; order Myliobatiformes; family Myliobatidae; genus Mobula; species Mobula hypostoma. The sequence goes on from NC_086106.1 coordinate 26,138,861, forward strand.
GTGCTATCCACTACACCAGTGGTCCCCAGCCACCGGGCCGCAAAGATGTGCTACCGGGCCGCGAGGAAACAATATGATTTGACGATATGAAACAATACGAGTCAGCTGCACCTTTCCTCATTCCTTGTCACGCACTCTTGAACTTGAACATCCCCCCACCCCCCGGCGGCCGGTCCGCAAGAATATCGTCAATATTAAACCGGTCCGCGGTGCAAAAAGGGCCGGGGTCCCCTGCGCTACACTGCTGTACCGGTCGTGCCTAGAGCCAGGGATCTGAACTCAATTCCACCTACTCTCTGTAAGGAGATGGTATGCACTCTCCGTGACCACTTAGGTTTCCTCCAAGTGGTCTGGTTTCCTCCCACATTCCAAAGACAGAGAGATTGACAAGTTAATCCCCGACGCAGACTGGGAGACTGCTTTGCTGAACACCTACGTTCTGTCCGCCAGAGAAAGCAGGATCTCCCAGTGGCCACACATTTTAATTCCACATCCCATTCCCATTCTGACATATCTATCCACGGCCTCCTATACTGTAAAGATGAAGCCACACTCAGGTTGGAGGAACAACACCTTGTATTCCATCTGGGTAGCCTCCAACCTGATGGCATGAACATCGACTTCTCTAACTTCCGCTAATGCCCCACCTCCCCCTCGTACCCCATCTGTTACTTATTTTTATACACACATTCTCTCTCTCAGTCTCCTTTTTCTCCCTCTGTCCCTCTGGATATACCCCTTGCCCATCCTCTGGGTCCCCCCCACACCTCCTTGTCTTTCTTCCCGGACCTCCTGTCCCATGATCCTCTCGTATCCCTTTTGCTTATCACCTGTCCAGCTCTTGGCTCCATCCCTCCCCCTCCTGTCTTCTCCTATCATTTTGGATCCCCCCTCCCCCCTCCCCCCTCCCCTCCCCCCTCCCCCTCCCCCTCCCCTCCCCCTCCCCCTCCCCCTCCCCTCCCCCCTCCCCCTTCCCCCTCCCCTCCCCCTCCCCTCCCCCTCCCCCTTCCCCCTCCCCTCCCCCTCCCCTCCCCCTCCCCCTCCCCCTCTCCCCCCTCCCCCTCTCCCTCCTCCCTCCTCCCCCTCCTCCCCCCTCCTGAGCCAGGAGGTACATGGTTTCAGGCTCTTGTACCTTCTGATCAGAATCGCTGGTGTGTGACGTGAATTTCTGGTATTGTGGCAGAGCGAAGCGCAAAGACACAAAGAGTTATATATTACTGATGGAAATAGTCCAAAAATAAAAGGATAACGAGGTAGTGATCACAGACCACGCAGAACACTGGAGAAGAGAGAATGTCTGGGGGGGGGTGAGGGCTTTGACTATCTGGCTGCTTCACTGAGACGGGGACAAATGTAGTCAGAGTCCATGGTGGGGAGGCTGGTTTTGGTGGTGGGGCCTGGCTGTGTCCATGGTCCCTTGTTGCCACACTTGCCGTACCAAGTCACAAAGCGTCCAGAGGGGATGCTTTCTATTGTGCGTTGATGGGGACACGGCTAGTTTGCTCAGGGTTGCAACTGGAGGCAGTGAGGGGAAGGGAAGGGGGACTCTGGAATGATGGACCCTCCCTCCTTTGGGACCATGCATACTGGCCCGGAGATTCGGAGGTGAGAAACATTCTGAGGACTTTCTCTGTGGAAGATTTTGCCTCCTCCTTCCCCCCTCCACCTCAGGGCCAAGGAAGTGGGGGGGAGGAATCCCAGTGTTTCTACACCTGGTTTTCCCCCACCACCAGCTCTCTGTGTTCAGTGACCTCTCCCTCGCCCCCTCCACCCCCACCCTGTCTGCTGCAGGTCGCTCTGTACACCAGGCAGGAGCTGAACATCCGAAGCACGGCCAACTTCCTGCTGGCAGTGGCGGCCCTGCTCCCCGCCACGAGGCCCCACCTGCGGCGATACTTTGCCCGGACTGTGCGCCTGCCCTCTGACTGGATCGAGGTGGTGAAGACCTTCCAGGTAGGCCCGGAGGTGGAGGGGGAGGGCAGGGAGCTTGCTAAGTAAGCTGAGGGTTGGTGGCGGGGTGGGGTGGTGAGTATGTTGTAGATGGGTGGGGGGCATGTGAAGGTGGAATAAATGGGGAAGGGGTGCAGAAACTTCCCCTCTCCTCTTCCCTTGTATCTCCACACTTCCGTACCCCCAGCCTTGCCTCGCTGGCCCTGCTTGGCTGCCCTGCACCCTCTCCCCAGTCACTCCTTCCCATTGCATTTCCACACCTCCCATAAGATCCCTCCTTCACCCCTCTATTGTTCCTCTCCCTCCTCCCATGTTGTCTGTGATTCTTTATCTGTAAGGTTTATTCCGCCAGACACCCATCTCTCTGACTCTTTTTGTTTTACCTCGTACCCCATCTGTCTCCCTTTCCTTGCTCACTCCCACCCAAGAGCCTGGCGGAGTCTGGCAGCAAGTGGCCGCCCTTCCCGTCCTGCCTGCGACAGAGTCTGAGCGACGCCTTCCTCTCCTTTGACGAGTACCAGCTGGCCAAGTACAACTCCAGGCGGCAGCGCGGCAAGACCCGAAAAGGGGCGGTGAGTGATATAGGTGGGAATGGTGCAACGGGGAGGGATTCAAATCTCTGGGGCATTGGAAACAGCTCTGGAGGAGGTGGGACCGGTAACAAAGAGGACGGTCTGCACCTGGGCTGGACTGGAACCAATGTCCGAGGGGGAGCGTTTGCTACTGTTGTTCAGGAGGATTTAAGCTAATATGGCGGGGGATGGGAACAGGTGCAGAGAGACAGAGGGGTGTAAAGAGTAGAAGCAAAAAGTATTAAGGTGAAAAGTAAAAGTGGCAGGCCGACAAATCCAGGGCAAAAATCAAAAAGGGCCACTTTTCAACAGAATTGTGTAAGGGCTAAGAGTGTTGTAAAAGCAAGCCTGAAGGCTTAGTGTGTCAATGCAAGGAGCATTCGTAACAAGGTGGATGAATTGAATGTGCAGATAGTTGTTAATGAATATGATATAGTTGGGATCACAGAGACATGGCTCCAGGGTGACCAAGGATGGGAGCTCAACATTCAGGGATATTCAATATTCAGGAGGGATAGACATGAAAGAAAAGGAGGTGGGGTGGCATTGCTGGTTAGAGAGGAGATTGGCGCAATAGAAAGGAAGAACATTAGCTAGGGGGATGTGGAATTGATATGGGTAGAGCTGCATAACACTATGGGGCAGAAAACGCTGGTGGGAGTTGTGTACAGGCCACCTAACCGTAGTAGTGAGGTTCGGGATGGTATTAAACAGGAAATTAGAAATGCATACAATAAAGGAACAGCAGTTATAATGGGTGACTTCAATCTACATGTAGACTGGGTGAACCAAATTGGTAAAGGTGCTGAGGAAGAGGATTTCTTGGAATGTATGTGGGATGGTTTTCTGAACCAACATGTCGAGGAACCAACTAGAGAGCAGGCCATTCTAGACTGGGTATTGAGCAATGAGGAAGGGTTAGTTAGCAATCTTGTGCGAGGCCCCCAGGGTAACAGTGACCATAATATGGTGGAATTCTTCATTAAGATGGAGAGTGATATAGTTAATTCAGAAGCAAAGGTTCTGAACTTAAAGAAGGGTAACTTTGAAGGAATGAGACATGAATTAGCTAAGATAAACTGGCAAATGATACTTAAAGGGTTGACGGTGGATATGCAATGGCAAGCATTTGAAGATCGCATGGATGAACTACAACAGTTGTTCATCCCAGTTTGGCAAAAGAATAAACCAGAGAAGGTAGTGCACCCGTGGCTGACAAGGGAAATTAGGGATAGTGTCAATTCCAAAGAAGAAGCATACAAATTAGCCAGAAAAAGCGGCTCACCTGAGGACTGGGAGAAATTCAGAGTCCAGCAGAGGAGGACAAAGGGCTTAATTAGGAAAGGGAAAAAAGATTGAGAGAAAGCTGGCAGGGAACATAAAAACTGAGTGTAAAAGCTTTTATAGATATGTGAAAAGAAAAAGGTTGGTTAAGACAAATGTAGCTCCCTTACAGTCAAAAACAGGTGAATTGATCATGGGGAACAAGGACATGGCAGACCAATTGAATAACTACTTTGATTCTGTTTTCACTAAGGAGGACATAAATAATCTTCTGGAAATAGTAGGGGACCAAGGGTTTAGTGAGATGGAGGAACTGAGGGAAATACTTGTTAGTAGGGAAGTGGTGTTAGGTAAATTGAAGGGATTAAAGGCAGATAAATCCCCAGGGCCAGATGGTCTGCATCCCAGAGTGCTTAAGGAAGTAGCCCTAGAAATAGTGGATGTATTAGTGATAATTTTTCAAAACTCGTTAGATTCTGGACTAGTTCCTGAGGATTGGAGGGTGGCTAATGTAATCCCACTTTTTAAAAAAGGAGGGAGAGAGAAACCAGGGAATTATAGACTGGTTAGCCTAACATCGGTGGTGGGGAAACTGCTAGAGTCAGTTATCAAAGATGTGATAACAGCACATTTGGAAAGCGGTGAAATCATCGGACAAAGTCAGCATGGATTTGTGAAAGGAAAATCATGTCTGACCAATCTCATAGAATTTTTTGAGGATGTAACTAGTAGAGTGGATAGGGGAGAACCAGTGGTTGTGGTATATTTGGATTTTCAAAAGGCTTTTGACAAGGTCCCACGAGGCGATTAGTGTGCAAACTTAAAGCACACGGTATTAGAGGTATGGTATTGATGTGGATAGAGAATTGGTTGGCAGACAGGAAACAAAGAGTGGGAATAAACGGGATCTTTTGAGGATGGCAGGCAGTGACTAGTGGGGTACCGCAAGGCTCAGTGCTGGGACCCCAGTTGTTTACAATGTATATTAATGACTTAGACGAAGGAATTAAATGCAGCATCTCCAAGTTTGCGGATGACACGAAGCTGGGGGGCAGTGTTAGCTGTAAGGAGGATGCTAAGAGGATGCAGGGTGATTTGGATAGGTTAGGTGAGTGGACAAATTCATGGCAGATGCAATTTAATGTGAATAAATGTGAGGTTATTCACTTGGGTGGCAAGAACAGGAAAAGAGATAATTATCTGAATGGTGGCCGATTAGGAAAAGGGGAGGTGCAATGAGACCTGGGTGTCATTATACACCAGTCATTGAAAGTGGGCATGCAGGTACAGCAGGCGGTGAAAAAGGCGAATGGTATGCTGGCATTCATAGCAAGAGGATTCGAGTACAGGAGCAGGGAGGTACTACTGCAGTTGTACAAGGCCTTGGTGAGACCACACCTGGAGTATTGTGTGCAGTTTTGGTCCCCTAATCTGAGGAAAGACATTTTTGCCATAGAGGGAGTACAAAGAAGGTTCACCAGATTGATTCCTGGGATGGCAGGACTTGCATATGATGAAAGACTGGATCGACTAGGCTTATACTGTCTGGAATTTAGAAGATTGAGGGGGGATCTTATTGAAACGTATAAAATTCTAAAGGGATTGGACAGGCTAGATGCAGGAAGATTGTTCCCGATGTTGGGGAAGTCCAGAATGAGGGGTCACAGTTTAAGGATAAGGGGAAAGCCTTTTAGGACCGAGATTAGGAAAAACTTCACACAGAGAGTGGTGAATCTGTGGGATTCTCTGCCACAGGAAACAGTTGAGGCCAGTCATTGGCTATATTTAAGAGGGAGTTAGATATGGCCCTTGTGGCTAAAGGGATCAGGGGGTATGGAGAGAAGGCAGGTACAGGGCTCTGAGTTGGATGATCAGCCATGATCATACTGAATGGCGGTGCAGGCTCGAAGGGCCAAATGGCCTACTCCTGCACCTGTTTTCTATGTTTTCTATGAATGGGGTGCCTCCCAGTCCCAGTGTAGGTCTGCACGACATGGGGGTCAACCGAACATGTGGGGTCTGTTGGGAGGCAGCGAAGGGGAAGTTGTGTGTTTCAGTGGGATTGTTTCTGGTGGGAGTGAATGGGAAAGGGTGGGGTTCGTTGGTTTCATGTACAGTAAGAATGAATGGGAAGTGGTAGAGTTCATTGGGATTGTGTATGCTGGGAGTGAATGGGAAGGGGTGGGGTCCATTGGGATTGTGTATGATGGGAGTGAATGGGAAGGGGTGGGGTCCATTGAGATTGTGTATGGTGGGAGTGAATGGGAAGGGGTGGGGTCCATTGGGATTGTGTACGGTGGGTGTGAATGGGAAGGAGTGGGGTCCATTGGGATTGTGTATGGTGGGAGTGAATGGGAAGGGATGCAGTCCATTGGGATTGTGTATGGTGGGAGTGAATGGGAAGGGGTGGTGTACATTGGGATTGTGTATGGTGGGAGTGAATGGGAAGGGGTGGGGTTCCATTGGGATTGTGTATGATGGGAGTGAATGGGAAGGGGTGGGGTTCCATTGGGATTGTGTATGATGGGAGTGAATGGGAAGGGGTGGGGTCTATTGGGATTGTGTATGATGGGAGTGAATGGGAAGGGATAGGGTCCATTGGGATTGTGTATGGTGGGAGTGAATGGGAAGGAGTGGGGTCCATTGGGATTGTGTATGGTGGGAGTGAATGGGAAGGGGTGTTGTACATTGGGATTGTGTATGGTGGGAGTGAATGGGAAGGGGTGGGGTCCATTGGGATTGTGTATGGTGGGAGTGAATGGGAAGGGGTGGGGTCTGTTGGGATTGTGTATGGTGGGAGTGAATGGGAAGGGGTGGGGTCCATTGGGATTGTGTATGGTGGGAGTGAATGGGAAGGGATGCGGTCCATTGGGATTGTGTATGGTGGGAGTGAATGGGAAGGGATGCGGTCCATTGGGATTGTGTATGGTGGGAGTGAATGGGAAGGGGTGGGGTCTGTTGGGATTGTGTATGGTGGGAGTGAATGGGAAGGGGTGGGGTCTATTGGGATTATGTATGGTGGGAGTGAATGGCTGGGGGTGGAGGTCATTGGGATTGTGCATGGTGGAATGAATAAGAAGAGGTCGAGTCCATTGGGAATAGGGTGCAGTGGGAGTGAATGGGAAGGGATGCAGTCCATTAGGATTGTGTACAGTCAGATTAAATGGGAAAGGGTGGGGGTTTGTTGGGATTGTGTACAGTGGGTATGAATGGGAAGAGTTAATCGAGGGCAGGTAAAACCTAGGGATCCAGGGCTTTCTAGGGAGTAATGTTCCTATTTTCTTACCACCAGAGGGGCAAATGTGTTCCAAACCGGGATGTTGCGAAGACCATGCCGTTCACTCTGAAGAAGCTTGTCCAATGGCTGCATCTGAAGGAGCCAGCCAATCAAATCATGTGTCTGTTGGGTCGAAGGTGAGAGTTGGCCAACAGTGATGGTGGGGAAAGTGTCTCTGGGAGAGGGCTGTATCATGCACTGTCTCTCTGTCTATCCTCTCCCCGCCCCACATCTCCCCGCCCCACATCTCCCTCCCCACAACGCCCCCCCCCAACTCACCTTGTAGGATTTTGCAACTAAAACATACAAAATTCATTTTATGTGCTTAATATAAACCGCAGCTCTTTACTTCCATGACAAACAAACCAAAAGCAGTCGCCTTACACTGACGTAATTACCTCAGACACCTTCTCCTAAAATGTACACAGCAACGCTATGGCGGTGTTTGTGAATTGTGGAGAACAGTTTTTATTATGAAAAATTGTCATCTGTCACATATTACATTGCGATACATCACCCCTTCCCTCTGCCTCTCTCTGCCCTTCCCTGTCCACCCTCCCCCTTTGTCTGTCTGCCTTTGTCTTTTCTTTTGCATCTCTTTGTCTCACTCTGTCTATCCATTTCTCCCTCCCTCTCTCCGTCTCTCTGTCCATATCACTTTGAAATGCATTCTTTCTCCCCACCCAACCCCAAAAGGTACCCTTCGGATCTGCAGTCATTCTCTCGCAGCCGTCTGCCTGGGCCCTGGGATTCCCAGAGAGCCGGGAAGAGGATGAAGCTGCCAGTTCCGGAGACGTGGGAGAGGGAGCTTTCGCTGCACGGCAACACGGCCAAAGTCTGGGAGCGGCTGATAGGTAGGACACTGGCTTCACAGCTTTATCACTAGTGGCACGGTCAGGAAGGGTGCCATCCAATCCTCTGGGCCTTCCTCGCGTCTTCCATTCAAACCACCCACGACTACATTCACCTTTATCCCACCCACTGCTCACCTTGAGACTGACGGATCAATCCCACAGAAAGGCTGGAGCCACGCAGGGAGTGTTAACTCTGCAATCTACCAACACTTTCAATAGTAAGGGGGTCAGATAGGTGATTCTGTGGACGCAGTCCAGAGACCCAGATGGTAGTTTGTAGTTTGCCTTCCTGGTGCCAGGGTCCGGGATATTTCTGATCGTGTCCAAGATATCCTGAAGTGGGAGGGTGAAGAGCCAGAGGTCGTGGTACATATAGGTACCAATGACATAGGTAGGAAAAGGGAAGAGGTCCTGAAAGGAGAATATAGGGAGCTAGGAAGGGAGTTGAGAAAAAGGACCGCAAAGGTAGTAATCTGGGGATTACTGCCTGTGCCACGCGACAATGAGAGTAGGAATGCAATGAGGTGGAGGATAAATGCGTGGCTGAAGGATTGGAGCAGGGGGCAGGGATTCAAGTTTTTGGATCATTGGGACCTCTTTTGGCGCAGGCGTGACCTGTACAAAAAGGACGGGTTACACTTGAATCCGAGGGGGACCAATATCCTGGCAGGGTGATTAGTGAGGGCTACTGAGGTGACTTTAAACTAGAATGATTGGGGGGGTGGGAATCAAATTAAAGAGGCTAGGCGAGAGGAGGTTAGTTCACAACAGGGGGATGGGAACCAGTGCAGAGAGACAGAGGGGTGTAAAATGAGGGTAGAAGCAAAAAGTAGTAAGGTGAAAAGTAAAAGTGGCAGGCCGACAAATCCAGAGCAAGCATCAAAAAGGGCCACTTTTCAACAGAATTGTATAAGGGCTAAGAGAGTTATAAAAGCGCGCCTGAAGGCTTTGTGTTTCAATGCAAGAAGCATTCGTAACAAGGTGGATGAATTAAAAGTGCAGATTGTTATTAATGAATATGATATAGTTGGGATCACAGAGACATGGCTCCAGGGTGACCGAGGATGGGAGCTCAACATTCAGGGATATTCAATATTCAGGAGGGATAGACATGAAAGAAAAGGAGGTGGGGTGGCATTGCTGGTTAGAGAGGAGATTGGCGCAATAGAAAGGAAGAACATTAGCTAGGGGGATGTGGAATTGATATGGGTAGAGCTGCATAACACTATGGGGCAGAAAACGCTGGTGGGAGTTGTGTACAGGCCACCTAACAGTAGTAGTGAGGTTGGGGATGGTATTAAACAGGAAATTAGAAATGTGTGCAATAAAGGAACAGCAGTTATAATGGGTGACTTCAATCTACATGTAGATTGGGTGAACCAAATTGGTAAGGGTGCTGAGGAAGAGGATTTCTTGGAATGTATGCGGGATGGTTTTTTGAACCAACATGTCGAGGAACCAACTAGAGAGCAGGCTATTCTAGACTGGGTATTGAGCAATGAGGAAGGATTAATTAGCAATCTTGTCATGAGAGGCCCCTTGGGTAAGAGTGACCATAATATGGTGGAATTCTTCATTAAGATGGAGAGTGACATAGTTAATTCAGAAACAAAGGTTCTGAACTTAAAGAAGGGTAACTTTGAAGGTATGAGACATGAATTAGCTAAGATAGACTGGCAAATGACACTTAAAGGGTTGACGGTAGATATGCAATGGCAAGCATTTAAAGATCGCATGGGTGAACTACAACAATTGTTCATCCCAGTTTGGCAAAAGAATAAATCAAGGAAGGTAGTGCACCCGTGGCTGACAAGGGAAATTAGGGATAGTGTCAATTCCAAAGAAGAAGCATACAAATTAGCCAGAAAAAGTGGCTCACCTGAGGACTGGGAGAAATTCAGAGTTCAGCAGAGGAGGACAAAGGGCTTAATTAGGAAGGGGGAAAAAGATTATGAGAGAAAACTGGCAGGGAACATAAAAACTGACTGTAAAAGCTTTTATAGATATGTGAAAAGAAAGAGATTGCTTAAGACAAATGTAGGTCCCCTACAGACAGAAACAGGTGAATTGATTATGGGGAGCAAGGACATGGCAGACCAATTGAATAACTACTTTGGTTCTGTCTTCACTAAGGAGGATATAAATAATCTTCCGGAAATAGTAGGGGACAGAGGGTCCAGTGAGATGGAGGAACTGAGGGAAATACATGTTAGTAGGGAAGTGGCATTAGGTAAATTGAAGGGATTAAAGGCAGATAAATCCCCAGGGCCAGATGGTCTGCATCCCAGAGTGCTTAAGGAAGTAGCCCAAGAAATAGTGGATGCATTACACTTTGGAAAAACAAACTCCAAGGCAGAGTACAAAGTAAATGGCAGGATACTTGGTACTGTGGAGAAGCAGAGGGATCTCGGGGTACATGTCCACAGATCCCTGAAAGTTGCCTCACAGGTGGATAGGGTAGTTAAGAAAGCTTATGGGGTGTTAGCTTTCATAAGTTGAGGGATAGAATTTAAGAGTCGCGATGTAATGATGCAGCTCTATGAAACTCTGGTTAGGCCACACTTGGAGTATTGTGTCCAGTTCTGGTCACCTCACTATAGGAAGGATGTGGAAGCATTGGAAAGGGTTCAGAGGAGATTTACCAGGATGCTGCCTGGTTTAGAGAGTATGGATTATAATCAGAAATTAAGTGAGCTAGGGCTTTACTCTTTGGAGAGAAGGAGGATGAGAGGAGACATGATAGAGGTGTACAAGATAATAAGAGGAATAGATAGAGTGGATAGCCAGCGCCTCTTCCCCAGGGCACCACTGCTCAATACAAGAGGACATGGCTTTAAGGTAAGAGATGGGAAGTTCAAGGGGGATATTAAAGGAAGGTTTTTTACTCAGAGAGTGGTTGGTGCGTGGAATGCACTACCTGAGTCAGTGGTGGAGGCAGATACACTAGTGAAGTTTAAGAGACTACTAGACAGGTATATGGAGGAATCTAAGGTGGGGGCTTATATGGGAGGCAGGGTTTGAGGGTCGGTACAACATTGTGGACCAAAGGGCCTGTACTGTGCTGTCCTATTCTATGTTCTATTAGTGATAATTTTTCAAAACTCTTTAGATTCTGGACTAGTTCCTGAGGATTGGAGGGTGGCTAATGTAATCCCACTTTTTAAAAAAGGAGGGAGAGAGAAACCAGGGAATTATAGACTGGTTAGCCTAACATCGGTGGTGGGGAAACTGCTAGAGTCAGTTATCAAAGATGTGATAACAGCACATTTGGAAAGCGGTGAAATCATCGGACAAAGTCAGCATGGATCTGTGAAAGGAAAATCATGTCTGACCAATCTCATAGAATTTTTTGAGGATGTAACTAGTAGAGTGGATAGGGGAGAACCAGTGGATGTGGTATATTTGGATTTTCAAAAGGCTTTTGACAAGGTCCCACACAGGAGATTAGTGTGCAAACTTAAAGCACACGGTATTGGGGGTAAGGTATTGATGTGGATAGAGAATTGGTTGGCGGACAGGAGGCAGAGTGTGGGAATAAACGGGACCTTTTCAGAATGGCAGGCGGTGACTAGTGGGGTACCGCAGGGTTCAGTGCTGGGACCCCAGTTGTTTACAATATATATTAATGACTTGGATGAGGGAATTAAATGCAGCATCTCCAAGTTTGCAGATGACACGAAGCTGGGCGGCAGTGTTAGCTGTGAGGAGGATGCTAAGAGGATGCAGGGTGACTTGGATAGGTTAGGTAAGTGGGCAAATTCATGGCAGATGCAATTTAATGTGGATAAATGTGAAGTTATCCACTTTGGTGGCAAAAACAGGAAAACAGATTATTATCTGAATGGTGGCCGATTAGGAAAAGGGGAGGTGCAACAAGACCTGGGTGTCATTATACACCAGTCATTGAAAGTGGGCATGCAGGTACAGCAGGCGGTGAAAAAGGCGAATGGTATGCTGGCATTTATAGCAAGAGGATTCGAGTACAGGAGCAGGGAGGTACTACTGCAGTTGTACAAGGCCTTGGTGAGACCACACCTGGAGTATTGTGTGCAGTTTTGGTCCCCTAATCTGACGAAAGACATCCTTGCCATAGAGGGAGTACAAAGAAGGTTCACCAGATTGATTCCTGGGATGGCAGGACTTTCATATGATGAAAGACTGGATGAACTGGGCTTATACTCGTTGGAATTCAGAAGATTGAGGGGGGATCTGATTGAAACGTATAAAATCCTAAAGGGATTGGACAGGCTAGATGCAGGAAGATTTGTCCCGATGTTGGGGAAGTCCAGAACGAGGGGTCATGGTTTGAGGATAAAGGCGAAGCCTTTTAGGACTGAGATTAGGAAAAACTTCTTCACACAGAGAGTGGTGAATCTGTGGAATTCTCTGCCACAGGAAACAGTTGAGGCCAGTTCACTGGCTATATTTAAGAGGGAGTTAGATATGGCCCTTGTGGCTAAAGGGATCAGGGGGTATGGAGGGAAGGCTGGTGCAGGGTTCTGAGTTGGTTGGTCAGCCATGATCATACTGAATGGCGGTACAGGCTCGAAGGGCCGAATGGCCTACTACTGCACCTATTTTCTATGTTTCTATGTTTCCCATGCGGGCAAGGGAAAGGTGATTCGCAAGGCAGGACGGTGGCATTAGTCGTTGAAACGCAACGAAAGAAAACAATTCTTCAGGTCAGAAATAGAGTCACAAGGTTTTATAAATACTCCCTTGGTCAGACAGTGCCTGTGGGGAGAAAATGGACCACATTTCGGGTATTGTATTCAATTCTGTTTGCCTCATCCAAGGAAGGATGTAGCATCCTCAGAGAGGGTGAAGAGGAGATTTAACAGGCTGCTGCCTGGATTCGAGAACGTGTCTTATGAGAAAAGATTGAGTGAGCTGGGGCTTTTCCTTTTGGAGCGGCAGAGGGTGAGAGGTGACTCGATAGAGGTGTACAAGTTGATTTGGGGTACTGACACCTTTTTTTTTGGCAAAGAGGAAACGGCCAAATGAGAGGGCATAATTTTACGATGTGCAGGCAGGATGTCAAAGGTGGTTATTTTTTTACAAAGAGAGGGGTGCGTGCATGAATCACCCTGCAGGTCTGCTGGTAGAGACAGATACATTCGGAACATTGAAGAGAATTTTATGGGCATGCGGATGAAAGAAATGTGGAGGGCTACATAGGAGGGAAGGGTTAGATTGATCTTGATGTAGATTGATTGGTCGGTATGTCATCATGGACTGTACTGTTCTATGCTTCAGGCCAAAGATATGTCTAACTTTTACTCATTCAAGGCATGTGGCCTTTGCACTCTGCTCCGGCATTTAATTGCTTCTCCCAGTTGCCCATGGGAAGCGGTGAGAGCTGCCTTACTGCTGTAGCCCTTGAAGTGTTGGTTACACCCACAATGTTACTTCCAAGATTCTGACCCAGTGACAGGGAAGGAACGGGCACATATTTCCAAGTCAGGATGCGCGCGGTGGTTTGGAGGGCAACTTCCAAGAGGTACTGTCCTCCGTTGGTTCTGCTGCCTTCACCCGTCCAGCTGGGGGTGGGGGAGGAGGGTTGGTAGGAGCAGTGAGCTGCCACAATGCATCCTGTCGACGGTAAACACTGTGCTCGCTGTACGTTGGTGGCAGAGTGGGCGAGAGACTGAGGAAGGGGTGCCGATCGAGTGTGCTGCTGTGTCCCGTGTCCCCATGTGGTGCCAGTGTTACTTGTCACGTCTCAGTCTAGGCCGGACCCTGCCCCGGTACTTGCTGCACCTCACTGAATCTGTACACTGTCCCTCTCCCTCTCTGTAACTGCCCTGTCACTTCCCTGACTTGTGCCTTGGTGACGGTGGACAAGCTTTGGGGAGTTAGGCGGTAAATTGGTTTATCATTGTCGCATGTACTGAGATACTGTGAAAAACAGTTTTGCGTGCTATCTGTTCAGACCACTTTAGTACATGGAGGTAGTCCATGGAATAAAGATAATGGGATACAGAAAACAGTGTTACATATACAGAGAAAGAGAGCAAGAGTCCATTGTATCATACGAGAGGTCCATTGAAGTGTCTGAATTCAATAAGCTCAAAGTTGTCCTTGAGCAGTGTGGTACAAGCTTCTAGGTTTCAGTACCTTCTGCCTGATGGGAGAAGACAGAACGTCTGTGATGCGACCACAAGACATCGAGCAGGATTAGGCCATTCAGCCCATCGAGGCTGTTCTGCCTTTCCATAATGGCTGATTTATAATCCCTCTCAACCTTATTCTCCTGCCTTCTCCCCTGAGGCCATGACTCATCAAGAATCTGTGAACTTCACTTTAAGTATATAAAGTGCTTTGGCCTCCACAGCCGTCTGTGGCAGTGAATTCTCCAATTTCACTACCCTCTGGCTAAAGAAATTCTTTTTCATCTCTGTTCTGTGGATTCCCTCTATTCTGAGGCTGTGCCCTCTACTCCTAGACTCACCCACTGTAGGGAATATCCTCTCCACATACACTATGTCTAGGCCTTTCAATATTGGATCGGTTACAGTGAGATTCCCCTCCCCCCCCCACTGCATTTTTCCAAACTCTGGCGAGTACGGGTACAGAGCCAACAAGCAGTCTTCAGATGTTAACCCTTTCATTTCTGGAATCATTCTCATGAACCTCCTCTGGACCCACTCCAATGCCAGCATGTGTTTACTTCGAAAAGGGGCCCAAAACTGCTCAAAAGCCACCCAAGTGTGGTCTGACCAAGGCTTTATAAAGCCTCACTGTTACATCCTCGCTTTTATGTTCCTCTCAAGATGAATGCTGACATTGCATTTGCCTTCCTTACCACTGATTCAGCCTGCAAGTTAACCTTTAGGGAATCCTGCACGAGGACCGTTTGCACTTCTGACTTATGAATTTCCTCCACAGTTATAAAATTGTCTATGCCTTTATTCCTCCATCTGCTACTTTTTTCCCATTCTCCCAATCTGTCTCAGTCCTTCTGCAGACTCCCTGCTTCCTCAACACCATCTGCCCCTCCACCTATCTTCATATTGCCAACAAACTTGGCCACAAGGCCATCAATTCATCATCAAAACACGAAAAGAAGCTGTCACAGCCCCTGCGGAACGCCACAAATCAGTGGCATATGTGGCCTCCTTCATTCCCACTCTTTGCCTCCTGCCAGTCAGCAAATCGTCTGTTCATGCCAGTAGCGTTCATGCATGTGGCCTTCGTTTGTGTTGACTACTTTACCAAGATGGTGGAAAGTACAGACTGAGTCCGTGGAAGGGAGGCTCGTTTCTATGAAGTGCTGAGCTGTGTCCTCAACTCTGTTGTTTCTTGGGATTGCAGGCAGAGCAGTTGCCGTACCAAGCCATGATTCATCCAGGTAGCATGTTCTCTTATCGTGCATCAATAAAAATTGGTGAGGGTTGATAGGGACGTGCCAATTTTTTTTAGCTTCCTGATGAAGTAGAGGCCTGGTGAGCTCTACTTGTTCAGGAGGCAAAAGCCAGGAAGAGGCTGTCGTTGAGCCTGGAGGTACAGGATTTCAGACTTTTGTCTCTTCTGCCTAATAGGAGAGGGGAGGAGAAGAAAGAATGTCCAGGGTGGGTAGGGTCTTTGATTCTACTGCTTTCCCAAGGCAGTAAGCTGTATAGATAGAGTACATGGAGGGGGAGGTACATGCTTTCACATCTAATTGCAAGCAGGAAAGATGAGAGGATATCTGGGGTGGGTGGGGTCTTTGCTCACGCTTGCCACTTTACTGAGACAGTTCAATGCCATTGGCTTAATCTTGCCAGATAGCTCCAGTTCCTGGCACTTGTAAGGTACGGTTTGGAGTCTTTCAACTGCCACTCGTCGCCTGTGTTGCCTGCTTTTATTTTGGTCAATTCCAAATGAAGTAAATTCACTGGGATCTCTTCACCAACCCCCCTCCTCCATCCTGTCGCACCCCCCCCCCACCCCACAGATAACCAGAAGCTGCCCTTCATGGCCACCCTCCGTAACCTGCGGAATATCATCACCTGCGGACTGAGTCCACGTCACCACCGGCTGATCCTCTCCAGGCTCTCGGACAAGGTGGGTGAGGCATCCCACTTCTGACAACTGCCCTCCCCATCTACCACTTAAGGTGCTGATGGGGAAGATGGGCAGGGATTGATGGTTGGAGGAGCGGGGCAGGGCGGTGGCAAGCAGGGGGCCAGGGCCTGGAACAGCAGTGGGATGCTGGATGGGGTCAGGGACGGGAGAGGTGGGGGTTGTGCGTATGGCCTGCAATGTTAGGAGAGGGGGTGGGGCCTTGGACAGGATGGAGGGCGCAGGTTGGGGGAAGGGGCATGGCTTCTTGGCAGTGAGGGACGGGCTCTATGAAGAGGTGGGGGGTCTCTAGGGTCTAAGTGGACAGGAACTCAGAGGAGGCGGGGCCTCTGAGGAGGACCTCTGCTGGGGTTTTTCAGAGTGAAGTCGGGACTCTGAGGGGCATCTGGTGAGGTGTAGATGTCAGCAGTGGACCACTTGATTCGCAGAGAGAGAGTTTCACACAGGTCAGGGAGAAGAGTTTAAAAAAAGAGCGTTTCACGGGGCTCAGCGCACTAGCAGTGGACCAATTGATTCGCAGTTGATTAGCAGGAGCAAATAAAAGTAAAGCAGGGTCAAAGCAGAGCGGTCATTGTGTGAGTGGACCAGTGTATGAGTGGGAACTTGAGGCTTTGGCGAGGAGGCACAGGTAAGTAGGAGATAAGGCTTTTGTAGTGGTTGAATAAAAAAAAATCAATAAATTGTAGCTAATTAAATAAATTAGGGATGATGCAGGATCAGGTGATGTGCTGTAGCTGCATGATGTGGGAGCTGGTGGACCTCATTGTGGTTCCTGGTGACCACATCTGCAGCAAGTGTTGGCTGCTCGAGGAACTCGGGCTCAAAGTTGATGACCTGGAATCTGAGTTTCAAACTCCGTGACAAATCAGGGAGGGGGAGAGTTACCTGGATTCTCTGTTTCAAGTGGTAGGCACACCAATTAGATTAGCTGCCTCAAATTCGGTCTGTGGTCAGGAACAAGAGGGTGTGACTGCGAGTGAGTCGGGTAGTGGGATCCAAGAGACAGTGCTGGAGGAGCCTCAGCCCTCGAGCTTGTCCAACGGGTCTGAGATTGTTGCTCCCTGTGTGGATGAGAGTGGGGGCTGTAGGAAGGATGAATAACCTAACTGTGTCACTGCAGTTCAGGGAGCCATTCGAGAGGATGAGAGAGAGGAGAAATGTAGTGGTAATTGGGGATAGTACAGTCAGGGGAATAGACAGGGCTAGAGCGTCCCGAAGGCTGTGTTGCCTGCCTGGTGCCTGGGTTTGGGACATCGTATCTGACCTGCAGAGGAATTTACAGTGAGAAGGGAAAGATCCAGCTGTCGTGGTCCTTGTGGGGACCAACGACGTAGGTAGAACAAGAAAAGGGGTTCTGCTCGGGGAATTTGAGCAGCTAGGGAATAAATTAAAAAGTAGAATCAACAAGGTGGTAATCTCTGGGTTATTACCTGAGCCATGTGCGAATTGACACAGGGTCAAGAAGATTGGAGAGTTTATTGTGTGGCTGAAGGACTGGAGTGGGAGGAGTGGGTTTGAATTCATGGGAAATTGGCACCAGTATTGGGGAAGGAGGGAGCTGTACCAATGGGACGGGCTCCATCTGAACCGTGATGGGACCTGGATCCTAGCGAATCGCGTAACTAGGGCTGCTGATGGGGCTTTAAACTCAATAGTAGGGGCTAGGTTCACCAGATTGGAAAAGTATGGATAAAGTAAACAAGAAAAGTGTGGATAAAGTAAAAGCAAAAATTAAAAAAAGGAAAAGTAAGAGTGGAGTGAGGAATAGTCAAGTGCAAAAGAGTAAAAGATTACAAGATTTTAAAAGCACAATGAGTGTAAGGGTGCTTTATCTGAATGGCCGTAGTATTCGAAACAAGGTCAGTGAACTTGTGGCACAAATCAGTAGAAAGGCGTGTGATTTAGTGGTCATTGCAGAAATGTGGTTGCAGGGTGGAGAGGACTGGGAATTAAATATCCAGGGATGTCGGGTAATACAGAAGGATAGGCAGGAAGGTAAGGGAGGTGGGGTAGCACTTAATTAAGGATGAGATCAGGGCGATAGTAAGAGACTATGTAAAATCTAAGGAGCAGATTGTTGAATCCATCTGGGTAGATATTAGGAATAGTAAAGAGAAAAAAATCACTGGTGAGAGTTGTCTATCAGCCACCAAATAATATTACAGTGGCAAAGGCAATAAACAGAGAAAGACCTGAGGCATGTTAGAATAGAACTGCAGTTATCTTGGGGGACTTTAACTTGTACATAGATTGGGTGAATCGAGGCAGTCTTGAGGGTGACTTCATAGAATACATCTGTGATTACTTTCTTGACAGCATGGTACTGAACCTACAAGGAAGCTTAGATCTAGGTGCTGTCTTAGATCTGGTCCTCTTTAATGCGACACATTAAATTAGTGATCTTGTAGTTAGGGATCCTCTTGGAAAGTGTGATCACTGTATGATTGAGTTTCTCATGCAAATGGAGGGTGCAATGGTTCAATTGAAAGCCAATGTATTATGCCTAAACAAGGGAGACTACAATGGGATGAGGGAGGATTTGGTTCGTGTAGACTGGCAGCCACAGGCGACACGGTGGGATGGTTGAGGAACAGTGGAAGACTTTCAAAGAGATTTTTCATGGTGCTCAACGAGAGTATATTCCAGTTAAAAGCAAGAACAGCAAGGGTGGAGAGAGCCAGACTTGGATAACTAAGGAAATAAAAGAAGGCATCACACTAAAAGCTCATGCATACAAAGTCACCAAGGGTAGTGCTGAGCAAACCGTGGGCCTGAAGGGAGAGAAGTGTCCTGGTCCTGATGGAATGCATCCCAGGGTACTGAAAGAAATGGCAGAAGTTGTAGTAGAGGCTTTGGTGATAATTTTCCAAAATTCTCTGGATTGTGGGCAGGTCCTGGCGGATTGGAAGACAGCGAATCTCATGCCACTGTTTGAGAAAGGATGTAGACAAAAAGCAGATAACCATATCACAGTTAGTTTAACATCTGTAGTTGGGAAAATATTTGAAGCTATCATTAAAGAAGAAATAATGAGGCATCTGGCAAGAAATGGATACATCAGGCAGATGCAACATGGATTCAGCAAAGGCAGGTCCTGTTTGACAAACTTACCGGAGTTCTTCCTGAGGATATAAGGAGCACAGTGGATAGAAGTGAACAGTTAGACATTATTTACTTGGATTTCCAGAAGGTTTTCAATAAGGCATGAAAGACTTATCCATAAGTTCAGGATGCATAGAGTTGGGAGTGATGTATTAGCATTGATAGAGGATTGGTTAACTAAAAGAAAGCAGAGAGTTGGGAATCATGGGTGGCGATCAGTGGTGAGCATTATACTGCTGGGGTCGGTGCTAGGCCTGCAAATGTTCACCATATACATTAATGATCTGGAAGAGGGGACCGAGTGTAGTGTATCTAAGTTTGCAGATGATAGTAAATTGAGTGGAAAAGCAAATAGTGCACGAGATATGAAGAGTCTGCAGAGAGATATAGATAGGTTAAGTGAGTGGGCAAAGGTCTGGCAGATGGAGTACAATGTTGCTTAATGCAAACTCATCCACTTTGGAAGGAAAATGAAAGAGCAGATTATTATTTAAGTGGTTAAAAAATTGCGGCATGTTGCTGTGCAGAAGACTAGGAGTGCCTGTGCATGAATCACAAAGGGTTGGTTTGCAGGTGCAGCAGGCTGTCAAGAAAGCAAATGGAATGTTGGTCTTCATTACTAGAGGGACTGAATTGAAGAGCAGGAAGGTTATGCTGCAACTCTACAGGGTACTGGTGAGGCTGCACCTGGAGTACTGCATACAGTTCTGGTCTCCTTACTTGAGGAAGGATATACTGGCTTTGGAAACAGTGCAGAGGTTCACCGGGTTGATTCCAGAGATGAGGGGGTTGGACTATAAGGACAGTTTGAGCCACCTTGGACTGTACTTGCTGGAATTCAGAAGAATGAGTGGAGATCTTATAGAAACATATAAAATTATGAAAGGGATAGATAAGATAGAGGCAGGAAAGTTGCTTCCACTGGTAGGTGAGACTCAAACTAGGGGAAATAGCCTCAGGAGAGTAGATTTAGGACAGATATGAGGAGATCTGCTTTTCTCAGAGAGTGGTGAATCTGTGGAATTCTCTGCTCAATGAAGTGGTGGAAGCTTCCCCAGTAAATATATTGAAGACAAGGTTGGATCGATTAGTGCATAGTAGAGGAATTGAGGGTTATGGGGAAAAGGCAGGTAGGTGGAGATGAGTCCATGGCCAGATCAGCCATGATCTTATTGAATGGCAGAGCAGGCTCGACGGGCCAGATGGCCGACTCCTGCTCCTATTTCTTACGTTCTTATGCTTGGAGAAGTGGATCCTCTTAGGTCCCCTGAGGCGAGGTGGAGGCTGAGTGGGTGGGGCTTCTGAGGGAGTCAACGGTCGGAGCCTCATAGGGGGCAGGTTCTCTGGAGTCCTGAGTCTGTGAGGACTGAGGGAGCAGGGACTCCGTGGTCAATGGGCAGAGGGGGCGGGACCTCAGAGAAGCAACCTGCCCTGTGAATGGGGAGGGGTGAATCAGCTCCATTTGAACCTCCGTGGCAATACGCTATCCAACCCCCCCCCCACCCCCTTCTGTCTACTCAGAGACTGACCAACATCTGCCCCCCTCCGTCTCTCCATAGAAAACCGTCATCCACAGCCGCCAGTTCCCCTTCCGGTTCCTTGCTGCCTTCCGCGTCCTCGCTGAGCTGGATGAGCGGCTGAAACACAAGGGTGAGTGGGGTGGGGATGGGGAGGGTGGGGGAGCCCTCTTACATTGGGAGGGAAAGAAAGTAACAGGTGGTGGGGTTGTGTGGGGATGGATGAGAGGGTGGGCAATGTGGATACCCACTGATTCTCTGAGGTCAGGTTTAGGGAGAAATGGGGAATAGAAGGTTGAGGCAGAGCTGTGGAGGTCGAGGGGAGTGAAGAAGTGTGGGGAGGGGGTCAGGGATGAGCATGAAGGATAAGGGGGAGGGCACGGTTGAGGCTGTAGATAGGGAGGACACAGCTGAGGTCATGGAGGGTGAAGTTTTGGCCAGTGCCAATTGGGACAGTGAGGTTAGTGGCGAGGGAGTTCAAGGAGAAGGATGAGGTCAGGGACGAGGGGAAGGGTGAGGTCAGGGACGAGGGGGTGAGGTCAGGGACGAGGGAAAGGGTGAGATCAGGGACGAGGGAAAGGGTGAGATCAGGGACGAGGGGAAGGGTGAGGTCAGGGACGAGGGGGTGAGGTCAGGGACGAGGGAAAGGGTGAGGTCAGGGACGAGGGGGTGAGGTCAGGGACGAGGGGAAGGGTGAGGTCAGGGACGAGGGGGTGAGGTCAGGGACGAGGGAAAGGGTGAGATCAGGGACGAGGGGAAGGGTGAGGTCAGGGACGAGGGGGTGAGGTCAGGGACGAGGGAAAGGGTGAGATCAGGGACGAGGGGAAGGGTGAGGTCAGGGACAAGGGGAAGGGTGAGGTCAGGGACGAGGGAAAGGGTGAGATCAGGGACGAGGGGAAGGGTGAGGTCAGGGGCAGGGGAGGGAGAAGACAGGGACGAGGGGAAGGGTGAGGTCAGGGACGAGGGGAAGGGTGAGGTCAGGGGCAGGGGAGGGATGAGGTCAGGGACGAGGGGAGGGATGAGGTCAGGGGCAGGGGAGGGAAAGGTCAAAGGGGGCCAGTGGAAGCATGAGGGAAGAGAGGCAAGAAAGGTCGAGGTGGGAGGTGAGGGACGTCAAAGGCAAGCACGGAAGAGCCAAGGGAGGAATGGAAGTGTGTTACAGTGATGAATGGAGAGGCGAGGGAGAAGGCAACTTTTGTAAGCGAAGCCAGCCCACTTGTCTTGCATCCTTCTGGTGGGATCGTGTGCAGGGAGAAGGCCCCCGCACAAACTTCCCCATCAGCAGGTTAACATCGACCCTGAATTTTTTCACACCCGTCTCCCCACAGCTGACTCTTTTTTCCTCTCTCCCTTGGCCAGACGACCCCCTGCCGTCCAGGCAGGAGATGATACAGCAGGTCATGGCCTCTATCCGCCAGCGGCAGTGTCGGTTCCAGGGGTTCAGGGTCCGTTCCCGTCCGTCCCAGGCTGCAGCCCGTGCCTTCACGTCGCTCTCCACCCAAGTGACCAGGAAACTCAAGAAGTTGCAGGAACGCAAGTAAGTGGCGTCTGCTGAGGACGTGACGAGGCAGCCTCGCTCAATCCCTCACGCAGAAGGTTTCCCGCCGCGTCCACTCCTCCCAGGGCTTCCAGCACATGCAGTTGTGATTACTTCCCTTTCGGGAAAGCAGTAGAAGAGGATGCAGGAGAATTTTGCCAGAATGTCTAGATTGGAGGATTGAAGATGGAAGGAGAGGGGGACACACACGGGTTATTTTCTGTGGAGCACTAGAGGCTGAGCGGAGACCTGACAGATGTTAATAAAATGATGAGAGCAGTAGGTAAAGTTGAGACACCGAGTACTTTTCTGAGGTTAGAGATGTCACATTGTCGACAACAAACGTGACGGTACAGTGGCAGAGCAGTTAGCGTAACGCTTTACTGCACCAGCAGCCCAGGTTTCAATTCCCGCCACTGTCGGTAAAGAGTTTGTATGTTCTCCCAGTGATGCTTGGGTTTCCTCCTGGTGCTCTGGTTTCCTCCTACATTCCAAAGATGTGGAGGTTAGGATTAGTGAGTGGGGGGGATGATACGTTGGCACCAGAAGCGTGGTGACGTTTGTGGGCTGCTCCCAGCACATTCCTGAACTGATCCGGTCGTTGACACGAACGACGTGTGTGCTTTGATACTTTGAAGTCCCTGTGAAGTGAATAAACTGAATCTGTAATTTTTAAGGTGAGAGGAGGAAAGTTCAAAGTAGATGTGTGGGACAAGTTTTTTAAAATTTGTTTTTACACAGAGAGCAGTGTGTTCCTGGAGTGCTCTGCCCAGAGTGGTGGTGACGGCAGACACAACAGCGGTGTTTAAGAGGCTTTTGCACAGACACTTGAATATGCAGGGCATAGAGGGGTATGCTTATGTGCAGGCATCCTCTGGGGCTTGACTTTTCTACCCTGGGGAAAAAGTTTCTGATTGTCCAACCTATCAAAATCTCAACAACGTCTACACTTTGTTTTCTCAGCGAAAACAGCTCAAGTGTGTGCTTTTGTGGTCGCCCATTACAGAAAAGATGTAGAGGCTTCAGAGAGGGTTCAGAGAAGGTTCGCCAGGATGTTCCCTGAATTAGAGGGTGTGAGCAGAGACTGGGTAGATTTGGGTTATTTTCTCTAGAGCATTGGAGGCTGAAGGTAGCCTGACAAATCTTAATAAAATCATCAAAGGCACAGATAGGATTGATGGCTGGAGACTTTTTCCCCCCAAGGTGAAAGGGTCAAATACTAGAGTTGATAAGTTTGGTTTTACAAGATGTATAGCATGTTGGCCTTCATTAGTCAGGGGACTGAGTTCAAGAGTCACGAGGTAATGCTACGACTCTAAAATTCCTGGCTAGACAACACTGGGAATATTGTGTTCAGTTCTGGTCAAATTAGAGGAAGGACGTGGGAGCTTTCGAGAGGATGCCGAGGAGATTTCCCAGGATTCTGCCTGGACTGGAGGGCATGTGTTATGAAGATAGGCTGAATGAACTGGTGCTTTTCTCTTTGGAGTGAAGAAAGATGAGAAGTTACTCGGTAGAGGTGTCCAAGTAGATGAGAGGCACAGATGGGGTGGATAGCCAAAGACATTCTCCCCAGGATGGAAATAGGGAACATAATTTTAAGGTGAAAGTATAAGAGTGATGTCAGAGATAAGTTCTTTACACAGAGTGGTGAGGGTGTGTGCTCTGCCACGGGAGTTGGAACAGGCAGATGCTTTGGGGCATTTAGGAAACTCTTGAATAGGCACATGGATGATAAAATGGGGGTCTGTGTTGGAGATGAGGCGTAGTCAGTTAAAAGGCTGTCACAACATCATTTGAAAGATCTGTATTATGCTGTAATATTCCACGCTCTGTGTGGGTCTAAGTTTAGAGGGGGTAAATTTCGAGGAGACGTGGAGCATCTTTTCTACGGTATTTAGATGCCTGAAATGTGGGGTGGTGGTAAAGGCAGATAAGATGATAGGATTCAAGAGTATTGTAAATAGGGAGATAAATACGCAGGGAATGGAGGAATGTGGATCATGAAAGGTCGAAAGAATTAATAAACACAGCTATTGTGTCTGGAGTCCCTATTCCTGTTCTGTACTGTATGTGAACCATCCAGCACAGAAACTGGGTAGGACGCTCACAGGGAAGTGTCGTAGAATAAAGGCACCGAGGCATACAGATACATAGTTCCCTCAAAGTGGCTTCACAGGTAGGCAGAATGATCTTTTCCAAGCTGGTCTTCATCAGTCAGTGCACTGAATGAAAGTGTTGGGATATTACGTTGCCATTGTGCAAGACATCGGTGAGGCTGCCACCTGGAGCATTGTGTACAGTTGTGGTCACTCTGCTGGAGGAGTGGCCCTATTAAGTTGTAAAGGGTGAAGAGGAGTTTTATGGGAATGTTGACACACTCGAGGGCCTGGGTGAAAGGGAGATGCTGGGCTGGCTGGGAGTGTAGGAAACTCAGGGTGACCTCATAGAGGTGCATAAAATCCTGAGGGGCAGAGATGTGGACAACACTCTCAGTAAGGAAATAACAATCTAGAGGGCACAGGTAGAAGTTGGGAGGGCGAAAGATTTAAATGAGACCTGAGGGGCAACTTCTTCCACACAGAGAATCATGGGTATGTGGAAGGAGCTGCCAGACGGAGCTGGTGTAATTGCATTTGATAGTTACTTGGACAGGTACATGGATAGAAAAGCTGTGCAGAGCTATGGGCCAAACGTAGCCAGATGGGGAAAGTTTAAGGCATAGATCTTGGTCGGGCAAATGGCTTCACTGGGCAAATGGGTTGGCATGGACAAGTTGGGCCAAAGGGCCCATTTCTGTGCTCTACTCCTCTGAATGTATTTTCATGCCAGACAAGATCAGAATCAGGTTTATTATGGCTGACATATGACATAAAATTTGTTTTTTCCCCTCCCCCTGTGCCCCCACTCCCTACCCTCTCCTCCCCTCCCCCCCCACCTTCAGGAATGTTCGGTATGACCGGAGCCTCCTGGATCAGTACAGGAACGCCCTGGAGAATGCCATCGAGATCTCAGCCACACACAACATTCCCCCTCTCTCAGGCCGCACCGTCGTCCTGTGTCCTGTCGGTCTGCTGACGGAGCAGCCCTGGCAGGGGACATGGGACGACTTCTTTCCCGGGACCCAGAGCAAGACCCAGCTTAGGGCCCCCAAGGTGAGATCTCTTCCCGCCTCCCTTGTCACCCTGCCCCGTGTCAGTTTTCTCAGGCACCAAGAGAGGCCCACCCTCCCACCCCAAAAAAACGTGAGTGGATCTGTTCTCCTTCAAGGATGTCCCAACACCAGAGGCCATCCCGAGAAGACTGCCCAAATGTTTCCCTGGGGACTGGAGGTCTGTCCCATCCACAGCGACTAAAGGAATGAAGAGGTTGCAGACACTGGAATCTGGGGCAACAATTGATCTGCTGGAGTTTTAGCAGGTGACCAGCATCTGTGGTGGTGGGGGGAGATTGGGTGAAGGGGTGAATGAATTCTGGTGCAGTTGACAAGATGCTGAAGAAGGCCTATGCTGTTAGTCTTCGTTAGTCAGAAAATTAAGTTCAAAAGCTGCAAGGTAATGTTGCAGCTCTATAAAACTCTGCTTAAGACTACACTTGGATTGCTGTGTTCAATTCTGATCACCTCGCTGTAGAAACAATGTGGAAGCTTTAAAGAGGGTACAGTGGATATTTACCAAGATGCTACCAGGATTAGGCAGCACGTCTTGTGAAGAAAGGCTGAGCGAGCGAGGGCTTTTCCCTTTGGAGTGAAGGAGGATGAGTGGGGACTTAATATCGGTGCAGAAGATGTTAAGCGACATCGGCGAAATGGAGAGCCAGCAGCTTTTTCACAGGCTGATAAGAGTGGACATCCTTTCAAAATGATTGGAGGAAAGTGGAAGGAAGATATTAGATGAATCTTTTATATCAGAGTGATAAATACTTGGGACTCAATGCCAGGGGGTGATGGTAGAGGCAGATTAGGAACGTTTAGTTTGGCACGTGGTTAATAGAAACAAGGAGAGCTACGTGGAGGGAATATTGATCTTGGGGTTGGTTAAGATGTCACACAACATCATTTGTTCTAACAAGGGGCAATGAGAAAATGGGGATGTCTTACTCCAATGATAGTGTCCTGGTGGGACCACCCCTCGGATGTTGTGCCTGGGAGACACAAGAGACTTAAAATGCTGGAGTTCCAAAGCAGCCCATCCAAAACACTAGAGGAACTTAGAGGGCAGGGCACTTTCTGTGGAGGAAGTGGACAGTCAGTATTACAGGTCGAGATCCCTTATCAGGACTGGAAAGAAAGAGGGAGATAGCCAGTGTAAAGAAAGGGGTGGGCGGTGTGGGGTGGAGCAAGATCTGGCAGGTGAGAGGTGGATCCTGTAGTGTGAATATTGGGAACAGGTTTGGTCTCTCGGCCTATAGAAGGTGAGGTGTGTGACAGAGGGAGTGAAAGTGCAGAGACATCTCACGCCAACAATATAGGGTGCAATTGACATTGCCCCTTGGAATACTGTGAATTCCAGTTAATTGGGATATTTTGGGACCAGTACATTTTGCCCCAGTTAAGCAGGTCCCAAAGCTGCATTGGAATAATTAAAAAGTATAAAACAGACAAGCCCAGTTTAACTGAGTAACAAATCATGTGGTTAAATGAAATACAGAACATATTATAACACTATCAATACATCTACATTACTGTATAACTGTATTAATTCTGAGTAGCTATTGACAGAGGAATTCACCTGCCATGTTTTTTTTTGATTGATTGTAAATGAACATAATCACAGATACTGTAGATAATGGACTGCCTTCATACAATCCTTTAGATGATTGCATCCTCCAAATCTTCACTTTAGTTGTAACATTCAAGATGATTGTCGATACCATCATAATTCCTAATTTGAAGTAGTGAAATCGTTTCATTTTCACTCCTGGCTGTTTCCCAGCCAAGTCTGAATGCTTGAAAGTGCAGAGAATAAAAGTTCTGAGTTGTCGTACTGCTTATTTCTCGACAACTATCAGCAACAAAAATCACTGCTTTTTAAACACAAGCACGCTAAACTGAAGCTATCTTAAAAACTGATTGCTCTAAGCATTGTGTAGTGTCTAAAGGCCATGTAAGTGCACGTGACTGTCACGAGTTAGATAGTATTTGGCAACACTCTCCTGTCCCAATTAAGCAGCATAGTGTTCCAAATAAATGAAGTTAATCCCAGCTGTTTACTAGATTTAGTTTTTATTCTTTAAGAGCTGTCCCAAATAAGTGGCTTTCCTGGTTAACCTATGGCCCAATTAACTAGAATCCACTGTATTGTGGGCAGGTCAGGTTTGGTTCAGCTCTTGGGCTGTATTCCAGAGTTCAGGAGAATGAGGGGGAAAGTCTCAGAGAAACATTCCGAATGTTAAAAGGCCTGAACAGATTAGATATGGCCAAATTATTTCCCATGGTAGGGGAATCTAGGACAAAGGGGCACAACTTCAGGATTGAAGGATGTCCATTCAGAATAGAGATACAGAGAAATTACGTTAGTCAGAGGGTGGTAAATCTGGAATTTGTTGCCACGAGCAGCTGTGGAGGTCAAGTCATTGGGTGTATTTAAGGTGGTTCTTGATTAGCCAGGGTATTGAGGGGTATGGGGAAAAGGCAGGGGGGTGGGGATGACTGGAAGAATTGGATCAGCCCATGATTGAATGGCGGAGCAGACTTGATGGGCCAAATGGCCTACTTCTGCTCCTATATCTTGTGGTGTTATGGAAATGGAGAAGGGAAGGAGGAGTAGTTGGAGAGGGGAGATGAGGAGGAACAAAGAAGAGGAAGGGGAGGCTTGCTTCACATGGAGTGCTGGAGGAGAGACATCTTACTCCAATAATGCAGGGTCCCAATGAGACAGTCCCTGGAATATTGTGTACGGATCTGGCTCTCTGACTTGAGGAAGCGAAGGGAGAATACTCGAATAGGTTCTGTGGAGAGTTATACAGTTAAGTTTATTCCATACATCAGTTGGAAACAGTCCAGATGGGATTCCCAGCAATAATTCCCTGGCATAAGAGGGTTATGTGTTTTAAAAAGGAATAACAATTGTATTTATTGTTGTTTGGAAGAATGGGGGCTGGGGTAGTGAAAGATGCCATGTCTTGGGGAGGGTAACAGGGGAGATGTGGAGGTGATCCTACTGGTGGGAGAGTCACGAACAAGGGGACAGAGTTACAAGATCAGGGAGATGGTTATTTAGCAGAGAAGGATGCTTGACAGATTGGGGAGGGTGGAATTGAGACTGGGGAACTGGGAGAGGAGCTGAGATGAGACCTGATGCAGATCAACACCATTCAAATAGCATTGTAATTTGTTTATTATTGTCATGCATCAACCGCTATAGTGAAAATCTTTTGTTTCCACACCATCCGGACAGATCTTTCCATACACAAGTACATCGAAGTAGTCAAAAGGAAAAATAAAGCAGAATGTAAAATTTAATGCTACAGTTAGAGCAAATGTGCAGTGCAGGGAAACAAATCAAGTCAAAAGGCCCTGACGAGAAGATCAAGAGTTCATTTTTATCATGCCAGACGTCCTTCCAAGGGTCTGATAACAGGGTAGAAGCTGTCCTTGAGCGTGGTGGGAGGTGCTCTTGAGCTTTTGCCCGACGGGAAGGGGAAGGGGGAGAAGGAAGGGGGTTTTGGTTAAGCTGGCTGCTTTAATGAGGCATGGAGAGGAGGCTGGTTTCCATGATCTACCGAGGCGCATCCACAACTCTGCAGCTTCTCGCGGTCACGGTCAGAGCAGCGATAATGGGTCTAGGTCAGAAGTATCGACTGTTTACTCTTTTCCATAGATGCTGCCCGACCTGCTGAGTCTCTCCAGCATTTTCTTTGTGTGTTGCTTTTGGACTTTTGGCATCTGCAGATTTTTTGGTGTTTGTGACGCAACCCGATAGGTTGATGGTATATTGATAAACATTGGTGTGGATTGCTGGGGATGTGCTGAATTTCCTTGGCCCCCTGAGGAAACACACACATACTGATGCGATTCTTGGTGTTGATGATATTATTTGCTCCTGCTTTCCTCAGCCGTTTCCCTTCTTCACCTAGCTTCAGGAGACCGCTGTGCTGCTGGGACTGATGGCCAAGCACGTCAGCGAGCATTGCCGCCTGGTCCTGTGCACCAGCCGTTCCCACCGGGAAGTGAAAGCTCTCTGCGGATCGATCCTCTCCGGTGTGACCCAGGTCCTAGAGCAGGCCAAGGTCAGAGCTCTCCCCCACCGCCACCGCAAGGATCTGGCAGGTGTTGGGAGTTTGGGGATGGGGGGAATGGGGCAGGGGATGGTGGGGGCGGGTGCACTGCAAACTTCCACCCTGACCTTGGTCAAGTTGAGCAGTTGACCTCGTGGCAGGGTTGGGGGGAGGACGGGGAGAGGGGAGCGGAATATGCATGCCATGCCAGGTAGGGAGGGGATTTTGTTTGGATGATGGAGATGCCGGGCTGTCCCTTGGTGTTGGTTGGAGGAGGAAGAAGGTTGGGGAAAATGAAGGGGAGGAGATGGAGGGGGAGGGGGCAAGATGGACTTGGGGGCGGGAGGGCGGAAGTGGAGGAGGAATGGGAAAAGCAGTGGTGGAGAGGGGGAAAGAGAGGGGTGAGGGGAGATAAAGAGGCTGAAGGGAACTGACTCGGCAAAACGTAATGGGGAGAGTGTGTTTTCCTCTTGGTAATGCTGCAGGAGGAGGCCCCTCCCTGTAAGGTACTGGTGAGAGGGTGGTGCTGACGTGGTGTTGGGGCGGGTGTGAGTGGAGAGTGGCAGGGCCCTCCATCTGGAGGTGTGTTGGCATTGTGGGAGTCATTCTACTGGATCTAACTGTCAACCCCTTCCCAATGAACATCCCTATCCCCATACCTTCTGCCCCCCATATCCCCCCCACTCGCTCTCACCCTAAACCCCCCCACTCCCTGATTTTATGCTGCCCCCTTCCCTCCTCACCACCCCTGTCCTCTCTCCCCACCCCGCACACTCTGTCTGCAGGAAATGGAGGACGCGGACAAGGGGGATGGCTTGTTCATGACTGACGTTTCCCACTCTTTCCTCACCGAGTGCATTCGAGATCACGTGCAGGTGGGTGCCAGTGCCTCGAGGCGCAGTGGGACGGTGGACGAGAGGGGCGGGGATAGGCTGCCCTCGACAGCACGGGGTGGCTAGGTGGGGAAAGTGTGGGGAGTATGAGGTGCAGTTAATGGGATAGATAGTGGCAATGAGGGTGAGTCCAACCAGGCAGAGGGAGAGAGGCGGAGGGGCAGAGAGGGAAATGGTGCCTCGAGGGTGTGCAACTGTCAGAACCATCATATTGGTATAAACTCTCATTACAGTAATAAATAGTTATTAAAAGAAATACACATTTCAGGTTATTAGTCCTAATACGGTGGCTACCTAATAAAACAGCTACTGAATGTACAGTATGTTTGTGGTCTTCTCGCTGTCGTAGCCCATCTACTTCAAGGATCAATGTGTTGTGCGTTCAGAGATGCTCTTCTGCACACCACTGTTGTACCGCATGGTCATGTGAATTACTGTCAATTTCCTCTCTGGCCATTCATCTCTGACCTCTCATTAAAAAGTTGCTTATGCCCACAGAACTGCTGCTTGCTGATTGTTTTATCATTTTTCGTAGCTTTTTCTGTAACTCTAAAGACTGTTGTTAGTAAAATTCCCAGGAGATCATCAGCTGCTGAGATACTCAAACCACCCCATCTGGCACCAACAATCATCTCATGATCAAAGTCGCTCAGATCACGTTTCTTCCCCATTGCGCTGTTTGGTCTGAACAACAATTAAACCCATTGACCACGTCCATAAGATACAGGAGCAGAATTAGGCCATTTGGCCCATCGAGTCTGCTCCACCATCATGGCTGATCCATTTCCCTCTCAGCCCGATCTCTTGCCTTCTCCCCATTTCCCTTCATGCCCAGACTAATCAAGAATCTATCAACCTCATCCCTAAATGACTTGGCCTTCCACAGATTCGCCGCTCTCTGGCTAAAGAAACGCACCCTCATATCTGCCTGCTTTTATGCACTGAGTCGCTGCCACATGATTGGCTGATTAGGTATTTGCATAAATGAACAGGTGTACTTGATAGTGTGGCCCCTGAGTGTGTACTGAGGTACTTGGTATTGGAATTGGGGACATAGAACAGCACAGATCACTGCTCGCCCTTTAGCTCATGTTGCAGCAGCCTCTTAACCTCCTCCAACCTAACCCTTCCCTCCTACATAACCCATCCATGTGCCTATCCAGGAGTCCCTTAAATGTCCCTAATGTATCTGCCTCCACCACCACCCAGGCAGCGTGTTCTAGGCACTTACAACTTTGTGTGTATATATATATTTTTTAAACCCTATCTTAACATCTCCCCTGTACTTTCCTCCATTCACCTTCGAATTATGTCCTCCAGTATTAGCCATAACTGCCCTGGGATAAAGGCCCTGGCTATCCAGTCTATCTATGCCTTTTGAGATTACGAAGACATGCAGTCCTCTTTTATTGTCATTTAGTAATGCATGCATTAAGAAATGATACAATATTTCCTCCGGTGTGATATCACAAAACACAGGACAGACCAGGACTGAAAAAACTGACAAAACCACATAACTATAACATATAATTACAACAGTGCAACAATACCATAACTCGATGAAGAAGTCCATGAGCACAATAAAAAGTTCAAAGTCTCTCAAATGTCCCACATCTCACGCAGACAGGAGAAGGAAGAAAAACTCTCCCTGCCATGCCCGACCACAATCCGTCTCTGAGTCATCCGAAAACTTCAAGCCTCCGAATCAGCTCTCTGACACCGAGTACTGAGCGGCATCTCTGTCCGAATGATTCGACCTCAATCTCGGTCGCTAACAGCAGGCAAAGCCGGGGATTTTGAGGCCTTCCCTCCGGAAGATTCCCGATCATGCAGTAACGACAGCAGCGAACAAGCGTTTCAGAAATTTCTCCAGATGTTCCTCTGTGCTTTCACGTTCGTCTCCATCAAATCAGAATTGTCCACAGCCCATATTTAACGGATACGATATCATGTTTCACCGGAGGGCTGCGCACACGTGGCGCGCTGCTCTCTCTCCTCCCGCCGATTTATCACCCCGTACACCTCTAACAAGTTATTGATGCATTATTGCCTCATATCCTGGGTGGCAGAGAGGAGATGCGTCTCTACCAAAGGAGATGTAAGGTGCTCTTTCACTCCTTTTGCCTGTAGGTCACCCTTGCGCAAGGTGCAGCCCACTGCAACCCCCTCCCCCCGATCAGGGTTACATGAAGACATGGGATCAGGTGGTGGATGGTTGTATGCGTAGCTGGAGCGTACCACAAGTCCTGGTTATGCGACCACTGACGCCAGGCGGACAATCTCTGAAGAGCATTGAGAATGGCTGCCCCTCCACCCCCCCTGCTCCACAGTCTTGTAAAAACACTGCCCGGGAGAAGGCAATAGCAAACCACTCTGTTAGAAAAAAATATGGCCAGGATATTCATGGTCACGGAAAGACCATGATCATCCACGTCATACGATACAGCCCATAATGATGACAATGACTGAGGTACAGCGAAAAGCTTGTCTTGCATACTGTTCGTACAGAACAGATCATTACGCAGTGCACTGAGGTAGAACAGGGTAAAATAATAAGGAATTAGAGCTGCTGAGGAGCTGCAGTGCAGGCAAGCAGGCAGACTGTAAGATCAGAGTGGGGTAGATTGTGGAGTTAAGTGTCCAATTTATGATACTAGGCGGCTATTTTATAGACTGTTAACAGCAGGATAGAAGCTGTCCTCGAGCCTGATGGGAGGGGAGAAAAGAGAATGTCTGGGATGGGTGGGGTCTTTGATTATGTTGGCTGCTTTTACTGAAGCAGTTGGAGGTGTAGAGGGGGAGGCTGGTTTCTGTGATGTGAGCACTCTGAAGTCTCCTGCGGAGCGGTTGCCGTATCAAGCTGTGATGCATCTGCACAGCGTGGCGCAGAGAAAAGTTCTATTTTGCGTGCCATCCAGGCAGAGCGCTCGAGGCATGCGTACGTCGTGGTTGCACAAAAGGAAAAGCTGTGACAGGATGTGGAATGTGGTATCACATTACAGAGAAAACGCAGAGCAGGCGAAGAATGAGGTGCAAGGGACTCGAGAAGATAGACTGGGAAATCAGGAGTCTGTCCTTATCTGCTCAAGGTAATAGTGCGGTAGAATCTGCCCTTCAGCCTGGGGGTATGTGCGTTTGTACCTTCTGCGTGGCAGGAGAGAGGAGGTCTGGGTTGGGAGGGTGGTCTACTGTTCCCGAGGCAGTCGGAAGTGCAGGGAAGGGTCCAGCGAGGGGTTAAATGGTTTGTGTCGGGCTGGGCTGGGTCTCCAGCTCAGTGCAATTTCCTGGGCAAAGCCGTGGCTTGTTCGGTTGGGATGTTTCAAAAAGGAACAAGTCACGGGACCTGCTAGATTGCCTTGGCCCTATGACCGGGCAGAGGAGCTGCTAAGCTTCCTTGGCCTTGGCAAACCCCACCCAACGCCCCATCTAGTGGTTGGACTGGCAGTGTGGAGAGGGTCCCACAATTGGGCTAGTCCCTGTAACCAGAAGGGGG
Organism: Mobula hypostoma; assembly: GCF_963921235.1. Taxonomy (NCBI): domain Eukaryota; kingdom Metazoa; phylum Chordata; class Chondrichthyes; order Myliobatiformes; family Myliobatidae; genus Mobula; species Mobula hypostoma. Next base: position 26,172,622 of record NC_086106.1, read on the forward strand.
CAGGGGCTGGGGAATTGCTCTAGAATGGACGATGGCGTGTGGTGGAGTCTGTTTCGCCGAGCAATGCAGAGGAGGGTTTGCCTGACTCTTCTCCCCTTACCCGGCAGATCGACACCCTTCTGGACCTGTCCCGCAGTTCACAGACGGAGGAGATGGTCCAAGTCTACCGTCGCCTTGTCAACAGCAACCTCCTCTTCGTCCAGGTGGATCTCTCAGCCCAGAGAAAAAGGTAGGCCCAGGGCCTCTTCTCCAAGCTATTCTTGTCAGGTTGGTTTGTTGCGCAGTGTCGTGTCCCATCCAAGGGAGAGAGGATGGGATGAGCAGGAGGGAGGTGGAATGGAGTGGGGTGGAAGGAAGAGTATGGGCAGTGGGGGAGATGGACAGGAAGGGAAAGCAGGGCAGTGGGAGTGGGAGAGGACAGAAGATGCTGGAGACACTCAGTAGATCATCTGTAGAAAGAGAAGCAATTTATGATTTTTGTGACCTTGGTCACTCTAATCTTCTAACCACTCCCCCCAGCTCTCTGAGGAGAGAATTCTGGAGATTTCTTTCCCTCCCTCTCACAGAATGTTAGGGGCTCAGAAAGCCTCCAAAGTGCCCGTGGACACTGCATTCTCCCTCACCTGGTCACGGGCATCTCTGAAGAGGGGCTTGCAGTTGGCACAGCCTGAGCCCTCTGGCTGAAACTGGGTCTATGAACAAACACGTTGGCCAATAACCAGGAGCAGAGGGACAATGAGGTCTCCTATCCGACTGTTTCCTTGAAGCTTATTAATTGCAGATGTTTACTGCAGGAGCAAGGACACCTTAATCCCTCTCTGTCTCTCTCTCTGCTTCAACAGTATCGACCCTGAAATGAGCAGCCGCGGAAATGATGTCACCCTCTTTGGCTACAGTGACCAGATCTTAAGGTAAGACAGAAAAATAGTGAACATTTTGTGGGTGTGAGTGATGGGACGGTGCAGAGGGGGCCTCAACCCATGTATGACCCTGTCCCTGGGAGTGTGTGATGGGACGGTGCGGAGGGAGCCTCACCCTGTGTCTGACCCTGTCCCTGGGAGTGTGTGATGGGACGGTGTGGGAGGGAGCCTCACCCTGTGTCTGACCCTGTCCCTGGTTGTGTGTGATAGGACATTGTGGAGGGAGCCTCACCCTGTGTCTGACCCTGTCCCTGGGAGTGTGTGACGGGACGGTGTGGGAGGGAGCCTCACCCTGTGTCTGACCCTGTCCTTGGGGGTGTGTGATGGGACGTTGTGGAGGGAGCCTCACCCTGTGTCTGACCCTGTCCCTGGGAGTGTATAATGGGACGGTGTGGAGGGAGTCTCACCCTGTGTCTGACCTTGTCCCTGGGAGTGTGTGACGGGACGGTGTGGAAGGAGCCTCGCCCTGTGCCTTACCTTGACCCTGGTCTGATATGTGTCCTGTGTGATACTGGGAAGCTGTCGGTAACTATCCAGTCTGAGCTCAAATCTGCTTGCTCAAGGTTTCTGTGCGAGCGAGGTTCCTGCCGTCTCCTGGAACACGTGGAGAAGATTGATGACATCTTCCGTCTTCCGAAAGCCCGAGAGAATGTCCGTGTCCTCAAGGAGATGGAACCAACTTCCCTTTCCAGTGTTCTCCAGGCTCCCATCCACAGGTCAGAGAGTCGTTCAACCCATCTTGTCCATGCCAACCAAGCTGCCATCTGCTCTGGTCCCATTTGCCCGGGATTGGCTCATATCCCTCTCAAAGTTCCCTATCTGTCCAAAAGTCTTCTAACCATTGTAGATGTCCCTCCCTCTCCCTCCTCTGCTTCAGCTTTTTCCACTTTCCCACTAGCCACTGTGTGAGAAACTTTCCCCACTAGCTTGCTTGTTGTCACAGGCAGAGACACACAAACTATACAGAACTCTGAAAAGTCTTAGGCCCATGTAAAAACAAGTCTGTAAAGCAAAGATGCTTGCAAAAAGAATGCAGTGAAAAGTTTCTAAATATCTAAAAAATTACTATAAAGAGCAGCAAACAGTGAAACCTAAAATTAAATGACTATTTGGTGTAACCACGCTTTGCCTTTAAAACTGCATCAAATCTCTTAAGTACACTGTCATGCAGTTTTATAAGAAAATCAGCTGGTAGGTTGTTCCAAGCATCTTGGAGAACTTGCCACAGTTCTTTTACAGAGTTTGGCTGTCTTGCTTCTGCCTCTCTAGGTAATCCTGGACAGCCTCAATGATGTTACGATCAAGGCTCTGTGAAGGCCATGCAGTTAGAAACCCATATAAACAAAAATCTGGGGAGCCAAAGACCTTTGCACAGTTCTGTACGTGTCATGAAAAGTAGCTGTATCTGCAGTGGAGGCGTAGCACAAGACAACAACAATCATCAGTTAACATTTAGACATTGCGGTGGATGTGGTGTCTATGGATTTTAGTAAGGTGCTTGACAAGGTTCCCCACAGTAGGCTCATTTAGAAAATCAGGAGACATAGGATCCAGGAAAACTTGATCTGTGGATTCAGAATTGGCTTGCCCGCAAAAGGCAGTGGGTGGGTGTAGATAGTATATTCTGCCTGGAAGTCCGTGATGAGTGATATTCTGCAGAGATCTATTCTGGGACTCCTGCTTATTATGATTTTTATCTTTTATTCTAGAGTAGCTTTATTTATCACAGGTACATCGAAACCTACAGTGTGTCGTTTTGCATCAAATCAAATCAGCAAAATTTGTGATGGCTGGCCCACGAGTGGAGCCTCAGAGCACCAACATAGCACGTCCACAACTCAGTAACTTCAAACCATGCATCTTTGGAATGTGGGAGGAAACTGGAGCACCTGGAAGAATTTCGTGTGGAATTGAACACTGATCTTAGAGCTGTAAAGTGATTTTTATAAATGACTTAATCAGGGGTGGCTTAATCAGTTTTCAGATGACACAAAGGTCGGTGGTGTTGTGGATAGTGTGGAAGGTTACCATATGTTAGAATGGGACATTGACAGAGCTGGGCTAGGAAGTTTCAGATGGAATTCAATTGGGGAAAAGTGTGAAGTGATTCACTTTGGAAGGTTGAATTTGAAGACAGAATTCAAGGTTAATGGCAGGGTTCTTAAAAAGCTGCGGAAGAACAGAGGGATAAGATCATAAGACATGAGCAGAATTAGGCTATTTGCTCTATCGAGTTTGCTCTGCCATTCGATAATTGATTTATTATCCCCCGAACCCCATTCTGCCTCTCCCCATAACCTTTAACACCCTGATTAATCAAGAACCTATCGCGTGGCCAAGTGGTTAAGGCGTTTGTCTGGTGAATTGAAGGTCGCTAGTTCGAGCCTCAGCTGAGGCAGCGTGTGTGTCCTTAGAGCAAGGCACTTAACCAAACGTTGCTCTGCGACGACACCGGTGCCAAGCTGTATGGGTCCTAATGCCCTTCCCTTGGACAACATCGGTGGCATGGAGAGGGGAGATTTGCAGCATGGGCAACTGCTGGTCTTCCATACAACCTTGCCCAGGCCTGTGCCCTGGAAACCTTCCAAGGCGCAAATCCATGGTCTCACGAGACGAACAGATGCCTATTATTATCAGCCTCCATCTTAATTATACCCAATGACTCGGCCTGCACAGCCCTCTGCGACAGTGGCTTCCAGAAATTCACCACCTGGCTAAACAAATCTTTCTTCATCTCTGTTTGAAATGAATGTCCCTCAATTCTGTGGCTCTGCACTCTGGTCCCACAACCATCACTATAGGAGATGGTCTCTCCACTTCCACTCTGTCTAGTGCTTTCAATATTCAATAGGTTTCCATGAGATCCCTCCACATTCCTCTGAACTCTAGTGAGTACAGGCCCAAAGCCATAACATGCTTGTCATATGTAAACCCTTTCATTCCGGGAATTATTCTTGTGAACCTCTCCTGGGCTCTCTCCAATGCTAGCACATTTTCTTCTTAGATAAGGCACCCAAGACTGTTCACAATACTCTTAACTGCCGTCTGACTAACAGCTTATAAAGCTTCAGCATTACATCCTTGTCTTTGCCCTCTAATCTTCTGGAAATAAATGCTAACATTGCATTTGCTTTGCTCACTACCAACTTAACTTGCAAGTTATCCTTTAGGGAATCCTGCAAGAGTACTCCCAAGTCACCTTGCACCTCTGAAATTTTTAATTTCCTCGCCATATAGAAAATAGTCCTTCCTCTAAATTGCATGACCATGCCCTTCTCTACATTGTAGTACATCTCCTACTTCTTTGCCTGTTCCCACAATTTGTCCAAGTTTTTCTGCAGACACTTACTTCCTCAACACTGCCTGTCCCTCCACATATTCTTGTATTGTCTGCCAGCCTGGCCGCAAAGCCATCAATTCCTTTATCCAAATCACTAATGTATAACCTGAAAAGAAGTGGTCCCACAGCAACACCTGTGACACACCACTAGGCAATGGCAGCCAACCAGAAAAAAGTCCTTTTACTTCCACTGTTTGCCTCCTGCCAGTCAGCCAATATTTGGTCCATGATAGTCCCTTCCACGTAATAACATGGGCTCTTGTTAAGTAGCCTCATATGTGGCACCTTGTCAAAATCTTAAAATCCAATTAAGCAACATCCACTCTCCTTTGTGTATCCTGACTATTATTTCCTCGAAGGATTCTATCAGATTTGTCAGGCCAGATTTCCCCTTTAGAAAACCATGCTGACTTTGGCCAATTTTATCTTGTCTCCAAATACCTCCATCCTTAATAATTGACTCATCGAAGTCAGGCTAACTGGTCTATAATTTCCTATCTTCTGCCTCCCTCTGAAAGACTGGACTGATATTTGCAATTTTCCAATCCTCAGGAACCATTCCACAATCTAGTGATTCTTGAAAGATCATTACTAATGCCTCCACAATCTCTTCAGGTACTTCTTTCAGAACCTTGGGGTATAGTCCATCTGCTCCTGGTGACTTGTCTACCTTCAGACTTTTCAGCTTCCTTAGTAATAGTAAAATCCCTTTAGTAATAGCAACTATATTCACCTCTGCCCCCGATACTATCGCATTTTTAGCATACTGTTCGTATCTTCGACTGTGACATAAAATATTTACTAAATTCGTCCGCCATTTTTTTGGACCCCATTACTACCTCTCCAGTGTCAGTTTCCAGGCGGTCTGATATCCATTCTTATTTTTCTATTACTGTTTATAATATTGAAAAATATATTCTTTCGTATTTTCGAGAATTGTATTTTCTTTCATATTATTGGCTAGTTTACCTTCCTATTTTATCTTTTTTTTTCCTCTTTATGGCTTTTTTCGTTGCTTTCTGTTTGTTTTTAAAAGCTTCCCGGTCCGCTATCTTCCCATTAATTTTTGTTATATGCCCTCTCTTTTGCTTTTCAGCTGTCTTTGACTTCACTTGTCAGCCACAGCTTAGCTTCATCCCCCCTTTATGATACTTCTTCATCTTGGGGATAAATCTTTACTGCTCTTTCCAAATTTCCCACCAACCATTGCAATTCTGCCGTCATTTGTGCAGGTGTTTCCTTCCAATCAACTTTGTCCAGCTCCTCTCTCATGCCTCTGCATTCCCTTTCCTCCATTGTAATACTGATACATCCAATTTCAGCTGCTCCTTCTTGAACTGTAGGGTAAATTCTATCACATTATGATCATTATCTCCTAAGGGTTCCTATGCCTTAAGCTCCTTAATCAAATCTGAGACATTACATAACACCCTGTCCAGAATTGCCATTCTCCTGGTGGGCTCAACCACAAGCTGCTCTAAAAAGCCATCTTGTAGACATTTCACAAATTCTCTTTCTTGGAATCCAGCACCAACCTGATTTTCCCCAATCTGTCCGCATATTGAAATTCTCCATGATTATCGCAACATTCCCCTTTTTAACATGCTTTTTCTATCTTCCATTGTAATTTGTATCCCACATCCTGGCTACCGTTCAGAAGCCTATATACAACTCCCATCAAGGTCTTTTTATCATTGTGGTTTCTTAAATCTACCCACAAGGATTCTCCATCTTCCAATCCTATGTCACCTCTTTCTAAGGATTTGATTTCATTTTTTACCAACACTTTCTCCCTCCCACCACCCCCTGCCCGGCTACCTGCCTGTCCATTCAATACAGTGTGTGTCCTTGTACGTTATGCTTCCACCTTTGATTTTCTTTCAGCCACGACTCAGAGATGCCCATCATACCTGCCAATTTCTAACTGCGCTACGAGATCATCTACCTTATTCTGTTAACTGTGTGCATTTAAATAAAGCCCCTTTAGTCCTGCATTCATCATCCTTTTTGATTTTGGCCCCCTATTACACTTTAACTCACCCCACTGACTGCAATTTTGCCCTATCATCTGCCTGTCCCACCCCACAGTCTCACTACATACTAGTATCTAGTTGTATGTCGACTGCCCCATCTTCAGCCCTATCCCTCTGGTTCCTGCACCCCTGCCAAATTAGGTTAAGCCCTCCCCAACAGCTCTAGCAAACTTGCCTGTGAAGATATTGGTCTCTCTCGGGTTCGGTTGTAACCTGTCATTTCTGCACAGATCACGCTTTCCCTGGGAGAAATCCCAGTGATCACAAAATCTGAAACCCTGCCCCCTGCGCCATGTCTTCAGCCATGCATTCATCTGCCAAATCATCCCTAACACTGATTGGTACGAGACACAGGCAACAATCTAGAGATTACTACCCAGCTCCCTAGATTTTCTCTTCAAGATCTATTCTCCTTTCCTACCTATGTCATTGACACTGATATGTAACATGATATCTGGCTGTTCACCCTTCCCCTTTAGAATACCGTGAATCCAACCCAAGTCATCCCTGACCTGGCACCTAGGGGGCAACATACCATCCATGTCTGTTTTCTGCTCCTCTAATTATGGAAACCAGCTAGCCACTGATTTTTAACCCTAGCCTGATCACAGGACAATTTGCAATGACCAATTAGCCTACTAATTGGTCATTGGTACGTCTTTGGTTTGTGGGAGGAAACCAGAGGACCCAGAGGAAACCCACATGCACGCTGGAAGAATATACAAATTTTCTTACAGAGGATAGCGGAATTGAACACTCAACTCTGACGCCCCCGAGCTGTAATAGTGTCATGCTAACCACTACGCTTCTGTGGTTAGATTGATCTTGGAGTTGATTAAAGGGTTAGCATAACATTGTGGACCACATGGTGCTGTTCTATATGGTAAATAGTAGAGGTACATATGAGCTTCTGCAGGTGCTGGAAATCTTAAGCAACACAAATTGCTGGAGGAACTCAACACGTCAGGCTGCGTCTATGGAGGGAAATGATCAGTCAACACTTTCTAGCCACAACCCATCACTGGGACTGGAAAGGACATGTAATTTGTAATCATAAAGATGACATAATTTACGTTAAGCAATACATACATTTTGTGTGTGTGTTACTTGGCATAAGTTATATGTAACTTGCATATGCGCAAAATGGACAACAAGCAGAGACGCTAGAGCGAGGCGGGGTAGGGAATTAAAATCTTCACATCTTTCTCCTCAAACCCCTAGTGTGAGGAGGGGCAGAAGGACCTATCTGATACTGGTGTGGACGACGGCAGAGCAGCAGTGGCTGAAGTTTCTGAGAATAGTTCACAAGGTGCAGGATAGATATGCCCAACAGAAAAAGTTCTCAAATGGCGGGGGGTAGGCAACCGTGGCTGACAAGGGAAGTTAAGGACAGTATAAAAGCCAAGGAAAGAGCATATAATGCAACAAAAGTGACTGGGAAGTTTTTAAAATCAATCAAAAGGCAGCTAAAAAGCCATAAGAAGGGAAAAGGTGAAATACGAGGGGAAATAAAATCAGTTTTTTCAGTTATATAAAGATTAAAAGGGAGGTGAGGGTTGATATTGGACCACTGGAAAGTTATGCTGGTGAGGTAGTAATGGGGGACAAAGAAACAGCGGATGAACTTAATGGGTATTCTGCGTCAGTCTTCACGGTGGAAGATGCTAGTAGTGTGCCAGAGGTCCGTGAGTGTCAGGAAGCAGGAGTGAGTGCCATTGCTATTACAAAGGAAAAAGTTCCAGGCAAACTGAAAGGTCTTAAGGTGGATAAGTCACCTGGACCAGATGGACTACATCCCAGAGTCCTGAGAGAGGTTGCTGAAGAGATAGCAGGTGCATTTGTTACGATCTTTCAAGAATCACTTGATTCTGGCATGGTTCCGGAGGACCGGAAAATTGCAAATGTCACTCCACTCTTTAAAAAGGGAGAAAGGCAAAAGGAAGGAAATTATAGGCCAGTTAGCCTAATCTCAGTGGTTGGGAAAGTGTTGGAGTCCATTCTTAAGGATGAGGTTTCAGGGTACTTGGAGATTAATGATAAAATAAGTCAAAGTTAGCATGGTTTCTGTAAAGGAAATCTTGCCTGACAAATTTGTTAGAGTTCTTCGGGGAAGTAACAAGCAAGGTGGACAAAGGAAAGGCAATGGATGTCATTTAGTTGGATTTTCAGGAGTTATTTGATAAAGTGCCACACAAGGCAGTTTAACAAGATAAAAGCCTATGGCATTACAGGAAAGGTACTGACATGGATAGAGGAATGACTGACAGGCAGGAGGGAGCAGCAAGGGGGAATAAAGGAGCCCTTTTCTGGTTGGGTGTCAGTGACTAGTGGTGTTCCTCAGGGGTCAGTGTTGGGACCGCTACTCTTCACATTGTTTATCAGTTATTTAGATCATGGAATTGATGGCTTCGTGGCAAAGTTTGGAGATGATACAAAGATGGGTGGAGGAGTAGGTAGTGCTGATCGCAGAAGGACTTTGATAAATTGGAAGAATGGGCAAAAAAGTGGCAGATAGAATACACTGTTGGGAAATGTATGATAATGCATTTTGGTAAAAGGAACAGAAATGCAGACCATTATCTAACTGGGAAGAAAATTCAAACATCAGAGGTGCAGAGGGACTTAGGAGACTCCCAGAAGGTTAATTTGACAGCTTCAGTCTGTGGTAAAGAAGGAAAATACAATGTTGGCATTTATTTCAACAGCAATAGAATATAATGCTGAGGAGATAATGCTGAGGCTGGAATTTAGAAGAATGCGGGGGAGTGGGAATTTCATTGAAACCTATTGAATGTTGAAAGGACTAGATAAGGTGAAAGTGGAGGGGATGTTTCCTCTGGTGGGGGTATCCAAAACTAGAGGGCACAGCCTCAAAATTGAGGGGTGGCCTTTTAGAACAAAATTCAGGATACCCCCACGTCCACCTTATCGAGTCCTTTCAACATTCGGTAGGTTTCAATGAGATCCTCCTCCCTGCATAAATTCCAGTGAGTACAGGACCAAAACTACCAAATATGTTAACCTACCAAAACTACCTCATATGTTAACCCCTTCGTTCCTGGAATCATCCTCGTGAACCTCCTCTGGACTCTCTCCAATGACAGCACATACTTTGAGATATGGGGCCCAAAGTTGTTGGCAATACTCAGAGTGTGGCCTGACTTGTATTCTACAAAGCCTCAGCATTATCCCCTTGCTTTTGTATTCTATTCCCCCTTGAAATAAATGCCAATTTCTGATCCTTCAGGTTCGTTCAGGAGTCAAAAACAGTAAGTAGTCTTAATTCCAAAATTTCTGTTTATTTTAGAATGCAAACAAACGTGCAAACTAAAGGAAAAGCTGAGAAATGATTCTATGAGGGGGATTAATGCTAAGGAGTATAAGACAAAGGAATAAAAAAATAAAAGATGGCGTTTCTGAAAAATCACTTTCATAGATAAGATAATGAAAATTCCTTCGTGATTAATAGGCTACATAATTAAAACATTTACATATCTGTAATGTGTTAATACTTACCAGTAAGAAAGATGACAAACTGTTAGTTTAGCTGCTATACCGCTTCTGTCAGTGAGTTTGAAAAATTCATGAGTTTGTTAAAAAGTACAAATCTTAAAAAAGTATTATTTTAAAAAAAGGCGGTTTAACAGTGCCAGCCCCTTCCCTCCTCGGACCGCTCCCCTCCGACGGCTCTGACCCCACAACCCCGTTTCCCTGCAGGTGGAGGACTGTCCGGATCTTCGTCTCCTCCACGTTCCGGGACATGGCAGGGGAGCGGGACCTGCTGGTGCGCGCCGTCCTCCCCGAGCTGCGGGCGAGGGCTGCTCCCCACCGAATTCACTTGCAGGAGGTCGACCTGCGCTGGGGCATCACCGAGGAGGAGAGCCGCAGCAACAGGTAGGTGGCCTGGACTTCGATTCTGACCCCTGTGACCTTCAGCCACGATTTCCCTCCAATCCCTGACCTTTGGTCAGAACCCCACTCTGACCCCGTGACCCTTAGTCTTTAGCACCTCCCTCAATTAGTCTTGGTCGCTAGCCCCCGACCTTATGAAGGTCTGGCATGATCTTCCTCTGATACTGACCCTATGACCTTTCCTACAACACTGACCTCATGATCCTGTTGTGACTCTGACACTGATCCGTAACCTTTAGATGTGAATTTCCATTGACACTGACCCCCTGACCCTTGGGAATGAACTCCACCTGACCCTTCTGCAACCCTGCACGACCTCCTCCCTCTGACCCCACCCCACTATCCCTTAGCGTGACATCCCTCCGAGCGCCATCCTGGGATGTGAGGGATGTGACCTCTGCCCCACCCCCCCCCCCCCACCACGCACGCTGTGACTCCAGGGTGACTCTTCACCCATCGCCGGGACTCTCCTCCTTTCATATTGCCGTCCTGCCCTCACTCCCCCTCTCCCCTTCACACTTCCGACGACTTTCTTATCTTCCCACTGCTTCTCCCCCATCCGCAGACAACTGGAGCTTTGCTTGTCTGAGGTTTCCCGCTGCCAGCTCTTCGTGCTGATCCTGGGCGAGCGTTACGGACAGATCCTGGACAGCTACTCCCTGCCAGACCTGCCCCAGTTCCAGTGGGTAAGGAAGAACTCAGCTCGGATGTTCAAACCCCATTGGCCTCTACCAAAGCTACACGTTCCCCTTTTGAGTGCAGTACTAGACGGAGGTTGGGATGTTGAACTCTTATCGGGGACAGAGGTCTGCTCTCCCACCTGAAAGTGATAGGGGTGAGTGCGGGACTAGAGAGCCCTGGCTCCATTTATAGAGTCCCAGTGAGACCACCCCTGGAATATTGTGTACAGGTCTGGTCTCCCTGCCTAAGGAAGTAGATGACCATGATATTTTCCCAGGGTAGGGTGTTTAAAACTAAAGGGCATAGATTTACGGTCAGAGAAGAAAGATTTAAAAAGTATTTAGATGAGTATATGCATTGGAAAGGCAAAGTAGGAAGGGTATGATAGGATCAAAAAGATCACAGGGCTTTCACCAAGGTGAATTATAAAGGCTGTCTTCCCTGGAGCAATGGAGGCCGATAAAGGTTTATCAAATGAAGCAAAGCAAAGCACAGAAGGGATAGATGGAGTCTTTTCCCCAGGGTAGGGAGTCCAGAACCAGAGGGAACAGGCTTAAGGCAGGAGGGGAAAGATTTAAACAGGACGTTTTTCACACACAGGTATGTGGAACGAGCCGGCAGAGGAAGAGGTTGAGGTGGGCACAGTTGCAATGGCGTTTGTGCATGTACATGGAGTGCAAATGGTTTAGGGGATGGGGGTTGACTGTGCACAAATACAGTTAGCTTAGTTGGACAAATTGGGCCAAACAGCCTGTCTCCATGCTGCATTGTGCAAATCTGAGACTGTGTCAAAATAGAGTGGAGATCCCTTACTCAATAATACAGGTTCTCAGTGAGCCTGCCTCTGAAACATTCTGCTGAGGTCTGGTCTCCTGACCAGAGGATGGGGGCAGAGGCAAGAGGAGGTATTGTGTAGAATCGTACAGTTACATACAGAACGTTATGCATATTGGAAACAGTCCAGAAGAGATTCCCCAAGGCTAATTACTGGGATAAGAGGGTTGTCTAGTTACAAAAAGGAATAGGAATTATGTTCTTCGGTGCCTAGTAGAACAAGGGTCAACTCTCCAAATGTTTCAAGTCCAGGGAGGGCAATAGGAGAGTGGAGATGTTTCCACTGGTGGGAAGGTCTCGAACAAAGGGGACAAATACGCCAGAATTCTGCAGAGGGAGCCTCACCCTGTGCCAGATCCTGTCTCTGATGGGGCGGTGTGGAGGGAGCCTCACCCTGTGTCTGACCATGCCCCTGGGAGAGTGTGGTCAGCGTACGGAGTGCTGTGCAAGAGTTGCCTCCTTCAATTGTATCCAGCCCTTACACCCTGCTTTTCCTTCTCAATCCTCACTCGTACACTAGATCCGAACACTCTTGCTCACCAACTGCATCCACAGGCCTATAAATTGAGGAAAATTATTTTTGCTATTGGTGGGATTAGAAGCCGGGGACATAGCCTCAGAATTCAGAGGTTTAGATTTAGGACAGAGATGTGGGGAAATTGCTTTTCCCAGAGACTAGCGAATCTGTGGAACTCTTTTCCCAGGAAAGCCGTGGAAGCTACCTCATGAAATTTAGTTAAGACAGTCAGGTTTCTGCATAGCTGGGAAATGAAGGTTATAGGGAAAAGGCCAGTAGGTGGGGCTGAGTCCACGGCCTGATAAGCTTTGATCTTACTGAATGACGGAGTAGGTCGGGCTCCTATTTCTTATGTTGCGTTTCTTCCTATCCTCCCTCCACCCACCCTCCCAGGTTAAGGACTATCCAAGAGGTCGTTCCATCACTGAGATGGAGTTGATGCAGTTCCTAAGACAGAACCCGGGAGATCCCAGACAGACCTGCTTTGTCTACACGAGAGACCCGGCTGTCCAGAGGTGGGCAAGGGAGGGTGGTTCAATGTAACCTGTGGAGGGGAAAGGGACGGGGTCTGTTGGGATTGTGTATGATAGGAAGGGATATAGAGTCCATTGGGAGTGAATGGGAAGGGGATGGGAGTGGTCCACCTGGAGTGAATGGGAAGGAATGAGTCCATTAGAATTGTGTATAATGGGAGTGAACATGAAGAGGTGGGATCCATTGGGATTGTGTACAGTGGGAGTGAATAGGAAGGAGTGGGGTCCAATGGGATTGTGTTTTGTGGGAGTGAATGGGAATGGGGTCTGTTGGGATTGGGTATCGTGAGAGAGAATGGGAAGGGGTGTGTTCCATTGAGCTCATATAAGGTGGGAGTGAATAGGACACTGTTTCCATCACCCCTCCCTCACTCCTCCTCCCCTTTGGAACAGGTCAATTCCAGAGCAGTGGACACCGGATTTCTCAGCGGAGTCAGAGGAGGCGAAACTCCGGGTAGCTGAGCTGAAGAGGGAGGTGAAGGAGCGAGATTTGCTGACCCTGGAGAAGTAAGGATCTCATGCGTGATTTTCTCCTGTCTTCCCTCGCCCTCGCCCGCCATGTGTCCGGGCTCAGCCACAGCACACGTCCTGCTGATGCTCAGCCCATCATATCCCTTCCCCATATGCATTTTCTTGCTCGAATTGCCACTCTGTACCCCTTCCCTGTCCCAATCGTTGTCCCGTTCCCGAGGGAAAACAGCCAATTACGCTATGTTCCTGCTTTTGATGTGGAAGATGTTCATTTGGTGGAGGGAGTTTGTATTGCTGCTTTTGTGTGGTTGTTTAATTCCCTCTGTTGTAGGGGAGGAAACTTTGGGTTTGGGAGGTGCGTGATGAGGGTGGGGTTTCCGTTCCTGTATTTGCGGTGGGGTGGTGGGGATGTGTGAAGGGTTTCCATTCCTGCGTTTAGCGGCAGGGGAGGAAGGGAGTTTGCATCCTGCATTTGAGGAAGAGGTTCGCAACCCTGAATTTGTGTGGGGCAGGCCTGCGCGGGTGTGGTCCATGGGAGGAATGGTGTAGCCGTATGGCACGGGGGCGCGCGCGCAATCCGGCGATGCACCTGCGAGCGCGCGGCGGCCTGGGAGACCCAGTTGGACGTGTGCTCTTGGGAGTGGGTCTGGTCCTGCATCCCCAACTCCTCGCCCTGTCATCTGCTTCCAGCTACCGCAGCGAGTGGGGTGGGCTCCTCCACGGGAAGCCCTACCTGGCGGGATTCGAGGAATTCGGCGGCAGTGTCCTGCGCACACTCTGGGAGGCCATCCTCGCTCAACACTGCCAGGTTAGTCACGCTGAATCCGTGTAACACCCCCCTCCCCTCCGCCACTGCTGTCCCCTTAATCTACGAATGGTCAGAGCCCTCTCTCCACACCCGCCGGCCACCACGGCTTTCGGCCCACACCCAAGTGGTTATCCCTTTTCTCAAGTATCCTCTCCCCAGCCCAACAATGGTTACTCACCACTCTACCCAAGTCAAGGGAGGCGTGAAACACTTCTACTCTCCACCAGCACTACTAAAATGCTCAGCCCCTTCCTTAACCTCACCCCAGCCACAGTTTAACCCTTTCTCACCTCTCTACACCTCCAGGAAGGGGTTGGCTCCCTCCCTTGACACCACTACCAACCCCAGGAAGCAGTAAAGCCACTCCTTTAGCTCTCCCAACAATCCCAGCTGTGTTAAGGGAAGGAACTCTCGCGAAACCTTCCCTCAAACTTCCTATCGTGGGATCTTCCTGTGCGTGCATTGCCTGCTGTTTCCCCTTAGCACGTGTACGCGCCCGCCCGTCAACCTGTTGGCCGAGGCAAGGATAGGTGAGGATGTTGGGGGATGGGACAGGAAGGGAGGGCCTCCACCTCCTCCCTCCCCCAGCACCTTCCCCCTGACTGCTTCCCGCTCTCCCTCTAACCAGCAGGGCCAGGGCAGCGCCGAAGATGACCAAGATGGCCTCCAAGCGAACTTCCTGGAGGCTCAGAGCAGCCAGTTGTCTGGCCGGCGCAAGCAGCTCTCGGCAGCGGCTGCCAAGATCCTCCAGCAGAGGAAGGGCACCATCTTCCTTGTCCACGGACGCCCCAGCGAGGGCAAGACCACCTTCCTGGTAAGCGGTACCCATGCTTCTGCCTTCTCCGCGGAGCCTTACAGCGCAGGGACCTTCAGATCAGCCAGCCTCTGCACCACAGTCAAAAACAAGTTTATTGTCATGTGTATTGGTCCCAGTATACAGCATCACAGGCACACAGTATCAGGTGAACAGCCATTCACAGCAGAACCATGAGATTAACCTTTTAACTAAATCTGGCATTAAGTAGTTGATAGACCTCAAACATGAGAAACTCTGCAGATGCTGGAAGTCCAAGGCAACACACACAAAATGCTGGAGGAACTCAGCAGGTCAGGCATCATCTGTGGAAACGAATAAACAGTTGGCATTTCAGGCCGAGACCCTTCATTAGGACTGGAAAAAAAGATGAGAAGTCAGAGTAAGAAGGTGGGGGGGGAGGTGAGAACGAAGTGCAAGGTGGTAGGTGATAGGTGAAATCGGCAGAGGGGAAAGGATGGCTGTCAAGGTGAATGGTGAAAGGGATAAAGGGCTGGAGGAGGGGGGAATCTGATAGGAGAGGGTAGAAGACAATGGAAGAAACGGGAGGAAGAGGAATGTCAGAGGGAGGTGAAGGCCAGGTAAAAAAGGTGAGAGAGGGAAACAGAAATGTGGAATGGGGAAGGGGGTGAGCAGTTACCAGAAGTTCATGAAATCAATTCTTACTCATGCATGTGAAGGATGTAAGAAATAAAGTCATTTCAATGCATGCCATCAGGTTGGAGGTTACTCAGACAGAATGTAAGGTGTTGGTCCTCCAAGCTGAGTGGGGACTCATCATGGCAGTAAAGGAGGCCATTATTTGACATGTCGTAATGGGAATTGGAAGTCAAATTGAAATAGGTGGCTGCCAGGAGATCCTGCTTTTTTTTTTCAGATCGGTGAAGCGGTCCCCCAATCTGCGTCGGGTTTCACCGATGTAGAGAGGCCGCACCGGGAGCACCGGATGCAATAGATGACCCCGACAGACACCTGGGGTCATGTATTGCATCCGGTGCTCCCGGTGCGGCCTCCTCTACATCGGTGAAAACCGACGCAGATTGGGGGACCGCTTCGTCGAGCACCTCCGCTCCGTCCGCCACAACAGACAGGATCTCCCGGTAGCCACCCACTTCAACTCTGCTTCCCACTCCCATTCAGATATGTCCATACATGGCCTCCTCTACTGCCATGATGAGGCTAAACTCAGGTTGGAGGAGCAACACCTCATATACTGTCTAGGTAGTCTCCAGCCCCTTGGTATGAACATAGAATTCTCCAACTTCTGGTAATTCCCTCCCCTTCCCTTCCTCTATCCCTATGTCACTCTGCCCCCTCCCCCAGCTACCTACCACCTCCTTCATGGTTCCGCCTCCTTCTTCTACTACCCATTGTTTTCCTGCCTATGACGTCTCTGCTTCCCCTCCCCCACCCCTTTGTCTTTCAAATTACTGGTTTTTCAACTGAAACTACGAGCCTTCTTCCAACCCTCCCCCACCTTCTTTCTTCAGTCCTGACGAAGGGTTCCGGCCCGAAACATCGACTCATCATTTCCACTGATGCTGCCCGACCTGCTGAGTTCCTCCAGCGTATTGTGATTGTTGCTTTGATCCCAGCATCTGCAGATTATTTTGTGTTTACCCCACTTTGGATACTGGTTGTGGTGAGATGACCCAGCAGAGAAAAGTCACAGCGGTCAGGTCCCTGGCACTGAATCTGGCTCTGAGGCTCAGAAGGGAAGGGAGGAGAACAGATGAGCTATGGTGCTACAGGAACAGAAAGGAGGTTCTGTGGACACAAATGAATTTCCCAGATGGTATGTCGCCTCCTGGGTGCCAGGGTCACCAGGGCAGGTTTTACATGGCAAGCAGCAGGGCACTGAGGAGTGTGGTAGAACAGAGGAATCTGGGAATACAGATCTATAATTCCTTGAAAGTGGCATCAGAGGTATATAGAGTCATAAAGCGCTTTTGGCATATTGGCCGTCATAAATCAATGTATTGAGTACGAGTTGGAATTTCATGTTGAAATTGTATAAAATGTTTCAGAGACCTAACTTGGAATATTGTGTGTAGTTTTGGTAACCTACCTACAGGAAAGATGTAAATAAAGTTGAACGAGTGCAGACAAAATTTACAAGGGTGTTGCCAGGACTTGTGGAAACCGAGGAAATTGTAAACCAGTGAGTAACCCAGGAAATTATAGACCAGTGAGTCGTACTTCAGTGGTGCGCAAATTGTTGGAGAAGATGCTGAGAGGCAGGATTTATGAGCATTTGGAGAGACATAATCTGATTAGGGATAGTCAGCATGGCTTTGTCAAGGACAGGTCATGCCTTACTAAGTGATTGGATTCTTTGAGGATGAAACAAAACACATTGAGGGTAGAGCAGTGGATGTGGTGTATATGGATTTCATTAAGGCATTTGATAAGGTTCCCCATGCAAGGCTCATCCAGAAAGTAATGAGGCATGGGATCCGAGGAGACGTTGCTTTGTGGATCCAGAATTGGCTTGCCCACAGAAGGCAAAGGGTGGTTGTAGAATGGTTTGTCTTCTGCATGCATGTTGGTGACCAGTGATGTTCTGCAGAGATCTGTTCTGGGACCCTTCCTCTTTGTGATTTTTATAAATGACCTGGATGAGGAAATGGAGGGATGGGTTAGTAAGTT
Organism: Mobula hypostoma; assembly: GCF_963921235.1. NCBI lineage: Eukaryota > Metazoa > Chordata > Chondrichthyes > Myliobatiformes > Myliobatidae > Mobula > Mobula hypostoma. The sequence goes on from NC_086106.1 coordinate 26,190,134, forward strand.
TGCTGATGACACAAAAGCTGGGGGTGTTGTGGATAGTCTGGAGGGCTGTCGGAGGTTATAGCACGACATCGATAGGATGCAGAACTGGGCTGAGAAGTGACAGATGGAGTTCAACGCAGATAAGTGTGAAGTGGTTCATTTTGGTAGGTCCAGTTTGAAGACAGAATATAATATTGATGGTAAGATCCTTGGCAGTGTGGAGGATCAGCAAGATCTTGGGGTCCGTGTCCATAGGACACTCAGAGCTGCTGCACAGGTTGACTGTTTTTAAGAAGGCGTATGGTGTGTTGGCCTTCATCAATCATGGGATTGAGTTCAAGAGCCATGAAGTAATGTTACAGCTATATAAGACCCTAGCTGGACCCCACTTGCAGTACTGTGTTCATTTCTGGTCACTTCACTACAGCAAGGATGTGGATACTATAGAGAGAATGCAGAGGAGATTTACAAGGATGTTGCCTGCATTGGAGAGCATGCCTTATGAGAATAGATTGCGTGAACTCAGCCTTTTCTCCTCGGAGCGACGGAGGATGAGGGGTGAACTGATTGAGGTGTATAAGATGATGAGGACATTGATCATGTGGCTAGCCAGAGGCTTTTCCCCAGGATCGAATTGACTAACACAAGGGGGCATAGTTTTAAGGTGCTTGGAAGCAGGTACAAGGGAGATGTCAGAGGTAGGTTTTTCACACAGAGAGTGGTGAGAGCATGGAATGCACTGCGAGTGAAAGGTGGTAGAGGCAGATACAGTAGGGTCTTTTAAGAGACTCTTGGGTACATGGAGCTAAGAAAAATAGAGGGGTATGCGGTAGGGAAATTCTAGGCAGCTTCTGGAGTAGTTTACATGGTCGGCACAACATTGTGGACCAAAGGGCCTGTAATGTGCTGTACATTTCATGTTCTATATGGACCTGAGTATTAGGGAAAGCTTGCGTAGATTAGGACTTTATTCCCTGGAACGTGGAAGACTGAAGGGAGATTTGATAGAGGTATACAAAATTGAGAGGAAAAGTTTGGGTAAATGCCAAACAGACTTTTTCCACTGAGGTTGGGTGAGACTACATCTAGAGGTCATGGGTTGATGATGAAAGGTGAAATATTTAAGGGGAACATTAGAGGGAACCTCTTCCCTCAGAGGGTGGTGAGAGTGTTGAATGAGTTGCCAGTGCAAACGGTGGATGAGGGCGTCAATTTCAACATTTAAGAGAAGTTTTAGGTACGTAGATTGGCCAGGTATGGAGAACTAGGTCGGTGCAGGTCATTGGGACTGGGCAAATTCATGGTTACGATGGTCTGAAAGGCCTGGTCTGTGCTGCAGTGTGGATCAGGCACTAATTTTTTTTTGAAAGAAAGAACAGGATTAGAACAAAGAACAAAATGCATTTTCTGACAAAGAACAAAATGCATTTAGTGCAAAGTGGTCACAGTGTTGCTGTACTGACATACTGATTAGTGTTGTGCCTGTTGGTTGAAGAATCAAGTGGACTTCAGGCTTCTGTACCTCCTGCCCGAAGGTAGCGTGAGATGATGGTACGACCCAGATGGTGGGATCTTTGATGATGCTTGTTGTCATCGCCTCCTAAACATACAGCTGATGGTGGGAAGGCAAGTGCCCTTGATTGGGCTGAGTCCAGCAGTTCCTGCAGCTTCTATTGTTACAGCTCATTCAAATTGCCTTTCCAGCCTGTGATGCATCCAGTCAGGATACTACCAGTAGAGGTTTGTTAGAGGGTTCGGCGAACCTCCTTATCCTCCTCACCTGTGAAAAAATTGTGACCACCTACCTTATCCAGGCCCCTCCTGATTTAATGAACCTCTGTCAGGTCACTGTTCAGTCATCTCCGCTCCAGGAAAAACAGTCTGAGCCTGTGCAACTTCTTATAACTCAAGCCCTACTGTCCCGGCAACATCCTCGTGAACCTTTCCTGCTCCCTCTCCAGCTTAGTTACATCATTCCTATAGCTAGGCGACCAGAACTGCACAGATGCTGTGGTCTCAACTCTTGTATCCAGTGACCCAAATGATGACGGCCAACATGCCTTCCTCACCACTTTGAAGGAACTATGTGCTTGAACCTCTCTGTGTGGAAAAATTTGCTCTTCAGGTTGCCCTTAAATCTGTGCCCTCTAGTTTAAGAATCCCCTACCTGGGAAAACTAACTGTGACCATCCATCTTTTCTCGGTTCCCTATTCCTTCGCTCCAGGAAATAGTCCAGATGAAGGGTCTCGATCCAAAACCTCGACTGTCCATTTCCCTCCACAGTTTCTGAACTGCTGAGTTCATAGAGCATAGAACAGTTCAGGCCCTCAGCCAGTAACTTTCCAACCTTACCCTCCCACATAGCCCTCCATTCTTCTTTTATCCATGTGCTTAATCGTTGTGCACTGCGGAGAAGACACAGACCTCATGGAATGTGCCTCATTTGCCACTGGCTACATCTGTAATTGTGTAGGCAAGGTACAGTGCTTATAAGAAGTATTCACCCCTTGGAAGCTTTCATGTTTTATTGTCTTACAATATTGAATCACAGTAATTTGGCTTTTTTGGCACTGATCAACAGAAAAAGACTCTTCTGTGTCTGTGAAAACAGAACCCTACAGAGCGATCTAAATTAATTACAAATATAAAACCCACAAAATAATTGACTTCATGAGTTTTCCCACCACCCCGCTTTAATATGATACACCAGATCATTACTGGTGCAGCCGATTGGTTTTAGAAGTCACACAATTAGTTAAATGGAGATGTGTTTTTGTAGTAAAAATACACCTTTATCTGGAAGATCTGACTGCCAGTGAGTCAGTATCCTGGCAAAACGACGCCATGAGGACAAAAGAACACTCTGAGCAACCCTGCAAAAAGGTTATTGAAAAGCACAAGTCAGGAGATGGATACAAGGAAATTTCCAAGTTACTGAATATCACTCGGAGGACAGTTAAGTCAATCATCAAGAATTAGAAAGAATATGGCAGAGCTGTAGATCTGCCTAGAGCGGGCCATCCTCAAAAACTGAGTGACTGTGCAAGAAGGTGACTCATGAGGGACCCATGATAACTCTGGAGGAGTTACAAGCTTCAGAGGCTGAGATGGGAGAGAATGCACAAACAGCAACTGTTGCCCGGGTTCTTCACCAGTCGCAGCTTTATGGGAGAGTGGCAAAGAGAAAGCCACTGTTGAATAAAACTCACATGAAATCTGTTTGCCAGAAGGCACGTGGGAGATTCTGAAGTCAGTTGGAAGAAAGTTTTATGGTGTGATGAAACCAAAATTGAGCTTTAAGGCCATCAGACTAAACGCTATGTTTGGCATAAGCCAAACACAACACACCATCCCTACCGTGAAGCGTGGTGGTGGCTGCATCTTGCTGTGGGGATGCTTCACTGCAGGCACTGGAAGGCTTATGAAAGTACAGGGTAAACCGAATGCAGCAAAATACAGGGAAATCCTGGAGGAAAATCTGATGTAGTCCGAAAGAGAACCGCAGCTTGGGAGAAGATTTGTTTTCCAGGGAGAAAATTACCCCAAGTATAAAACCAAAGCTACACAGGAATGGCTTAAGAACAGAGTTAATGTCCTGTAGGCTTGCATAAGAACAGAAGGGTCACCCATGGCTTTCAATCCATGGAAAAATACAAGCGCTTCAGCGGAGATTTGCTTGGACTGGAGGGCTTGAGTGGCTGGACAGGCTGGGACTGTTTTCCCTGGAGTGGAGAAGGCTCAAGGGTGACCTGATAGTGGGTCTATAAAATCATGCAGGGCTTAGACAGGATAAGTACCCATAGTCTCTTTCCCCAGGGTGGGGAAGTTCAAATCTCAAAGCCAAGGGTTTAAGGTGAGGAGAAAGATTTAAAAGGGGATTTGGGGGATTTTTCTTTTACATGGGTGGTGGACGTGTGGAATGAGCTACCAGTGGAGGTGGTTAATAGACATTAGAACTTAGAATAGTGCAGCACAAGAACGGGTCCTTTGGCCCATAATATTTGTGCTGACCACAGTGCCAAATTAAATTAAATTTCTTCTGACTGGATGGTGCCCATTCCTCCCTCCTTTCCATGTTCAAGTCTCTGTCTAACAGCTTCTATTACCTTCCTTGGCAGCCCATTCCAGGCGCCCATTACTTATGGTATAAAAAGAAACTAAACTTTGCCTTAAAACTTCCCCCCCCCCCACCTTAAAAGCATGTTCACTGGTATTAGATGTTTCGAGCTTGGGGAAAAATAAGACTTGGTCTTCTCTGGGTAGTCTTTTCATAATGTTATTAACTTCCGTCAGGTCTTCCCTCAGCTTCTGATGCTGCAGAGAAAATCAGTGTTCCAGTTTTCCTCACAGCTCAAACTCTCTAATCTCAGCGGCATCCTGGTGAACCTCTACTGCACCCTCTCCAAAGTCCATACATCTGTCCTATAACAGGGTGTCTAGAACCATACGCAATACTCTGTGCAGCCTAACCAAAGTTTAATACAGTTGCAAATGTGACTTCGTGGCTCTTGCTCTCAATGCCCTGAAAAAATATATATTTATTGGACTTTTGGAAGAGTAAGTGGTTGGGAAAAGTTTAAAGGGATCTGGGCCAGACATGGGCAAATGGGACTAGTGCAGATGGCCACATTGGCGTGGATGTTCGGCCAAGTTTGTGATTCATCAAAGACCAGTGCAAAGTAAGGCTTGTCATTCAATTGGCTAACAGGGTCACCGGGTGGAGAATCCTAATGCAGAAAGAAGGTGGTTCTGTTTTAGCTATGTGTTGGCAGCTTTGGTCTCCTTTAGTTAGGGCAGGTTATATGTGTTGGGAGCAGTTCAGAGCAAGTTTAGTCAAGCTTATTGTCATGTCTACGAGTACAGTGTGGCACAGGTTTAATGAAGGAATTGCTTGCAGCAGCATCACAGGTATAGTGGTTTCAGACCATGCGGAGAACACCAATAGGGTGTAAATTATACAAGATTTTGGAGAGAAAGCATGCAAAATGAGACACTTGCGCAGAAGCACAATCAGGAACAAGTTTGTGATAGTACAAGAGATGGTCTGCAGTTTTCTGTTGCTGACATGGGGTTCAAAGTAAATTTATTATCAAAGAACATATATAGCCTCCTCTGAGATCCATTTTCTTGCAAGCATTTACAGTAGAACGGAGATACAATAGAGTCAGTGAAAACTATACACAAGGACTGATAACCAATGTGCAAAAGACAAACTACAAATAAAATAATAAGTAAATAAATAGTACTGAGACTACAAGCTGTAGTCCTTGAAAGTGAGTCCATAAGTCAGTTCAATCTGGCTGTTGAAGAATTGACAAACCTGTTTATTGTTGTCATGTACCGAAGGGCAGTGAAAAACTTATTTCTACGTGCCCTCCATACAGATTTATTTTATTCAGAGATAGAGCTGAGAGAAGGCAGCTATTGCCCACTGAGCTGTGCCACCCAGCAACCCACTGATTTTAACCTTGGCCTAATCACAGGACAACCTGCAACAACCAACTAACTGTCTTTGGACTGTGGGAGGAAGCCAGCACACCCAGAGGAAACCCATGCTCGCCCAGAAGGAACATGCAACCTTGCTTACAGAGGGTGCAGGAATTGACCTCCGACCTCTGATGCCCGGAGCTGTAATCGTGTCAGGCTAACTGCATCGAAATAGTACAACTGAAAAACAGTGACAGTAACAGCATGCAGAATATAATGCAGTACAGCAAAGAAGATTTGCAAAGATGTTGATGGTCTGAGTTAAAGGAAAAGGTTGAACCAGTTAGGGCTTTATTCCCTGGTGCACAGGAGAATGAACGTAAATCCTCTAGTGGTATACAAAATTATGAGGAGTACAGACAGGGTGAATGCTTCCAGGTTTTTTCCCCTTCAGGTTGGGTGAGACTAGAGCTAGAGGTTGAGGGTGAAGGGTGAAATAGTTAAGGGAAATCTGAGGGGGAACTTCACTGTGAGGATGGTGAGAATATGGAACAGGCTGCCAGTAGAAGTGATAAATGTGGGTTCAATTGCAACATTTAAGAGAAGTTTGGATAGGTACATGTGTGAGAAGTGTTTGGAAGGATATGATCTGGGTGCAAGTAGATGGGACGAGGCAGAAGACCAGGCTGACATAGGCTAGTTGAGCCAAAAGGCCAGTTTCTGTGCTGTAGTGCTCTATGACCCTACAATAAGTTGCAGGGTCCACAACAAGGTAGACTTTGAGGTCAAGAGTCCATCCTATCATTTAACATAGAACATAGAATAGTACAGCACAGTACAGGCACTTCGGCCCACAATGTTGTGCCGACCCTCAAACCCTACCTCCCATATAAGCCCCCACCTTAAATTCCCCCATATACCTGTCTAGTAGTCTCTTAAACTTCAACAGTGTACCTGCCTCCACCACTGACTCAGGCAGTGCATTCCACGCACCAAGCACTCTCTGAATAAAAAACCTTCCTCTAATATCCCCCTTGAACTTCCCACCCCTTACCTTAAAGCCATGTCCTCTTGTATTGATCAGTGGTGCCCTGGGGAAGAGGCGCTGGCTATCCACTCTATCTATTCCTCTTAATATCTTGTACACCTCTATCATGTCTCCTCTCATCCTCCTTCTCTCCAAAGAGTAAAGCCCTAGCTGCCCTAATCTCTGATCATAATGCATACTCTCTAAACCAGGCAGCATTCTGGTAAATCTCCTCTGTACCCTTTCCAATGCTTCCACATCCTTCCTATAGTGAGGCGACCAGAACTGGACACAGTACAGTACTCCAAGTGTGGCCTAACCAGAGTTTTACAGAGCTGCATCATTACATCGCGACTCTTAAACTCTATCCCTTGACTTATGAAAGTTAACGCCCCATAAGCTTTCTTAACTACCCTATCCACCTGTGAGGCAACTTTCAGGGATCTGTGGACATGTACCCCCAGATCCCTCTACTCCTCCATGCTACCAAGTATCCTGTCATTTACTTTGTACTCTGCCTTGGAGTTTGTCCTTCCAAAGTGTACCACCTCACACTTCTCCGGGTTGAACTTCATCTGCCACTTCTCAGCCCACTTCTGCAACCTATCAATGTCTCTCTGCAAAGTAAGGGGACCCCTCCAAAGTCTGATAACTGTAGGAGAAAAGCTGTCTTTGAGTTTGGGAAGTACTTGTTCCTGAACCTGGTGGTGTGGACGTCAGTGCCCTGCATCTCCTGGCAGCAAGGAAAGTGCATGGTTTACAAGAATCATTCTTACGACCAGGTGGGTGGAGTGTGGAATTGTCTTGTTAGGACAGATCAAGCAGACTGAGTGTGTACTGGGGTCATGTAGAGTTTTATGTCTTGTGTTTCAGTACGGTGAGGTACAGGTACAATAAAAAACTTGCTTTCAGCGGGTCAAGAGCACGTAGCTACAGATTATAAGAGAGCACACAGAATTGGAATTATTGGCTTATTATTGTCATATGTATTGAGATACAGTGAAATACTGTTCACACAAATCAGAATCAGGTTTAATATCACCGGCATATGTCGTGAAATTTGTTAAAAATTGTTGAATTAAATAGTAGTGGGAATAAAAAACAATCCAAAAGGAGTAGTGAAGTAGTGTTACACACACAAGATGCTGGAGGAACTGAGTAGACCAGACAGCATCTATGGAAAAAAAATACAGTTGACGTTTTGGGCCAAGACCCTCCTCCACCCAGGACATGCCCTCTTCTCATTACTACCATCAGGAAGGAGGTACAGAAGCCTGAAGGTACACACTCAACCATTTAGGAACAGCTTCTTCCCCTCTGCCATCTGATTTCTGAATGGACATTGCATCCATGAACACTACCTCACTGTGAGGACGTCCTTAATGAAGTCCTTTCTGAAGCACCACTCCTCAAAGATGATCTGGATGCTATGGAGACTGGTTCCCATGATGGAGCTGGCTAATTGTACAACTCTCTGCAGCTTTCTTCAATCCTGTGCAGTCGCACTGCCCCCCCTCCCCCAGTGAATCAGCCAGTCAGAATGCTCTCACAGTACATCTGTAGAAACTTGCAAGTGCTTTTCGTGACATACCAAATCTGCTCCAAATCCTCATGAAATGTAGCCACTGTCTTGCCTGTTTTATAACTGCATCATTACGTTGGGTCCACGTTAGGTCCTCAGAGATATTGACACCTAGGAACATGAAATTGCTCGTTCGCTCCACTTCTGATCCCTCTTTGAGGACTGGTGTGTGCTCCCTTGTCTTACCTTTTCTGAAGTCCATTGCAGAGTGCATTGAGTTGTACTCAATGTGTAAAGTGTAAAAGCTACAGAGCAGGTGTAGGCTCGCAACAAGGTAGATTGTGAGGTCAAGAGTCCATCTTATCACACTATGGAGCCATCCAGTAGTCTGATAACAGCCGCAGAAGCTGTTCTTGACCTGGTGGTATGGAGTAGTATACTTTATGGTCGCCAAACAATTGATACTAGAACGTACAATCATCATAGCGATATTTGATTCTGCGCTTCCCGCTCCCTGGATTACAAATCAATAGTAAATATTAAAAATTTAAATTATAAATCATAAGTAGAAAAATGGAAAGTAAGGTAGTGCAAAAAAAACCGATATGCAGGTCCGGATATTTGGAGGGTACGGCCCAGATCCGAGTCAGGATCTGTTCAGCAGTCTTATCACAGTTGGAAAGAAGCTGTTCCCAAATCTGACCGTATGAGTCTTCAAGCTCCTGAACCTTCTCCCGGAGGGAAGAGGGACGAAAAGTCTGTTGGCTGGGTGGGTCGTGTCCTTGATTATCCTGGCAGCACTGCTCCGACAGCGTGCGGTGTAAAGTGAGTCCACGGACGGAAGATTGGTTTGTGTGATGTGCTGCGCCATGTTCACGATCTTCTGCAGCTTCTTCCAGTCTTGGACAGGACAACTTCCATACCAGGTTGTGATTCCAAGTTGTACTTACAGGCTTTTGATTCTTCTGGGAGAAGAGAGAATTCTGGGTTGAGTGTGGTCTTGATAATGCTTTACCAGGGCAGTAAGAAGTCCATGTAGGGAGGCTAGTTTCAGTGATGTGCTGAGCTGCGTCCACTCCCTGCACTTTCTTGTGGTTTTGTGGACCGAGCAGTTGCTGTACCAAGTCAGTGCGGAGAGAAACGAAAGACTGCGCAGAGAGAAAGTGCAGTTAGGAACAGGCCCACGGCAGTGCAAGAGGTGGGCCCGCAGGGTCCCATTGCAGAGGACAGGCTGGGCTTGTGCGGCTCGTTTCCAGGACCCTGATGGCTGACGGGAAGCAGCTCAGAATCAGAAACAGGTTTAATATCACCGGCATGTGTTGCGAAATTTGTTGCCTTTGCTGTAGCAGTACAACAGAATGCATGATAGATAAATATAGTGAAAACAAAACTGAATTACATTAAGTAATAGTTAAGTTACAATAAGTAGTTCAAAAATTCAGAAATAAAGTAATACGGTAGTGTAACACACATCAAAGTTGCTGGTGAACGCAGCAGGCCAGGCAGCATCTATAGGAAGAGGCGCAGTCGACGTTTCAGGCCGAGACCCTTCGTCAGGACTAACTCAAGGGTCTCGGCCTGAAACGTCGACTGCGCCTCTTCCTATAGATGCTGCCTGGCCTGCTGCGTTCACCAGCAACTTTGATGTGTGTTGCTTGAATTTCCAGCATCTGCAGAATTCCTGTTGTTTAATACGGTAGTGTTCATGGGTTCAATGTTCATTTAGAAATTGGATGGCAGAGGCTGTTTCCGAATCGCTGAATGTGTGTCTTGGGCTTCTGCACCTCATTCGGATGGTAACAATGAGAAGGCAGCATGTCCTGAGCCTGGTGGTGTTGGGTCTGTTTTACCAGACCGGACCCTGGAACGGTGGCGAGGTGATGGGGTGGGTCTACCTTCTGAGGAGCGGTGGGAGAGGGGCTGGTATCTATTTACGGAGAGTAAGCGAGTGTGGGAACTGGATCGCAAACCCCGACCAGCCAGCCTCCTATTGTTCTGGCTGTCCCTGATGGACACTCACCTGCCCTCCCCTCCCTCTCTCTCTCTCCGAACCTCAGGCCGGACTCGTCAACCAGCTCTCCCCCTCCGAGCCGTCAGACGTCCCAGCACAGCGCAGCCTCCTCTACCACTTCACCGCGGCTGGCGAGGGGGCGCAGAGTGGCACCGCCTTCCTCCAGCGTGTCTGCCAGCAGCTGGACCCACACTCGGACCGGGACATTCCTCAGACCCACAGGTGAGGCAGGAGTGGGGCATAGCCACTGCTTCGGTGGGTTGGTGGGGGGAGGTCTCTGTTCACCTAAGAAGCCACAGGCACTGGGGTCCGGGGCAAGGATCTCAGCTGTTCGGGAAGTAATGACAGAGAGACATTGTAACACAGAAACAGACCCTTCATCCCATGATTCTGTGCTAGTATAATCAAGCCAGTGACGGCCAATTAAATCAGTCCCTTCTGCCCACACTCGGTCGGAATTCTTCCACTCCCCATACATTGATGTGAATGTCTGAGCCTCTTAAATGCCTCTGTTATGTTTGCCTCTACCACCTACACCGGCAACGTGTTCCAGACACCCATCACTCTGAGTTGAAAGAAAACTTGCCCCACTGTTAGATACGTGGGTTACGACCAAGGGAAAAAATGGCTGGAGTTGCTCATGAAGTGCATCAAAAATCAAACTTAGAATAATTAGCAAAAAAATAACTACCAATAGTTACAGAAAGGTATCTACCAGGAAACACAATAAATGTTATTTGTCTGTTGTGAACTCCTGGCAGCTCGGTCTCTCTTCTGTTGGCCTGACCAGAGTTTTATAAAGCCGCAACGTAACTTCCTGGCTTTCGAACTCAGAACCTGACTGGTCAGGGCAAGCCTGCCTTGTACCACCTTTACCACCCCATTGACTCTGAGGGAGCTGCGGATTTGTCCCCGAAGGTCCCTCTACACTGACACGAAGGGTCCCGGTGTGAACAGTGCAAACCCCTCCTTACATTTGACCTCCCAAAGTGAGTAATTATCTTGGGGTTGTGGCCCACACGGACACGTTAGGCTGAGGAGTCCGTCCCGGCTGTGCAGTCCAGATCCCTTCTCAGCTCACACACAGATGTAGGCAGGCAAACGGATGCAGACGCAGGGGTGGGCAGACAGATGCACAGATATGGGTGCACAGGCAATCACAGACACGTGCATGGAGACACAGAAACATGTACATGAAATCATGTGAAGCTCACAGAACAGAGACAATGAATACAGGGTTGAGCTGGAAACAGCAGGAAGTTCTGACTCTGTGCTTAGTGCCCAGTCCCCTGAGAACCCCCCCACACACCCACGAGGTCTGTGTTGGGCTGACGAGGGCACTTGCTGTTTCTCCCCTCAGGTCCCTGGTGCAACTCTTCCACAGCCTGCTGTCCAACCGCACCAGTTCCCGGCGCCGGCTCGTCCTCCTGGTGGACGGTGCAGACCAGCTACTGGGGCCTGGGGGCTCCCCTTCCTCTGACTGGATACCCGAGCCTGTCCCCCAGGTAGGTGGCACGATCCCCACTCCCACCCCGACTCCTGTTTGTATCCGTCCACCCCACTCTCTTCCCGCTCCCACTCCCCCTGCAATCCCCCCTCGATCCCGTTTCAGACCCTCCGCCCCCCCAATCCCGCTCCAGCCCCTTCGCCCCTCCTTTGCTCCCACTCCAGCTCCTCTGCCCCCCCTTGATTCCGCTCCAGCCCCTTCGCCCTCCCCTCGCTCCCGCTCCAGCCCCCCGCCCCTCCCTTGTTGCAGCTCCAGCCCCCCACCCCTCCCTCGCTCCCGCTCCAGCCCCTCCGCCCCTCCTTTGCTCCCACTCCAGCTCCTCTGCCCCCCCTGATTCCGCTCCAGCCCCTTCGCCCTCCCCTTGCTCCCGCTCCAGCCCCTCCGCCCCTCCCTCGCTCCCGCTCCAGCCCCCCGCCCCTCCCTCGCTACCGCTCCAGCCCCCCGCCCCTCCCTCGCTCCCGCTCCAGCCCCTCTGCCCCTCCCTCGATCCCGCTCCAGCCCCTCCGCCCCTCCCTCGCTCCCGCTCCAGCCCCTCCGCCCCTCTTTCGCTCCAGCCCCTCCGCCCCTCCTATGCTCCAGCCCCTCCACCCCTCCCTCGCTCCAACCCCTCCGCCCCCCCTCGCTCCCGCTCCAGCCCCTCTGCCCCTCCCTCGCTCCCGCTCCAGCCCCCCCTCACTCCCGCTCCAGCCCCTCTGCCCCTCCCTCGATCCCGCTCCAGCCCCTCCGCCCCCCCGATCCCGCTCCAGCCCCTTCGCCCTCCCCTCACTCCCGCTCCTGCGCCCCCCCGCTCCTACATTTCACACCCTTTCCCCCTCACTGGTGTGCCTCACCTCTCCCAAATTCCCTCTCTGCCGTGCACCACTTTCCACCTCTCGCTGTGTGTCCTTTGCTCTCTTTCACCTCCTCACCTCCCCCCCACTCCCGCTCTTGCCCTTTGCCCTCCTGTCCCTTTCTGAGTGTCCCACCTGCCACTCTCTCTGTCTCCTCACCCCCACAGGGAGTGACCCTGGTGCTGTCGGTGACCGAAGGGTCCGACCTCCATCGGACCCTGGACAAGCGCGGGCAGGTGCTGACCTTTGGCCTCGGGCCGCTGGAGCCGCTGGACAGGGCGCAGGTTGTGCGCTCGCGGTTGGCTCAGTACGGCAAGCGTCTGGAGGAGACGCCCTTCAACAACCAGGTGACGTCTGCGAGAGGAGACGTCTGAGGGCTGGGATGTGTGGGGGTGGCAGTGCGCAGTGAGGGGCAGCAGGGACGGAGGGGCTCGGTTGGGGGTGGGGGGAGGGGGGGAGAGTGTAGCTGGAGTGGTGGGGTGGGGGGGGAGAAGGCGGCCAAGTGGTGACAGGAGCGGGTGGAGTGCCTGCGAGGAGGGAGGGGATGTAACTGGAAGAGGCACCAAAGAATGGCGGACGAATGAGAGGAGAGGCAGCAGTGAGGGAGGGAATGCCTGCAAGGAGGGGGGAGGAAGCATAGCAGGAGGGGGCGCCGGAGGAGTGCCAAGGAGCGTGGTGTGGGAGGGTGGCAGCAGGGAGAGAGGGAATGCAAACATCAAGTGAGCAAATTAAAATTTGAAATGTTATTATTAGTGTCTATGAAACAGTATGTTCTCTGCAGGGCCCCACCATTCCCAGAAATCCCCCACTGTACTGATTGTGTCCACGTGCTCCCCGCCCAAGGACCCTCCACTTTGTCCTGCAACAGGATGACCAGAATGGCATAAGTGTGGCCAAATCAAAGTTTAGATTCCCGCTCTCCGAACCTTCGTGACAGACTGAGGGTGGTGGGGGCTTGCTCTGCGATCGCCATGGAAACTGGGTGGTGGGAGGGAGGGGCGGGGAGGAGGGAGGTGTGTGTGTGACACTAGAGTCAGTTGAATCCTGTGCCCCTTGCAGATGAGGCTGCTGGTGGCGAAGAGGGAGTCACACCAGCCCCTCTACCTCAAGATAGCCTCAGAGGAGCTCCGCACATTTGGGGTCTTCGAGAAGGTGAGGATGTAGGCACGACCCTCTGACCTCCTTTGCTCCGCCTCCCCAAACACCTCCCCACATGCTCGGCGTATTGCGCCCCCCCCCCCCACCAGCTAATGCCCGGCCTGTCGCACCCACAACACATGGCTGCGCAAATTTCCTGCCCGGCCGTCCCGTGGCCCACCCCTTTGCTTCTCGCCTCTGATGCCAAGTCCACAGATTCCTCCCACCGCAAAAAAGAGAAAATCTGCAGATGCTGGAAATCCGAGCAACATACACAAAGTTCTGGAGGAATTCAGCAGGCCAGGCAGCTTCAGTGGAAAATTATAAACGGTCAACGTTTTGAGCCGAGATGCTTCATCAGGACTGGAGGAAAAAAAGAGCTTTCCTTCAACAACGCCTCTCTGTTACCTCCTCCTGCAGGTCTCGGAGAGGATCCGTGCAATGCCCACAACCCTGCGCCAGATGCTGCAGTGGGTGCTGGGGAGACTGGAGCAGGAATTTGGAGCAGAGACAGTGACCTTCACCTTCTGCACTCTCAGCGTCAGTGAGAGAGGTAAATGGCTACGGAACGAGGGGGCGGGGGTTGAGTGCCATTCCAGTCCTCCTGGGCACCTTACATGGCTTAAGGATTCCTTCACACCATACTGTCAGGCTCCCAGGGACAGGGTCAGCCATAGGATGAGGCTCCCTCCACACCGTCCCGTCACACACACCCAGGGACAGGGTCAGACACAGGGCGAGGCTCCCTCCACACCGTCCCGTCACACACTCCCGGGGTCAGACACAGAGAGGGGCTGTGCTGACTGAGCTGGGAGAAATCGAAGGAAAACTACTGGATAAAGTTCGTGGAATACTTTGGAGGTGGCTCTAAAAGTCTCTTGGACAACTGAGTGAGTGACGGCGTTGGCGTGGAAGCTCGGTGTGGAGTTTTTGCTACCGGTTTGGACTGGGTTTGTTGGCAGCCACTTACTGCGTAGCTCCCAGCTGCGGCCGCTGGCAACTCACCAGGAAGCCGGTTCGCTCCAAAACTGGAGGCAAACGCCGTCGTTTCCCCCCATTGACATCGGGGCAACGTTCCTCCTCCATTGTTTTCCTGATTTTTCGTCCGGTGTCGGTGCCGGAGCATCTGGAAGGACGTTTCGGCCTCTCCCGGCCTGGGTCTCTGCAAGTCCGACGGAGCCTTTCCTGGCGCCGAGCCAGCGAGGAACTGTCGACTGCAAACTTTCCCGGCCAGTTACTCGTTTCGCTCCAGGACTTCTAATCGACACCGCTGTAGGATTCTCGGACTGGAAAGAGCGCCAGCATGCCGGACCGGTCTCCAGGGAGTCGCGGGCCTTCGGGGAGTTACGCAAGGGCGGCTGCCTCCCCGGCCTCGGACAACGCCCTGTTTCGGTCGGTGAAGGTGGAACGTGGGGTGCAATGTATTTTGCGCCCTGGAATGACACTAGAAAAGTGTACGGAGGCAATGGAGGACCTTGTGGGGAAAGGTGGTATTCTGGCCACCGAGAAGGAGTTCGGAAAGGCGGTGTTCTATCTGGCGAATGAAGAGCTAGTGCACCGGGCCCTAAGCAGGGGAGTCACGGTGGACAACATCTTTTTACCTATGGAGCTGGTGACGGCCCCCACGCAAAGTATCGTGCTTGGGCATGTTAAGCCTTTCATTCCAAGTGAGGACTTGCTTCCCCCACTGGCCCGTTTAGGGCAAGTAAGGTCGGAGATCACTGCCATCCGACACAAATTTAAGAGACGCACCCTCCGCACCGTAATCTCTTTCCGGCGTCAGGTTTTCATGCAGCTGGAAAGGGAGGACGATGTTGAGGGCCGCTTTACTGTCCGGCACGAGGGAGTAGATTATCAGGTGTACTGGAGCTCCGAGCGCCCACGGTGCCATGCGTGCAGGGAGGTGGGGCACTTTCGGAGGGACTGTCCTGCCGCCCGGAACCCGAGGGAGCCCACTTCGGGCACCAGTGCCCCAGCTACCTCTGCCCCTGATCCTACTCCTGCGCCTGCGCCTGCATCTGACCCTGCCCCCGCCTGTGATCCTGCCCCAGCCCCTCACCCTGCCCCTACCCCTACCCCTGTCCCTACTCCTACGGTTGGGTCGGTCCCTGCTCCTCTCCCTGTGGTTCAGGTGGGGGATGGGGTGGAGTCTGTGCGGAGTAAGAAGGCAAAGGGGAAATCCAAACATAGTAAGAAGCAGGCCTTTGAAGCCGCAGAGCTCACACCCATTTCGTCTGAAGTGGAGCGTGGGGCTCGGGGAGGTGCGCAAGCAGAATGGAAACAGAAAGCGCCGCCCCATCGGTGAAGCCTGCACCTGTGTGCTCCTCCAGCGTGAAGAGGAGAAGGGAACGTTCCCGCAAGAGGGCAGGGGATGTAGATGCGGGGGAGTCCCAGGAAGGGGTGGGAATCCGGGTAGGGGTTGGTTCTAAACCTGAGTCCTCAGATGTAGCCACCAGTCCTGGGGTAGATGGTGTGGTTGTGCAAAAAGCTTGTGATAGCCCTGTTTGCACAAATGAGGCAGCCCTGGAGGCCTCCACCCAGGACCTACAAGTCAGCGCCTCTCTGGAGGCCAGTGTACCGAATAGTGTAAGAGGAGACGAGGCAAAGCTCTCTCATTCTCAGCACCAGGCGGCTTGTGAATCCCTTGGACCAAAGGTGCCGGGTTCCCCTCTATGCCTGCCCCTGGGGAGGACGATATTCTGTGCACGTCGACCCCAGCAATAAATGACTTGCAGGGAGTCCCTGGGGATTGTCCCTCCACTGTCGCAAATGTGGATGAGGCTGATGCGACGGTGGAGCGGGCAGGTAAGAGCGAGGTGCCCGCTGCGCAGTATGGGTCACAAGCGCAGCCATCTATTGGAACATGCGGGGAGCCCGGATGGGGATTCTGTCTGCAGTGACGGGTTGGAGGGGGACTCTTTCGATAGTGAAACAATGGACATCCTCACCCCTCCTGAGAAGTCCCCATTGATACCTGTAGTGGAAATTAAACATTTCATTCTCACCTCTGAGGGTGCCAAGCACCGGCCTCAGCTAGCCTCGCTTCGCTGGCCCAGCATGCCGAGGCTGGTGAGGTTCCTGCGAGTCATCCTCGGACGAAAGGGAAAGAGGAATGCTGTGGCGGGGAACGACAGACGGCAACTAAAATCTTTCCTGGATGACCTAGTAAGGGACATCAGAGGGAGAAGCAGCCTCGCTCCTACGGGGGATGGCGGGTCACAGGGTGTCGTTGGTACCGCTCGAGCCCGGAAAGCAAAAGGTATCCTTGCTTTCTTTCCGGACAGTGTGGTGGAGGGCGCCTCCGCTCTCACCGAAATGGGCGCAGCTGCTGAGACCTAGTGTGCTCCCGCCATGAAGCTTACCATAGCTAGTCTCAATGTAAACGGCAGCAGGGGTCCTCTTCGCAGGCATAACAATCTCTCAGTCCTCAGGGATGGGCGGTATACAGTGAGTTTCCTGCAGGAAACCCATACCATCCCTGGGGACGAGTCTGCTTGGCTCCTGGAGTGGCAGGGCGGGGTCTACATGAGCCACCTCAGCTCCATTTCTAGCGGGGTGGCGATCCTGTTGGCCCCGACCTTCCAGCCAGTAATTGAAAGAGTCCAGGACGTTGTGCCCGGCCGTCTGCTCCACCTGGTTGTGCGCCTGGATGGCGTACCATTGCATTTTATCAATGTGTACGCTCCCAGGCGCGGTGTGATGCAGACGCGCCTATTCTGTCAGCTGTCCACCCTGCTGAGCTCCATCGATCCTGGGGACTGCGTAATCCTCGGGGGAGATTTCAATTGTACCCTCGAGGCGGAGGACCGTTCGGGCCTCCAACGCGACCCAGCATCAGCAAAAAAGTTAAAGGAGCTAGTCGGCTCCTTTGACTTGGTGGACAGCTGGCGGAATTTTCACCCCAACTCTAGCGCCTTCTCGAGAAGGTCTAGAGAAGGAGGTTCCAGGATAGACCGCATTTACATCTCTCGGGCCTACGCCTCCCGCGTGTCGGCGTCCTCCATGCGGCCAGTGTCGTGCTCGGATCATCACCTTGTGTGGATGGAATTTATTCCTCTGCACCCTCGGGTGGGATCCGGGTATTGGCATTTTAACAACCGGCTGCTGGAGGACAGCCGATTCCGGGATTCGTTCCGAGTGTTCTGGGTCTCCTGGAAGGAGAGGCGGAGAGAGTTCTGCTCCCTACGGCTATGGTGGGACGTGGGCAAAGCCCACATCCGGTTTTTATGTCGGGAGTACACTAGGGGGTCGACCAAAGGGCGGGGCTCTGAGATTGAGCGGCTTGAGAGAGCATTGCTTGACCTGGAGTCCCGCCTCGGTCCGACCACTGGAGACCAGCAGCTATGGCAGGAATACCAGGAGAAGAAGGACGCACTAAGGGACCTGCAGCTTCAGCAGTCCCGAGGTGCGTACGTGAGGTCACGGATCCAAATGCTGCAGGATTTGGACCGTGGCTCACCCTTCTTCTACTCGTTGGAGAGGTGGCGGGGAGTTCAAAAGCAGCTAGTGGAATTGCTGGCTGCCGATGGCTCCTCCATCACGGACCCTGATGGAATTAACAACGAGGTCCGTTCATTCTATCGGTCCTTATTCTCGCCTGATCCGTCAAATGCGGAGGCGTGTAATGAGGTCTGGAAGGATTTGCCTAAGGTCAGTCCAGAGGATGCAGTGCGTCTGGATGCCCCCCTGACTCGGGAGGAGCTGTCCACTGCCCTTCGGCAACTCCGGAGGGGCAAGTCCCCTGGTTTGGATGGACTGAGTGTAGAGTTTTATCAGGCTTTTTGGGATGTCCTGGGGGATGATTACAGCCTTGTCCTAGGGGAGAGCCTAGCCACCGGAGGAATGCCCCTCTCATGGCGAAGAGATGTTGTGGTCCTACTGCCCAAGAAGGGAGACCTCCGCCTGCTAAAGAACTGGCGGCCGGTCTCCCTCTTGTGCGCGGACTACAAGATCTTCGCCCGGGCAATGGCCAACCGTCTGGGTTCGGTAATTGGACAGGTGGTCCATCCTGACCAATCTTACACAGTCCCGGGCCGCTCCATCCAGGACAATGTCCACCTAGTACGGGACCTGATCCACTTACTGCAGGAGACTGGGACCCCGGCAGCGTTTCTTTCTCTTGACCAGGAGAAGGCGTTTGACCGGGTGGACCACAGTTTCCTGCTGGGCACCCTGCAGGCTTTTGGGCTCGGACCACACTTTGTGGCCCGAGTTTGGCTCCTGTACTCTGCCGCAGAGTGCCTAGTTAAGATTAACGAATCATTGACAGGACCTATCCACTTCCGAAGAGGAGTGCGTCAAGGGTGCCCCATGTCCGGTCAACTGTATGCGATCTGTGTCGAGCCATTCCTCGGCCTTCTTCGGCGAAGGCTGACAGGTCTGGTTCTGCGCGAACCGGACATGGGGGTCGTCCTCTCGGCCTACGCCGATGACGTACTCCTCATGATGACAGACCCCTGTGACCTGTGGAGGATGCGCGAGTGCCAAGATGTTTTCTCGGCGGCATCCTCCGCCAGGATCAACTGGGCGAAATGTTCCGGACTCTTAGTAGGCCAGTGGCAGGTGGACTCCCTGCCGGAGGAGATGAGAGCTTTTGAGTGGAGCACCAGACGTCTTTTCTATCTGAGTCCTTCTGGGGAGACCTGGCTGGCGAACTGGCAGGACATGGAGACAAAGGTCATGGCCCGGCTAGGGCGCTGGTCAGGCCTTCTCAGGGTGCTTTCCTATCGAGGCAGGGTGGTGGCCATAAACCAGCTGGTGGCCTCCATGTTGTGGTACCGGATGGTCACCTTGGCCCCCCCTGCCCCTTTTGTTGCGAGAATGCAGAGGAAGCTAGTGGACTTCTTCTGGGGAAACAGGAAACACTGGGTCTCTGCAGCGGTTCTGAGTCTCCCAGTAGGAGAGGGCGGACAGTCGCTGGTGTGTGTACGCACACGACTGGCGGCTCTCCGCCTCAGGACTCTGCAGAGATTCCTGTACGCCGAGCACCCTCCCAGGTGGCACGTGTTGGCGACTTTCTTCCTCCGGAGGGGCTGCTGCCTTCACGAAGATATTCAGCTACCGCCGGCGGGTGTCAGCCGTGCTGCTTTGCAGAGGCTGCCCGGCTTCTATCAGGACCCACTGAGAGTCTGGAACATGGTTGCCTCAGGCCGGGAATCCCCTCCTCTGGCAGACGGCGGGGTCCTGGCCGACCCCTGCCCTGCCTCAACGGATGTCGGTGCGGCTCAGGTGTGTGGATCGACTCAAGCTGAGCTGCTCGTCGGGCCCAGGCCCCGCAGCCTTACCCGAGAGACGAATCCACACAACTTGAGCCGTCTCTCATCGACACCCACAATCCCATTCAGGGATGCAGGCAGGAGGTACCTTTATGGGCTGCTGCTCCACACCCTCCACTTCCTAGCCCTTGTCCACCGTCCCGACACGCCATGGCGGTCGGTCTTTCCACCTGGAGGTGAGGGGGGTCCCCAATGGAAGTCCCTTTACAAGGGAGTCCTCCCCATGCACCTTGGGGATCTCAGCTGGAGGGTGCTGTACAAAGCGGTGCCCTGCAATAAGTTCTTTAGTCTGTACACGGATCTCCCAGCCGCGTGTCACTTCTGCGGGCTGGAGGAGACCGTGTACCATATGTACGTGGAGTGTGTGAGGCTGCAGCCCCTTTTCGCGTATTTGCGTGGGCTGCTTCTCGCCTTCTGGTTGCATTTCAGTCCCACCCTATTCATATATGGTCTCCAGTAAGGAGGGGGGCACAGAGGGATGAGGATGTCCTTGTCAACTTGCTCCTGGGGCTGGCGAAAATTGCCATCCGTGGCTCCTGGAAAAGGGTGGCAGGAGGTTCTCTCTGGGCGGACTGCCTGGCTATGTTTAGGGGGTATGTTCGTGCCCGGGTGAACATTGAAAAGGAATACGCACAGTCCACGGCGACCGTAGAGGTGTTCCGGGACCGTTGGGCTCCGCGGGGTGTAAATGCCATCATTGATGAGGATGGCAATATATTGGTTTAAGATGTATTGTCTGTTTGTAGTGTAGTAAATATGTTAGTCACTGGTTTTGTAAATATTGTATAGCACCGACATTTGTAATAAAGAATTTTGTTAAAAAAAAGGGACAGGGTTAGACATAGGATGAGGCTCCCCCCACACCGTCCCGTCACACACTCCCAGGGACAGGGTTAGACACAGGGTGAGGCTCCCCCCACACCGTCCCGTCACACACTCCCAGGGACAGGGTCAGACATAGGATGAGGCTCCCCCCACACCGTCCCGTCACACACTCCCAGGGACAGGGTCAGACACAGGGTGAGGCTCCCTCCACACCGTCCCGTCACACACTCCCAGGGACAGGGTCAGACACAGGGTGAGACTCCCCCCACACTGTCCCGTCACACACTCCCAATGCGGAGGATGCGCGAGTGTCAAGAAGTTTTCTCGGCAGCATCCTCTGCTAGGATCAACTCGGCAAAATGTTCCAGACTGTTAGTGGGTCAGTGGCAGGTGAAGATGAGAGTTTTAAGTGGAGTACTAAGCATCTCCTCTATCTGGGAGTCTACCTGAGTCCTGGGGAGACCTGGCTGGCGAACTGGCAGGACCTGGAGACAATAGTCAGGCCCAGCTGAGCTTTCTCAGGGTGCTTTCCTATCGAGGCAGGGTGGTGGTCATAAACCAGCTGGTGGCCTCCATGTTGTGGTACCGGATGGTCACCTTGGCACAACCATTGTCAGGAGAATGCAAAAGAAATTAGTGGACTTCTGGGGTAACTGGAAACACTGGGTCTCCGCAGCAGCCTTGAGTGTCCCAGTGGGAGAGGGCGGACAGTCACTGGTGTGTGTACGTACGCGACTGGTGGCTCTCCACCTCAGGACTCTGCAGAGATTCCTGTACGCCGAGCACCCTCCCAGGTGGCACGTGTTGGCGACTTTCTTCCTCCGGAGGGGCTGCTGTCTTCACGATGAGATGCAGCCTCCACTGGCGGGCGTCAGCCGTGCTGCTCTGCGGAGGCTGCCCGGCTTCTATCAGGACCCACTGAGAGTCTGGAACATGGTTGCCTCAGGCCGGGAATCCCCTCCTCTGGCAGAGGGTGGAGTCCTGGCCGACTCTTGCCCTGCCTCAGCGGATGTCGGTGCGGCTCAGGTGTGTGGAACGACTCGGGCTGAGCTGCTCGTCGGGCCCAGGCCCCGCAGCCTTACCCGAGAGACGAATCCACACAACTTGAGCCATCTCTCCTCGACACCCACAATCCCATTCAGGGATACAGGTAGGAGGTACCTCTATGGGCTGCTGCTCCACACCCTCCACTTCCTAGCCCTTGTCCACCGTCCCGACACGCCATGGCAGTCGGTCTTTCCACCTGGGGGATCTGGGGGGGAGGGTGCTGCATAGAGCAGTGCCCTGCAATAAGTTCTTTAGTTTGTACACGGATCTCCCAGCCGCATGCTACTTCTGCGGGCTGGAGGAGACCGTGTACCCCCGTACATGGAGTGTGTGAGGCTACAGTCCCTTTTAGCGTATCTGCGTGGGCTGCTTCTCGCCTTCTGGTTGCATTTTAGCCCCACCCTATTGATCCATCCAGTAAGGAGGGGGGCACGGAGGGATGAGGGATGTTCTTGTCACCTTCCTGGGGCTGGCGAAATCAGCCATCCGTGGGTCTTGGAAATGGGTGGCAGGAAGATCTGCCCGGGCAAACTGCCTGGCCATGTTTAGGGGGTATGTTCGTGCCCGGGTAAATATTGAGAGGGAACACACGCAGTCCGTGGTGACCATAGAGGCGTTCCGGGACCATTGGGCTCTGCGGGGGGCTATTGCCATCATTGACAGAGATGGGAACATTTTAGTTTAGTGTGTATTGTCTATTTGTAGTGTAGTAATTGTGTTAGTCACTGGTTTGTATATATAGCACTGAATTTGTAATAAAGATATTTTGTATTTTAAAAAAAAGGGGCAGGGTCAGACACGAGGTGAGGCTCCCACCCTGTCCCATCACACACTCCCAGGGACAGGGTAAGGCTCCCTCTGGCCTGTCCTGTCTCCAGCCCCCAGAGACAGCAGGGATAGAGTCAGACACAGGTTGAAGCCCCGAATCCTGGCAACTTTGCTGGCGGTAACTAATTTCCTGATCTTCTTTTCTCCCCCCACCCTGCCCATGACAGGCCTGCGTGAGGGCGACCTCTATTCCACCCTCTGCACCCACAGGAGCCTGTGCAAGGGAGGAGCCTCCCCGAGATGGGAGGAGGTGATGCAGGAGACGCTGGCTCCCAGACGACCCATTGCCATGGCAACCTTTGCCCGTCTGCTGCGGGGGTTGGCTGCGTAAGTCCGATGATCCCGTGCTCCCTCAGGGTCCCTCGCTGCCTCTCTCAGGCCTCCCTCAACCCTTAGAGGGAAGGGTGAATGAGGTTCGGGGGGGTGCTCTCGGGAGTGGGGGGAAGGGCGAGAGAGGAGATGGGTGAGGGAATGGGGAGATAAGGGTGGGGGAGAGGGAGTGCCCTACTGGTCAGTATCAGCACGATGGGCTGAAGTGCCAATTTCCATGCTGCGTGGGGAGATGGCCAGGGGTGTGGGGTGGGGAGCAGGTACGGGCAGAGGAAGTTGAGGAAGAACAGTTGGTAGATTTCGAGGAGAGGTAATTTGTGAAACGGGGGTACAGGGGTGTATTTTACATCTGCTAATTTTTATCACTGTTCTCCCCATCCACTACCACTCTCCCCTTTTCCCCACCCTCTGCAATCCCTCATCCCCACTCTCCCCTGACCCCCCTCTCACCCCATCTTTCCTCCTCTTCTTTCTCTCTATCCCCTACCCATATCACTCTCTCTCACCCCCTCATCCTCCTTTGTCGACTCTACCTCCCTCCCCACCCACCTTTAGTGTGAGTGGGGTGTGGGGATTGGCTGCCAGCTCCGGTTCCCGTCTCCGTCTGTCCGGATCGTTGCTGCAGGGAGCCGTGGAGCAGCGATACCTCCGGGAGGGGGACAGGGCCCGGCTCTCTCACCTGCTACTGGCCGGTGGGTATGGGAGAGCTCCCCCTTGTCAACCCCTCCCTAAGGGACTAGTGCAGTCGTCGCACCCTCCCCTCGTCCCGCGGCCTCGTGCCCACCCTCCCCCTCCCATTCCCATGGCCTTGTCCCCCACCCTCCCCCTCCTGTTCCCGCGGCCTCATGCCCATCCTGCCTCTCCCAGTCCCGCAGCCTCGTCCCCACCCACACCCTGCCCTTGTCCCGCAGCCTCGTGCCTCACCCTCCCCCTCCCCGTCCCACAGCCTCGTTCCCCACCTCCCTGTCCCGTGGCCTCATCCTCACCCTCCCCCTCTCCCTTCCCGTCCTGAGCCCTCGTGCCCCCTCTCCCACTACTCAACCCTCCCACCCTCCATCGCGGTCCCATTCCTCCCCCCTTCGCTGTCCCACTGCTCAGTCCCCACTTCCTCCCACTCTCTGTCGGTGTCGGGCATAGGTGATGTTACCTCATCTTTCACTTGCCCACAGCCCACTTGTGGAGACTGACTGATCCGGCTGGGGACAGGAACTTCACCGACTGCGACCCCGAGGCCCTGGCTGACCTACCGCTTCATCTGGTACTGGGCACCTCCCTCGCCCTCCCGCGGGGCTGGGTCCGAGCGTGCGTGTGTCTGTGTGCGAGTGTGTGCCTGTGTGTGGATTTTGAGCGTGTGTGTATGCGTGTGATCTGTGCACGCCCTTGGCTGTGCTGGTGCGTGTCTGTGCGTGCTGCTGGACGGTGGAAGGGAAGGAACCGAAAGGAGGGGATGGAGGGAACCGCAAAGCTGGTGCCCAGCTGTGGGATCCATGTTTGATTGTGGGGGTCAGGCACTGTGGGTCAGGACATTGTCTGTGTGGGGTGGGGTTGGTGTTGTTAGCAATGGGTGGAGGATTCAACTGAAAACTTCTGCAATAGGGTGAGTTTTATCTTGCTTCCCCTTCCACCTCACCTCTCCACCTCCTTTACTGTATGCCCTATCCCCTCTCTCCACCTCCCCCGTCTTTCCTCTCCCCACCTCCCCCGTCTTTCCTCTCTCCACCTCCCCCGTCTCCCCTCTCCCCACCTCCCCCATCTTTCCTCTCTCCACCTCCCCCGTCTTTCCTCTCCCCACCTCCCCCGTCTTTCCTCTCCCCACCTCCCCCGTCTCCCCTCTCTCCACCTCCCCCGTCTTTCCTCTCCCCGTCTCCCCTCTCTCCACCTCCCCCGTCTTTCCTCTCCCCGTCTCCCCTCTCCCCACCTCCCCCGTCTCCCCTCTCTCCACCTCCCCCGTCTTTCCTCTCCCCGTCTCCCCTCTCTCCACCTCCCCCGTCTCCCCTCTCCCCACCTCCCCCATCTTTCCTCTCCCCGTCTCCCCTCTCTCCACCTCCCCCGTCTCCCCTCTCCCCACCTCCCCCGTCTCCCCTCTCCCCACCTCCCCGTCTCCCGCCTCCCCACCTCCCCCTCTCCCCGTCTCTCTCCTCCCCACCTCCCCCTCTCCCCGCCTCCCCACCTCCCCCTCTCCCCGTCTCCCGCCTCCCCACCTCCCCCTCTCCCCGTCTCCCGCCTCCCCACCTCCCCCTCTCCCCGCCTCCCGCCTCCCCACCTCCCCTCTCCCCGTCTCCCGCCTCCCCACCTCCCTCTCTCCCCGTCTCCCGCCTCCCCACCTCCCCCTCTCCCCGTCTCCCGCCTCCCCACCTCCCCCTCTCCCCGTCTCCCGCCTCCCCACCTCCCCCCTAGCCTCCCCACCTCCCCGTCTCCCGCCTCCCCACCTCCCCCTCTCCCCGTCTCCCGCCTCCCCACCTCCCCCCTCCCCGTCTCCCGCCTCCCCACCTCCCCCTCTCCCCGTCTCCCCTCTCCCCTCCTCCCCCGTCTCCCGCCTCCCCACCTCCCCGCCTCC